>NC_141696.1:1177797273-1179214398 GCF_964263255.1 Lissotriton vulgaris
TTCCCAGGTTTTAGTAAAGCCATTATGGAGCTGTGGAGTTTGCAATGATAAACTTCCAGACTATATAGTCTTTATGGCTTTACGACACTTACAATGTAGAGATACAGGGCTCATGCCACTGTACCCTCACTTTGGGGCTAGTGCACCCTGCTAGAGAGGTGACTTACCTATGTCGTTTCTTCACTTTTCTCTGCACCAAGCCTGCAATGACAGCTTGTGGGTGTTAAGGCACAGGGCCTCTGAGAGGTGCACAAGAGGTGGTGCAGCCCTTAGAGGACTTCCTTGATCACAGTGCCCTTGGTACCCTTAGTACCTTTTACAAGGGGCTTACCTGTGGCCAGAGATGTGCCAATTTTAGGTACAAAGGTACAGTTTTGTGAAAGAACATGGGCCCTGGAAACTTGATTGGCAGGGACCCATTGCACATCAGGTCAGGTTGCATCAGATGCCAGGCAAAAAGTGGGGCGTGACCATGCAAAAAGGAGCACTTTCCTTAAGGGCTAGACAGGATGTACCAGAGTCAGGCTGTTTCCACCTACCACAGTAGATAGGGTTCTAATAACGACGAGGGCGACAACAGTGTACCGATCTCCAACCGGGGGCTTAATCGTGGAAGGGGCATCCCTTGTAATATACAATGTCCCTCACCCTACTAAGCACCATTCCAGCTTACAGTGGATTGCAAGGTCGCCTTGCACTCCTACCCTCTTTCCTCATCTTCTTTTACCATTCTCCTTTAATGTGAGGGGAGGCAGTTGGTGAACTCCATGGCACTGTGGCTCATGTAATCAATCTCATCAACTGCTGCAGATCAGTCGGGCCCATCTTGACTCCAAACCTCCACCAGATTGCAAGTGGGTGAAGGTGGACCCCAACACACCGTCCGCATCCAGTTCTTGAATGTCAAGGGGCAGGGGGAAAGTAGGCTGATCCCACTCTTCAGGGAGCAATGTCGGTCACTCTGTCCCCATGCAGGAGGTGCCAATCCAAGACAGCTTGTCTCACAAACTCCAGCAATGTCTCCACGGTGTGCAGGCCTCATCTCTATTCGTGGGCCCCATAAGCCGCACCTCACTGCCACACCATCCAGCTGTCTCTTTCACCACGCAGGCACCCAGTGGAAGCCCATGGATCTGCAGGGGGTCCGCGGGAGACTCAGTAGCTGCACCCTGCATCACCAGGTAGAGGTCTGCCTGCCTCAGCGTCGCCGGGCCAGGTGGGAGACATAAGGCGTAGAGACCGCAAAACCTTTATTCGCAGCCATTCCCCAGAGCGGCCACAAGCTCCAGAAGCTCAGCACTGGCTACTGAGGAACATCTCCTCCAGCGCCGCACAGCGGACCGGCATCTGCGGCTCCAGGATCAGTTGCTCCAGCAGTAGTGCCCAGTGCAGGCCCCCTCAGGCCCACCACGGCACCTGGGCACCAACCCATAGCAACAAGCGGTTGTGGGGGGGATCTCTTCCTCACCAAACCCGCCTTCTCCTCCATGGTCCAGTGTGCCCGAAAGCCCTCGGGACAGCACTCTGCCCTCCATGAGGCCGACAGTGATTGGAGGCCGCTCGCCCATACTCTTCAGCTTCCGCGAGGCATACAGCACTTTGCCACCGCCAGGGGTGACAGCATATACTTGTACCTGTATTTTTGGGGGCATGGGGGTGGTAGGGTAATGTCTGATTAGGTTTTTGGGGCCAGAGAGAGCATTTAGTGCTGCCGCTCTGCCATCTTGTAGGCCAACCCCACCCCATTCACACATATTTAAATGGTAATTAGTGACTGGGAGAAGTTAGCCTGCAGGAACTTCAAGTAGAAAAGGTAGCTATCTAAAAGCTACTCTTCCTTAATATTTATTACAAATCCAACTTCACCATAGTATTGGATTTATAATACGTATTAAAATAGATGTTTAATTACTTTTCTAGCCATTCCTGAGATTCAGTATTAATTAAGATTTTAATCTTTACTTTGATTTTCTGTGGGTTAGCCAGACTTCCTAAAGTGAAGTGAAAATAGCTTTTAGGTGCTAGTCACTGTAAGGACATGTTAAACTTACATTCCTACATGTTCTACTTTTAAATACCATGCACCCTTGCTTGTGGACTACAAGACCTTTATAGGGTTCATATTTGATATATCACTTTTTACCCAGCTACAGTCAGGCTACAGATGGTAGGCATGAAGCCATGTTTGCAATGCCACTGAAGTGAATGGCACAATAGGTGCTGCAGTCCACAATTGGAATTTAACTTCCAGGGCTGGGTCCACCTTGCACCATATACCAGGGACTTCTAGGTAAATTAAAAATACCAATTAGGAATAGTTGGACCTTGTCCTCTCTGCAGTGTCACCCCAAAAAATGTTGTCTACTTACTGCAATTTTTTTCTGAAATTCGGGTTTCTTGGTCTTAGGATTCTGTGGACTTTACCACTGCTAACCAGTACTAAAGTGCTTGTGCTCACTTCGCTATACATGGTTTGATTTATAAATATCTAATTGTCATATTTAATTTACTTTTACGTCCCTTGTAGATTGCTATACCATATGCCCAGGGCCTGAAAATTAAATGCAACTAGTGGGCCAGCAGCACTCATTTTGCCACCCACTTCAGTAGCACTTTAAAACATGTCCCAGGCCATGTCGACTTGGCATTTAAATCACCTTGCCAAGCCTTAAACTCCCCTTTTATTACATACTAGCAGCCCGCCCCGACGTTGTCCGGGGCAGAAGGGGCTGGGGGCCGCACCGCTGCAGGAGACGTGCAGCAGAGCGGCCATCAGCGGGAGCAGCAGAGCGTACATACCAGCTCCCGCGCCGCCGCTCCTCCCCGCATGTCAGGTGTGTGTCCCTTGCTCCTTCCTGCACTCCCACCAGCATCGCCGCTCCTCCCCGCGCTGGGCACTCCAATGTTGTGTGTCGGTCCCGTGCCACCGCTCCTCCCCGCATGTCGTGTTTTGTTCCCTTGCTCCTTCCTGCACTCCGGTCCGGACAGCGAACGTCGTGTTGACGTGACGTCACACCCACACGCCATTGCGCCTCTCGCAAGCGTTGTGACGACGCCGAACGCCGTGCGCAATCACTGTATCCATACGCCCATACAGACTACTTTTCCCTTAACGTCCACCCCCTAATGTATATGGTGTGGTTTTCTATAGCCTATGTCCATCTCCTGGACCTCCCCTTTCCAACGCTGTATTGGGTGTTGCGATTGGTGGTGTTCTTTTCGAGTTTACCTGGCTCAAAGGACACAGTTCTCTCTTTATAATAGCAGTATAGATAAGTCCCCCCACCTAAGGTAGACCCTAGGTAACCTATAGTGCAGGGTGCTATGTAATTAAAAGGGTGGACATGTACTTTTAAGTTTGCATATCCTGGTAGTGAAAAACTCCTAAATTTGTTTTTCAATACTGTGAGGCCTACCCCTCCCATAGGTTAACATTGGAATTTCCTTATTACATTTAATACGCTGTAATTTCTACTTGGAAGCAGTTAGACATGTCATGTTTTGTACATATGATACAATATTGTGATGATAAAAACTCTTCAATGAAAAAGATCAGATTTTTCATTGTAATCTTAAAAATGCCACTTTTAGAAAGTTGACATTTTCCTGCCCTTAGCCCTTTGTGCTTGCAGTCTGTTTTGGGACCACAGCCCCTTGACAAAAAAGTTATTACAGTCGTTCTGGATAAAAAAATCAGTTCCATAAACGGATTCAATGATCAAAGTTTTCAATTTTATTGCTACAATTCGAACAAAAATTTGAATGACCCCAGCCGGAATAATTTAAAAAAATAAGGATCACTTACACCTGATAAGCCTGTGCTCTGCCTTCACACAAAGAGCCTAACAACCCTGTCTTGTCACAGCTGCAATCTTGGAGACAGGGCAAGGGAGTCAGGAAATTCCATGCACTTCATAGAACCTTTCAAAAGGCTTCTCCCACCTTCCAAAAGAAAGGCACCATTGTAAAAAAATAGGACCTTCAATCCCACTTTTCAGTTCGCTTCTGGACCTGTGGATACTCTTCCGGGAAGAATGACTGCTGTGCTGCTACAGGGACAGCCATTCTGCTGGACTGCTGCTCCAAAGCAATTGCATCCCTGATGTGCTGACCTGCTGCCTGGGTTAGAAGGATTGGACCTGCATCTCTTGAACCCAGAGTGACTCCAAGGGCTATTTGGCTGGCCTCCTGATCGGAAGCCCAAGTGACAACAGGATTTCGACAACCTTGCATCTGCACCTGGACTCTGCCATGCCAACTGGTGCCACCCCAGTCCTGGACGCATGGAAATTGGCTTTAGGTGCTCTGCTAGCCTCTGTGGATCCAGTGGAACCAACACACCTCCTCAGCTGTGCGTCGCAAACCAGAGTGAAACCGATACATCGCAGCTGCTGCGTGGATTGGATCCATCACCACTCACATCTCAGCTCTTTGAAACTGACATGTCGCCCCGCCTGCATGCCGCATCCTCGACGCTGGACATCGCATCACAAGCCCTATTGAGGAGATCCCCTATGAGGACGCAGGCCCTCGCATCACAGCCTCTCTGTACCTCGGAACTGACTAATCGCTTCTTTGATGCGGATCCTCGCAATGCTCTGCGGTCCAGGATTTCAGATACTTTGTTCAGCGGGTCTAACTGGGCCCCTGTAGCCAGCCCAGGGTTCATTGCGGTCGGCCACAACCAGATATCCACAACTGATGTTGTATGCCTTTTGGTGCTCTTTTCTCTAAAAAATCCAAAATTCAACATCACTAGTTCTACTAATTGGATTTTGTCGTTTTGGTGTCAAATCATTTATTAGAACTAACTTTATTTTTCTAAGTTGATTTGGGATTTTTCTTGTTTTGTGTTTTCACTGTATTATATATGGTGTTTGGAAAGACAGGTGGTGAAGCCAATGATTTTACCCCTCTCACTTCTCAAATGTGGCAGGGGGCCTTCTTCCCTAAGGCAAGCCAGAAGGGCATGATATGTATTCTCCCCTGCCTGGCACGGCTGGTAATTGAATATATTTGAGATAAACAAGAAGAACTAGCTACTACTACAATGCACGTGTAGTGTCTGCAAAGAAAAAACAATTGTTTTTTTATGAAGGCCCTCCCCCACCATCCTATTTGGTGGCATGCTTCATCATCGGGCCCCACCCGAGGTACTGAGTGTACCTCAGGTGTGCTGCGACGCCTGACTACAGCGGAGCGGGTTTTGGTACGTGAGTGTGGGTGCTGGTGCATGGAGCTCCTGACCGGACCATAGGTTTAAGGCGGTACCGAAGACATTGCCAATGCGCACAGGACTCGGACCCCTGGCAGAGACCCTTGGAACTTTGTCTCCCGCAGTTAGGAGTACAAACAGAGAGGAATCGCCTCTCACAATTACAGCACCTTAGCGTGTGCTACACATACAGGGTACTGACAGCACATTAGACCCCTGTACCACCCATCATATAGTGGTATTTCCAATGAAAGAAGAACCAACCTTAACTAAAGAGGCGTGTCGTCACTTCTGTAGTTATTCTGAAAGTTAACTTATGGGCTACTGACCATTTCCATATGTCTTTAGAGAATCATGAACGGGGGAATACTAAAGTTCTTTTCTGAAAAAGGCAGTGACTAGTGAAAACAGGAATCTGCTGTTAGCGTATTTTAAGACAAACTGTCCTTGAAGTGTGGGTTAGTATTGTGAACTTAATGCACGAAACATTATGCTAACTTCGAAAAGCCAAGCAACCTGTATTAAGTACAAAACCGTCCTTCCTAAATTTAATGTGAGTTAGCTGTTGACAAAACCTTGCAAATAGCATATGCCTTCGCTTACTTAAGTTCAGGATCTTTGATTATTTACTTTGAAAACACGCATTGGCAATGCCAATAGGTTTCGGTTTTAAATGGCAGAGCTATTGGCTTCAGCAGTGCTTGTTGCCATCAGCATAAAATATAGAAAAATTACTTTCTATACTTTGAAGATGGCTGCCACATTGCATCATGCAACACGGTGTTGCGTCATCACGTTGGGGACCATCTTGAAAGTATAGAAAACAGTGTTTTCTATACTTTTTAGAAGGCTGCAGCGTTCATCATCACGTTGTGTGATGCAACATATGCCCATCTTGACAATATAAAAACAATGTTTTCTACACTTTTCCGATGACCTCCATATTGCGTCTCAGCTTTCTAATATGCAACATGGTGGGTAACTTGAAAGTATAGAAAAACTTTTCTATACTTTCAGAATGGCGGGTCACTGATACTGCCTTTACCAGCGCTTGGTGACCGCACATATCATTGGTAAAGCAAATAGCTGTGGCCAATATAGTACATGAGAGGGACGGAAGTGGATGGTGACAAGACTGGGGTGCTAAGGGCAGAGTTGAGGGGGGAGTAACAAAGGCTCTGGGGAAGAATATTTAAACGAAAAACGATCCCAAACCGATCTGGAAGGCGGCGGGGAAGCAACATACAAGGGAAAGTGCGGATGGGGAGGAAAGCAACACAAGAGCGAGAGGGGAGTAAAGAGGAAAGTGCCACATGTGGGGCTGAGCAAGAACGCTGGCACGCCCATAGAATATAAAAAGGAAATAATGTTCAAGATTGCAGGCAACATCAGCAGTGGAAGGATGTAACCAATCAGAACAATGTCAGCCAGAAATGTTCCTTGGTGGAACAAACACATAATAATGGGGGTGGTAGGGTAATGTCTGATTAGGTTTTTGGGGCCAGAGAGAGCATTTAGTGCTGCCGCTCTGCCATCTTGTAGGCCAACCCCACCCCATTCACACGTATTTAAATGGTAATTAGTGACTGGGAGAAGTTAGCCTGCAGGAACTTCAAGTAGAAAAGGTAGCTATCTAAAAGCTACTCTTCCTTAATATTTATTACAAATCCAACTTCACCATAGTATTGGATTTATAATACCTATTAAAATAGATGTTTAATTACTTTTCTAGCCATTCCTGAGATTCAGTATTAATTAAGATTTTAATCTTTACTTTGATTTTCTGTGGGTTAGCCAGACTTCCTAAAGTGAAGTGAAAATAGCTTTTAGGTGCTAGTCACTGTAAGGACATGTTAAAATTACATTCCTACATGTTCTACTTTTAAATACCATGCACCCTTGCTTGTGGACTACAAGACCTTTATAGGGTTCATATTTGATATATCACTTTTTACACAGCTACAGTCAGGCTACAGATGGTAGGCATGAAGCCATGTTTGCAATGCCACTGAAGTGAATGGCACAATAGGTGCTGCAGTCCACAATTGGAATTTAACTTCCAGGGCTGGGTCCACCTTGTACCATATACCAGGGACTTCTAGGTAAATTAAATATACCAATTAGGAATAGTTGGACCTTGTCCTCTCTGCAGTGTCACCCCAAAAAATGTTGTCTACTTACTGCAATTTTTTTCTGAAATTCTGTTTTTTTGGTCTTAGGATTCTGTGGACTTTACCACTGCTAACCAGTACTAAAGTGCTTGCGCTCACTTCGCTATACATGGTTTGATTTATAAATACCTAATTGTCATATTTAATTTACTTTTACGTCCCTTGTAGATTGGTATACCATATGCCCAGGGCCTGAAAATTAAATGCAACTAGTGGGCCAGCAGCACTCATTTTGCCACCCACTTCAGTAGCACTTTAAAACATGTCCCAGGCCATGTCGACTTGGCATTTAAATCACCTTACCAAGCCTTAAACTCCCCTTTTATTACATACTAGCAGCCCGCCCCGACGTTGTCCGGGGCAGAAGGGGCAGGGGGCCGCACCACTGCAGGAGACGTGCAGCAGAGCGGCCATCAGCGGGAGCAGCAGAGCGTACATACCAGCTCCCGCGCCGCCGCTCCTCCCCGCATGTCAGGTGTGTGTCCCGTGCTCCTTCCTGCGCTCCCACCAGCATCACCGCTCCTCCCCGCGCTGGGCACTCCAATGTTGTGTGTCGGTCCCGCGCCACCGCTCCTCCCCGCATGTCGTGTTTTGTTCCCTTGCTCCTTCCTGCACTCCGGTCCGGACAGCGAACGTCGCGTTGACGTGACGTCACACCCACACGCCATTGCGCCTCTCGCAAGCGTTGTGACGACGCTGAACGCTGCGTGCAATCACTTTATTCATACGCCCATACAGACTACTTTTCCCTTAAAGTCCCCCCCCTAATGTATATGGTGTGGTTTTCTATAGCCTATGTCCATCTCCTGGACCTCCCCTTTCCAACGCTGTATTGGGTGTTGCGATTGGTGGTGTTCTTTTCGAGTTTACCTGGCTCAAAGGACACAGTTCTCTCTTTATAATAGCAGTATAGATAAGTCCCCCCACCTAAGGTAGACCCTAGGTAACCTATAGGGCAGGGTGCTATGTAATTAAAAGGGTGGACATGTACTTTTAAGTTTGCATATCCTGGTAGTGAAAAACTCCTAAATTTGTTTTTCAATACTGTGAGGCCTACCCCTCCCATAGGTTAACATTGGAATTTCCTTATTACATTTAATACGCTGTAATTTCTACTTGGAAGCAGGTAGACATGTCATGTTTTGTACATATGATACAATATTGTGATGATAAAAACTCTTCAATGAAAAAGATCCGATTTTTCATTGTAATCTTAAAAATGCCACTTTTAGAAAGTTGACATTTTCCTGCCCTTAGCCCTTTGTGCTTGCAGTCTGTTTTGGGACCACAGCCCCTTGACAAAAAAGTTATTACAGTCGTTCTGGATAAAAAAATCAGTTCCATAAACGGATTCAATGATCAAAGTTTTCAATTTTATTGCTACAATTCGAACAAAAATTTGAATGACCCCAGCCGGAATAATTTAAAAAAATAAGGATCACTTACACCTGATAAGCCTGTGCTCTGCCTTCACACAAAGAGCCTAACCCTGTCTTGTCACAGATGCAATCTTGGAGACAGGGCAAGGGAGTCAGGAAATTCCATGCACTTCATAGAACCTTTCAAAAGGCTTCTCCCACCTTCCAAAAGAAAGGCACCAGTGTAAAAAAATAGGACCTTCAATCCCACTTTTCAGTTCGCTTCTGGACCTGTGGATACTCTTCCGGGAAGAATGACTGCTGTGCTGCTACAGGGAAAGCCATTCTGCTGGACTGCTGCTCCAAAGGAATTGCATCCCTGATGTGCTGACCTGCTGCCTGGGTTAGAAGGATTGGACCTGCATCTCTTGAACCCAGAGTGACTCCAAGGGCTATTTGGCTGGCCTCCTGATCGGAAGCCCAAGTGACAACAGGATTCCAACAACCTTGCATCTGCACCTGGACTCTGCCATGCCAACTGGTGCCACCCCAGTCCTGGACGCATGGAAATTGGCTTTAGGTGCTCTGCTAGCCTCTGTGGATCCAGTGAAACCAACACACCTCCTCAGCTGTGCGTCGCAAACCAGAGTGAAACCGATACATCGCAGCTGCTGCGTGGATTGGACCCGTCACCACTCACATCTCAGCTCTTTGAAACTGACACGTCGCCCCGCCTGCATGCCGCATCCTCGACGCTGGACTTGGCATCACAAGCCCTATTGAGGAGATCCCCTATGAGGACGCAGGCCCTCCCATCACAGCCTCGCTGTACCTCGGAACTGACTCATCGCTTCTTTGATGCGGATCCTCGCAATGCTCTGCGGTCCAGGATTTAAGATACTTTGTTCAGCGGGTCTAACTGGGCCCCTGTAGCCAGCCCAGGGTTCATTGCGGTCGGCCACAACCAGATATCCACAACTGATGTTGTATGCCTTTTGGTGCTCTTTTCTCTAAAAAATCCAAAATTCAACATCAATAGTTCTACTAATTGGATTTTGTCGTTTTGGTGTCAAATCATTTATTAGAACTAACTTTATTTTTCTAAGTTGATTTGGGATTTTTCTTGTTTTGTGTTTTCATTGTATTATATATGGTGTTTGGAAAGACAGGTGGTGAAGCCAATGATTTTACCCCTCTCACTTTTCAAATGTGGCAGGGGGCCTTCTGCCCTAAGGCAAGCCAGAAGGGCATGATATGTATTCTCCCCTGCCTGGCACGGCTGGTAATGGAATATAATTGAGATAAACAAGAAGAACTAGCTACTACTACAATGCACGTGTAGTGTCTGCAAAGAAAAAACAATTGTTTTTTTATGAGGGCCCTCCCCCACCATCCTATTTGGTGGCATGCTTCATCATCGGGCCCCACCCGAGGTACTGAGTGTACCTCAGGTGTGCTGCGACGCCTGACTACAGCGGAGCGGGTTTTGGTACGTGAGTGTGGGTGCTGGTGCGTGGAGCTCCTGACCGGACCATAGGTTTAAGGCGGTACCGAAGACATTGCCAATGCGCACAGGTCTCGGACCCCTGGCAGAGACCCTTGGAACTTTGTCTCCCGCAGTTAGGAGTACAAACAGAGAGGAATCGCCTCTCACAATTACAGCACCTTAGCGTGTGCTACACATACAGTGTACTGACAGCACATTAGACCCCTGTACCACCCATCATATAGTGGTATTTCCAATGAAAGAAGAACCAACCTTAACTAAAGAGGCGTGTCGTCACTTCTGTAGTTATTCTGAAAGTTAACTTATGGGCTACTGACCATTTCAATATGTCTTTAGAGAATCATGAATGGGGGAATACTAAAGTTCTTTTCTGAAAAAGGCGGTGACTAGTGAAAACAGGAATCTGCTGTTAGCGTATTTTAAGACAAACTGTCCTTGAAGTGTGGGTTAGTATTGTGAAATTAATGTACGAAACATTATGCTAACTTCGAAAAGCCAAGCAACCTGTATTAAGTACAAAACCGTCCTTGCTAAATTTAATGTGAGTTAGCTGTTGACAAAACCATGCAAATAGCATATGCCTTCGCTTACTTAAGTTCAGGATCTTTGATTATTTACTTTGAAAACACGCATTGGCAATGCCAATAGGTTTCGGTTTTAAATGGCAGAGCTATTGGCTTCAGCAGTGCTTGTTGCCATCAGCATAAAATATAGAAAAATTACTTTCTATACTTTGAAGATGGCTGCCACATTGCATCATGCAACTCGGTGTTGCGTCATCACGTTGGGGACCATCTTGAAAGTATAGAAAACAGTGTTTTCTATACTTTTTAGAAGGCTGTAGCGTTCATCATCACGTTGTGTGATGCAACATATACCCATCTTGACAATATAAAAACAATGTTTTCTACACTTTTCCGATGACCTCCATATTGCGTCTCAGCTTTCTAATATGCAACATGGTGGGTAACTTGAAAGTATAGAAAAACTTTTCTATACTTTCATAATGGCGGGTCACTGATACTGCCTTTACCAGCGCTTGGTGACCGCACATATCATTGGTAAAGCAAATAGCTGTGGCCAATATAGTACATGAGAGGGACGGAAGTGGATGGTGACAAGACTGGGGTGCTAAGGGCAGAGTTGAGGGGGGAGTAACAAAGGCTCTGGGGAAGAATATTTAAACGAAAAACGATCCCAAACCGATTTGGAAGGCGGCGGGGAAGCAACATACAAGGGAAAGTGCGGATGGGGAGGAAAGCAACACAAGAGCGAGAGGGGAGTAAAGGGGAAAGTGCCACATGTGGGGCTGAGCAAGAACGCTGGCACGCCCATGGAATATAAAAAGGAAATAATGTTCAAGATTGCAGGCAACATCAGCAGTGGAAGGATGTAACCAATCAGAACAATGTCAGCCAGAAATGTTCCTTTTGTTGGAACAAACACATAATAATGGGGGTGGTAGGGTAATGTCTGATTAGGTTTTTGGGGCCAGAGAGAGCATTTAGTGCTGCCGCTCTGCCATCTTGTAGGCCAACCCCACCCCATTCACACGTATTTAAATGGTAATTAGTGACTGGGAGAAGTTAGCCTGCAGGAACTTCAAGTAGAAAAGGTAGCTATCTAAAAGCTACTCTTCCTTAATATTTATTACAAATCCAACTTCACCATAGTATTGGATTTATAATACCTATTAAAATAGATGTTTAATTACTTTTCTAGCCATTCCTGAGATTCAGTATTAATTAAGATTTTAATCTTTACTTTGATTTTCTGTGGGTTAGCCAGACTTCCTAAAGTGAAGTGAAAATAGCTTTTAGGTGCTAGTCACTGTAAGGACATGTTAAAATTACATTCCTACATGTTCTACTTTTAAATACCATGCACCCTTGCTTGTGGACTACAAGACCTTTATAGGGTTCATATTTGATATATCACTTTTTACACAGCTACAGTCAGGCTACAGATGGTAGGCATGAAGCCATGTTTGCAATGCCACTGAAGTGAATGGCACAATAGGTGCTGCAGTCCACAATTGGAATTTAACTTCCAGGGCTGGGTCCACCTTGTACCATATACCAGGGACTTCTAGGTAAATTAAATATACCAATTAGGAATAGTTGGACCTTGTCCTCTCTGCAGTGTCACCCCAAAAAATGTTGTCTACTTACTGCAATTTTTTTTTGAAATTCGGGTTTCTTGGTCTTAGGATTCTGTGGACTTTACCACTGCTAACCAGTACTAAAGTGCTTGTGCTCACTTCGCTATACATGGTTATATTTATAAATACCTAATTGTCATATTTAATTTACTTTTACGTCCCTTGTAGATTGGTATACCATATGCCCAGGGCCTGAAAATTAAATGCAACTAGTGGGCCAGCAGCACTAATTTTGCCACCCACTTCAGTAGCACTTTAAAACATGTCCCAGGCCATGTCGACTTGGCATTTAAATCACCTTACCAAGCCTTAAACTGTCAGCCAGAAATGTTCCTTGGTGGAACAAACACATAATAATTAGGGAGGAAATCCATCGAAGAGGAAACAACTGAGACTGACAACGATGCTATCCAATCGTGAGCCAGGGCCTCACTGAAAGGGCACTCAATATATATCTATTAGAAAAAAAGGCCTGGCCAATAAACAGGTGAAGCTTTTTGTCGCTGAGACCTAAAAAGTAGTATGTCTCCAAAATGGAAACTTCCCTAGTGTAGTGTAGTTCCTATTTTCCCAATAGGCTCTGCGCATTGGAATAACATAAACAGCAGTGTAGACGTAGGACTGAGGTCATCTAGGTCTCTACTGACTATGTTAAACTTAATTTAGGTTTGCGCCAGCTAGCTCAGAGGTCACTGGAAACTTTCTTGAATGAATAGGGAGGGATTAGCTTCCCTGGCTCAGACCAGAAGGGATTCAGTTTCCGACAACCGCATAAACATGACAACTTTGCTCCCTCAGAATAAGAGGGTATCTCTAGAGTCGTGTGAAAACAATAGACAGCTATTTCACTCAGTCAGTAGTGCATACTTAGTTTCACCACAGTGCAGAGGAATAGAGAGACGGGCGTTTTCAATAAAAAGGTGTTATTTATTGAGCAGTCTTCTTCCTCATGCAAGAGAAATGAATTGCCACAATTGCAATACTTAAAGTAAAGTAAAGTGCGTACAGTAAAAGTAGTATTATGAAATAATACTGTAAAAGCATTGATATGGTTTCTAAGCCATATGATACTTTAAAATGGATAAAATATATACATACATAAATACATTGACTAACGTACTCAACTGGTGCTTCTAACTAAGCCTACCCCGGTGTACCTGACCTAAGCCTAACACGTGGGAGGGGATGAGTAAGTAGCAGTTTAAGTTAAGTTGGTTAAGATAGATTTGCCAAGAATCTGCATCAAGAATTCTCTCAAGAGTTTAGTCAGCTCCGTACCTTGGTAATAGAATGTGGGAGGTCTGGTATCTCTTTCCTCAGGACTCGATATTCCAGCAACCCGCGAGGGTAGGCAGGAAACACCGGAGCTGGATTTTCTCGGCTGGAGAAAAAGACAGCGTCTCTCTCAGTGCGTCAAACGGGAGGGGCGGCTTACGTGGGCTTCTCGCTTCAGCTGGGCTCTCGGGGAAGTAGATGGCCTCTCTGCTCCAAACCACCGTGTGTTTGCTTAAGGCAACTGTTGGTATTTTATACCTGGAAGGTGCCGGGTTTGACGTAAGGTTGGACATAAGACGTCACTAAGAACTAACAGCTCTTTCTGGACTTCAGGAGTTCTTGTTCAAATCAAAACAAAAGCAGGGGGGATTTCCCGGGCTGCTGGAGGCTTGGTTTGTTTAAAGAACGCGTTGTGCTTTCTAGGAGTCGATGGGTTTAACCGTGCTGTGCTTTGGACTGCATGGGCTATTACTGAATATGGATCTGATTCTTATGCCTTTATCAGGATATTATTGATTATAACCTCACAAGGGCATAAATCGGGAATATTGAATTAGAGTCCTAGATATAAACACGACACTAGAACCCATAGAAAATATGGAGGTGTCTAGAGGATTTTCTTAGCCTGAATGCGCATCTAGTCCAACCTTTATTTGTGGCAGCTGCACTTTGAGTGGGAATGGGATTATGAATTTCCCACTATTTCATTTCTAATTTAGCAGGTTTTGCCAGCATAACCCATGACCATCCATTTGAATCTCCATTGGCGACACCCATAGTCCCCTAACTTCTCCAACATCATAATTTTGTAAAATACAGTTATAAAGTGGATTTCTGCATCTGAAATTTCAATCTGCATCTATAAATGTCTACAGTTCATGTGTCCCTGAATCAGGATCTAGGCATTTACGCACAGAGGTGACACCATTTGATGACCTATTAGACACACAATGGCACAAAAAAGTGTGAATCAGGCGTAAACTTTTCTTAAATATTTTGAATGAAACCCTCTATAGACCTATGGATCCACTCTTCTACTGTTGTGTTTTTCCAGCATTGGAGCCCGCATGTGGCGTTGGGAGGACGGCCAGCTGCTGTTCAATGTGGACAATATGGCCACTACTATGCTCAGCTAAACAACATCCAGAAGAGGCCATTTGAGCAGCCACAGATTCCTCAGGGGATTCAAAGAGCCGGCGAGTATTATGGGCAGAGAAAACAAGTGCAACCACAGTGGTAAGTGTAATTTGTCATCCATTTATCTTGGGCAGTCAGTGTTCCAGAAAGATCTCTGGGTGCTTAATAGTAGCAAGTTATACCATATCCCTAATCATTTGATAAAACAGTTACAAGCATAAGTTAAAAGCCCAAGTTAAAAGGTGTTGGCTATCATAAAATGTTGTTTTCATTTGAAAGCGTACCTTTAAATAGTAGAGATTGAGTTACCCATTACTGCAATGGTGGTAAACTGAGTTAATGCCGAGCCCCCATTCCATAAAATAATTTGGTCAGACCATCAAATGATGTATTTGAGAGGCCTGACATACAATAAAATAGCAGAAAGTAAAATAGATTGTTGGGAATTTTGAGGGAATTTTCTGCAGAAATGTAGGTACTTCAGAATTCTTTTTAAATGTAGGCTTCATGTAAAATACTGCAATCGAGTCAAACTTTTCAAGTGACATTGGAGGCAAGGGCATCTTAAAAGTCCAGTAACGTTGTTCTGTGTTGCTTTTTTCCCTTCACCACATGTGTGAAATACAAAATAAGTTGTGAGCGAGCCATGGAATCAAGCTACTTGAGTGTGAGGAGCATTTATTGTCCAAGAAAGGTTCACAAAAATCCATGTTAAATGGCTTCCATTTATTTTCTCACATTCATATATTTAATATTCCGACATTACAACAAAATCTAGGGATTCCTTTGAAGGTTCTTTTTAACAGATATACTGGCCAAATTCTATTGATTTTTAAATACTCTTGTGACATGGCTGAGGTGATCCTTTCTGTCACAGCTACACAGCCTTCAGGACATTCCTTTACCAAACCCTGGTGACAATTGGTGGGGATGTAAATTGGTAATGGCAGCATGAAAACTGCACCCAGTAATTTTTGGGTGGTCCAAAACATCAAGATATAGGCTCAAAGAGGACTTACTTTTGTCTATAGAACTTCTACGAAAGAAAAGATTTTCAACATAAAAATAAACTATATGACTCAAACATCTTGTTTGGTAAACACAAAAACGAGTTTCCAAATCAAATGTAGCACAGTAATAGTTGGACATTGAGATTATTAGTGGATCATAAATAGTCTTCATTTTTCTTTTGCTTTTTTTTATTGCATTCAATTGAAAATTATTGCATCAACCCCATATGTTTTGTGTGTATTCAGGCAAGCTCTTGATTGAAGAAAGGTTGTTCTATGTTTCAGCACCAATCTATCCCCATAACCATGATGCAATTGAGGAAGCTGCTTCTGATCTCCAACATCTAATGATGTCTCATTTCGCGATCATTACACCCACACCTAGTAGGGTCAGCCCTCCCCTTGGGACTCCAACCTCATCCATAATTCCCAACTGAATTATTTTGGGAGAGAAGGCGAATGGGCGCCCCAACACCAGTGATATTGTGATGTGTGCTAGTAATGCGTAATTTCAGGGTATTGCCCTATGCTATGAAGGAAATCACCTTCAACTATAGGGCATCTTGTACAAGTTTGGGGACTGAGACAAGACCCTCTTAATAACTACTTTGTTAGTAAGGTATGTCTTTTTTTTTTTTTTTTTGGTCCTCATCTCACCTTTCAAGCCTCTGCGGGTCTTATGAAGCCGCCTTCTCAGTCTGACGCCCCCACGGCTTACCGCACTCGCTTGGGTCATCCGACCTGCCTCTTCTTTTTGTAAGAGGCCCTGGTGTAATCATAAGACCAAGGATGTTTACAGTAATCTTAGAGTCTTACCCCAGCCCATGAGAGGGTGCCATATATTCGTTGCCTTGTCCTTCACTCCATCATACTCTAACCGTGACATGGTGAATGCAGCTTTGAGCCAGTATTCCCTTTGGGGGGGTAGGGGGTCCTTCCACCTCTTGCACACCTCCCTTCTAGCCAGCAATATCAAATACAGTAATAAACCCCTATCTTTCTGAGAGAGGGTCTGGCTAAGGCGTCCATTATCTCCGAAAAACACCAAAGACATGTTGATTTCTATAATGATTTTGAAAATGTCTCGTATGTTATCTCCCACCTCAGCCCAAAATTTTACAAGTGCTGGACATTCATAGAAAGTGTGTATGTCATCTGCAAGAGGTGTCGCACACCTAGGGCATTTAGGGGCGGGGTGTGGGGCGAACTTTGCAATTTTTGCGGGGGTATAGTAAAGTCTATTAATAACGAAGAAATGTGTTTTTTTTTAAACAAGCAGGCTTGACGTATCTGTACATAATCTTTAGAGATGGTTCATATAGGGAGTCTGTTTGCGGCCGAAGTGGGGTATCTATCCAAACTCCAGAGAAGGGGGGTACCGCTTGGTCTAAAACATCCAGCAAGCTGTTATACCATATAGATATTTCTTTATTGAGTGGACGGTTAGCGCTCAACAGGTCTTCAATATCTCTGTTCCTGCCGGTCTCCCCCTTTTCTGCTTCATACCATGATGTTAACTGCATGTATTTAAATCTTGAGAGTCCTTGCCCGATCTTTACCTTTAGGTACTCCCATGGATGAATCTCCCCGGAATCCAGCAGTTCAGACCAGTTTGTAATACCTGCCCTTCTTATCGGCAACGCCAAACTGTCCTTCAGACAGTCCTGTGTACCTGGTGCATCCCATACTGGGGCATTCTCAGAATGGTACCCAATGCCCCAGCTGCGCCTGAGCCTATACCATAGCTCCAGGGCTGCCCTCAAAACCTTCAACCGCACCCTCTTGAAAAACCTTGGTGACCCAAACTTGTACAAAAACGCTTTTTTTATTGCATTCAATTGAAAATTATTGCATCAACCCCAAATTTTTTGTGTGTATTCAGGCAAGCTCTTGATTGAAAAAAAGTTGTTCTATGTTTCAGCACCAATCTATTCCCCATAACCATGATGCAATTGAGGAAGCTGCTTCTGATCTCCAACATCTAACGATGTCTCATTTCGCGATCATTACACCCACACCTAGTAGGGTCAGCCCTCCCCTTGGGACTCCAACCTCATCCATAATTCCCAACTGAATTATTTTGGGAGAGAAGGCGAATGGCCGCCCCAACACCAGTGATATTGTGATGTGTGCTAGTAATGCGTAATTTCAGGGTATTTCCCTATGCTATGAAGGAAATCACCTTCAACTATAGGGCATCTTGTACAAGTTTGGGGACTGAGACAAGACCCTCTTAATAAGTACTTTGTTAGTAAGGTATGTCCTGTGTAAATATTTGCTTGTACCAGGCTCAGTCTGGCTGATATTACAAACTCTTGGGGTGCATCACAGCATCTCTACAATCAGCCTCATCCACACGCCCAGGTCTTTCTCACATCATGTTCTGTAATCAGGCAGGACAGTTGGGGAATTAGAAATGAGAGAGCAATATGCTTTCAAAATGCCACTCCTGTATATAAATGTATCTCAAAAGGGCTGCCTTCTTGTTGCATTAGCATCTGTGATCAATGGGCTTCCAAAGCGTGTCTCAATTGCAAATATGTGAACAATTGTGATGCATGAAGTTCATATTCACCCTCTCATGTGTCGAAGTATTTAGTGTGATCTCCCTCTAATATATCTCTCAAGATATTTCCCAGTCCGGTCCCATGACTTAAACCCTTGCAGTCGTACTGCGTGTGTCAAGTATGTTCCATTCCAGAGTCGTGTTTGTTTGGTAAATCTACCCTCATAGCTCATCCATTGGAGACCTTTAAGCTCCATTGAACAGGAATCTTGGTTCTTAGAGGAAGTGACCCTGGAATTTGGCACCCGTGTAAGAGTTTCATCATGTCTGTTTCTTCTAGTAGATCTCGTTCTGCCTGAAGTGCAGGCTCACGTTCGTCACTAAACAACCACTCGTAATTGGTGAGCCCAGTATTGAAGGCGCATTTCTGCCATGCCCAAATCCCTTTCAAACATTGAGTGAGTACATTCATTTAATACAATCCAAGAAGGGTTTATTTGCCCAAAGAAAACCAATTGTGTTTGTACAAAATCTCTTCCGTATCTATTAAGGGTAATTATGAAAAATATAAGGACCCTGAGATTAGAACCATTTTCTATAGGGCGCCCCTGCTTAGTACAGTAATGGGAAGTGTATTTCAATTCAATGTGTCTGGTTGTGTCTCTTCCCACAGGGGTGATATTTAATGCCCAGCATTGCAGGGGGCCGCATGCAAAGACTCACCACACCATCGGGCAGCCGTGAGGGAAACAGCGGTGATTTTGGCAGATAGGGAGCGCCGGGAGACTCCCTGAACTCTGACCCAGTTGCTTCCACGCCATCGGGCAGCCGTGAGGGGAACGGCACTACATCCCCCAGAAGCCTCGGGGGCGGCGGCGCACCTGTGACGGGTGCAGAGCGCCAGGAGGCGCTACTTAACATCTCGCGCCCTCTCGCCCCGCGAGTCGCGCCCGTGGGAACGCCCGGGGCTAAGCCCGGGCAAAGGGCGGGCCGTCTGTGGCCGTCAGGGGCAGGAAGAGGCAGGGCCAGAGACCCTGTGCAAATTATCCGGTGACCCTCATCTCCCCGGTAAAGTGACTGGAAGTGCTTAAGGACTAATTGTAACTGCTGCGCCATTAACATTGGGTGTTGAGTCCATTGGCTTAGTTTGCGAATAGGTTAGCTCTCATTAAAGTATACTTGTATTCATGCCGGGGTCAAAGAAGGACAAGGCTATTGTGGGGGCTGGCTCCATTGACAACTTTTTAGTAAAAATGGTAAATAAGATCAATAATGATAGAAGGGCTTCCCTGGGTAGAGGTAATCTTTCAGATCAGGAGGGTCCTTCCCCCCCCCGGAGGTTCTTTCAGTGACTGACATTGTCACCGACATCGGACCCGAGGTAGTCAACGCAGTGGAAGCACTGATTCACCGGGCTCCAGATATAGAAGTCCTTGACAAGTCTCTCTCGGATTCGGAGGAGGAGGTGGTACCTGCCCACACACACACTAGACCCGTTAGAACTTTCAGGAAGCAGCAAAGCAAAAGGGGGGGAAGGCACACTTATAAAAGAAGGGTAGATACCCATCTGCCAGACAACCACACCTCCCCTGAGTCAACTGCGACCTTGGAGGGTAAGAACGAGGCAAATATAATCCTGAGCCCAGATCAGTTTGGCTTGTTAATTCGTACCTTAGAAGCCAAATTCGAAACTAGCGGAATCTCTCCAACCTCTAGTGTGCAAGCTGGATAATGTTACCGCAGAGGTAAAAAGACTAGGAGGATTGTTAGAGAAACAGTTAGCCCACATAGATAAGGTTAACCCCCCACCCCCCTCTACTAGAATAGATCCCCCTGAGAGTGGTGGGAAGAAGGTAGCCAAGGTGGATTAAAAAACGCATGCCTCACAACAGTCTACCAGAGTTGACCTAGAATCCCCCGGTCCTTCTGTTCCACCCCCACTCCCACAGTTAGGTCAGTAGTACACCCAAAGCCAGGGCCTGTTACCAATCCGATTGCCGCCCCAAGTAGGAGAAGCAATTTTATGAATCTCCCCCCGGATTGTGCCCCCTATGTAATTGTATTGGCAAACGTCCCGCCTCAAAACTCGCTTTCGGTTGAGTCACCTGAGTCAGTCACATGATTCCCTCAAAAATAAAGTTGTATCTTGGTTGAGCTCAAATTGTAGTTTTCCCACAAAATATGCAGGAGAAATTATCACAACAAGGAGGGCAAATTGGATTGGTCCCACACGCAAAACCAGTAGCGGTGATTGCGTGATAGTAAATTTTAAATATCCTCAACATGTGGCCACAGTCCTGCTAAGGGCAGCCTCGATGACTAACGATGACAACAGCATCTGTGTGCGTCCTTTGGGATATTTTTATAATCATCTTACAGGAGCCCCCACCCCTAGCCTAGGATTGAGTCCCTTTACACCGTTTGGGCCTCGCTCCACTTGTCTAAGTCAGGGACTAGGTAGGGAGAACTTCTTTAGATTTGGACCTCACATCGCAACACATAACAGGTTTGACGCACTCTCAGGACTTGAGATGTGCGATTGACGGGGGGCCGGAGAGGGTATGGTTGATGAAGCTATAGTGGACCCTGCCCCTATGGCTCCTGTACCTTCTTCTGCTAACTATGGATATAAACCGGTAATGGGTACCCCTGACAAGGGGGATAAGGTCAGGCTGTTAAGTTGGAATATTGCCGGTCTACGGTCCAAGAGAGGAGACCCCAACTGGTTAAACTTTGTAAAGCTATATGACATTGTCGCCATGCAGGAGACTTGGGATATGGAATGCGATTTTTGGTTAGATGGCTTTACTTCATTTTTTGTACCTGCTTTGCCCTCTCCAGCTGGAAGGAATAGAGGGGGGCTTTTGATGTTGGTCTCGGTGAATGTAAAGGGTAAAATTATAAAGGTTGATTGCGCCACACATAATTTCCTTGTTATAGAGGTATCCTTGGTTGATGGCAGCAAAATACTCTTCGTAAACTGTTATAACTCCCCACATGGCTACCCTGCTAATGAGCATTTAGTGTGGCTAACAGATTTTTTAAGTGCCTATAAGGAAAAGCAAACCACTTATTGTCATTTTATTTTGTTGGGTGATTTTAATGTACGTTTGTGTTCAAATTGTGACCTAATCGATCCAGATGGCCCTGACAGTATTCCCCCCCCGCATTTTGAACATAGCCAGAAGGGGGAGGTTCTTGAAAACCTACTAGCTAGTAATGATCTGTATGAGGCAGAGTTTTATGATAAAAGTTCACGTGTAGCTACATATACTGGAAGGGACTAAGAATCGATAATTGATTACATTTTT
Organism: Lissotriton vulgaris; assembly: GCF_964263255.1. Classification (NCBI taxonomy): domain Eukaryota; kingdom Metazoa; phylum Chordata; class Amphibia; order Caudata; family Salamandridae; genus Lissotriton; species Lissotriton vulgaris. Next base: position 1,177,818,925 of record NC_141696.1, read on the forward strand.
CTATCGTTAGGTCTTCTTAAATATGTGATTTTATATAATGCTTTACCCATGCCATTGAGTGATCACAACCCCGTGGGGATGGAGTTAGCTAATGGTTTCTCTCTACTAAATTCTTCTGTTACTCCACAGGCTGTATTACCAGTTAAAGCTAAAGATCAGGGGAGGAGGATCAAATGGGGACAGGTAGTTCCAGATGATTTTTTCCTTAACATAACGTCAATGGCTGCAGAAGATTTAAATATTTGTGTAAATCCTCTCTCTAAGGGCGAGGAGATTTTAACTTCCTTTGAAGGTATCTGTCGGTTAGTGGCCATGAATTTAACAGCTAAAGGCCAGGGAGATAAAAATAGACCGGTAATGGGCTGGTTTGATAATAACTGCAGTAAAGCCCATAACCTCCTTAAAAAAGCACTTAACGCTCGTCCGAGGGATAAAGTCTTAGTGGTGCAGCTCAGAAAGCATTATTCCAGGGCAATCCAAGCACGTAAAAATTAATTAAAGTGTGAATCTTGGGCCGAGCTCATGGACAAGGCTACCCTAAAAAATAGTGCCAAGTTTTGGTCAATTATTAATACCCCATTGTTCTCTCGTGACCAAAATGCGGTGTTGGAACTTAGCATCCCTGAGGAAGACTGGCTTAGCCATTTTGAAAAAATCTACGGTAGTAACATGGAGCAGGAATCTTTTGAGGTCCCTGCGTCCGAACTCCCCTTGGCGCCAGTTAGATTTGATACAGTTGAAGTCATTAAAGCAATCGAGAGTACTGCGGGTCGAAAGGCCCCGGGCCCTGATGGGGTTCCCTCTGATATGTTTAAGGCAAACTCTTTGTACTGGGCTGATATTTTAACTAAAGTTTTTAATGCCTCAGCCATTGTGGGATTTCATAAATCTTGGTCCAGAGCTATTATAATTCCCGTGTTTAAAAAAGGCCAGCGGGGAGACCCAAGATGCTATCATTGTTGGACTCCTCTATTAAAATCTTAGGGAAGGTTGTCCTGGCTAGAATAACATCTTGGGCCAATGGGAATAATATTCTGACAGATGTTCAATACGGCTTTAGAGCGGGGAGGAGCACGGAGGACCAATGCCTCAACCTTCACCTCATAATATCCAAGTACACAAGGGCAAAAAGGGGATCCATATTCCAAGGCTTCATGGACCTATCCACAGCCTTTGATCTAGTTAATAGATCAAGGCTGTGGACTATGCTTTTAGGAAAATGGTCCTTGACTGCTCATTGGTGCATTTCCTGGCGGAGTTGCATAAAGATCTGTATGCCGCCATAAGGATGACAACAGAGGGGAAATGTACAGCGAGTTTTAGGTCCTACATAGGGCTGCGCCAAGGCTGTATTTTGGCCCCCATGTTATTCACGTTATACGTGAATTTATTGGAGGCTAACCTAACAGCTGTCACTCAGGATATTCTGTGCATGGGGGGTACGCCAATTCCGGTGCTCCTCTATGCCGATGACGTGGTGCTGATAGCCAGGACCCCGATTGCCCTGCAAAAGCTGCTTGATTCCTTTGGAACTTTTATGTCCAGTCTAGATTTGGTGATTAACAGTGGCAAATCCCATACAATGTCAGTGGGTTGCTCTAAAAGTAAAGATAAAACCTTTTTCTGTGGCAGTGAGGTTATCTCTAGCGTAAAGGTCTTCACCTACTTGGGTGTAGTATTTGATCAAAGGGGTACTTGGATACCACAGCTAACATCCAAAGCGAATGCGGTGAGAAGTTCTGCCTCCGCAGTTTTGGGGTTCGCTAAAAGACTAGGGGGGAAACCCACAGAGGCGATCCTGGCTATTTACAAAGCCAAGACAGTCTCCATTGCAAGATATGGGGCTGCAATTTGGGGGTTTGTAAAACCTGACCGCATCCAAACGGAGGAAAACAAATTCTTGCGGTCATTGCTGGGCCTACCTCAGTCAACAGCGACATACTCCCTACACCTTGAGCTAGGACTGGGATACATCACAGACATGTTAAAACTAGCACCCATCCTGTTATGGATTAAGCTCTGGCTAAATCCGAACCTTAGTCTTAATCATAAGATCATAAAAGATTGTCTCAAACTAGATCACATGAGGGATATTCAGTGGTTGTCCTATGTAGAGACCTTGGCTGTGAAACTAGGACGCCCTGAGATTTTTGCTAGACCAGAATCCCTGTGTAAAGCAGATCTAGTGTGGGTGAAGATTAACTTCACTAGGCTCTGTGTTGCCGAGCGTGAAGCGGATGAGCTAGGTAAACCCTCAGTGAGGGCACATGTAATGGTAACCACATCTCCTGAGTTGGCTCCTTATTTGTCAGTGGTGACAAACTTTTTCCATAGATGGTTACTGACAAAATTCAGTTTCAATCAAATCCATATGGTTCTTTGGGATGTGAAAGGTTGGTGTAGGCTTGAGGATTCTACTCCATGTAAATGTGATGACCAGTCCGCCCAGGACACTGCGCACTTTTTGTTTTTTTGCCCCTGGTATTCCGAACCCTGGAATCGGTTTGTAAAACCAATGCTGAAAGAGATGAGATTTTCTCAGTATAAGCCCGCATTGCTATTTCTGCAAATGATGGAAACCCCCGTAATTATGTACTGTATCGCCAGTTTTCTGGCTGCATCTGTAAGAATCAGGAGATCAAGATTGGACTCTTAACGCTGAAAGCTAACTATTCTGTATCATGTATTTAAATAATGGATTGTTGGGCTCGAATGGAAATGGAATTGTGTAATTGTCTTTTTATAACGGGTTTTAATTGCCATTATGACTGAAATTTTCTTAATTGACTTTTAAACATGTTTTAAATAGTTTTATAAATGTCTAGTATACTTTTATGATTTTAATTAATCGAATAAAGTGGTTTTGACTTGACTTGACTTGACTTGCAGGGGTCCGAAATGAAGTGTATTCCAAGGTATTTGAAGTTAGATGTTCGGACAGCAAATTGAGTACACCACTCATAAGTTGTGTGGTACCTGGGTGGATTTTAAGAAACGCACGCTGAAAACAAAATTGCACAGATGTTTCTAGGAGACATACCAGGCTATCCATATTCACTACTGGAGCAGCGCAATTTTAGTTCCATCCTTACTCGTCACAAAAGCGCAATATATACGTACAGATAGCAGCATATACTCTGTGTCTAACTTTATTGATAATAAGTATTCAAATGTACTACTGAAATGCTTTCCCTGGAGAACACTAGTGATTCTTAAACATGTGTTTGTTAACGTTTGACCTAACCGTGAAGAAGTGTAGTTCTCTTACATATTTGCACTTATGTCTCAAGTTATGTTGCATTTATTTAAATGTGCTTTTCCGGTGTAACCATGACTCAATTTCCTAAGTTACATTTTTACTGTTGCACTTATTTTGAAGTAAAACATGCATATATAATCTTGTATTCAAAGTTCACATTTAGTGCTTAACTAAACCTACTTGACGAGGCCTACATTTCGAAATGTATTTTTCTGTTTGCCTTTACGTTCTCTACTCTGCCAATGCGGTTTCAAGGCTCTGTTAGTTAGAGAAAAGAGTATTATGTATCCGTGATAGGGAGGTCTGAGAGAGAAAATATTGGCAGAGATGTGGAGAGCTAAATTGGCTTAGGACGCCTCCTATTCATCATGTAACAGGAACGGTGTGATACTCAAGGTCGTTGTGAGTGTCCAGGTTTCATTGAATGGGAAAATCTGGATTTGTTGCCATCACAGGGTAGAGTTCACCACCATTGGTCCCTGGATGGATGGTGTGAGGACCGGGTGGCTGAGTATGCATCTGTGTGTTTTAATTAGCATATACACATATATGTTAGTCTTTAGAGCAGATCCTTTGGACCTTGGGAGTTACAGACCTCTCTGCTTGCCCTATGCTTGCGAGTGTAAGGCTATATGCTAAACACTGGATTCCCTTTAGAGGATTTCTTCTGAAACCCACACTTTGCTTCCACCTTCCTGCATTTCTAAATTCCCAGCTGAACTTTTCTTATGGACCCTTTTGTACTTAGATATAAGGCTTAGGCTTCTTCTTTAGAAATATTCATGTTTAGCAGAGTTTATCAGAGGAACACCGAATTGCATTCTTTCTGTATCTGGATTATGCTGACTGCAGTCTTTATTGGCCTTCTGTTGTCAAGCCAGAATCCGTTTTGGCGCTTTAACCCCTTGCGTGCTGATGACAGAATGGTTCCGTCATCAGCATCGCTTGAGCTGTGCTGATGACGGAACGGCTCCGTCATGACTCCGCCCGCGCAAGGCGGAGTCAGCACAGTCGGAAAATACGCCAGCACGCAAGGGGTTAATATGCTTGTTGTAAAGCTCCACGTTCATAATATTTACTCTGCCTATTCACTGGATTGATTATTTGGGTGTAATGAACTCACTTAACCATAGCCAACGATTCCTGCTCCTTATTGTGTGGCCAAATGGGCTACACAAATTTTAAATTGTTTTATTGCATGCTAATCTCTTTGCCTCGTGGTCAACCATAACTGGCTATTGCATGGAAATGTGAACCGCGTTCTAATGCGCCATCACCTTACTCAGGAATGCTATCTGATTATGGTTTTTGATTATATTCTGCCTCTTACCATTTTAGCTCTTCTTTTTTCATTATGCTGGTTAGATTCCACACCTAGAAATGAGATGGTAAGCTAAAAGAAACTCATTGTCTGGGGCCATATAACTGAATGTTTTAAGCATTTCTGCTATGTGTGTAACAAATAACATTTTAAGGCAAATAATACAGGAGCGTGGGATGGCAAAAAATGACCTGAAGAAGGAGCTCGGAGCAAGGTCTAGCATTTTGTGGAGCTACCACGGTTAGCTTCATGTTCAGTGAGGACAGCAAGAAATGTCGACTGAATGACCTTCAGGCTGCTTTGGGCAGATTGGCTAGGTATTAGATTATAGATTCTGTGTGATGCAAAATTTAGAGCACAGTCTCTAGGTCCTATTCCACTAAATATACTAATGAGAGTTATGTAAACATCAAACCTCAGCCATACCTAATAAACTGCTTAAATAAAGGCACTCAGAATAGATATCTTAAGCTCACATTAACGTTAACACCTTTATTGAAGGTCAGCTTTGGATGGCATCTTTATAAAGCGACCTGCCAGCTCTGTGACAGTAGGAGTGAAAGTGTACCACACATTTTGTGTTTATGCCGCATGCCTGGTGCACATACCCTCAGCTCAACTTTTGAAGTCCTCTTGAACAATCTTTTACCCAAGCTATTGTTTAGGGTTATCATGTATTTTGATTATGCAATACAGCTACCAAAAAAGGTAGAGACCTCTTCCACTATATAATGAATGTTTTCTGCCCGAAACCTATCAATGTGAATGACTATGTGTGTGCATTTATTGTGGTTTATTATTTTAAATGTTGCCTTTCTAACACTTATTGTTCAATGTTGTCATTTATTTATTCATGTATTATCTGCTAGTAAATAGCTGTGCTATCATACATTTTCACATGAACTTTAAATCGTAAGTGAATTATTATTTTGTAATGATTTGTATTAATCATTCAATAAAAGATTATGGCAATGTGTGAAGCAAGCTGTTTTCACATTTGTTGCTTTTTTACGTGATATTAGGTATCGAAAATACAGGAAAGTTGATACTAGGTATCATGCTGTGTCAGTTTGTTCAATGTTCTTCCTTACATAAGCATAACTCATAGCACAAAAAAGTATGCACTATTTATTTAGTTAAAATAGTAATGGACAATTAAATCTCTATTAGACATATAAAATGCAGCACATATATAGTGACAGTTCACTTCCTCTAGTTTTTCACATATTTGCATATCTCTATGTAGCATGTCATGGGGCACAATGTATTTGCTTCCTTCTTCCACAGTTTATGTACCAGTGCATAGTTTCTTTAATATGGCTTCAGGACTGTATCACATATAGTAGCACTGGAAGCGCTATACATGACAAGTCCCTGCCACAGTTTTAGGCTGACTAGTGACTTAAATATTTGAAAAGCTAAAGTAGCAGAATATAATTCATTAGAATGTGGTAAATGGTTATTTGTGACTTTAACTGGACGGGAGTATGCTGCTTTTGCCTTTAAATGTAGCGACATTTGATAAAAGTCCTAAAGTAAACAACAGAACATGACAAAATAACACAATACAGATCAACATTACACAAATAAAACACAACAGAGCACAATATATGAATACAGTCAAAATAGAATTCAACACAGTAAGCAAAGTGAATGACACCAAGGCAGTGCATGAATGTAGTACAAAAACATTACCACCACGATAAATATGCACAAATGTTCTTGTCAAGTAGTACCACATCCCGAAATCTTATTTCATAATACATTGGTAGAAAGTGTTTACACCAAGCATTGTTTTATTTACTACCAAAGACATGAGTTAGAGACTGCCAAAAATGTGTTGTGATCCGGCCCCACGAGTCCTATTCTGAAACAAAACTGAATCCAAAATGTTGGTAGAGATTATTGCAGCCATTGGGTGATGACTGGTGAGGGTGAACTGGACAACGCTATGTGAAGAAATGTACAAGCCTGGTGGCAATTACAGAGAAATCAGCAAAGTTCTTTTTAGTAGTACTAATTGGAAGGCATGATTCTATAGAGGCTAAACTGTAAATGATATTGATTATATGGCTAATTCTGCAGCCCTAATGCTGGTTGGCTGCCACTTTGAAATAAAATGGTTTATTACAAACATATTCAAATATTCTTCATCCAGGTGTGCAGATTATCTCCAGAGACGGTGGGAAGCGCACCAGTATAAAATGAAAGTTGAAAAGCAGCTGGTAAGTAAACACTGAATGGCAGAGAAATGGTGAGCCCAACATGCTATTCGATTCCAGGGCTTGAAGAGATTAATTATGTAAATTGGTCAGTGTATTGAGCTCTTGTTTTCAAATTTGTACTCTGCCATTGTTTATTTAACACTTTCTAAGAGCTGCTCCAGTAATATTAAAGTGGTCACTCTGGCAGTGTATTTTGTGCACGCTGAACTATCAACAATGGTGTTGTTTCCAGCAGAGATGCTTCCTGGACTGTGAGAGTGGTACTCCAGTCGAGTTGGAAAACACTCTCTTTTTGATACTTTTGTAAGGCAACCATGATTTTCCTTCCATACAACCACTGACCTACATTCAGGACTAAGCAAGTAAGGGGTGAGTAGAGGTAATGCAGTCATAATTATAACCATCCTTTTGATGCTCTTCTGCACCCTACAAATATCTAGGCTCCTGTCATTCTACTGTCCACCCAGCTGCCTCTCCAATTTCATTTGTTCTAATCTTTTTATTGTCATTTTGGTTATGCATTTCTCATGTCCCCAACTTCCTCTCCATACCCCTATCTACGTGGAAATATTTGCAAGCCTGACCTGTCTTACTGCCACCCTCCATGTGCCTCTCTTTGGTTCATTCCCTCCACACTCCCCCTCAAACAATGATATATATATGCCCACCTATCCTACTGTTCCCCTCCTCCTTTTCTCCTTCCCGAGGCAGAGAGTGATCCTGATACAGCAGAACGGTGAGTGCCACTGCACACAACACCAGCTCTACCACAATGACAGAGCAGCTTCCCGGCGTTAGCTCCTTTCCCCTGCTACTCTTGGATCTCTCATTCTCAGCAGCGACAGGCGAAGAGAGAATTGGAGATAGTGCAGCAGCACCCCACCTCACCTCTGCCCTATCCTTTGTGCAAATCCACAGGAGGAAGGGTAACCTTACAGCAGGCAGTGGACATCTGCCTTCCTTCGGTTCCTTCAGTCTTTGGTGACCTGAGGACACATGGGGATAGATGACAGAACAGCCCCTGCCCCTGGTCCATATCCCCAGAGTGAGTTGACCTCTGAGGTCTGTTGTGACTGCAGCAAGCCTTAACCCCCTCAGGTCTAAGGCGATATGGGGTTAGGGATGGCATCCCTATGACATGATGGCATTTGAGAAGCAACTTGATTGTCAACTGCAGTGATGTCACCTTGATTAAGTCTCAACATTAAGTGAAAACGCAAGATTAAAAAACCCAACATTTTTGGGCACGGTGTAGTAAATTGATATTGTCTTGTATCAAAACGTGCCTTGTACCAGTGACCTTTTATCCCTAATAAAAGTTCCTTCCAAATCACAGAGTACCTATCGTAAGTCAGAAAGATCTTACGGTCTCGCCAAATGCCTGTTGCGGCCAATTCCCAAATCACAAAGACGGTGTATGAAATGAGCGTCCACTAATTTTTCCTATTCGGACTGCCTTATATAAATGGTTTGAGATCACAGTTGTGGATGCAAAACATTGAACTACAGCTGCACATGCAAATCTTTGAACAAATGATTGAACAGAAATCACCACCCGGCTTGGTGCGGCATTCAAGTCACAAAGAGGCAGTTTTCCCTTTTGGACAGCTTCAATCTTGTGAATGGTGGCAGGCGGACTCGGGGGTATATGACAGTGGTGTATCTAACCATTGCATCAATCAATCAATCAATCAGTATTTGTAGAGCATGGCTATCACTAGTGAGGGTATGCAGGCACTGGGTTGCTGGACTTAGTTGAAGAGCAATGTCTTGAGTCTCTAACTGAAATCTGACAGCAAGGGTGGGGTGGACAACATACAGGTGGCATTAAGATAATTTAAAAAAGTCACTTACCTTGCAGACTTGCCACATGACGCCCTTCTTGCTCAGGTGTCTTCGCTCCTGGAAGCTCCGGACCAGGAAACTTTACTCTCCAATCCTGGCTCGTCTCTCAGCAGGAGAGACGCATCAGGATTGGAGGGAGCGGCCTCTTGCAGCCCTCCTAAGAGCACTGGAGGCCTGCATTTTTGCTAACCTAGCTGTCTATGACAGCTAGGTTAGAGAAGTTTAAAATGTGCATGTCTTACCTGGACGATGCAAGACGGCCGGACAAAGAGGCATGCATACTTTAACCACATCATTGCTGCTGTATATTCCCACTGTGTGCTGCAATTTTCAATATCCCATTGTTTGTGACAAGGTCAACTTGTCAAACGCACAGCGCAGGTAACACCCATGACGAGTTGACCTTGTCACAAGCATCGAAGGTGTTAAACATAAGTGCAGAGCTCCCTACTGCCACTTGGCAGCACTGGCCCTGCCCTGTGCTGACACTCGGTTCAGGACCGGTTGCTTCAAAATAAAATGGTAATAAAGAAACTTTATTGTCATTTTCTTTTTTAGCTGCCATGGGGCATTTGTTTTTAGGGGGCGAAGGGACGCTCCTCTGCTCTCACAGAGGAGCTGCTCCTGATAAATGCACAAATCGTGGGCTTTAGGTCGGTGAAAAGTCCCAATGAAAATGTGATTCGGAGAAGTGTGCTTCAGGGTTTATTGACCGAGATACATCAATGTGACCGGCAGAGATAATGACCAGCCAGCTACTGCCAGGACCACCCCCAATATTCTCATTACACCTGAGCAATGGATGCCAGGGTGGCTCACGTGACCACATTCTAAACACAGAACCCAACACATCTTGCCTTTTAAAGTAAACAACAATAAAAAAATTCAAATAGATAAATTGATGAACAGGAAAATTATATTACCATTCCCAACGTGTTGTTGTCTATAAAGTACGCAGAAGAACATATTGCAAAGAAAGCAAAATTACATTCCAATTGAAATGACACATTGCATCTTAAATTGCCTCAAACCATGACATAATCCTTGAAATGAAAAGGTGCCTTCCTCACTCTCACAGACCTTCCTGAGTTCATATACTGGACCGGTGAGTTTCCAGAGACACAGTTAAGCTGTTTATTCTCTTGACTGCATTTTGCTATTTGCTTGGACAATTTTTCCTTATTCCACCATTTGCCATCACTTAGCTTCACCACATTCTCCTTGACTACCTCAATCTCCATTGGCAGGGAGAACTTGGAATGACACTTTACCACAATACCTGGTAGTTTTACTCTCACCCAATCCCCTTTGTTAAAAAGAGATTGATGTCTTCCTTTTGTAGAATCTGCACTGTCATACTTTCTCTGAGCCTTCTTTCAGTTCTCCTTGACACCCTCAAGTTTAACATTTGACACTTTAAAATCATTCATCCAATGTCTGACCTGTTTGTTATCAGCTACACTTCCCTTCAACAGAACAAAAGGTAAAACATTGGTGGTAGCAAACGGAGAGGTGCGCAATGCGCACAACAAATCCATGAGCTCCTTCTCCCATTTCAACCCATTAGCCACTGAAAGTTGAATGTTTTCCTTGATGATCCTGTTGTAGCATTTTACTAAACCATTACTATGGGGATGGTAAAGAGAAGTAGTAATATGCTTTATTCCCCAATGAGACATAAATCTTAGAAATTCCTTGTATGTAAATTGCACCCCATTACCGTGACCATTTCAACTGGTGCACCTTCCCTAAATAACAAGGATTATAAAAAGGCCAGCACCTCGTCTGTGTTAGCTGATTTCATGAACTAGACCTCTGGCCACCTTGTACCATAATCCACCAGCACCAACCCATATATACTACGTTCATTCAGAATGTACATGGGCCCAATGATATCCAACCCTAAATTAAACCATGGTTTATCTGGAACAGGAATTGCTTCAACCAGGCTGGGAAAACACACTTTAGTCTTGTCACATGCCACACACTCCCTGACAAAATGCTCCACACTCCGATCCATTCCTGGCCACCAGAACAACTCCCTGATCCTCCTCTTCATGGCCCTCATCCCAACATGTCCTCCGTGAGCTGAAGCCAAAATCTTACTTTGTAGCTTCACTGGCACCACCAACAAATCCGTCCTCCCCATCACTGCATTCTCGATGCTTAATTCAGGAAATACATGCTTATAAGAATTCACACCTGCATTGGAATCCTTGGGTATCCATCCTTTACCCAACATACCCACAACTTCTTGCATCACCTCATCACCCAACACTGCTTCTCCCCCTTCTTTCTCTGAAATGCACACAAAACCAGCTTCTCCCAGTGTCGCAACTATATAATCCTCCTCCCACTCCACATCAGTGATGTCCCTTTTGATTAGCAACCAGGATAAACAATCCGCAAACAGGTTTTTTGCCCCTAGAATATATTCTAAACTGAACTGGTACTCCATCGTTCTATAATGCCACTTAGCTATGCAATGAGTGGCCTTGCTAGGACCCTTGGTAGTAAACCGATTCAACAAAGGCTTTCGGTCAATGCGAATGATAAACTCCAAACCCCACAAATAGATCCTGAAACGACCCACTCCCCAGCAGGAGGCTAAAGATTCTCTCTCAATAACTGGGTATGTCGGCTCCACTCCTGTTGATGCCCTAGATGCAAAAGATACAACTACCTCCCAGCCTTCCCTTTTCTGCAACAGAACAGCACCCAAACCATGCGGACTGGCATCAGTTCCCACAATTGATGGTTCCTTGGCAACAAAAGGTGGAAGGGCAATGGCATTCCCAAGTTCACATTTGACATCATGAAATTCCCTTTCATGCTCAACGGACCAAACAAACTGCTGATTCTTTTTCAACAACCCTCTCATGTACTGTGTTTTCCCACTGCAGTTCGGAATGAACCTTGCATAAAACTCCAACATTCTAAAGAAGGAGCACAACTTGTTCTGTGGGATGGAAAGTCCTTGATAGCCCTAACCAGATCCTCCTTTGGTTCCACACCTCGAGCAGACAACTTGTAACCTAAATTAGTCTACAGTGTCCACAGCAAACCTACATTTCTCTATCTTAAGCGTAACCCCCATTTGTCAAAATGGACAAAACTTTTCATCATGGGACTCAATGTTTTTCCCATACTCTAAAATATTACCCTGAAAACACCTCACATGCGGAACCCCCACAAACATCGCTTCAATGACCCTCTGAAATACTGCAGAAGTTGATGCCAACCAAAAATGTATTCTCTTAGACCTGTACGCATCAGATGGCGGCTCTCCTTGTGCAAGGTGACTTGATGATAAGTGGACGACTTGTCCAAAGTCGAAGAAATGTTGGCACCCTTAAGTGATCTTAACATTTCAGTGATATTGGGCAAGGGACATCTTTGGACCCAAATCCTCTCATTCAGGTCCCTTGAGTCAAGACCTTCCTGGCCAAAACCACCTGGGCTAACCATTCAGAGCTTTTTATAGGTTCATTTATACCTTGTTGGCATAAGTATGCCACTTCCTGCTCCAAATCCCTCCTCATCGCAAGAGGTATCTGTCTGGGTTTGTGGACTACTGGCTGGACCCCATTCTTCAAAATTATGCGGTGGCCAAATTCTTTGATCCTCCCCAATTTTTCACGGAACACCTCAGGAAAAGCTGTTTTCCAACTTCCACCCTGAACTGCCCACACAGATTTTTATTCTTCCTTAAGCAATACTTGCTCAGGATTTATTGACCGAGATTCATCAATGTGACCTGCAGAGCCAACAACAAGCCAGCAACTGCCAGGTACACCCCAACATTCTCATTCCACCTGAGCAATGGATGCTAGGGTGGCTCAAGCACCCACATTCTAATCACAAAATCCAACAGTCAGAGGAACATGGCGGCGGGCTGACGCCGGTTGTGGGAGCTGCGATCCGGTCAGGAGAAACGCCCTGTGTAATTCAATATGTACTCGATGTTTGACAGCTACTTAACGGTGAGCGATTAAGAGAGGTATATTTCTTTCATTCTGCGCTACTTATTAATATATATTGCGCTTCTTTTCCCTGTTTTTATCGGGAACGGGATTGTGAGACCACGGGAGGTGAGAGGCCGGCGGTAGGACCATGAAGGAGTAACCGGTTTACCCAATGGAAGTGGAGTCTGCGGCAAAGCTGGAGGCGGAGGTGGAGGCGGGGGGAGCTGCCAGCGCGAAGAGAGAAAGCTGTGGAGAATGCCGGGCGAGTTTATGGCGCCGGATAAGAACGGCTGTTGCTAGGGTCAGCTTCAGAACATCCGTCGTTGGAGGAGACATTTACATATGGTCAGTGAGGGAAAAACGGGGCTGCCCGAGGCAGTGCTCACAGAGCAACGGGAGCGCTGTTGCAGATTGGGGTGTGGTAGGTTTTCCCAGACCCCGCGGTCAAAAGCAGTGCCCCTTTCGCCATTGTGTTGTGGAGGGATGGACATTGCCCCAGAACGGGGTCTAAATGCATGCTGTGGTGCCTGCTCTATAATTGAGGGGGAGTCTCTGGTGTTAGCTCTTGAAGGGGGCAGAGAAAGAGAAAGTGAGAAGGCTATATATTTGCCCACGCGGCCGGCACCAGCGCCGTCTCTTAAGAACAGATATCAGCTGCGTTCTAATTCCGACCTTCAAAAGACTGGTCTTTTTCCACCACAGTTTCCTGTTGGTCTTGAGGTGGTGACTCCTCTTACCCCTCGGCGGAGAAAGAAAGATAAGAAAGAGAGAAAGGAGATAATCCCAAAGACAGGGAAATCCAAAAAGCGCAAGATACCAAAAAACTCTCCCCGTTCATTAAAACTTACTCCTTCATTAAAATCCTATTTTAAAATTATGGAGCAAGTGACTGTTGCCAAGGGGGGAAAGCTTCATTCACCATCCCTCACTCCACAGGCCACGGCCACTGCGCATACAGTCCCTCCTGTCCCTGTTGAAAACAGATATTCTTCTTTAGTTTGTGACCCAGATGTAGAGCACCTGTCCACTCCCGATTTAGAGATATCCACTCCTCAACCTATGTTGGCGATTGAATCGGAACTTAATACCACAGCTACAACTCAACATCCAATTACAGAACTAGATGTATATCGAGATCAAGCAGCCAAGGCAAGAACAGAAATCTGCGTAGTTGCTTCTCCCCTAGTAGCATCTTGTCCCTCATCTTCTATTGATGTTGAAACTGATGTAAGGGTTAACTGTAGCCCCTTAGAGACAGCTTCAGGAGATTCAAACAGTGGCAGTGACCTCATACAGTTAGGGTCACTCTTACAGTCCCTGAGAGGCGACCTATTATCTAAATTTGAGATCTCCGAGGCCAATCAAAGGGGTATTCACGAGAAGTGTTCCAACTTGGAAGCCAAACTTGATGATGTCTGTAAAAGGACGGGGGTGTTGGAAGAGGAGGTGGCCATACTCTCAGATGTAACCCAAATACATGCGAGGGATATAACAGCTCTTAAAGCTCAGAACAGAACGTTTCAGATGGACATCGAAAGACTGGAGATTCAGTCCAGAAGAAATAATTAAGAATTTTTGAAGATCCCAGAGGGGGCCGAGAATGGGGACATCAAATCACTTGTATGTAAACTTCTGAGAGAAGGAGTCTTAAAGGACAGGCTGGACATAGATCTCGAAACGGAAATTCAGAGGGCCCATAAAGATCCCTTCAGGCAGCACCCCGATAGGAAAGCTCCCAGGAAAGTTCTAGTTAACTTTCACATCTACGCCATTAAGGAGCTGATATTAGGAAGAGCTCTGACTGATACCACACTTCAGATTGAATCCACAAAATATCTAATTCGCTCTGATGTAGGTAAGGTTACAGCGCAAAGGCAGTGGGGGCTTGGGACTAGGATGCCTGATTTGAGGAGCATGGGGGTGTAGGTGTGTTGGACATGGCCCTTCTGGCAGGTTCACCCCTAAACTTTTTGCTTATGAATGTTAATTGGTGGTAGTGATTTTTGGTTTCTGCGCACTTTTTCCCTGTGTCCCAGGGTAAAGTGCGTGCGTGTAGTGAGGCTGGCCTGCCCTCCCATAGGAATGCATGGGGAATGTGTGTGACCATGTTAGTTCCTGATGCGTGGGGAGTGCAGGTGCGAGTTTGGTATGTGCGGACTCGTGTGATTAAATGCTGCGCAATGATGTATGCGGCGTGATTGTGTCTAGTATGGAAGTGCCACTTCTAGAAGTTGCAATTGAAAGGAAGGGGTGGGCCCTTAGGGGACGGAGGGTAGGTAGGGCCACAATAATAATGTAAAACAAGGGGATTTTACCTATGCCTCCGGGATGTATTACTAAATCACTCAGTAAGACAATAGATAAAGCTAAATGAATTAGTTTTACCAAGACAATTTATTTTGTCAGTATCTTTAGAATCAGTTTTTTAGATGATTATTTTTTAGGCAAGAGAATCAACATTATCAACTCAACCTCTAGCGACTGAATTTTCACAAAAGACTAATATACAAATAACATACAAAAAACATTGAATTAATCATCAATAGACCTTAACAAAAAAGGACTAATGTACATGTGACCTACAAAGAACATTAAATCAACATATATCATTTCATTCCAATTATCAAAAAACAGTTAATCATGGACAGAAAGAGTTTACCAATATTAAATATGCATTCAGTTTCCACAATGAGGTGCACTATTTCTTTTTAGAACCACATGAGTCAAAGTTTAAACATTCCTTTGAAACTTGAACATTCATATTAAATGTATTAACAAGAATTTTATGCGAACTAGGGCCGTAGCCGACGCGTTTCGAGTCCTGTTAAGAAAGTCACAGGGCTCTCATCAGGGCAGCATTAAATGGATTCCACGGGGAACTTTTATCAATGAAAAAAATGAAGGATCTATGTTTAGTAAGGGTTCCTCCAAATCCATTAAAAACCAACAACACTAAGCTAAAAAAGCATCCACTGGATGCATCGTACTTGATTGAGGGCTTGAGTGCGACCTTTTATTAATAGTGGTGTGGCCGCCACTGTGTGTCTCACACTGCAACAGAGAAGGAATATATTCAAATGATTGTCCTTTAAAAGAAGGTGCCCGCACGCACGCCGTGCTACAAAATAGGAAGTAAAATTACCTTAAGTGAAAGCCTCAAGGATGGTCTCTTGTCAAGGCATTATTTATTGTTCCAAGGTGACCTAAAGTGTGGATAAACGCTTTTATCAGTGTCCGCCTACGTATATTTGTGCAATACCTTTGCATTACTTATGAGAAAAACATGGGGGTACTCACAAGTCTTCTCTATTCAGAAGCCAAACAGTCCACCGCAACCTTGCGTGAGGTACTGTGCTTAAAGTTGGTTCTGCAATGTAAAGTTTGCGAAATGAACCCGGGTCACAAACGTGCTGCCTGAATCAAAAGTTGCATTACATTTAAAACCTTTTTTAACGCGGCGCCTGCCGCTTTTAATATATCAAGTTTGTCATACTCACATTTTATAATAACTCTGAGGGCTGAACAGCCCACCGCAATCGAGCGTGTGGCGCTGTGAGTAGGAATTATGTCTGTAAAGGTAAACGAGCACAGAATCAGTGTTCATGCTTAATGTGGCGAAATTTAACCAAGCCCCCAAAGCAGGGCAGCGCGCTGTTCGCGGTCTTACCTTCTTTGGTTCAAAAAGAATCTTTCTGTTTTCTCTCAATGAATGAGCACGAAGCAAAGTGGAGACAAACACCAAAGATTTCCAAAAACGGAGGTTTGGTCACATGGTAGTGATCAGCCAATCAGGTGTATTCAGGGCCCGGTGAATACAACATAGGCCTTCTGGGGCATGTAGTCCCGAAATGTATTATGGAAAAAATATATGATGAAGAACTTTAAATGCGCTGAATGATTTTTGCAGCACTTCTAGAAGTTGGCATGTGTGTGTAATTTGTGTCTGGCGTGTGATTGGCTGGAGCTGGCTGGTGAGCCAGGCTCCAGGAGTCAGGATGGGTCTGCCCCAGTGGTGAATGGGAGATCTGCATGTGTGATGGCTGGGGAGGAGTGCACCTGGGACCTGAATAGGGCTGGGCTTTCCCCACACAATGCTGGCTCCGCCCCCTTTGGTGCGACTGATGACCCTAGCCTAACTAGTGAATAGGAAGGGTGGCTGAGCACATCACAGTGCTCCAAAACCCGCTGCGACTGTTTTTTCCCCCACTCTGCACACAGACAAAGAGATTTACTGTATAAAACGGGGGTGTGTCCCCTTGCAAAATGTTCTCTGTTCCTGATCTGAAGAGGGGGGCCTGCTGCTGCTGGGCACCAGGAGGATACCGCCACTAGGGACTGCCTCCATGCCTAGTGGGCCCTGTGAGCTGGTTCCTGGGTCCAGCCTTGCCCCCCCTGCCTACTTTCCTAAGGACCTTGCCTGGGAGTGCTTTTCTTTTGGGACCAGGACTTCTGGCTTCCTCTAGCGCCTGGAAGCGCTGTCCTTGAATTCCCCTCGAAGGGAAAAGCGTGGGCGGAACAGCGTGTTGCTGCAACCCCCTTTGGGGAATTCCCTGTTCTGCCGTTTCTGATCCCTAGGGGGTGCCCACCCCACCTGGGACACTGCCGTGATCGCTTATCAAGTTACTTATTTCGAGAGTGCCCACCCCTCATTTTGTGTAAATCACCGCCGCAGGCCCGGAGATCGATTAGGAGGCGCTGTGCCCGCCTCCCTACCCAGGGCCGCGCTGCCATTGGCGGCCCTCAGCACAGGAAGCCATGCACCGGACGCCTGGACGTAGGTGGGCCACCAGGACAAGCAAGAAGAGGCCGGAAGTCCCGCCCTTGGAGCCGCGGCGCGAGGAGCAGAGCGGCTGCAGGTGCAGGCGGGGCTCCGGTGTCTGAGGAGAGCCCCGTGCTGCCTAAAAGAGGAGCCAGGCCGACGTCCCTCCCCCGGGGCTCCCAAGAGTGAGGGAGAGCCCCAGAGGGCAGCCGAGAAGTGCTCGAGGACGGGACCGTCGTGGCACATGCCGGTGCCCGCCCCCCCCCAGTGTGCTAGCTTTGTGAGGGGGCAGTTTGTAGCTCGAGTCCGCCAAGCGGGACTCCCACGGGGCACATAGTTATTTAGAGCCCCGAGAGGCTCAAGGCAGCATTTTGTTTATTTGGAGCCCACCAGGCTCACGGGCATTGTGAGTGTTTTGAGTCCCCCGAGCGGGACTCCACCGATTGCGAGGCCCCATTGTGGAGAGCCCACGAGAGGCTCCAGGGCATAATTGTACCTCGAGTCCCCCGAGAGGGACTCCAACTTCAAAGGAGGCATTTTCCTTTAGTGGTAGAGCGGCCCGGAAGGCAGTGGGTCGCTCCCACTTTGCCCCACAGTTGTTCTTGAGCCCAGCGAGGCTCACGGGGTCACGAGTGTTCTGGTGGCCAGAGCCCACGAGGCTCCAACGTGTTGGCCCCATTGTTCCCACAGCTGCTCAGCACTTAGTGGGCAGCTGCTCCGTTTAGGCCCCCTGACATTGCGGACACAGGGCCTTTCAGCCCCAGAGAGGCCAGTTGGCCTGGGGACAGTCACAGGTTGTGGTCTATGTGATTTCCGCGCCATTGTCCTTTTGCTGCACCTCTGAATGTGTTTTTATGTGTCATGTGCTTTTTCCTACACAGCTGAATGTATGTTTATGCATCATGTGTTTTTCCCTACACCTCTGAATGTTTGTATGCATCATGTGTAATGTTTTCATGCCTATACCCCTAAATGTATAGTGATACTTAGGTGGTTGTTCTTTCTAGTACAGAGGTTGCTAGTGAGGTCCTGGTTCTCTGCGTAACATTTTCCTAAGGTGGTTAGGGTTGCGTAGGTGGTACTTACCTGTTACCAGTGGTTACTGGTTGTTTTATTTTCTATTTGGTTCTACAATTGTTCTATGTGCTAAGGGTTATACCTACAAAGTGCTAATTCTACCAAGTGCTAGTTCTAAAAGTGTTTATTCCTGATAGTGGCGCCTGTGGCCCTGTCCCATGCACCTAATCCCCTGTAAATTCTGCCCGTGCCTATGGCACATTGTAAAGTGTGTATTTATTATGTAATGTGTTTTGTACATTACAAAGGCTATTTTTATCAGGTGCAAATGAAGTTCCCGGCTTCTTTAACCCCTTCGATGTTCATGACGAGCTCAGTTCGTCATGAGGTACACCTCTCGTACACTCATGACGAGCTGAGCTCGTCATGAACAATGGGAATACATCGGGATCAGCACAGGAGGGGAATACCATCAGCATTGATGGTGTTAAAGATAATATGGAGGAATAAAACCTACAATTTTGTCTCTCCCCAAGAAGTCGATACTTTTTAAATCCAAAATGAAAGAAAGCTCGAAGTAGAGTGTCTTCCTTTTTCCCTCTCTTTCTTTACTTGATTTAGCGCAGCAGAATTTCGCAACCTATAGCGATATAAGGCTACATTACATATAGGACGGTTTATATGTAGATATTAGTGGGTGAGGGATTTGATTTATAATGGATATATGTATAAAAAAACACACTTAAAAGGGGAAAAAATAATGAAGCGTGGGTGAAGGAAAAAAAAAACTTAGCACACTTAGTAGTCTACTATTCATAATGGGGGCGATCCTGCCCGGATCTAATGAGTTCTCGATTGGCGACAAGATCGCCAGAATAGGTAGGGGGGGCGTTCCTCATGGGACGTGGGTGGTTCTCATGAGTGTTAGGGGTAAAAAGGGAAAAAAGGGAAAAAATCAATCCTCATATAACCATGAAAATAAAGAAAGCCATCATTCTTGGGCGGGAGTTAAATCTGGTCTATTCAAAGAAATATTAAGATGAGCAGCATTTCCAATAAGATTAAGATCATCAGCTGGAATGTCAATGGATTGAGGGATAGGAGAAAGATGTCTAGAGTGAGTGAATTCTTAAATAAATCCGGGGCTCATATTTGCCTACTTGAAGAAACTCACTTAGAAACACAAGAGTGCAAGTTAGCATTTGGTAAACTCCGGTGGGTCCAAGATCTTCTCTGCTCTGACCAGAGCGGTAGTACAAGAGGAGTTGCCATAGTGATTAGAACTAATGCTGGGATCAGAGTGGAGAAGTTTGAGACAGATCACTCCGGGAGGTGGCTGGTGGCCTCATTATTAATGGATAACACTCCATTTGCATGTGCAGTCTATTATGGGCCCAATCAAGATGCTCCAGGGGCTCTTTTGAAGCTAAAAGCTAGCCTTTCCGTAATGGTAATACCTGGTATCTTAGGGGGGATTTCAATCTGATTTTAGATGAAAAATTAGACCGCACTTCGAGGGTTAAATTTACACCCCCTTGTAAATCTCGAACAGAGCTGAAGAACATTATTAAAGATTTCAATCTAATTGATATATCGAGAGCAAAAAACGGTGCTAGAAGAGATTTCTCCTTTTACAGCCGAAGATATAGGCACGATTCCAGAATCGATTTCTTTCTATTAGACCAGTCTCTCTTTTCAGCAGTGGAATTATATTGGAATATTCCAGCTCTGCTGTCTGACCACTCTGTAGTTGAGTTGGTTGTCCACTTTAAGCAGAAGGAGCATCATAGAAGGTGGATCCTGGATAGATCATTTCTAGTTAGGGATGAAGGCAAGTTGGACATAGCAAATCAGGCAGAGGAGTACTTCAGGTATACATATGGCTAAGCTAGGGTTCAGGTGGTATGGGAGGCTTTTAAAACCTTTCTCAGAGGTCTATTAAGTACATTGATGATTAGTAGGAATAAACTTGGGAGGAAGATGGAGGATGAGCGCCTCTTTAAGCTTAAGTTAAAAGAGCAAGAGCTCCAGAGGGCATCTGCGGATCAGCCCAATACGGTACAGCACCTACAAACTGAGTTAGACGGCTTACGGGTAGAGTATCAAGCATGCCTCGATAAGATCTTAAAAGACAGGTGGGATGCCAGTAAGCTTCAAAATTGTTCCTATGGGGAAAAATGTGGTCACTTTCTAGCCTGGAAAACCAGGGCAGATAGGATCAGAAATCAGATCAATAGTTTATTTCTGCGTAGTACAGGAATTGTTACTCACGATGAAGATCGAATCAGAGAGGAGGCGAGAATATTTATGCAAGGCTTATATAAGGAAGACACTTGCTCCACTCCACAGAGAGCTGAAGACTGGTTGAACAAGTTAGAGCTCCCTCATATATCTGAAGCGGATAGAGCCCTCCTTAGTGCTAGTATAAATGAGAGCGAAGTTAGAATTCAGATTAAGAGAATGACCAGGGGAAAAGCAGCCGGTCCAGACGGACTCCCAGTAGAGCTATACCTGATAATTCTCGATAAAGTTGTGTCTGTTTTGTTTTTTTTAAACTCTTTTTATTGTTAAACAAAGACAGCACAGAAAGAAAAATAAAACATCAGGTGATCACGTATAGTGTCAAACACACAGGTCATTTCGGTGAATTACAGAATCACAAGCAATAATGCACAATGCTGGGGTTAAGGGGATTCCTGTGCTTCAGTTCCCATACATGGTAGCGGTGGTTCACAAATCTCTCCTCAGTAAGCATTCCATGCTCCCCACACCTTCCCCACTTCCTCGGACATCCCCTAACTATGAACACAGACTTTTCCCTGAGCATGCACCAGTCAGGGTCTTCCTCCCACTGAGTAATTCGGGGTGGTTGACTAGCACCCCAAAGCTGGGCAATATTCCACTTGGCCACTATATACAACAGAGTGACCCACTGCTTCTGGTATGCGTTCAGGTCTGTAGGCCCCCAAACATTCAGCAGGCACCGCCGGGCTTCTGGTAATACCTCCGCACCCAAAACGTCTCAACACCTCATGAATCTTGATCCAATAAGTTTGAATCACTACACAATGCCATAATATATGTATCAGGGTGCCTGTTTCTCCACATTCTCTCCTGCACTCCCCACTTCCTCCCTGTCCCATCCGTACCAGCCGGGTCCCTGTGATATACGATCTATGCAGTATCTTCAATTGCACAAGCCGTAGCCTCATCTGAATAGCTACCACCTTGGGAGAGGAAACCACTTCCACCCAGTCCTCATCATCCAGCTCCAGCCCGTCCATACACCACCGGGCTCTAATTGCCCCAGTGGGCTCTCCATGTTATTGACCAGTTTCTTGTATATCAAGGAGAAAGTCTTCTCGGGAACATGCTCGTCGAGTACTCGGTCTACAAGGGGAGATGACTCTGGGAGAACCGAGCCCTTAGGTACATGTGCGGTAAGAGCGTGCCTCACCTGCAAATACCGAAAATGCTCATTTGACTCTAATGGGAGCACCGCATCTCTCCCCCAGACGTCTTTTATATGAGTGAACCTACAGTGTCCCATTTATCGAAGCCCTCGATTTCCACAGGCTACCCAGCTTTGCTGAATTCAATAATGGAGTAGCCAATGTGAGCCTATCCTCCCACCCTAGGCTTCTGTTAGCCACATGCCACACTTGGACCGCATGTGCAGTAGGGCCAGTTAGTGCAAACTTCCCTGGTTTGGCATATAACGCTCTGTCCAGCATTCCACCTGGTGCCTGCCCTCGATCCATGACAAATCCCGGATTACCGGGGGGCCGTAAATAATGTGGTTCACCACAGCCAATTGTGAAGCCCAATAGTATCTCAAGTTAGGGAGACCAATCCCGCCATCGTACCAAGGGAGAGTCAACTTAGCAAACGCAATACGAGCCCTACCATCCCACAGGAGCCGTCTCTGGAGAGTTTCTATCCCTTGAAAATAGGAGGCCGGCACAGGGCCCATCGAGTTCTGCAGAGCATATAGAAACCGAGGAAGGGCCATCATCTTAAAAAGAGTGGCTCGACCGAGCATGGATAGCGGAAGAGCCTTCCAGCGTTCCACGTCTTTCCTACATCTGTCCAATGGAAGAGCGAGGTTATTGGTATAGTGCAGACGCGGATCCAGCGTGATATAAATACCCAAATACTTGAATCCTTCCGTCTCAATCTGGATTGGACATGACACCGGAACCAGGGGCGGGTTGCCGACCAAGACAAGGAGTACCGATTTAGTCCAATTTATGGGCAAACCCGAATATCTGCCGAAGACAGCCAGGACATCCAAGAAGTTACTCAGGGAGTCCCTGGGATTGGTCAGATAGAGCAAAACATAATCCGCGTAAAGCGAGATCTTATCCTCCCAGTCGGGTGACCACCTTAAGCCGCGTATCGACCTATCCCAACGGACCCAGGCCGCCAAAGGTTCCATAGCAAGTGCAAAAAGTAACAGAGACAACAGGCATCCCTGCCTAGTGCCCCTCTTCAGGGAGCAATCACTGGATTTGCGGTTATTAACCACCACTCTAGCCAAAGGGTCAGCATACAGCAGGTGCTCCCAACTAAACTCTTGCCCAAAGCCCAACTTTGCATACACTGCAAATAAATACTGCCATTTAACCCTATCAAACGCCATGGTGGCATCAAGCGACACCACCACTGTCGGTTCATGTATCCGCGAAGAACCCCCGAGAACTCCGTGGAGCCGCCGCAGATTCAGCGCCGTATTACGACGCGGCATAAAGCCAGAACTAAAGACGTAATCACCCTGACCAGCCGAGTGGCGAGTATCTTCGCCAATATCTTAGGCTCCACATTAAGAAGCGAAATAGGTCTATAGGAAGAGCATTTTGTCCTGGACTTACCCACTTTATGTATCACTACTATATTGGCTAGGCGCTGGTCATATGGAAGCCGTCCCTCCTCCCTACTCTCCAAAAACATGGCTCGAATATATGGGGCGACTCGATTGGCATTCAGTTTATATAGTTTAATCGGTATCCCGTTAGGGCCTGTCACCTTGCCCGGTTTTAGTTGTCTTATGGCCTGCGCGGCCTCGTCATCAGTGATTGGGGAGACAACCTATCCTCCTCCGACAGACTCGGCATAGCGATGTCTCTAATCATGTTGCTGTTTTCAGCGTCAGAATAATCACTACCAGCAGCATAAACCTTCTCATAATACGCCGAAAACTCGTTTGCCACCGCCTGCAGATCAGTTATAAGTTGCGACTCCAACCCCTCCAACTCCGGTACCAATCTAGAGGCCCTGTCACCATGCTCAAGCCAGGCAATTATCTTACCTGCCTTGTTGCCATGCTCGTAAATACAACCCTGGACCACACTATTGTGTGCGATAGCCCTATCACGCACCAGACTTTTATATTCCTCCTGCCGAAGCCCCAAATGGTGGAGCTCCGCAGCCGTGTGAGACACAGCCATTCTCTCCTCCAAGCGTATAACGTCTACCTCTTTCTGCGCCTTTTCTGCCTGAGTCTTCTTCTTTTTCCCCGCCACCAAGGAGCGAAACTCCCCCATAGCAACCGTTTTGTACGCCTCCCAAAGAGACTGCGCTGAAGTAACTGAGCCTACATTCTCTAGGAAGTAACGGTCAGACATTTGAAGCACCTCTTTCCTGATGGCAGGGTCCTTCAGTTGCCAAGCACTAAGCAGGGCAATACCACCAATCACGGGCCCGTCGCAGGTAAGCTGCAGCCACAGTGGGGAATGGTCAGAGATACCTCTGGCGAGGTGCTTCACCTCACTAACCATAAGCGCCATTGCCGCAGGCAACAGGAGATAAACCAGCCGCGACAAGGTGCCATGAGCTGCTGAGACATGCGTGTAGTGGTGTATCGTTGTGTTACGCGTTCGCCAGCTATCGATCAATCCCAAAGTTTCTAGAAATTCTGAGAGCCACGTCTGCGATTGCGGAAGCACACAAAGTGGACTATGATCAGTCTCCCCATCTAGCACAGCATTAAAGTCGCCCCCTATCACTAAGCTACCCAGGGGTAAGACAAGAAAACCAGACCCCAAATCACGAAAGGCGTCTGACTGGAGGCCTGGAGGAACATAGACCGACAACAAAGTAACAATTTTACCCTCTACAAGCCCAGAGACTCCCGCATACCTGCCCCTCTGGTCCAACCATGTAGCTCTGATAGTCAGGGGAAAGGAGTTTTTGATCAGAATCCCAACCCCCCTGGACCAGGATGTGAACCCAGTGTGCGCCACCAACCTATATCCCCCTTTATGGAGGACCATACATTTGTTACCCACCAGGTGCGTCTCCTGCAGCAACACCACATCTGGGGAGTGTCTCCTAATAAGTTGGCTAACCATCCCCCTCTTAATCTTGTCCCCTAGCCCATACACATTCCAACTCAGCACTTTCATCCCCGACCCTCGACTACTCTGCACCATTGGACCCGTACATTAAGGACCGCTCAATAGCATGATCACCTGACACAAACCAAAGAAAAAGGAAAACAAAAATTAAAGAAGGATACTCGCAATCACACATAAACAATCCTGACCCTCCGCTCCCTCCCTGCACCCCTGCTCTCGGCGTTTGCCAACCCTCAACTCGCAGTGTGCCTGTCGCCCCATGGTCTAACTAACAAACTATCTAAATATAGACTAGAGGAGAAGTTCAGAGCCCCGCGGGCCGCCCCCGCCCACTTAAGGATAATCTGCGCTTAATGTGACATAAAATTCGAAGGGGCAGTCTCGTGGAGACATCACCCACTGGGCCCCTAACCAGCCAATCCACTTAGTCAATTCAGCTAGACACCTAAAATTCCTGCTGCTGTGTGTCCTGGTCATCTGCACCCCCTTCTCCTCGGGGATCCCCCCGGGGGCAATAACTGTCCAGCCAGTTTGACGCAACCGCCGGGTCGTGAAAGAACCAAACCTTCTCCTCTGTCTCAATCCGTAGTTTAGCAGGGAACAGCATAGCATACTTCCATCCCCGGTCCCGAAGCCGTCGCTTGATCCCAAGAAAACTCTGTGTCTCTCTCTGGACCGTCTGGGTATAGTCCGGAAAGAAGTTGAGGGTGGAGTTCTCATACTTCAAGGGACCCCCCGTCCTGGATGCCTGCAGGATAGCGTCTCTGTCCCGGAAATTGAACACCCTCGCGATCAATGGGCACGGCGGGGCCCCCGGCTTCGGTCTGCCACCCGGAACTCTGTGCGCGCGCTCCACAGTGAAGAAGTTCCCCAGTCCTTTTGGCTTCAGGTGCTTAAGGATAATGTCCTCCACAAAGAGATCAGGGGCCATTCCTTCCGACTTCTCCGGAACCCCACCGATGCGTATATTATTCCTTCGGGCCCGTCCTTCGTACTCATCCAGCTTACGATGCATCTGGGTGCCGGACGTCTTAAGATCTCGAACATCCTGCTGCAGCTGCGCTTCGTCATCTGTCAAGCTTGCCGTTTTAATATCCAGTGACTTGACCTTCTCACTAGTTTTGGTGAGATCAGCGCGGAACAGGTTAACTTCAATAGTCACTGTGTCCAATTTATGATCAAGGGATGTCATCTGCTGACCTAAGGAAGTTTTAAGGCCATCAATAGCCGCCATGACATCCTGCAGCGTAGGTTCCGATGCGGAGTCCGCCGACTCTCTGCTACACTCCAACACCCGGCCTGATCCAGAGGGCGAGCCCCTGGGCAGCGTGTAGCGGTCCAGCTTGTTGGACTGCACCACTTGAGATCCTTTGGCAGATCGCGCCGACTGTCTCTCCCCCTCAGGCCGTGCCGCCATTCTGGATCCGCAGTTCGCAAATGTCCCCTCCCTCCGTGACCGCTACGACCACAGAGCCCCACAAACTGACTCTCAGGGACACCGGCCACGAGCCAAGAGGGATGCCGGTTATGTGGAGTGTAATCACCAGCAGTTCAGTGGCCCCAGTGGGTACCCGAAGAGAAGGCCAGCACTCTGCAGCACGTAGTCCCAGGTCTCAGGCAACAGGAGGAAAGTAAACCCCTTTCAGCACCTCCAGACAGTAGTGCCGCCGCTGTGGGGTATGGGCCCTCACCAGGTAGCCAATATCCAAGCGTGTGTCCCCAGCGCAGCCAGAGTCCCAAATGCCACGCACCCAAGAGGCCCAGCGGGCGCACCAAGAGACCGGGTCTCACAGTCTACTCACGTAGGGCCCGTATAGCCATTCTCTGCCCCTAATTGGATGCTCAACAGGACCCCCCGACCTCTCCTGCCACCTCTCAGCCACACTCAAAGGCCCAGCTCGTGAGGAGAGAGCCAGCCGCAACTCATGGATCCCATGGACAGTCGCCTCCGAGGGAGGCGCAGTAAATGCCAGCGCCGCCTCCAACGCAACCTCACAGTCCCCGGTCCCGGCTACTTTGCACAGTCCAGACGCACGACAATATCGGCAGGATGGTGGCTGGGGCTGTCGCGGGTGGAGTAGTGACGTCAGTCTGCCCTCGGTCTGCCTTCAGAGCAAGTCCGGGCCGCGGCCGGTGACTTCCGATCAGGCGGCCCGTTGTTGTGCAATTCCGGCCCGGCCACCTCCGCCTCTCGGGTGCCCGGCTCCTCGCCCAGTGGAGGTGTAAATCGCCGTCGGTCCTAACTCTGGCTCCCAACCACCCAGGGAGCCCGGAGTCTAAGCGGTCCACAGCGCTGCCCCTCCAACAGGAGATCCCGACTCCAGCGCCACAGGATCACTTCAGGATAATGTGGGTACGGCGCAGGTCGCACGGAGCTGCGGGCTCACGCGGCCATATTGTATGTATGGACGCGTAGCTCCTCCCAGTTGTGTCTGTTTTAACGATTCTATTTAATAAGATCCTCTTAGCTGGTGAGACTGCTCCAAAGTCATGGTCTGAAGCTACTGTTATCTTATTATTAAAGCCCAATAAAGATCCATTAAAAATGGAGTCCTACAGACCGATTTCATTATTGAACTCGGACTACAAGATCTTTGCGGGGGTCTTGGCAGCTAGAATGGCAAGAGTCATCAAAACCATTGTACACCATGATCAGAGGGGCTTTATTCCTGATAGCTTGAAATGTTAGTTCATTTAGTTGCCTATCGCAGCAATAGATGTTGCAATGGATAAGAAGCTTCCGCTGACCCTTGTAGCCATAGATGCTGCTAAGGCTTTTGATCAAGTGAATTGGTCATATTTGTGGAAGGCCTTATCGGGGTTTGGATTCCCAATTAATTTTGTTACAGCAGTTAGGTCCCTTTATTCCACCCCACGAGCAAAAATTTTAGTTAATGGATTTCTCACGGACTGGGTAACAATCTCTCGCGGTACCAGGCAGGGGTGCCCTCTGTCACCCTTATTGTTTAATTTATACATTGAACCCTTCGTTTGTCAGCTCAGGCCGGATCCCATAATTAGGCCTTTTAAAATCAATGATTTGGAATTAAAGTTTGCTATATATGCCGACGATTTACTTATGTTTACTTCTAATCCAGCTGAAGCCATTCCAAGATTCATAGATCAGGCTGAATCATTTGGGGAAATCTCAGGATACAGTATAAACAAAGACAAAACTGAGTTTATGGAGTGGAATCAAGATACTTGGACGCCAGGAGCTAAGCAGCAAATGAGGTATTTGGGGAAATATCTGGCCCCAAAAATTGATGATATACCAAAAATAAATGTAGCTAGAGTCTGTAAGGACGTTTGTGGCCTGCTCCAACGGTGGTCAAGCCTCCCTTTAAACATCTTTGGGAGGGTTAACTTCACAAAGATGATCATCCTCCTAAAAATAACTTTGCGATTTAATTCTATTCCTTTATCCTTCAACACGTCGGATATCGCGAAATTACAGGGAAAAATTGGCTCCTTTATTTTGAATACTAAGTCCCCAAGAATCTCCTGGAAAAAACTAAGGAGAAGTTTAAATACAGGCGGGCTGGCCCTGCCAGACTTACTTATTTAATATCATTCATTCCATTTTAAGAACTACAGAATATTGGCTAACAGAACAGATGCATCTTCACTAGGTGTACTCTTTAAGGCCTTATTGCAAGATATAGCTCAGGGACAAGAATTCTTTCTTTTTAAATTTGGGGATCCGAAGTTTTTCAAAAAAGTGAGGCTTAAGATTCTGGGTGCAGCTTTGAAAAACTGGCTATATATTAGGAAAAGTCTAAACATTCCCTATTACTCATTCCAGGCACCGATTTGGGATTCTCCGGGTACGCCAGTTTGTCTTAATGATCAACTGCCCCGGCCCCTGAGAATGGCAGATTTGAACTGTTGGGGGGATCTCCAAAAAGATTTGCAGCTGTTAAGTTGGGAGTCCCTCTCTAGTATGACTGGTGGGACACTCACCAGATTTAAGTATTACCAGCTGTCAGGATGGTGGGCAACCCTATCTTGGGACTCTGAAGAACTGAACTCAAAGTTTGACTCAGTATCAAGGAGGGGTAGATGGAAGCATGAGGTCTCTTTTTGGTACTGGGCCATGTTAGAGGCTGAGGGCATTACAGATTTTGAGGTACAAAAACTTTGGAGTAATGTCACTAGTTTAAACACTGACAACATTAAGGACCTATGGAGTGATTCCTTTCCCATCTTACAGGCAGTCGTCAAGCCTGCTGCTCTAAAAAGAAACCATCTATACACCATGCATAGGGTATATATAACTCCTAAAAAACTAGTTAAAATCACTAACCTAGAATATCATTGCCCAAGGTGTAGGCATCCGGCTGCGGATGATCTCCATATGTTTGCCGACTGTCCCGAGATAAAAAAACTATTGGAGTAAGATACAGGAATTCTTGGAAGATGTCCTCCAACAACAATTGGAAATCTCCCCGAGGACTATTTTCTCTGGACTGAGGTCAGATTATCATCTTAATGAACTTTCTACAAAATTTATTTTTTTATGTCATCATCCTGGCAAGGCGCGAAATATGCAGAGCCTGGAAAGATGTAAACCCTCCAATTTTTTCAGAATGCCTAAAATATATAATCTCTATAAGTGAATCCGATATGGCATGTGACAGTACAAGTCATGATAAGATCTGAGCGGCCCTCGTGGCGTGGCGTAACAGGTAAATGGTCTTCCAATGATTCTCCCGGGCACTGTTGGTTCTTTTTCTCCAAAGTAACACAGGGCCCCCATTGTGGTGCGAAATGGAGTGGACTAAGAAAACAGTAGCGACTTGAGGGATCTAACCCCTTTCTATATATTGGTCTATAACACCAGGGTCGGAATAGGATGACCAACTGTGAAAGGATATGTAGTTTCCCGTCAAGAACGCCCATCATGGTATATGAGGAAATCCAAAGAAATTTTTTATTTTTAAAAATCCAACAGTTAGCCCTCTTCAACCATTGCTTGTGTAACGGTATTGTTAGATCTGGGGATCTCTAGTTGGCAATGGTTTTCAACTTTGTCCAGATAGGGACCCTTACTTCTAAGTCAGAAAAGGGGATTACACTCCTTGAAACCCCTGCTCACCCCCTTGGTAGCTTGGTAGCTTGGCACGAGCAGATAGGCTTATCCCAGAGGCAGTGTGTTAAGCATTTGTGAATATACACAGTAATACAGTGAAAACACTGCAGATGAACACCACACAGGTTTTATAAAAATAAGTATTCTTTATATAGACTTAGCACAAGACCACAAACGACAAAAATCTACAATGCTACACTTAAGATTACTTAAAAGATGATTAAAGTCTCTTAGGTCGGGGGAGGAGCCTAGCCTGCAACCATGATGGCCGCTAAGGCTCTCGGCTCCGCCGACCTTCTTGCTCTGCATGACCCTCCTGTTCATTATCCTGACTTCGAGTCGTGTTTTCATGCGGGAGAACTGATGCTGCTTTCATTGGCGTGTCCCCGGGATCTTTGCTGGCGGTAACAGCGGCGGAACATCCTCGCCTAATCTACGGCCCTCCTACCCACGAGACCGGGACTTCGAGTGTTGGTGACGGCCAGCCCCTGATGCAATAACAACGGCCACTCGAGACGGGGAGGTGTCGGCCGGCCGGAGGGAGTCTGCCGAGCTGTCCCTCCCTTGCTGTGGCCATCCAGACCACCCAGCGGAGTTGTTTGCCTGTGGAACATTGTGGCCCTGGGAGAATACAATGTATCTGTTTCTCCGCTTATGAACCGCCCGGGCACTTTCCTTATTTTCCTCGAGACATTGTGGGCGACATCTTGAGCATCACGGACTCTGCGCCTGGCACTGGGGGCTCTTGACCGCGATTGCGGGACCAGGCGACCACTGGGGCCGCGTCCACGCCACCGACCGCAGCATAATGCAGACCGCTATCCCCGTGCTCCCGACCCGACTTTACTCCGGCGAGTGGCAGTTTGATGACCGGCTGGAGTACGGGGAGCCTCGAGTGAGGAGGACTGCCGGAGACTATACTTTTGGGGCAACGCCAGGGATTCTTGAAGTACTGGTTGCCCTGGGTACTTTGCGCACTGCCCTGGATTGTAGTGCCCGAGACCTGAGGAGCCGGCTGGATGCCATTGCTCCCATTGTGCGCCTCGCTACACGTGGTGACTCCCGACTGCGAGCCGCTGCGCCACACCCTGTACCCGAACACAAAGAACTGGTTACCCCGGTGGATGTGGGAATGTCAGGGGACCATGATTTAGAGCCAGCCATGGAGCTGATCGTTGCTGGTGGAAGTGGGTCAGGTGATGATGGACATGCACTGTGGCTTGATGATCGGCGCTGGACAATTCGCCTGGCCATTCAACTGTGGACTGAGGGGGCGACTCTCCCCCTTCTCCTGAAACTGTTGCTGCCGGACTGGTCCGTGGGCTCTGGGGGATTATTGCTACACGTTAAACTCCCGCACACCATAACGTATTATCATGGCCACCTCGATCACCCACTCCATCTAAAATGGCGGCTGGCCGGATGGATTTCTTTGTTACAACTGACCGTAAGGGACAAGGCTGAGAATGTTTTCTTGAGCACTGGTGCATGGACGGCTGGTGACTACGTGGGACGAGCGGTATATTGACTGATTCGGATCTTTATTCTGTACTGTTTTGTGGGTCTGGGCTCGAAGAGTGGGCGGCCGGGAGCCCGTATATTCATCCTTTTCTCCTCCTCCGCTTTCTTTCTTCTTTTCTTACTACATTTCGGGTCTCCTATTCAGGGCGACGGGCACA
The DNA here is from genome assembly GCF_964263255.1 of Lissotriton vulgaris. NCBI lineage: Eukaryota > Metazoa > Chordata > Amphibia > Caudata > Salamandridae > Lissotriton > Lissotriton vulgaris. Next base: position 1,177,850,443 of record NC_141696.1, read on the forward strand.
CTGCTGGGGGGGAGGGGGGGGGGGGGTAGGCCGTAGCCTTCTGCAGGGGTGCGGGGTGGGGGGAGGGGGGATGGGTACTTTCTCTTTTCCCTTGTTATTTTCTGTTCCTCTTTCTATGGCCCTTTTTTCCTTTCTCTTTTATTGCATTACTGTCTCCTGAGGTTTCTGCAGCATTATCAGTCCGGAGGGGTGGGGTAGCGGTTTGCTATGTACCATGTTCGCACTGATGCCTATCCTGTTTAGCGTAATTCGCCTCCACCACTCCTACTGGAATTGTGTTGCTCATTGACTTTTTGCTAATTGCTTTCAACTGTGAGACCTGACACGATTGTGTAGCATTGATTTTGTGACCTATATATGATAAAATGAACCTCATTAATCCTGATTGCCTACGCTGACGCATGTTATATCCTGAACTTTAAGTGGAATCCCTGACCTTGGTCTGCTGTGATTGTTTTACTTACGCTTGCCATGTGATAACCATGTCGTGTTTAGTGGCCGGCCAAGACGGTTGTAGGCCTCTGCTTGTACCCGCTTTTCAGATCAATAAAGGTTCCCAAAAATTTAAAAAAAAAAAAAAAAAGTCTCTTAGGTCAAGTTGTTGGTAGATGCGACTGAGTTCTCAACAAAGTACCTGGATGCGTAACGCAAAGTGAACAAAAGGCTCGCAAAAGGGGAGATGCGTCGGTTCCGTGACCCGGGGGAATGGTTGCGTCCTTCCTCAATGTTTGCACAGAGTAGGGGACTCGTCGTGAGCCTTACCGGTGCGCAGGTGATGCATAGATTCTCGGCCTGCAGGCCTGTTGTGGTGCGCAAGATGGCGCCTTGATGGGATGCGATGATCTGGTTGCGATGCGAAAAGATGACGTCCTTGACGCAGCGATGATGATGCGATGACGTCCTGGCAGCCTTGCGACAACTCTGTACTCTGAAGCCGCAACAGGCCCTGCGACACGCTTCTCCGGCGATGCGATGGCGACTCTCACGATGGCGTCACGCTTCTCCAGTGATGCGACAGCAGACAGCTTCGATGAACACACGCTTCCAGGGAGATGCAGCGAAGGCTCCCTTCTCTGGCGTTGCGATGATTTCAGCTGCGGCAGCGACACTCTTCTTCTCGATGCGTCACGCTTCCAGCTCCAGCGGCACACAAGTGACTGGAGTCAGAATTCGCAGCAAGGAAATTCAAGAGGGAGCTGGAGGTGAAGTCTTTTTTCCCTGAGACTTCAGCAGGAGGCAAGCACAGTTCAAGCCCTTGGAGAATATTCTGTAGATAAAAGTCCTTACAAAGTTCCTTCTCCTTTCCCTTGGCAATGAAGCAACCACTGCAGGCCAACCCAGGAAACAGCACTCTGGCAGAGGGGCAGTCCAACCTCCTGCAGCTTCCTTGGTTCTTCTCCTTGGCAGAAAGGTTTCTTGTTCCAGAAGTGATCTAATTTCTTGGGATCAGGGTCCCAATATTTATACCCCAAAATCCTTTGTTGTCTGAAGGCAGAGAGGCCTCTGCCTAGTCCAAACCAATTCCTGAGTACTTTGTTTACATGATTCTCTTCTTCCTTTCACTGTGCAGGGCAGAGACATCAACCGCCCCACAGGAGGTGGAGCCAGTACAGGGGAGGGAAGATACAGCTCTGGAGAACTCTGTTGACATGATTCCTCCTCCCCTTTCACAGTGTAGGGCAGAGACATCAGACAAGCCACAGGGGGTGGAGCCAGCATTGTAGAGGGAAGGCCCAGCCCTATTCAGGTCCCAGGTGCAACTCCTCTCTCCTATCTAGATGCAGATCTCTCTATTTGCCACTGGGCTGCCCCGGCCTGTCTCCTGGAATCCCCCAGCCCTGTCACTCACAAACCCAGACAAGGAATACACAACCCAGCAGAGGCAGGCCTGGATAGTTAGGCAAGAAAATATCTACTTTCTAAGAGTGGTATTTCCAAACACAGAATATTAAAACCAATTTTACTAAAAGATGTATTTTATCATTCTGAGTTCAGGCATACTAAATTCGAATTTCTACCATGTTCCCTGAGTCAGTTAGGATTATAAGAATGTAATAATCTAACTGCCCATTCTGGCCTATGAGAACAGGTAGCCTTCAATAGTGAAAAACAAAAATGGCTGTAATTCACTATTAGAACATGCTACACACATCAGAGCATGTCCCACCTTATACTTACAATGCACCCTGCACTTGGGCCTACCATAGGGGTGTCTAATATGAAGCAAAGGGAAGGTTTAGGGACTGGCAAGTGGGTGCATTTGGCCAAGTCGAAATGGCAGTGCTATACTGCACACAGGCCTTGCAATGGCAGGCCTGAGACACAGTTTACAAGCTTCTTCTGTGGGTGGCACAACCAGTGCTGCAAGCCCACCAGCAGCATTTGATTTACAAGCCCTGGGTATACATGGTACACTGTACTAGATGCTGACAGATAAATCAAATAACCCAATCATCGAATAACCAATTAGTACATAACTTTAACATAGGGAGCACTTGCACTGTGGCACTGATTAGCAGTGGCACCGTGCCCAAAGCATAAAACCAGCAAAAACATATCAAAACAGAGGAGGCAATTCGTCAAAATGGAAAGGATACTCAAGCTAATGATGCCAGGTCTAACAGGTATCGTACATTTTGTACTCAAAGTGTGCTATACACTTGGAAATAGTGCCTATGCATTGGTGAAAAAAAGAAGCCTGTCTCAATTTTATCTTTCACCTGTCACATTGAGAGGCTCCTTGCTGCAGCAGCTGAAGGACCTTCTGCAAGAGATGCTGCGGAGTGGAGTGAGTGGCCTTCTGTGCATACTCCTATTGCATGGTTCTGATTTTACCTGGCATCTGGTAGCCAACTATCCCATCTGCTGACTTTAGAGACATTGGTATCATTGACAGCAAGTATTGCTTACTTTCTGCTGCTTATCCTTGTGGCCAAAAGTTGTGTTGGAGTTGGAGGGCAGGATTTTCACATAGTGTGAAGCCCCCTAGTAGGAAGTAAGTTATTTTGTCATGTTAGACCCACAGGCTACCATCACAGCCTATTTGGGATCCATTCTCAACATCCTGTGATACTGAGCAGATCACTTAATCTCCCCGTGCCTAACCAAAATGAATGTGTCCTTCTGTAACAAAACTGGTGCTCATGTAAAGCGCTCTGATACCTGATGTCTCGGGTCTAGTTCGCGCTACATAAAACTCTAGCTGTAATCAATCCACAAGCTACATCACACAGAGATACCAGCTTTCCATTCATCATCACATTCTCACAACATCCACACTCCACATTTTACAGCATGCTCCTTTCCGCCCATGCATACACAGGCACTTCATGCCAGTACACCATACACTTTTCTTACATACAGAACAAACCAAACATGCCATGGGATTACAGACATCTAATAATGATCTGAGGTCCTGCACTCTTTCTGATGACTTCAGAATAACATGAAGTAACAACCTGTGGCACTGTTTCTGTGTGAAACTGGCAGCAATACAGAGAAAGGAGCAGATAAAACATCATTATTGAAGGAAAATTGGGCAGTGATGTATGGGTGCTGTGTCATATAGGTATAACATGGATTTTGTTGCTTTAGCAAATGTGTCATTTTTGTTGGTGTGTTAAAATGTAATGTTGCAGTATTACTGAGTGATGGTGCGAATATGGATATTGACTGGTGATTAGTGAATGATGGTAGAAATCTCAATGTTCTCTAATGAATACTGTGATAGGGTGCAAACCTGAACATTTGTTTGGCTTAATGAGTGATGGTGCAAACCTGACCGGGTACTCCATATCTCTGAATGTAAGCCTGAAAAGCAGTCTACATCAATGAATCATGGTCAAAATCTGAACATGCACCCAGATCTACTAAGTGTTTGGGCAGAGGAACACATCTAAACAAGCAAAGAGGATGTTAGTATTGGTACAAATATGACTATGTATTAAATATTATTGAGTGATGGGGAAAATCTAACCAACAATATTAGTCATAGTTCTTGACATATGGTGGGCATACTTGGCACATTGATACCCACTGCACTGTACTACCTGCATTACAGTAATGGGCTTAATTCTTAACATATTATAGGCACTCTTGGGGCACTATAATTTTTATAATTCTTTACATATATATATTGTGGAATTCTTTTTGCATGACTGTACACAGACCCTGTGTAAAATTTGCACCGCAATGATATTGATAGTTTTCAATATTTTTATAACACTATAGCTGCTGTTCTTAAAAGCCTCAGCCGGTAAGACTGGTTTAATGTGCCTTCTCTCACTCACTAATCCATTCAAGCACTCAAAAATTCATCAAGCCATCAGTCAGTGTATTTACATATTCTACCATCTATGAAATCTCTCACCTTATATGGAATGATGCAGTCAGTCTCTTGGGGCGTGGCTTGGCGAGCAATGGCGACGGACGTGGACGGGTAGAGCTCCGATCTGAGCTCCCCTACCCGAGGCCGTTTCTCCGCTACTAATATCCTGAACAGTTCACGGCTGTGGGCAGACCCGGAGAAACCGCCCGCCGACAACCTAGCCGAGTTTGCGGCTGTTCACACACCGGGAACCGCACCGACGGGGCTTGTGTGCCTGCAGCCGCATCGGGCGACTCCCGCCCCGGCACACCCAACTACGCGAGGCCGAGGATTTGGCGGTTGCGACAGGCCCGACGTCGGGGCCTATCTGGCGCCACTCAAGCAACGACGCCTGGATGCCTCCTGTGCACATATTGTTCCACCACTGATACTGCCCTTACAATAACCTACGGACTTCCACGAGACAGCTGGCGTGAAATCCCTGCCAGTGCTAGACGCCCAGTCTACTCATGGGAGGAAGCAATTCGCTATACACCTCAGACTGCATACAGCAGTACAACATATCCCTCGCCCATCTTTTCTTTGTGGGCAACGGTCCTCTCATCCAGCAAGCAGCTACCACCCTTCGAGCTATCAACAAGGCCAAATCTGCCAACCGTCTCAAGGCTGCGGGCAAGGGCTTTGAGTATCCCAGCAATGCCAACGCTGGATCAGCTTTGATCTCCACCTCTAGTATCAAGCTCAGCTCCGCCAATACTTCCCCCCAGAATTTACTGACGCCCGGGCAGACCCAAGCCATATGGAAGAAATCGGCAGACAGCGTATGGCAACGTTCACACTCCGGGGATTGCCGCAGACCGTATCTGTGCAGCCTCTCGGGGGTATAATATACGCGCTGGAGAAATTTGAAATGGACCAATCTATGCCGTCCGTTTAATGACAGCCTCTTCATACTGAGGCAACAGTATCTCCACATGTCATCCTCTATCTGTATCTGAAGATCGCGCTGCCACTCTGTTCTAGCTTTGGAGGGCTGGGGCTGCTTATGCCGGGGTCCCAATTTATTTAGGTTCGTCACCAACTTACGGGCAGATACCGTTTTGATCACATAGGTGAATTCCGGCACCTCTGTTGGCTCCTGCAAATCCGGGCCCAGGAGCTCCCTCAGTGCCCCCCGGACCTTGTGGTATTGAAAGCGGGACAGGAGCGAGGCGTCCGCCTGCGGGGGGGACAATTGGTCCCACGTCTTCACCACTCCGTCCGCGAACAGATCCTCAAGTTTGGTCACTCCCAGCTTCTGCAATGTTCTCGTAACTCCCTTTTCCCTGAGCAAGGGGATCCAAACCGCCCATTCAATTCTCATGAGCGGGGAATACAGGAGGTCGCAGCCGTGTGCTCGTGTCAATTCGTGCCATGCATGATTTGTGGCTTTTATGGAGTCCAGCCTACCTATGCTACGGTCTACTGGCAAGCATACTGTGGTAGGCAGCGGCAGCGGTTCCGCAAATAGGCGTTCGAGGATGACATGCGGGATCACTGGGGATCTGTGAATCCAGGAATGTAGGTGCGCAGCTTGCGCCACTCTGTAATACCTTTCCATGTCAGGGGCGCCCAGGCCTCCCATCTCATAAGGTAACGTCAGAGTCTGCCATTGTACCCTGGGGTGCCCCCCCCCCACTCCAGACGAGTGAGTGCCTGTGTCATTTGTTTGAAAAAAGCCTTGGAGAGGACGACTGGGATGTTTGTGAATAAGAATAAGAATCTGGGCAGCACCACCATTTTCATAATAGAGATTCTGCCCATTAGGGACAGGGGGAGTTTGCACCATTTCTCTATGTCATCCACCAGTCTAGAAAATGCCGTTCCGTAGTTCTCCCGAATCAATATATCAGGGTCCACATGCAACCTAATCCCCAAGTTCCGGACCGGGTCCGAGGACCACTGGAGGGGGAACTCCATCTCAAAAGGTGTGGTGACTGGGGTCAACGGGAACGCCACAGATTTGCTCCAGTTGACTTTGAGGCCTGATAGCGCTCCGAACCGTACCACCTCTCTGAGTACTGATTGGAGAGTCTTCTCCGGGTCGCGGACGTATAGCAGAATGTCGTCTGCATATGTGGATATGCCAATCTTATACGTCGGGAAATTGACGCCCTCCGCAGCATGGTATTCCCTAATCGCGCAGGCCAGGGGTTTTGCCACTAGGGCATATAGTAAGGGAGAGAGAGGGCATCCCTGCCTTGTCCCTCTACTGATTCCGAAGGGATCAGTGACAGTGTTCCCTATGCGCAATCTGGCAGTGGGTTTATAATACAGTGCTCCTAGCATTTGCAGGAAGGGTTCACCCAGTCCAAGCTTTCGCAACATTCGCAACATGAAGGGCCATTCGACTGAATCAAAAGCTTTTTCCATATCAAGAAATATGGCTAGGGCCTTGTTTTCCTGCCGAACATGCTGCATTGTGTCCAATACTGTCCTGATGTTATATGTCAGATTCCGTTCTGGGACAAACCCAGCCTGTTCCGGCGCCACAAGATCAGGGACCAGGAGCGCCAGACGAGTAGCCAGCACTTTGGCATACAGTTTAGTATCAACATTCAAAAGAGACAGCGGCCGGTATGAGCCGCAAAGCTCCGGTGGCTTACCCAGCTTCAATATAGTTATCAACAGGGCTTCGCTCATGGTAGGGGACAACGACCCATCTGCACAAATTTCATCAAAAAGAGTAATTAGGTGGGGCATAAGTTTGTCCAGAAATGCCTTGTAGAATCCTACAGTAAGACCGTCGGCACCAGGGGCACTACCCGCTCTCATCCCTCCCAGCACCTCCCGTATCTCATCCTCCTGCACCGGTGCCGCCAGGAACTCCCTCATTGAGTCCAGCAGGAAGGGCATCCTTATATAGCTAAGGTAGTCCTCTATCTCCTCTTCCATGTGAGAGGATTTGGACTTATAAAGGTCCGAGTAATAATCTTTAAGGGATGCAATAATCTCTGTTTCGTCCGTAAGAGGACGTCCTGATGGTGAAGTCAGTTCATCTATTACCAAAGGTTTCCGTTCCTGCCTCATGATGCGGGCTAGCACTGAGCTGGGCCTATCCCCTTCCCCATATACCCTCGCCGTGGCGTACTTTCCCATGTGCTGAATCTCACGATCAGCCTCCTCATGGAATTCAGCCAGCAGCGATTTTAGACGATCCGCGGAGTCCAAGTCGGGACAGGCGCTCTGTCTCTCCTCCAACTCTCTCAGTTGGGATTTGAGAGTCCACAACCGCTGCCTGATGGCTCTGAGTGTACTGGAATGTTTGGCCATGGCCATCCCTCTAATGTAAGCCTTAAATGCGTCCCACAGTGTTAGGAAGTTGTCCACAGAGCCCAGGGTCGTTTCGAAGAAAGAGTCAATGTCTTCAGCAAGGTCACCCCTGAACGCCTCATCAAGGAGCGCGTAGGGAGGGAACCTCCAAGTAAAAGGGGGAATTCTTTCCGTCGGGACAGCCAGTCGCAGCAGCAAGGGGGAATGATCCGAGAGCGTACGGGGCAGCACCTCGCAACTGCGGACACCCGCGATCAACTGTTGTGAGGCAAGGAAATGATCAATGCGTGTATGTATGTCATGGTAGGCAGAGTAGTGCGTGAATCCTCCCCGTGTGGGGTGCTTAGTGCGCCAGACATCTACCATGTCTAGTTTCAGCATTTCCGCCTGCATGAGGAGGGCCGCGGCCGCCGGGCGGCCCGTCGGCCCCCTGGACCTGTCCTTATCAGGTTCATAGACAAAGTTAAAGTCTCCCCCCATAGCATCCTGGAAGCCTCGTAGGGCCGACAACATGTTGCTAACTCGGCGTAAAACTCGGGGTGATCATAGTTGGGCCCATAAACATTAACCACCACAAGGTCCAACCCTTTGCCTAAGCATCGCGCAATCAGGAAGCGCCCCTCGGGGTCCGCTTCAAGTAAGGACAGCCGCAGCTGCGAGCGAGGATTAGCCCATATGAGTACCCCTGAGGCCTGAAGTATCTAGCATCTTGCTCTTGGGAGGGAGGTGCGTCTCCTGTATGAGTGTAATATCAACTTGGTGTCTTTGTAAATAGCTCAATACTTTTCTAAGCTTGCGGTGATCATTCAGACCCCTTACATTCCAAGTTAATGCATTCAATGAATCAGGCCCATCAACATTTGGTCTACTACCTACATCAGCCATTGTCGGTGAGAGAGCAGAATGGCAGCCAACAGCATTTCCCTTTTGCAATTAGATATTGTCCACATATACATCAGAAGAGCAACATTTCCAGTGAAAAAGCAGTCAGTTAGCAGCTTGCATGGCAAATCCCCTAGAACTCCCCAATTGAAACCAGCACCCCCCAAAACCTGAGCCCCCCCCCGACCCACAGCAGACCTCCCCCAACCTGGCCTGACAGGATCCCAGCCCATCCTCAAAGTACATAAACATAGAACCATAATGAAGCTCCCCAGTTATAGTCCATGTGGGGTCAGCCTGAGCTATGCGTGCTGGGGCAGAGGTCGCTAGAAGAAAAAAACAAGAGAACCACATTTATGGAACAAACTGTCGCTGCCCCAGGCGCCACCACCTTATGATATGTCCATCTACGGGATAAAAGTGCAGTACAAAACTGGAAGATACACCGTGCTGCCTGCAGGAATGTCCCAATTTAGTCCCATACCGCAGTCTTGCGCTTAAAATGCAGGGAGAGGGGAAAGGGAAGAGATTAACCACAAAGAAACAAGAGCGATCTCACCCAACTGTCGGACTTGTGGAATGCCATGCCTGCCACCGCTTCCGCAGGCCTCAGAGTTCAAACCGCATGGAGTCGCAGCGGCGCAGCGTCACAACGCCACTGCACCGCGCAGCCGTAAGACGTATTCAAAGTACACCTCCAAGATGCCATCTGAGGCGTCATTCCTGTTCATCCAGCCTGCTACTGTCCGCTAGGTCGTCAGATTCTCTGTTAGGGCTGGCCCTCTGTTCCTTGTTCCATTCCTTAAGCGATTTCTGGAGTGCCTTTGGATCGGTGAAAAAGTGTGAGTGACCTCCCCTGTTAATTCGCAATTTCGCAGGGTATAGCATTGCATAATCGAGCCCCATTTAACGAAGTTGTCTTTTGTAGGGTGCAAAGCGCCTCCTCTCTTCTTGGACTTTCGCAGTGAAGTCCGGGTACAGGGCAATCTCCATGCCTCCGTACTGCAGCTTCCCTTTCTCTCTGGCTACCCTCAGTGCGGTATCCCGGTCTCTATAGTTCAGCAGTTTCGCTATAATGGGCCCCCATGGGTGGACGCTGCGCCAAGGTCTGGTGTGCCCTCTCCACTACGAACATCGGGGAGAAGACATCATCTCCAAGCAAAGTAACTAGCAATTTCTCCACAAACAGTTCCATCCTTCCGGTGTTTGTCGTCTCCGAAATTCCTGTGATGCGGATATTGGAGCGTCTCGAGCGCGCCTCCAAATCCTCCGACTTCTCCTGGATAACTTGTAGGAGCCTGGAGAATTGCTAACGACCTTTGTCCCATTCAGTTTGGGCCTCCTCCACCTCTGTGATGCGCCGTTCCGACATGTCGAGTCTTTCCGCATGTTTGTCAACTCTTTCCGCCATGCGGTCCATGCGGTAGGTGAGAGCGTCTATCTTCGTAGCTATGGATGCCATACTTTCCTGCAGCCCCTGTTCCATGGACACTAGCATGTCTTTGATGCCGGTATAAAGTGTGTTTTCAGAGCCCACAGCCTTTGCTGGGGGTCCGGCTGTTGCTCTTCAGGTGATTTCGACTTGCGTTGGTCAAAGGCCAGTTTGGATTGCGTTTTGTCGTTTTTGCCCATGGTTGGACGTCCGCAGCGGTAGGGGTCACTCAGTTCTGGAACTCGTCCTATGGAGCTGCCGGAAGAAGGCAACAGGTACACTGCGCCACACTGGCCTGACACACATTATTCTGACCGCTGTCCCCTCTGTGGTTTCGCCTCTGCATCTGCACTCTTAATATTGCGCCGTAATCCGAGGTGCAAAGGCCCACGGAACATCAACCACGAGGGCTGTCCGATCCAGCTGCTCAATCAGCCCTCGCACTGAGCCCCGGCGATGGCCGCGTCAGTGTGTTCCCAGCCACCCACTCGACAGCCGGCTCCCCTCCAGAGTCCACGTGCACCCACTCACAGCGCTAAGCGTCTAACTAGTCAGTCGCGTTCCACACTTCGGGTGTAGCAGTGGTGGACTGTTCAATGCCCCAAACTCAGCGCAGCCCTCCGTAGTTCCTCCAAAAGTGAGATGGGGGCTTAAAGGGGCGCAAGTGCTGCTGATCGCGGATAGGGAGGGGGTGGTCCAGGGCACCTTAACAGATGACTTAACAAATCCGCAGGCCAACACTCACAGCGATTGAACCAGCGCCGTGATGCTCCCGCGATGACACCCCCCGGGGTCCCTGGTGCAGGGCCGAGCCGATGCTGTTTTCTCCTTGACGCCTCTCAACCGCTCGTAGAACAGTGCACTGGGGGTGGGGGGGAACACCAATGTACCCCCCAGATGGGAAGGCCCACAACGGTCTCTCCTCAATGCCGGGGACCGCCTCCGTGGACGTGCGCCGGGCCACCCAGCCGCCAGGCCAGCGCACCGATTCCGGCTCCCAGGGCTGAGATCGCAGGTCGCTCCGCGGGGCCTCTCTTATCCTCTGGCCGCACGTCGCAGCACGCACCCCGGCCCCGCGCCAAGGAAAGACCGCTGCTTTGGGGCCCAGGTCCGCCCGGTTTCTTCTTCCCCGTCTCGCCTCAGATCGCGGCAATTTCGTAGCGGGAAGGCAGCCGAGAGTTGCCCACAGTCATCCCTGACAACAGCGCTCGTTGATGGCAGCAAAAGTCTCTATAGTGGAGGATAAATATTCGGATTTTGTTGGTGATGGCGCGGAGCTCAGCGCTCACGCGTCCGGCATCGGCGCCTGCAAGCTCCGCCCCCCCGTGCACGTGGAATGTTAGAGGTATGCACACACCATCTAGGCGTTACCAGATCTACTCTTACTTGAAACGTCACAAATATCAGATAGCCCTGTTACAAGAAACGCACTTAAATAAGGCGGAGGTACATACACTGCGCCGCAGATTGAGAGGCCAGCTGTATGCCACTGAATATTCCTCCTTTGCCCGTGGGACACTTCTATGGATCCGGCCTGGTACCCCGTGGGCGGTCATGGACACACAGATACACAGAGGGTAGATATGTAATAGTCCGGGGCAGACTCGATGGACACCCAGTAGTGCTAGCCTCGCTGTACTTCCCGAACACTGATCAGAGCCCCTTCTTCGCTCGCCTTTCTGCGACGCTGGCGGCTTGGCACTGGGTCCCGTGGATCCTGGGGGGGTGATTACAACTGCGTCCTAGACGTCAACTTGGACAGAGCTTCCGTACCTCCTGCCAACGCCCCGGCACACGCCACCACGAAAACCCTAATCAACCTGGCCACACAGTGGGACCTCCATGATGCATGGAGGACGAGACATCCAACCACGCGGACATACTCCTACTGGTCTGGTGCACATACTCTACATGTGCGTTTAGACCGGTTCATGATTACCACTGATCTTCTCCCATTAGTCACAGACACACAATACATGGGCCGTACACATTCAGACCACAATCCCCACACACCAACAATTGCATGGGAAAATCCACGTCCACCTGTTCCCACTTGGCGCCTTCAACCTGACCTCCTGCTAGATGCAGCCTTCCGCGACTCCCTACTCACACAAACGGCGCTATACTTTGAGCACAACACTGACACAGCGTCTTCCCCCCAGGTCGAGTGGGACGCATTTAAGGTGGTCACCCGAGGACAATGTTTTGACACACAAGGACATATGCGGCGACAACTAGAGGTCGAACTGACACAATTGGAGACTGAATTATTGGGCCACGAGAAAGCTACAATGGGGGATACGAATGGTCGCCTGACGGAGGCCACAGCAGAACACGGACGCCTCTTAGAGCATTTACGCCACATTAATTTTGCGGCACACTCTGCTCGTACGCATCGCCAAGGCAACCGACCTGGCAAGCTGTTGACCTGGCTGATCGCACGCGAGGACCGCATGTCCCCTGTGTCAGCGATTCAGGCGAAGGGAGGTAGATTACTTTACACGCAACGCCAAATTCACGAGGCGTTCATAGAACATTATACGGACCTATACAACTCCCGGCTACTTATCCCACTGCCTGACATGGCCGAATATCTTTCGCCTTTACGGTTGCCAACTTTGACAACTGCGCAGCAGGATGACCTCGGAGCACCACTCGATCCCGAGGAACTCCGCAACACCGTTTTCAACCTTTCGAATAGCAAGACTCCGGGCCCGGATGGCTTGCCCGCCGAATTCTACCAGGCTGGTTCGGACATCCTCATTCCCCAGCTTTTAAGGATGTATGCTGCGGCCATAGATGACTTTTCCCTTCCCCCGACTCTCAATGAGGCCACCCTCATATCCCTGCTTAAACCTGGCAGAGATGGCAAGTGCCTGGGCTCCTACCGTCCTCTGGCTCTCCTAAATACAGACTATAAAATCCTCGCTTCCACACTAGCAAGTAGACTGGCCCCTCTGGTGCCCACTTTAGTACACCACGACCAAAATGGCTTTGTACCAACGCGCCATACCTCCTATAACATACGCCGCTTATTTCGCATTCAGGAATACGCCACACGTCAATGGCCACACGCCGGATGTCTGGTGTTAGACCTAGAAAAAGCATTTGACTCAGTGGAATGGCCGTACCTGAGAGCCGTCATGAACAAATTCGAGCTGGGAGATGACTATGAGACCATGGTTGGCCGGTTATACCGTAGGCCCACGGTTCGCGTCCGCACTGGCACGCTCCTCTCAGACCCTATCCGTGTACAGCAAGGCACCAGACAGGGCTGCCCCCTGTCGCCTTTGCTGTTCTCCCAGGCCGTAGAACCTCTGGCAGCCATACTCAGGTCTCGAGGTGCGGAGTGGGGTATTCCAATGGCGGATGGCCTCCACGCAGTGTCCTTATATGCGGATGATCTGCTCCTTTATATTAAAGATCTGACGGACATCCCGACGTCCCTTGCCGACATCTTCCGCACTTTCGAAGAGATGTCGGGACTTAAAGTCAATTGGCCCAAATCTGGGGCTTATTCATTTGACCCGGATGCACCCGAATGCGAGCTACATATAGGAGGTGTAAGGCTGCAGTGGTACTCCACGACGTTCAGATACCTAGGTATCCACATCTATCATAATCCCACAGATATATTGGAGGGGAACCTGATACGAGCGATTTCATCAATCCGGTCGCAAATTGTGTTCTGAAAGACTCTCCCGCTAAACGTTCCCAGCCGAGTAGCCTTGGCGAAAATGATAGTTCTACCTAGGCTATTATATTACTTCGCCAACATCCCATCCTACGTTCCCAATCGAATATTCCGAGATCTTGAAGCCCTCCTTCGCGACCTGATCTGGAATAAAGGCAGACCACGCATAGCGCTGGCGAAGCTCTATATGCCTACTCAAGCGGGGGGGCTTGCAGTTCCCAACATGGAACTATACTAGTTGGCGGCACAAATGCAGTGGGTATCGGAATGGCTAGGTGGAAAGAATTTGGTAGACACTGCCACTGATATCACTGCCTGGACTCTGTTGCAAATCCATGTGCTGTTTCACATACTGACTCGAACTCCTCATCCCTCGCAATTGTATCTCGCAGTAGCGCGCAGATGTTTTCTACGCTGTCTGCGTCTCACCCGCACAACTATGCCGTATGCCCCGATACTCCCTCTGCTAGGCACCCCGACGACATCTGGAGCACTTACGAATGCAAAGCTAGACAGCTGGATTACTGCAGGAGTAGAAACACTGGGAGACCTATACTCTGATGGCGCCCTCCTCCCGTTTGCCAGACTCGCAGAGGACACGTCCCTCCCGACTGGGCAGTTCTTACTACATGCGTCCCTCGTACATACACTAACTGCAGCCTGGGGTGACATATCCGAGGAGCCACCCATGCATCATTTTATACAATACCTTCATGTCATGAGCAACGGCTCCCACATAATTCACTGGCTGGCGCAGGCTCTCCTCCTCCACACACACCCTACTACTACACAGCTGAGAGAGAAATGGGCAGCAGACCAGGGGAGGGATTGGACAGACAAGGAGTGGGCAATGGTATTGGTGGGACGGTAAATGTCCAGCGCAATCCCCCCTTCAAAATCATTCAACTTTACATACTGCACCGCGCATACCTCACTCCAGACAAAATTAATAGGTACTTTTCAGTTACGGATAACGCCTGCAAGCGCTGCTCCTTGGTTGGGGCAGACCTCCTTCACATGCTCTGGCGGTGCCCTGCCATTGAGCAATATTGGAATGAAGTAACAGAGTTACTTACACATTGCACTAACGAACACGTACCGAAAACGTGGGAGGCCTGCCTATTAGGGCTGTACAAGCGCACGAAACTGAACAAGGTACAGGCCCGATACTGGGACCTGGGGCTGATCACAGCTAAACGGCTACTAACTAAGCGGTGGAAAGCTGACACCCCCCCACACATACGCCATTGGAGTTTATCCCTCACAAACTGGGCGCGAGCGGAGAGCACAGTCTTGAAACAAGAAGAGACAGCGGGGCTTAGGAAATTCCCGATTGCACAACAATGGGATGACATCCTCCAATCCTTCCAACAGAAGTGCTTGGAACAAGGGATCACGTAGAGGGAGCCGCACCCTGCTCCCCTTGCCCCCCCCGCAGTGGATGCTACGAGACACATCCGCACCCGCTAGCCCCCCCCCTACTCATATAGCCCCCCCCCGTGCCGCATTGCCAGAGCCGAACTCAGCTCACCTCACTCGGTGCACCCCCCTGGTGGTGGAGCCCCCGCCTTATTGATACACATACGAACCTCACAATGCAACCTCCAACCGCCTATCAGACCACTATCGACACAATGACATCATACATCCTCTTTAGAACGCATGGATACATCTACCCACACTCCCCCCTCCTTTCATTTAGCACATATTCCCCATATTCTCGTTTGGTGTTGTTATCGTTCTACTGGTCTCACTTCCTTTTGACCAGGCTTTTTACACTTAGTTCCTGAACACATTACACCATAGAATCTATGAGAGCAGTGGCCACGGCTGAGGTCCTCCCAGCTGTACATTACCAGCAACAAAAATCTCTCACGCTGGGACTGATACGCTACATAGACACTCACTCCTCAACACACTCGCGATGTCGCACAGTATCATCTTTTCACACCAGTGCCCTTCACCCCCCTCGAAGTCACATCTAGTCGATACGGCTACCCACTGCACGAAATAATAGACACGGGCCAATATCTGTCCATCGGCACAGGTGGGTGCCATCATAGTTTTGTCATTAAGGAACTGTGTAACAAACAAGAAGAAAATAAGAAAAATCCAGGACCTCTACACCTGTAATGCTAAATGGACTACTAAACACAAAGTGCTGTTATGAAACAACTGACGCCGCTGATCCTCCGGGCTGTCGGCCTTAAGGCTGTGTTCACCTACTGTTATATACGTGATAATTGATTTGCGCGGCTGGCCCTGCGGGGTTGTAAGCCTCACGCTGTGTACTATGCACTTTGGATAATAAAGGTCTTGGAGCAAAAAAAATAATAATTATGCAGTCAGTCTCTTATTTATCCTTCAATGCATTTCCCTTTTCATGCAAACGCTGGCTCATTATCAAATTCTCCCACTCACCCTCACAATCACATTTGAAATAGTCAGGCCTTTTGGCTTCATAGTGGTTATTTACTTTTTCAGTAAATTATTACCATGAAATTACACTCTAGTCATGATAGGTATTAGTGCAAAAATGGGCACAAAACCATTTTGCTGTAACGCTTGCAGTGCAGCTTAGGTCTAAATGATCCCAGTAGTGCCACTGTGTTTCTTCATGGTTCATAGTTTGGGTGATATAGGGAAAGATGACTGAAGAGATAAATTAGCAAGGAAGGTAGATACATCTAAAAATATAAATTTTCTCCTTGCAAATACCATTTCTTACAAACAAATTTCTTTCACGTGTACAGGGACTTCGTCCATCCACTGCTGATCATCACAATAACCACTTCCTCCAGCAGGAAATGAAGCAAGAGCAGCCAATGGAGCAACAACAGCAACCAATCATGAAGAATGGAGATAAGGAACAGGTGAAATAGACGCATAAACAGAATTCTGTCTTCATTATAAATACTTCTCGAAATTGTTGTGACATTCTTGTTATTTCAAATGTGGGAGAGGACCTCAGCTTTTTACGTAGTGTAGACCAATCTATGACAAAGAAGCTTATGCCTATTAGGCTTATGCATATGCCCCTGCGAGAGTACAGTCTGAGTTCAGTACCCGAGACATCAGCCTGCAACTTTTTACCATGAATATGTCATTACCGCGCTTGCCTTTCTAATGAAAATGAAAATATTTCCTAGGTAAGAGTATAAATATATATACAATAGTAATTGTGGGTAATAGAAATAGTGCCCGGTTCTTAACTCTCAGGACACTGGTACCTACCAGTGTGGTAAGTATAATACATAAAAAACACAATACTGAGATAAGTAACAGTTTCAGGCAACAGAATTTCTTGTGATGATTTCTTAATTCATTCACATAGTTCATTTCTTATACAGCCAACACGTGTTTCGCGCACACCGCGCTTCTTCAGGGTTTATGCAAACACCTTATCATTTCGTGTCATTCCCCTATGTGTAGTTTGTTCCCCTAGTTGCTTACTATAAGGTCTTCAATGTCTGTATTGTTACTTGTTTTACATGTGGATAGATTTATGTCTCTTCCTGTGCATACCCCCAATTCTGTAATTTTATGATTATCTCGACTGTTAGAACTGGGGGTCTCTAGTTGGCAGAGGTAGGTACCTTTGTCCAAATAGGGACCCTTGGTTCTAGTCATGGTAAGGGGGATACACACTTTAGATAACCCCTGCTCACCCCTTTGGTAGCTTGGCACAAGCAGACAGGCTTTTTCCAAAGGCAACGTATAAAGTATGTGTACCAGCACTCACAGTAACACAGTGAAAACACCACAAATGGACACCACACCAGTTTAGAAAAATAAAATATCTTCATCTAAACTAAACAAGACAAAAACGACAAAAATCCAACATACAAATACTCAGTAGAATGTCTTTAAAAAGGGTTGTTGCAAAAATAAACTTGGAGATGGTAAATGCGACACTTTTCTCTCAAAGTACCTTAGATGCGTAACGCAGAACAAACAAAAGGGTAGCAGAGAAGGCGATGCGTCGATTCTTCCTGCATTCCAGTTTCGATGCTCCAAGATGGCGCCTCGATGCATTGCGACCATCCGGTGCAATGCGATAAAATGGCGTCTTTGGTGCGATGCGTCAACTAGGATGCGATGTTTGCACTCCCGACGCCCGTGCAGCGAAATCAGTGGTTTTTTGAGCCGCGACAGGCCCTGCGACACGCTTCTCCGGTGATGCAATGGCGATCAGCGGCAGCAGCGAGACGCTTCCTTAGCGATGCGACAGTCCAGCGACACCCTTCTCTGGTGATGCAACGGCGAACAGCAGCAGCGGCTACACACTTCCTTGGTGATGCGATGGCGGCTGCTGCGTCGTCGTCACGCTTCTCCCTTGTTGCGTCTCGCTTCCACCTCCCAGCAGCAAGGGCCTCACACACAGTTACAGGCACCTCAGGGCATGAAATAGCAACTGCAAGCCAACTCCAGACACACAGCAAGGGCAGTACTTCTCCTTCAGCTTTTCTCCTCAGCAAAAGTTCCTCCTTGATTCCAAAGTAGTCTAAAGTTCGGGGGTTTCAGCTCTCATATTTATACCCCAAAGGTCATTGTTCTCTAAGTGTGAGGGGTCCTGGACCGGCGAACAGCAGCAGCGGCTACACACTTCCTTGGTGATGCGATGGCGGCTGCTGCGTCGTCGTCACGCTTCTCCCTTGTTGCGTCTCGCTTCCACCTCCCAGCAGCAAGGGCCTCACACACAGTTACAGGCACCTCAGGGCATGAAATAGCAACTGCAAGCCAACTCCAGACACACAGCAAGGGCAGTACTTCTCCTTCAGCTTTTCTCCTCAGCAAAAGTTCCTCCTTGATTCCAAAGTAGTCTAAAGTTCGGGGGTTTCAGCTCTCATATTTATACCCCAAAGGTCATTGTTCTCTAAGTGTGAGGGGTCCTGGACCCAGCCCAAACCAGTTATGGGTGCACTCTGCCAGTGCACAACTTCTTCCTTTGTCAGTGTGGGCCAGGGTCATCAGGCGCGTAACAGGAGGTGGAGCCAGCATTGTAGAAGGAAGACACAGCCCTATTCAGGCCCAGGTGCTACTACTCCCACCACTTCAAATGCAGATAGTTCTATTCAGCCTAGTGTTACTCATCCAGACTCCTGGAGCCACCCTAGCCCCTGTCACTCTCAAACCAGACAGTCAATCCACAAACAGGCAGAGGCACACAGAAAGGTTGAACAAGAAAATAGCCACTTTCTAAAAGTGCTATTTTCAAACACAGGATTTAAAACCCATCCTTCCTAAAACATGATATTAAATTCTGAGTTCAGGGATACCATACTCCAAGTTTCTATCTCACTCCTATGGGAAGATATGTAGGTAAACATGTTACACAGCATTCCCCATTCGGTCCTGTGGGCAAGATGGCCTTTCAATAGTGAAAAACAAAATTGGCAATAGTTCACTATTAGGACATGTTACACACACTAGTACATGTCCTACCTTTTACATACACTGCACCCTGCCCAGGCGGGGTACCTTGGGCCTACCATAGGGGTGTCCTAGGTGTAAGAAAAGGGAAGGGTAATGCCTGGCAAGTGGGTACACTGGCCAGGTCAACATAGCAGTTAGCAAACTACATACAGGCACTGCAGTGGCAGGCCTGAGACTTCTTCTCAGGGCTACTTATGTGGGTGGCACAATCAGTGCTGCAAGCGCACTAGTAGCATTTAAATTACCAGCCCTGGCACAGTTAGTGGACTCTACTAGGGACCTACTGGTAAGGGACCTACTGGTAAGACAAATATGCTAATTATAGATAGCCAATTCACAATAACAATTTACAGGGGGAGCATATGCACTTTAGCACTGATCAGCAGGGTTAAAGTGCTCTGCAACAAGGTTCATTTCCAACATTGACAATGTATGGCCGTAGGTTACTTAGTATCACAATTCTTAGTTGCCCTTAAATGTTCCATTTATCTAACTTTGAATTTCCGCACTGTAGAGCCTATATACATCCTACCACGTATACATGTAATAGCATATTTGCAACTACAGGTGTTGCAATTAATAAAGAAAGCAATGTCATACTGTATTCGCTCATTACTGTCTGTGAATGTTCTTGTTTGGTCTGTTACATACTTACAACAGACGCATTTACTGCATCTCTGCGAGCCTTTAGGAAGCATGTTAAGCTATATGTGTTCCGCTCCCACACCTTTTTTGCTATCTTCATAGAGCGCAGTATCACTCAGACTTAGAAGTGTTCTCAGAGTGGGCGCTTTCCTATATACCACCACCGGTTTTGATGGTAAAATCTCTTTAATGTCCGGATCAAGCCTTAGGATGTCCCAGTGCTTCTTTAAAGTCTTATAGACTCTCTTATTGCCTTTGCTAAATGTTCCTCCCTTAAGTTGTTCTGTACTCACCATTATGCTTTTATTGATGATTTCCAAATCATAGCCTCGTCTTCTGAATCTTTCTGAGATGCCTCCTGCTACTCCTTAGATTCACTACAATTACGTTATGCGCACCCAAATTTCCCAAATGGGATATTATCTATCTGTCTTTTCAAATGTCCTGAATCTGTGTGAAGAATCGAATTAACCGATGTGGACAATCTGAGACAATTGGGGAAAGGTAAAACTACATTTAACAGCAAATGGTGCACATGCTCTTTTACCTTCAGGGAACAAAGTAAAATGATGACCCAGAAGCAGTATCAACACCACTCGCATAAACCATGTCAACAATTTTAACATCTTATGCGCTTTTTGAAAATACAGTATGCATTTATTGTGCTGAGTGATACTTTCTTTGTTGTTATGATAATTTTCACCTGTCTTTACTAAGAATAGACGTAGAATGTAAAATCTTAAAATATCCCAAGATTGTTAACATAATTTTAAAGTTTGCTAAGTGAAAGATATCCTACATGGCAGTACATTGTGTTACACGTAGTGCAGACAAGACTGAGGTGGTTACAGTCACAGAGCAGCACGGCACATGACCCCTGTTGGCTGGCCATCACACTTGGTGTCATCCCTACTCTGATTCCCAATTTTAAAAAATACCTCTGTGTTAAATTTGACTTGGACCTCATTATGAGGTCTCTGGTAAATTCAGTGACATCACCCCTTTTCTATTATATTAATAAACTGCAGCGTAATTTGATTTTAATTAACTTTGCCCAATACATGATTGTAAAAACTGCTTGACCCAAAGTACTGCTGAGCAGCCTCCAAGTGACTCAAAAGTGGCAGCAGAATGACTTCGGGAGACTTTAGGTTCAGCCATGGCATTCCACTGTTAAGTCTACTCCACTTGATGCCTTATGAGGATCGAATATTCATCAATGTATTGTGCCCGGCATACAGGTGTCTACGTGATCTGGCTCAGTTGTTTCAAAGTTACATTAGAAAATACTGTTCAGCAAATAAATTACGCTTTCCAGACCTTGATCTGCTGGTGCATCATTTTCGTTGACTGTGATTTGGGGGTGTTCTTTTTGGTCCTTGCACTATCACTCAGAAGCACACTGCCTCTTAAATATGAAAAGAATTTAAACACTTCTATCGTTTCCCAAAGCAACTTCAAAATTGCTGTTCACTAAATAATAATCAGAGTAGCAGAATACCAGAGCATGTTTGCCTCTCATAGTGTTAAGAACTCCTCTGGGTGTACACGCACTGTAAAGAAATCTCGATTCGCGATAATAAATTATAACATGTGTAGAATGCATCTGTAAATTATGTCTGCTGCACTGTTTTTTGAGAAACAGGAATGTGTATCATTTTTTGACTACATTTTGTTTCATTATCTTACAGGAATACCTGAGAAAATTAAATCAAATTCGCCAGCAGTATCACAACGAAGTGAAAGAAAATAAAATGAAAGCTGGCGCGCCAAAGGTTAGTGTTGATGTGCCCATCCAGGTGAGTTACTTTCTGTTTGATATGTACATGCCACGTTCTTTCAAGTGACCTCATGTTTTGTCAATTGACAGACTTGGGAAATATAGCTGTATCTCACCTTGAATAACATAAAGACAGATAATCTTACTTTTGGTTCTTTTGCTTTATACCTGTGTGGAAGAAGGGTACACAAACCTGCAATACAAGGTTAAACAAACCCGTACTATGGACAAACACAGCCTGGTACATAATTGCTGGCTGTGTCAATAGTGTGGCTGCAAACTGCCACTATTTTAGTTTCAGTATTCTGCATTAAGGTGTCCATGCCTGTTGTGTTATTGTTCACTTGTCTTGCTACATAATTGACAATATCACCAGACTTCTTCTCCTAGATTTTCCTCTTGTTGTGCTATGCTTTTTATTATGTGTACTCTACACATTTTCCTTTTTCCCCCTAAAGTTTTGTGACTTTCAGTCATGAGTTTTGCACATTCACTAACCCTTTGGCAGCTATGAATGCCAAAACACGCTCTGGGATCTGAGGCATATTGTATACCACGAGTATTTTCCTTCTCTTTAAATAACTTTACCCAATAAACAAGTATAGTAAGTGTTTCCAAGAGTACATGTCAAATAACGTTCAGTTAATTGGTCACTCTGGCGTCGAGTCACAAAAACATTTATGAATATGGGAAGCAGTACTACAGAAATAGTCTTTTAGATACCCTTAGATGCCTTTGTGAATCTACCCTGAAGCATCCAACCCCTATTAGTCAAGGTGCAATTTCTACTTGTACCAACTGTGTCTGAATATTTAAAATGGATTCCCATTTAGATGTCTGGAGGGATAATTCACAAAGGCATGTACGAGTAGTAAAAGAGTGCTACAGTCATGGGAAAGGGACTGAAAAGTTAAATTCACCGCTAGAAGTCATTTAAAATGTTGGTGATCTTAATTGTATAGTGATATTATTTCCCTAGTTTGATATAGTTTGGGTGAAACACACTTCGCTTTTACAGTCTGGGAAAGGAGAGTGTGTCATTGCACTTCCTTAGAACAATACATGAGCAATCTGTACTATCATCTGTCAAATATTCATTCGAGAGAGGATGACATGAAACAGATATTGTCTTATATGACAATGAGAGATGCTTGCAAAGAACTAAAAATGCACCTGTAATGAATTGACAAAAGTGTGTAAGAATATGATAAAGAATACTGCAGGAGTACTCTGCTATGTACTCTTACATACTATTGTGAATCAGTTCCATTATTTTCAGTGTACATCACAGCATATTCCTGGCACTCACCTCCTTCCAACACACATTTATCCATTCTACTGGTCCCTTTCTGCTGCAGGTTTTTGCTCTTCTTGCTTCTATTGTCTTTAATGAATTGTGTAGGGCTGGTGAACCTATTTTTCTTTTTCAATATTTCGTTACATTAGAAATTAGGGGAAATAATCTGAAGTAAATGAATCCCTCCAACTGACTATTCCTTATATCTGTCATTTTCTAGGCTGACATCCACGTTATTCACATTCAACACCAATTTTATTGCTAAGTTAAGTTAAATCATCTTTTACAACAATACAGTACAGCATCAACATTTAAGAATATAGCCATATATATCGGGCCCTAACAACAGAAGTAAAGGACAAAAAATATTGGGACTCAAAAGTGCATTGACAATTAAATGACACTATATCATCTAACAATGCACAGTTTTAAAAGTACATTAGCAACACAATCTAAAGAAAGTGATATTCAACCAACCTCAACTGTTATTA
This sequence comes from Lissotriton vulgaris, assembly GCF_964263255.1. Taxonomy (NCBI): domain Eukaryota; kingdom Metazoa; phylum Chordata; class Amphibia; order Caudata; family Salamandridae; genus Lissotriton; species Lissotriton vulgaris. The sequence goes on from NC_141696.1 coordinate 1,177,873,739, forward strand.
AAGGTCTCTCTAGATATCTGACTATCTTTTGCCTTAGTGCTTACTTCAAACACACATTGACAAAGCTGATAGGTCTGCATTGCTTGCCACCTATTGCTTTTGCCAATGCCTATATTTTTGTTATTGTTTTTGGAAAACTTTATTACAAAAATCATTCCCAACATAGCCTCCTGTGTATGTTTGCACACCCATGCATAGGCTTCCATCTCTGAATATGTGGTTTTAAAACAAATATATTTTTTATTAATACAATTAAATTGAGTGCAAAATGCAAAATCAAGTTACATAATGATTCGTGTTCATAGGTAGTGCAGCTGTAATACTGCAGTAGTGTCAACATTGGCCTAATTACTTTAAAATTATCACTCATCACATTTATCATTTACGTGGTTGGGTACAATGTGTCCGCCCCCTCCCTGCACCACAGTGCAAATGTGCCCCCTAGCACGTTGTAAGTTGGGGATTAAGGGCCATATGTATAATAAAAGAGTTTTGAGATTTTTAGTGACTCCCAATTAGAGAATCGCAAAATGCAATATATGTAGGATTTGCAAAAAAAATTGCGAATCCTACATATTCCTTATTTGAGAATCGCAAATTGAGATTCACAAATAAGGAATACCATCCCATTCATTCCTATGGGCCAGGAGGCCCATAGGAATGGCTGGGAAGACATTGTCAATTTGTGATTACCAATTAGAGAATCCCAAATTGAGAATGCAATGTTAAAGTTGCAAAGGTGCCAAAAGGACACCCTGTTGCACCCCTGAAATATGCATGTGTGCGCATTTTGCGCACATACATGTCCGAAGAGCATGTATGTGCGACATGTGGCAGTTTAAAAAAATTAAAAAACTGCTTTATTTAAATCGCAAATGGTGGTAATTTGCAATTCCTTAAGGCCAAATAGCACATTTCTGGTGCTTTCAGAATTACATTTAAATTACATTTAATTCCTTAATTGCATTTGCAAAATAGAGAATAGCAAATTTTGCAATTCTCTATTTTGTGATGGACTTTTGGGATGATACATCCCAAAAGACTTTTTCCAATTCACAAACGGGCCGATTCTGAGAATCCGCCCGTTTGCAAAGGGAAAAAAGGCTTGATACATATGGTACCAAAACTATACAAATAGCACCAAGGAATGGTTCCAAAACTGACTAGTTTTCATCTGAAACACAGTCCACTCATTTGCTGCCACAAAAGTCCTGGTTTTATAGGGATCCAATGAATAAATGTCCAGGACTAGACCCTTCTGTGCACCGGAAGTAACCAATGTTGCAGGCAAAAACACATTGAGCACCAATCCATAGATACAAGTGGAAATGCATTTTCTCCACCTCCACTGATGATCACAGCCAAAAGTCCAGTCACTGTTTGTCCTTGCAAGTGTTCTTCATGGCAGATGCAATAATCTCTGTTCTCTGTGCGGTCAGCAAAAGGCTAATCTTTTATTTGAGATTTGATGTATTAGGGGGATTTACATTTAACCAGTGAAATACAAAAGCATGGTACTAAAGGAGGGTATAACAATGGGGTAAACAAACATTGGAAGTGTAGGTAGTCTCAGAGGATAGATGCGAGAGATCCATGCCAGAGGCGTTCAGGTGGATGTGAGAGATATGTGTTTATATTCCTTTCCTAAATGCTACTAGATGGATGCAGTGTAAATGTTAACTGTGTGATAGTTCCTAAAAGAAATGGTCGCTCAAAAGAAAGTTTGTTTAAGAACTTGCAAGGTTTTGATCCTCTGTGTTTTAAGGTGTACTGTGTTTTGACTTTTGATTCCCAGTGATGGTGAGTAGACTGCTGGGATAACAGGGTGGTTCAGTAAGTGGCTTTGTGAGCTAAGAATTTAACTTCAAATGAAATGTTATTCTTACCTTGAGAGATGGATGCAATGTGATTGAAGCTGAATTTCCCAGTAGAGTACACAAGACAAGATGTGGAGTGAATAGCTGCCTTGATGAAAGTCGCAGATTAATTCGGGATGCTGATGAGTATGACATTTCTAAGTTCGATGGATAGCATTATTGCGTGCACAAGAATTATTTTAACTTTTTTTAAGGTGGATAAAGTGTAATTTGGCTAACCTGACAGACTTGTTTATGTATGTGATAATAGAAAGAGGAGATTTGAGGGTGAATTCCAGTGTCATAACAGAGGTGGTCAAGATGGATCCAAAACCTCTTCTTTTAGTTGATCAAGTAGATAATGGTTGAAAATGTTTCTGTGAGATTAGGATGCATGCAGTTTTGGATTGGTCCAGATGCATACTGACGAACGAATACACCGGACCCTTCGAGGACCAAAGTAAAGTGGTCTAGAAACAGGTTAAAACAGTAGGGGCATGTATGGAGTCTTGAAGGACTCTGCTGAGCAGCTGTACCCGGTCAGTTTGCTGGTCTTCACAAGTTGCTGTCTATCAGTTAGAAAGGACATCGACAAGTGCACAACCTGCATTCTCTGGAGCACCACAAAGTCTGCAAAAGCTTTTGTGGTGCTCCAGGGAAGCAGAAGCCTACTGTGTTCAACTGTGTCAAAGTCTGTCAACTGGTCTAGGAGAACAAGGAGGCTGGAATCTCCATTGTTCAGGGTATAATTAAAATTTCCAAAAGTTTTTAAGGTAGTTTTAGAGCTAAAACCAGAGACGAAGCAGGATTAGTAGTTGGTCAGTAGATGTTTTCTATTTTTATAGGCAAGCAGTTGCTTGGAGTGGCACCTCTTTATAGTTCTGCCTATCCAAGGAAGGTTTGAAATTGGCCTAAAGCTTGTGACTGATTTGAAGTCCAGGGTAGTTTTTTAATATGCGTGATTTTCCCACTTTTTAGGGAATCTTGGACGACTGCTCGGAAGAGTGAGCTGTTAATCAGTGAGCACCAGGATTCTGTGAAAAAATTTAAGTTATCTTAAATAATTCTAACAGGAGGCAAGTCCTAATAATATTTGATGGTTTAGTTAACCTGGATGGTCTCAGAGATCATTGGTGTCAAAGAGGGACAAAGCAACCCATGTGTTGTTGGTATTGTGTGGTAGAGGTGTGTGTGTACAGTGGTAGTTGATTTGAAATGATCTTGCAGAGCTGATTATGTGAATTAAGAACTGAAGGAATTCATTAAATGTTTAGGCTCAGAAGTCTTTTTTGAAAAAAAGGGGGACGGAAGTGCTGTGATGTATTAATTGAAATAGAGATCTGGAGAGGTTGTCAGATTTGGAACTTTGAACTTGGGGGAAGTTTGACTTGGTAGAGTTCATGGTGAGTTTGTATGATTTAATTAGGTTGTTTAGCTTAGTGTTTACTATGTACAACGTGTATGTACAAGAATTTTTCAACATGACAGAGTTTTCACTTTTTCTCCTGGAGGCAGTTAGTGAAATACGGTTGGCTTGGTTGCAGTGGCTAGTGTGCCTGCTGAAGAGGAGTGAGGTGTCTAACATTTCATAAACCATAGTATTATATTCATCTAGAGTGTTTTTGATGTTATCAGAGAAGTCAATTGGCTGAGACATGGTGAGGGGAGATCTTCTTGAGTAGATGGTGTGATTCGAGTTAGGGATCGGCACAAGGATTTTGTGGTTTGTGGTTTGTGATTTGGTGGGAGTTTGGAAAAGAGGGGTTTGAAAATGGAAAGAAATACATGGTGTCCTGTGAGCAAACCAAACCTGAACAATTTTAAAAGCGGGATCTTCCCATCAGTAGAGGACGTGGTCAGCTCTTTTAGTCACAGTGACGCAGTTGAGGTTGGTTTTGTATTTCACTACTGCTATTTAGAGGAGAAGTATATGCACACCCACAGCAATGCCTCTGATGAGTAGTATATCCAACAAGACGTTATCAGGATATTTCCAGATGCACAGGTATATGACTGCAAACCCCCCACTCCCCCACAAAACACAAATATTTGAGTAGAATGGCTGGTTTGGACAGCACATACCACAATTCCTTATGAAGACTGCTTATTGGACCTGGCTCAATCTGTAGGGTTATCCCCAGACTTTTTGCCTTCCTCCTCCTATTTTTCTGACCCTCTTTTTGTTGGCTTTAGGATTATTGGCACTTTACCATTGCTGACCAGTGCTAAAGTGTATATGCCATAAAAATGTTAAAATTGGCTATCCACAATTGGCATATTTAATTTACTTGTAAGCCCCTATTAAAGTGTACTATGCGTGCTCAGGGCCTGTAAATGAAATGCTACTTGTGGGCCTGCAGCACAGATTGTGCCACTCACTCAGTAGCCCTTTAAACATGACTCTGGCCTGCCATTGCAGAGACTGTGTGTGCAGCTTTAAAGTGCCATTTCAACCAGGCAAGATAACCTACTTGCCAGGCCCAAACCTTCCCTTTTATGATATATAACTCACCCCTAAGGTATGCTCTAGGCAGCCCAAAGGGCAGGATGCAGTGTATTTAAAAGGTAGGACATGTTCTTTATATTTTTTCATGCTCTGGTAGTGAAAACTGCTTAATTCGTTTTTGGCTACTGCAAGGCCTAACTATCACATGTGTTAACATAGGGTTTGCCTTAAAACATCTTTTAACGTGTAACTTCCCGTTGGGAGCAGATAGAAAACTGTCGTTTGGTGTCTATGAACTCACAACAAATATTTTAGTGAAGTTGGTTTTTAAATTACAGGTCTGAAAATGCCACTTTTAGAAAGTTGGCATTTTCTTACTTTAACTATCCTGTGCCTCTGCCTGTTTCTGAATACACGTCTGGGTCAGGGCTACAGGTGGGCTTTGTGCATTCCCACTAGACAGTCACACTAAGGGAGCTCCGGTGTGACATTTGTATCCTGATGGCCATCACTCGGCTGATGGGCCTTCCTGCATTAGATTAGAAGGGAAGGGCTGACACCTGCACCTGAATAGGGCTGTGCCTGTCCCCACACAAAGAGCTGCATACACCACTGTAGTGTGTCTGAAACCAGGGGAGGAAGGGCAGGGACCTTGTGAGGTTCAAAGGCCCCTTTTGTTTTCTCCCCCACTTCAAAGACACATTTTGGTATGAGTACTGGACCACTTGCACCCCCAAACTAGTTCAATTTGTGCTCCTGAGGTGACTCTGCAACAAAGAGAAGCAACATTACCAGAACAGACTGCCACTTTGCCTCTCCTCTGCTATATTGGCCAGCTACAAGGTGAGTGCTGTGTTCTACGGAGGGACTGCCACTTTGCATTGTGATTTGCTGTGTTGGCCTGCTGCTTGCTACCTATGCAGTTAGGGAGGAAATAACCTGCCCTCTTCACCTAGTCAACCCAAGAACTCCAAGAGCTTGTTGGCTTGGCCCTGATTTTCCCTCAGGTCCTTTGGACAACAAGGACTTCGTGTTCCTACTGTTTTCAGTTGTGCGATCCAGGCACTGCCACTTGCAGTACCCCTGCCACTGTGAGCCAGGTGGCTCAAAATCACCTAGTTAATTGCAACCCGAGGTGCAGCTACTCTGAGAACAGCCGAGGGGAGTCCCCTCACCAACAAAGAAATCCGGCGGCTTATGACGCCACTGCAGCCCTCGTGACGGAGTTCTGTTCTGGGCTGCAGCTGCAAGTGCCTATTCAAGTCTCCCCCTGCATCTGGGCCGACGGGGAAGGAGATTCTTCACCACCTAAGACTGCGGACTGCCGATGCTGCCATCCCACTTCAGGAGCCCTGGAATGGTACAGGCGCACTCGCACAGTATCAGGTAAGGAGCTAGAAGGGCAGGCACTGTTCTCTGGGCCTTTGTGTACCATCCTCAATCCCGCTAACCTGCTCAGGGCCGCAAGGACTGACAACTCCTAACACTGATATCGGTGGTAGTGGGAGGACCACAATAAGTCAGTTAACAGCTTTGGGCATTACTGATTTTACTATTGATATGGAAACCTGCCCGACGATGGATTTACGCCGAGATCTCTGTACTGGGGTGAATGTATGACATTCTTCTGCATTCTGTCCATCGATTGTTCATTTTGCATTTATCAGCCCGAGTGGGACGGGTATGCCCAGACGTGGGCCCTGTGCTGTCTAAGCCACTGCAGTCAAGCAATCCTGGCTGATGAGGGGTGAAACCCCGCAAGCAGTCCTGGGATTCTTGTTTCCAGTCCAGGGAGGACCTGGCCCGGCAGTTCAGGCTGGACTGCTCACCTTGGACGCAGGGTCAAGACTGATTTACATACAGCTGGGTTCAAACTGGAATGGAATAGGGAGAAAACAAACCATGGATTTAGGCCTATATCTCTGTAGTGGGGTGAATGTATGACCTTGTTCTGCATTCAGCCCATCATTTGTTCTTTTTGCATTTGTCAGCCCGAGCGAGAAGTTAATGCCCAGACGTGGGTCCCATGCTCTCCATGCCAGTAGGTATCCTGGCTGATGAGGGGTGAAACCCCAAAAGCGGTCCTAGGACTCTTTTTTGCCAGTCCAGGGAGGATCTGGCCTGGCAGTTCGGGCTGGACTGTTATCATTGGGTGCAGGGTCAAGACTGATTTGCATATGCATCTAACCACTAAAGACCTGGGGACGCTTAGACGACTATCGGACGTACAAGCCCAATACAAACACCTGGTGACAGGAGAGGCTAAGGCGCAGGCCCTGGCGACTCTGCACCGCCTGTACGATGTGGGTGACAAATCCGAGAGATTGCTAGCATGGCTTAGTAAGAAAGAGAGAGATGCGAGATGGGTGGAAAAGGTGAAAGGGGGTATGGCCCGAGCAGACGAACAGATAGCGGAGACTTTTGCAGGCTATTATGAGACCTTCTATGACGCAAGGGACCTAGGGACGAGAGAGGACGCGCTGCAATACATGGCACATATCGAGCTCCCGGTACTGGAGGAGGCAGACCACCGTGACCTGGAGGCGGACATAACGGTGGATGAAATTAGGGAGGCCATGGTTAGGCTCCGGGTGGGGAAAGCCCCTGGCCCTTATGGCTTCCCGGTGGAATTTTTAAAAAAAACGGTGGATCTCCTGACCCGTCACATATTGGGCCTTTTTGTAGATGCTGAGGCGGAGGGAGTGTTCACACTGGACCTCCGACAAGCCACGATCATTCCGATTTTCAAGGAGGGTAAGCAGCCCGATGTATGTTCATCATATCGACCCATTTCCCTCCTAAATGTGGAGGCGAAGCTCTTCGCAACGATATTGGCCTGAGGCGGGTGATTTCAGGGCTGGTGCACCTCGACCAAATGGGGTTCCTCCTTGAAAAGGCGACCAGATACAACCTCAGGAGAACCCATAATTGGTTAATGGAGGTGAGCACTAGAAACGACCCACATTGGTATCTATCCCTTGATGCCGAAAAGGCGTTTGACGCAGTCCACTGGCCCTTCCTAGAGGGGGTCCTAGAACGCTTTGGCTTTGGACCCAAATACAGGAAAAAGGTCGGTTTGCTCTATACTGACCCCAGGGCGAGAATTCTGGTCAATGGGACACTGTCTGGGGATTTCCCTGTATGACGGGGTACCAGACAGGGATGCCCCCTGTCTTCCTTGTTGTTCACCCTCTCCATAGAGGTGATGGCGTGCGCAGTCCGACAGAACGGGGGAATCAGAGGGTTTCGAATAGGACAGACAGATGCGACCGAAGAAAAACTATCCCTATATGCTGACGACGTCCTTCTGTATATTACACAACCGGATGTTACCATACCTGCGCTGCTCTCGGAACTGGATCGCTATGGGGCCAAAGCGGGCTACCAGATCAACTGACATGAATCGACTCTTTACGATCCCCAAGGGGGGAGGTGTGGCCCACGCTGCCTGAGAGGTTACAAACGACAAGAGAGGGATTTGTCTACCTGGGAATATTAACCGAGTAGTGCGTAACTTTACTGAGGACGCGGCACAATGGAAATTGCTCCCCCTGACACTGCTGGGCCAGGCAGCGATGTTTAAAATGATTTCGCTCCCGAGATTCTTGTATGCCTTCCAAAATGAATATTTTCCCCTACATCGCCGGGTCTTCCTGGACAACCAGGCGGAATTGAGGGCATTTTTATGGATGGGGAAGCAACCCAGGGTGGCGCTGTCGACCCTGCAGAGACACCAATATAATGGAGGGATTTCACTGCCTGACGTAGAGGCTTACTATTGGGCAGAACATTTGGTCTCCATAAATGAATGGATACATGCCCCGGCCACACACCCCACCTATGCGCTAGAAAGACACCCACACATGTATACATTATCTTTACGGAGGCAAGGGGAGGGCCAGACTGCTGCCTGCCACAAGACTCACACTGGGGATATGGACGAGGGCGACAAAGGCGATAGGGTGGGAACGCAAACCGACTAAACAAACACCACTATGGAAATGCGCTTGGTTGAAGGAGCTTAGTAAATTGAAAGGGTTCCAGAGCTGGGATGCCATTGGCATATCGACTCTGGGAGATGTGATAAAGAAAGGGGGGCTACAGTCCTTGCCCTCACTGCAACAGGACTATGGGCTCCACCGCACACAATATTTTAAGTATTTGCAATTGCGACATGCCTGGAGGGCGGAGAGGGCTTTGACGGAGGCACTCCCGGAGTATGCTCCATTGGAGGGCCGTCTTTTACAGGAACGGATCCCTGGTAAGGCAGTGTCCCTAACGTATAAAACCATAATGAATAATAGGCCAGATAGACTTGGGAACCTCAGGGCCACATTGGAACGGGAGGTGGGGGACATGGATGAGGTAGATTGGGGTGCGATCCTGATACATCTGAGGGAGGTGGCGGTTAAATCTCGCCTAAGGCTGATCCAGTTTAATATCCTTCATAGGACCTTCTTTGATAGAGTGCGCCTGCATAAGATTGGGAGAGTGATTGACCCGTGCTGCTTACGGTGTTGCCATGACAGAGGGGACTTCTACCACACGGTCTGGTCATGCTCGAAAATTCAAATCTTTTGGGGGGCGGTCCTGAAAGAGCTAGGAGAGGTGCTAGAGACTGCCCTACCTTTAGACCCCAAACTTGCCCTCTTGGGAATGACGAATGATGTGGATTTGGCTCTCCCCCTGCTGATTTTCCTGGTGCTGGCCTTCGAGGTGGCCAAGAGAGACGTGGCCCGGAAATGGGGGACACCTGACATACCGCAACTGGAGGAGTGGAGGAGGGGTATGGACCTATACAGAGTCACGTATAAGGCGAGGGAGTGCCCAAAGGAGTTTGGTAGGGTGTGGGGCAAATGGCGCCGACTTCATGGCCTGGATGGAGGGCTTTGAGCTGATAAGGAGGCTTGGGTTCCTGATCTCCATTGAACGGAAATGGGTGAGAGAGCTGGGGCTGGTATCAGTGTGGACTTGGGTGAGGGACTTGGATGAACTATCGGAAAGAAGAGACTATGTCTTGGACCAAGTGATGGGAGGGAAGGGCGTGGGGACGGGGGATAGGTGTGTTGCTCGATACTGACATGCTTGCTGTATGTTTTCGCACTGGAAAAGTCAATAAAAATGTTTTTAAAAAAAACAAAACTGATTTATGTGAGAAGTTGGCCTGATATATGATGTTTCCAATTCTGGAACCACCTTGTATCAGTCCAAACAATCCCTTAGGGTGTCTGGTTGTAAGTCAACCTTTTTAGACAAGCTATCCTAGGGGTAGCATGGACTAAGCAGCCTTAAAGGCTTAACTCAAGAGGTCGTGTTAAGCGAGCTGTTTTACCAATCACAGTCCTGGAATATCAAATGAAAGGACACCACACAAGTATATATTATAAAAATATATGTATTTATTTCTAAAATAATCCCCAGTACTCTTTATGAGCAAAGGGGCACAAGCGGTAAATCAAAAGCATAATATAACATACAAAGTTGCACATTATGGATGAGGGCGGGTGGCCACTCAAACCATATATTAGGAAAGTGGTATAAGAGATACCAATCGAACAGTCGTTAGGCCTAGGGCCTAGGGAATCACTGGGAGCAGTCGGGACAAGCAATGCTGAAGTCGGGAAAAGCCCGCGGGATTCGGGTGCAGCGCTTAAAGCACACGCATGCACCAATGTTAAGTCATTGGTGCGTAAAAGTTACGCAGATAGAGTTTTAGGATACTTCCGCTGAACCTAGATGGACAAAACTTTAGACACAGACCCTAGAGGTGTGTACCAGTGTGGGAACACCGGCGTTGCAATGTTACCTCACCCACAGGAAGTGGGTGCATAGGGTCGAAGTGGCGTCGGGTTTCGTCACGCAGGTTCTTGGTGCTTGAAGCTGAAGATGCTGCAGGCGATGTGAAGGAGTAGTGTCCGGTGTGATCCAAGGGTGGATCAGAGTAGAAAAGTACCTGAAAGCAGAGGGGACAGAGTCTGGGTCACTCAGCAGTGACCAGGGTGGAACCAGGACGGAACCAGGCAATGTCGGGCGCAATCAGGTGGTTGTCGAGGAGCGTCTCTCCGCTGTCACGTGGGCTATGGGGCATCTGCGATGTCCAGGAGCAGGTCACGATCTGTCCCACGCAGGCTCTCAACGTCGGCGCAGTAGGCTTCAAGATTGGAGCAAACAACACTTGGCAAGAGCAATCCATGCAGGACTGGAAGATTGCTTCTCACTCGGACCAGGAGGGTCAGAGCGGGTGCTCCTTTTCAGAGGAGCTGGTGCAAGTCTGGAGCAACCAGAATCGCAAGTCGTATTTAGGTTTTCGCCTGCACAGAAGCCACAAGCCAGCTGGCAAGTGACCGGGCCAACGCGTCGAGCCAAAGAAAGCAGAAGGGCCCCACTCAGCACTCGTCGAGTGTGGAGGGGTGAGCTTCGGTGCAAGAGTGGCTCAGGGTTGGGGCTTCTCAAACCCCGGTGTACAGCTTCGAGGGTCACTCGTGGGCTGCACGGTCAGCGTCTCGTGGTCTTTTCAAAATGGCGTGCCCCACACTTCCGGTCGCCTCCACGGGTCTCAGCTCTGCAGGGACTGTGGATCGGGCTGTAAGAAGGTAGGCAAGCTTGATCTCGTCGATCTCTGTCGCTCGAGTTCCGGCGGGAACTGCAACAAAGCAGACGTCGAGGTGCTGGATGGTGCCTGTTTGCACAGGGTGGTCACTCCTTGACCACAAGGGAGATTCTTCAGTCTTCTATGTTGAGTAGGATGTCGAAGGGTCCAGAGTTTCGTTTCAAATGTTTCATCAGGATAATCTGAGTGCGTTGGCACTGCTCCCATTCTTATACCAATCTAGGGGGCTGGATTACCTGCTAGGTCCCCTCCTATGGGTGGGACCCAGGAAGGGGGTGGATACACCCCTTTCCTTTGATCCAGGCCGCGCTGGGACAGGGGCTGGTGTGCCCCAGAACCGGTTTGGCCGGATTATGCAAGGGGCAGCCTTGTGCTCCCCAGGCAGTGTCTGGTTTCTTTCAAACCTCCCTGCTACAATCCACTATCTCCTGTCTGGGGTGGTGTAACACCTCCCTGTGACAGGAAAGCCTTTGTCCAGGCCTCCTCTGCTGAGTTTCGGTCGGCAGCAGGAGGTCAGACTTGTGTCTGTGGCAGAAGCATCCATTTTGTGGATCTGAGGCCCTTTTAAAAATCAACCGCGTTTCAGTAAAGTAACATGACTTCTCCCTCTAGAGGGGTGGAATGCTATCCCCGTTGACAGAACTGTCGAGAGGATAGTATTCCAAATCGTATGACACCTTACACGACATGTTTCGATAAAGCCAAACCAAAGTTGCTATATAACCGCGAGGATTATAAGGCACTTAATATTATATGGTATGGCATTATCCCGGAACAGCTTAGGGAATTGGTCCCGACAGCTGCAGACAGGCTCAGCTCATGCTAGAGCACCATCTCACATAAAACCAAGCACTCTGCCTCCAGGATTGTTAAGGCCTGCCATAGGAGTGACTGATAGGTTTATATGTGTCCAGATATAGGTTTAGATATAGGTATATTATATCTAAGCAAGGGGTGATTACACCACCTTGCCCCAGCTGAGTGATCAGCCAGTTGTGTCAATTTTAGATAGCCAGCCAGGGGTGGCAAAAGATATGCTGCAGCCCCTGGTAGGCCTTGGATGCACCTATGCCCTGGGCACCTATAGTGCTCTGTGTAGGGTCTGATAAGGTGACCCAAGCCAATCTAGTTATGCACCTAGGGTACATGGAATCCATTTTACAGAGAGAGCAGATAGCCTGGGGCCCTGATTAGCAGGGAACCAGGCCAACTAAGTTGAAAACCAGCTAAACACAAGGCAAAAAATCTGGGGTAACCATAGTCAGGTAGCCACCTTCCTACAATTTGCATACGGCTGGGTTCAAACTAGAATGGCATGGGGAGAAAAAAAGATGGATTTAAGCCCAGATCTCTGTAGTGGGGTGAATGTATGACATTGTCCTGCATTCGGCCCATCAATTGTTCTTTTTGAATTTGTCAGCCCAAGTGGGACATGTATGCCCAGAGGTGGGTCCCATGCTCTCCATGCCACTGGAGTCAAGGTATCCTATGCTGATGAGGTGTGAAACCCCGAAAACTCTCCCTGGATGCTTGTTTCCAGTCCAGGGAGGACCTGGCCTGGCAGTTTGGGCTGGACTGTTCCCCTTGGGTGCAGGTTCAAGACTAATTTGCATATGGGTGGGTTAAAACTGGAATGGCATGGGGAGCAAAACAATGATGGATTTAGGCCCATATCTCCGTACTGGGGTGAATGTATGACATTGTTCTGCATTCAGTCCGTCAGTTGTTGTTTTTGCATTTGTCACCCCGAATGGGATGGGTATGTACAGACGTGGGTCCTGTGCTCTTCATGCCACTGGAGTCAAGCTATCCTGGCTGATGAGGGGTGAAACCCCGAAACTGGTCCTAGGATGCTTCTTTCCAGTCCAGAGAGGACCTGGCCTGGCAGTTTGGGCTGGACTGTTCCTATTTGGGGTAGGGTCAATACTGATTTGCAAATAGCTAGGTTCAAACTGGAATGGTATGGGGAGCAATAAAACGATGGAGTTAGGCCCAGATCTCTGTACTGGGGTGTATATATGACATTGTTCTGCATTCTGTCCATCAATTCTTCTTTTTGCATTCGTCACCCCGAGTGGGACGGGTATGACCAGACATGGGTCCCGTGCTCTCCATGCCACTGGAGTCAAGCTATCCTGGCTGATGAGGGATTTAGGCCCAGATGTCTGCACTGCAGTGAATGTATGACATTGTTCTGCATTCTGTCCATCAGTTGTTCTTTTTGCTCTTGCATAAGATAACCCACCAAATTCATTAGCGAACTTGCGTACGTTCACATCATTGACATTTCTAAAAAACTAGTTTATTTTTCCTTTTGCATTTCAAATCTTAATTTGGAGTAAAACAAACCTATATTCCACCTCATGCCACCGATCTTGCACAACAGGTGAGTGGAGGAATCTTCTCTGCTGGCTCAGATTAGGGTTTGACTTTTAGGCAGTGTCCTGCATGAGTGGACTGGACAACTGACATGTAAAAATTACAAATATACCAATAAAATAAACAATATGGTTTATGTGTTAAGCACGAGGCTGACGGAGTTAATGTTGGCAAAACTGAAAACACCATATGTCCATGTCCAGCAAGTCCAAATAAGTTTGGAAACAAAGCAAAAAGATGTATTTCCTTAAAATCTGTACTTAAAGAGATGAAACAAAAAGGTTTGCACAAGCATTTTTTGCAGAGAACTCACTGCCTACCACTATCAGGCAGGATGTACAACAATAGCGTGCCAGTCCATTACAAGTTTGTCATGTTTCTGAAAAGTTCAAAACAGTTGTGCTGAATCATCACTAAAACAAGTCACTGTGAACATATTGCATCAGTATTGAGAGGGAAGCTTTGTCAATGTTTTCACAAAATTAATGCATGACTACTTACCATATTTTTAAGGCAGACAATGCTTATTCTGACAGGTGTTAAGTCGTATGTGCCCCAGTTATTGAGAAAATGCAGTGCTTATTTAAAACCCGCTAGTGTACATTTTTGTGCATTATACAGATGTCAGAATTGCAATGCGATGTAACATGCAAGCTCAGCAATAGATTTAATTTTACCACAACAGGAACATTTATTATTCTGATAATGTGTTTTTGCATCTTACAGGATACTCCCAAAAAGGTAGAAGAAACATATCTTGTGAAGCCAGGAGGTAATGGGCAAGAGCCTGCTCCCAACCGCCCCTTTAAAGAAGAAAAGCCTCTACAGGTATAAAGCATACTGTTTTTCACTCATTATGATTTTCAGGGGTAATTCGGTGTAATCCTGTGATGCATATGGTATTTTAAAATGACAGATGATTTAGAAAGGTTGGCCCAATCAGTTTCCGGCCTCAGTGATTTAGTCAGCCAACCTCTAATCAGGCTATTGTTTTTTTTCCTATACTACTTTGAGGAAACATATTGGCTACTTCAAGGGGTTTTCCCACGTCTTCTAACTTGTCTTTTAGTTCTTGAATATGGCTTGGTAAGTCATCCTGCACTTTTCTGTTGTGTTTTATATCTTTAGACGTTGATAGTCTCAAAAATAACACCTTTCTCTTGCTCATAAAGAGCTGAGATGACTCTAGTAATAGGCATGCCAATGTTAAAAAAATTATAGCAAAACAAAAAGATGATGGGCGGAATGCTGAACATTGTCAAACAGTCACAGATTTGGGTTAAATACTTAGTTTCGGAATTTCTAGAAATGAGGGTGATCAAAACATTCTTCTTAGAGATTGCTGCAGAACAGAATAGGTCAGACACCCAGCGTTACGGATAAAAAGTAACACTATATAGCCAATCCTGGTTTCATGGAGGGAAACCAGGTCTCCCTTAAGTGAATGCCAGTAATCAAAAATCTTCCTGCGCCTCACTGGGTGGTTTAGGCCTTTGGTATTGCTGGATATGAATTAGAGCAATGGCGTGTATTGATCAAGCATCACGGTGGGTAACCTCAATGCTGTGAGTGAGAACAGTGACTCATGGAGTCTAACCACAATACCCACAGAGTACGAAGAGTATAGAGGACAAGCCAAATTGTCAAGAACAATCTAAGAGTATATGGTTCACATGTAGAATAGTAGGTCAAGTGCCTAACTGAAGGGTTATTGACTAGCAAGTGCCGCGGTCGGAAAGACCCACCAAAACAATGGCTAAACTAACACACTGGGAGTCTCATGTAGGCAGGTGCAAGAAATTAACACAATATAAACAGACAGTCAAGAGAAAACAACGTGACATTGAACACTCAACAATGTAGCAGCTGTCGAGGACAACATACATATCGGTCAGTTCTGAGCCAAACCCTCACACATTAAGTTCAGTGCCTGCAACAGGTTAAGAGAAAGGTTATCAAAGTCAAAACATCAGAGTTAACACACTGTAGCAAATAGGATTTGATGGATTAAGTGAGACCATTGGATGATCAGCTGAAGTTGGCATGGTCCCATTATGAATAAACTTGAGAAAAAATCAAACATTCTAACGAATTGTTGAGACGATATCCTAAAAAATGGTTGAGATGATGTCATGACTAAACACATACCCAGCCGCATTGCCAGCTTAAGTCTGAATCAACATCATTACAACAGCATCATGAAAACCACAACTTTACCAGCATGTAATCTGCAATAAAAGAAGCTGGGGCTGCTGGGAGGTTAGGAAAAACTGTCCTAATGTTGAGTGTAACTCCAGAAGGCAGGGGTTTCCTCATCGTATATATAGCTGTCACCAGCTAGGCAGTCAGATATGCCCAGAGACCGTGTGTGGGTTATCCTGGTTTACCGTGTGAGTCATTCATCCATGGTTCAAAAGTGTTGTCTAAGAAAGTCTCCAGATCAGTGTGCTCCAAGAAGAAATGGCTTTGACCATTGTAGATGTTGATGCGCGAGTAAAGGAATGTTGGATCGTTCTCTCTGACAGTGTTTTCATGGGTGCTAGACAACCTTTCCTCCTAGCAACAGTGTCTCTGTCAAGGCAAATGGAAATTCTTACACTTTGCCATGACAGCGATTTAATGTTCCTCATATGTGCTAGAATAAGTTCAGAATGTTGATAACGCAATGGCTTAAAAATCAGCAAATGTGAAGCAAGAGTGTTCTTTGTTTTGAAGGGGTGAATCTGGTGGGTATTTTCAAGCTCAAAGTTCTTATCTGAGAGGCCTAGTGTCACTGGGAGCCAGGATTCCAGAATGGCGATCAGTGGGGGAACCTTGTCTTCTGTTCCCTCCGGAAGACTGAAAGTCTTCTTTTGTGGTCTTCCAACTATGTGAATTCGCGTTTGAAGGAGGTTAATAGAGAGTCATTTTTATGCAGGTGTTTAGATTGAGCTGCTATACAATCTTCCTCCATGCAGACTCTACCCTCGGCCTTTGCCACTCAAAGGTTCAGTTCTTTAAGGTCTCTTCTGATTCTAGAGACATGTAGGATATCTGTATTTATTTTTGTGCTCTGCGCTATTTCATGGATATCATTTTGTTTTTTGAGGATTGCTTCAAGTGTGGTGGAACTGTCTAGTTATTCTGTGATTGGAGAGTCAGGGAGTGATGGTTCCTGTTTAGATCTTTTAAGATTGCCTTTCCCATAAGCCGCGCCGAGGGGGGAATCGTAATGTCTCAGTGAAACATTGTAGCACTAGCAACATCTAACTCAGCCAATCACCCAAGCCCAGTGCAGTGAGCAGCGCGCACACCACAGCGCACTGCCAGCCACTCACTCCAGCTTAGTTTAGTCATAATAGAAGTCCTACCGGCTTGACAGCCGAGGCGCGATCTCTGCCTAATATGCGTGACAATGCATTTCAGTGTAGTGATACGGATCACCGCACTGAAATGTATTAGTCTAACGCCTAATGCGTGATACTTGGCAGGGCTGCATACTTCTCCTTGCGATCCTTTGTTTCAGCTGTTCTCTGTAGATGCAACTGACTTCAATATTTGCAAGTGGCAGCAGAACAGCAGTTCCATGGGTAGCCCCAGTGAGGAGCATCAAAGGCCGCCCAGGGTTTATACAGGGATTTCCGCCTGTAAGTCTGGGTGGAGACATTTAGCCAACAAGCTGTGCACTTGGTGGGTGACAAAAAGTCGTTTCGCACGTAGCTGGAGCTTGAGGCGGTGAGGTCAGGAGTCATTACGTGAACGGGATGACCAACGTTCACAGAGATGCCTCCGGGCAGGTTTGGCTGCTTTTTGATTGCTCTTAAGAATGCACCTCTTCATCAGAGGTTTCAGTGTTCATACCACTCTGGTGATCCAGCGTAAATATATACCCCATACGGGGGAACTGCACCTGTCAGTACAACTCAGTAAGCTTCTGCAGTGCTGATAGTAGGCTGAGAATGGTCTGACATTAGTGAAGTAGTCTTGTGGTGAAGCGCCAGACAAGGGTCATTACATAAATCTATTTCAAAGGATGTACCGGCGATTCTTCATGGGTGATTCTCATGGGTTTTGGCCTGGTGGGGGAGATGGTGCTAGGTGGTATGGGGCATGTGTGGCTGTTATGGCATGATGTTCATACCTCCCCCTCAGAGCTGACCACACGACTAATGCTTGCCTTTATCACAAGGATCCGCCATCTTGAATGTCTCTATGAGTGTTTTCAAAAGGTCTTGACACGGGCAACCACTCGACACTGAATATGGGGAGGAGAGAGAATACCTGTCAATGCCAGGCAGCAGAAATCACAGTGAGACTCCTCTTGTTGGTAGGCAGAAACATACATTAACAGGCATCAGAATCACCAGACTCGCTGGGCTCTCCCATCTTCTCGGGAAAAGCTTTGCCTGTGTCACTCACGGACGGTTTATGCCAATCTTCTGACTCCGCAGGGCATCGCCATCAAAGTCGACAACCTCCGAGGCAGGTTCAGTGTACACCTGAGTCAGTAGTCAGAGCATCGGTGTAGTCCTCCAGTTGGCTATTGACCTTATTAGAGCCCTGTCAGCATTCCAACTGTAGTGCAGACCCAAGTTGGGTCAAAGTCAAAGGCGGATTTCAGATCAATAAGTGTTAAAAAATAATTGGGACTTGCTCAAATGGGTATTTTTTAAGCAAAACACTCACGTCTGATTGTTTGCTCAATTGTCCCAATACCTTTTCTGAAGCCTGGCTGTAAAGGAGAAAGGATGTTGTTCGTTGTCATCCAATCTTGATGAGGTTCATTAAAATTCAACCATAAATTGCCCAGAAGTGAGATTGGCGGGTAATTTTAAGAATTGTACAGCAATTTTTTTCCCTACGCCAGGAACTAGGTGTGATATTTGAGAATAAGATTGCATTGAAAACCTTGGTTAGAACTGGAGCCCAAATTGATGGATCAGTTTGAAAGAGTAGAAGTGGAATCTTCTGGGCTTGGTGCCTTCCTTGGTTGTGAAGGGAGATCTTGGGCTCACAGCATGTGAAGGAACTACAGTAGGACCTGTTGGGTTAAAATTGTTTATTATACCTACATGATGAGTTGCAAAATATAATATTAATTGGGATTAAAAGCAATGTAAACACACACCTTTTACATATTTGTACAACCACTAATCTTAATGACCCACAGTTTTGATCTGCTGTAATGTATCCTATTTAGTATTAACAACTGTATCAGACTGAGGCTTAGCTCTAGGGCACCTTTCCTTGGTTGCATCAAGGCAGACACCCTTTTATCATCCTCTAAAGAAACCCAAGTCTAATTCCCATCTGTGCCCAAGAAAAGTTTATTATTAGACACATTACACATAGGTTTACTGTATATTCTGGTGAAAGCCCCCAATTCAATCAAACAACGAGTCTCGATGAGCGAGTGAGCCTGCAACTTATCTTAGTCAATCTTTCACCACTTCAGAGAGTGCATAACCCTTGTGTACTAATAGTTTTGCATCAGTTGCAATTTTAATTCTGCTCTTAGGACTTCAAATTGTTTGATATCAGCCTTACCTGCCACATCCTCTTGGTTTGATATGGCTATCAAATTCCACCTCTGCAGACCCTGCAGTCTGGCCATCTTAAGAAATGAGCCTGCCACAGTGGTGTTTCCAACATTACCATATCTTTCCAGCTTACCACCTTTGTGGCTGCCTGGCAAGACTTTATTATATAACTGAACTCTCCACATGTGGGAAACATGCAGTTTCCCAACTGCCAAAGAGGTAAAGCTGGTGAGTCTTGCATACCATGTTATGCCTCCCCCCACATCCCACCAGTTCTTCAAAGGCATTGTAGGTCATTTGTTCCCCACGACTTTCTAGCAAGCCCATGTTCGAGGGCATAAACGAGTAGTGAAAGAGAAATTAGATTTTAAAAAGCAGCTTATCCATAAATGACTGTATTTTGTTCCGATATTTGACATCACTCTTGAATTGTCCCAGAAATGGCACCAAGCTCCAGTCCTTAAACCTCACCTAGTCATTTATTATTTCCATGCCTATGTCCCCGAACTCCTTATGAAATCAATAGACCTATGGTGAATCTGAAACATTTGGTTGTTGGAATGCAGCATGAACTCTTACAATATATGTCACAATTGTAGTCGTAGTGGCCAGGTTGTTAACAAAAAAATCAAAAAATCTCTTGGTACTTTGAATTGTCGGTATATGACACCATGTACCCTGACCAAGCTAGTGGTCCAGTATACAACAGAGACACCCAGAACCTGAATCCCAGTCCAAATCCCACTTTCCGGAGGACATTCATCCCAAACTGCCATTCAACTGAATTAAACCTCTTGACATTTAGTGGCAAAATAACCAGAGACGGATCTAAACTGTCCATCTTGCCTATACATTTGTACCGTCTTTTCAGCTTTAACCCACAAAGCATGAATTCTGATAGATCATGTTTCATCGGCCCATGATTACAGCCACCAGGTTTTCCATAATGAACCTTGGCAGTGCCTTTGACACAATGTTTAGAAGAGAAATGGAGTGATCAGATGAGCAGGCCTTCACAGTTTTATGGATGCAAGATGGCCTCCTAACCAGAGATGTATTGCTATCCTGCATTTAACCTTCATATTGTGAAAACGATCTCATAGCCATGGAGCCAGGAGGCCAAATAATCACATATGGAGATCATTAGATGCTACTGGGACAGATATTTTTTTCTTATGGAAACGATCTCTTAAGCTTTTTGTTTACAGAGTTTTATATAGTGCAAACTTGACCCAAATGTATCGGGTATCAGAGCGCTTTACACAAGCACTTGTTGCGTTACACAAGGACAAATTCATTTTTGTTAGGTCCGGGGGGATTAAGTGATTTGCCCAGAATCACAGGATGTTGCACGTATTTGCCGAGACTCGAAACCGGTTCCCCAGATTAGGGGTCGACCGCCCTAGCCGTTAGGCCAACTCCTCTCCACTTCATCTCTTATAAAATCAGATTCTAACAGATATCTAATATAGTTCAACAGCCAAGGGTGCTCAAGTTTCCCAAGAATATGTTCCATAATTAGACCATCTTCTGGCAGGCAGGAATAATACAGATTTTGAAAATAGTGAATAAATGCTGGTGCCTTTTCCACATTTGCCTTCACCTCCCTTTCATCCCCATCGCTGACCCTCCTAATCTGCTTGGAGTCTTATCTCTTCTGCTCAACAACAATCCCTTCAACTTAACCTTACTCTTCATACAATCCTGTTTTTATCCAAGTATAATCAACCCTAAGTTCCCAATCACTAACTCCTTTTTACCCATCCCTCAGCCGATTGAGGACTTTTATGCTTGGGCCTCTGTAATGGACAGCCTGAGTCTTTTCCAAGGCTAGAATGCCTCTTTACAGATCTCTGCTTTTCTCAGTGATGTGATATTTTGGACATGGACTTGGTGCAAAATATTGTCTTAGATGTCTCCACAAAGTGACCCTCGAGGCTACAGAAACTAATTTTCTCGGAAAAAGTGAGCTGCAACCCCAATCGAGTGCTCACACACCAGGGGAACTTTTAGCACCTGGGTACTGAGTCTTCAGATGTCCCCAATGCCCCTGTAGTACACACCAACATTGATCAAAAGGGGTAGTGTTCTAGGAATCTTCTAGCAAAAAACGATATTTCAGATAGGAAAATCATCAGAGCTGGACACAAAGAGATAACCTATCCTAGAGGATATGTCATAGGCCCCAAGTGAAGAGTACCAGTGTCGGCTCATCCGCTAAGGCAGAGGAGCGTTGCCCCACTGCATTTTAGCAGTGAAGTTAAGGAAAACTTAAATGATAATAACTGGCGTTATTATCATTTTATTTTATCCTGATTTCTGCAGCTCTGCGGGGTGGTGCTGCTCAAATGACAGGAGCAGGGAGAGTGGTAAACAAACTGTAAGTGCGCATAAATGTTTGAAGGGCCGTCTCAGGCCAACCAAACATTCATGCGCACTTTACATGTTCCCCACGCAGGCTGCATTACAGCCTGCATGGAGGACATGCCCAGGCTCCAATTCAGCGCCTGGATGCCGAACCACAGCGCTCAGACCAGTCACAATGCTGCATTGCAGCGCTTTGATTGTCTGACTGAGAGCCTGGGTGTGCTTCCTGTTCCGGCTAGAGTGAGGGACTACGAGGAGAGATGCGACCAGGAAGCGGCAAGAAGGTCATTTACTTTCTTTTTTTATTTACACCTGCTTCTCCTGCGGCCCACTGCCTCCTGCCCCTGCCCCTCGTACCCCTGATCCATGCTAGCTGCCACTGAAGAGTATTGCCTGCTTCACCCATGTCGTTACCTCTTACACCCCTCAGACCCAGCGTGGATGCAAAGATAGTCAGCTCCTACACCTGATCCAGCTACACTCACCCTATCAACTTACTCCTAAGCCAATAACGTCATTGAATTCACACCCAATAACATATAACAAGTCGGTAGTAGTGCTCAACAATTCACAGAGCTTTTTCCCTGATAGTTTGAGCGTATTTGTAGATTACTGTAATCTCTGAGTTTTCTTTTTGCCGACATTTCCACATTACATCTATTCAGATGAAACTACTTCATAGAATCAATAGGAAAGAGTTCCATACATGAATCCCCACCCTTTACCTCCCCTGCACACAATTTGGCACTCAGTACCAAACAGGTGTTTCTTGGAATGTTATTCAATCCGGTTTGTTGCTGCTGAGAAATTGGGTCACCACATCACTCTTAATCTTATCCAACAACCCAACCCGTCTAGTCCCACCAATATGCAAATCGCAACTCAGTGTCCCAAAATACATCCTGGAATCCTTAGATTGTTTGTAGTTCTGGACAAATAAAGTTCCAATACTACCATGAGATTGGAAGGCAACACACAAATAGAAATTTCCTAAGAACTATCCATAACTCCCATTACCCTACTCTTACAGACTTTGGATCTTGAAATTGCCACTACCCCATGGCACAAAGAGCCTGTTGCCTGTTCATAAATAAATATGTTTTACATGAAAAAACTGTCAAAGAAGAAAACTGCACAAGTTAACTCTGTGTTGCACCCTCCCCTCTAAGAAGCATCAAAGTCTCAGAAAGTTGCCTCAAATGGGCCAACATTAGGCTAGTATGGATCCTTAAAAATGCACCATCTAATATGTTGTCTATTTTCATAATAGTTACATTCTCTGCTTCTGTGTTCACTACAGTTGTATTGATGTATGCAATTATCTTGCTACATTTATTCTGCACTACCATTGACCTAAAACAAAGCATTTCAATTAATAGTGTTGATTTCTTGTGTGAACATACTTGTGGCAAAAGGTTGCCAGATTTTACAACAGTAAATCAAAATGCCGGACTGTCGTTTACAGTTTTTAAAATTCCCAATACACTGTTTATTCAGGTAAGTTTGAGAGAAATGTAGGATCATAACCTATCTGTTCCTTCCAAACATGCTGGTAAGTTGGTTCATGCTTGCCTTGCCTGAGAGTCAAGAAAGTTCCACCATGCAGTGCTCACAGAACACTGTGAAAACATAACATGGCACTCAGTTCATTGACTAATAATCTGAGTGCCCTCAAGAACCTCACACAAGTACTTACTAGCCATTACAAATACAGAGAGATCTATTGTAATATCGGCCATTCCTCCTGCATCTCAACTAGGAGCTCTCTTTTCTGTTGGAGGGTTCGTTAAGTGTTTAACTAGAAAAGGTTTTCCTGCAATTCGACAGATTCAGGATATTCAAAAGATTCAGAATCTGTTTTAAAAAGGCGGATGGGACTGTTAAAATAAATCTAAGGCTAGAGATCCAGTAACTAATTATTTGAAGTCATAAAAAGTGTCCTGCTATTTGGGAGGTGTGGGGGTGAACAGATCCTGGTTGTCACAGCAAGTCCAGCTTATCCTTTTGAAATCTCAAATATATTCCTCCCTGAGCACTCTAAAATAAACAAACATCAAACATCATCATATAATAATATATTTGCTTATCGGTCCATAAATTTCCAATATAGGTACAGCCGTAGTTACAGTTCCACAACAAGTCCTTCTTAGTGAATCATATTTCAAAATGTAGATGAGTCCAACAGAAAGTTTTCTTCCAATTGAAGTGTATATGATATTCTAAAATGTTCAATAAAGATATATATGAGAAATTCCAAAGTGTAGCCAAATAATCCGAAAGCGCAGACAACACGGGTTTCGTCATGCACAAGTTAGTGCATCAATGACTTCATCAGGGCTGTTCGGGTTGATAGAAATCAAAATTCCTTTCGCTGTTTGTCCTACAAATGCATATTCATCAGTACTCATACTCCAACGTTCGTCCTGTCGCAAGTATGCTAGTTTGTTACTCCGAATACATTAAGGGAATTACAAGCCTGTATGGGACTCTTGTATTTGAATGGGTTTCTCTTCCCCATTACGGTGAGCAGGTGAAGCCTTTATACAAGGTAATTTCGCCCATCCCTCCTAAAAAGAACTGGACAAATATGCATTCAGTGATCTTACCTGAGCTATAATCAGATGTGTTAGAGACAAATATATGCAAACACAGGACAATAACAAAACCCTTGTTATTAGGGTTGTTTCAAGCACATCAGCCTACACATATGTTTTTTTCAGTGAGGGTAACTTTCTCCCATAGCTTAAACCACAGTGATATTCAGCAGCTGAGGAACAATTTACATCAACTGAGAAAATTCTGATATCTATGGAGAGGGTCATTTTGAAAGCATGTCCTCCTCCAGAAGGAAAACAAATTGTTATAGTTTCTCCTGCACCTGATTTGGAGGCCACAGAGATTAGGTGAATCTACGGCTGTGGCGTTTTTCAACAATTATGCATTTGCCTCAAACTCCATCATCTGCTGCATAGTTTGCCAATTTTAACAAAAACGTTTTGTATCTAGCTCAAACATATCAAGAGTTACTAAAAATGTGACAACACTTGTTGCTGTGCAGTAAATGTTGACAGTTCATCTTTCAGTTGCATATTGCTGTATTTGGGTATTAAACTACTACTAATAAGGCGAAACCTCTATCCAGACAGTGTTAACATGTGCAAAAATGACAAAATAATGAACGGATACCATCACAAAATATGCCTCATTGTGCCACATAATATGCATTCTCTTGCCAAATAATTTAGTAAACCCTGCTGCATCATTTCATCCTCCCTTGCAGCATAATTCCAGTGGCCCTCACTGTAGCAGACCAAATGCCAGGTCTTGGTGTAGAAGACACTCGCGCCATAATCCTACCAAAATTGTGTAGTGCTAAGAAAAGCAGGAAGGTTTCAATTGAGCACATCAAGAAACATCATGTGGCACGACTGTTCAATGCCCCCCACCAAAATCCAAAGTGCCTTCAGATTAGAGCAATATCTCCTCTCCCTATTCTGGAGGTACCCCGAGAAGAGATTAGTCAAGTTGAGATAGTCTACACAATCAGAAAGACTGCTGAGACTCCAGCTAAACACCTGAGAAAATCCTTATTTAGTGCAAGTAGCGTCTTCAGCAACTGACCCTAGAAGCATCTCCACCAGAAAGATGTATTTTCTTTGCAAGTAGTTGCATTGTCAAGAGGTGATCCAGAATCTGAAGAAACAAGAGTTCTTTTTCTCCAATTTCCAGTGCTGATAGTTTGCTCATCTGCACCTAGGTTGATCCCTTACTTCAGTATCTTTGGTTACAAGCTTCAGTCATCTTCTGCTGATATTGATGCTGATTGCGCTCTCTACAACGTCTACTTCCATGATCTCGATGACCTGCTTCTCACTATGGCCTCACATCATCAATTACATGTTTGATTATTTGGATTTTGAGAGTCCAGGTCTATAAAACAGAACTCAGTTTACAATGAAAAGGTTGTTCACTGTCGCCGCTATTCCCCGTACAGCCAACCTTTGCTTACACCCTTTGTACCTGATTTGTTTTTAGACTATTTGCACCTTGCTGTATAGTCGACTTAGACATAAGGCCATTGCCTTGCTTGATATTTTATCATTCTTCATAGTGACATTTAAACAGGTTGAGTATGAATACATATGATTCATGTATTCTTCTGAGAGCGTACTATAGTTTTGGGAGTGTTATGTAGTTTGCTTT
The DNA here is from genome assembly GCF_964263255.1 of Lissotriton vulgaris. Lineage (NCBI taxonomy): Eukaryota > Metazoa > Chordata > Amphibia > Caudata > Salamandridae > Lissotriton > Lissotriton vulgaris. The sequence goes on from NC_141696.1 coordinate 1,177,899,119, forward strand.
ATGTGTCTCTTTGGAGCCCCCTATATTGTGCACTTGCTAATGTGCTTCTGTAGTAGGGGATCTCTGTGTATAGTCATAATCATGTGAATAGTCCCGCCCATGTGCGTGGACCCCGGAGCACTTAATTAGATATATCCTCTTAAGTTGCCCTCTTCTGCAGTCCTGCATAGACACTTAAGAGATAATAGACAATAATGCAGCCTAAAAACAACTAGGCTACGCTGGCCATTACTTCATCCTGAAGTGAAAAATATGGCCAGGTAACAGTTAAATGTAACTATTTTACTGAGTTTCACACATAGAAAAAATTCCCCTTCACAAAGATCCTTTTTTCATGATAGAGATGAAGGGTTGAACAGACAAGCCCCCATAGGCTGCCATTATGGGTGTGTAAATGGATACCATGCCTTTAAGAATCCTTCCAGAGACCCTCGATATCCCATGATGCACAGCCAAAGGCTAGTTACTTTCAGTTCATTTTTCTGGCTACTGCTAGCAGGACCCTGGAGCATTGAACTCTACCTTTATTGGTATTTTTTCAATATTTCTAGCTTGTAAGTGAGTTTTTTAAAACTTTACTCGACATTTTTGACCTTTCTCTTGCTTCTGCTGTACTTTTTGGGCAGAAATTCTACAGTTTACTTGTCATAATGCCATCCTTTATTCGACAAGTGTCCTGACTGTGGGAGGAAAAAGGCAAAGTTGGATTCGCACAGAATATGTATTCAGTGTCTGCCTGCCTCTCATATGCCTTATACCTGCGCCATCTGCCAGACCTTTTCTAGGCGCACCCTGCGTGACAGGGAGAAGATTCGACTTCAAGGGATGGAGCAGAGACGACAGGCAACTTCTAAAGGGACCTCTGGGCAAGGAGAGGGTGAGTCCTCTACTAAGACCCATGCGCCGGCCTCTGGGGGGCTCCCCAGTCGAAAACAGACTGAAAAACGGCACCAGTCCCTTTCGACGTCGAAAACTGCTATGTCGACTTCAAGAGCAGGTATGACGACGATCTGCTCCCCGTCGACCCAGGGCTCTGGATCGGAGTGACGTCGATGCTCCGCATTGAGGGGAAGGATGGCGAGATCTCGGCAAAGATCGCCGTTGAGACATCGATCGACGTTGAAGCACTATCACGTCGATCGAGTTCAAAGCACCGGCGCTCGCCTTCGAGGCGACAACTCCGATCACCATCGTCAACAAGGCGTTCAGCGTCAAGGGGATGCTCAACGTCTAGGAGAAGCTTAGCGTTGAGGAGACACTCAGCGTCGAGCAGACGGTCAACGTCAAGGAGGCGGTCGGCGTCGAGAAGGTCGAAGTCGACGAGAAGATTGAAGTTGAGAAGCCATCAAAGAAGCTCAACGTCGAGGTATCACTCCTGGACACGCTCAATTGTGAGCCTGTCATTGTCAGCAGGGAGTTCAAGACGACGTTGACGCTCACCGTCGAGCGTTCCATCAAGGTTGAGTAGGAAGTCTAGGGCACAAAAAAGAAGGGTGGCTGTTTCTTCAGACTCGGAGTACTCCCGTACATATTCTCCTTCGAGGACGCCTCCTCGGCAGACACCGCCTCCTCCGCCATCTCCGCCTCCTTCTCCTCCGCCTCCTCTTCCTCCTTCTCCTCCACCTCCACCTCCCCCTCCCCCTCCAGTGTTGCCTCCGTCTCCGCCTGCCCCTGGGCAAACAGCACCTTCACCAGACTTCGCACGGAGCCCAGCAGGCCAAGACCCCACCCTGTACTCTGTCATTGTGGTGGCAGCAAAAAAGCAGCATGCTACGGCCCGGCGTCTTCAGTACCACGAACAAGGAAAGCCGTAAGCTGGATTCGGTGGGGAGGAATGTCTGCAGCTCTGCAGCCACATTGTATTGTATTGTAAGGGGAATTTGTAAAGCGTGCTGACACTATGGGTTTCCTGGCGCTGGTTGGAAACAGAAAGACCAGGGGGACTTAGCTGGATTGAGGGAAAAGCCATGTTTTTAGGGTTTTACGGAAAAGAATGAGAGAATTAGAGGTTTTGAGAGAGAGGGGAAAGAATTCCAAAGTTTTGGGGCCAGGAATGCAAATCGCCGGCCTCCAGATCTGCAGAGTTTAATAGGGGGGATAGCCAGGAAGTGAAGGTGGGAAGATCTCAGGTTCCGTGAAGGGCAATAGGGCTTGATGAGAGATTTCAGAAAGACGGGGCAGGAGCCAGATATAGATTTAAAGGTAAGGCAGCCGATCTTAAAGGCTGCCCTCGAAATGACAGGGAGCCAATGCAGTTTGGAAAGAAGGGGTTTGGCGGATTGCCACTTCGGAATACCAAGGACCAGTCTCGCCGCTTGATTCTGAACAGATTGCAGTCTGGAAAGAGATGTTTTAGGCAGACCATGGTAAATAGAGTTCGAAAAATCTAAGCGGGAGAGGACGAGGGCCATGATGACTTGCAGAAGGGCTTCAGGAGTGAGGAGATAGGCCACCTTCCTGATCCTGCGCAGCTGGAACATGCAGGAGGAGACCACCGTCCCCACTTGGGTCCCGAGAGAAAGGCCGGAGTCAATAGTGACCCCGAGACTCTTTACCGAGGCCACGGGGGTGGGGGGTGGCCAAGTTCTGCCGGCCAAAAGTGCGGACCCCAGTAGGTAGAGCTCCTCAATGAAGGCGGCTAGTTCGACTGCCCTTCTGGGGAGGTATGACTGCTCCCTGTGGGAATCGCTCAACCAATTCGTAGATCTCCTACCCAGGGACAAGAGGGAGGACTTTCAAGAAATACTGAACGAGGGACTGATGGTCTCTAACCAGATCATCAGTGCGGCGGTGGACACGTCACTCTTTTCGGTCCACAAAAATTGTCATGGCGTGCCTCTTCAAAGGCATTCCTGGCTTCGCCTTACTTCTTTAAAACCAGAGACTCAGCAGCGCATAGCGAACTTACCGTTCTCTGTCTCGACTCTTTTTGGTTCGCATGCAGATGAAGAGATGGCACAGATGAAATCCGAGATGGAAACCTTGAAGGCTGTCGTGTTGGAGAAACCCAAAGAGCAGCGTAAGACCTCCCACCCGTTCCAACGGCGGTACTCATCTCAGAGGTTCCAGCGGGGGCAAGCCGTCAGTATGGTCAACAACAGCAACAGTTTCAGCGACAACCGTTTCATAAACGACAGTCACAAGGATGGTCCAACCAGCAGTCTACAGGGAACAAGGCTCCTGTTGGACCTAAGCCCTGAAGGATTACTTTCCCCTCTTCTGTTACCCACTCCAGTGGGGGAAAGCATTCAAAATTACCTGGCAGAGTGGCAGAATATAGCTCAGGACAATTGGGTGCTGAATATTGTTCGCAATGGATACTCTCTACGTTTCATCAGCCATCCTCCGTCCATCCTTCCGACTCACTCCCGTTACATGCTATGCGAGTTATAGGCGGAGGCGAACATCTTGTTGGAGAAAAGGGCAATAGAGCCAGTTCCTCTTGCACTGAAGGGAACAGGACTGTATTCAAGATTCTTTCTTGTCAAAAGAAAGACAAGAACGAGTTCAGGCCCATCCTCGACTTGCGACAGGCAAACAAGTGGATTTGCAGAGAGAAGTTCCGCACGTTATCCTTACATCAAATCTACCCTCAGCTCCATCAGGGAGATTGGTTATGCGCAATAGATGTGCAAGACGCATACTTTCACGTGCCAATAGCGAAGAAACATTGCAAGTTCCTGCGATTCACTGTGGGAAATAATCATTATCAGTATGCATGCTTCCCTTCGGCCTGAAGTCAGCGCCCAGGACGTTCTCCAAATGCATGGCTGTAGTAGTAGCGCATCTACGGAGGGACAGGGTGTTCGTCTACCCATATCTGGATGACTGGCTGATCAAGGCAGCGACATTTCAAGAGGCGCAATGGCATTTCATTCAAATTTCCGCTCTCCTTTGATGTTTGGGCCTTCACATCAACAACAAGAAGTCTGTCTCAACTCCTGTACAGTGTCTGCAGTATCTGGGAGCCACCATCAATACTCGCAAGGCAAACATGCGTCCTTTGGAGGAGAGTCGCTTATCAATCCTTCAGAAGGCTCAGGTTCTCATGACCATTCCCTCGCCGACGGTGAGGACGGTGTTTTCTCTCCTGGGTTCCATGGCGTCTTGTATCTTCCTCACTCCACATGCACGCCTCCATGTGCGGCCTCTGCAGGAATGTCTGGAGGATCAGTGGGACCAGAGACTAGGGAATTGGGAGGACAGGATTCAGCTGTCACAGCAAGCCCTCCAGTCCATCAAGTGGTGGTGTTCACCTCACAATCTCCTCTCAGGGATTCCGTTCCACAAGGAGATACCGGCTCAGACCATTGTGACAGATGCGTCTCTCCACGGCTGGGGTGCGCATTCAGACCACCTTCAGATACAGGGCACGTGGTCTCAGAAGGAGGCCACGTACCTAATCAACTTCCTGGAACTCCGAGCAGTTCATTTGGTGCTGAAAGCCTTCCAGCCGTCCTTTCGCACCAGTTCCCTGCTTGTCCAGATGGACAACACAACAACAATGTACTATCTCAACAAGCAGGCGGGTTCAAGATCTCACCCGTTGTCTCTGCAAGCACGGATAATCTGGAATTGACTGCTGGCCAGGGACCTGACCATAAGCAGACTCGTTCAAGAAAATCACGAATGGGTCTTAAACGGCGAAGTGGTACGAGACATCTTCAGAAGATGGGGTACTCCAGAGGTCGATCTGTTTGCCGACACAGAAAACAGCAAATGCCGAGACTTCACCTCAGGGTTTTACCAACCAGGGACTCTGGGGAATACACTGTGGATCAACTGGTCAAACAGCTTTCTCTACGCTTTTCCACCCATTCCCCTGATCCCGACTGTTAGAACTGGGGGTCTCTAGTTCGCAGAGGTAGGTACCACTGTCCAAATAGGGACCCTTGCTTCTAGTCAGGGCAAGGAGATAACCCTCTAAGATAACCCCTGCTCACCCTCTAGGTAGCTTGGCCTGAGCAGTCTAGGCTAACCAGAGGCAATGCGTAAAGTATTTGTACCAACACTCACAGTAACACAGTGAAAACACCACAAACTGATCCCACAACAGTTTAGGAAAATAAAGGTATTTATTCTAAACTACACAAGACCAAAACGACAAAAATCCAACATACACAGTTCAAGAATATGGTTTCAAAAGAGTTCTTCAGGTTGTAATCAAAGTTCTTTAAGTTGCGTTAAAATAATCCACAGATGCGTGAAAAGTTCACAGTTGCGTCACGTTTACTCACAGTACCTTTTAGATGCAACAAAGTTCCACAAGCAGGAAGCTGGTGCGGTGGAAAACAAGCGATGCGTTACTCCTGAGACCCTGGGGAGGCGATGCGACAGCCCCGCTGCAGCAGCGGGCGTGTTGCGACGAATCCGGTCTGTACGGGGAGGAAGGCCACTTGCGTGGATTCCGGTGCGTAGGTTCCGTAGGAAGTCTGTTCTCGCAAAGGCACGATGCGATGATCTCGTAGGGGCTGCGACGATCTCCGGGGCGACGATGCGCGGTCCAGCGGTGATCCTCTCTCTCGCAGCTCCTCGATGCGATGGTTCTGCGGCGATACTCGCAGCGACGTGATGCGGTCCGCAAGCAAGCGGTGCGGTGATCTCACCCAGCGACGACAGGCTCTGCGACGACACTCGCAGCGATGTTCGATTCTCCCGCACCGGTCTGGTGCGTCCCGCAAACGAAGGATGCGACGGTTCTGGCAGCGGCGTCAGGCGCTGCGATGATCTCTACCTTCGTAGCGGCGGGAAAGTTCTCGCACTGTCGGGGATGCGCTCCGCAAGCGAGCGATGCAACACTTTTCAGTTTCAAAAGTCTCTCAAGCTTAGTTTCAAGCTTCCCAGCTCAGGTACAACTTCCAGAGGCCCCACAACTGGATCAAGCACTCTAGGAAGGACAGAACTCTCTCAGCAGAGTTCAGGGAAACTGGGGGTGCAGTCCTTTTGTTCATGGGACTTCAAAAACATGGAGCCAGCTCTTCTCAGGCCCTTGGAGATTCCTTCAAGACAGGGACACAGCTCACAGCAAAGTCCTTCCCCTCTCCTTGGCAGCAAAGCAACAGCAGGTCAGTCCAGCAGAGCAACAGCAGGACAGTCTTCCTTCTTCAGAGTCAGCTTTCTCCTTGGCAGAGGTTCTTTCTTGATTCCAGGATGATCTAATTTTCTGTTGTCAGGGGTCCTGTACTTATACCCCTAAAGTCTTTGCGAATATCCAAAGGAGGACGTTCTGCACTTGTTATGTAGCTGCAAAGCTTTAGACAGTGCTCGAAGCGGCAAATTAACACAGCTCTGGAACCAAAAAGGTGTGCGAACTCGCAGGCAAGCCTTGCTGATCAGCTTCAAGGGAGAAGATACTCAATTAGCCTGCAGCCTAGTGCGCTTCATGAAAACAGTTAACACAATCCAAAACCCAGAGGCCAGCGATTGAACTTGACTCAATAAGACTCGCTTCTGCATCTCAAGAAACTCTCCTTTGATTAACAAAGACTCAGTAAATCTCAAAATGCTTTTCTCTTTTACAAACACAATGTATTGCATCAGTTTGCATGATTCTTTCGTCCATATCTTTTACCCTCTTTTACTGTTTTAACTTTTTTTGTAAAACTTTTGATTATGTATCTACTCCAATGTTTTTAAGAGTCATTGCAAAGATTTTTATTAATCACGCAATAAAGTTTATTATTACTATTCCTAAAGTCTTTGTTCTCTCTGTGCATGTGGACCCTGAGCCCGGTCTGAACCAGTTCTGGGTGGATCCTGAGCACTTTGTTGTGCTGGCTGCCTCTTTCCTTTCAGAGTGAGGGGCAGGGTCCTCAGCCGCCCAGCAGGAGGTGGAGCCAGCATTGTGGCAGGCAGGCACAGCCCTATTCAGTCCCAAGTGCTAACTCCTCCCACCACTCAGGTTGCAATGCATTCATTCAGCCTAGTGCTGACTCATCCAGCCTCCTGGGGAATTCCCCAGCCCCTGTCACTCACAAACCAGACAGTCAATACACAAACAGGCCCAGGCACACAGAAGGGTCAGACAAGAGAACAACAACTTTCTAAAAGTGCTGTTCTCAAACACAGGATTTAAAAACCACCTTTCCTAAAAGATGTGTTATTAAATTCTGAGTTCAGGGATACTAGATACTTATGTCCTATCTTGTTCCTATGGGAAGAAATGCTGTTAACCACTGTAGCCAGCATCCCCCATGTTAACTTATGGAGCAAGATAGCCTTACAATAGTGAAAAACGAAAATGGCTGTAATTCACTACCAGAGCATGTCACCTGCACTAGTACATGCTCTACCTTTCACATACACTGCACCCTGCCCAGGGGGGTACCTTGGGCCTTCCATAGGGGTGACTGATGTGCACGAAAAGGGAAGGGTTAGGCCTGGCCAGTGGGGACACTGACCAGGAGGACATGGCAGTTCTAAACTGCCCATAGGCGCTGCAGTGGCAGGCCTGAGACACCATTTTTAGAGCTACTCCTGCTGGTGGCACAATCAGTGCTGCAGGCCCACTAGTAGCATTTGTCATCACCAGCCCTGGCACACCCAGTGCGCTTTACTATGGACTTCATGGTGATACAAATATGCCAAACATGTATATCCAATCAGAATAACAATTTACATAGGGAGCACTTACACTCTGGCACTGATCAGCAGTGGCAGAGTGTCCAAAGCATCTAAACCAGCAAAAACGAAATCCAGCACAGCATCAAAAATACAGGAGGTAGGGGCAAAAATATAGGGGTAATCACGCCAAAGATGCCAGGTCTAACACCGACAGTATTGTTCAAACTTTCCCAATCGCGGGCCAAGATGATCCTTATTGCTCCGGAGTGGCCCCGTCAGTGGTGGTTCACCGATCTGCTACACCGGTCCCTCCTGTCGCACCTTCGACTTCTGTGTCGGCCGGACCTTCACGAAGTTCGGAGGACAGATGGTGCACCCCAACCTCTTGTTGCTGAATTTTGCATCATGGCTCTTGAGCTAGTGCAGTATGGACTTCAAAATCTCCCTCAGAACTGTATGGAGATATTAAAGGAAGCAAAAAGACCATCCACACGGACTTCCTATGCATATAAATGAAAGAGATTTTGCATTTAGTGTGCCTCTAAGAATGCTGATCCTACCTCCTGCAAGGAGGATGTCATTCATCCTTATTTGCTGTATTTGGCTCAATCTGGCCTGAATTTTCATTCCATTAAAGTTCACCTAGCAGCTTTAACTGCGTATAGGAAATGTCCTTCACAAACTTGCTTTTTCCAAATCCCAGTCATCAAAGATTTTCTGGAAGGTTTGAAGAAGGTGTTTCCTCCCATTAGGCGTCCTTCACCCTGTGGGAGCGTAATGTGGTGCTTTCTAGACTGATGAGGTAGCCTTTTGAGCCCATTCATAAGGCTTCTCTTCAGCATCTGTCCTGGAAGGCAGCTTTCCTGGTAGCCATAACATCGGCTCGCAAGGTGAGTGAAATCCAGGCTCTCTGTTGTCAAGAGCCTTACACTGTGTTTCATTCTTCTAAGGTAGTCATGAAACCTTCCGAAAGTAGGGCAGAGTTTCCTGTGAATCAAACGATTTCTTTACCAATGTTTTTTCAGCATCCTTCCTCTCCTGCTTAGAGATCCCTTCATCTCTCGATGTTAGAAGGGTGTTGAAGTTCTACTTAGATAAGACTAAGGAGATTCATAGATCGGATCAGTTGTTTGTTAACTATGGCTCTGTCAGGACTGGTCTTGCTACCTCCAAGCAATCCATCTCCAGGTGGATCGTGTCCTGTATTCAGTTGTGTTACCAGAAAGCCAACACAACTCTAGTTAGTAAGCATAAGGCTCACTCTACCAGAGGTAAAGCTGCTACAGCGCCTTTACTCCGTAACGTCCCTGTTGCAGAAATCTGTAAGGCTGCCACTTGGAAGTCAGTCCATACCTTTGCTAAACACTACTGCCTAGACTCTGATGCCAGGACAGATGCTCAGGTTGGGCAGGCTTCACTGAGGAATCTATTTACACAATAGTGGGTCTGTTTGTTTCTTCCACTGCTGGGGTTGTTGTTTGGGGAGAAGCTTGCTATTCTATTCTCATGATTATGACTGTACACAGAGATCCCCTACTAGAGAAGGAGTAGTTTCTTACCTGTAACTCCAGTTCTGTAGTTGAGGTATCACTGTGATAGTCATAAGCAACCCACCCTCCTCTGCGGTGGATGAAACAGTAATATCCAGAATTAAGCAGGCCCTGCTTTATATGCCTTCAAAAAGAACTGAAAGTAACTAGCCTTTGGTTGTGCAACATGGGATACCGATGGTCTCTGGAAGGATTCTTAAAAGCACAGTATCCATTTACAGACACATAATGGCAGCCTATGGGATTTAGTTTGTCCAACCCTTCATCTTTATCATGAAAAAAGGATCTTTATGAAGGGGAGTTTCTCTATGTGTGAAACTCAGTAAAATTGTTAAATTTAACTGTTACCTGGCTATCCTTTTCACTTCAGGATGAAGTAATGGCCAGCATAGCCTAGTTGTTTTTAGGCTGCATTAGTGTCTATTATCTCTTAAGTGTCTATGCAGGACTGCAGAAGAGGACAACTTAAAAGGATATATCTAATGAAGTGCACCGGGGTCCATGCACATGATTATGACTATCACAGAGATACCCCTACTACAGAACTGGAGTTACAGGTACGAAACTACTCCTTACTAAGGCTCAGGCTATATAGGTAAATATTGCTTGCAGTAATTAATACATTTATGTTCATTATTGTACAAAAATATGTATTACATTTGCTGATTATTTTGATAGTGTGCTTCTTATCAGCATATCCTTGCATGCATTTAAATGATTGAAAGGGATAAGAGCCTTAAGCTTTAACATGAATATGCATGTTAATTCCCACTTAATTTCTTCTGCCTGACTTCATTAATCGCAAGGTTTATTTTTCCCAAAATAAACCATTTTGAGAGTATAAAGCAGCTGCTTAGAGCCCTCTCAAAGAGAGATAGAGATAGTGGTCTTTGATACTTTCAGGATGTAAACAGAGAGCTTCTCGCAGAGCTGCATCAAGTTCATCATCTCATAACATTACTGCTGACGCATAATTTAGGCTCCCCTTGATGGCAGGTCACAGACTGGAAAAATAGATAACTCCAGGTATGCTTGTGTTCCGACTTTAGCCAAATACTCAACCCTCTTACAAAATGCAAACCGTTGATGGTCAGGAATAGGCAAGTAGACATCCGTAAAAATACATCATTTAATTTGTTGGATATTTTCATAAAATGTATGAGCTCCCCTTTTACAATTACTACATTTATAATGGTTTCTTCAATTTTGTTGTTACATTTAAATAAAATGCCTGACAGAGTCTGACAGGATTCTAATGAGCTTCACATTTTCTTCAGGTAAGTTTAGGAGAAATGTGTGGCTCACAACGTGTCTATTCATTCCGTTCACGCTGGTATGTTAGTTCAAATCTGTGCTTGCCAGAGGCCAAGAAGGTTCTTCCAGATAGTGTTCATGGAACACTGTGAAAATGTAACATAACCTTCGATCTACTCTAATCCCCTTAGCGACCTCATATCATACAAAACACATATTCTTTAACTTCTTAGATCTAGTCAGAGGATGTATTTATTTTAGGAGTTTTGTATAGCGCTAGCTAGACCCATGGGTATCAGAGAACTTCACAGTAAACACAATAATGTGCAATCAGATGATACAGGAGGAAGGTGGAACATGGGGGTTAGGGGAGGGAAGGGAGCAAGAACATGGGCGAAGTGGCAGAGAAGATGAGGGTGCAAGCCAAGTCTGAAGATCATCCGAGCGCATTAGACAATTAAAACTTTTATGCACAAAAGAAAATGTTTTCTTTATTCAAGTCATTGTCGTCTGTCTCAAAATTTAGGTAAGATGGAGTGTCGGCTAGGGAGCTACCTGGGCGCTGTCAGTTCGCTCGAGAGCGGTCGAGGAATAGGGTTTTGAGTAGGCTCTTGAATTTAGGAAACGAGGGGGTTGTTCTGATGTGGGGTGGGATGGAGTTCCAGATTTTTGTAGCGTTTCCTCCAAAAGATTTGGTTGTGGATCGTGTTACCATGTACACCTCCTTCCACACCATCATTATCCAGGAGTTATGGACTCTGGACCTTCCAGGATTCCATGTATGCCCTAGATCATGGGTACTCACAAACTTTCTCTCTGGGGCCGAGTTTACAGTGTGGTTTGTGTCCGAGGGCCGCACCGGTGGGTGCAGGGTCAGGGGGGTAGGGGGCGGGGCTAGAGCAACAAAAAAAACTGTGACCATGAGGTTGAACAAAGGCCCCTGCAGCGGACGCCTTCGTCCACTGAGCTACCAGACCCGGCATACACACATCTCTCTCTCTCTCTCTCTCTCTGTCTCCCTCTCTCTGTCTCTCTCTCTCTCCCTCCTTCCACCCCTCTCTCTCCCTCCCTGTCTCTCTCTGTCTCACTCACTCTGACTGTCTCACTCCCTCTCCCTATCTTTCCCTCACTCTGACTGTCTCACTCCCTCTCTGTCTCCCTCTCTCTCCTGCCCTCTCCTTCCCTTCCCACCCCCTCCCCCACCCTCCCTCTCCTTCCCTCCCTCCTTCCCTCACCCTCACTCCCCTTCCCTCACACTCACTCCCCTTCCCCCTCTCCCCCTCTCCCTCCCTCACTCCCCTTCCCTCTCTCCCTCCCTCCCTCCCTCCCCTCTCTCCCCTCTCTCCCTCCCCTTCCCTCACTCTCTCTCTCCCCCTCCCTCCCCTTCCCTCACTCCCCTTCCCTCACTCCCCTTCCCTCACTCTGTCTCCCTCACTCTGTCTCCCTCACTCTGTCTCCCTCACTCTGTCTCCCTCACTCTGTCTCCCTCACTCTGTCTCCCTCACTCTGTCTCCCTCACTCTGTCTCCCTCACTCCGTCTCCCTCACTCTGTCTCCCTCACTCCGTCTCCCTCACTCTGTCTCCCTCACTCTGTCTCCCTCACTCTGTCTCCCTCACTCCGTCTCCCTCACTCAATCTCCCTCACTCTGTCTCCCTCTCTCTGTCTCCCTCTGTCGCCTTCCTCCCTTTCTCTGTCTCCCTTTCCCTCCCTCCCTCTTCCTCTGTCTCCCTCTGTCTCCCTCCCTTTCCCTCCCTCCCTCTCCCTCTGCCTCCCTCCCTCTACCTCTCTCTGTCACCCTCTGTCATCTCACCCTGCCTGTGTGTCAGCCCGGGCTGAGACAGCTTCCTTGGCACTCACACAGCCGCAATCGAGCACTTCACAGGTCTTTAAAAGACCATTTACATGTTAATGGGGCTTTGTTGTAGTTCACCTCCTCTTAGTGCCCCTGCAGCTCCACTCTGACTAACGCTGGAATGAATCACCCGGCCCCCACAGAGCAGCAGAGTCTCTCAGAGTGTCACTGCTGCAACCGGCAGTGTTTGCAGACACTCTTTAAAAAAAATATTTAAAACACGGGTACGATGTCTGCAAGGTCCGCGGGCCGCTCAGGAAGGCTTGCCGGGCTGCTGGCGGCCGCAGGCCGTACTATGAGTACCCGTGCCCTAGATCCTTAACAAGATTGTCGGCCCATGTCTGGGACTCAGAATGCCTCCCTAATGTCACCTATGGGCCCTTTCTGGAGCCCAGGGTATGGCACTTCTGCAGATATTGTCAGCGGCACCCACTCTATTAGAGGGGAGGAGCGCCGCCTCCCCCCCACCAGCTGCAAATAAAACGGGTTGAAAACCTGTCTTATTTTAATCCCCTAGACCCGCCCCCAGAACTCTGATGAGTCTTGGGGGTGGGCTCAGGGGATGAAGCTGTTGGAGGGTGTGGGGGTGGGGAGTGGTGGGCACTCACTTTACTGCACATGAGGGTCAAACGCTCATGCGCAGTGAAACTTTCTCCAGATCCAGCTGCGTTGCTGGGGCTGGGGAGAGCAGGCACAGGCTCCCAGTCTGCCTGGTAGAGCAAGTTGCTGGCGCTCAGGCCAATACTGACGCTGCTTTCATGCAGTGTCAGGATTTGCCGCAGTGCAGTCTGGGAGCCTGTGCCTAGATGCAGGGAGAGCGCAATGCAGGGGGAGACTGCAGCTGTGTTAAGGAAAGTTTTTTTTATTTGTTTACTTTTCTTTTTTCCTCCCATCAAACCCCCCTCTCCTCTGGCCCGCTCACCACTTTAGCAGGGCGTGGGCCGCTACTGGATACTGTGCTTCTACTGTTACCAACAAGTTGCTCACCTCTGAATTTTCTTCCTGTCTCCGCCAATCCTCAACCATCACAACAGTCCAACACTTCATCCGGGGGTTGAAAGTGGCACAACTTTTCCTCCTCTATGACATGCAGCCCCACTGGAAACAGCATTACATTATTGAGGCCAGTTTCATATAGCTTAGCCTTATCAGAATTAAGCCCTAAAATGTGTCCCTAATCAGTGTGTATAAAGTGGGAGGAGCAATGCCAGCCTGATATTTATGAGTGGGACTAGACCTACCAACATAGCAGTTTGAAGAATTGTACTTGAGATTCCATGCAATTATCCTTCTGGGTATCACACCACCGGGTGAAGAAATTCCCTTGGCCAGTGGACTTTTCTCCTGAGAAGAAGGCTCATGGACTGTTGATCTTCTATGTGGAAGTTCTCCATTCCTTGATAAAAAACGAATTCAATATTGAGGCTCTCAGATCTCTCTGTAATCCCCATGAAACAGACATCGTAGCATAGAGATCGGCCTTCCACATCTTTAGCCCTACTCAGAAAGAGACCCAAGTCTGCAGTCAATAGAATATTAGAAAATGATCCCACTCTATTATTTAGGTATTTATGTTTTTTGTAAGCAATGCACGCCACTTTCGGTTGCTATTAACTCAACAGATTATGTCTTTGAAATTCAACACTAATGGAATATTCAAAATTTAGAAAAGAAAATCGAAAAACAGAAAACAAGGAAGTACAAGATCTACAAAAAGTAGAAAAAGACATGTAAAAAGAAGATGAGAGGTAAAACTGGCGAATGATAAAAAAAATCTGAAGGAAACAGCAGGTATGTGGTGAAAAAGACAAAACGTGAGAAGGTTGACATACAGGAGTTAAAAAAGCTAAAAATTGAGAAAACATGGGAATAGAGTACATTTTGAACTTATATAAAAGAGCTAAAGTGAAAAGGGAGTATACAAATTGAGAAGTAATAGCTTGGAGGTATGTAGCTTGTGCGGTGAGTCTGTCGCAGTTGTAAAATAATTCCTCAAAGGCTACTTCTGGTCAGGATAAACACTGACTGTTCTGTGGCACAGGCAGTAGCGGTGGAGTTAGGCCACTGAAAATCCACTGTGATGGGGTGACCATCAGACTCTCAGATTTGATGATAAACAGTTGCTCTTACTGGTTTTAGATGGTGAATGTCATTCTTTTCCTCTTGGTCCGTTTGGTTGTTCTGTAGCGGCAACAATGTATAATCTCGAAATTTGCAATTCATTCCTTGGGTGAAAATGTCAATGTAATCCTGGCCTTGTAGCGATCGTAGGTATGGTTAGCATATAAGCCTGCTTTCCTCTCTATATATTTAAATTCAATAATGTTTGGTTGCTTTCAGGATATGGAGATGAATTTGAAAGCAATAAGAATGCAGACTTGGAAAGAACGAAAGGAATTGGAAAAAAAACATAAAGGAAAGGTAATTATAGCCAGAAGTCTTACATTGTTACTTGCATATGTCTGCAGAATGGACCTCATACACTACTGTTCCTCTTCCTCCTACTTATATACATTTGCGTTAACTTAAAATTCCGAACCTGACAATTGTGTTATGTCCTGCCTCCATTAGTCCTGTGTCTTACTTTGGTAATTCCTGGACCTGAGCATGTAGATGTACGTGGAATGTTGGTTGTGAATATCCCACCAGAGGGAGTTAAAGACAGCTCATCAGATAATGGGCTGAGCTCTTGCCAACATATTCCTGTTGGGTTGTTTCCTAGAAGTTGATACAGATTAATTGTATCTGTGACATGTCTAGGACTTTGTTTCAATAAATCAGCTTGTGCACTCCACAATTGTGTAGACTTCCCCGCCTTCATACTGGTGACGAGTGATTTAGTGAACAATGCATCCTACGAGAAGAAATCTCAGTAGCATAAAAACATTGATTAACCCCAGCAGTGTCGTTTTTTCTACCTCAGTCCTTGGAAACAGAATAGGCAGCACTAAGAATCCACAGTTACAGAGAAGTAGCTGTTCCTTTGAGCAGCAGACATTTGGATGAAGTGGATATGCTTTGGTTGCACCTCTGTTGGTCAGCAAAAGTCCATAATGATGTGCAGGTACTGCATCAGGAGGAAAGCCCCTAATCTACCAGTGGTGTCTTCAGTGGTTATAGGCTGATTGCTTTTTGGATTTTTTCCCAGTAATGTGGGGGGTCCATCTAACCAGTAATCATTTTAGCATTTATTTTGGGATTGATCTATATGCACTGGCTTGAAGAAGATTGTGGCCTTCATTTATGGCCTGCTTACTTTAGGGATTTAAGAGGTGATTTAAAACAAAGCATAATATGGAGTGCAGAATGATATTGCAAGACTGATGTTCTCTCTGCAGCAAACTATAAAATCATAAACGCTCAAGCTCAGTCAATGCCTGATCAGCAGTACCTCAAATGTGAACCAATGGAACAGACCCTAGTGGTATGCTAAAAGTCACAGAATTTCCTGCTTTTCTCCAGACACTAGAAAGATCCAACGAAGCAAATTCCGTGATGATGTTCAGGAAATGTTCCACAATCGGTGCAATGAGCACAATATCCAAACCAGATAGGTTTTTAATTCACGTATTCTTTTCTTTTCCTTAACTTTCCAAATTGGTGCAGTTTGTGCCCAAAAATATCAATAGATACATCACTGGCTGGGCCTCCTGGTTTGGATATTGTGCTGATTTTAATGCACTAATTGTGGAACATTTCCAGACCGTCACCAGCTTAGTTGATCCTTGCCTGAATGGGAAAGAAATGTATTGATCCGTACTCGAATTGGACTCACACACTCACTGGTGTATTAGGTAAGTTGATTTTCAATTGTTTGATTGGTGCTGTTTGTTGAATCCTCCTGAGTATGAGGATGGATAATTCACTGATTGCGCTGTCCCCAAATTATGGAGGGGGGGGGAGTCTCCAAATCGTACTCAAGTATTGATTTAATAAAGTATATTCAAATGTTGTAAAGTTTTTCTAAGAATTCTTTTATTTCATTTCCTTTTTTCTTCTATCATTTACTTACTTTGGTAACATCCATTTTATATAATTATAATCAATACGATGTGTTCAAAAACCTAAATAGGCCCAATGCATTTCGGGCATTACCCTTCATCAGGGGCTTAATCCTGAGAACATAAGAAAATAGAAGAAACTCAAGCTTAGTCATAGCCGGTACATCCATATAATTACTGTAATTCGTGAATTTATCAGTGATGTAAGTGATTTTTTACTCCAAACACTCATGGTAAAATTACCAGAGCTGAAAACCTATTGTGAAGTTTTGAGAAGGTGCTAAATGGTTAACAAAATGATCTCATGCCCATGTTGTCAGGGTCTAACAGGGTTGAACATTGGAGTTGCCTTTCCTTTGTTGAACCAGATATGGGGGTTTGATGGCAGTCAGACCCCAGGGAGTGTGCACCTCCTTTTTCCTGTAAATATAAGAGATAGGCCTGTGTGGTGTAGTGGCAATACAACTGGCAATTTGTTTGTTATATGTAGTAGGTATAACTGACCCTGCTCAAAGTAATCCAGTGACTTTACTGCATTAATTACTGTAGCCTAACCTCTCCTGTGAGCCGTCCTGTAACTAGTCAACAGTCCTATCCATGTGATTGAGTTTGTTCTTAGAGCACTGATATTCCCACTTTTATTTAAGTATTTTTTTTTTTTACCACCTCTAACTTAAGCACAGAAAAAGATGAACCATGAAGGCTTCCTTTAAAAGACTCCTCATTGGGACTGTAATAAAGGGTAGAACACACAATAGAGACCGTTCCCAGTTTAAAACCAAACCAAACCAAAACAAAAAGGGTTAGGTGCTTAATGGTTGTGAGGCATCTCACAAAAAGTGATAGACCGGCATCACACTCCACCGGGAGTCATGCTTCATCATCTGCCAGCCCTCGCCCTCCAGAAACCGCGTTTGGTGGAGGACGGGCATGCACCTGGAGACAGGGATGTACTTCTAAGTGAGTGGGGGCCCAGAAAGGAAAAAGTGATAATTAAAAAACCATCACAGTACACCCATAGATCCTTTATTCAAAGGGAGACTGTGCGGAGTTACCGCTGTGTAAATATTTTAGTGATAGGTCAACATGTTTCTGCCGTTTGTCCGTATAGGTACATGGCATTCGTCAGGACCAGATGTAATGGGGGCTCCAACCTTACCGAAAAGCGATTCGGTAGTGCCACTCTGTGGGAGTAACCACTATCACTCTCCACTGCCAGGGTTCATGGACCCTTTGGGAAGGACGATTATCCCCATGGGAGGGAGGGGGGTTTGTGACTTTTGGGGAATCCCTATGGACACACTATGCCATTGGCCGGGGATGTTTCCGAGAATACACCTACGCCGATCACCTCGCCGCCTCCCTGCTGCTGTATTTTGGTTTGGTTTTAAACTGGGAACGGTCTCTATTGTGTGTTCTACAATTAACTGGAGGCTGACCGTCCACCAGCACCCTACGGCCTCTTGTTCCCTCCTCTGGCTACTGCCTGATTAATGTTGTGATTCCCACTGTAATAAAGGGTGTCAGACTGGCACATTACTAGGTGTTGTTCAAGATGTTCCACAGATTCTCACTTAGTCTGATTATTCAACTGCTAATCTCATTGGCGTGAGTAGGTTTGCATAAATATTAAGTTACATGTAGGCAGACGTGGCTTATCTGCGGGCCCTTGTTGATAAAATACTTCATGAGTAGTAATCGTGCATCAACTCTTTTCCAGGCGGGAGTGAAATTTGAAATCAATTTAGCTGAACCGATTAATCAAGAGACAGACACAAATGAGGAAGATGAGGTAAGATGTTAAATGTTTTGCAGTATTTTTTCACTACATATTTGAGTGTAATTTAAAAGTGATTACAGACAGTTTACTTGTGCAGTAGAAGTGTTCTATGTAAAGTGTTCAGCAAATTGACACAAAAGAGTTTACATATACATTTGTATTTTATTTAATTTATTTATTTGCAATTTTTTACATAACACTGGCTATACCCAGAGGTAAAACCAAAGGGGATGATGGACGGAGTGTTGAACATTGCAAGCACTCACCCCCAGTCAACTGATCTGGGTTTAATCCATCATCATTCTTTAGCTCACTCCGCCACCCCAGTTCAGACATGGCCATATGCAAATCAGTCTGACCCTGTGCCTCATGGGAACAGTCCAGCCCGAACTGCCAAGCCATGTCTTCCCTGGACCGGAAACAAGCATCCTGGGACCGGTTTCTGGCTAATCAGCCGTCATCAGCTGTAGTGTAGTTCCTATATTCCCAATAGGCTCTGCGCATTGGAATAATATATGCTGTAGACGTAGGACTGAGGTCTACTAGGTCTCTACTGGTTATATTAGACTTAATTGTGAGTGCCAGCTAGCTCAGAGGTCACTAGAAAGTTTCTCGAATAAACAAGAAGGGATTAGTTTCTGACAACCGCATAAAACATGACAACTTTGTATCCCAAGAATAAGAAATCAAATCTCTAGAGTCGCGTAAACAATAGAAAACTATTTCACTCAGTCAATCGTGCATGCTTAGTTTCACCAGAGGTGCGAGAGAAATAGAGAGACGGGCGTTTTCAATAAAAAGGTATTTATTGAACAGTCTTCTTTCTCAAGCATTGAAAATGAACTGCTACAATAGTAAAGCTTACTATGAAGTACAATGCATATAATACGAACAGTATTATAAAGTAGTACTGTAAAAGCATGATATGGTTTCTAAGCCATAAAGTGCATAAAATGTATAAAATACATAAAATACATACAACGATAAAAGGATGACTAAAATACTCAACTGGTGCTTCTAGAATATGCCTACCCCGGTGTACCTAACCTAAGTCTGGTAAGAGGGAGGGAGTATAAGAGGAGGAGTTTGAGTCTAGGAGTTCTCTGCCAGGAATCTGATTCCGATAATTCTCTAAGAGGTCTAATCAGCTCCGTACCTTTGTTCTAGAATGAAGGAGGTCTTGTATCTCGTTCTCGGGACTCGATTTCCCAGATACCTGCAAGGGTAGCCTGGAAACACTGGAGCTGGATTTCTCGGCAGGAGAAATGACAGTGTCTCGCAGTGCGTCTGCTGGAGGGTCGGCTTCCTTCGGCACTTGCTGCTGCAGGGCGTCGGGCAAGTAGATAGTCGATCTGGGGGCGCTAGAGGGCGCACTGCGGAATGGCCGCACTGTCGTGAGGCTCCCGCTGCCCGGAGCTATTATCCGCCTAGGGATCCTGATTATCATCGCTGCGCCCTGATCTGACCCCACAGATCTACTGGGATATCGACTGACTACCCACGGTCCAACTCCTGGGCCATTCGGAGGTTGCTGGCCAAAGTTACGAGGATCCCAAGTTTCTCCGACTTGCGCTCTGGAAGTCTGATGCCCCCTGGCCCGGCGCCATCGGGCATGCCAGTCCGGGGCTCTGCACGTGGGGTGTAGGCCTTGCTCCGCCCCTCTCCACCGGGCCCGCTCGCTGGCCAGGCAAGCCGTCTGGCTCTTCCTTGCTGTCGGACTTATCTCTTGGATCCTACATCTGCCTGCCCGAATACCATTGCTCACGGGGGCGCAACGGATCTTCTTCTTATTTTCTGGGGGCTCGCCCCTTTGGACTGGAAGTGGAGACGGCCATCTTCTCGTTGTTGGGAGTGGCGGGGCGCGCTGGCCTGCTCGTGCCCCCACGATTCGTGCTTTTCTGGCCGTACCCTTTGTCCGACCTATATCCTGTCTCCTACTTGCTTTGGTCCCCCATTGCATCATTAGCGCACCATTATGGGGAAGCCGGACACTAAACAATCCAAATTGTCCTTTGACTCTGGAGGGGCTAGGCGGGGGATGCGTTTGCTCCAGGAGGCCGGGACTTCGCGGTCCCCCCCCCCCCAATGTCGCTGACAGTGTCCCGCAACCACCACCACCGGACTTTACCCAAATGATGCAGGAGATGAGGCAGGGGTTTGCCACGATAGTGGACAAAGTGGACAAGATATCGTCACGCATGGATGCGGTCGTCCAGAAGCTGGACGTGCATGAGGAGCGATTGACGGCGGCGGAACAGCGCATTTCGGACCATGATGACACGGCGGCCGCCCATACCACCCAACTGGCGAGAATGGACAATATCTTGCGTGTCATTGCCGCTAAGAATGAGGAGTTGGAGGCGAGGAGTAGGCGCAACAACGTGCGCATTGTAGGTGTGCCGGAGTCCACGAATGTGGGCAAAATGGAGACTTATGTGGAGAGGCTACTGGTGGGCGCCATTGGGGCGGAAGTGTTCTCATCCCAGTTCATCGTTGAGAGAGCGCATCGGACACTGGGTCCTCGACCGGCCTCTGGGGCTGCACCGCGCCCCATCATTGCGCGCCTTTTGAACTATCGTGACCGAGATGCCGCCCTCCAGGCTGCCCGCACTAACAGGGCCCTTTCCTTCGAAGGGGTGTCTTTCACCATGTACCCCGACTTCACGCCGATGGTGCAGGACCAGCGTCGTAAGTTCCTGGGGGTGAAAAAGAAGCTTCGGGATCTACAGGTGGACTACGCCTTGCTGTACCCTGCTAAACTTAGAGTGACGCACCAGGCTAAACAACATTTTTTCACCAACCCACAGCATGCTGAGGATTTTGCGAAGCGTCTCCAGCGCGAGCGAGCAGCTGCGGATCGGGGTGGCGATCGAGACCCTGAGGATGAACATTCGGCGGCTGAGGAGGAGGTCGCTTGATTGTGGTGACTTTGGTCGTTGTCTCTCTATTTACTGTTTTTTTTGGAGTATTCTGGACGGGTACCTGTTATATTGAGTTCTACTGCCTTCCTTCTCCGCATCTGCGGCCTGACTATTGCCCGCTTTTACTTTTGCTGGTGCGGGGGGTCATGGCTTTATTGAGATGAGTGAGTGCGTTCTGTTTCTTGGGGTCGGTATGGCACCGCAGGATGGTGCTATCTGGCGTCGCGCTCTGGGCACCCACCCCCGTGCTGCGCCTGGGGCCGTCTGACACCTGTTGGCGCGGACACTGGCGTGGCGTGAGGGAGTGGTGTCGTGCACCTCTGGAAGGTTCCCCGGAGGGTGTGCCCCATGTGTACCTTTGGTTTGGATTCTAGTCCTATGTTGTTTGACTGGATGTGTGTTGGGGAATGGGGGGGGGGTGGGGGTGCGTATGGCCTGATGGTTGGGGTGGTATCAGGTGGGTGGATGGGGCGGGAATGAAGCTGTCCATGTTTGTTTGCCCAGGACCCCTGGGGCGATATGAGAGGTGCTGCTGTTGTCTGAGTGCACAGGAGTGGTGTCGCGCCCGCTATCTAGGTTGGTCCGCTTCTTTATTTGGCGGAACTGATCCTAGGGTCCGTGCTCCCGTCCATCTTGGGCCCGAGTGCACCGGCCGCCATCTTAGGCTGCCACGTGACGGGGAGCGCTATGTAATGGTAACACGTGTGCGAGTTGCGGGTTGCGTAAGTTGGATTGGCGGAGTGCGGCGTGCAGTATGCTCTGAGTGCTTGTTGCATGGATGGCTTGGCTGGGGGGGGTTGTTGAAGTTTTTGTTGAATGGTTCGGAGATGGCTGGGGAATGTGTGGAGTGTATGTGGGGGGTTGTCTGCGCCCTAGGGTATGGTCATGTCGCTGGCTGTTGCTGGTAGTTGGATGCCCTGTATTTGCTTATTGGGTCCCGTGGGGCCCTGAAACTGGGTAATGTCGACTGCTGTTATAGATCAGATATCGATTCTATCCTGGAATGTACGGGGACTTAATGATGCCAGGAAATGTCGTAGTGTGATCCAGTATCTGGACAGGCATGCTATTCATGTTGCTCTCCTCCAGGAGACGCATCTGCGTCCCGCTCCTTCCCCCAACTTTGGCGGGAGGTGGGCTGCGGCCAGGGGGTTTGCTTCCTATTCTTCTTATGCTCGAGGGGTTGTCATCCTTGTTAAAAGGTCGCTCGCATTTCAGGAACTGGGATTTGTGGGGGACCCTGAGGGGCGCTATGTGCTACTGTGGGGGCGGCTTGGGCAGAACACTGTACTGTTTGTTAATTGCTATGCTCCTAATGTCGATACGCCAATCTTTTTTGTCACTTTATGGGGTCATGTTCTTGCTGTGGATGCCACTTACATTGTGTGGGGGGGTGATTTCAATTTTGCATTACATGCCCAGTCGGACAGATCGGAGGGGAGTCCTCAGTATAATGTACAGGCTAGAGAAGTGTTGCGTGGGATTGTGGAGGAGGCTGGGCTGGTCGACAGCTGGAGGTACGCCCACCCTGCCACCAAGGAGGGCACTCATTACACCACACATGCTCGTTCATGGGCGAGACTGGATTATGTATTTCTCTCTAGAGGGTTGGCTGCTGGCCTACGGGAGGCTACACATCTGGCTCGGACGTATTCTGATCACTGTCCGGTGAAGGTTGCTCTATCCGTCCCCGGGCTGCATAGGCTGTCGGGACACTTCGGAGATTATGCACACCTTTACACGACACAGCAGACGGGTGAGACTCGTTATGGCGGATTTCTTGATGAACTGGCACTTTGTTGGTTATCGGATGGTCATCGGGAGTTCTTAGGCAGGCCCCTGGAGGTGGAAGAGGTCAGGACTGCCATCATGTCTCTGTCTAATGGGAAGGCCGCCGGTCTGGATGGCCTTCCTGCTGAATTTTATAAGTGTTATGTGGACACCATGGCCCCTGTTCTCCGTGAGGTTTTTGAGGAGTCCCTGGAGGAGGGACGTCTGCCGGGTTCCATGCGGGAGGTCGCCATTACGTCGCTGCTTAAGCCGGGTAAGAATCCGCAGGATGTGGGCTCCTATAGACCCCTCTCGTTGCTCAACTGCGATGTCAAAATTCTCGCGAAGGTTTTGGCAGTAAGACTAGCCGAGCTCATGCCCGTTATTGTATTGCCTGACCAGTCGGGATTTGTGCCCGGCCGTGCTACATCCCACAATCTTCACACCTTGTTTTCGCTGGTGTCGACCATTGCTCCTACTGTCCCGGTTGCTGCTATCTTTCTTGATGCCACTAAGGCGTTTGACTCTGTTGAATGGGGCTATCTTATTGATGTTCTTTGTCGGATGGGTTTCCCCAGGATCTTCATTTCATGGGTTAAGCTCTTATATACCGATCCGATGGCGAGGGTAGTGGTGAATGGGGTGTTATCCCCCTCGTTCCCTCTTACGAGAGGGACCCGACAGGGATGCCCCCTCTCGCCCCTCTTGTTTGCTATAGCCATTGAGCCGCTGGCCTGTAGGATTCGTCAGTTTCACCAGCAGAGCGCCTTTAATTGTCTTCAGCGACAGGTCGGTATTTCGTTATACGCCGATGATGTTACGCTTTATGTCAAGGACCCTGAGAACAACCTTAATTCGCTCTTACGGGAGCTGGTTGCTTTTGGGGGTGTCTCCGGTGTCCATATCAACTGGCGGAAGTCTCAATTTTTCCCCCTCACTGCTGCTGTAGCTAGATTTCCCCTTGATTACCCTCTGGAATGGTGTGATTCGGAGTTGCGATATCTCGGCATTGTCGTGTCCTTGGACAGAGAAGAATCGATTCAACTTAATTATGGTGTGGCTATTACTAAACTTGCAGACGATGTCACCAGGTGGATGTCCTTGCCTCTCTCCATTGCCGGTAGGGCGTCCCTTATCAAGATGGTAGTTTTGCCTCGCTTTCTTTACCTCTTTCAAAACCTTCCGTATCATCCTGGTGCTTATTTCTTTCGCAGACTTCGTTCTGAGCTCATTCGGTTGTTCTGGGGGGGCAAGCAGCCACGGGTGGCTTGGGCTACCCTTACGTTGCCCTATGCTGATGGCGGTTTCGACGTCCCCGACTTTGAGCTTTATTATCTCAGCGCTCAGGCGCATTACGCTTATCACTGGATGCGCCCCACGCCGTTTATGCCCCAAATTGCTGCTGAACATTGAGTTGCCCACCCGCTCCCATTGGAGGGGATGGTTTTGGGCAAGGTGTCAGATGTGGAAACGCCTCGCACGACGGTGACGTGCACGGTGGATGCTTGGAAACGGGTGTCTCAATTGCTGGGCGTTTCCTTTCTTTATTCGCCGGCCTTGCCTCTGTCTTATCATCCTGATTTGTCGTTGTTGTTGGAAACGGGGTTTCAACGAATGTGTAGGCGGCTGGGTATCCTCACGTGGGGCGACTTGTTTCATGAAGGTGCCTTCCGTACGCAGGCTCAATTCTTCGGAGCGACTGCTTGCTCCCCGCTGGAGCTGTTCTATTTTATCCGCTTGCGGCAGGGCATGCGTGCTCTTCTACCAGACTTCCCTTCGGAGCCTGGAGTTACCCTCCCCCTCCACGTGCTGTTGGTTTCAGATGGGCGACACCTGGTGTCGAAATTATACGGGGCTATTCGCAGACAGCGTTCGGTCCTGGCCAATCGGGTGCGCGAGCAGTGGGTTGACGAGTTGGGTGCTCCTATTACCGACGAGCAATGGAAGTACTGCTGTGGGCTCACGGCCAATATTTCCTCTAGTTGTCGCCTTAAAATTATCCACTACTAGTTTGTTCAGAGGTACTATTATACCCCGGCGAGGAAACTACGGTTTCATTTGGCGGAGGATGACAGGTGTGCTAGGTGTCGTGCGGAAGGCGCTGACTTCCTGCACTTGGCTTGGAGTTGTGCGGGGGTGTTGGAATATTGGACTCAGGTTCATGTAGCCCTGCAGATTATGGCGGAGGATGGGGTGGCATTTGACCCCTTAGTGATGTTGCTGGGCTACTCTAAGGACGTGCCTGCCTCTCACCGTAGGTTTGTTGACGTGGCCCTGCTGCTGGCTAAGCGTAGGGTTGCTTGTTGCTGGGGTCGTGGCAGGGTGCCGCGCTTTCAGGATTGGTTGACTGACCTCATATACTGTCAGGATCAATACAATATCTATTCTGACTTGATGCCTGTCAGATGCAGACCGAAGGACTTTTGGAGCCCGCTCCAGGTGTACCTCCTAACCAGAGCTGCGCAGAACTCTGATTCTGAACTTGGGGACCGTGAAGGGATTGGTTGATGGCAACATGGTGGGCTGGGATTTTACGTTACACCTGCTGATCTTCCAGTGTCAGGGGAGGGGCTGAGCCGTCTCCTTGACATGCAAGCTGCTGGGGGCTGTTAGTTCCCCTTACGACAAGTGTGTGGCTAGGAATTATAATCGTATCCCTGTGGGGTACCCTTATTTTTATGTGTCCCTTTTCTCTGAGTTTCCTTTGTTTTACTTGCTATACGCTAACAGAATGTGTCCATACTGTATTGTCTTATTAGCTAGCCTGAACGTGCTGGATCGTTGCCCTCTTATTTGCACTATACATTTCGATGTTGCTCCTTGTATTGACTGGTATGCTGCCCCGTACTTGCTTGTATTTCATTTTTTGGCTCTGACGTACCATTGTAATGGCCATATGTGACTGTATGTACTGTGTATGCACTTCCCTTGACCCTGCTTGTCTCCAAATAAAGGTTTAAAAAAAAAAGTAGATAGTCGATCTGCTCCAAACCACTGTGTGTTTGTTTAGGCAAATCAAGGCATATTTATACTTTGAAGGTGCTGAGTTTGACACATGTTTGGACTTAATAACGTCACTCAGAGGCTCATTTCTTGGAAAACGCCGGGAGTTCTAGGAGAACTTAATATTCAAGCAGGGGGAAGTCCCGAGCTGCTGAAGGCGGGTTTTTCCAAGAAAACGTTGTTAATTCTTGGAGCTTACTGGAAGTATTCATGCCGTATTTGGACTGTATGGTTTAGGCCAAATATGGTAATGATTTCTATGCCTATATAAGGAAATGATAAAGTATACCTATATAAGGGCATGAATCGGGAAATTTAATCTAGGGTCCGAGATTCATTTACAACACAGCCAGGCTAGCTTGAATCCAGTGGCAAACTGAGCAAGGGACCCACGTTTGGGCATACCCTGCCAACTTAGGGCGAACAAAACAAAACCAAAGGGGATGATGGACGGAGTGTTAAACATTGCAAGCACTCACCCCCAGTCAACTGATCTGGGTTTAATCCATCAATATTCTTTAGCTCACTCCGCCACCCCAGTTCAGACATGGCCATATGCAAATCAGTCTGACCCTGTGCCTCATGGGAACAGTCCAGCCCGAACTGCCAAGACATGTCTTCCCTGGACCGGAAACAAGCATCCTGGGACCGGTTTCTGGCTAATCAGCCATCATCGGCCAGGCTAGCTTGAATCCAGCGGCAAAGTGAGCAAGGCACCCACGTCTGGGCATACCCTGCCAACTTCGGGCGAACAAAGCAAAACCAAAGGGGATGATGTACGGAGTGTTGAACATTGCAAGCACTCACCCCCAGTCAACTGATCTGGGTTTAATCCAACATCATTCTTTAGCTCACTCCGCCACCCCAGTTCAGACATGGCCATATGCAAATCAGTCTGACCCTGTGCCTCATAGGAACAGTCCAGCCCAAACTGCCAAGCCATGTCTTCCCTGGACCGGAAACAAGCATCCTGGGACCGGTTTCTGGCTAATCAGCCATCATCAGCCAGGCTATTTATTTATTTGCAACGTTTTATAAAGCGCTGGCTATACCCGGAGGTATCAGAGCGCTTTACATGAGGATCAGCAAGTTACAGGTTACATATTTACATAGCCAAGTATAGACATAGGAGAAAAACATGAGATTACACAATAATATGAGTTATTAGCGCGTACACACGTCTTAAGGGGAGTGAAAGGTAGAGGGGGGAATGGTAAACAGGGGTAAGGAATGCAGGTGAAAGACACAACGGGGAGACGAGGAAAAAAATGTCAGATGTCCGGCTGGGTAGGTGATGGCCGAGGGGTGAACCAGAGCCAAACTCCTCTATAGCTGCATAGGATAGCTCCACATTTGTAGATGTTGGACAGTGCTATAGGATAGAGATGAGCATGTCAAAATTGTCATGCTTCATCCCCAGTTAGGATCGGGCTTCTGTCACTTCGTAGGAGTGAAATTGACAATGTTTTACTGTTCAAAATATATATTTTTTTTCGTGATGGTAACTAGTGGAACATATCCAGACGAAATTGCAGAATTGTCTCGAACATCAGGTGACTTTGTTTCTGTTGTTAGATATTTGGGTTGGAAACTAGTTGGGTGAAATCAGTTGTGAGTGGATAAACTGCTCGAACCAGAACTGCCAGTGCTTCCCACAAACCCTTTGACCTTGTCCTTGAAGCCTCACAGCTGTCTGGCTCTACTGTCTTGGTGTCCTCTATGCAAATTGCAGACCCCTAGAATAAGAGGCACAGGAATGATGATGTCCTAAAGTTCTCGTCAAGAGTCTGTGCAGGCATATTGGAATAGACCACTGTGCATAGAAGGCTGCAGTGGACATATGAATTTGAACCTTCCAATATGCAGTTCCTCTAGTTGAACGATGCTCTACCTATGTATAAGAAGTTGTACCTGTGAATCGCAGACTACAGTAGAAATATCTTATGTATCTTGGAGTTTTTTCATATTTATTTTTTTGCACTTTACTGATTTTATTTCATGACAGTTACAACAGCACATTCTCATGTTATTCATATACATACCAATACTAAAAGAACAACTAACGATCACACTTTGGCATAAAAAAATGTGCTAGGTGTCATAAACATTGTGCTAAACATCAAAACTTCAGTAGGTCACACAAAAGGAACGCACATTTCTAGTAAGGAGTAGCCAAGCTCACTTAACATGGGCAGGTTCCCTTCATCTAGCTAATCCAGTTTTCATAGCTTTCCCATCCTAAGAATTTTAACAGCCCAGCAAATTCATACATGTTCATTCAACAGAAAAAGAGCAATATACACATGTCCTTTTGCAGACAATCTTGTGTCATACACTCCTCTTTAGTGACCACTATAGCCACGTGCTAGCTCCAAGGCTTCTGTCAGAAGGTGACCTTTTATCTGGCTTGGCTTTCAAGACAATAACTGTCTCGTACCTTCTGGATATGATTGGCCTTCACCTGGTTTACTTTTGCTGAACAGCCAAAGTGCTACCCTCTGCCAGTAGCCCTTTCAACAATTCTATCATCCAGGTGCTAACAGGAGAATGAGTTGTCTTCCAAGACATGGCTATCTGTCGTTTGGCCAGCAGTCAGGCCAAATCTGTTCTCAAACTTAGTAAATTCCGACATTTTATACAAGCCCAGCATGACTCCTACAAGGTCATTATGTAGGAAGAGAGGATGTGGCGTTACGACCACAGTTGTTGATTTTGGCATCGGGAAACCAAGTCGAGTCCCAGCTTGGGCTCAACAACATGGCAAACCACTTAATCTCCTGTGTCTAAAAACAAAAAAATGAATATGACCTTGTGTAATATAACTGGTGTTCATGTAAATCACTTGAGCCAAGTTTCTATTAGTTCTCGAGATCTGGAGAACTCCGAAACATATTTACCAAGCCCGCATACGGGCCACAACATATGGAGCAAGAATTTAGCACCACTGGGAAGATGCTACGCAGCTGCTTAGGTGTCAGCTATGGTCTATGGAGTTCCTTATACTGTATAAACTGGAACTGCATTTCTAGAAACATTTAATAGCTGTTCACGCATGTGGTACCAATCTTTGGAAGTGAAACACTGCCCAACATCCATTTCTCATGCTTCCTGTAAGAGGAAGATATCTGCCCTAGATTGTATAGTTAAGCTGTGATACAGCACTGTTAAATATATCTTTATTTTTTATTCTGGTACCTTCTATTTCACCCATGTGTCGCCTTCAGAGGACTTTGTAGTACTTAGTCTGTTGGGCTCTTATATGTTTTTAATAGAAGCAGGAGCCTGACAGGGTCACATTATTTTGTTAACTGTAATGGTTCAGACCCTCGTACGTAAGGGGTATTGGTCTGGATATTGATCAATTAGCTCGGGAAAGCTTGACTGAACCATGCTTTTTTCTGATTTTTTTTAAAGAGGCCAGACTGGGTGAGGCTTCGAATTGTAGGTGCAACAATTTTCAAAATGTTTGTCCGACTACACTAGTAGGTTGACCGATCTCTATGCTCTCTTTATGACATTGCCAGGGTGGAACGCTTTGAAGGGGCTAGATCTTGGTGGTTTTGCGGGATTTGAATGAATGACAGATTCTGAAGGTACTTCCGTCCCTTGTCCTCGTCCTGTGAGGCAAAGGATGATCAACGTATCTCGAAGATTCGCTTGTTGCCAATTAAGGGATTTCAATGCTGAAATGACAATGCGGTTATTCCTCTTCAGATTAAAGTAGTTTGGCAGCTTGGTTTTGAATCCACCACAGTTTATAAATTAATTTTTGAAGCCCCTGCAACATCCCTGCTCCATTAGTCTACTTGTAATAATACTAGACCCTTGTGATTTCAACTGATATCATGTTTGGATAAAGGTTCTTATTCCCCCAAGCATCATAAATTAAAAGTTGGTGTTCTTTACAACACAGATCTGTGACGTGAATAGGAAGTACAAGTTAACTAGTTCCGGGCACGCGTGTGGGCCAACGGCTGTCGCAAGCACTACCTGGCTAGTGCTGCGCATGTCCGTTGGCCGACTCGGTCCAGCCCACTCATTAAAAGTCCTGTACCGCAGCGGAATTTGCGCCGCGGTTAACGGGTTAAATTTGATCCCAAGATTTTTCACTTTGTGATTTGGGATTGTGATCTGGGGTTCTTGGCCAGCCAAATGTTAATGTTTTGATGTGTCATTCTCTTACCATGCGGGTCGCCGATTTTTATGTATTCTGTCAGAGGTAATTTTCAGAGCACGAAGAATCCTAAACCATTTGATGAGTTGTACACTATGGGTTGTCCTTTCCTCAAGCCAGAAATAGATTTTTCTATCATAAACATACATATAGGTTTGGGTTATATGTTGAAAGACCACCCCGGGGAGAGTATGTATGTATGTATGTATGTATGAGTATATATATATATATATATATTCACTGAAAAAACCATAGGTTATAGACCATATATAGTTAGGGATTAGCATTTACAAAACCTTAATTTACTCGCACAAAACCATTGAAATTCGCATATATAGTTAGTTGCACTAACTATATATCGCGCACCCGCAATCCACTGCTGATGATGTCACATATTACATCATTCATGACATGGTCAGTGACATCACTGATGACATCACTGATGACATCTCAAATGACATCACTGATGACAACACCCAGTGACTGTATGTTTCTGTAAAGTTAAAATATGTCTTACATATTGAAGAATGAGTGGATGTATAAGTGTCTGGATGAAGGATTTAGTAGGTGCATGACTGACTGTATGAGTGAGTGATTTAATGTGTCTCACTGAGTGCATGGGTTAGTGACTAAACTGTCTTAATTTGTGCATTATTATGTCTGTTGTTCTGTAAACTGCTGCATGTGTTGATCAGTAGCTATATGAGTAACTATATGGGTTATTGATTGGTTGCCCAAGTATTTGTATGGGAGACTGAGTGTGTGTGTGGGTGGCTGGGAGGTGTGTGACTCTGTGCATAGATGTGTGAGTAGTTGATTCACTATATGTATGGGTTCAAAAGTGCATGTGGAAACAGCTGTATGGGCGGTTGACTGTCTGCATGAGTGTATTGGTGAGTGAATGGATTTCTTAGTGCTACATGTCAAAGTAGGTACATATGTAAAACACAGTACATGTGAGAGTTGACATATATAAATAACTGTGCATAAGAGCCAGTGAATGTGTGAGTGGCTGTATGGATCATTGTGAACATGTATCAGGGATTGTATAAGAGACTAAATATGTGTTAGTATATGTTTGAATAAGTAAGGTGTGTATAACTGTATAGTTGAGAAAATGGAGGTGTGATTGATTCTTTGCATGACTGGCTAGGTGTGTGAGTAACTCCATGGATAAGTGACAGTCTGTGAGTGTCTGTTTATACTGATTGTATCTAAGGTTATATTAGAGTCTGAAGATGTTCATTGTATTATCACATAAATGATATCATCAGTGATGTGAGCAGTAATGTCAAATGAGATGTCATCAGTGATGTCATCAGTGATATCATTTGAGATGTCATCAGTGATGTCATTTGAGATGTCATCAGTGATGTCATCAGTGATGTCACTGACCATGTCATGAATGATGTAATATGTGACATCATCAGCAGTGGATTGCGGGTGCGCGATATATAGTTAGTGCAACTAACTATATATGCGAATTTCAATGGTTTTGTGCGAGTAAATTAAGGTTTTGTAAATGCTAATCCCTAACTATATATGGTCTATAACCTATGGTTTTTTCAGTGAATTTTCAAGGTTTTGTAAATGCTAATTCCTAACTATATATTGTCTATAACCTATGGTTTTTTCAGTGAATTTCAATGGTTTTTTAATAGCAAATATCAAAAGCTGTAAAATGTCAAGTACGTGGTAGGTAAAAACATTTTCGTATTTATGCAAGCTGATGTGCTTTGAACGCTGCCCCCCCCCCCTCCTCTTTTCTTTTAGGAGTATTCTCTGTTTGCAGATAGTGAAGGGTAGGTAATACAGGCCTTTGCCCCCGTTGTAATCCGTCGTGCCTGCTTCCCTCTCCATTTGATTGATTGTTATCCTAGCATTTATTGTTTTGGAATTGGTTCTCTTTGGTTCATTCTCTATTTACAAACAAGAACAGAGTCGCAATACTCTGTTTAGTCTTTGCCGATAGTGAAAAATCGTTAAAAAAACAAAAGGAATCAAGCAAAATCAGTAGGCCACTAATGGGTTCTCTTTTTGATCTCACTAAAATAGAAACATTATGAACAACCCCTCATGACAAATACGAAACTAGTGAGAGGAACTGAGCTCGACACCATGATGGCTGCAAGACAGCTCGGCTCCGCCGCCCACCCCACCCAAAATAACGACAAACACTATGCAAATATTATAAATATATACAACACACCAGCAAAGTAACAGGCTAAACCGTTTTATTAAATAACTATTTACATGGCAGCCTGCTGCAACATCGATCCAAACAAGCCTTTGTATTTTGGGCTCAAAATAAACCATCAATAGTAAGATTTTCATAGGTGAGTGTAGGTTCATGGTTTTCCATCCACAGACTAAAAGCCTGGAGTGGGAGTGAAAGAACAATAACTAGGTAAGAAGGAAGGCTGAGGTTGTGGAAAGGACTCTGGATATGGTATGTTGCTTGGTCCCTGAGATGCTTCGATGTCACTGCCTTGCACAAATGGCATAAGTCCTGGATGTTGGGTGCCATAGTTAAGGGTTCCGAGCAACGCTTGTAACACTGTCTGAAGCTTATTTGCACCTGCTGCAGCTTCACTATTCTCAAAGTAAATGGGGGCTGTTTGTGGACCTGACTGCATTGGAAAACAATGTGATGCGGTGCCTCCCTGAACCACTTGACGGAGGCCCCCGAGATAATTGCGCCTGCTCCACACCTTGTCCCACAATCCGTTTGACCTGAAGACACTTCCTGCGGTGCCCTGGTCCGACCATCACATATACCTGCGCCAGGAGACGGCGTGGGGTGCAGTAGAAGGGAGAGGCGGCGCGAACGAGCCTCCCCCACCTCCCCAGGTGGAGGTTTCTCAGCTACACCCCAGCGCTTTACTCGACCAGCTGACTTGCGCCCGCTCTTGCGACACAGTGCCTCGCTCGGCCAGCTGAATTGCGCCTGCTCTTGCTATTACAACGTCTCACCCGCCATCCAACGGAATTGCACCCAATCTTGCGGTACAGTGACAGGCGGCTGCTACGGAGCTCACGAAATGGCGGTCGGCTCCACAGACTTGGGCCTGGCCTGCAAAGATGGCTCTGGGCAACCGTGGAACTCGGACGCTTGACTGCTAGGACATGGGCCCCATTCCCAAAAGAGTCCCCTCAGCCTTGAAGATTCTACAACAGTCACCGGGACCCCCGACTCCCGTAGACTTCCGGTGGGGAGCGACTGCCATGATTGCTCGCGAAATGGCCACGACGTAGCCACGAGATGGTGGTGCTCTCATGCTGACGCCAGCTTCAGTCTGAAACATCCAGAAACACTGTAGACTACCAATTCGATCAGTTCCGGTGGAGCCCCAACGTGACCCGGTAGAGAAGAACTTGCCCTCCCCTCTTTGACTGATGGTTCTTGTTGCCTGTCCCTTCTCTTGTCATTTAACAGAACTTTTTGGACTGCTGAAAGAGGTTGTGTTCCGACCGCTGGTTGGTGGAGACATTTTGACTATATTCTGGACCTGCGTTGTCGCGTAATGCGTCATATGACGCGCCGCGTTAGTGCACCCGGAAGTGCTCCGGTGCGCGAGGCGCAGCTTCCCGGAAACGATCCAGAGCGCGGCGCGCAGCGCGTAACGTAAGCATAACCGGTCATGTGACTTGTTAATAAAACTTTTCATTGGTTCATTTTACTTTTGTTATTCTAATGATGAAAGGCTTGGTCATATGACCTAAAAATAACACTTTTCATTGCTTTCGAACATTTTTTTTTCCCAAATGATGAAAGCCCCACCTTTTTTTTCTCACTCTGACTTGTAAAGCAAAGGACCCAGATGCATTTAAATGTTATCACTAACAATGTTCCAGGCTAATGTATTTTCCCGGGAAATTTACAACTGTCCTGCAAGTAAAATATTCCTATTTCGAGAAAAAGGGCGTTTCTTCGTCCCATGAGGGAGCCGTTGAGAAAAAGAGGCTCGGCCTGCTGTCTTAGTCGCTGATAGGCATGAATATCGGATTCTTATCGATCACTTTATGTTGCAGGAGTGGAAAACACAACAGCCCTTGACCATTTATCTTTACTGCGTTCCTGCGTATTATACCTTTTAACCGTCATGTAATCGGGCTGCTTTATTTCACTTGCCTTTTACTGATTCGAAAAAAGTGGCTATTATTCAAAACTTTACCAAAAAAGGTACTACTACCATGTTTTGTTTTAAAAACCTTTATTGTGAAAATGTCAGTATACAAATACGGGCCTATAACCACGTGGGCCGGCCACGGAGCAAACTGGAATCGTATATGATGAGGGGACATTTACACTGTAGAAGAACGTAACGGGCGGGCCATTAGGTTGCAAGAAGTAAGGTGTCTAACAGTTGCGGAATCGGTGGACGTACATTTTATAATTAAAGTACGACAGGGAGAGTTACAATAAAATTATCTAGATATACATTTGCGGGCAAGTACCATGGGTGACGTTAATTCGAACTTTCAATAGTACAGTAATCAATAACACATCAGAACTTAATATCAATAGGGATGTCCAAATGTTCAATCAGTACTCGTCCCCGCCCGCCATGTGCTTCAAAACTGCATACGTATCTCGTGATATCAAGGTTGGGCAACCAGTACACAACAAGGAGTTACGAGTCCCATTTATACCGGCGCCATTTTGGGCAAGGCCGGGCAGGTCCAGGATATAGTCAAAATGTCTCCACCAACCAGCGGTCGGACCAGAACCCCTTTTGGCAGTCCAAAAAGGTTCCGTTAAATGACAACAGAAGAGATAGGCAACAAGAACAATCAGTCAAAAGAGGGGACGCTTTCGTGAATGGGGCCCATGCCCTAGCAGGCAAGCGTCCGAGTTCCAAGGTGTCCCAGGGCCATTTTATTGGACCAGGCCCAAATCCAAAGAGCTGGCCACCATTTTGAGAGTCCTGTTGCAGCTGGCTATCGCTGCACCGCAAGAGTGGGCGCAATTCAGCTGGATGGCGGGTGAGTCACTGTACCGCAAGAGCGGGCGAAACCCAGCTGGATGGCGGGCGAGACGCTGTACCGCAAGAGCGGGCGGAACTCAGCTGGATGGAGGGTGAGGCACTGTGCCGCAAGAGCGGGCGGAACTCAGCTGGAAAGCGAGTGAAACGCTAAGAGGCGCCCCACTGCAGATGAGGTGCCTCCATCTGGGGAGGCGGGAGAGGCCCGTTTGCGCCGCCTCCCCCCCCCCCGGGCACCCCACGCCGTCTTTCGGCGCAGCATTGTAGGATGGCCACACCAGTGAAACTTGCTGGACACCACTTCGGTGCCATCCGGATCTCGATGCGTTGTTCTGCCTTCGGCCTATTCGCACATCGGTCTGCTACTGACGCCGCCTCACAGGCCAACGGATTTTGTAGGCTTTTTATAGCCCAAAGCCGCATAACAGGTCATGTGACTTGTTTATAAAACTTTTCATTGGTTCATTTTACTTTTGGTTTCCTAATGATGAAATGCTTGATCATATGACCTAAAAATAACACTTTTCATTGGATTGAAACATTTTTTTTTCCCAAACGATGAAAGCCCCACCTTTTTTTTTCTCACTCGGCAATCCAAAAAGGTTCTGTTAGATGACAACAGAGGGGACAGGCAACAAGAACCATCAGTCAAAAGAGGGGAGGGCAAGTTCTTCCCTACCGGGTCACGTTGGGGCTCCACCGGAAGTCATCGAATTGATAGTCTACAGTGTTTCTGAATGTTTCAGACTGAAGCTGGCGTCAGCATGAGAGCACCACCATCTCGTAGCTCCGTCGTGGCCATTCCGCAAGCAATCATGGCAGCCGCTCCCCACCGGAAGCCTGCGGGAGTCGGGGGCCCGATGACTTTTGTAGAATCTTCAAGGCTGAGGGGACGCTTTCGAGAATGGGGCCCAAGCCCTAGCAGGCAAATGTCCGAGTTCAAATGTGTCCCAGGGCCATTTTAGTGGACCAGGCCCAAATCCGAAGAGCCGGCCGCCATTTTAAGAGTCCTGTGGCAGCCGCCTATCGCTGCACCGCAAGAGTGGGCACAATTCAACTGGATGGTGGGCGAGAGGCTGTAGCCGCAAGAGCGGGCGCAACTCAACTGGATGGTGGGCGAGACGCTGTAGCCGCAAGAGCGGGCGGTAAACAGCTGAATGGCGGATGAGGCACAGTGCAGCAAAAGCGGGCGGAAAACCGCTGAATGGCAACTGAAACGGTAAAGGGGCGCCCCACTACAGCAGACGAGCCTCCACCTGTGGAGGCCCGTTCACGCCGCCTCCCCCCCCCCCCCAAGGGCGCCCCACGCCGTTTTTCGGCGCAGCATTGTAGGATGCCAAGACCAGTGCGGCAATTGAAGGACATCACCTGGGTGCCGTCAAGATCTCAGCGCGTTGTGCTGCCTTCGGACTATTCGCACAACAGACCGCTACTGACGCCACCTCACAGCAGCCCATTGTTGCTTTGTTTAAAAAAATTTTTTTAACGTGTTTACTTTGTTGGAGCGTTGTATAT
The DNA here is from genome assembly GCF_964263255.1 of Lissotriton vulgaris. Taxonomy (NCBI): domain Eukaryota; kingdom Metazoa; phylum Chordata; class Amphibia; order Caudata; family Salamandridae; genus Lissotriton; species Lissotriton vulgaris. Next base: position 1,177,935,488 of record NC_141696.1, read on the forward strand.
ATTTATAAGTTATTAAAGTGTTATAATCCTACTACTTTGTTGGAGTGCTATATATTTTTAATGTGACACATAATTGTGAAGACTTTGATGTACAAAAAGGCATCCCTGGAATCTTCCGCTTCAGGCTCGGTCCCACACACCCTCACAGTGAGAATCCCCTCCCCAATCACAATACAGGGTCGTTATCAGATAGTAGGAACGCGTGTTGTGTGACGGATCTCATGGGGTGGGGGCCTTGATCTACTATAACTCCTTTGAAGAGGGATGATTCTTTACAGTTGGGGCCATAAACTACATCCGCAGAGCTAGGTGATAGCCTGGGACCGGCCTGGACAATCAGACACAGAGGAAGAGGAGTGCCAGAGGGTGCGGTAGTGAATAGGGTGAAAGGGAGGTGTCGGGCGGGCACAGGGTGTGATTCTCAGGGAAGAGCAGCGCAGATGGGGGGAGGTTTATGGCCCATGCATGAGAGAGAGAGCGGGGGTGACCAGTGCGTGGGGGAGATGCTTGCGAGGGTGGGGAGCCATGCTGAGGATCGGCGGCGTGCAGAGAGTGGCTCTAGTCAAGGCATCTAAAATGGCTGCCGTGCACGACAAAAGTGTGGCATTGGAAAAAAAGCAAGATGGCGCAGACAATGTTTATCAATACGGATTAATTTATAACAATTATTTTTAACAATATATTTACTCGCAGTGTCAAAATGCGGTCAACACTTCCTGATTTCCTTCGAATCGAACGTTAACAGACGTCACGCAGCAAAAAAAAAAAAAAAACGCTCACGCGCAGCCGCTGGAAGACATGTATCAACATATATGAGCATCCTCAGCCACCCTCAGAAAACATAGGGGGTCAGGATACGTCTCCCGTACCCCCTTATACCCATTTCTCACATTGTTTTTCCTCCATCTTGTAATTTAATTAAAACGAAACACAAAATGGCGAATTCCCGTTTCGCGTCCCGGTTCGCTACCCGGTTCGCGAACCGAAAAGCGCTTCTACCGCAAAAAATCATTTTTTTTTATTTCCCCCACGGGACCCTTTAATAACCCCAACATCATTCCTAGGGGGTCAAGAGGGGTCTACCTTGCCCCCTTTCATTAAATTCCCCCTTCGTTTTTCTCCTCCTCTTGTCTCTCGATCCTACCGAGAGACAAGATGGCGGCCGTTCCGGACTGTTTAGAATGTTGACAGACAGACAGAGAGTCAATCAGCTTCGCTTTGCAAAGTTCCGTTACGCGAAAAGTTTGTGAACCGGAGCGCTACCCGGGACGCTGTCACAGATATAAAACGTTAATTTCTCAAAATCCACTGGAGCACATATATTGAGACCTAGCAAAGGCACATCGGGCTAACAGTCCCTACAATTTTGCCAAGTTTCGTGCAAATCCATTCAGCCGTTCGAGCTAAAAGTGAGGCCAAACGCCCTATGGAAAAATGAATGGGAAAAACGCGTTTTGGGACCCCCCCTTTTTTCTCGGCCCCCCCTTGACGAAATCCCCCCAAATTTTCAGGGGCTGCTCAGAAACATAATGTGCCATTTTCCTGAAAATGTCAGCCGATTCCGTCCACAAACGCCAAAGTTATTAGACATAGAATTTTCAAAAGTCCCATAGAGAAAAAATCCTAACTATATATACCTACTGGCGACCGCCAGTAGGTAATATATATATATATATATATATATATATATATATATATATATATATATATATATATATATATATATATATATATATATATATATATATATCTCAGTGCTACATGTCCAAGTAACTACATATGTAAAACACAGTGCATGTGAGAGTTGGAGTATATAAATGACTGTACGTGAGAGTCAGTGATTGTGAGAGTGGCTGTATGGATCACTGAGTATTTGTCAATGGAGAAAACTACCTAGGCAGTAATTCTAGATTTAAAAACACAATACGAAAAGGACCAACACTGAGAATGAACAGCTTCCAGTTAAATACATAAGTTTATTACAGTCACATAAACAATAGCTAAAAAATACATTTCATAAAAAGTTGAATTTACATCAATCATAACATAAAAATTCTTGAACATAGAAGAGTAAGTTGTGTGTCGACGCGTTTCGGCGGCCAGCGCCTTTTTCAAGACAATTTACAACTTTCTGAAAATAAAATGATGTATAGTTTAATTTTTCATTCCCAATTATTACAATAATATTTTATTCTTTACATATTTTATAAAAATTACGGAAACACTGTTCAAAAACTCAGGTCCTAAGTTAATCAAAACACAGCTGATAATTAGAAAAATTGTAAAGCATAAATCATATATCATAACCTCTCTTGTAGCCTGCTACTATTTTGTATAGTTTATTGCCACAGTCTCTTGATGTGATGACTTGTGGGTTACTAATCTCATTGTTTCATTCTTCAAGGGTTGATCACCATTATTTTACAATAAATCATTTCTGACACATAATAATCTGTAACAGAAAATGCATCGGCCTACGTGTCAAATAAAGGGAGTATTCATCAATTGCATCAGTTATCAATCTTTTATAAATTTTAGAACATAATGCACATTATGACAGATGTAATATAGATGTAATATTAAATTTCAGATAGACAAAACGAGAACAGGTCTGATTACCTTATGATGGTTCATTCTCTAATATTCAGTTAGCATTATATCACAGTGTTTAATTAGAGATGCTCAAAGCTAACATCAATCATAAATAGTGAGAATAGAGCTGAGAATTTAATTCAGAGAAGAGCAGATATAGGATCGAATGTAGATGGAAAAAAGGAGAAACTAACTCTGATAGTTCCTAATTCTATATTAAGACACTATTCTACTTTCCATTAATTATTATTGGAGTCTTAATCAGTTAGATCACACTGATGTTTCTGTTCTTACTGAAGTATCTGAAACGTAGAACTTATTTTCTATTTATTTTCTATTTATGAATATCTATATAGAAAGCCTACTTATTTTTGCGATAGGATTATCACTAACAGATGTCGCTACGTTCATGCATCTAGTTTACACTTACCACAGGTAAGAATGAAATTCACATATAAGTGATGACTTTGACGCTAGAGCGGTTCCATCTAATATTCTGAACCGGAACACATGATTTTCAAAATTGATTCTGTAACGTTGATGACAAAAAATAAAAAACAATTAATATCGCAGGTATACATGACTATCATGGATAAAATCCTTTCTGAAAGTGGTTAATTTAATTGAAAAGGGGGCAACTAACCTATTTTGAGGACTTGTCAGTTCTTGTAATCTGCTACGAATAGTTAGATATTTCAGTCTGTCTTGCTTGGATAAAAACTACCTAGATGGTAATGAGAGATACACCTTTTAAAATACGCTATGATTGTGGCTATGTCTGATAACTTCAAGGACTAAGCCAAAGATGAATCACCTTAAATGCTTTTCTTACCCAGATTAGAGCTTTAAATAGTGTCGCCTCCACACTATAATTATTTGCTAATTGGTTCTCGAAATCTGAGATACCAGCGATATCTGATAACTGAAAGAATTAAATAACGGGAAAATCAATAAAGTAAATCTGTAATGATATCTCCAAACAACAGGTATTCTCTAAAGTGCCCTATTGCATGCTTACCGGGTTTTTTGACAATTGATGAACGTCACTGGTAGGGGGTCAGTGGCCGATTAATACTTGATGTGTATTTAATGGCCATACGTATAAACACGTCTGATTCCTTAAAGACAAGAACAATGCCTATTATAGATTTGGACAGGGATATATATTTGATGATGTATAGTCTAACAGTTTAACTAACGAGTACACATTACGTTACGTACCTCTGTTGATAGCTTGTATACTTATAACTTCTCCGCAATATGGCGAAATGAAGTTCAAGCGTGTTGATATAATTTATGCAGCTTTCCAGATTCCTGCAGAACAACAACCAATCCTATGTTATAATTTACTAGGTAATTTCTATGGCTATTTCTACCGCGCTCGACTGTATAGTTTAACGCGTACTATTCTCTATTTGCAGATAGCGTACCTTTGATCCTAAAGTTGCAGTTGCGTGGAGGCGAACGTCTGCTTCGGGCGTAGTCCCGGGATAAAGTGAAAGTGTGGTTCAGTTCGCGCGTATTTATGTGACCACCGCTGCAGCTAATGAGGCTAATCCTGACGTAACTAGTGTTCATAGAACGCGAGGAGAGACTATGGTCTACTGGTAAAAGACAAATGGACACACGCTATCGCTACGAAAAGTGAAGCCAGTCCTGACTTAACTAGTATTGATAGAACTCGATGAAAGACTGTGGTCTACTAACATAAACAGATGTGCACGAGCTATCGCTGTTTAAACATACTATCAGTCTGAGCTGCTAGATATTACATTTTACTCCCTAATACGTATCCAAGGATTAAATAAACTAAATTAAGTGAAAATTATAAAGAAGGATTAAATACTGAGTATTTGTATCAGTGATTGTATAAGAGAGTAAGTATATGTTAGTATCTGTATGAATAAGTGAGGTTGTGTGTGTGTATAACTGTATAGGTGACTAAATAGAAGTGTGATTGATTCTTTGCATGACTGACTAGATGTGTGATAAGTCTGGATGAGTAGCGGTATGTGAGTTTTTGTATAGGTGTATGAGTGCCTATAATAGTGTTGTATTGATAAGTCACTGCATATATGAGTGACTGTATGGGTGAATGAGTGGATGTGTGTGTAGACCTATAAATCAGTGAGTGCATATGTAGTAACTGGTATTGGTGTCTCTATTGTTTCGAAAATGGTAGTCTGTATTTTAGAGTGGGTGTATCTAAGGTTTTATCAAGATAGAGGAGGTGCATCAGATTTTCACGTGGATGATGTCATCAGTGATGTAATTGGAGATGTCATCAGTGATGTCACTGACCATGTCATGTATTATGTAATATGTGACATCAGCAGTACATTGCGGGGGCGCGAGTTATAGTTAGCTCAACTAACCACAACAGCGGAATTTCTATGGTTTTGTATGAGTGAAATGTCCAACTAACTATAACGTCCTGAAACCTATGGTTTTTTCAGTGAATTTCAAAGGTTTTTTAAATGCTAATTTGTAACTATAACGTCCCTGAAATCTATGGTTTTTTCAGTGAATTTCAATGTTTTTTTAAATGCTAATTTCTAACTATGCCTACAAAGGAAGGACATGTGAAGAAAGAGGAGGAACAGCACAGAAAGAAGCAAGACAATTGCTTAAAGAGTCAACAGAAGTCCAGAAAGATGAATAAAAGTGCAGGAAGAAGCAAGAGATGTGCAGAAAGAACCAACAGAAGACCAGAAAGTCCTCCTGTACCCCCAAATTTTTACTGACGGGTACTGGTGGTAACAGACTCTGACTAACCAGGACCGGAGCCAGTGCTATGCTAAAAGACACTTCGAATACAGTGAAAACACCTACATACACTAGGGAACACTATGCGTTGGGGTATCCCTGTGATTAGCATGACCTCCTCTGTATTTGCCATGAGTTAGTGCCTGGGTCATTGCATGAGTACATGGGTACTGAGTGGATGATTAAAGTACTGCAAGGAGAGTGCATGGTGAATTTATAAGTGCTTGGGTTTTGGCGGACTGATTGCATAAGTACACTCATGTCACATCAGGCCCCAACCCCTCCATTCTCCACTGGGCAGACACGCCCCCTGGCGGGTTCTAAGTTGGGGGGTTAATTCCGCTGGAATCCTGAGGGTCCCTGGGGGCCAACTAGCCCACCAGGACCTCCAGTAAGCGCCACAGAGCTGCGTTGCAGATAGGTGGTCTGGGGCCATGCCCCTTTTTACACCTCTCTGCAACGCAACTCTGTGGCGCTTACTAGACATACCTGGTGGGCTAGTTGGCCCCCAGGGACCCTCAGGAATCAAGGGGACTTAATCCCCCAACTTAAAACGCACCACAGGGCGCATTTGCACGCTTGTCACATCAGGCCACGCCCCCTCCCACTGTGCAAACACACCCCCTGGTGCGTTGTAAATTGGGGGATTTAGGGCCAGATGTAGGTCGGTCGGTAACAGCCGAAAATCGGTATTTTCGGCCGTTACCGATCAGTAAAAGGGTAACCGGTATGTAAGGGGCATTATTTTACCGAATCGGTAAAATTACCGATTCGGTAATTTTACCGATTCAGTAAAATAAGAATTCGGTAATTTTACCGAATCTGATGCACCCAGATGTAGGTGGGACTCTTCAGAGTCCCAGGGGCCTTACCGAATCGGTATTTTACCATCAAATTAATTTGATGGTAAAATACCGATTCCGGTGTGCATGCACATGTGTGCATGCACACCTATGCCATGTGACAGGCAGATCTGCCCTTAGGGCATGTTTGCCTGCCACATGGCACCCAAGCCTGTTTTGGGGGTGCCAGAGGGTGTCAAAGTGACACCCCCTGCACCCTTGTGAAAATCGGTATTTACCGATTCGGTAAATACCGAATCGGTAATGCCCATTCATTCCTATGGGCTTCAAAGCCCATAGGAATGAATGGGCATTACCGATTCGGTATTTACCGAATCGGTAAATACCGAATTCTTCAGAATCGGTATTCCAGCACATCTGGAATACCTACATGTCCACCCCTTAGATTTACCGATTTTTAATTACCAAATCGGTAAAATTCGGTAATTAAAAATCGGTAAATCTATTTTACCTACATCGGGCCCTTAGTCACCTTGAGTCCTGAGGGTCCCTGGAGGCCAACAAGCCCACCAGGTACCTCCAGTACGCGCCACAGAACTGGGTTGCAGAGAGGTGTAAAAAGGGGGTGTGGCCTTGGACCACCTCACTGCAACGCAGCTCCCAGGCGCTTACTGGAGGTTCCTGGTGGGCTAGTTGGCCCCCAGGGACCCTGAGGATTTAAGGGGACTTAATGCTCCAACTTAAAGCGCACCACAGGGTGCGTTTGCACACTTGGCACATCAGGACACGCCTCCCTCCTTGCACCACTGTGCAAACGCACATATTACATCCCCATCCCCTGGTGGGCTAGTTTGCCCCCAGGGACCCTCAGGATTGAAGGGGACTTAATCCCCCAATTTACAATGTGCCGGGGGGTGAGTTTGCACACTTGCTATATCAAGCCCCGCCCCCTCCCTTCACCACTGTGCAAACGTGCCGGAGAGGTGTAAAAAAGGACGTGGCCTCTGAGCACCTCTCTGCAACTCAGCTCCCTGGCGCATACTGGAGGTACCTGGTGAGCTAGTTGGCCCCCAGGGACCCTCAGAATTGAAGGGGACTTAATCCCCCAATTTACAATGTGCCGGGGGTGCGCTTGCACACTTGCTATGTCAGGCCCCACCCCCTCCCTGCACCACTGTACTAACGTGCCGATATAAAGAAATTAAAAAAATCTTTTTGGGGCCCTGGAGGTCCTTCTGGGACCCCCTGAGCAGGCCTAGGGGGTCAGAGTGTGTTTTTACCCTGCCCCCTTCTCTTGTTGTATACCTTTGTTTCTCTGTTTTCTAGCGACTCGCTTCTACCGAGCCACAAGATGGCTGCCAACACTTCCTGGTTTGAAGTGTTGGCAGCCAATCACAGTGAAGCTCGTGCACAGGACTTAGGCTCCGCCCAGGTATCGAAACTTTTGTTTTTCTAATTTCTTGGCAAGTACTGAGCGCTTTTAGACCATTTAAAAAAAAGGGTGATTTCTGTTCCAAGCACTACCTTTGTGCCAAATTTGGAGTAATTCCGTTCAGTAGTTTCGGCTGTAGCCTTGCACACAGTTTCCTATGGGAAATTGATTTTTTGACTCTTATTTTTTGAATTTTTCAAAAACTACTGAACGGATTTACACCATTTTAAAAAAAGGTCGCTTTCTGAACAAAGCTCTACCTTTCTGCCAAATTTGGGGTAATTCTGTTCAGCAGTTCGGGCTGTAGCTTGTCGCAAAATTTCCTATGGAAATTAACATGGGGAAAACACGTTTTGGGACTCCATTTTTTCCTCAGGCCCCGCTTGATGAATCACCCCCAAACTTTCAGGATAGAAGCTGACCTAGATAGACTTTTTTGGGGGGAATTTCGCAAAGATTCGTCTAACGACGCCAAAGTTATTAGCAAATCAAAAAATGCTTTTCCTATAGAAACTAGGTTGTAACTATTACTACCTACTGGCGACCACCAGTAGAAAATATATTATATATATATATATATATATATATATATATATATATATATATATATATATCCATGTAAAGTCCCTTCAGCAGAAAAGACCAGAGGACAACAACGGGGATTCCAGGTAACCTTTAATTTGTCGCATTAGGGCATAATGCATTTCGGCGTTTTCGTTGCCTTCATCAGATGCCTAACCATGCCATAGGTCTGTCTTTTTCCTCTCGTGGCCATCACGGTAACTCCGAGTATATAGAGTCAAAGCAGGCTCCGCCTTGATGTTGTGCAGCTGTGGTTGTTACCTCCAGGACTCCATATCCCAGAATGCACTCATCAATTCACAGTTAGTGCGGAGGAAGCCGATGCTTCAGTGTGCCTTGATGTACCTGTTGCCAAGGGAGGAAGGGGACAAATTTGAGTCCAGACAGTCCCGTAAATAACTGACGTGAAAGGCCACCTCGGGTCCCCACCGCTGCAACCCAGGAGCAGTTTTGGACGGAGCCGTGACGCCGTGGTGCAGTGATCCAGCGTCTCTGTGCAATGTCAGACTGCATTCAGCAGCAGCCCCGTGTCCATAATGTTTCTCGCGGTGGACCCTTGCAAACTACCAATACCTTGGTGAATTTTGCCACGATGCCTTCACTGTTTGCGGGTCACTTAAGCAGCGGGTCCTCTGTTTGCACGCGCCAAGGCACAGCTCGTGTAAATTATCCATGTAAAGTCCCTTCAGCAGAAAAGACCAGAGGACAACAACGGGGATTCCAGGTAACCTTTAATTTGTCGCATTAGGGCATAATGCATTTCGGCGTTTTCGTATATATATATATAGAGAGAGAGAGAGAGAGAGAGAGAGAGAGAGAGAGAGAGAGAAACAAAGGTTAAAATAACATCTGTTTTTGTTTCTAAAATCTTCTATTCTTTTATAACCTAAAACCTCAGAAATTCACTGGAAAAACGAAGGTTAAAGTAACATTATAGTTAGGTGAGTATGTCACTGACAGCATTAACCTTTTGAACTAAAAAGAAACAGAAATTCAGCAGTTATAGTTAGTAGAGCTAATTATAACTTGTGCCCAACCATGCACTGTTTATATTCTCATATATTACATCACTCATGACATGTTCTATGACATCATTTATGACGTCACAGAGTTCTAGTTTTTTTAAATGTAAAGTAATATTTTATTACTATACGTAAAGACAACCCTGGTGGGAGGTTGGCTACAGGACACCTGACCCTTATTAGGCACAGCGGACCCCAACCCCCAGGTCCTTTTTTTAAAAGGGGAAAGATGCCAAGTGGCCACCATCTCTAAGCTTTATTAGGGCCAGGGGTCCCCTTGGCCCTAGCCGGCTCCCCGCAGGCTGCGGGAGCCAGAATTGCTCCTGCCTGGAAGAAGCAGCTATTTATGCTGCTCCCTCTGAGCGGAAGGAATCTGTTGATCTGTTTCCTTGTCCCCAGGGCTAAAGTTACCACTGGGTAATATAATTATGTACATATATATGATATATGTACATATACAACACATAATATAAATATTTATTTGCATGGCAGAGGTCATGATTTTCCACAAAAGTGGTGTGAACGTGCCTTAGAATCTGCCTGTCCCAAGATGGTGGTCTCTCCATAGGATGTTAACTGAAGTTCCCAATGTGAAGTAGACCCTCTTCCTGTAACGTCACTTCCTGTTGGAGCAATGTGTAAAACGGCTCTTCCAAAAGAAGGATGCATTAGTTCTCTTATTCGCTTTGACACTTACTTTTCTTTGTGTCTCTGAGTTTTTTCTCTTCACAGTTACTCTGCTCTTGTATTCTATTTCTGGGGTTTGCCAGGCTTTGTTCTCCCTTCAAATGTCAGGAGGAGTTGGTGCTTAGCTAATCTTTTCATTATTGATCTTCATTTTCAATTAAGACTTATAAGATTGCTAAGGATCTTTTCCCCTTATTGCAGCCCTCTTCAGGAGACAGTTGGTCCCTTCAACATATATAATTCTGTGAATTGTGGCACTGCAGTTATAGTGAGGAGTTGCCCAGACTTCGGACAATCCAGAAGTGGACTGTAACACTAAGGATCATCTCAGGACAATTGCGCTTTGAGAATCTGGTGTTTAAACAGACTGTGGTTGAACAGTCTACAGACAATACAGAGGTCGCTACAAGTGCTTTGTACTTTTCTAGGATCCTAAGAAGTTAAAGGAATTTTGGAAATCCCTTACTGCGCATTTTGCTTTTTGCCATGCTTGATTTAGTCAAGATCCTGCCAAAGTGTGCGTGATCCAATTGGATCTCTTACTTGATCGGCTTTCTGCTTGCAACTTAGTCTGATACTTGTTAACACTCTGGTGTGTTTTTTTGTGTTTAAAAGATTTTTCAATGTTCTAATTTGGGTATTCTGCTGAGGAACTATTTTATGATATTCATGAAGGTGGGGTGGATGCAGGGCTTAATTTGAGCCAATGGCTTCCGGTGCTTGGCATTGGCACTTAATTGTCAACACCTGCACTAATGGCAGCTGCCACATGGTGGCGCTGTTTGTCGCATTTAGAGATGAGCACAACTATGCTTGTTTATTAATTCAATGTACATTTAAAATGACTAATACCTGCCACCAAAGCCATTCCTATAGCTTTGGAGGCTGAAATAGTCCGAACAGTCAAACGTTTAGGAATCTGATGGTTAGTAGTGGTTTTGGTACTGTCATTGGTAGCGATGGCAGTGGCAATGGGTAGTGAAAGCTATCGTGGCCTCCTGGCGAGGGCCCTGGCACTCATTTATTTTACAATTTAGGCACTGGGTGGATGGCTTGGCATATGTGATTCATTTTGCCATTTGTCAGCTGAAAAAACTCAGATGGGTCTTTTTCAACATGGTTAAAGGAGAAAATTAAGCATGATTTAGTGTGTTCCCAATGTCCTACCTCGTTTGCTGAACTCATTGATTTGGTACTGCTAATTGAAAATACAATACAAGAGAGAAGTTAGAAAAGGAAGAAGCTCAGAGAAAAGTACTATAATCCTCCTAAGGTTTTATTGCCGGGTAAATCAGAGGTCTCAGTGAACCTGTTTATTCAAGACCACCCCGTGCAAATTGGAACTATGCGAGGTCCTTTGACTGAAAGTGAGAAAGGGTGCTGACATAATGCTGGTCTGCGTTTATATTGTGGTGAAGTTGGACATTTGATTCAATCCTACTCTAAACGGCATGACAAAACTGTGGCATGACACATTCTGTTCTAGAGAGGAAGTTGAGAGACCTAGATCCCATACATTAGATTGCCTATGAATAACACTAATAACCATTCATTTTTTGTCAGAAAGACTGTTAATACTTCTGCTTTGTTGTACAGTGCTACCTGTGGTATGTTTATCGACCAGGATTGGGCCTCAAAAAGTAATATTGCGAACATAGACAAGTATACTTCCAAATAAATTCCCTGTGGATGGCTCTCCATTAACTTCTGATTTGATTGATTGTTTGATTTGGTTTTTTATAAAGCACAAACAAATTCCCCGCAGGCGTCAAGGCGCTAATACGGTTAGTCGACTGAGGAGGGCAAGAGCATCATCCCTGAGTTAAAAGGGACATTGCAAGACCGGTCTTCAAAGGCCCTACAAAAAGGGCAATTATCTTCCAGGCAGGAGATGGCGTTAGGGAGAGTATTCAAAGCTTAGATGCAGCCACAGCAAAATCTCTCCCTCCCCATCTTGCCCTCCAAAACCAAGGGATAAACAACAGATTTTTCCATCTGAACTCAACTGTCTAGATGGTACATATCGTTGAAAGAGATGCTTAACTCCCTTAGGGCCTGTATTGTGAAGTGCCTTATGGACAATGAATAAGGCTTTGAAGGTAATTCGTTTAGAGGCAGGGAGCCAATGCAGTTTCCGAATAGCAGCAGAGGCTGAATGATGTTTAGGAACATACAGAATGGGTCTTGCTGTAGCATTCAGGACAAGCTTGTGGTCCGATTCGGGCAGAGTCTCTTCCATTGCAAGTTATAGTTGAAATTACAATTGTTTTACATGATTTCATCTCCTAATAATGATCTAATGTTTGGAATTTATTACCTGAGGAGGCATAATCACAATGTAAAACTCCCCCAAAAAATTGTTGCCAGTTTCCTTACAATCACTGTGCTATGCGGAACCCCGCAAAGTGACCAAAAAACTCTGCCGTGCAAACCTGGAGTTCCCCAAGCGGGAGAGTGCGTTAGGTTGTGCTGGTCACGCTAATTTTTATCACCAGGTGTTTGTCCCATGCTAGAAAATCAGCGCAAACTGCACGATGCGCAGTGCAAGATTGCACTGCTTTCAGTGGTGGCCAACGCCATGAAGAGGTGGGAGGGGGCGGGGCATCGTGGAGTGCAAATAATGTTTTTAAAAAAACGCCTACCTGAAGCTGTCAGCCGCATTGCTCATCGCACCTCGGTGTTCTGCTACTTCCTGGTCCCAGCAGACACTGGGACAGCAGCAGAGACTCCCTGTGCAATCCCCTGCCCTGCTCTCATGCTACGAGAGCAGCGCTGGGATTGGCCTGAGCAGGCTGCTTTGACGCTCAACTCAGGACAGGGAGTCTGTGCTGTTTCTCCAATCCGGCTGTCCAATACAGCACGGTTGGATAAAACTAAGTGTGCATTATGCGTTTGGCCGTCCTGAGACAGCTGGCCAAAGGCACATGTGCACTTATAAGTGCACAAGCCGGGCCTCATCCCCCCTTCCTGCCCCTCCCTGCACACGCTGGCGCAGAGCCGGCAAGTAAAATATAAAATGATTATAGTATATAGTTTTATTTTTCACCTGCTGGCTCTAAGTCAGTGGGGCGACGCGCCTCTGCCATTGCGGAGGAGCTGCCCTTTCTGCTGCTCGAGTAGCATCTTCCTCAACATGAACGTAAGGTTTCTCAACGTTTATGTCGTGGCCATCTGCGACCGCCTGCATTTAGAAATCTCGCCAGTAAGTGGTCTGGAGTAAGGTTTCCCTTGCTCGTGCTCGCCAACTTAACCTTGGCGAGCGATGAAAAAACTCAACTCCGCTCTGCGGAGTGGATTTTTTCTGAACTCCGCATTCTCTGCTGAGCGTGGGAAACTCTGCAAAATCACCGAACGGAGCGGAGTTTACCGCCCAGGCCTAGCTATTACGGGAATCAAAACAGATTGGTCTAAGCCTCCCTAAATTCCTAAGATCCTTCATACTTATTTAAAAAATATAAGTACTTAGAATCAGGCCCTGGGAAAACAGGGAATGTGAGAATGGTAAGGAAGCAACACTGGAGTGCTTGTTTGGATGAAGCCCCTTTCTCCACCTGTGAACAAAAGGTAGATGCATTCAGGGTTTGCCCATACAATGTACACAGAAAGTTAGCAATTCAAAAAGATACAATCATTAATGTGCACTCATCACCTGGAATTCTTGGGACAGCTTTAGCAGCAAGCTTAATCTGGAGACTTTAGGACAAAAATGCTTCTCTGTCTATCCTGACTCGGAAGGGAAACCTGGACGTCTTGGTCGGACCTCTGTTCCCCACACTAGGAACTTCTTCCATTTTGGAAAAGGCAGGAAACCAACTTTTAGTCATGATTCCCCAATCTTTAGCTTGTTGGGGCACCACAAGTGCCAAGATACCGTTTGGTTCCAGACCCTCCTATGGATCTGCAACTCCTCAGAGATCTGTTCTGTAGTAAGTCCTGACAACTTCCCCTTTAGAGGTAGTAATATTGCACAATACAATTTGAATCTGGCACGTTTGTTTCTTTTGGCTGGATTTATTCTCTGACTAAAAGGGTAACGAAGACTTTGAAGGTTTAATTTTTTTGTAGACAGAGTTTAACAAGGTTTTTTACCAAGCACTTAGCGCAATTACATAAGAACAGCATGTTTGTAATACGGTTCTTAAATCATCAACAATTTAAATTTGTGTTTAATCCCCTCACCCACCCATTCTCTTCCCCCTCTGAGTCAGTACAGGGTCATGCATATAGTGTCAACGTGTGGTTTGCCTGATTGCCATGAAAGAAGACTTTGAAGGTTTATCCACAACGGAAATTTCAAAACGAGTTGATAGTTCCATCTTCATTGCCTACTGAGACACCTTTGTTTTTTTCTACCCAAGGAAGATCCTGATATTTGATCTTGCATTAATTGTAGAGGCTTGAATCAGGTTACAATCAAGCAGCAGAGGCCCGAGGGGTAGGGGTTTGCTTGGCACGCCCCCACCTTTTGGACCACATAAAGAGTGTCTGTCATGATGAACAAAGGTCAGCCTGACAGACACTCTTTATTTTCAGGTCAGGCAACCAGGAGCTAGACATGTGCTAAATGGGCAGACGTCTGGCTGCCTGAGCTGAATGTTGCAGGGAAGAAGATGTCACAGCCCAGTGGGTGTGACCTCTTCAGCCTGCCAAAGTACCTCAAGTCACTCCCTCTCGTGACAAAGTGGACCGTCACTAATAGCCTCGGACCAGAGTGCATCGGTTTTAAGCCCTGAAGTGCCGAGAGTTGAGTTTCCATCACGGTTGTCTCGTCACACAGTGTGATGGGGTCAGCAGTCTTACTGACCCCATCCCTCTATGTGACGAGATAGGGATTGCTTCCTCCCCTCCCCGGCTGACCTTTGTCGACCAGTGAGGGGAGGCGACAGTTCAAACCCTTCTGGAACCACCAAGGCTTCCCTCCCTGAGATGCTTCAGAAGGTAAGTATTATATTTTGTAGTGTGCGGTGCATGCGTGCGTGTGTCTCTGTATGAATGTATGTGTATTTGTGAGTGCGTGCACTGAATGGATGTGTGTGTGCTTGAGAATAATGGGTGGATGTGTGCATGCTTCTGAAAGCATGGGGGTGTGAGTAAGTGTGCATTTAGGTAGGTGGTCAGTTTTTGATTCACTTGAAGGACCTTTTCCTGGGAAGTTACATCTTTAGTTCATGCCTCTTTGCTAGTTTACCATTTTTTTCAATGCCACCCTGATAAGCCTGGAGCTTCTAGAGGGGGGCATATCTTTACATCTGTACTGACCGGAGAGTTAAGAGTTTAAGTAGATCCTTTTCCTGTGGTGTCAGTCCTTGTTGGATCTGTGTATACAGAAGCTCGTTTAGGACAAGGGTGCATCGCAACACGTTAATTCCCTTATTATTTATTCGCAATATTTACTTTGACTTTCAATTTACCCCTTGATTTTTTTGCTATTTGTAGTCACTTTTGCTAGTGCATTCTACCTCTGGATTTTGCATGGCTCTTTTCTCCTTCCTGATGTTAGGAGGAGGTTGGTGCTAATCTTATCTATTAATTATTGCTCTTCATCTTCAATTAAGGCTAATAAGATTGCCAATGAGGTTTTTTATCCCTTTTTGGGGGTTTCCTCTTCATGAGACAGTGGACAACGTCCATGTATACAATTCCATAAAGGGTGATACTTGGCTACTGGACCCTATCTTGCAACAAGGGGACTCTTCAGACCTACCTACTAAGCGTTTTGTCCATGACACTTCCCTGTCCAATGGGGACAGCTTGCTCATTGGAAATAAGTTACCATCTGCTTTCAGGAGCTGGTAACTTTTCAATGGCTTGCAAATGCATTCACTTACCATTGACACATCTCATTGTGATTCACACTTAGGAGAGAAACCCCCTTTCATACCTCTCCTTTTAAGGAATTGGAATGAGTCACAAAACCTCTTTTGAGATTCAGATAGGTTTTTCCAAATAGCAGAAGGGGTATGGTACATAGGAAACTGCCCTTGTGTGGTCATAAACCCTATGATTTTGCAAATAGTGGGGTTTCAGCCTACAAAATGGCTTTCTGCATGAGATACTTAATTAAAAGAGCACAACCCAAATGCGTAATGAGTCAGGCCCCATAAAGACTGTACATGTTTGAAAGCAGGCACTGATACATAGCAGAGATGCTTTAACACATCCACTTTTGAGACCAAGGGCTTGATTTATGTGGCAATTGACATCTTATAATTTATGTAGGAAATGCTAAATCGGGATACAAATCCAATTGTTGACTCACCACTGGATTCAGCATTCCCTCCAGAAATTGAAGGGAGTGCCATAGAAACCCTACTATAAGTCGTAAGCCCCAAGCAAACATTTTGAGTTTTATCACTAAGGCCTTTGAGGCAATGGTTCAGTGCTTAACCCTATTAATAGCTGCTAGTAGTAATTTTACATGTGTGTTGATGACTTCACCTTTAAAGGATTGGGATTTATCAATTGTTAATCAAGTCCAATTCTTATCTATAAACAAAACAGGAGAAGAATCCATGTAACAGATATTTAAGACCTAGTTTACAGGTAAGGAACTCTACAGTACTGTATATGCTTGGGTGCACTTTTTCATCTGCTTCATGCAGTTCAAGCGCAGTGATGTTTCTGAAGCCAGTTAAGGCAAGGGATACGCATAAAAAAAGAAAAAAAATGTACCCCTTCGCAGCACCTCTCCTCTGTCGTCCCGCCGTCGTCTCTCCAGGCCGATATCCCAGGAACAGGAAGCACTCTCAGGCTCCAATGCAGCGTTGTGATTGGTCTACGAGCTGTGGTTTGGCGCTCAGCCAGGGAATGGGAGCCTGGGCATGTGGGTGGAGAACATGCAAAGTGCGCATGAATGTGGAGTGCAAACCTCTCCTCCCCTGCTCTGTCAGCAGAGTAGCCCGCCACATCTTCAAAGCTGTCGCAGCAGAGAAAAAATAAAATGATAATAACTATTCTCATTTTATTTTTCCTTTATTTCACTGCTGCAGAGCTCAAAGCTTCACAAGCACCTTTTATTTTATTTTACACCTATAGCCATCAATGCATGTAATTGCATTTTATAGACATCTACATGCTGATCCTAGACTTTATTTTCCTCATTTTTTAATCATGTTCAATACTCCACCCTTTATGCCTCCTCAACTACTTTAGAAAATACAAACTATGTTCTTTCACACACCCTATCTGTTTCTTACAAAACAACTAGCAACATATGCTGCTGTCAGCTCCCTACACCAAAATTACCTCTGTCTTCTTTTCCTTTCCCTTGCCTAACTCACCTAAACTTACTAAGCCTTACCATCCTCATGTGCTGCAGGCGCAGTAGCACCATGACCTCAAAAAACATTCAACACACATTACAGCTTTATTTTGCAATGAAGCAGGAGACCCAGAGACCATTACCTTACTTGCACTACAACCCATGACACACTGCCTACTCTGCTGCCCACTTTTTAAATAGTTTGTGGCTGCTGGCATTGTGGCCTACAAACTACGTCTACATGTCCTTCTGTAACAACAACTGCCCCACATCACTGCTCTTTTAAGGCCCCCCGGCACGCCTCTCCCTGTCCCTAGCCATCCCGGGAATACTTCCAATTCGTGCCACCAGGACACTGAGCCCTGAGGGTACCCATTGAACCCAGACTAGTGCTTCATTTTAAATTTTAAACAGGAGCCAAGAAGCCTGTTTCCTTCCTTGCACTAGGCGCTATCATGCACTGGCTGCCCCACTACGCACTTCCATACATTTTGTTTGTGGCTCCGTTAACTGTCATGTGTGATGTTTCATACCAGCCCTTTAGTAACACCATCACCACTGCCACCACCTATTATCTATCTTTGGTGCCCACCCACCCCCAACTCACCTCTCCTATTTTGTCTCCCTTCAGGAACTACATTTGACTAAACCATTGCTTAACAATATACCTCACAAAACCATTGAAGCCAGATTAATGCTTAATTTCACCCATCTACATATTCCTTTCCTGTTCCAAGCCTTTACCCCCACATTTACAGGGTCATGGCTTGCATTGGTACGGTAGGTGCAGTGGCGCCGGGCCAATAATCTCTCTCCTGTGTGCTTTTCATCATGACCCACACAAGTTGTGATTTTTAGCACCCTGGTACCCTGTCACCATTGGTTCAGTTATGCAAAATACCAATTACACTCCATCCTTAATGCCCTTCAGTCCATTCTGAAATACAAGCTGTGCCCTTGCACCTTGTGTCCTTTACTTACAAACCCACCTAGCAAGATAGGTTCTTGATGGCCCCACTCCCCCTCCCCAGCCCCCCATAAAAAGGGCTCTCCGTCTTCCTTTCCTGCCCCTACCCTACACAATAATGCTTACTGGGCCGTAACTTCATTACCGTACCCCTAAAATACCATCTTCCCTGATTCCTGCTTTGTTTGCCAGTTCCACCAGGTGCATAGCTGCACATTTCCCTACTTGAACCTCAGCCTATGGCACACTGAATATGCCAGTTCATGCCTAATTAAATAATATAGCGTGGCTGCTAGCTTTTTAAACTGAAAATTACTCGGACATTTACATCTAAAACAACAAGAACCCCATTTACTGCTCTTCTATGGTGCCTCACCAAGACTCTTGATCTCATGTCGCTGCCAATTGCACCTGCACTTCCACTGGAGTACTTTCCATTGGTTCAGCAGGTGCAGTGGCACCAGGTCACGGAAGGCTTCAGGGACCCATTGCGTTGACCCCAAATTAATGAATAGGTTTTTTTTTTAATTTAAACTAGACCCAAGTAGCCTATTTCCTTCCTTGCAATAGGGGGTATCACACACTGCTTACCCTGCTAAGAATACAATACATTTTGTACTTAGCTCTGTTGTTAACTACAAAATATCTCCTTTCGGCTATAACAACACCGCCACTACCACCTATCCGCCTTCTTCGCTGCATTCCTACCCAAAACACACCTCTTGTCTTTCTCTTCTTTCCAAGGCTTTTGCAACTATCCATTCTGGAGCATAGCCTACATTTGCGCAGCAAGTGCAGTGGCACTGCACCCCACACAGATCCATTAACCATACACTACGGCTTTCTTTCAGCTAGTTCATATTTATCTCCAATTCCTAGACTTTGTACCCTCATTTCCAAGAGCATAGCGTTCATTTGTGCAGCAGGTGCAGTGGTGCTGCTACAGAGTTCTCTCTTATGTGTACTTTTGCTCTTGAACCCCTCATGTTGTGCTTTTTTGATTTGTGTTACATGAAAACAACCATAACCACAATCATTGGCCTTCTGTAACCCCTCATCCCACCGATCTGTCTTTCCTTTTCCAAGTTTCACAACCTCTCTTCATGTTCTTTTAGCCCATTGGCTGCCATCGCTTTCAATTACATTTTAAAAAGATGCACGTGTTTGCTTGTGCTCTTTCAGTTTACTTTCATCATTTGCTGCATAATGTTCTATACCAATCTTGCTCCATCCTTCATGCCCTTCCAGTACTTTCAAAAATATAAACTTTGCTCTTTCATGCATCCTGCCCTTCTCATACAAGAACACCTACCCCCCAGCAAACCCCACTCACAACAAACATGCCTATCCCACTTCCTTTTCCTTCTCTAGCCTCCACAGCTACACTTACTTGTCCATGGCTACTTTGTGTGCGACAGGTGCGGTAGCACAGTGCCCCCAACAATGCATACAATCCATATTACTGCTTTCTTGCAAGTTTCAAACAAGAGCCCATTTACTTAGTTTCACAACAGCCCATAAAAACCTGGTTACACCACTACACACTTACATTGTCAACATCTGAACACAACACTCCTTCTCCTGCTCACCTGTCAACATCAATTTGTTCGCACACTTCCAGGAACGTACTTTCAATTCATGTAGCAGGGCTCTGAGGACTCAGGAAATCCTTAAACCCTGATTATCGCTTCATTTTAGATTGCGTACTTAAGCCAAAGATCCTACTTCCTTTGTTGCATTAGAGGCCATCAAACATTGCTTACCCCACAGCACAATACCATCAATTTTACACTTAGCTCCGTGGTTAACTACAAAATATGCAATAGCAAACCTGTACTGTTGTAACAACACCACCAACTAACACCCTTCTTCGCTAACCCATCACTCCCAACTCACCTCTCCATCTTTCTGCGTATCCCATGCAGCTGGACTTACTGAAGCATACCTTCCTTTTATGTTAGCTGGTGCAGTGGCACCATGCCACACAAACCCACTCAACCCAAATTACTGCTTTATTTCACCTATTTGGATAATCCTCTGTCTTCCCTATTCTTTGCCCCTGTATTTCCAAGGGTGTAGCGACCATTGGTGCAGCAGATGCAGTAGCTCCTCAACAGTTCTCTCTCTTCATATGCATTTGATCATCACCTGTGCATGCTGTGCTTATGTCCCGATTAATACTTGTCAACAACCACGAAACATAACTGGTGTCCTTTATAAGCATTTCCACCACTCCAGCACCCCTCCAGCCTCCATTTACACTTCCAAGCCTCCCACGCTCCCTTCATGTTCTTTAAACCCTTTCGCTAGAGATTTTGATTTTCGGCATCTATTCACATGCAACTCATTCCCCCATAACTCGGGATCCGAGGGGGCTAATAGCGAGGAAGATCGGCCTCAGTTGTCCTGTTTTCCTGTTCCCTCGTTAGAGGAATTTGGTATCCTGGCTAATAGCGTATCATCAGGATCACCGCTTGATCCAATGCCTCATGAGATCTGGTAGGCCTTTCAAGATGAGCTATTCCCTCCATTGCATTCCATCTGCTGCCAATCATTGACTACTGCGACAGTCCCAGACAGTTGGAAGATGGCAATTGTAACACCTTTGTTGAAAAAGGCTTCCCTGGACCCTCTCTATTCGGCTAATTATAGGCCGATTTCGCTATTACCATTCACGATAAAAATTCTTGAGAGATGGGTCACAAGAGCTTTATCCAACTTCCTGGAAACAAATCTCTGTCTGGATGCTGCTCAATTTGGCTTCAGGCCAGCTCATGGCACCGAGACGGCCTTGGTCACCGTGCTGGACGATCTACGAACGCGAGTCGACAGGGGCAAGTCTGCATTTTTGGTGCTACTTGACATGTCGGCCGCGTTCGACACGGTGGACCATGAGGTATTACTTGGCCGTCTCCGGAATGCGGGAGTGAGTGGCATGCCTTAGACTGGCTCACTTCTTATTTGGACAATAGACAACAAGCCGTGGCATTACCACCATTTCGATCAGCCACTCGGCAGGTGAAACAAGGAGTCCCCCAAGGGTCGGCGATTAGTCCGATCCTATTTAATATATATCTCCGTCCCTTGGTAGCACTGATAAAGTCATTCGGCATATCAGTCATCAATTATGCCGATGACACTCAGTTGATTTTTTCATTTGAGGGATCGGAGATAATTTCAAGGGATGCCTTTCACTGTTGTATGTCGGCAACAGCAGCATGGCTGCGAGCCAACGCGTTGCAATTCAACGGGTCAAAAACTGAGGTACTTTATTGCTCCTTGGACCGAACCCCTCGCACATTGCCGGGTGATTTTTGGCCAACGTCTATCCCGGGCTCAGTGGAGGCTGCAGAATCAGCTTGTAACTTGGGAGTCCTATTTGAACCCAATTTGCAGCTTGATGCTTCCGTAAATAGGACAGCAGCGACGTGTATGGGCCTGCTTCGTGCCCTTCGAAAAATCCTGCCACTTCTTCCTCGGGGATCCAGAGTAGAGGTAGTGCGTAGTTCCATCCTCAGTAGGCTAGACTACTGTAACGCACTACTTCTGGGTGCCCCGAAGAACTTGGTCCTTAAACTCCAAAGGATCCAGAACATGGCCGCAAAACTGGCCCTGTCTCGACCGCGATCCGCCTCCTCATCGGCAGCTCTGGCCGACCTTCATTGGCTTCCAGTCCAGCAGAGAATTGCATTCAAAGCTCTATGTCTTGTTTTTAGAGCCCTGCATGGACTGGGACCAATACCCCTTCAGAATCTTTTTTCCTGGTATCAGGCAGCCAGACCTTTGAGATCCTCTTCGGCGTTCCTGGTAAGGGTCCCCAGGATAAACAGAGTAAGGATGGGCGGACGTGCTTTTAGTTTCACGGCCGCCACGTTGTGGAATACTCTACCTCTGACACTGAGGAGTAGCCATGACCTGCCTACGTTTAAAAGGGACCTTAAGACCCACTTGTTCCCAAGAGTAATGTAGCCTACCTAACAGATGTATGGATCGGTCTCAGCGCCAGGATGCCCTTTGGGTGACAGTTGCGCTCAATAAGCAATAAATGCATACATACATACATAACTCCTGTACCCCTGAATCTGGGATCTTCGTATCACTTTGCTGAGTATCTCCCTAGCAGGACCCCTTTGGGGAGGGGCAACACCTACTCTTTTGCTGAGAACGTCATTGTCCTCTTGATATACTCCCACCTTGCCCCCTAATCCCTCCTCCCATTTCAGAACTTTTAGCCCCTGATGGTCTTATCAAAATGAAAAATTAACTGAGACAGAAGCTAGCAGAAGAGAAAACTAGAAACCTGAATTCCACATTCCATCTTCTGCACAAAAGTTGTGAGATGGTGGATATCACAAGTGAGGATCACACGAGGACACGCTCTCCTACTGCACATCTACTGCATCTCCAGGGAATCTTTGCCTGCCTGTCCTTCGATAAGTGCAAGTATATGTTATATTAAAATTATTTGTAGAGCGCACGTACACCGTTCGGTGTCTTAGTGCTAAATTTAGGAGTAGCCTGGGTCCTGGTAGGTTATTTATATGCCTAGATAAACAGCCAGATCTTAAGAAGTCTCCTGAATGTCAAAAAGTCTGTACAGGAACTGATGTCAAGGGGGAGGGCGTTCCAGAAGTGAGGGGCCAACACCGCAAATCTACCACCGCCTCGTCTCTTCAGTTTGTAGGTCGGTGTGATCAGGAGGTTCAGGTGGGCTGAGCGCAAATTGCGGGCAGGTCTGTATCGCTGGATAAGGTTGGAATCAAATTTCGGACAGGCGCCATGCAGAGATTTAAAAATTAGGCACCTGGTTTTGAAAGCACAACGTTGTGTTATGCGGAGCCAATGTAGCTTCCTCTTAAAGGGGGAAGCATGTTGCCATCTGGGCAGATTGAAAATCAGTCTGGCGGGCGGGTTTTGTACCAGTTGCAGTCTTTTGACTAGATACAACGGAAGACCGAAATAAAGTGAATTCGCATAGTCAATGAGAGAAGTGACCAAAGATAAGACAGCCTGAACCACTGCTACCCTAGTGAGGAGTCTGCATATTTTCTTTGTCTTATATGTATACTAGGACACAGATCTTAATCTTGATAGGGCAGGTAGTGCATATTGCCAGAACCCTACTGTGTGCACCACCAGCGTTCATCAGAAGGTAAAGAACAATAATGTGCTTTCAAACTGCACTATTTGCACACCACGGGCCCGATTCACAGAATTAACTTACTACTTTTGGTATTTACAGAATGAACTTACTCATTTCGGTATTCACAGAAGTTAGGACTACTAACTTTAGGACTCCTAAATGCCTTCTGTGAATACCGAAATTCTTAAAATTAGGATTTTTCTCAATTTAGTAGTAGTAAAGTTAGGACTCCTAACTTTAGGATGCCCAAATGCCTTCTGTGAATACCGAAATTCTTAAAATTAGGATTTTTCTCAATTTAGTAGTAGTAAAGTTAGGACTACTAACTTTAGGATGCCTAAATGCCTTCTGTGAATACCGAAAGTCTTAAAATTACGATTTTTCTCAATTTAGTAGTAGTAAAGTTAGGATTCCTAACTTTACTACTACTAAATTGAGCAAAATCCTAACTTTAAGACTTTCGGTATTCACAGAAGGCATTTAGTAGTCCTAAAGTTAGTAGTCCTAACTTTACTACTACTAAATTGAGAAAAATCCTAATTTTAAGACTTTCGGTATTCACAGAAGGCATTTAGGAGTCCTAAAGTTAGTAGTCCTAACTTTACTACTTCTAAATTGAGAAAAATCGCAATTTTAGGACTTTCGGTATTCACAGAAGGCATTTAGGAGTCCTAAAGTTAGGAGTCCTAACTTTACTACTACTAAATTGAGAAAAATCCTAATTTTAAGACTTTCGGTATTCACAGAAGGCATTTAGGAGTCCTAAAGTTAGTAGTCCTAACTTCTGTGAATACCGAAATGAGTAAGTTCATTCTGTGAATACCAAAAGTAGTAAGTGCATTCTGTGAATGCCAAAAGTAGTAAGTTCATTCTGTGAATCGGGCACCACATGTTCACAAACACAATCTACACACTGCATACACACAAGTCAACTGTTTCATACTCATTTACATTTCTCTTGAACAATCTATAACTGACTCATCAAGCAGTTATTACATCTTAAGCTCATCAACACCCTTTTCAAGCCTTCATTTTGGGATAAAACTTATATAAGCATCAAACACTACTTCATCGATTGTAACACCATTGGTTTTTAGTGATTCATCATAGCAGCATTTCAAAACCATTTCCATTAAATATACCAATCACATTTGACTCAATATCCAGCACCAATTGTGGTAGCATCGCTGCAGTACATCTTCAAGATGTAAGAGGTCAGTACACTATGCTAATAAAATGGATAATACACTTATGTATAATTGTGCAACCACAGTCCCCCTTTCAAACTGGTTGCCACCAGAACCACCATATTTGCTTTACGAACATCTCTAAATCCAACTCTCTACAGCACATAAAATAATTAGAAAAAGAGCAAATTAGGGGCAGCAGTTGTAATCAATGTGTGAGATCACTTTATGGTCAAATAGCTCTTAGGCTGACAAGGAACATCATGGTAATGTTTTCGTCTCTGCTTTCTTCCTGACATAAGTAGGGTGGCAAAAGCAAGCAGGAATGTAAAGCATAGGGATTTGCAAATACTAGTGAAAGAATTTTTGTTTGTCTTGCTGGGTTTCCCGAACTATTGAACCTCCTTTAAAAAAAACCCTATATATTTTCTCTTTCTATAGGAAGTGGAGTTGTTTAATCAGACCTTGACATTTGATCATGGCCAAAAATTTCAGGAAACAAACTGGGGGAAAGTGTGTGAAGATCTGAAAGACAAAGCTTTAATGGAAGTTGGTTGCCATGACACAGGTAGTTGCGTACCAGAAATGCACTTATTTATAATAACCCGGCTTTGTTCATTCCTACTGTCAGACTGTGTAAACCAATGTTAAGATGATATGGCACCAAATGGAACCTGGATCCGCCAGTATCACATTAAGGATTAAATATAATTTAACTAATCAGCATGCACACAAGTACTCTTGAATCATTCCAATTAAAGTTAATGTAACTGTGTCATGGAGGTGGTTGGATATATGTTACATGTATTAAGCTTATTAAAATTCAGACAGTTACACACATACCTTTTCCACCGATTGATGGCAATATTCCTTGTGTAATCCCATTTCATAGCATACATTCCCTTCTTTTGATGTGTAAATGATCTTTTTGGCCAAAGTCCATAGGAAGCACCATCCACAAGTACTCGTTATTATGGAGCAATTTCCTCTGCAATCCCCAATTACCCTTTCCCAACGCCTAGAGGAAAATGTGTGAAGGAAGCCTACATGCACACTTACTCCTTCTGAAAACTGTGCTTCTATTCTTTTTCAGCTACACATCAAGATATTTGTCCTGTTAAAGGCGTATCCTCAGGGGTGTGCCGATGCTCAGAGGGGTCCACCTCTCAACAGCCCCAAGTCTGGATTATTGTAATAGCGCAACCTTTTGAGATGGTTAAGCGGGGGAAGGAAAGGTTGGGATCTGCAGGGAGGGAGATCTGTGAATGGAGGGAGAGAGACTTGTAATATACTCTTATTTATAACAGTAACTATCAAAACCAGCAAGTGAGGTTAGAGACACAAAATAACTACATGTAAAAGAAAATAATCAACCCAGTAACAGGGGAGATGAGAGGGTGTATTCAAGTTTCCAACACAGATGCTGAAAAAGGGTGGGAAATCGAGATTATAAACATACACCTCCTTCTGTGAATAAGGCATGTATACTCAAGAGATAATATGAAACACTTTAACCAACATACCTACCCTCATTAACAGGTCGGGATGAACCACAAAGGGTGGGAGCATCAGGCTTCCAGTCACCCACTACTGATCCCCTTGTTAAATGAACAAAAGAATTGCCACTGCTTAATAAATCCGTTCTTAGTATAGCTCCATGAGAAACAAAACAGTAGAGTACCATGAACAGATCAGGATGAATAGGCTTCGAGGCTGTAACTTCCAACACATCCAATAATGAGCCTCTTTTTAAATATCCACTTAAGACAGAATTCCTAGAATCAAGTAGATGAAAGAGAGATGACCCCACTAGTTCCAGGGAACATGGTGCTCGAGACAATTTAAGCCTAAAGGGAACTCCCTGGAAACAGACTGTATAGATTCTCACATCACTCACTCATTCTTTCATACCGAGCTCTTATTAAGCCAACTTCTATTCCCAATATATTTTCAGACTAAAATGTAGCGCTTACAATGTTTTTATTTATATAAAACGTTCTTTATCTTGACATTTAAAATTTCGGAAATATTCCCGAAAGACTACACATAAAAAAAAAAAATCTAATTAAAAAGTTTTGGGATACAGTTTAAACATTTCATTTCATATCATTAAAAAATATACTGCATATACATTTCAAAAAAGAATGTCATAAAATCATAAACCACCATAGTTACCCCTTCTCACTAAGCAAATCTAATGCTCTTCTTAAACATTAATTTGATCCAATAGCCCTATATGTTTTGTATGGGACACTCAATACAGGAATTCCCATGTATCTACAGGTTCCCAGGCTTTTTTTGGATTCCTTGTTTAGCATAGGCGTCAACGCGTTTCGGTGGTTTAAACCATTAGATCTGGGGCCACCTTCTTCAGGACACTGTTTCTTGTGGGGTTACTTCTTTGAATTGATTTGATTATTTCTTTAAAAGATCTAACGATGTCTTATGTATAAACTTTGTTTATTGCGCTGCAGAGTCAGTACATCATACCAAAATGCTTCATAGGCTGGCTCGGCATCAACATTCAGCCCGGCCAGCGTCAATACAGCTTTTAGGAAACAGTTCAAACAGGGGAAAGGCGGTATGGGGAGCTTGGACATATGCGCGGCTAGGACCCCATCCCGGTGCCCCAGTGCAATTAGAGTGCCTTCGAGGCCCAATAACTGAGGTGTAGAGTAAAAGGGTATCTCTGTCATATGACGGTTCTCGCAGTGGAGTCCATGTCCCAATAAGCTGAATAGTGTCCAAATAGGGTAAAAAGAACCAAAACACAACAAAACCTCCCCGTTCCCGCCGCCCCCCGACCTACCCACCCCCCACCCATGTTCCAGGTCCATGTTCCTAGCTCGTCGTGATGTTCTCTCAGGCCTCCGTGTTCGTGTCATCCGGTTGGGCCAGACGCAACAAGCGTAGATATCTAGGGCAGGTCATTTCCCTGAATTCGGAGGCTAGAGTGTCAGGAAGGGCCGCCAGAGTTCTGGGTATTTGTCGCCCTCCCCCTTAGCAATCAAGGACAGTTTCTCCATCCCCAGGACGTACCAGAGACGATGCAACCAACCCTGAAATGTGGGGATATGTGTGGTGCGCCAGTAAGTGAGGATATTCTGCGTCGCCGAACCTAGGGCTATGGCTATTAGTCCTCCTCTGTGGGAACGCAGGGGATATGTGATGGGATTGGGGGAGCCCAGCAACACATAGGCTGGGAACCGCGGGATGGTGGTGTCCAAGTGTAAATCTACTTCATCCAGCACCTGAGTCCAGTAACCCCGCAGCTGTGAGCAACTCCACAGTAAGTGTACCAGTGTACCCTTCTCCCCGCAGCCCCGCCAGCAGAGCGCATCCTTAGTGCGGTCTATCTCGTGTAGTTTTTCAGGGGTATAATACCAATATGTGGCCAGTTTAGTGAGAGTGTCCGTCAGCCCCATGTGGCGCGCGGAATGACGGGCCCTATAGCAGATACCTTCCCAATCTTTATTACTCAGCGTGCGTTCTAAATCCCTCTCCCATCTTTTTCGTCCTGCATTATGGATATGTGCGTATTTGCCCAAAAGCATGCGGTAAAGGTCTGAAATGAGGCCGCGGTCAGTCTTTCGGGAGAGCAGCCAGTATTCGTATTCACTAAGTCTGCGGTCCGCCCCCGCTCTAGTGGTGGGTTGGAGCGCCCAGTGTCTCACCTGAAAATAGCGAAGACGTTCGTCCTCTGGCAGACCAAATTCCCGGTGGAGGGCATCAAAGGGGATAGCTCCCCCCTCGGCATAGATGTGGTGCAATACTTTGCAGCCCGCGGGGCCCCACTTCGCAAAAGCCTTCGTATCCATGCCGGGGTCAAAGTCCGGATTGGACACCAAGGGGGTCAATGGGGATGGAAAGGACGTTAGGTCATGTGTTACGTTCACCTGGTCCCATACCTCCAGAGGCGTCCTTGTAATGAAGGAGGCATAGAGATTCGGGGGTCGATGGCACCGCCGTAAGAAGGGCACTTCCTGTAGTGTGCGACCCGCCACTGCCTGATCTTGGAAGAGCCAGTGCTTCTCTGACTCCCATTTGCTCCATTCCACTAGCGTCCGCAACTGCGCTGCTCGGAAGTATAGGAGCAGATCCGGGAGGCCCAACCCCCCCTGTTCAGGAGGCAGCATCGCCAAGCGCAGCTTCATGCGCGGGCGTCGCCCATTCCAGATGAAGTTGGCTAAATCCGCCTGCGTCTGGGGAATCCACCCCTCTGGCGGCCGCATGGGGATAGCCCTGAATAGATACAGCACTTGCGGCAAGATTGTCATCTTAATAGCTGCCACTTTGCCTAACCAGGACAGGGGGAGGTGCCTCCACCTACCCAGCTCCGATCTAATCGTAGTTCTCAATTTCGCGTAGTTCCTGCGGACCGTACCCTGTAAGGTCGGCGCCAGTTGTATGCCCAAGTTCTGTACTGCTTCCGACGCCCATGGGAAGGGGAAAAGGCCCTCTAGGGATGTCCTCGTGGACTCCTCTAGAGAGAGGTCAAGCGCTACGGATTTGCTGAGGTTAACTTTAAAACCAGCCACCCCCGCAAAAGTGTCAAGTACCGCTACACAGGCAGGGAGGGATTCTCGAGGGGCGGAAAGGGAGAGCAGGACATCATCCGCGTACAGGCTGATGGTGTGTGTGAAGGCACCCATCTTAATGCCGCGAATCTCCGGAGTAAGGCGAATCACCTGTGCCAAGGGTCCCATATATAGGGCGAATAGTAACGGGGAGAGAGGGCAGCCCTGCCTCGTGCCCCGTTCTATAGGGAAGCGGGGCGACGAGAACCCATTGACCCGCACCGTCGCCGAGGGTCTAGAGTAGCAATTGAGCACCCAGGCCCGAAAGCGGTCGCCCAATCCAGCCCGCATCAGCACTTGTTCTAAATACGGCCAATGGACGCGGTCGAAGGCCTTTTCTGCATCGATGGACAGCAGCATGTACTCCCCCTCCGTGCGCGTGGATTTTTCTATAAGGTGTAGTGTCCGTTTGGTGTTATCGATAGTTTGGCGTTCCGAGATGAACCCTGTCTGGTCCGGGTCAATCAGTCTCGGCATCAGTGGGCCGAGCCTCGAAGCCAGGATACTGGTATAGAGCTTCAAGTCGATATTGAGAAGCGAGATGGGCCTATATGCCGCACAGCTAGTTTTGTCCTTGCCTGGTTTAGGGATCACGGAAATGGTGGCATCTAGCAGATCCTCCGTGATAGCTCCAGGGTCAGAGAGATGATTGAATAGAGTGGTAAGGAGCGGCACCAGTTGAATGCAGAATTTCTTATAAAAGAGGGCCGTGAAACTATCCGGCCCCGGGGCTTTCCCCAGCCGGAGCCGGGAGATGGCCGAGATCACCTCCTCGGGCCGTATGTCGCTATCTAAGGATCCCGCCTGCTCTGTGGTAAGCGCCGGCAGTTGGGCAGAGTCCAGAAAAGGGCCACTTGCTTCCAAGTCCAGTGTTTCCCCCGAGTACAATGAGGTGTAGTATGCGCCGAATGCGGCAGCGATGTCGCTATCTTCCGTAGCCAGGCCACCCCCAGCCGTTGCGATTTCCTGCACTGTTTGGTGCTGACGTTTCTCCCTAAGAGCCCGGCCCAAAAGGCGTCCGCACCTATCCCCCCCGGTGTAGTACATATGGCGTACCCTCAGTGCTGCAAATTCCGCCCTGTCCTGATCTAGCGCACTTAGCTGTTTCCTGGCCAGAGTCAACTGCCGCCAGATCCTCATCGCACACGTCCTCTGGTGCACCCCCTCCAACTCCCTGACTTTCTGCGTTAGTTCCTCCCTCTTCTCTGCTCGCGCTTTGTTCTCTGCTGCGGCTAAGGCTATGAATTCCCCCCTGAGAACTGCTTTCAAGGCCGCCCAGTGTGTAGTCGGGGAGGTGTCTGCTGTGTAGTTATGGAGAAGGTGCAGCAGCGTGTCCCGCAGACGCCTGCATCGGGGCGGCCGCCGCACCGGCGGGACGAGGAGAGTGGCCAACAGTGGGGCGTGGTCAGAAAGGGATGCAACCCCTATCTCCACCGCTGAGGTGAGGGCATGCAAGGAAGTAGAGGCCAAGAAGTAGTCTAGTCTGGCGTAAGTGCGGTGCGCATTCGAAAAGTAGGAGTAGGCCCTGATGTCCGGATGGAAACTCCGCCAAAGATCCACCATGCCTAGATCCTTCAGACGTGCCAGCCCACCCATCGACAAGGACCCAGCCTGTGTGGAGCGCTGTGCAGATCTATCTAGGGCATTGTCGAACACTACATTAAGATCCCCTCCCAGCAGTATGTGTCTATCAGCCGAGGCCGCCAGCAGGTTAAGCGCCTCATGAAAGAAGCTCTCCTGTCCCTCATTGGGGGCATAGGCCGAACAGACCGTGAAGTCAGATCCCCCCAGCGTAAAGTGGCATGATAAAAGTCTCCCCCTGACCTCCGTCCCCCGTCGTAGGACCCGCCCTCGGAACTTTCTTGCCACTAGTATAGCAACCCCAGCTTTCTTGTGTGGTGTGGATGAAAAAAACTGGTGTGGGAAGAGGTGTGATTTCATGCGTATGCAATCTTTCTGCAGTAAGTGCATCTCCTGGAGGAGACAGATGTCGGCCTGTGAATGCTCGAGGCACGACAGTACCGCCTTGCGTTTAGTAGGGTTGTTAAGGCCTCTCACGTTTAGGGAGAGGATGCGCACCTCAGTAGAGGCCATGAGTCCTCATCCGCACCCCTTGCTCCTGTCCACCCACCCCGTCAGTCCCGATCACCCACCTCGACCCCCAGTGCACTCCACCCCTCCGTTGCCTGCCACCTGAGCTGCCCTGTCGCTCAACAGTGTGGAACCCCCTGGACCTGGAACCCCCCCTCTCCCGCCCTCTCGTACAACTACCCGTAGACTCATCCCTGTCCCCCCCACCCCCCAACATCCCTAAAATGAGCCCCACAGCGCCCCCACCTCCCTCCACCCCCCCCAACGTCCCCAAACAAAAAAACCACAAAGTAGAACACCACATTAGTGTAACACTGTCCCTCATCTATCACAGATGAGTGGATAAAGTAGGGGAATGTGTTCGGCTCTTCCAAGTCCACTCCCGCCGCCGACCGCCTAGGCGAGTCATGACCAATCCGAGGGAGCCCCGGGCCCCCGGCCTCTCGTCCGTCAGCCCTCAGCCGTCGCTGCTAGTTCCAGTGCCGCTGTTTCAACCGCTGCTCGTTGACCTTCATGAATCTCCTCCTGGGGCGGGCGACGCGGCCTACGTCTCCGTCTCTGCTGCCGCCACTGGCTGGTGGCGCTAGCCCCAGAGGTGTTTCCAGGGTGCGTGCTCTCCTCCGGCTCAGGCACCTCAATGCCCAGCAATCGACAGGCATCAGTGAGGGATCGCAGCTGATGCAGGTTGTTGTCCAATTTGAACACTATTCGGAACGGGTGTCCGCAACTATACGTAACACCAAGACGTCTGAGTTCAGCAGTGACTGGTCTGAACGATCTACGCTTCTCCAGAGTGAAAGCCGCCAGGCCCTGAAAGAGTGACGGCAAGTGGTCGCCATAAGTGATGGAGCCCAGCTGTCGCGCCTTTGTAAGGATCTCTTCTTTGGTGCGAAAGTCCTGAACGCACACCAGGATATCAGCTGGCAAGGCACTCGCTGCCCTCAGTGGTCCAGTCCGGTGTGCCCTGTCCAGGGTGATGGCGGAATCAGCCGGCCGACCTAGGATGTGATTGAAGAGGCCCTGCGTGAACTTGAAAAGGTCCGCCGTGTCTGGGGTGAGCTTCACTCCTCGGATTCTTATATTATGCCTCCGAAAGCGGTTTTCCAAGTCCTCAACATACAATTGTAAATCGACCTGCTGGTCGTGAATGCAGATAATTTCTTGCTGGAGTGCCTCCATCTCGACATCCCGGCCGTCGCTTTTCGTCTCCAAGTCCGCTACTTGCTCACCAATGGCGTCCGTATCTCGCCGCAGCTCCCTAATCTCGCCTTTCAGTTCTGTTTTAAGGAGTTGAAGGTCCTCCCTCAGGCCACCAAACAGGGACTCCAAAAAGGATCTTGTGACCGGCTCGTCTGTGGTGTGGGGGTTTGCTCCCGGTGAGCTCCTCGTGAACTTCGCGGGTGCCGCAAGGTGGCCAGCGCTTTGCATATCAGTCTTCTTCCCCATGGTGGTGTGCGTGAGTAAGTCCTTAATGGTCCTATCTTTGCGCACTCTGCCAGCTGCCATGCCCCTCAGGTCGGCCAGTAGCACAAGGAAGGGTAGTCCGGGACGGGCCAATCATGCGTCGTAGGTCTTGTACACCGGCACCGGGTCGTGGGGGCGAAGATTCCAGCCACGGCAGCCCGCTGTCGGCCCCCTTCACTGCCCAAGTTCACACCGCCAGGGCACTGGTGCCGGCGCCCCCTCCTCCGCGACGGCGGTCAAAAGGCAGGCCGGGGCAGTGCAGTCCGTGCGGGAAGGCCACGTGTAGAGTCAGGCACGGTCACAAAATGGCGGCCCTCCAGCCGCCGCACCGGGGAAGCCACCAGGCAGCCCACCAACACTCAGTCAATGGATGGGGCGGTGTATGCAGGTCCCTCGAGGCCACCGCTCCACTCCGGGATCTCCACCTCACCACACTACACCACACGCTGTCCGCCACGTGGGCCGGGGACTCCCCTGCAACCCTCCAGAGTCCGTGGCTACTACGGGTGTAAAATTGCGTCCCCCGCCCCCAAGTACTAGCGTGGCGGAGGTCCCGCCGCTGTGAAGGTACAGGGGTCCGGGTCAGCCGGGGGCCAAGGGAAGTCTCAGTTATGGCGGCGCCGGGCCGCAGGCACTCATCTCCAAAATGGCGGCTCAAAGGTCCAGTAGGCCTTGTTGGGACCGGGGGGGGGCCGCTAGCGTGGTGTACCAGCAAAATGCGGTCGGTGCCGTCCTCAGTGCCCCAACCCGAGCAGCGTGTCCCTCGGGGGCCCCTCCCAGCCGCCCTGCTCTCTCCTCACCTCGGGCGCCGCGTTGGGGAAGCAAGGCGCCAAACTTCACACCGCCGCCGCACTCTAGCAGCTCTGTGTACGGCTCCGGAGCTCTGCTCGTGGCTGCGTGTGGGGCGGCAGGTCTGCAGAAGCCTCCGCGTGGAAGCCGTGTAGCCCCGCCCCTCTCGGCCTCGACTTCGCTGTTCCAGGGATCACGGGCCTCAGTGCGCCGTGCCGTCCCCGTCTGAATTTGGCTCGATCCTGTTATCGTCGGGCCGCGGCACCGCTCCACAGGAGTCTCGCTGTGCTAGTGCCAGGTTCGGGGACCCGGTGACGCCGTCCGGTGCCAAAAGGGATGCTTTAGATGCTATAAAGTGGCGGCCAGCGGCGGGAGCTCGTCAAGGCACGACTGCTCACACCGCCATCTTGGCCACGCCCCCCCTAACGATGTCTTATAAAGCGTAAATGTAATATGTGACATCATCAGCAGTGGATTGCGGGCGCGCGAGTTATAGTGAGTCCAACTAACTATAACGTGGGAATTTCAATGGTTTTGCATGAGTAAACTGTTCAGCTAACTATAACTGGTGTGAAACCTATGGTTTTTTCAGTAAGTAAGTAAGTAATCTTTATTTGGCATAGTTACTTAAAACCATTGCAATATAAAAATGGATTAAGAGCAAAAAAGATAAAACTGCAGTTTTAAAAGAATCAGAAATTAAAATGTTCACATTTCCTTATGACAGATGTGCTTATATTTGGACTTCATATTTGTAAGGTATTGCTCAATGTCCTCATGAACTCATGAAGTCGGTAAAACAGTCAGCAGATTGATGTCAAATCAGTTGAACTGGGGCAGTTGTGGGTTAGGTTTTTTGGCATCTTCTTTTAAACTGCCTTCAGAAATTTTACAAAGCTGCAATTCAAGCCAGGGTCATTAGGATATGGTTTTTTCAGTGAATTTCAAAGGTTTTTTAAATGCTAATTCCTAACTATAACGATTGTGAAACCTATGTTTTTTTTAGTGAATTTCAAAGGTTTTTTAAAAGCTAATTCCTAACTATAACGTTTGTGAAACCTATGGTTTTTTCAGTGAATTTCATAGTTTTTTTAAAAGCTAATTCATTTGTATATCGACTTAGTAACCTACGATTATTTTTTTGTTAGCTGTTTTTTACAACAATTAATTATATATATATTTTTTAAAAACATTTGTTAAATGTATATATTTTTTTTACATGTTTTCCCGGGTGCGCGTACCGGAGAGCGCACCCGGGAGCGCACCGAGCGCTTACCCCACGAAATAAAAAAAAAAAACGTTTTTTTGCCTGTCAGGGTCCTTTTAGGCCCCCTCAGAAAACCTAGGGGGTCAGAGGGTGTCTATTCTGCCCCTTTTTAATTATTTCCCCATTTATGTTTCACCTCTGTGTCTCTGTTCTTCAGAGTCACAAGATCGCGGACTATGCAGACCATTTAGAATGTTTACAGACACTCAAGAGCCAATTAGCTTTTGAAATTTACAACCAATTAAAATGTTTCTTTGGTTTTGAATTTGTGTGTGATGAAGTTTCATTGGTTTTCTACTAATGAAATGGTTCTCTAATGAGAGGGAAACACAGCCATTTTGTGATAGTACTCTTTGAGGTACATTTGTGAGGAATTTTTGGTGTTCTATTTCTGGTGTGAAATTTACACAGTATTATCTCTTCTACTGCTTTCTAAAAGGTGAGTTGTTAATTTGTAAGGGGAATTTAATACTTGATAAAGCTACTTTAATATTATCTATTACTAAAAACGATAAATTAAAGTGATTTTTTTTCTACTATTTACAGAAAGAAATTTAAAAAGAATATAGATGTCAATGACCCCGTTAATATTAATTTTGAAATTTCTGCACTGTGGTGGAAATGACTTAGGCACTTTGACTGGGGTAGGTCTGGAAATGCTTTTAAACGACATCTTTGGGCAATTCACTTTTTTCCAAAAACTGCCTTGGTATTTTCTAATATATGCCAAAGGCAAAAATGGAACTGGTCCAACCAATTTTGTCCACAGATTGAGAAAGCAAGGAAACATGTAAATAAATCTGTTTCTTCTTACCTCAGAGACTATGCTATGGGTTCCATTTACCACAACAACTTGCGTTACAACATGCAAGACATCTATAGGAGAGATGGTGTGCATTTTACAGATGAGGGGAATAGAGTTTTCCTCTTGAATATAAAACTCTGCATTGGTACCCACTTGTAGGTACAAAAACCACCCAATGAACACAACAGCTCTTTTCAGAGCTAACTTACCACTAAACACTCTACATTATTTTTTTACTCTATTTTTTTACGCTGTTTTTCCCCGTGGTGCGCTCAGGGTGCGCGTACCGGAGAGCGTACCCAGGAACGCACCCAGCGCTTACCCCACGATTTTTTTTAAAAAAAAACGTTTTTTTGCCCTTCAGGGTCCTTCTAGGCCCCCCTCAGAAAACCTAGGGGGTCAGGGGGTGTCTACTCTGCCCCCTTTTAATTATATCCCCCTTTCTTTTTTCACCTCTTGTGTCTCGATTCTACAGAGACACAAGATGGCGGACTCTCCGGACTGTTTAGAATGTTGACAGACACCCGACAGCCAATCAGCTTTCCGCTCGCGCACTCCCGTAGCGCGCCGGGTGCGCTCCCAGGTACGCGCACCCGTGAGCGCTCGGAGCGCGCCTATAGATATATATGCGTTTTTGAAGTTAATTTTAAAAAAAAACACTGGAGCAATTTTCAGCAAATATAGCAAAGGCACATCTGCGTACCAGTCCCTACAATTTTGCCAAGTTTGCCGTAATTCCGTTCAGCGGTTCAGGCTGTAGACTTGTCAGACCGTCCTATGGAAATTAACATGGGGAAAACACGTTTTGGGACCCCCCTTTTTTCTCATCCCCCACTTCACGAATCCCCCCGAAACTTCCAGGGAAGGAGCGGAGCGCAACGAGGCAAATTTAAGGAAAATTACAGGCAGATCCCTCAATCGGCACCAAAGTTATTCCCAATAGAATGTTGCGGATTTCCTATGGTAGCCAATCCTAACTACCTACTGGCGACTGCCAGTAGGTAATATATATATATATATATATATATATATATATATATATATATATATATATATATATATATAAATATATATATATATATGTATATATATATATATATTACCTACTGGCGGTCGCCAGTAGGTATATATAGTTAGGATTTTTTCTCTATGGGACTTTTGAAAATTCTATGTCTAATAACATTGGCGTTTGTGGACGGAATCGGCTTAAATTTTCAGGAAAATGGCACATTTTGTTTCTGAGCAGCCCCTGAAAATTTGGGGGGGTTTCGTCAAGGGGGGCCGAGAAAAAAGGGGGGTCCCAAAACGCGTTTTTCCCATTCATTTTTCCATAGGGCGTTTGGCCTCAGCTTTTAGCTCGAACGGCTGAATGGATTTGCACGAAACTTGGCAAAATTGTAGGGACTGTTAGCCCTGGCGCCCTTTGCTGGGTCTCAATATATGTGCTCCAGTGGATTTTGAGAAATTAATGTTTTAAAAAACAGATATATCTGTGACAGCGTACCGGGTAGCGATCCGGTTCGCGTACTTTTCGCGTTACGGAACTTTGCGAAGCAAAGCTGATTGGCTCACCGGTGTCTGTCAACATTCTAAACAGTCCGGAGCGGCCGCCATCTTGTCTCTCGGTAGGATCGAGAGACAAGAGGAGGAGAAAAACGAAGGGGGAATTTAATGAAAGGGGGCAAGGTAGACCCCTCTTGACCTCCTAGGAATGATGTTGGGGTTATTAAAGGGTCCCGTGGGGAAAATAATTTTTTTTTATTTTTCACGGTAGAAGCGCTTCCCGGTTCGCGAACCGGTAGCGAAACGGGAATTCGCCATTTTGTGTTTCGTTTTAATTAAATTACAAGATGGAGGAAAAACTATGTGTGAAATGGGTATAAGGGGGTACGGGAGACGTATCCTGACCCCCTATGTTTTCTGAGGAGGCTTATATATGTTGATACATGTCTTCCAGCGGCAGCGCGTGAGCGGCTTTTTTTTTTTTTGGCTGCGTGACGTCTGTTAACGTTCGATTTGAAGGAAATCAGGAAGTGTTGACCGCCATTTTGTCACTGCGAGTAAATATTTTGTTAAAAATAATTGTTATAAATTAATCCGTATTGATAAACATTGTCTGCGCCATCTTGTCTTTTTTCCAATGCCACACTTTTCTCGTGCACGGCAGCCATTTTAGATGCCTTGACCAGACCCACTCTCTGCACGCCGCCGATCCTCAGCACGGCTCCCCACCCTCGCAAGCATCTCCCCCACGCACTGGTCACCCCCGCTCTCTCTCTCATGCATGGGCCATAAACCTCCCCCCATCTGCGGTGCTCTTCCCTGAGAATCACACCCTGTGCCCGTCCGACACCTCCCTTTCACCCTATTCACTACCGCACCCTCTGACATTCCTCTTCCTTTGTGTCTGATTGTCCAGGCCGGTCCCAGGCTATCACCTAGCCCTGTGGATGTAGTTTATGGCCTCAACTGTAAAGAATCACCCCTCTTCAAAGGAGTTACAGTAGATAATGGCCCCCACCGATGAGATCTGTCACACAACACGCGTTCCTACTATCTGATAACGATCCTGTATTGTGATTGGGGAGGGGATTCTCACTGTGAGGGTGTGTGGGACCGAGCCTGAAGCAGAAGATTCCAGGGATGCCTTTTTGTACATCAAAGCCTTCACAATTATGTGTCACATTAAAAATATATAGCACTCCAACAAAGTAGTAGGATTATAACACTTTAATAACTTATAAATATATACAACGCAACAAAAACAGTAAACACGTTAAAAAAAATGTAAACAGAAGCAACAATGGTCAGTAGCGGTCTGTTGTGCGAATAGTCCGAAGGCAGCACAACGCGCTGAGATCTGGACGGCACCCAGGTGATGTCCTTTACTTGCTGCACTGGTTTTGGCATCCTACAATGCTGCTCCGAAAAACGGCGTGGGGCGCTCCGGGGGGGGGGGAGGGAGGGGAGGCGGCATGAACGGGCCTCCCCAGGTGGAGGCTCGTGTGCTGTAGTGGGGCGCCCCTTTAGCGTTTCACTTGTCATTCAGCGGTTTTCCGTTCGCTTTTGCTGCACTGTGCCTCATTCGGCATTCAGCTGTTTACCGCCCGCTCTTGCGGCTACAGCGTCTCGCTCACCATCCAGTTGAATTGCGCCCACTCTTGCGGTGCAGCGATAGGCGGCTGTCACAGGACTCTTAAAATGGCGGCCGGCTCTTCGGATTTGGGCCTGGTCCACTAAAATGGCCCTGGGACACCTTGGAACTCGGACGCTTGTCTGCTAGGGCTTGGGCCCCATTCTCGAAAGCGTCCCCTCAGCCTTGAAGATTCTACAAAAGTCTTGGGGGCCCCCGACTCCCGCAGGCTTCCGGTGGGGAGCCGCTGCCATGATTGCTTGCGGAATGGCCACGACGGAGCTACGAGATGGTGGTGCTCTCATGCTGACGCCAGCTTCAGTCTGAAACATCCAGAAACACTGTAGACTATCAATTCGATGAGTTCCGGTGGAGCCCCAACATGACCCGGTAGGGAAGAACTTGCCCTCCCCTTTTTTGAGTGATGGTTCTTGTTGCCTGTCCCCTCTGTTGTTATCTAACGGAACCTTTTTGGATTGCCGAGTGAGAAAAAAAAAGGTGGGGCTTTCATCGTTTGGGAAAAAAAAATGTTTTAATCCAATGAAAAGTGTTATTTTTAGGTCATATGATCAAGCCTTCCATCATATGGAAACCAAAAGTAAAATGAACCAATGAAAAGTTTTATAAACAAGTCAAATGACCTGTTATGCGGCTTTGGGCTATAAAAAGGGTACAAAATCCGTTGGCCCACGAGGCGGCGTCAGTAGCGGACCGATGTGCGAATAGGCCGAAGGCAGCACAACGGGCCGAGATCCGGATGGCACCGAGGTGGTGTCCAGCAAGTTGCACTGGTGTGGCCATCCTACAATGCTGCGCCGAAAGACGGCGTGGGGTGCCCGGGGGGAGGCGGCGCGAACGGCCCTCTTCCGCCTCCCCAGGTGGAGGCACCTCATCTGCAGTGCGGCGCCCCTTAGCGTTTCACACGCCATCCAGCAGAGTTGCGCCCGCACTTGCTGCTACAGTAGGCCGAAGGCAGCACAACGGGCCGAGATCCGGATGGCACCGAGGTGGTGTCCAGCAAGTTGCCGCACTGGTATGGCCATCCTACAATGCTGCGCCGAAAGACGGCGTGTCCAGCTGAGTTGCTGTTACTTTTGCTGCTACAGTAGGCCGAAGGCAGCACAACGCGCCGAGATCCGGATGGCACCGAGGTGGTGTCCAGCAAGTTTCACTGGTGTGGCCATCCTACAATGCTGCGCCGAAAGACGGCGTGGGGTGCCCGGGGGGGGGGAGAGGCGGCGTAAACGGACCTCTTCCGCCTCCCCAGGTGAAAGCACCTGATCTGCAGTGGGGCGCCTCTTAGCGTTTCACTTGTCTTCCAGCAGAGTTCCGCCCGCTCTTGCGGTACAGCGACTCGCCCGCCATCCAGCTGAGTTCCGCCCGCTCTTGCGGTACAGTGACTCACCCGCCATCTAGCTGAGTTCCGCCCGCTTTTGCGGTACAGTGACTCACCCGCCATCTAGCTGAATTGCGGCTACTCTTGTGGTGCAGCGATAGCCGGCTGCAAAAGGACTCTCAAAATGGCGGCCTGTTCTTTGGATTTGGGCCTGGTCCACTAAAATGGCCCTGGGACACCTTGGAACTCGGACGCTTGCCTGCTAGGGCATGGGCCCCATTCACGTAAGCGTCCCTTCTTTTGACTGATTGTTCTTGTTGCCTATCTCTTCTGTTGTCATTTAACAGAACCTTTTTGGACTGCCGAAAGGTGTTCTGGTCCGACCGCTGGTTGGTGGAGAAATTTTGATTTGGTGGATAACCCCCGACCTGCCAGTACATCCACCAATGAAGTGGCAGTGACAGAATCAGAGGCAAGGGAAACGGTTCTAAATCTTCAGAAGAACTTTGGACAAATGAAAATGACATGTTTAACTTGCGGCAAATTAATTTCCTGTGGAGAGAGGAGTGTTACTCTAATCAATAGAGCTTATGAACATCATCATAGTCGCTGGTTGGTGGAGACATTTTGACTATATCCTAGACTTGCCCGGCATCGCCAAAAATGGCGCCGGTATAAATGGGACTCGTAACTCCTTGTTGTGTACTGGTTGCCCAACCTTGATATCACGAGATACGTATGCAGTTTTGAAGCACATGGCGGGCGGGGACGAGTACTGATTGAACATTTGGACATCCCTATTGATATTAAGTTCTGATGTGTTATTGATTACTGTACTATTGAAAGTTCGAATTAACGTCACCCATGGTACTTGCCCGCAAATGTATATCTAGATAATTTTATTGTAACTGGCCCTGTCGTACTTTAATTATAAAATGTACGTCCACCGATTCCGCAATTGTTAGACACTTTAGTTCTTGCAACCTAATGGCCCGCCCGTTACGTTCTTTTACAGTGTAAATGTCCTCTCATCATATACGATTCCAGTTTGCTCCGTGGCCGGCCCACGTGGTTATAGGCCCGTATTTGTATACTGACATTTTCACAATAAAGGTTTTTAAAACTAAACATGGTAGTAGTACTTACATTGGTAAAGTTTTGAATAATAGCCACTGTTTTCGAATTAGTAAAAGGCAAGTGAAATAAAGCAGTCCGATTACATGACGGTTAAAAGGTATAATACGCAGGAACGCAGTAAAGATAAATGGTCAAGGGCTGTTGTGTTTTCTACTCCTGCAACATAAAGTGATCGATAAGAATCTGATATTCATGCCTATCAGCAAGTAAGACAGCAGGCCGAGCTTCTTTTGCTCAACGGCTCCCTCATGGGACAAAGAAACGCCCTTTTTCTCGAAATAGGAATATTTTACTTGCAGGACAGTTGTAAATTTCCCGGGAAAATACATTAGCCTGGAACATTGTTAGTGGTAAACTGTAAATGCATCTGGGTCCTTTGCTTTACAAGTCAGAGTGAGAAAAAAAAAGGTGGGGCTTTTATCATTTGGGAAAAAAAAATTATCGAAAGCAATGAAAAGTGTTATTTTTAGGTCATTTGACCAAGCCTTTCATCGTTTGAATAACAAAAGTAAAATGAACCAATGAAAAGTTTTATTAACAAGTCACATGACCTGTTATGCTTATGTTACGCGCTCCGCGCCGCGCCCCGGATCGCTTCCGGGAAGCTGCGCTTCGCGCCTCGCGCACCGGAGCACTTCCGGGTGCGCCAACGCGGCGCGTCATATGACGCATTACGCGACAACGCAGGTCCAGAATATAGTCAAAATGTCTCCACCAACCAGCGGTCGGAACACAACCCCTTTCAGCAGTCAAAAAAGTTCTGTTAAATGACAACAGAAGGGACAGGCAACAAGAACCTTCAGTCAAAGAGGGGAGGGCAAGTTCTTCTCTACCGGGTCACGTTGGGGCTCCACCGGAACTGATCGAATTGGTAGTGTACAGTGTTTCTGGATGTTTCAGATTGAAGCTGGCGTCAGCATGAGAGCACCCCGTGGCTACGTCGTGGCCATTCCGCGAGCAATCATGGCAGTCGCTCGCCACCGGAAGTCTGCGGGAGTCGGGGGCCCCAGTGACTTTTGTAGAATCTTCAAGGCTGAGGGGACGCTTTCGGGAATGGGGTCCATGCCCTAGCAGACAAGCGTCCGAGTTCCAAGGTGTCCCAGGGCCATTTTAGTGGACCAGGCCCAAATCCGAAGAGCCGGCCGCCATTTTGAGAGTCCTGTTGCAGCCGCCTATCGCTGCACCGCAAGAGTGGGCGCAATTCAAGTGGATGGCGGGCGAGATGCTGTAGCCGCAAGAGCGGGCGCAACTCAGCTGGTTGCGTGAAGCGCTGGGGTGTACCTGAGAAACCTCCACCTGGGGAGGTGGGGGAGGCTCGTTCGCGCCGCCTCTCCCTTCTAGTGCATCCCACGCCGTCTTCTGGCGCAGAAATATGTGATGGTTGGACTAGGGCACCGCAGGACGTGTCTTTAGGTCAAACGAATTGTGGTACAATGTTCAGAATGGAAGAGTCACCAAAAGGCAAAAAGTTCCGCTTGACCCCGGGAGCCGGCCGCCTATGTCGGGGGCGATCTCAGGCCACACCAGGGCAACAAGACTTGGGGAGGGGGTCGGAGCCAAGCGCCCTCTCCGAGTCCGCGCCATCACACCGCCCCTCGGGGGCCTCCGTCAAGCGGTTCAGGGAGGCACCGCATCACATTGTTTTCCAATGCAGTCAGGTCCACAAACAGCCCCCACTTACTTTGAGAATAGTGAAGCTGCAGCAGGTGCAAATAAGCTTCAGACAGTGTTACAAGCGCTGCTCAGAACTCTGAACTATGGCACCCAACATCCAGGACTTATGCCATTTGTGCAGGGCAGTGACATCGAAGCAACTCAGGGACCAAAACCATGAACGTACACTCACGTATGAAAATCTTACTATTGATGCTTGACTGAGGCCAAGGAGATCAGAGTGCATGAGTCCCATGCTCGATCGATTGAGCTAGCCGGATCGGGCAACAAAAAGGTGGTGGTGGGGGTGGCGGCATCAGCAAGGCATCCTCACACACAACTTGTCGGACATCAGCTCTGGATGTACTGGGGACGAGTTTTGGCGCATGGTGTCGTCCCCGGGCAATTTGCACAATGGTCCTCCACCCCTAGGCCGCCAGCTATGCTACCTCGACAGGAACAGTGATGGATGTTGCAACAAGCTGCCATGTAAATAGTTATTTAAT
Source organism: Lissotriton vulgaris (assembly GCF_964263255.1). NCBI lineage: Eukaryota > Metazoa > Chordata > Amphibia > Caudata > Salamandridae > Lissotriton > Lissotriton vulgaris. Next base: position 1,177,978,688 of record NC_141696.1, read on the forward strand.
AAAACGTTTTACCCTGTTATTTTGCTGGTGTGTTGTATATATTTATAATATTTGCATAGGGTTTGTCGTTATTTTGGGCGGGGTGGGTGGCGGAGCCGAGCTGTCTTGCAGCCATCATGGTGTCGAGCTCAGTTCATCTCACTAGTTTCGTATTTCTCATGAGGGGTTGTTCCTAATGTTTCTATTTTAGCGAGGTAAAAAAGAGATCCCATTAGTGGCCTACTGATTTTGCTCGATTCCTTTTGTTTTTTTAAACGATTTTTCACTATCTGCAAAGACTAAACAGAGTATTGCGACTCTGTGCTTGTTTGTAAATAGAGAATGAACCAAAGAGAACCAATTCTAAAACAGTAAATGCTTGGATAACAATCAATCAAATGGATTGAGAAGCAGGCACGACGGATTACAACGGGGGCAAAGGCCTGCATTACCTACCCTTCACTATCTGCAAAGAGAGAATACTCCTAAAAGAAAAGAGGGGGGGGGGCAGCGTTCAAAGCACATCAGCGTGCATAAACACGAAAATGTTTTTACCTATCACGTACTTGACATTTCACAGCTTTTGATATTTGCTATTAAAAAACCATTGAAATTCACTGAAAAAAAACATAGGTTATAGACCATATATAGTTAGGGATTAGCATTTACAAAACCTTAATTTACTCGCACAAAACCATTGAAATTCGCATATATAGTTAGTTGCAATAACTATATATCGCGCACCCGCAATCCACTGCTGATGATGTCACATATTACATCATTCATGACATGGTCAGTGACATCACTGATGACATCACTGATGCCATCTCAAATGACATCACTGATGACATCACTGATGACAACTCAAATGACATCACTGATGACATCTCATTTGACATTACTGATCACATCACTGATGATATCATTTATGTGATAATAAAATGAACCTCTTCAGACTCTAATATAACCTTAGATACAATCAGTGTAAACAGACACTCACAGACTGTCACTTATCCATGGAGTTACTCACACACCTAGTCAGTCATGCAAAGAATCCATCACACCTCCATTTCCTCAACTATACAGTTATACACACCTTACTTATTCAAACATATACTAACACATATTTACTCTCTTATACAATCCCTGATACATGTTCACAATGATCCATACAGCCACTCACACATTCACTGGCTCTTATGCACAGTTATTTATATATGTCAACTCTCACATGTACTGTGTTTTACATATGTACTTACTTTGACATGTAGCACTGAGAAATCCATTCACTCACCAATACACTCATGCACACAGTCAACCGCCCATACAGCTGTTTCCACATGCACTTTTGAACCCATACATCTAGTGAATCAACTGCTCACACATCTATGCACAGAATTACACACCTCCCAGCCACCCACACACACACTCAGTCTCCCATACAAATACTTGGGCAACCAATCAATAACCCAAATAGTTACTGATATAGCTACTGATCAACACAAGCAGCAGTTTACAGAACAACAGACATAATGATGCACAAATTAAGACAGTTTAGTCACTAATCCATGCACTCAGTGAGACACATTTAATCACTCACTCATACAGTCAGTCATGCACCTACTAAATCCTTCATCCAGACACTTATACATCCACTCATTCTTCAATATGTAAGACATATTTTGCCTTTACAGAAACATACAGTCACTGGATGTTGTCATCAGTGATGCCATCAGTGATGTCATTTGAGATGTCATCAGTGATGTCATCAGTGATGTCACTGACCATGTCATGAATGATGTAATATGTGACATCATCAGCAGTGGATTGCGGGTGCGCGATATATAGTTATTGCAACTAACTATATATGCGAATTTCAATGGTTTTGTGCGAGTAAATTAAGGTTTTGTAAATGCTAATCCCTAACTATATATGGTCTATAACCTATGGTTTTTTCAGTGAATATATATATATATATATATATATATATATATATATATTAACGGTGGGCGGCCAGCTACGCTCCGTGCACGGAGTGTGCGTAGTGCCGCCTACTCCTCATTTTGCGGAGCTGGCGTAGCCAGGCGGCACTACGCACGCTCCGCAGACGGAGCGTAGCTGGCCGCCACCCGCCTCCCTCCCGCCCTCCCTAAATACTTTCAAATAAAGGAATCAAATAATTTAAAAAGCACTTACCTTGCCCACCGCTGCCCGCTGCGTCCCCGGGGCTCGCTATCTTCCGTCTTCCATCTTCTTTAGTAATGCACATGCGCGGGCGGCCGCGCATGCGCATTTTCACGAGAAAATGCGCATGCGCGGCCGCCCGCGCATAATACTTACTGTATTGTAGTACTTACTTATAATTTCAACATGTTATAAGTAAGTACTACACCCTATACTCTCTAAATACAAAACCGTGAACATCATGAAAAGACTAGGGTACTAGACCCTGTATCACTTGACATTAATTAAGTTACTTATAACATGTTGAAATTATAAGCATGCCAAGTCTTTCTTTTCTTTTAATTTTTCACTAAAATGTAACAAAAACTACATATCCCATAATGCCTCATAAATGGCTGTCTATGGGTCAGTATAAATAGAAACACTGTAGAGGGACTAACCAACCGTGAGCAAGGCCGTGTAAGGCTGAAACGCGTTGGTGGGGTGAATAGTCTTGAAATAAAGGCTTAACCAAGACATCCTGATTGTGCCGCCTCCTTTGTTTTCCATATATATATATATATATATATATATATATATATATATATATATATATATATATATATATATATACACACACACTGAAGAAAACATATATATACATATAGCGTAATAGACGGAAGGAGCAGACCGGCCAAAATCTCAGTCCACACACAGAATTATAGCACTCCGGAAGGAAGGTGCTTACTCAGCCGAAGATGTTTATTTACAAAACAAACTCATGCCTAAATAAGCGCTTTAATTCTGCAAATGAGCTATAGTATACATATCTTAAATTACATACAATCCCTTGTTCTAGAAACAAGAGGTAGAGTACAAATAACTGAAATGATCTACCACAGTCAGAACATTTGCATTAAATTGTTTACATGCACATAAATAGGAGAGAACAATAATATCTTATTCATAATAGATCACAGTTCATTAAAGAAGAATCCACAAAATATTGCCTTGTAAAATTAACCAATTCCCACCAAATATATAATCAGAAACCAGCAGAGTGTATAGTACTTCACCTTCTATTAATAACCAAAGCTAAATGGGAATGCTATCTCTCTATCCAAACATGAATTAAAAGAAGTTGACTTGAAATGAGAAAGGTTAAAAACATATCTTGATTTAGCAACAATATGTTTAGGCAAAATATGTTTTGCTAGCAATCATGACTGATCTGAGTGCAGAAATGATGGGCTGCACGCTTACAAAGTAGACTAATTAATTAAAACAAACCTTGAATTACCCTCTAATTTCCCTGGCTTTGAATAGCAATAATTAAAATTTCTTTGAAGGTGCAAGACTCATCTCCATCAGAAACAATCATACATTAAATACATTAAATATTTTCAAAGTGAGGAATCTACAAATTACAAAGCATATACAAACATCACCTGGAATCCTAACAAGCTAATGTGACTGGAAAATAATATTGACTTGTATTGCTGATCTTATTTATTTGTTTGATGAAATTATTGACTGAACTTTTAGGAAGTTTGAACAAAGGCATGTATATCATTATGTTTCTCATATTAAGAATAGGATTATTTTTAAAATGTGAGCAATTCTTTTACTGTTGGTAACCATCCCTCAGCTGTGTTTCCTTATGACACAGCTTTACTTCCTATCTTGTTTTAACCTCAAATAATAAGCTAAGACCTACCATCATTTATAAGATGTCACAAAAGTATTTGCTGTACCATTAGACATGATGTAATCAACTTCTAAAATCTGTGTATAGCTGAAAGAAAAACAGAATCTTTCAAACCTTTTACATCTTCTTTACAACTGTTCAACCCTTGCATTAATAATGTGTTGCAATATAGCATTAAAGACATAGCATAAGCTAAAAGAGGAAAAAAGCCTATGCAAGAAACTAGAAAGACAATGGAGAAAAGATTACAATCCTGCCAATAAAGAAAAGTATAAGCTAGCACTTAATACATACCACCTATCATGTAAAATCACCAGGGGAAACTTCACCAAAAACACGATCTTAGAAGCGCAGAATCACTCAGGGACTCTCTTTAAGGTCCTTAAGAATCTAGCTGGAGCAGCAGCCCTACCTGAACCTCCTGTCTTATCACCTACCCAATGCAATAACATTGCTAATTTCTTCCACGAAAAAATAGCTACGATATACGCCAATTTGACATCTAACAATGATGATATTGATATCAGCTCCCCTACATCTCTTAAAGAGGATCAATGAGAGCCCCCTATGAAACAAGAAATTAGAACATGGCAACCAATAGACGCTTTTGCCTTTAGGACTGCTTTGAGTAGCATAAAATCAGGTTCACCCCTAGATCCTCTACCTGCGCATGTCCTTAAACAATTGGACATTCCTATCCTGGAGGTACTTAGAGCATTATTAAATGCCTCCCTAAAGGAAGCTGTACTACCTAATGACTGGAAACACGCCATGGTAATCCCCCTGCTAAAAAAGGCCAACAGTGACCCCGAAGTGTTCTCCAATTTTCACCCGGTATCTCTATTACCGATCATGTCTAAAATCCTAGAAAAACATGTTAATAAGCAGCTATCAGACTTTGTCAATGACAATAATCTGCTGCACTACTCACAATCAGGCTTCAGAAAAGGTCACTCCACGGAGTCCACCCTACTTGGGGTCACTGAGGTTATACGACAAGAACTTGATACGGGAGGCACGGCGGCACTCATCCTTTTAGATTTGAGTGCCGCATTCAACACCATGTGCCACACCACCCTCATCAAGTGCCTGGAAGACATTGGAATTAGAGGGAAAGCACTGAAATGGTTGGAGCAATTTCTCCTGCATCGTACTTATCAGGTCTTCTCCAAAAGCAATCGGTCTGAAGTACATACGTCCCCCTATGGAGTGCCCCAGGGCTCTATATTGAGCCCCCTCCTTTTTAATGTGTATGTCACTCCCCTAGCTAAAATTGCAGAAGAGATGGACCTCACCATTTATTCATACGCGGACGACACACAACTTGTGTTCTCTCTTACATCTACAGAAAAATCGGACATCTCTCCCCTTCGATCTGGACTACTCAGAATGGCCAATTGGCTCCCCTCTAAAAAATAAAGCTGAATGGGGACAAAACAGAGCTATTAATTTTTGGCAATCAAAAGAATTTCTGGGGCCCAACTCACTGGCCTGCGGAAATGGGCGCCACCCCGACCGCGGTTCAATCCGCACGCAATCTAGGGATGATAATCGATGATAAGCTGTCCATGCGAACACACACAGCTAAAACTGCCTCCACATGTTTTCTCATCCTCAAATGGCTGAGAAAAATATTGTGGGAACTGCCAGATGATGCTCAGAGGACTGTCATACAGGCATTAATTACGTCTAGATTAGACTACGGGAACGTCCTATTCTTAGGAGTTACGAATAGCACTCTGAACCAACTGCAAGTAGTCCAGAATTCCGCGGCCAGAATGCTCCTTAATCTCCCAGGACGCACGAGGATGACAGAACATCTTAGAAATCTACACTGGCTGAGAGTGACCAGCAGAGTAAAGTTCAAAGCACTGTGCTACATGTACAGGATCAGCTCTGGAGCAGCCCCGGAGTACCTATGCAAAATGGTCCAGAAATACCTACCTGCGCGTAACTTACGCTCAATGAATCAAGCAAAATTAATTGTGCCCAGGGTAAAAAGGGCTCGACTAGGAGGTCGCTCTTTTTCCTTTTTAGCACCGGCACTATGGAACTCACTCCCCCTCCAACTACGGCTAGAACCATGCTATCTACGCTTTCGCAAGGGAGTGAAATCATGGCTGTTTAATGAATAATTGTCCCCTGCTTCCTTACCAGTAATACAGATCCAGGGCGCCGGGAAACCCTCAGGGTAGCTGTTGCGCCATACAAATGCAATAAATAAATAAATAAAATAAGTAACACCCCTCAATCTAGCTGTAAAAATAGCCTATTTCAAATCATGACTTGAAATTGGTGTAATTTTTAGTTCTTGCCAGGTTTAAGTTTTCCAAATAAAGGTCATCATAAATATGGATACTAATAAGGGCTTTTAGGTAGCCCTTTCATCCATTGGCCTGGTCAAATGTCAATCAAGTCCGTCAACAGAAACCTAACACGAGGAAGAAGGGTAAAACAGGGAAGGGTGAGAGAGAAAGACAACAGATGTCTTACTGGTCACAGATTAAAAACGTTATTACTGGCCTGGAGTCCAGGTCAGCACTTTAGTATGGTAAGCCTCTTCTCCACACATAGGTTACCACTTGGTTGACATAGAACTCACTCTGGTAGCTATCTGGAGAGGATTGGTGTTAGTGCAAGCAAAAGACTGTAAGACAAAACATAGTAACAGAAGTGTGTGATACTCCCAGCAGACATGTGTACCCAAATCATAAGCTGATGTTGCAGTAGTGAGAGCAGACATCAACCTGAAAACTGGTTCCCATGATGCCCAGGCATTGGATACTATATAACAGTAGCTGGTCAACTGTGGCCAAGCAAAGAAAAACATGCTGCAACAAATGAGGATAATAGTACTTGGACACAAGGGAACTAAGACGGAACAGCACAACCAATGTGTGGAACACTACTACAGGTGAACAAACTATTGAATGCAACTGTAATGTGTTGCCAAGCAAATGGGTCCTAGAGCACAGGCATGCTTTTCAGCACTATCCCAGTTAACACAGAAGTGCCTGTTAACCCTGAAGTCTCACTCCTGTAATGGAAAGCGGTCCAGCTTCTAACTTTCCAGCAACCTGTCCTCAGAAACTTCTTTCCTGTCAGAGTTTATTGATTTTAAAATGATTGCAAAGAGTCTTAGTAGCAGACTCCTTGCCATTCTTGTGATGACTTGCCCTTAAACTCATGACATAAGGGGAATCTTGGAAAGACGACCAAGATGATATGAGTCAATAACTATGTTAAAGTACTCTCCAGTATAAGGAGTTTATTGCTAAATCCTACAATTTCATTGGCAAACTTAATCTAAAACGTTAGAATGTCTGCTGTTTCACAATTGGTCCTTATATATTTAATACGAATAGTCACAGATTCCCATGTTTAGTGGACAGCCATACCTATTTGCCTTCTTGATCTGTCTTTCAAGTGCAATTGGCATCAGTTATGTATAAAAATGAATAGCAGCATCATTCATTTTACTCTGCATAAATTAAGCAAATGTCAAACACCAGCCTTTGCACATATTTAAGAGCTCTTTATCAGCAGCATGAGTTTCTATTATAAAAACAATATTATCTCCTTGTATTATATTTAAGTAATCGGCTACCTTTTTTCTCTTTGTGGGGCACTTACAACATTTTTGATTAAGGAATTCACCCTTTAGAGAATGGATATTAGTCATGTTTTTGCAAATAATTTTGGTACCAATGCCTCAAACTAGAGACAGTTTATATTAACATTAGCTCCTCAGTCAACAGTTGTTTGGGAAAGAAATTAAAAACAGCATCTTAACAACAGAAAGACACAAACAAACAACAGTGGTCATGACAAACCACTTGTAACTTAACCAGTTACAATCACAGACCATGTCTAGATGTAAGTGCCCCAGAGGTATTGAATATAACATATATATAAAAAGGGCATACCGTTAGTTGGCTTGTTTTGGTGAAAGGTATACAAATATGTCACTTATTCACACTTGGGGTATTTCATTGAGGGAAATCATTAGCCATCTGTGATTGGTAGTGACTGACACATTTTATAATTACTTCATATTGTTTATTAACATTATTGAGTGTTGCATTTTTAGGTATTTGTCAAATGAACACTTAGTAGAAAATAAATAAATCTATTTTGAAAATTATACACTCTCTACTGACATTTCACAACGATATTGCACCATTTTATAATTTGGAAAGGCCAACTAACTTACCATGACCTTGATTCATAACAACAAAAATTGTATTCTCTTATTTAGTAGATTGAAAAACCAAAGTCATTATGCAATACTATCCTTTTTACAAATCAATCTGTATAGTAGACACCTCGGCAATGGCTAGAAGGAGAGGTTTTTAGCAATTAAAAAAATGTAAAGCTATGTTGTAACATTTTGCTATCCATTTGATGTCTTGTAGAAAATGGCAACGACAGCAATGATGCAGCAGAAAACAGAAAACACTGGAAAGAAAGGCCATCTCAAACCCTCCTTCACTTTTTAGATGGTGTTGAAATCATGTCAAACTCTCCAACTCTGGTGGAAGGGGACATCAGTAAGTATAGTCAATGTCGCCACCAGTGGCTTTTAAGATCCTAGCATCTCTAAGTTTGCAGTTCTTCGAATATCTGTGGAATGTTTACACATTCAATCAGTCCATTCTTTGTGAAATAATGTTGTAACCACATTGCAAAAAAAAAGACAGCGGGGCTAGTGTGATGTCATATTTCATACATTTATTAGAGGAATTGGGAACTGGCTGTGGGTTATGAGTTATTAACATTAATAGACTACATAGTAAGGGTTACACTAATCATGGTCGATCCTTCAACCTCCCATTTTGGAGGTGCACATTCTAGGCACACCCACTTGCAAGTATCTCTGGAGGTACATTTGGCACCTGAAGATGCAAAAAGGGATTATTCCAACTACTATCCTGAACAGGGGATTCCAATGAATCCCCCGAGAAGGTTTAGAGGGCCTTGGGAAGCTCCTTTCAAAGAGAGGTTGACTCATTGCATCTCAATCGACCAGAACTAAAAATTGGTTCAGAGGATACCTGGTTCTGGTGCATCCATATAGACGGAACTGAAAAAAACAATAGCAACTTCTGATCTTCACAAAAAATATTGTGATGGGGTAAACGGCAAGGCTTTTATTTTGCCATTTGGTAAACGAACTTGTACAAACTTGCCTTGTATAAGCAGAAGCAAGTAAAGTAGGAACAAGAAAAGAAAGTCAAAATGAAGAGTAGACAGAAAATGGAACACACATCACTATCAGTATGTACCAAAACAAATAATAACTTCTTAGTTTACCTCTTTGGTCCAAAAGGTTATTTCCTAGCAGTACTTAGTGGCTATCCTCTTTTTTGTCCAACTGTATTTGACAAGCTGCTTCCCTCCTATTTGCTTTGGTAGCAAAGTAAATGACCTTTGGAACCTCTCGGCGTTCCTTCCTCTGCTCAACATTCTTTCATTTTTATCTAAGCCCCTTGGTCATCTCAGTGTTTGTCAACATTTTCTTCCATTTAGTTGGTTCTTTATAAAGAAAGTGACAACATTACTTCCTGGAAGCTCCTCAAAACCTTAATTGGTGTACACGAGTCTTAGAAATAAAATGCCTTTGATAACCATTCAGTGTGAGTCTATCAACATTTCTGATTAAGTCTGATAGGGATTTCAATTCTTTTTACAGGAACCCTAAAGTGAATTTCAGAACAATAGTGAGAGGTATTGAATTCTCTGGTAATCTGAACAACCCCACTCAAAATACTGTTAAGTACCCTCAAAGTACTGCAATGTTGCTAAAATTCAAATTTCCTGACTATCAATACTTACGGCCCGATTACGCTGCAGTAGGATGCTTTTCAAATTACATTGTTGGTTTCAAATCCGCGTTTACGTTGTGGGGATTATGATGCTAGTTTTCAGCAGGCTTTTCATGCTGGGCTTTCCTACATTAAAAGCTTGTCGGAAAGCGACTTTGGGGGCCCCTAGCAGGGCCACCTTGCCACAGCAGGCTCCGGTCACGGGACCCAAGATAAAAAATAAACGAGCAGGCTGCGCCTATGCAGCTCCCTGCAGACGACCACCAGTGTGCTGGATATTTATTGCACGGGTACCCCACACCGCCCCCGGTGAGACTTAATCACACGGCCGCCCCCAGGGACACAGCAACTAGCGACGAGGATGGTCTTTCCCACCCTCACCTCACAGGCGCGCATTGCCGGATCACGCCGCCCCTCAGCTGCTCGCCTGATCCAACCGGCGCAAGTCCTCTGACGACCGCAATGCACAGCACTGTCCTTCCCATGCCTCCTGACGGCTGACACAACGGTGACCTCCTTCACTGTGTGGCCCTCCACCCATGCATCCTACAACTTGTGCTCGCTGAGTCAAATTTTTGGCACCACCACCCAGGGGCTGCATGCCATGCTCCCCGCCTGTGGATCACACAGGTCTTCCTCCTCCATGCCTACCAAAGGGGCAGACAACTCTAGAGCTGAGACCTACCTCTAGGCAAAGCACTGTTCTTGGTGTTGGGCCCTCATCCTCCCAGTGATCATCTGGACCACTTCTCATAACTCTTCATGGCCGACATTGGGGTCAACACAGTACTTGCCTCTTTGCCTTCTGCAGCTACGCCCACCAGCGGCTCATGGGCAAGTCGCTCATATAGTAACCTTATGGTCCCCTTGAGGGACACATTTCCCACCAGATTTTGGCCCATGCACGCTGAGATGCCACACCTATGGCATCAAATGACCATCGAACCTTCATTGTCTCTGGGGGCTCATCTCAAGCCACAAAGAGGGCAACCTGTATTGATCACCTTGAAACATACTTTGCAGCAGTGGGGCTGGAAGTGGATGGACACCGACCTATGCTCCTTAGGTGGTAGTAGAATACACAAACGGTAGGCAAAGCTGGCCTACCCTATACCTTTGCCATGCTCAAAGCCGCCTTGACAGCCCACTTCAAGCCTCTAGCCAACCCGGACAAGCATTTCCTCCTTCGCCAAGCCCCCCAAACGCCAGAAGAACCAGTTGAAGAGTTCTAGGCCAGCCTCCAGGAGCTTGCAAGCACTTGCACCCTGCCAGATGAGCAACATGATCATTTTGGGTTGCTCCCTCACTTTGTCTGGTTCCAAGAGCTGTCAAAGTCACGGGTGGCCCACATGGAGGCAACACTTCAGCGCGCCATTAAGACTGAACCAATTAGGAAGGTCGCTGGGGGGCATGGCTTGAAGCTGCACACTAGAGGAGCTCCTGGTTCAACAGCGGCTATAGCCTACTACCCAACCAAATATCCAGACCTGCACGGGTGCCCGTAGCACCGCGGAGAGTACCGCAGCCCCAACAATCAACTGAGAGACTGGCCTCCTGCTTAGAGCGTTGTGGAACCCAAAGGTGTCAGCGGAGAGGGATCGGACTGAAGCATGTGAGGCCATGAGAGGAGCGGGGCAGCAGGGTTGGCAGAGCCGCGCCCACAAGCCAGGAAGTGGCACGGAGAGTTAAGACGGGCAGCTCAGCTGCCGGGTCTCATCTCCGCCTTAACGGGGTCTGAGGGGCCCCACTACCCATGGAAGTATCAGAGGAGAAGTTGCACTGCAGTCGGCAGCTGTTGCCCGGAAGATTTGCGGCCTGGGGAAAAGGTGAGGCTGCGTTAACAAGCCCGCGACCAGATTAGCCGGAGCTGTTGTGCAGAGAGACGGCAGGCAGTTATGTAACAACAGCTGCAAAACCCAGGCTACTTGTGGGACAGAAGAGGTCGGGAAGCGGCCCCAGACCTTGGCGGAAATAGGGGGTGAGGTCGAGACTGTGCACTCGGCGGGCCCAACCTGCCCTGAGATTAGAAGGGTACGACTGACTGATCCGAGCTCATGGGCCAGCAGTATTTGAGGGAGTGAATCAGAGGCAAAAAGAGACCAGGGAGAGACTGGGCCTACACAGTGTTGGTGCGGGGGGCCTGACTCCTGGCTGCAATGCGTCCCTGGAGCTCTGGGCCTTCCTCCCTAAAGAGGACTGTGAGACTACTGGTCGGTGTAGAAGAAAGGCCTTAGTAGTGCCAGAAATGAGGAAGGGCCTGTTGGGGGCCTAGTCAGAGAAGTGGGCCTACGTGTAAGGAGAGGCAGAGGAGCCCCAGAACATAGTCTACATACCACTCGAGAGAGGCCAGGAGTCTTGGATAAGAGCAACAGAAGGGAAAAACTAGGTGCACTGCACCATAATTTCCGGCCCGCCACCGGTCCCTGACTCAGAAAAGAGATGGTAAAACCGAAGGCCCTTCACACGGAGCAAGCAAATAAGATGGACAAATATGCAGTCACAAAACACTCCATAGAGGTCCCGGACCGTCAGCCAGAGGAGGCAGGAGCGACAGAGCCTTTGCTGTCAGCTATTATGGCTGCCATCACAGACCAAAAAGGTACTATTGATCCGTAAATAGACACTGTCACTATAGAGGTCAATCTTTTAAGGGCAGATTTCTACAAAATATCAGAAAAAGTAACCAACGCTGAAGAGAACATAACACAGTTACAACATACCACCCAAAAATTAGACAAACAAGTCCAGCACCTCAAGCAACAACAAGGAGCCATGGTGACAAAGCTAGAGGACCAGGAACGGCGGACACGCCAGAACTATATACGCGTGGTGGGCGTCCCAGAGGGAGCAGAGTGTCCTAGTGTTGATTTATTTTTGGAAGACCTCAGGAATGGATCAATGCTATCACAGCGCTAAACTGCCCTCCTACCATTGTAGACTCTGCTAAATCCCTGGCAATAACCCTAGACGGTAGCTTGAACATGCGTGGCCATATCAATTTGATGGCAAAAACTGCAAGATTTCACCTGCGTTACCTAAGAAACCTGAAACCCTTCCTCGACACTCCCGACCTAAAAATGGCAATCCAGGCACTAGTCATCTCCAGACTAGAATATGGATGCTCTACTCTCGCAGGTCTACCCAGGAGCTCTCTGGCCCCACTGAAAGCCTGCCTCAACGCCGCCGCCAGACTCCTAACCGGTTCAAAGAAATTCGACCACATCTCTCCCCACCTCAAAGCTATGAACTGGCTTCCTCTCGAGGCCAAAATCCAACTTAAGCTGGCCTGCATTACTCACATGGCTCTATACTCCAATTCCCCTGCATTTCTCGCCCAGAAACTTGTGATATACAAAGGAGCCAGAAACTCCCGGTCTGCCAGAGACATTTTGCTCCAACCAGCTTGCTTCTGGAAGAAAAAAAACTATAATCGGGCCTTCTCTGGGCCCGCTCCAAGAATATGGAACTCTCTCCCGCCCACCATCAAAAGACTTTCGTCTTTTGCACGAATTAAAAAGGAGACCAACATTTTCCTAATGGGCAATTTCCTCACCTAATGGTCACATTACAATCACCTCCTCGACCTTGTTCCACCCACGATTACGGCTTTATCCATGGCTTTTCCGGATTACACCTTCCCGGCCCTTCTGGGCATCCCACCTGGGAGTTTAGATTTCTTGTATAATGAATCTACCTGTTTTTTTCTTAAATGTATCCAGGATTTGAGACTCTTTGTTTTTCTGGTATATTGTATCTACCCCTTTGTATCCCAATTATATCCTCCACTCCTAAGTCTTTTGTATACCACCCGTCAATACTGTAAAGCGCTCTGATACCCTCACGGGTCTGGTTTGCGCTCTGATATCTTCCACTCCTAAGTATTTTGTATACCACCCGTCAATACTGTAAAGCGCTCTGATACCCTCACGGGTCTGGTTTGCGCTCTATAAAACGTTAAAATAAATAAACCATCTTCGCCCTAAGCGCCTGTCGAACTTCTTCTCTAATGAACGGGCACGCAGGGCCCCTGTCCCAAAACCAGGAACCCTGCCCCGAATGATATTTGCCAGGATTCTCAATTATTGAGATAGGAATGCCATATTCTAGGCAGCACGGACTCACGGAGATCTCAACGACGAAAATGCTACGATCTGCTTCTTCCCCGATTTTATCTTACAGGTACAAAGACTGCGCCAGAACTTTGAAGCGGTGAAGAGAGCTAGAGGGATGGCGATTGGTAAAACATAAGTCACAGAGAGATGGTAGACAGCAGGGAGCGGGGCTGTGGGGGGAGTCAGCGGGGGAATCATGAAAATATAAGGGGCCGGCCTTCGCCAGTTTGGAAGCTAACTACCCTTTTGGGAACAAGGTCGGAATGAGGATAGACTACAAAACATTAACTTTACTCCTACTGGTTTGGTGAGATGGACCCAGGGGTGGCTCATGGCGTTCCGCGGGAGCAGGAGGATTCTGTGGACCAGACATCGTGCAGGGGAAAGGTAAATGTGGCTAGAGATGGGCTATGCTTATTTCGACAATAGAGGCTGCCAGGAGGCTCCAGCCTACCCCATCGTAAAGCATGGTTAATATGGGGTACAGGCGCTCTGCATGTTGGGGTTGTGAGTGGTTTTAGGTTTTAGCAGGGTAGCAGGGGGGTACTTTTCAAGGGAATAATTTATGGTCAAGTTCGACTGTTTTGCAATGTTTGTGTTACTTGTTTGCTCAGGCGCTCTCAAAATTGTCCTAACCAATATACTAGAGCCACGAAGTAAGAGGATGGAAGGAGCTTCCTTCCCAAAGTCACACGCAGCCACTTTTAGGTTGACACATGAGGCCCGACTCCCTGATCTGGTCAGGCCGACCATAATCTCACAAGTACAGCTCCAATATTGCACTGAAAATTTTGACGTGGAATGTCAATGGTCTGGGCAGCAAGGTTAAACGCACACTAGTACTACAATACCTACAAAGGCACGCTCTGAGCATGTTTTGCTCCAGGAGGCCCACCTGAGGGGGAACCAATGTAAAGCTCTGGCTAGGAATGGATATGAACTCCTAGCATATGCGAGGTATACATCGGGGTCTAGACAAATTGGGATATTAATGAAATCCTCTATTCCATTCATTCCGGGTAGGAACTGGTGTGACCGGTTGGGACGCTACATAGCGCTGACTGGTACATGAGAAGGAAGAACGTTAAACCTTTGCTCAGTGTATGCTCCTCCAAAACTTCATAAAGACACTTCTACGGACACTGGGTGCTAATCTGCTTGAACTTGCCTTGGGTACGCTGGTCTTGGGAGGGGACATGAATGCAGTTATGGATCCGGAGATTGATAGGTTATCAGGGGCCTGGGGGTAACTGGTAGGGAGCAACTAGAGGGCTTTGTAGAGGCGATGGGTCTGATAGACCTATGGCACGCCCATAAACCGTCAGACCTTCAGTATACACATGCCTCAGCTACACACAGCAGCTATTCCCGGTTGGGCTACATCTTTAAGTTCAGGGTACAAGCAGGATCATTCCGGGGCACAACCGCAAAGGCATGAGGTACCTCAGACCATTCCCCAGTTGAGGTACAGTTTCAGGGGCCGGTGAGAAATGCCCCATTGCTCCAGAGGCTAGATCCCTGGTATTTAAGAAACAAACAGTTTGTCTAAAAGATCCAGAAACATACTACACAAAACACTGAAGGTTCAGTGGAATCGGTTAGTACCATGTGGGAGTCATACAAAACAGTGATCAGGGGGTATGCCCAGGCACAAATAGGAATACAAAAGGAAGAACAGACTAGAGAGTTGGAGGGGCTAGCGAGAGAGATTGGTCGATTGGAGTCAGAAACTTTAGAAGGGAGGGACCGGGACTCCTCCCTGATGCGGCGGCTCTGGCTCAAGCGACAAGAATTAAGATACCTGGCAGAGCAAACGGCGCACGCACAAGCGATAGTAATCCAGAAGCCTGGTTAGAGCAAAGTGACAGGTACAGAAGCTGGGTTCTTGAGATACATTCCCAAGAGGGCGAAGTGCACCGTACAGGCAGAGATATAACGGAGACATGCACCACATACTATGAATCCCTATACGCAGCCTTCTCAATGTGTTCTGCAGCGGACTGTGCTGACCTACTGCGGGTGATTAATCCCCCTACCCTAACGGCAGAGGACAAAACTGCCTTAGACCAAGATTTCTCAGTGGAGGAAATAGGGGGCGCTCTCACTGATCAGCAATTAGGGAAAGCAGCAGGCCCCAATGGAATCCCGTTGGTGCTCTATAAGAGCACAGTAGGTAAAATCGCCCGCACCTACTCAACATGTTTCAATAGTCTAAGAAAGTGGGAAAACTACCCCGGGACCAGTATCTGGTCACTATAGATGTGATACTCAAAAAGGGTAAACCCCCCAACGACTGCAGTTCATACAGACCGATATCATTGTTGAATAGGCCAAGACACTGGCAGCCCGACTCCGAACTGTGATCTCCAAACTGATCCACCTGGACCAGTTGAGATTTAAACCCCATAGGGGCATGCAGCTCAATCTAAGAAGATTATATGGAGTGCTACACATGATGAGAGCAAAACAGAGTGGGGAGGCATTGTTATTTTCTCTTGACCCGCAAATGGCATTCTACAGCATTGAATGGCCGTTCATGTTCGCAACCCTATCTAAGAAGATTATATGGAGTGCTACACATGATGAAAGCGAAACAGACTGGGGAGGCATCGTTACTTTCTCTTGACGCGCAAATGGCATTCGACAGCATTGAATGGCCGTTCATGTTCGCAACCCTGCACAGATTGAGCTTCAGACCGAGTTTCTGTTCAGGGGTTAAGCTCCTATTTCAAGACCCGCAGGCTAGGGTAAGAGTTAACTGAGTAGTATCTTGTTAATTTCCTCTTCGAATGGGCACAAGGCAGGGCTGCCCACTTTCGACAATGATATTTGCCCTAGCCCTAGAGCCATTGGCAGCCGGGGTCCGCAACGATCCAATACTATCTGATAATCATGGAGGGGGTGACTAGGAGAACCGTATATCTCTTTATGCGGAAGATATCCCTCTATATCTAATTAACCCTGATAGGTCGGTGCACAGGGTGCTTCATATATTCTAACTATTCAGCAGTTATTCTATATACTCAATAAACTGCAACAAATATCTCCTCTTCCCCTTGACAGGAGAAATCCCCCGAGATTGGCAGGGAATACCCCACTAATTGTTCAAATTAATTATACATACCTGGGCATTCAGATATCCATGAGAGATGAAGACTTCCTATCACATAACCTTTACCCGCAGGTAGAGTGACGTGGCATATTGGAGAAAACTACCAGATAGGCATGGCGGTCATATTCAAAATGATGTCTCTGCCTCAGCTACTGTATGTATTACAGAACACCCCATACAAAATACCTATGACAGTATTTCAAACTATTGATAGTGTATTGCAAAAACTCTTATGGGACAGAAGTAGTTCCAGAATCGCTCTGCGTAAACTTCAGAGGGGCGTATACGAGGGAGGGCTAGCAGTCCAAGATATTGGAAAGTACTATTGGGCCTTACAATTGATCATAATTATTGATTGGGTGTTCACTGATCGCAATGATCTGGCTGTCCGAGTGGATCATTTGTCGATGGGAGATAGGGGCTATCCAGCAGCACTTTTCCATAGATGCAGTGAAAACAGCTCCCATTCCTCACGCAAACAGTGGTGTGAGCCTGGCATGAAACAACCAAACACTTGGGTTGGGAAGGGAAGCCGATCGGGACTCCACTGTGGGATAGTGATCAGTTAAGGGAGGTGAGGACTTTGAAGGAATTTAAAAAGTCTGGGAAATATCTAAAGGGGGCAGGCACTGATAACCTTTGAGAATCTGAGAATTGAATACGAAATGGCAGACACAGAAAGGTTTAAACATTTACAGTTGGACCATGTCCTGCGCAAACATCTTATGGAAGTGGAATCACTGCCAGGATACTCACCCGTGGAAGGCAGATTGCTAATAACCGGGCCCACCTTCCTAACTTACAAGAACATTATGTACAATTCACCAACTCCGATAAACTCCTTGAGGGAGGCGTGGGAGACAGACCTAGAACTCTAGGAAGAGGATGATTGGAAGGATGCGTGCAGAGTACTCGAGAAGTAGCAGTAAGGGCCCGATTTCAACTCATTCAGCTATGTATCTGTCATAGGTCCTACACCTCAAGATCACTTCTGCATTGGTGGAGAAGTGTGGCTCACGGTGTAGAGCAGGCAGACCCGGAAGCTGAGGTCAGACCCGGGACCACGGTTCAATTCCCGACGCGGCAGGGTCTTGAGCGCAAATGTCCACGGACTCGACAATTCTCGCTTCGGTGCCTGCTCTAATCATGGGTTCTCACTCTGCAACTCTGGGCATTAAGCTTGCTTAATCTCCACAACGGCCCCCTGCGGCGGGATGCCTGGCTTTCACCTTGGGGATGCCCTGTAGGGGCTATCTCACAGGGAAAAGCCAGGACGGGTTCCCAAGGCAAGCGCCGGGAAACCTCCGGGTAGCTGTGCGCTCAATAAATGCAATAATAATAATAATAATAATTGGTTGGGCCAATGTGTATCCCAATACTGTGCGAGGGGGTGTGGTGAAATAGGCTCCTTCTTTCTTATTATTTGGGAGTGTAGTTACATACACAACTACTGGAGGGGAGGGAGGTAAGACAAGTCATATCTGACGTCATTGAGTCGGAGATCCCAGTGGAGCCACATTGGCGCCTACTTTGTGTGACATGTGTGGCAAAAGGGCCCAAATACATAACGACTTGGCTCAATGTGGCAGCAGTAGTTGCAAAACGGAACATAGTTAAGGCGTGGGGGGCGAGCCGTCCACCCGAACGGTCTGAATGGGAGGATGATTTGGACTGCTGCTGGGGTGCCGAGAAGGTAGTATACTAGGCCAGAGGATGCCCACACAAATGGGATAAGATCTGGGGTGGGGAAAGGGCATACAGGTGCCACTGGCATGGACAGAGTTGGGATGATGGGGAAGAGATTACGGCAATGTCTGAAAGGTTTCGCTACCAGCGGATACAACTGAGATGGACCAAGTGTGGGGGAGGGTGAAGGTTGAGATTCATGATGTCTACTGGCTAAAATGCGCGTAATGCACCCATGTTCTGATTGTGATTTTGAATGTGTTATGAGCTGATAATAAAAAGATTTTATATAAAAAAAGAAGGTCGCTAGGGCCACGTTCCCGGGCAGTAAACGTGACCGCCCAAAGATGCCTCAAACCAACACATTGTGCAGTTAGTGTGGCGGTGCCAAGTCACACTCAGGAGAATGCCTGGCAAAATGCACAAAATGCTCCATGTATGGAAAGATGAACCATTATGCCAAGGTTTGCTGCTCAAAACACCTGCCGAAAGGTCCCAAGAACAAAGCAACCAACTGTGTAGAATGAGTCCGTGTTCGCAAACGAAGTGGATGATGATACCTCTGATGAGACTGTTCATGTCATACATGCAGTTGAACCGAGTCTGAGCCTCACCCACCATGTCCCCCGCTGCTAGGTCACAATAGAAGTACAGACACTCATGGCCCTCGTCGATCAACTTACTGCCCCTAGTTCTCCACCAGAAGATGCCCTCTCTGCCGGCACTCTGCCCCACCACCACTAGAGTGTATGATTTTGGCACCACTACATGTCTTCCTCTTGCCGGCGTCTTCATCACTAAGATCAGACATGAAGGACAGTCCCTAACGGCAAAGGCATACATCACCAGAGGCTGGTCTTACATGCTCATTGGTTGCCAGATGGCTGAACACCTGGCTAGTCTAGTTTGCCTTTGGGATACATGCAAGCGTAGTGGGCTTTCTCCTCAGAGAGTTCAAACACATCTTCCAAGGCATTGGTTGCCTAAAAGACCAAGTAGTCCACCTGCAATCATTCAGTACCACCCATCACCCTGCACCACTACCGGGTGACGTTTCATCTTTGGCAAAAGTAGAGACCAAATTACAGAAACTAGAGGTGATGACGCCTTGGGTCTCACCTATCGTGGTTGCTCGCAAACCTAAACAACCTGGAGAAGTAAGACTATGTGTTGACATGAGGCTTCGTAACACAGCCATAAAGACTCATAACCCCGACCATGGACATCGTAGGGGAACTCCCCGGCTCTTGCCGGTTCTCAAAGATGGACCTGAGGTCCGCTGCCATCATATTCTCCTAGCACCTAAGTCCCAGAATGTGACAACATTCTCCGCACACCTTGGTTTGAGGCGATACAAGCGTCTCAATTTCTACATCTTCAGCGCCACCGAGGTGTTTTTAGGACATTATCAAGGGAGTGCTGGATGGTCTTCGGGGAGTCTTAAATGTCAGTGACAACATTCTAGTCCAAGCACCCGCACTGGAGGAACAATTTCACAGAGTAAATATGGTGTTCAAAAGCCTCCAAGACTGTGGGCTCACCCTGTACAAGGAAAAATATGAGTTCCTCAAGGAGGAGATATATTTCTTTGGCTACTGCTTCTCTGCCAAAGGAGTTGCCCTCTGACCCGGTCAAAGTCAGCGACATTCATTTGGCACCAGCACTGACCACAGTCACTGTTATCAGAGGCCATGGTCACCTATTGCGGTCTTTTCATGCCGAACCTCACCCAACTCACCGGTCCGCTGCGGGACCTCGCGAAGGCATTGACCCCATGGCACTGGGGGACCAAATAAGAGCTATATTTTCAAAACACCAAGCAGGCACTGTCAGAGAACACCACACTTGCCTATTTTGATCCAAACAATGACACCCAGCTGGTAGTAGACGCCAGCACTACCGGCCCAGGAGCAGTTTTGTCTCAAAAATAATAATGCGTGGAGTGGGCCCCCATCGTATACGCCAGCAGCATGTTGACCCCTACCGAGCCATTATGGAATAAGAGGCCCTTTCGATCCATTGGGGGTGTCGAAATTTTCCCATTCACCTATAAATAGCCACCCGTTCACAGCTAGCACTGATCACAAACCACTGATCCACTGTTTGAGGGACAGAAATTGAGAAATGGATGCTCCAGCTAAAAGAATACCACTTCTCAGTGGAGTATAGACCCAGCACCCATAACCCCGCCGACAACCTTTCGAGACACCGATGACCAACCACACCTCATGAAGAGCAGGAAGCTACTGATGCGGAGGAATATGTAGGGATGGTTGTGGAACATTTGCGACCAATTCATAGATCCTTAACCTATATCATAGAGGCCACCAAAACAGGCTACTGCATCCAGCAGGCCTTAGCAGTGACCAGGTCAGGAAAGTGGAATGCCATCACCACAGAACTATTCCAGAACAAGATGGAAACCCAGAGTACGTTAATCTCCCTGCATATCGTACAAGATGATCTCAATGCCAAGGCAGATGGGTGTCTGCTAAGATGGCCAGCTCGTTGTACCTGCCAGCTGCTGCCAAACCCAACGGATGGTGGACCTTGCCCACGGATCCCACCAAGGGGAAATCAAAACTAAAAACAGGCTGCACTGCAAATTGTGGTTTCCTGGTCGGGACGATCAAGTTGAACACACAGTCAGACAATGAGACTATGCCAAGCCACTGGAAGGCCGGACTCTCCGCCACCTATTGTCACTGAACACATTCCAGACGTTCTGTGGCACTGTGCCAGTGCAGACTTCGGCAGCCCCCAGTGCGGGCATTTGTTAGTCGTCATAGATGATTTCTTCAAATACCCAGAGGTGGAGATTGTAAAGACAACCTCTGTGGGAGAGACTTTTCCAAAACTGGAGAACATCATGACCACATAAGGGAACTCTGCACTGATAATGGGACCTCTTCAATGGTCAGGGCCATCCCAACTGTCTTCTGTCCCGAAGGACCAAGCACTGCAAGATCACCCCTTGTTGGCCTCAAGCTAATGGAGAGGTCGAGAGATTCATGAGGACTATCACCAAAACATTCCATATAGCACAGACGGAGCAGCAGTGCATCGAAAAGCCCTTCATCGCATTTCTGACAGACTATCGCTGCTCAGAACACCTGCCGAAAGGTCCCAAGAACAAAGCAACCAACTGTGTAGAATGAGTCCGTGTTCGCAAACGAAGTGGATGATGATACCTCTGATAAGACTGTTCATGTCATACATGCAGTTGAACCGAGTCTGAGCCTCACCCACCATGTCCCCCGCTGCTAGGTCACAATAGAAGTACAGACACTCATGGCCCTCGTCGATCAACTTACTGCCCCTAGTTCTCCACCAGAAGATGCCCTCTCTGCCGGCACTCTGCCCCACCACCACTAGAGTGTATGATTTTGGCACCACTACATGTCTTCCTCTTGCCGGCGTCTTCATCACTAAGATCAGACATGAAGGACAGTCCCTAACGGCAAAGGCATACATCACCAGAGGCTGGTCTTACATGCTCATCGGTTGCCAGATGGCTGAACACCTGGCTAGTCTAGTTTGCCTTTGGGATACATGCAAGCGTAGTGGGCTTTCTCCTCAGAGAGTTCAAACACATCTTCCAAGGCATTGGTTGCCTAAAAGACCAAGTAGTCCACCTGCAATCGTTCAGTACCACCCATCACCCTGCACCACTACCGGGTGACGTTTCATCTTTGGCAAAAGTAGAGACCAAATTACAGAAACTAGAGGTGACGACGCCTTGGGTCTCACCTATCGTGGTTGCTCGCAAACCTAAACAACCTGGAGAAGTAAGACTATGTGTTGACATGAGGCTTCGTAACACAGCCATAAAGACTCATAACCCCGACCATGGACATCGTAGGGGAACTCCCCGGCTCTTGCCGGTTCTCAAAGATGGACCTGAGGTCCGCTGCCATCATATTCTCCTAGCACCTAAGTCCCAGAATGTGACAACATTCTCCGCACACCTTGGTTTGAGGCGATACAAGCGTCTCAATTTCTACATCTTCAGCGCCACCGAGGTGTTTTTAGGACATTATCAAGGGAGTGCTGGATGGTCTTCGGGGAGTCTTAAATGTCAGTGACAACATTCTAGTCCACGCACCCGCACTGGAGGAACAATTTCACAGAGTAAATATGGTGTTCAAAAGCCTCCAAGACTGCTAGCTCACCCTGTACAAGGAAAAATATGAGTTCCTCAAGGAGGAGATATATTTCTTTGGCTACTGCTTCTCTGCCAAAGGAGTTGCCCTCTGACCCGGTCAAAGTCAGCGACATTCATTTGGCACCAGCACTGACCACAGTCACTGTTATCAGAGGCCATGGTCACCTATTGCGGTCTTTTCATGCCGAACCTCACCCAACTCACCGGTCCGCTGCGGGACCTCGCGAAGGCATTGACCCCATGGCACTGGGGGACCAAATAAGAGCTATATTTTCAAGCCACCAAGCAGGCACTGTCAGAGAACACCACACTTGCCTATTTTGATCCAAACAATGACACCCAGATGGTAGTAGACGCCAGCACTACCGGCCCAGGAGCAGTTTTGTCTCAAAAATAATAATGCGTGGAGTGGGCCCCCATCGTATACGCCAGCAGCATGTTGACCCCTACCGAGCCATTATGGAATAAGAGGCCCTTTCGATCCATTGGGGGTGTCGAAATTTTCACATTCACCTATAAATAGCAACCCGTTCACAGCTAGCACTGATCACAAACCACTGATCCACTGTTTGAGGGACAGAAATTGAGAAATGGATGCTCCAGCTAAAAGAATACCACTTCTCAGTGGAGTATAAACCCAGCACCCATAACCCCGCCGACAACCTTTCGAGACACCGATGACCAACCACACCTCATGAAGAGCAGGAAGCTACTGATGCGGAGGAATATGTAGGGATGGTTGTGGAACATTTGCGACCAATTCATAGATCCTTAACCTATATCATAGAGGCCACCAAAACAGGCTACTGCATCCAGCAGGCCTTAGCAGTGACCAGGTCAGGAAAGTGGAATGCCATCACCACAGAACTATTCCAGAACAAGATGGAAACCCAGAGTACGTTAATCTCCCTGCATATCGTACAAGATGATCTCAATGCCAAGGCAGATGGGTGTCTGCTAAGATGGCCAGCTCGTTGTACCTGCCAGCCGCTGCCTAACCCAACAGATGGTGGACCTTGCCCACGGATCCCACCAAGGGGACATCAAAACTAAAAACAGGCTGCACTGCAAATTGTGGTTTCCTGGTCGGGACGATCAAGTTGAACACACAGTCAGACAAGTAGACTATGCCAAGCCACTGGAAGGCCGGACTCTCCGCCACCTATTGTCACTGAACACATTCCAGACGTTCTGTGGCAATGTGCCAGTGCAGACTTCGGCAGCCCCCAGCGCGGCATTTGTTAGTCGTCATAGATGATTTCTTCAAATACCCAGAGGTGGAGATTGTAAAGACAACCTCTGTGGGAGAGACTTTTCCAAAACTGGAGAACATCATGACCACTTAAGGGAACTCTGCACTGATAATGGGACCTCTTCAATGGTCAGGGCCATCCCAACTGTCTTCTGTCCCGAAGGACCAAGCACTGGAAGATCACCCCTTGTTGGCCTCAAGCTAATGGAGAGGTCGAGAGATTCATGAGGACTATCACCAAAACATTCCACAGACGGAGCAGCAGTGCATCGAAAAGACCTTCAACGCATTTCTGACAGACTATCGCTTGAGCCCTCACACCACCACAGGGGTAACACCCAGTATCCCGTTTTGGATAAAGGGTCGGGAATGCAACCCCGCACCATCCGAAATAGGAAAAAGACCTCGGATCCGAGCAGCCAAGCACACTCCTGACAAGAACAGAACCGCTGCGTGTTACAGCGCAGGCGAGTCAAGACTCCAAGTATTAGCGTTGGGACTGGGTGCTAACGAGAGATAGGCACCCAGAGAGCAAGTTCAGACTCCCTTTCTAACGTCACCCATGATGAGTTCTGAGGATCCAGGGGACCAGATGTCGAATGTTTCTTGTTTCAAATGGTACCATGGATACCCTGGGGAGCAACCAAGAGACATGAACTTTCACCCAGCAGGTGAGCATTTGGCTGGAAACCCTGATGACCCTGAAGAAGAAGCTGATCCATTCGTTCTTTGTTTTGAATGCCCAGCGCCCCCAGAGCGCCCCCTGGCAGATCCTGAACCCACAACGCATGCCACCCAGCCGGCGGCGGAAGGAGGCACTTGAGGACTCCACACCACTGCAAGGTGGACATGACAGCGGCCTGCTCCGGTACAATATACGGAGGAACCCCACTCCATCCCAGTATTTAAAAGACTATGTGATAGACTATTAATATAGGGGACCAGACCCAAGCTGCTACCACCCAAGACCGACAGTATCCTTTAGCCTGAACTGGCAGTGGCTTTTTGTTTGTCATTGTGCTCCTCCCGGGGATGTCTTTAACGTTTTTCCATGTTTCAATCTAGTGTTCTATTTTTATCTGTTTTTGTTTACTGGGGTAAAGGAGGAATGTAATATTGGAGGCTGAGGTGTGGTGTTCCAAGCTCTCTGGCCTCAGGTATATTTGGTATATTCTGAGGGTTACAGGAACCAAGTTAAAAATTAAACAAACGGAAGCACAACCAGCTGTTCAGCACCAGATGACAACCAGTGTGCCGCAAATTTATTCATAATGCTGCTTACGTTTGCTACTATAGGTCAATCCCAAATGTACTCACCCATTCATGTCTTCTAACAGATGCAGACAATATAGTGGCCTCAGAGAGGCATGAAAACAGGAAGCAGTGGAATCAAGCAGCACCAGGAACTCTGCTTAATGTTTTAGCAGAAGCAGAGCTAACAAATGACTCCATTCTTCTGGGCGCAGGTATGAATATTTGTGTGATCGGTACAGAGTATAGAAGTGGGTCTTCTACAGGGTCCCACTGTCACAAATCATTACAATTTTTAGTCATTAAAAATAATTGAAGACTGTAAAATACAGTGATTCGCCAATATGTATAACAGAATGTAACCACCACCAGTCTTCACCTTCTCCAGTTCAGTCTGTAAACTTGTAATATTTCTTTCAGCATCTCTGTAGTTGTTTATTGTCTGTTATTTTATGTTGCCAGTGTACTTTTTCCATTCTTCTATGATAAGATGTACACTTTGGGGTCAGGGGTAAGCTTAGGCTAAAGCTTGGGCATAGAGATATTGTGATGATGAGGGATGTGTTTAGGGATAGAGTTTGAGCTAGTAAACAGGAAAATAATCTAGCGTAAGGAAATGTTTGAAGCCTAGATTCTGACAACTGTTTGCAAAGCAATGAGAAATTACAGATTCCCGTGTAGGGTGGTAAGACATTTGCAAAAGGTAAGGGTTTGTGAATGTTAAAAGAATATATTATCTAAATGTAGTCCCTTTTTTAGGTCTCGCCTGAGCCAGTGCGCGTGTGCTGCTCTGCGAGACATCTGGGGCCCGATGTAGGTAAATCTTTTTTACCACTTCATAAATACCGAATCATACCGAATCAGTATTTATGAAGTGGTAAAAAAGAGAAGGGCAGATGTAGGTAATATTATTTTAAAAATTACCGAATCGGAAGGAATCGGTATTTACCGATTCGGTAAATACCGAATCGGTAATGCCCATTGATTCCTATGGGCATTGAAGCCCATAGGAATCAATGGGCATTACCGATTCGGTATTTACCGAATCGGTAAATACCGAATATTGCAAGGGTGCAGGGGGTGTCACTTTGACACCCTCTAGCACCCTGAATTCAGGCACGTGTGCCATGTGGCACACAGACATGCCCTAAGGGCATGTCTGTGTGTCACATGGCACTGGTGTGCATGCACACATGTGCATGCACACCTGTATTCGGTATTTTACCATCCAATAGGATTGGATGGTAAAATACCGAATCTGACTGGCCTGTGGGACTCAGAAGAGTCCCACCTACATTAGGAAATTACCGAATCGGTAAAAATACCGATTCGGTATTTTACTGATTCGGTAAATTTACAGATTCGGTAAATTTACCGAATCGGTAAAATGGCTCACCTACATCAGGAATGTCCATTTACCGGTCGGTAACGGCCGAAATCGGCAGTTACCGGTCGGTAAATGGACACCTACATCGGGCCCTAAGTAAGGATTTTAAACTTTGGAACAAACGCTTGTGCGTGTAATTTTGTTTTCTTCACCCATTATCGGCCTTTGCCTGCGTCTTTCTAAGAAAGACAGCACGCAATTGGCCAAAGGCAGGTGCATGTCCGCCTTCTCTCTGCCCTGGCCTAGGGTCCGCGGGAGCGAGCACGGCATTCCTCCCTTGTCATGGCTCATTAAGCACAGCGTGCACTTTCAGCTCCAAACACGGTTGCTTTCACTTTCGCGTACCGCGCTTGTTTTATTTATTTATTTACTAGAGCGCCTTAATGCCTTTCTGTACAGAACACCCCTTTCACCTCTCAAAAATTAGCAAGATCAATGCTGTGGCTTGTTTCTAATATTCGGCCTCTTTCTGCTCTCCCATGTGCCCCCTTCGAGATCCTCCTCTCCTTCTGCAATCTGCCAGCACCCTCCTACCCAATAGTCATCCTCCACCATGTCCACCACCACGTCCACCACCACCACGTTCAACACGACCACCACCACTTTCACCACCACGCCCACCACCACGTCCACTACCACCACCACGTCCACTACCACTACCACGTCCACCACCACCACCACCACCACGTCCACCAGTACATCCACCACCACCACGTCCACCACCACCATATCTACCACCACCACCACGTCCACCACCACATCCACCACCACCAGGTCCACCACCAGCACATCCACCACCACCACTTCCACCACCACCACGTATACCACCACCATGTCCACCACCACGTCCACCACCACGTCCACCACCACCACCACCACCACGTCCACCACCATAACGTCCACTACCGCCACGTCCACCACGTCCACCCCCACCATGTCCACGTCCACCACCACGTCTACCACCACCACCACCTGTGACGGGTAAAGTGTCACTGGAGGGCAGGAGTAATAGGAGTGTCAACGCCGGCTGTACATGGGACATTTAAGGATGCATTGGGTGCGAGAAGACAGGAATAGGGGCTAGAAGTATTACACCAGACCCAAGATACATTTTGAAGAGGCGCAATGTCACAGGGGCTCCTGTAAAAGCACTCGTAGCATCTCTACCTCACAGTGGCATACCTGCATGAGCCACTCACTCAAAACAAGCATTGGCATAGCCAATAGGTCTCGCCTTTGGGACCTTATAAGTGTTTAGCCATGCAACACTTGAGGTTGTTGCACCAAGGATATTGTGCTGGATAACTAAACACTTATAAGGTCCCAAAGGCGAGACCTATTGGCTATGCCAATGCTTGTCCTTTAAAGACATCCGAACTTTCAAAGTTGCTTGGAGTTTAAACATATGTGCAAAAAGTAGAAGGCATTGGCCCTATTTTGGAGCCACTCTAGGAAGATTGCATATAAGGAGTACTGAGTCAGGTGCTAGGACTTAGAAGGCATTGCTGGTTAGTATACAAAATGCCAGCCTTTCATAGCTTTTACCCTCAATCAAACAGGCAGTGGCCAAAATGACATGCTCCCATTTGTTGAGCGAGGCAATCAGGGCTTTAGAACTCAGAGGCTAGTTCATTGCTTGTATGAATGACACGCAAGGCATCGATAGTGAAGGCGAACCACTGTTTGCAACAATCTAAGCATGTCACACTTACATCGACCCTACAGTGTGGTTGGTCAGAAATCCTATTATGCTAGTCACCTCCTTTAAAGGGTATGACAGGTGGATATGGCAGCAAAAGGCAGAATCATTATGTGATAGATCAACCCTAATAAACGCATACTACTGTGATTTTTGTTGTTGTAGGTATGTGTTATTATGTATTTAGTGCAGTTGTTACTGCCTATACCAGAGGCCTTCAAACCTTTTTGCCCTAAGTCCTCCTAAGTGTACTGTTTTGAAGTTGAGCCCCCGCCTCAGAAATTTTATGGGAAGGATTGGAGCAGGGAGAGGGACAAGGCTGAGTGCATGGGAGATTGCGACGATTATGAGATCACTTCAGGGGTACTTTTTCTGTAGCTCATAATCCACCCTAAGGGGACGATTCCGATCTCGGTCGGAAGGGCACCGAATCGGGTTCGGCATCAGCGGATCCGATTCGGAGGCTGAATTTCCGTCTGGTTCGTGCACGGGTCCGGATGACGTAGTACAATGCGAAGAAGTGCGTAATCTCCTTCCGAATCGTTTCGGGTCCGACCGAGCCAGTACGATGCTGGATTTGGACAGCCGGATCGAGTCGGAGCGTTGGGCTCGATATTTCTCGCTGGAGGTTGACTTTGGGGGTCCGCGCCGGACCCCCAGTTACCCGCAGCCTTACGACTCGGACACAGGGGGAGACCCATGCATCTCCCGAACACAGGCATGTACGGTGCGGATGACACTGACGCTTACACACTGTAGGGGGAGCACTTGTCCGCGACATACCCATTCAGTCAATGGGAGCCCATGTATGTGTTGTACGGCCTTCTCCCATTGACTGCTATGGGAGACCGACCGAACCAAGTCCGACAGCATACGGCTGCATCGTACTTGCTCGGTCGGACTGCAGGAGTCTGCTTCGGTCAGAAATCACCCCGGATCCGACTCGGTCGGAGTGCTTTCCGACCCAGATCAGAATGGGCCCCTAAATGTGGGACTTATAAAACATCATTTGTATCAAACCAAAACAGTAATTAACCCAAAATACTGTTCCTCATATTATGGATTTTGTGAGCCTCTCGTACTCCTGGGTCAACTGCATCTGCTTCTCTAACAATAATTTCAACACAGCAGGCTATCTTCTCTGTCTCTTTAACCCACCCCATCGTGCTTGATCATCACCCAAATCTTCAAACAGGTGTGGTTCTGAGAATTCGGGACCCTGCTATGATATGGTACCGAAGCCCAACACTCGTGTTAAAAATATCATCATACCATGACGAATTTGGTATCGGCAGACCGGTAATGATTGGGACGTTATGCCTGTGCATTTGCGTCACGATTGAGTGACGAATCACCCTTAAATCACAGTTTCTGTCTTGAACCCTTTGGGTTCCATTTTGTGAGCGGCATCCATCTTGTGGTTGCCCTTACATAGTCAATTGACTAAGGCCAAAATTCGAGCTGAAAGGACACGTCCACCTTTCCTGACTCCTCTGTGACCTGGGCGAGCTGATTCCACTGCCTCAAGCCGAACCTGTTCGGGCAGTCCTCATCCCAGTGGCCGAGCAAGATTAGCATCAAGGCACAACATGCCATAAACCATTTACCGCATACAAACCACGCTTTTTCATACACACACCTGTCCCTGTTTCTTCTTTATGGCTAGTTTTACAAGGAGGAGGTGCCCGATTTTATTGGGGTTTCATCGATATCTGATGGAAGTTCTGGGCCTGACCAGGTAATCTATCACGAACTGGACAACGAAAATATGGGCTTGCCATCATGACTTTGCTCTTTCTTTATTGTGAAAATATGTTTATGGTCGAATTGTAAAACCAAGAATTTTGCCTGGAGTGTAATATTGCGTATAAAAAGAGAAGGCTGCCTCTGTAAAAACGAACAGTCTCCTGAGAATATACACACCGTGCTGTTGTACTTCTAGGACGCTTGTTACTTGGTTGCAGCCAATAAAACTCGATCCTTGACATCACCTAGAAGACTCTGTGTTTCTGTGGTCCAAAACAGGAAGGAATCAAGAGGTCTCTGGGTGTTTCCCCTGGCACCCCCGGGTCTCTAAAAACCCGGTACCTCAGTTTGGCGCCCAACTCGGGGCGGTATCAAGCGGTGTCGGTCCAAGCCAGATGTTCGTGAGGAGCTTCGTGTGAAAATTCCGGAGGACGGCCAGCCATTTCAGCGACCCCTGCATGTCGACGTGGTTCAGAAGGTCTTTGCTGCGAGGTTCCCCGCGTCCCGACGGCTACGAAGGACTTCTGCCCTGACTATCGCCTGTTTTGGACCCATTGATGCTTGGTGGAGCGAAACGATAGACGAGTCTTCTAGTGACGTCATCGATCATCGATACTTCAGTTAAGTATAAGTGGAGCGTCTCCCAGTCCTTAGTTTGATTCTTAGTTTTGGTATCCTTAAAATACGCTTTGTTTGGAACTCGCAAGCGCCAAAACCAAGGGACTCGTGTATTCACGAGAATATCGTATTCGATAATCCTTTGAAGTTTGAAGCTAGACTAGAGAGCGACGATGCCTGGTCTTAGCAGACTTGGAAACTTGTTTTGTCTTGGTTGTAGTAGGGACTCCCGATTAGAGGATTCGTGTCCGGTTCCTCCAATTGGAACTCCAAAATATGAGCTCTACGTGAAGCTCGGCGTAGGCCCTATCACATATAATGAAGTATGGATCCGATACACCAGAAATGATGGTGTTTTAAAATGGCCACAATATGGTAGTTTTGACTCAGAGATTTTAGATAATCTAGAGGTTAAACTTTTCAAGAAGAAAGCCCGGCCGGCGATGTTTGACTCCTTTCGCATATGGCGCAAGGAAGCCAAACAGAAGGAAATGAAATTAGCAAAGAAGAATAAAAGAGGTATGTCAATGGTACAAGCTGCCATTGCATTTAGGGATAACGAGGAAGAGCAAGAGAGTGAACAAACACTTAGAAGTAGGAAGTTAGCAGTAGATAAATGCTACCCAGTTCTGCCATGTAGAGGACAAGGATCAACGGAGAAACTTGATAGCGATCCTTTAATGTCCCACTTATTGAGCTCACCACCCCCTATGCACAAGATGCTAATGCACCCCCGCGACGCTTTGTTATACCACGCCCCGCCGCACGAACTCAAGTTCTTCCACAAACACCAGCTCCTCTTCAGCTGGTTTCTACTTCTCCGGCGCAGCCCTCTCAAGGGCCGCCGCCTTTGCTACATACTCCATCTACCTTTTCTACGACTTTGCCTACTGCTCCGACTGCCTATCCTAATACTGTTTCTGCTACTGCCTCAACTTCTGCTTTACATCAGCCTGTCTTTTCTGGCGTTTCTGCCATTCCATTACCTTCTCCTTCTGTTCGACAGAGAGTAGCAAATACTGTTCTCTTCTCGCCTTTCTTTGGGTCGCCTAACGCGACCCCAAAGACAGAACGTAGACAGTTGCGAAGTCGACTGCCTGACTACCAAGAGAGAGAAGTACTGAATGAGTTAGCCCTTAAATGGGTTACTGATACTGCGAAGTATGACATTCAGTCTGTCATGGAAGTTTTCAGTCAGTGGGAACCATCTACACAGAGATATGTATTCGAACAAATGTGCGAATATCTCCACGAAGATTTGAGGGGAAATGATCTAGAGCTCGATCTGAATAAATTATTCCGTGTGCGATTCAAGTTTGGAGAAGGCATGATTGTGGGTACTGATGTCGAACCAGCAATAGACATGTTGTTGTCTTATAGGAGTAAGGGAAGCAGTTCCAGATCACTTTCTGATCTTGACATGCCAGGTAGGAAGAAGGCGCGACAGTATCCAATGAGAGAGGTTCCTCCAGTTTGGAGGGAAGGTGATGCAAACACGAATCCAGCAATTCCCCCGCATTTTCAGCGTGTGTGGGTACATGTCCCCTGGAAACGATCTGAAGTGTTAGCGCTCAAACAGACGTTGCCCGATCCACGTAAAAATCCTGCAGGGTACTATAAGGAGTTATCACAAACTGCCAGTTCCTGTATCATGAATCTGGCAGATGTAGACATGTTGTTTGCGAATGTTGTTCCACAGCCTTTATGGGGAAAGATTTGTCATGCAGATCATGATCGAGAGTTAGGTGATACGTGGGATAATATTGCCGCTGCTGATGCTAGACAAGTTGGTGGTGCTAAACCTGAGCCTTTAGTAGCAGAACTTCCTGGTAGAATTATTGCATACATGAAGACTTTAATGCCCGAATTGCGTGCAAATTGGGACAAGTTGTCTGCGTGCAAACAGAAGAAAGATGAGAATGTGTCTGATTTTTTCACAAGGTTTGAAGAGACTTTCGTTGATCATAGTGGTCAGGATATGGCTACCGAGGGTGGCCAGAGATTGTTTGTAGACAAATTTGTACATAATTTGCTTCCTGAACTGTGTAATAAGTTGAAGGATTCAGAGAGTGCTTGGGCTGTTTCCACATCTGTGGAGATTTTAGCTACAGCCCAGTACTACGAAAATAGGCGCAAAGATGAGCTAGAGAAAGCAGACAAAAAGACTAAGGAATTGAAAACTAAAGTCCTTCTGCAGCAAGCTTATCCACCTCATAATAATAGCCAGCACGATTATCAGCAACCACAGCAGTATTCGAGGGACTCACAAAGAAACGAGTCTTCTCAACGGCATTTACAATATGGTCCGAATCAGTGTGCGTATTGCAAGGAAGAGGGTCATTTCAAGAATAGTTGTCCGGCTCTGTTGCGACGTTTGAATGGTGTTTCTGGCGCAAGAGGTAGAGATTTTCAGCAGGCCCCTAGAGGTAGGGGTCGTGTAAATTTCCCCCAGAATGCTCCTTCTTTTCCGCCTCAGAATTCCATGAACAGCTTTGACCAACAGAATAATGCGTCTTCTAGGACAGCTCAGTACTATGCTGACGACTACTATGCAGAAAACGAGAATGAGGATAATGATTGCTAGGACAGCCATGGACAAAGAGAGGGAGTTGTTTCAGTTCCAGTAGATCAGAATGGACCTTATGTTGAGGTGATTACATCAGGTGTGTCAGAGCCTTTTCTGCTGGATACTGGTGCTACAAAAAGTTCTATGATGCACTCAAAACTTCCTGGCGCACCTTTGTCTGGCGAAATGAACGTTTCTGTAGGTTTTTCTGGCGCCCCGGTTAGGAACCCGATTTCTAGTCCTATCTCCCTTTCTGTTGGGCCATGTGAATTAGAAGCACCCCTCATTCTTACAACAGGTTGTGGTGAAAATTTGCTGGGACTGGATCTGTTAAAGAGACTACATGCGACTTTGTACTGTTCTCCTTCGGGAGTACAACTTACCCTAGGTAAGAAAGTGGCTTCTCCAATGTATTTGTCAAGGGAGAATATTCCAACAGAATTGTCTTCACTTCCAGATATACTTTGGGCTAATGGATCCAATGATGTGGGTCTCTTGGAAATAGCGCCATATGTTATAACATTGAAAGCAAATGTCAGGTTGCCAAGCATTCCCCAATACAGGATCTCTACCGAAGGGGAAAAGGCGTTGTTAGCGATCATTTACGATCTGATTGAGAAAGATGTCATTGAAGAGACAACAGGGAACGTATGTAACAGTCCAGTTCTGCCGGTTTTAAAGCATACTGACCCTTCCCAGCCACCTGTCTATAGGTTCGTGATTGATCTTAGAGAAGTGAATAAGATTGTTGTGCCACAGTTCCCCGTTGTTCCAGACATTACTGCCTTATTGACTATGATTCCAGCTTCAGCCACTTGGTTCACTGTGATTGACTTGAAGAACGCTTTCTTCAGCATCCCTATTGCTGAGGAGAGCAGAGATATTTTTGGCTTCAATTTAGGAAGCCGAAGTTTCCGCTTCAAACGCGCTCCTCAGGGCTACTGTGAGAGTCCATCGATATTCAGTCAGGCTCTGAAATCGCAGCTTGACAAGATTGTTCTACCTGATGGTGCGACACTTATTCAGTATGTTGATGATTTGCTGGTCGCTGCAGATACTGAGGAGACTTGCAGGCAAGCCTCTTTGTCATTGTTGCGTCATTTATGTGATATGAAGCACAAAGTCTCTCTTTCAAAACTGCAATTTTGTCGACAAGAAGTGACCTACTCAGGTCACATCTTATCGAAGGAGGGAAGGAAGTTAACCCCAGAGAGAATACAGGCATTTGCAAAATTGAGTGTCCCACGGACACAGAGAGAAGTGCGTGCTTTCTTGGGCATTACATCATATTGCAGGCAATGGATACCGAATTTCTCCTTGTTGGCCAAACCTTTGGAGGCTTTAACTTGCAAGGACACACCGAAACCCATTCCATGGTCTGAAGATTGTCAGAAAAGCTTTCACGAATTGCGTGATGCATTATGTTCGGCTCCTGTGTTGGGTACCCCCGACTACAGTAAGCCTTTTTCGTTGTATGTCCACGAGAGGGAAGGTTGTGCATTATCAGTTCTGACACAGTCTTTTGGGGACAAACAGCGTCCATGCGCGTACTTTTCAGCGACTTTAGATCCCGTAGCTAAGGCATTACCAAGTTGCTTGAGAGCCACTGCTGCAGCAGCTGTGTGTATTCGACAGTCTGCTGGGTTAGTAATGAATAATACACTGATCGTTATGGTCCCACATGCAGTAGACATTTTGTTAAACAGAACAAGGACACAGCACTTAACTAGTGCTCAATTGTCAAGCTATGAGCTGACACTGTTAGCGAGCCATGTTCACATAAAGAGGTGTGATACACTCAACCCAGCCACGTTATTGCCCATTCCAGCAGAGACAGATGAGGTTGAACAACATGACTGCTGTTTTAGGACAGAAGAAGAGACAAAAGGGAGAGTAGACTTGCAGGACACTCCTCTTCCTGAATGTAATGATGCTTTATGGGTTGATGGTTCATGTTTCAAGTTGCCGAATGGTGATACGACTGCCCCATATGCTGTGACAACATTACACACAATTGTTGAAGCTGCACGTATCCCACACAATTCTGCGCAAGCAGCAGAGTTGATCGCACTTACAAGAGCATGTGTGTTGGCAAAAGGAAAACGAGTGAATGTGTACACAGACAGCCAATACGCCTTTGGCGTGGCTCACAGTTTTGGACGATTGTGGCGTGAACGTGGGTTCCTGACATCGCATGGTGCAAAGATCCAGCATGGTCAGTTAGTAAATGAGCTTCTCGAGTCACTGACCTTGCCACTACAAGTTGCAATTGTGAAATGCAGTGCACACAAAAAGATTCAAGATGATGTTGGTCGTGGGAATGCATTTGCGGATGAAGTTGCGAAAGAAACTGCAAGGAATGTGATGAGTCGAATGTATGTTGCAGGCCCTGCGAGATGGATTGGTGATGTTGGTATGTGTGAAGACACAATTGAAAGTGTGAAGTCTATTCAATCCGAGACCACAGAGGAAGAGGTGAATGAATGGAGAGAAAGTAAGGGTAGATTGGATGCGAATGGTTGTTGGGTTGAACTGTCAGAGCATCAGAGATGGCTGCTACCCGATGCGTATGTGCTTGCAGTGGTGACAATGGCTCGTGGAATGGCGCACATCAGTGTGAAAGGGATCTGTAAGTTGTTGGCTCCAGTATGGCAGAATAGTGGAATACCTAAATGTGCAGAGAATGTGGTCAAGAACTGTATGGTGTGTCTGGAGTACAATCCTGGTAGGGGAACCCCAACTCCAGCTGGTCATTTTGCGCCTCCAACGTATCCCTTTCGAGGTTTTGCAGCTAGATTTCATCCACATGGAAAGGTGCAACAATATGAAATACGTACTCGTTGTTGTTTGTGCCTTTTCCAGGTGGGTGGAGGCATATCCCCTTAAGGACAATACTGCCTTATCCACAGCCAAAGCCCTTGTCAAGGAATTCTTCCCCAGGTTCGGAATGCCTAGAATGGTCTGGAGTGATAATGGGAGTGAATTCGTGGGACGAGTGATGAAGAGAGTGTGTGAAGGGCTTGGCATACAACAGAAGTTCCACGCTGCAAATCACCTCCAATCAGCTGGACTAGTAGAGTGCTATAACGGCACTCTAAAATTGAAATTGGCCAAAATCCAAGCAAGCACAGGTCTTAAATGGCCTGATGCTTTGCCTTTGGCGCTCCTATCGACAAGAATGACCGTCCACTCTAGAGTGGGACTGAGTCCTCACGAGATCGTGTTCGGCCGCCCGGCCAACATATGGGGAGTGCCAAGGCCCACCAGGTTCAGTGAGATAGAGCATCCTGTACTGCTTGACTATTTGCACGAATTGACAACTAAATTGCATGTTTTACACCAACAGGTTCACAGTTCTTCCCTGCCAGCGTCTGATGATCCAGGCCACACGATTGAACCTGGCACCTGGGTCCTGGTGCGAAATTTCCAGCGAACGAAGAACGAGCAGCCTCGCTGGTCCGGACCCTTTCAGGTGTTGCTGGCTACCCGCTCTGCAGTACGTGTCCACGGCAAAAAACACTGGGTGCACGGCACCCACTGCAAGAGGGTCCCGTTACCTCTGCCTTATGACCGGTGGGTCCAGGAGGGAATTGCTGACTCAGAAACTGAGACTGTGCCTCGTTTCTTACCCTTCAGTGGTGCTCGTTTGAAAGGAACTTCTTCAGAAAAGGAGAGCGATGATATTCTGCAAGGATCTGCGCCACCGTCAATGCAGTTGGACACTACTGAACCCGAACTCCTATTTTTAGACCACACAGCTCCTGGTCGAAACCGCTATAACTTGAGGCCAAGACCTATGACTATGGACTAATAAAAACATTTTTCTTTTTGATTGTGCAGCTCTCTCATCTAGGTTACTTGCTCATTTTTGATTTTCGAACCGCCATCCGGTTCTGCTGCTAGGGTCGCGGTTGCCACAGTCTTTAGAGTGCAGCTGGAGACGGTTAGGTCGACAGTTCTGGTTGGTCTAAGGGAGTTACCCTGGACTGAACAGAAGCACTCTTTAGCAGAATCAACCTCCCACCGCGGGCAGCAAATTAGAGGATGTAGTTTCCAAAGATGGAGAGACCTGCTAGATCAGCGAACTTTGAAAAGACAATATGCACTGTAATGGCAAGAAAACAATTTTTAATAATATGTATTTTAATGTTGTGTAGCATAATGATGTTTTTGGTGGGCTATACTTTATTCACCTTTCGAGTTTCATTTGCGTACACTACACAGCCCACACCTCCTCCTACTGTTTCCCCACACTCCTTTCACCCTCTACCTGAACACGAGTCTGCCAGAAGGTTAGAGTTTGTAAACAACTCATTCGTCCGGCTCCTACACCAGCACCAGTCTGTAATGAACACAACGAATTGTTGGGTATGTGGACTCATGCCACACACGACAGACAAGGGTATCCCGTATTTTGCCCTGCCATTTAGCTACCATGGTTCTCTGTGGGCGTTTCAAACAATGTTCCTGTTTGCCCTCGAACCCTATGTCCCAGGAAGAAATTCAAGCAACAAGGCGCTAGTGGCAGGAATCAGAAACATGAGCAGAGAGATTGACACATATAGGACAATTCCAAGAGACGAATTAGAGCCTTACAGTAGATGGAACATAACTAGATACGTGATTTCCTTAACTGAGAGCCAGAAAGCAAAGAAATCCTCCCCAATCTGGATAGTACCCCATCAAGGTCACCTATGTCTGCAGGGAAATGGCAAAAACACCAGAGCTCAGTTAGGGAAGAGTGTTTGTACTGAGACTTACGTTTTCTTGTCTCAGACCTCCCCTTCGTTCTTAGCAGCTAAGGGTACCTACTTCGTCTGCCACGACAGGGCATATACATGGTTGCCCCCTGACTTTTAGGGCTCATGTTTTATCTCGTTCCTGCTGCCACCCACCTACACGGCCGAAGCAGATTACCATCGGACAAGGACAGTTAGGGGTGTCGTGAGTAAAGACGACACTGCGGAACAAGAGTTTGGGGATTTCGCAAAAGGTTTTCTGCCGTTTTGGGGGCCTATGGTGAACAGCAGGAACATTCGCCAACTGACGAGGGTAGTTGAATCCGCCGTGATCGAAACGGCTGGTGCCCTTAGTAACTTGACTGCGGAGCTCCCGCCTAATGACTCTTCAGAACCACTGTACCTGCTGAACCAGAGATAGCTACGCCCCTGCATGCTCCCCTGCGTGCTGACTGAACAGCTCCAGCTAACAGCTAAATGACAGCCTGAAAAGCTTAATAATGTATTAGGAATATCTCGACAAAACAAATAGGTTCCTGTGTATTGAAAACACTTGTGTGTGCTTGCTGCAGGCACGGTTTGTGGTAATATCAAGGAAACCAACAGTAAAATCCGCACTCGCACCAAGAAAAAACAGGCCTACAAACACCCAAAAACCGACACATACACACACACTGAACTACCAAAAAAGCCCTCCTGGCACTGCCAGGCTGTCCTCAAGGCCAATCCGACCTTCGCCGTGCTGTGTGCACAGCTCCTATACTCAGCGACAATCCTCCCATATGACATTTGTCCTGAAAGAATGCTGCCTGTACTGCGCGATTCAAGCGCCAGCCACCCTTCCACAGAAACCCTCACGGTAGCCTGACAGTGACCCTGCTTGTATTGGTTGTATTCTGCAATAAGCGACCTAACATCACACCAGCACATCACTCAGGGACAACACCACATCACTCAGGGGCACCGCCACATCACTCAGGGGCACCACCACATCACTCAGGGGCACCACCACATCACTCATTTACACCACCACATCACTCAGGGGCCCCACCACAACACTCAGGGGCACCAACACATCACTCAGGGACACCACCACATCACTCAGGGACACCACCACATCACTCATTTACACCACCACAACACTCGGGGACACCACCACATCACTCTGAGCCACCACCACAACACTCAGGGGCACCGCCACATCACTCATTTACACCACCACATCACTCAGGGGCATCACCACAACACTCAGGGGCACCACCACATCACTCAGGGACACCACCACATCACTCAGGGACACCACCACATCACTCGGGGCACCACCACATCACTCGGGGGCACCACCACATCACTCATTTACACCACCACATCACTCGGGGACACCACCACATCACTCTAGGACACCAACACATCACTCATTTACACCACCACATCACTCAGGGGCACCACCACATCACTCGGGGGCACCACCACATCACTCATTTACACCACCACATCACTCAGGGACACCACCACATCACTCTGGGGCATCACCACATCACTCTGGGACATCACCACATCACTCGGGGACACCACCACATCACTCTGGGGACACCACCACATCACTCGGGGACACCACCACATCACTTTAATACACCACCACATCACTCGGGGGCACCACCACATCACTCATTTACACCACCACATCACTCTGGGACATCACCACATCACTCAAGGACACCACCACATCACTCTGGGACACCACCACATCACTCAGGGGCACCGCCACATCACTCATTTACACCACCACATCACTCTGGGACATCACCACATCACCTGGGACACCACCACATCACTCGGGGACACCACCACATCACTCGGGGACACCACCACACAACTCTGGGGACACCACCACATCACTCTGGGGACACCACCACATCACTCTGGGGACACCACCACATCACTCAGGGACACCACCACATCACTCAGGGACACCACCACATCACTCGGGGACACCACCACATCATTCGGGGACACCACCACATCACTCGGGGACACCACCACATCACTCAGGGACACCACCACATCACTCGGGGACAACACCACATCACTCGGGGACATGACCCACTTCACCCTTCCACCGACTCAATTACAATAACTTTTATTTAAGTTTAGAGGGAAAACAACAGTGGAGGATTCCCAAAAGAACATGGATCTACACGGCTGTAGATCCTGTGTATATATTTTTTTACCATCTGAATTAAATAAAGAACTCTCAAGAATATAAGAAGAAAAATTCTTTTGATGTGATCATTACTGTTTACCTTTTTGAAGATAATAGTTTCTCAAAAACGTTTAAGTGGTGCACCTTGACCTTTTCTCAAAACTTTTATTTAAGTATTAATTATTAAAAAAATTAAAAGCCTTTGTTATTGGTAATATCAATACATCTAAGTCACGTAAATACAACACATATTGCATTACAAATGCTATAGGTGTCACATTTGCAAAAGTTATAACTATTGGCATTGTCATATACAATGCCAATAACTCAAACTTGAATGCTGCGAGACCTATTGCATTGTAAATGCTTGTTTGTTATGGTGGGTGGTCGGGTAACAAGGACAACAGAGGGAGGGTGGATAGGTGGGAGGGACAACACGAATAATGGAAGAAGGGAGCACATGGGTAAGGGGGAAAAGTGCATTCAGTGCCAGCAGATCATAACACAACAAACAAAAGGATTTTAAGTAATTGCACTAAATGTTTCGTTTTTAGGTCTCGGCCTGATCCACGGCATGCGCTGGTCTAACTGAGACATTTACTAGCTGCTTTGAAAAGTGCTACTTTCCCAGCGACCAGCTTCATATCACGCGCACAAGAGCACACGTGCATGCTCGTAATAGCAAGCTGGTGGCCGGCCAGGAAGCACTTGCGGTGATGCGCGTGCGCACCACGCCCGTCACCACTTGCGTTTTTTTTTTATTATTTCATTTCGCGGCCGCGCAGCTTCACTTTTGGGGCCGTGCGGCAAATGCTTGTTATTTTTGTTCCCGCTTGTTTGCTTCGTACTACCAGTAGTATTGGGGGTAAGGTAGATGTGTCTTGGGTCTGGCCAGTCCCTTGGCTCCCCACTTGTGGGTTTACTACAGGTACTATAATGGGGCTTTTTCTCGTGTTATCGTAGATAGTGTTACTAAGCGCGAATTTCCTGTTTCTTAAGCAATAGCTAATTCCCCGCTTCCCAGTAGAATCTTTATCAGTCTCAACTGTGGATGTATATCGTTTCCGTTTTCTCTCTTTAATATTGTTGGGGGTGCGAGATGTGGCAGAGGAGACCTGTACGATTTTTCTACCCCTTCCCCGGTCACTTACCTGTGTCATACATGTGGTGAATGACTCGTGTGAGGCAAACTGCGGAAATCCCTGTATCCATTCCCGTGGCTCCCACGACCTGATGGAGGACCTCAAAACGAGACCCGAGTGGCCGCCCATCGACTCCAATCCAGCTCAGAGGCTGCCTCTATCCACACGCTAATTTCACATTGGAAGGCTTCCTCGGCTCCTGCAGAGCAGATCCTCCCTCTCCCAACCCCGCATGTGGAAAATTCCAGCAAACTCTCAATCTGGGCAGACTGGTAAATTCCCCTATCCTAAATTAAGTCTATCGAACATTTGGCCATTTGTCTTAGGGGGTGTGTGCACCTATTCTTGCTTTCTCCCTAGAGGTCTTGGATGCTCCCTACCCCATGTTTCCCTCCTAGCCTTACATAGGTAGGTTTGTATGCATGTGTAAGAGTACAATATTTGTGTGCTTGTGAATCCGGTAAGTGGGTTGAGGTTTTCTGGCTCTCATATTTTCTTAAACTATAACATTCCATTATTATTCATGTTTCTGAAGGCTACTTGCTTTATAGATCAGATGGGTGTACACCATTCTTCATTACTGTACCACACCTTTGTTTTATATTATCATATTAGGGGCAACCACAGATGGGTAAGCAATGCAGAGGATTCGAATTATGTTGAAGAAGGGCACTCTAATAAAGTAGATTCCTAGTTAAGTACGGGGTTAGTAAAAATGAAGTGCATTAATCAGTACCTCAAAGCCCTCTCCATCGTGACTGTACGTGGTTGCAAATGTGCCAGAGGAATCCATAGGAAGGTCAGCCTTGAAATACACCAATATACTGTTACATGTAACGAGACGTTTGCAGTGGGTTGAAATGTGGAACCATGATATTAATGCAGATGCTTATGTGGATACTGGTGCAGGCCTCATCTGAAAAGCTTTATGATGTGAAGCCTTTCCATACAGTTTGTAGTTCACCAGTAAACGTTGATGGGTCCATCAGGTAACCTCCATGAAAGTGTCGAGAAGAGGCGCCGCCTAGGTTTATGCCTGTAATGCTGGTGTAGCAGTCAATTTCATTTATTTCGGACTTTTCATTTATAACATCAATGTAGCGCATTGTATATGTTCTTTTCCAATACCAAAATAGAATAAAGCTCAGATACATAAAATATCTACTGCACTGTAAAACAATTTTTTAAACTCTACTTAAAAACCTTCCAGCTAAAAAAAATTATACAGCCTTAGTATGTTCCTGAGCTCTCAATTATTCAATGTCTTTGCACGAGTGGCTCGTCTAGGCTTTTTTTGTGTCTTGGACATTCCAGTATAGATGTTATTGTGGGATGAATATAACTACAAGTTCCAGAATGCAAAGCAAAGACTTGGAGAGGATGCAATACACATTCATTAAACATACTTCATTCTTCATTCTTCAATGTAAATTCTGCACATTGTATTTAAAAAATAATAATTTGGTAAATAATAACATTTTTGGGTTAGCACCACCATAGGTAGTAGCCAACTTTCACTCATACAGAGCATCTTGGAAATTGTGTTTGGACTGATATTATTGACCACAGAACTTGATAAGCTGGTTCTCTGAAGACTAAGTGATGACTTTAGTGACGCACATCGCTTGTCCAGATTATTTTTGCAGTAGCACTACCCTCGAGGTCCAGAACAGTAACAAGTGACCAGGAATAATTAAGCTGAATGTCCTCTAGAGAAGCAAGAATACCAGTGTTAACAGTTCACTTCAACAAGGACTCATCCCCGACTCCCTCAAAATTGGACAAGTTACACCTATACTCAAGAAACCAACAGCTGACCCTACTGACCTAAACAATTGCCGTCCTATTACCAATATTCCCACCCTTGCAAAACTGTTGGAAAAATGCGTACAACTCCAATTGACAAAACACATTGATCAGTTAGACCTCCTCAACCCTCATAATCAGGCTTCCGAGCAGGGCACAGTACTGAAACTGCTATGACACACATAATTGATGACACACTCCAAATCCTAGATCAAAATGATACCTGCCTCCTCATCCTTCTTGACCTCTCCTCAGCATTTGACACTGTCAAACACGTGAACTTACTCGAGCTGTTACACACCAAAATGGGTCTATCTGGGACTGTTCTCAAATGGTTCACCTCCTTTCTGCATAACAGGTCTCAGAAATTCAAGAGCAACAACTTGATGTCCCCACCAGTGCCTGTAACATTAGGCATCCCACAAGGATCTTCTCTATCCCCAACATTGTTCAATCTGGTCATGGAACCTCTCACCACCTTGTTACAAGCATCTAATGTACACTTTCACATGTACGCCGACGACACTCCAACTATATCTCAAATTACAATCCCCCAAAGACATCAAACTTCTGAACTCAACTCTCAGAAACACCCAATCATGGCTTGCCGATAATCACCTCAAACTCAATGCTCTGAAAACTGAGTTCCTTCTAATCTCACCTCCCGCGAAAATCTCCACCACTCAAACTTGGCTTAAGCACCTAACTGCACTCAATGTCCAACCTACCATCGTGGACTCAGCGAAATCCCTAGGCATTACACTTGACGCCAACCTCAACATGCAGCAGCATATCAGCAAGGCAACTAAGGGAGCAAATTTCCAAATCAATACCCTGAGGAAACTTAAACCCTTCCTACCAGCCAAGGACTTCCAATCTGCAGTACACGCCCTAGTCATTCCTCACTTAGACTACGGTAGCGTCGCCCTTTGCGGACTCCCTCTATCTACAACTGCACCCCTGAGAGCCTCTTTGAACGCTGCAGCGAGACTCATCACTGGATCAAAAAAACACTCACATATTTCCCCTGACCTAAAATCCCTGAACTGGCTACCTTTTGAAGCCAGAATACACCTGAAAATTGCCTGCATGACGCACAGAGCTTTAAACTACAACTCACCCGGCTACCTCACTCAGAAGCTGACAATATCTGGTGGCACAAGAACCACTAGAAGCACAAAGAATCTTCTTCTGAAACCTCGTAGATTCCGGAAGGTTAAAACATATAAACGCTCCTTTTCAGGAATGGCACCCAGGA
Organism: Lissotriton vulgaris; assembly: GCF_964263255.1. Taxonomy (NCBI): domain Eukaryota; kingdom Metazoa; phylum Chordata; class Amphibia; order Caudata; family Salamandridae; genus Lissotriton; species Lissotriton vulgaris. The sequence goes on from NC_141696.1 coordinate 1,178,023,105, forward strand.
TCTGGAACTCACTCCCTCCAGAAACCAGACTTATCTCCTCCACTACATTCTTTAAGAAAGAAGTAAAAGCTATCCTCATGACTAAATTCACCTGAACTTGTACTTTCAATCTATTTGAGACTCTGCACCTATCTGCACTATTGTTTGTCTGATTGTCGATTTGTGTCATTGGTTTTAGTTGATTATTATGCTCCCCCATGTACCTACCCTATTTTGCTATTCATTTTTTACCTACAACTATTCTTTGCTCAAAAGTCTGTTAATCACCCCCTTGTTTCCTTACCCCCTGTTTTTGTAAAGCGCTCTGATATCTGCAAAAATCTTGTTTGCGCTATATAAAACTTTCAAAATAAATAAGCAGGTATTCGTTGACTGATAATTGTTTGGGATGGAGGCATTCCCCTTCCACTACTACAGTGCAGAATGACATTCAGGACAAAGAGATGACATGTAATGTCTAGGGAGCCTCGAATTTCTTAAATATATAAAATTTCAAAGTTCTGATCCCACATTGGATAACTACGCCCACAACAGCAAAGAACTATTCAACATCGTCAAAGAGTTCACCAACTCCACCGCCGGCACCAACGACATCACTCCCTCCCAAGACCTCTGCAACTCCCTATCCTCATTCTTCCACAACAAAATCGCTGACATACATAACAGCTTTGGTGACCAGTCCACCCCACCCACCTCCGAACTAAAACCCCCCTCCAACAACCTTTGCGCCTGGAACCCAATCACCACTGAAGACACCATCCGCCTGATGAACTCCATCTACTCAGGATCACCAACCGACCCATGTCCCCACCACATTTTCAACAAAGCAGACTCCATTATCGCACCCCATCTCCGAGACGTCATCAACTGCTCCCTCAACTCCGCTACCTTCCCGGAAAGCTGGAAACATGCCGAACTCAGCGCCCTCCTGAAAAAACCCACAGCAGACCCCACCGAACTTAAAAACTACCGCCCCATTTCGCTCCTCCCATTCCCTGCCAAAGTCATTGAGAAAGCCGTCAACAGTCAGCTCGCCGCCTTCCTCGAATCCAACACATCCCTCGACCCTTCACAGTCCGGCTTCCGAGCCAAACACAGCACCGAGACCGCCCTCATCGCAGCAACAGACGACATTCGAACCCTACTGGACAATGGAGAAACAGTCGCCCTCATCCTACTTGACCTCTCCGCAGCCTTCGACACAGTCTGTCATAGCACCCTTATACAACGCCTCAGCAACGTCAGAATACAAGGAAAAGTATTGACCTGGATCGTCTCATTCCTCGCCGGAAGAACCCAGAGAGTCCGCCTCCCCCCTTTTAGATCAGAGGCCACCGAAGTCATCTGCGGTGTACCACAAGGATCATCACTCAGTCCCACCCTCTTCAACGTATACATGAGTCCCCTCGCATCCATCGCTCGCCAACACAACCTCAACATCATCTCCTACGCAGACGACACCCAGTTGATCCTCTCCCTCACCAAAGACCCAAACACCGCCAAAACCAACCTACACGAAGGGATGAAAGAAGTAGCCGAGTGGATGAAGAACAGCCGTTTAAAGCTGAACTCGGACAAAATGGAAGTCCTCATCTTAGGATCATCCCCCTCCGCCTGGGATGACTCATGGTGGCCACCGGCCCTGGGAAACGCACCCATACCAACGGACCACACACGTAACCTGGGCTTCATCCTGATGACCAGACAAGTCAACGCCGTCTCATCATCATGCTTCAACATCCTACGTATGCTCAAAAAAATCTTCAGTTGGATCCCTACCGAAACAAGAAAGACGGTCACTCATGCACTGGTCACAAGCCGACTGGACTACGGAAACACCCTTTACGCCGGAACCACAGCCAAACTACAGAAAAAACTCCAACGCATCCAAAACGCCTCAGCCAGACTCATCCTAGACATCCCCCGCCAAGACCACATTTCCGGTCACCTGAAAGACCTCCACTGGCTCCCCGTCAACAAGAGAATAACGTTCCGTCTCTTCACCCACGCACACAAAGCCCTCTACGACCTAGGACCCGAATTCCTCAACACGCGCCTGTCCTTTTACACCCCAACCCGCCAACTACGATCGTCGAATCAAGCCCTCGCCGCAATCCCACGCATCCAAAGATCCACCATGGGGGGAAGATTATTCTCCTACTTAGCGGCCAAGACCTGGAATTCTCTCCCCACCCACCTCCGCCTTACATAGAACCACCTCTCCTTCAGAAAACAACTAAAAACTTGGATATTCGATAAGTAAAGTACCCCCCCCCCCCTCCCTCAAGCGCCTTGAGACCCTCTGGGTGAGTAGTGCGCTATACAAATTTTAAACTTGAAACTTGAAACTTGGGCAAGTTGATGAGCGATAAGTAAAAACATGGCAGGCTAAAACTATTGTTCCGATCGTTCTGGCCTAATGACGTTGTCTCTTTGCCGGTTCAGTGAACCAATGCCTAGTATGCTAAAATGTATGGCTAATGAATGTCCACATTTCTTTTGGTTCTGGTTGTGGTAAATGGCAAAATATGAAACTACTTCAGAATGAGGCGATATCCATAAAAACAGTCCTACCTAATTTAGTCGCACTCAGACTACACTAAATAGGCCACCAGCTAGATCCAGGATATGCTTGTTTCTCCCCCCTCAACCACGTTAAGCGGAAATTGTCAAAAATCTTAGTGTCCATTCTTGAAAGGCTTGGGTGGTTTTTTAGCCAGCTGAGTCGCAAAGTCCTTTGGAGGACTTGAGATAAAAAAGCAAAGCTACAGCAATGTCTTCAATACCAAAGATATATACAGAAGGTGGTCATAAAGATGTGCAGTAGTGCCATGTCAAGACAGTGAATCTGGAATTAGAGTGAAGGTGGTAGTAAGTTTACAGTTGCACATCAACGTACAGTATTTATGGATATTTTATACCTTCCATTTGATGTACTCTGCACCTATGTAGTGCAAGTAGGTCTTATTGTGATGTAAAATCCAGCATCATTTTAACATCCATGAAAATGTAGTGTGGAGCTGTTATGGCTTGGGAATACGGTAATCTGACTAGGAGTTGTAAAGGGTTTTGGAAAAGATAAAGTCAATGCCACAGCTTCAGTATGCTTGGGAATAGCATCACAACAAGCAACCAGGGCATGCAGGCGAATCACTCTGATGTTCACGTATAGCGGATAACCTTGTAGAATCTAGAGTGATGTTGGCTGTGTGTCGTGCACAAACTCTGTGGAGAATCCTTGTAACATACTGATGTGCATCAGAAGCTGGTGCTCAAGGGCCACACTTAGCTACAGTCGATTTATTCCATCATCCGAACATTGCTTCTCTTTTGATGTACATCTCGCTTGTAGTCCCGAGTTGTGGTGTGGGAGTACAGCACAAGGAAATCTGTCTTCATCTCCAGAGTGGTAGCACAGTTGAAGGATCATTGTAGTGTTCTGACTTCTCAAGCGTATTAACTATTATAGTTAAAGGGGCATTAGCAGAAGAATACGCAGGTTATCGGGACAACCATTCAGGTTAGGGAGACTCACATTTAGTACTTAATACCATTAATATCGTAATCGATCTGAAATTGTCATTATGCATTACAAATCTTTGAGTAACTCCGTATTCCCAGTACTTTATTGGAACCAATCCGCTGATGTCTTCGGTAGACTGCCACCGTACCTTTGGATATACCACTTGGAAGCGTCATATTTTCCATAGTAAGTCTACTGAGGACCCCATATGTGACTGTTCGGGCGTACAAGCATCAGCCTTCGGTTCTGTGGCTGGGAGATCACAAACAACACCAGGTCTTAGCACTTAAAGTAATTACTGGTGCGCCCCTGGAGTCCCTGAACATTTCTCTGCCCCTAAGGATACAAATTATCTGCTCTCTGCTGTACTTCTAAATGGGGCGATCTTGAGTCATTAGAATGTGCTGCAAGTCCACGGTAGTTACCGGTTTTGCTAACTCCAATTTAATGCTCTAAAATTGAAGTCTAACCGGTGAAGAAAATGCTTAATAATGCTGCCACGTCCAAACAAGCATTGGCATAGCCAATAGGTCTCGCTCTTGGGACCGTATAAGTATTTAGTTATGCAGCACCATATCCTTGACGAAACAACACCAACATTTGCCTGGCTAAACACTTATAAGGTCCCAAAGGCGAGACCTATTGGCTATGCCAATGCTTATTTAATATATATATATGACATCCATATGTTTTTTTGCACAGTTTTCATAGGGATGATTGATAGTACGATGTAGTGTGTAAGTGGACCTATTGTGTGTGTATTGCTCAGCACTTTAGGGAGGGTTTTTTGCATTTGGTAAACCCTCCCCACTTTCTACATTAGTATATGTAACATATTACGCTCTGCACAACTGCATAAATGCTTTATATTGGATTACTAAATAATATTTCATAAAGATAACTATTAGTATATAAAAATTCATTTGTAACCTTAGCAATATGGGCATGAAATGTGATATTATTTAAGTATCCTTTTTAACAGACTCCACTGTCTTGCAGGGGGGACACTATTGCCATTGCATCCAAAAGACTATGTGGAGGAGGAGGAGGATGAAGCAGATATGTCTTCTGAGATTGATTTGGATGAAGAGAGACTTGAGCCAAGATCTGATGATGATGACACGTAAGGCCGCAACATATGGCTATGAGTATTTGAAGCACAGAAAAGTTATTCTATGAACAAAGATGTTCACCAATGAGGTGCTCCTGCAAGACAGTTATTTTTAAAGTTTAAATATTTTCTTGGAAGTATGCACTTGCAGCACAAATAATCAGGTTACACAAGATATCAAGTGCTACGTTCAGTATATATATCACCTAATCAATACCAACATTTCAAAGCAAAATGTTGTCCAAAATGAAACCCATCCAACCAGAGGGTGCTGACACCTAGCGACTAATGCCAGCTCACTTCAGTTTCTCTCCTCCTTTGCACAGCAACTCGTGAAAAACACTCTTCGGATGCACGAGGAACATGGACACTCAGCCTCCTCACCATTTCACCATTAAATAGATCACAATGGCGTACTGTGGCCCTCAGTTTGACCCATAACATTGCTTGCTGAACACACTCATTCTGAAATATGGCAAAGTGCTGCTTCAATTCTAATATTTGCTTGTCCTACTTAACAGCATTATCACATTCAGCCTTCAAAGATGCAAAATATTCATCTTGCTTCTTGATCTGTTTCTGTAGAGTGTACAACACATTTTCTTTGTCCTGTAACCCATCTTGCACTTTGCTCAACTCACCATAGCTTGCACACCATTCTGTAATTTATCTTGAAGCAACTGCCTCTCAAACGTATGCTTTTTCTCTAACTAAACCAACTCAAAAACAGTTCACCAGCTAGATTAATTGACCGTTTATTCTGCTTAGCTTCAGCAGTCGCCAGGATTGGTTTAGCCAAATGTCAATATGCTAAATATAATTGGCTGGCGCAACATTGGGATCATATGATGTGCCCACTATTATAGGACTTAGGACTCAGTCCCCAACTCCTGAAAAAAAGTTGAGAAAGGGTGTAGCCCAAATGGACTCCTGTTGATTAAAAAAAGAATTAGGGGATCTGCAGTACAACAGTGAGGCTCCCGTGTCATTTCACAGACTTACTGTGGTCCTGCCAGAGCAAGCATCCCTACCATGGTGCTGCAGCTCCATAAAAGCTTCCATACCATGGTGCAGGATCCACAGTACCGGTTCTTGTACTGAGGGCTGGCACCAGGGAAGGAAGTCTGCAGTACACTGTGACAGGTATGTAATGTTTACCACACAGTTTTTTACTAACATGATTGGTACAACGTAGGTCAGTAGAATGCAGGTAAGTACCACACAAGCCTTTTTTGGCCTGTTTATGATGCGGTACTTTACAATGCAGGCAAGTGTTTTTTTGAAATGACATTTTTAATGTCATAAAAAGAAAGGGTAAGGAATGGTTAAGGGATAGGTACGTGTAAATGGGGGTAAGGTTTTAATTAGGGGTTTGTGATCAGTAGAGGTTAAGTAAGGGTAGACTTTTTAAAGATTCGGGGTGGGTACAGATAGAGAGGGTAAGAGGTGTTAGGGTTCAGGGCAGGTCGAGGTAAATGGGGTAAGGAGTTTTTATGGTCCAGGAGTTTGTAGATGTAAAGGGATTTAAGGGTTAGGGGCAGGTAGAGGTAAAAGGATGTGTCTTTTACATTTGATGGCCAGGTAGAAGTAAAGGGAGGAAGGGTTTTTAGCGGTCAAGGGTGTGTAGAGGTAAAGGTAATACGAGATTTTTAGGGTTCACGTGCAGGTAGATGTAATGGGTAAGGTTTTTTTTAGGGATTCAGGCTTTGGTAGAGATATAGGGAGGTAAGAGACTTTTAGGATTCAGTGGCACGTAGAGGTAAAGGGACATAGGGTTTTTAAGGGAGAATATATATGTGTGTGTATGTATATTTTTATAAAAAGGGGTATGGGTGGGCTCTTTAACAATCTCTCTCTCGCTATATATATGTTTATGTACACATTTAATCATATATAAAATATCAGCTGTTAGAACACATAATGTGCTTCAAAATACCACGTTGTAAAACAACATAATGTTGACAACAATGTGTTGTAAACATCCATGGTAAAGGCATGCATTATTAATGAAGTGTATTATAACAGCTGATATTCCCGTAGCACCATCCTCTGGAGAAGCCCAGTACCCAACCCCTGCTGTGCATGGGCAAAGGCAATGTGAACCAGTGGCTGGTCACCCACAGAATGTATGGTGAAGTATCTGGCCAGGGGCCGGTCACTGTGGCCAACTCCTGCTGCTCATGGCAAAGGACGTGCACAGCAGGGTTTGGACGCATGCTGAGGGTTGGCCACCTTGGAGAGTTGGGCAGAGGGCTTCGCTTGACATTAGCCATAAACAGAGGTGAGATCCCCAAAAATATTGAATTTAGGATATAATAAAAAAAACAAAGAAACTCACTCAAAAACCAAATGTCAAAGTGACATTAGAGTTAGGCTTGGTAATAAGATTGTAACATACATTAAAAAACACTCCAGAAATCCACACAAAAAAACCTGATAAAATGCAGTTACAGTTACAAAGCAAAACCTCAAAAACACTGAAATTTGCCAAATAAACTTCTGTGAACTAATTATAACTTGCACCCTGTCACTCACAGCTTAAGACTTCACGTGTTATATCACTCATTACACGTTAAATTACATCATTGGTGACATCACTGATCACATTTTAATTGACGTAACAAATTACATCATCTATGGTACTACCTACAAACTAGAAACAGTTATTATCACACGACTTGAGGGCAGAGATCCACAGACAAGCCCTTCTTCAAATTCCACAAACGTGTACCTCCAGATTTGGACGGAGGTCTTTTTCCTACCTGGCCCCATTCTATTGCGATAAACTTCCCCTAACAATTTGCTTATGCAGAGAGCTGGGTACGTTAAAAAAATTCCTAAAAACCTGTCTGTTTTAGTCAGTTTTTCACTAGTCTTATACTTCAGCAGAAGCGCCAAGATATTTCTTCAGGGATGATTTGTTGCGCTATACCAAGAGAGCATAACATAACCAACTCGAATATCATTTTAAAAAAGAAAATTGGTGGGGAAAGCCCTAAAGTCATGTACCACATAAAATTACTATGTTTACATGTGAGGCAACAGAATGGACATTAGCAATTTCTGTTTCTTGAGAAGACTTGCTCAGTTTTGTGCCTAGCACCTGTTTTGTTTGTTTGATTTTTGGTCTCACAGAAAACCTTTATTAAGATTCTGCTTAGATGAGCTCAGAAACAGGTGCCCTTTATGCTAAGGCAAAAAATCACAAATAGGTAGTAAATTGTCATTGCTTATTTTGACAAGACCAGCACATTCTACCTTTTCACCACAAAAGAAATGTCACCAAAGGTGACATGAGATGATAGGAATTTGAAAGAATTAATGAATTTCCTGCCAGCTATCACGGGAAAATCTACATTTTTCATAACAACATTTCCAAAGGACGGCACTGCGGCTGATACTTTTTCAGTAGCAAGAATCTTCCTTTGCAGCGTACTTTACCTTACCATCCTCCAATCCACTTGTTTTTCTGGAAATTGAGATAATCATGGATTTTAATTATTCTCATTAGCTATGATTGGTGCTAGTTGGTTTAATGCTTCGCTCTTACATTAGCATTACTACTACAAAATGTATCTTTATACACAAATTACTGAAATATTATCAAGTTTTTTTTAGAAAATGGAGCATATTATCTTAGCGTTAACCTTCCTCTGTCACTGATAACCTTAACATCCAATTTATTTGAACATGTATAATTTGGAGTGAGAGAGGGATTGTATGAAAGCTAGCTCTTGTGAGAGGTGCCTTAATTCTGAAAGCATTTTTCAAAATAAATTCAATGTTCCTTCTGACCTATATCATCGCATTATCTCCTATGTTAAGCTGATTTTGTAATATTTTGTTAATGTAAGTTAATAGTCTAGTCAATCAAGATAATTATATATTTCATGACGGTGACTTGTTATACTAAAATCCCATTTACAAATTCATGCATTACCATACATAGAACGTTCAGTCAATCTATTGTTCTGTACAGTTCTATCAAGTTATGTTATTTTTTTTCTTTATGGTATTGAATTGTAATATAGCTATTGGAATCAACAGCATCCTTAATAATACAGAGTTTGACCCCTTCTTATTTAAACTAAACTTACAAAATCTCAAATATATAACCGAATTGATAACATAATATTTTAAAACAATGATTGCAAAATCCTTTTACAAAGAATTCTTGGTATTTTGGTAAGAGTAGTTCAGTTTTAACTGCTTTGATTATCATTGTTCTTTTCTTCAGAAATTTTGAAGACTCTGATGACGAACTGAGAGAAGCGTTGGTGGAGTCTTTGGAACAAGTTATACTTCCCAAAGAAGAGATATTGAACGACGAAGTAAAAACAGAAGAGATATGCCTAGAAGAGCAGAAGTCTAGAGAAAAGCAGAATTTCCCAAATTCCCCAGAAGAAAAAGTGCAAAAAGAGGACATGTTACAAGAAGAAAAGAATGAGGCCATACCCATCAAAATACCGTTAACAACTGGGGCAAATTTACAAAATAACTCTGCTTCATCTCGCATCTGTGCCGTTGAATAGAAATGGAGGGATTTGATTATATATTACACAGTGGTTTCTCTTTCTTTTTTAAAGGAAGAAACATTTTTGAAAGTTGTACCTAGCCAATGTGTTTGGGGTAAAATATTCACTGTGTAATAATGCTGTGAAGCATTTCTATGTCAGCTGATAGGTGGGTGGTGTGAAATCCACAAACAGAAGATGTGTGGCTTACAAAGATGTGAGTGTTAAAAAAGTACAAACCTACATTTCCCAGTGTTTAAAAAAATCTTTTTATTGTATTTTCTCACAAGCAAACAGTATGTAAAATGATACATGGAGCAACCAAACCCCCAGCTTGCTGCAGCACACAGATACATATGAAACGGCAAGTCACAGAGTCAGCCTGAAATCAGATTAAAGGCAGTTAACACTCAGTTCAGAAAGTCGAGGATTCCATCCCAGAAGGCCCTCACTCCGGAAAAACGCCAGAGTGTATGGAGCAGTGTTTCTTACTGTCCACAGCCCCTCGGGCAGCAGTTCGTGTCACTCATTCTCCTTAACGCAGAGCTGAGTACGCGCATAGTATGCCTGGTGTAGAAGCTTCAAATGAATGAGCCAGAACCCCATCCGGATAGCAACCTTCATGGGGCATTTACAATATACCCCCACTCATTGTCCTCTGAGTGGGGGTTGCAGCCTCTGTAACAGGCCTGGCTGTTGCTGAGAAGTGTGGAATACATCTGCGCAATATAGCATGCCTGCATAGCGGGTGACCAGTGCCTGATACTTCAATGGGCTTTTGTCCTCTATATCGTAAGGGCAGGGGATCCGCCGAGTCAAGATGGACCTAATCAGTAGATATCATAAAAATGAACCCCTCCCTTCCCAGTCCACCCCAAAGGCATTTAATTCTGGATTTGAACGTCCATGAGCGTCAGCCACCCTTTGCCTCTCCAGAGATCACCCACTTTGAAGATGCCGATCATATATCAGCACCGGTGGCCCGACACCCTTTGCGGCCCCGCCATCGTACCCGTGTCCCACAGCGGTGTCTCCAATGTCAAACAACCCGCCCATTCCAGCCTGTGTGTCACAAGCTCAAACCACCAAGACGGTCAGTTTCAGGAGGGTGGTTACTGTCCATGCCCCGTAGATTCACCGTGTGATCCCATGGGGCTCCAGCGGCCACCTGTAGGCCATCAGGGCTGACTCCCTCTGATGCGCAAAGGTCCAGTTATTGACCAACAGCAGGTGAGCGGCCCAGTAGTACAGTTATAGATCCAGCAGGGCAATGCCCCCTTCCGACTGACTCCTCGTCAGTGTTCTAAGAGTGATCCTCAGGCACCACCATCCCAGGAAATTTCCCTAACCTCTGCCTCCACCCTTCATAAGAAATGATCGGGGATCTCTAAAAATGAATTCTGCACCAAATAAAAGAAGATAGATCATCTTATACAAGGCTACCCTGCCCAGCAGGGGCAGAGGGAGGTGACACAAGTGTTCCACATCCCTGTGGAAGTTCCTGCAATATCCGTCCTGTATTTTTATCATAAAACAGATTACGGTCTTCTGTCACGTAATTTTCCAGGTAAATGAACCCAAGGTCAGCCCATACTAACAGCTGGAACCAGTAGCTCTGAGGCGCCCAACGGGACAATGGGTATGCTCTGGACTTACCCCAGTTAATAGCTATGCTGAAGAAGAAACTGAAGATTTGCAGGATCTCCATGACACTCGGTAAGGAGCAATCCACATTTGCTAGGTAGTGCAGGACATTGTCCACATACAGGGAGATCACATCCTCCCAGTCACCATCCCAGAGGAGATCCTGCAACACTATGTCCCGCCGAACCCAATTCGCCAGCAGCTCAATCGCCACCGCAAAGAGCAACAGAGAGAGGGGCAACCCTGTCGGGTGCCCCTACCCAATTTATTTTCCTCTGACTGCAAGCCATTCAGCCACACCCTGTCTGTCGGCCCATGGTGAAGGAGGCTCACCCATGCCCGATACACGGGCCGAAGCCCATACAGTCAAGAAGAACCTGCAGATAGAGCCAGTCCCAGGAATCAAATGCCTTCTCAGCATCCAATGCAAAGAGAAGCGCCAGCCTCTGTATGTGGAGTCACCTGGCCAGACAGCCGAAGAGCCGCTAGAGATTGTGACGCATAGATCTATGCTGCATGAATCCTGATTATGTGCCACTACGACATCTATCACCTGCGATAAGCAATTCAACAAAACTTTAGCAAGTTTACTTTCCACATTTAGAAGAGGAATAGGCCTGTGCAAGGCACAATTCTCTGGGGGCTTCCTGGGATTTTGAAACAACACTATCTGCGCTTGCAGAAAATCCAGGGTCCTGGGGAAGTTCACACCTCATCTGAGCCTCGCAGTACAGAGAATGCAAAGGCTTGATCACCCTACTCTTAACACTTTTGAAAAACAGCGGGGGGAAGCCAGTGGGACCAAGGACCTTCCCACTTTCGATTTGGGCTAGGGCTTCAGGACTTTTTCTCTCTGTGATCACGACCTCAAGAGAATCCCTAGCTTCCCTACTCAGTTAAGGCACTGGGAGGTCACTCACAAAACCTTGCATACCCTCCACCACCTCCTCAGAGAGGCTGGAAGTATAAAGAGCGCTGAGGTAGCACGCAAAGGTCTGAGCAATCATCACTATTCTACTCTGCCGTGCCCTATAAAGTTTCCTTGCCTCCTGATGAACAAGCAGCCTATATTCCTCCCTGAGCTGCACCAGACTCCGAGCTTGTTCCAGGTACAACCGCTCCACAGGTGGCTCCTGAAATGTGGCCCCAACTGCCCATCTCTGGCCTCTGCGGCTCCTCACGAGCACTCCCCATCGCCCCCAGTCAACTGCAAGGAGAGGTTGGGCTGGGACGGATGATGCAGGATACTAGCACCCGCAGTCCAGTGGTGTAAGGGCTCTGGGCTATGCATCCGACTCTGTTGCCACTGCTACGCTGCCTAATTTCCTAGTGTTGTACATAAATACAGTGTAGTACTGTTGCCATTCTAAGACACTTAAAGTGCGTCAAATAGCATAAAATATTTACTAAAGCATCCCGAAGTACTAGCCAAGAAAAGCAATAAGAATAAAAACAAAGTAGATACGTCCAGAATATATTATGAACCTCAAGTGACTGGGTTCCATTCACAACCATAGGTTTTTGTATTGATGTTATTAAGGTAGCAAACACAAGATGATGGACGAAGTGCTACAACGTATATATACTGGTTTGAAAAAACAAGTAGGTCACAGAAATCAATAGTAAATTATTAATTTGCCCCTATATTATTTCCATTATTTTTCCCCATCTCCAAAGTAGGCGAGGTACACAAATCACCCATATGCAAAGCAGTCTTGACCCAATCCTCATGGGAATAGTCCAGCCCGAACTGCCAGGTCAGGTCCTCCCTGGACTGGAAACAAGCCTCCAGAGACTGTTTCCGGGGTATCTCCCCTCATGAGCCAGTCTAGCTTGAATCCAATAGCACAGCAAGCAAGGGGCCCTCGCATGGACATACCATTGGCCACTTGGGGCGAACATAGCAAACGCAAGATGATGGACTGAGTGCTGAAAATTTTCAAACACTCACCACCAGTCAAGAGATCTGGGTTAAATCCATCATTCTTTTGCTCACCATGCCACCCTAGTTTAGAGCCAGCCATATGTAAATCAGTCTTGACCCTGCTCCCCATGGGAACAGTCCCGCCCGAATTGCCAGGCTAGGTACTCCCTGGACCAGAAACAAGTATCCTGGGACCGGTTTCAGGGTATCAGGCCTCATCAGCCTGGCTAGCTTGAATCCAGTGGCACAGCGAGCATGGGACCCACATCTGGGCATACCCTTGGCCACTTAGGGCAAACATAGCAAACACAACAAGATCATGAACTGAATGCTGAAACATTTCAAACTCTCAAACCTAGGCAAGAGATCCGTGTTAAATCCATTGTTCATTTGTTCACCATGCCACCCCAGTTTGGAGCCAGCCATATGCAAAGCAGTCTTGACCCTGCTCCCCATTGAAATAGTCCAGTCCAAACTGCCTGGCTAAGTCCTCCGTCAGCCAGAAACAAGCATCCTGGCACTGGTTTCAGGGTATCCCCCCTAATCAGCCAGGCTGGCTTGAATTCAGTGGCACAGCGAGCAAGGGATCCACATCTGGGCATACCCTTAGCCATTTAGGGTAAACATAGCAATTAGGGTACCAGCTACTTATATCTGCACTTTTTTAAGGCAATTTGAAACTAGGCAATGATTAGATGGCTCTTAGCTGGTTCAAGGCTTTCCTGTCAGATAGATCTTTTAGGGTCTCTATTCCACCGTATCTCTCCAAGGAATGTCCCGTTGAACAGGGAGTACCTCAGGGGTCTGCCCTCAGCCCCACCCTGTTCAACGTTTATGTCCTTCCTCTGGCAGAGGTAGCCAGGAAGTGCGGGCTTTCACTGGTGTCCTACGCCGATGATACCCAGCTGGTGGTAGCACTAAAAGACGAGAGCGGCCTGAGTGTGCAGAATTTTAAACAGACTCTCGCAGATATCACCAGCTGGATGTCATCAAACTACCTCCAACTCAATGCCGGCAAGACGGAGGTCCTGCTGCTAGGTAAAGATACAACAGCCTGGGGAAATAATTGGTGGCCTGAGACTCTGGATCAACCACCTGTGCCCAAAAATTGAGTATGGGTGGACTCTGCCTTGAACTTTACCCATCATACTAAAAAAGTGGCTGCCACATGTTTTGGTATTTTACGAAACCTACGGCCTATTTTAAAATACTTTGACCACCATACCCGCCAATTGGTGGTACAATCAGCAATTCTCTCGCGGTTGGACTACGCTAGCTCCTTGCTGCTGGGAACTAACGTAGCCGAGAAAGCCAGACTACAGCGAGTTCAAAATGCCGCCGCAACAGCTCTGACAGGTCTTCCGCGTCACAAATCTGTCACTACTACCCTCAAGAGTCTACATTGGCTCCCTGTAGAAAAGAGGATCCATTTTAAAACCTTATGCCTTGCTTTTAAAATTCTGAAACTTGCTTCCCCCCCATGCTATGTCCACTCCTCTCATCCTACGTTCCTCGACGCACTTTACGGTCGGAGGGACAGAACCTGGCCACTATTCCCCGCATTAAATTAAGTCGAATGGGCGGTCGCTCATTTAGATACCTAGCGGCCAAGCTCTGGAATGGACTACCCAGCCCAGATTCGTGAGATGAAGGATCTTCTATCCTTCAGAAAAGCCATAAAAACTCACCTCTTCTGTTAGTTATGTTGTGTCACCTACAGTCTACATCTTCAGCAGTCTCCTTTGGATACAGACAGCTCGCGCCGGGACGCCCCTTGGCTGGGGCAGCCGTGCGCTATACAAACACCTATAACATAACATAACATGAGAGTTTTTAAAAATTGCAGACACTGCTGGATGGTCACACTTTTCTTTGATTAATGTGTGAACGCAGCTGCCATTGAGCATATATTATAGTCAAAATTAATATTTTGTTTGCTATGTAATACTGAGTTCAAGGCATTGGAGTGCATGAAACTGACCATTCTTAATAAAGCAGTAGTCCATGGAACATGAGGCACAATACAAAGAGCTGCATGGTTATATATCTGAAATACACTTACCTTTCCCAGATTAGAACCCAGGCCTGAAGGCTCATTGACCAGGAATGTGTCCACGAGACCCTACCTTTCTAGTCAATGGCTGCGATTGAAAGCACTCCCTGACATGATTAGTGTGATTACCCCCGAGGGCAGAATTCTGGACTAGTTGTTAACAGATAATAATTATGTTGGGGAATTGTTGTTCAGTTTGGAATTCACATTAACTTCCACCTTTAGTAACATGGGATTCAAAATCTGGTAATGCCAAGATATTTGTATAGAACCTGAGACTTCTAGGGTAATGACTTACTCAAAAAATCCCAAAATATCTTATGCAGTTAGACTGATGGATGTTTCTGCATGGCATTTCTCTTTTTAGAAACTTGACAAATATTTTAGATATTGTTCTATTATTGTGCTATTATATTTTAAATTATTTTATGTATGGGGTCTATACTTCCGTCACTTTGCTAGTTCAGCTATTTTAAGTAAGAGGCCATATATTTATATTTTATAGGACTCAAAATTGTGTGTTCATTTGAGGACTGGGGACCACCTTAGCTGTTTACACTTTTTCTCTGGGAATAATTGCACTTTCACCATATTCGTGATTCAACTTACTCAGGGAATTCGCTACTACTACAAAATGTCTGCCCATGATTTGGGACATTGGGCGCAGGGTTGTCTAGAATCAAAATATACCCCTAGATATAATTAGGATTGTGAGTTTGGCAAGGAGGGGAATCCTTCACGTTGTACCCTGCCAAAGTCTGTGTGCCCTTATTTAGAGACGAATAGACCTTAAGTAATCCATTAACATAGTCACATTGGCTCAGTCAACAGAATACTTCCTCTGACAGTCCAAATGAAGTAGGGGCTGTTAGAGGAGAAACAATACAGCAATTGCCCTAATTAGGGGGCATGGTGAATTTTGTTTTTCTTGTCCATCACTGCTAGGAAAAACCTGGTGGTAAGGGACAGGAAAAAAACTAGAATGACTCCCCACAACATGGAAGAAAACTGCCCGGGTGTGGGGTAGGGGGGCATTCTAGGACATTGAAAGGAACCAATGTGATGAGGCATTCTTTCAAGGTACAAAGCTGACACCACTGGGGCGAAAGTATCTCTAAATGTGTTGGCTGGAGTATCATCAGCATGAGTGAGGTAGTGTCCTCATACATCCCGGTAGAATCGACTCCATCTGTCAAAGACTAAACCCGGACCGTATCTTCTCACGTTTTTCTTCTTGTTAGTACAAGCCGCATATGTGAAGATCTTTATTTCTTTGTATCTATTAAAATCTATGGCAATTCTAGCACAGTAAGTCTACAATTAATTGATTGTCGTAAGTCCACAACTGTGTGATCACACAATATGGTGCCTTCTGCATAATGCAGAGCTGGGATACACTTGCTGCCCAAATTAGGAGAGGACAATTGGGATTATTGCAATATCTCTGCAAAAGATAGACATAAACATTAAAAACCAGTGTGGATAGCTGAGGCATTGTTTCTTTTCCTGATAGTACACCACTTCATATTTACACATGTACCAAACCTCTGGGTTTATTCTAAAATAATTTGTTGGCACCTTCATTATTTTCCTTTGACCTTCATTTATGTGGGGTGTCTACTGGGTTTTCAGAAGGCTGATTGATGACTAAGCACGGATGCTTTATACATTTAAATCCACCAAAACATGTTCAAATACCCAAGTGACCATCTCTTGGTCTTTTAGGTGGAAGTTTAATTTCATTTCATTTAAGTTGTTGCTATTTGGGCTATCTGCCATTTTAATTTTCAGTTAAAAGGGCTTATGAGTACTGGACAATGCCATTCCCTGTCAGGAATTTACTAATTGTTTATTGATTCTGGACCAATCACTTAAACAGACATATTACACTGCCGATCGTTTTTAAAAGTCTCCCTCTGTTTTCATTTTCTGGGTTCTCTGTCACTTCTGGAAGTAACCACTCCAGTTAATCTCTCTCGTCGGTCTGTATCAGAAAAGGATGCCACCTTCTTGCTTAGATAGATGCATATTGCTTCCTTGAGGGCAAGTATAACCAACTTATCTCATTAATGTTAGAAGGACACAACATCGTTGAGCTGTTATTTCTGTTGCCATCAGTCAAGCAGTCTATTGTCTTATAACACCCATAATGAGATCACAACAAACAGTGACGCCCTGACCTGCTCCATTTTTCAACACTGTTTTAAGCAAAAATTACCCTGCCACCATCATGACTGTTAGAAAAGTCTTGCATTACATTTGACAACTTCAGAATTGGGATATGGCATCTTTTGACCACTTCATGCCACGACCATTAGATCGTTTTAATTAACCAATCGAGTCTATTTAGCACATCCATCCAGAAAGTGGTGATCTACTGCATAGCTATTGCATATGGGAGAGAAAACCTACTTGTTGATTACAGAGCTAGTGCATACTATTTATTCTAAGTAGTGCCCCTTATTTTTGGTGAGATATATTTTGTTGGATCACTCTTAATAAACAGCATTTATGTAAAGTTCAACATCACTGTTGTGTCCAATTGATATATATTTATTTCTTGGTGTAGTTGCTTTGACTCCTGAGGATCAAAGTGTTCAAGCCATGGCATGAGCCAGTGCATTTCCTGTATACCACTTAAATAAAATGTATTATACCTGATTAAAAGATAAAGCATATCATGAAAGTTCATTGTCGAGTAAGGTGAAGTTAAATTAAGATTGTCAGATTCTCCAATGAATTAATTTTCCGAGTTATTATCAATACTGAGGTAGCTGGTTGAATCCAAATTTTTAATATGGACTGCTATGATTTATCTAAATATTATGAATTTCCTTAAATAGGGGAGTTTTAAAATAATTTTCAAAAAGACTTTGAATCGCACCTGATTTTGTTTTGGCGCTCTTTGGGTTTTGTTACAATCAGTATATTAAACATCATTCATATTCCTTTGTTTATGACTGATAACAATTGAGCATATTCCACATTGTGGAGTTTTGAAAATATTTCTATTTGAATCAATTGTAGTCATAGTTTCGTATTCATATACGATATTGAGAATTTATTTATGATATAATCTAAAAAGGTACGTGTAGCTATTTTTTTCCTTTTGGAAAAGTTAACAATTGACAATTATCAACCATATATTCGGGTCAATGGATGAACTTCCTGAATTACATGATTTTATTACTTTTTTGTGTCAACGTTTTTCTTACAATATTAATGATGACCATATTCTGAGATGTAGCTTAAAATAGGCTAAATATGTGAACAATCTGCAGTGGTAGGTGGACTTACAGGTGCCAATGTCATGGTGCCAGGCATTTATCTGCCTGCCCTGCGCCATGGATTTACACATCACATTGTAACAATTGCTTGTAGAGAAAACAAAAAAGGAAGAGAGATGCAGGCGTATGAGTGAGAAGTACCACCCGTAAACAAGTACAGAGGCATCAGGGCTACTCTCATAGAAAAAAAAATAGAAAACAAACGAGGACATGTGCTACAACATGGGGTCAGGCTGCGGAAGCTGATCACCGCTTCTTCTGTGAATAGCTCATCCTTATAGAACACCAACAGAGATCACGCTGAAGGTGACCCATGAAACATGGTGGTATAGAGGAGTGGTAGGAGAAAGGGAGCCCATAAACAAATGATTACAAAAATAGATAAGTATTTTACTTGTGAATGGGCATAGGAGTGTTCTGTGCATCGATTAAACTTCCAAGGTGAAATATCCTAGAACTGCATAAAGTATATACCTCTCTCAAGTTCAATATTACTTTAGAGGAAATGCAAACACTGCAAGTATATTAGTGCAAAATTAATAAATCTCCTTTAAAATAAGAATGTGAATTTTATGAACAGCTAAATGGGTGAAAGTGGTTATTTGGCTAGAATGACCTAAGATTCACAAATGTCCATCCAGCTCAGGGCTGTGCTCATCACGATTGAGGAGTCAGGCAGCGGGTCTAATTCAGGGGCTATTTTTTCGGGTCAGGCAGAAACAACATAACACCCAGTGTATTTGCCCATGAAGGACAGAGGGGAAGACAAAAACATTGCAGCCCTAGGGAACACCTATTCTGAGGCAGGCGTCATACATCAGCAGCGAGGCTGTGTGGCCTGCTAAAGGAATAAGAAGAACAAGCATCCCCGGAATCTACAACTGTTTGGTTTAGACAGGCATCAACTTTGGAGAGCCTTTTTCGTGGAGGTGCAGAGTGTGTTCTCTTTTCTTGGACTAAGAATATTTTGCTTGGCACACATTTGGGTTAATGCTTTGGATGTGGGTTCAACAAGGGTCATTGGTGACTGTGTCTTTGGATCCTAGGGTTTACCTGTGACTATTTGTGATTCAGAGCTGGACAGATAAGGTACTCCATCACAAATGCAATGGAGTACCCTGTCCGCCAAACGCTTGGCTTGTCCACCTCATGTAAGGACATGGAGCCCTGAGCTTTCCACTGATGGAGCTGTCCTTTTCTCTGTAGATGGAAAGCGTCATCCAACTGTGAGATGAAGTAGGGGTTCTCAGAGTAAGGGCATTACACTGCCCATCCTATTTAGGGACGGTGTAATGTCCTTTATTTCTATCCTTTACCATCAGGAAGAACAGGAGAAAACAAATCATGACCCCACACCCAGGAGGAAACCTCCAGGGAGTGGGGGTCATTAGTATTTATTTTCAAATACAAACACCCACTTTGGGATTGTGTTTCTGAAAAACAAAAATATATAAAAGTTTGGTGAACGCCTGTCAGAATCTACGGAGGCCGTTCATCTAACTGTACCTTGAGGGTACTGGAGTAACAGCGGTTCCTTTCAAGGTATAAGAGAGGACGGCTGGGCCAGCGGTTAACATTTATCCCTATGTCTGGTGATTTTTTTGTGACTGGCCCCAGAGATGGGGTTACTTGTAGCGATTTCTGTGGATTCTGGTGGGCTCTCAGTAATCGTATTAGGGGTGTATTCCATTATGCTTCTGACCTCTCTACTTTGTCGATTCTCATCCTTTTATTAGTGTCTAAGAATAGCTTTAGTACACGTTTAACCTATGGTTCCCGACCATTCTTTGTTCCTCCCTGTCCTCTTCATACCATTGCCCTGTCTGAAGGTGCTTGGTGTTAGGGGTCCATTGTGGTGTGCTACCATCAGTACTGTTTTTGTGAGACATCTGCAGATCCTTGTAGTTTGTCACATTAACGTTGAAAACGTTTTGAAATTTGATATCTGATGTTAAAACAATCTGCGAATGTTTATTTGTTTAAAACCCTAGACGTCAAGGAGGTATCGGCAACTATCTTCAGAAAAACTAAGGCCCATATTTGCACAGGTTTTGTGTTACTTTTTTTAAAAAGATTCAACGCAAAATCCTTTCAGTATTTACAAAGAAAGGCAAGTATCTGTTTGTGCTGCTTTATAACAATAAAAGAAAGCAGCGCAGGGCATTGCGCTGCCTGGCATTACTTTGCTTCAGTGAGGTGGTTCATGAGTGGTACATTTTGACACAAGCCCATATGTACAAAGGCTTATGGATTTGCCCTACAATCCTGTGCTTTCCTGGTGCTAGCATAGCAAGCATTAATATATTTAATTCTCTGGTTATTTCCTCTTTGCATCTGTGCTGCAATGTGCAGCACCCATCAAAGAGGAAATGCCCACAAAAAGATATTTTCGGTGCAAACAAACTATCCTGATCACAAGCCAGACACTGTTGCAGAATGGGGCAAAAATGCCTGTGTTAGCGCTAGGCAATACAAAGTGCACCCGCACATAGAGAAAGTAGAATTGCACTATTTCTTTGAAGATATGATGCAGTTCGTCTCTTTCTAGGTGACGCAACACAGAGCTGCAACTTTTTTTTGCTGTACTGAGGTGGGCATTTTTTTATTAAATCTAGCCTCAAGATTCATGTAGGAAGGAGGTGGGTGATAATATTCCATATGACAAGGCGGGCACTTTTATCTAATGAGGAATAAGCCTAAAATTGATGTAGAAAATCTAAGGTAATAGGTATTATAAATTGAATTTAAATCCTGTGGTCTGAAGGACTGGTGACATTGGCATGTGTTTCTTAAATATCTAGTACCAAATTGGAAACTATTTTAATGGGCCAACTGCAGCTTTGGTATGAATAAGTCGTGGACCCGGGTGAATCCAGGGGTGGCCGCTCCATAATGGCAGAGAAGCGTCGCCCCACTGCCCAGAGCTAGCAGATCATAAATAAAATGCTAATAACACAATGTTATTATGATTTTATTTATTGCTCTCTGAGCCGCACAATGGGTATGGCGCGGGCCGGCCATACCGTGTGCAATTAGACATGCACACTTATGTTTCTCCAACCCAGCTGTGTTGCTCAGCAAGGTTGGAGAAAAGCCACAGGCTCCAAGGCACTGTCTGAGTGGCAAACAAGGCCGCTCAGACCAATCCTGGCACGGCTTTCCTGCTGTAAGAGCAGCGTCTGGATTGGGTGTGGAGCCTGTGCTCTGAGGCCCACCCATATCCGGGCTGGGTCAAAAAAGAAACGGGCGGCCGGGAGCATGGCAGCAAGCAAGTGTTATTTTGTATTATTACCCAACCACAACCCCCGCTCCCCCACCCTAGATAGGCGGCGGCCGCCACTGGGTGAATCATCTGGGAGTTGAACTTCCAAACATCTTTGGACAGTCATGGTGCTTTGCAGACCTTCACAGGACAATTTTAGCCCCTGAACTAATTAGCTGATGGGATTCAGGCGCTGCAGAAAATAAGGTGTTCTGGTTCTATAGCAGAAATTAAATAATGTATTTGTGGGATGAAAAACCCCAGTATGGTAGCAATTTAACTTGAATGCTTGAGAGCCTGCAATGGAGAGGAGGCTCTTATAATGCAACAGTGCCTTTCATTTTTCAAAGTTCTTCTGCATTAAAAGTTACAAGTACAATATGTTCTGCTAAAACAGACTGGTGTTTGCCCTCTGTCAAAGGGGGGACTACACTATGCCTAGCCCATCTGAAAGAAACAGGTTAGTATTAGATTCCTTACCTTAGAATATCCCCAGGCGTCAGTCTGGATCCGGAAACTTTTGCGTAGCAGTACCCCTGCGCGTCGGTAGGCGTCGTCTGCAGGCGTCCCCTGAGGCTCCGCGTCCGTCGTCGGCATCGTGCGCCGTGATGACGTCGCTGGAGTATATAGACGCCGCCTCCGCGCGCTGACGTCAGTTCTTCTTTTTTCCGCGGCAGTTAGCGCAGATCCGAGAAGTGCAGTACTCCGGTCTCTTTTTGACCAAAGTTTTTTGATCTTTTGATCTATCTTTACGGTGCCGGTAGGATGCCTGGTTTTAAGAATTGTGATGACTGCGATCGCACGATGTCGGTCACGGACCATCACCGACTCTGCCTCCGATGCCTGGGCCCCGACCACGACGTGGACGCCTGTGTCGATTGCCGAGCTCTGATGAGTAAAGCTAGGCGGGAGCGGTCCCGCAAGCTGCTCAGGCTGCGGGTGTCGGCCCCGCGTCGAGAGAGGTCCCGGTCCGGCCGGAGGTCGAGGGAGCGGTCGAGGGAGCGGTCGCGGAGCCGCCACGAACGCTCCGGAAGTCGTCACCATTCCTCCGGTTCCTCAGGTAGGAAACACAAGAAGTCGGGGTGTCGTTATCGTACCCCCGACTCCCCCCGACGCTCGCGCGATGCGGCCGGGGGTTCGGGTGGCCCCACCCCTGCGGCTCCGCGTGAGCCGCCGGCGCGGCCTGCTCCATACCCTACGGTCCCTGGGCAAGGTGCGACGCCTGAGGAGATAGAGGAGTTCCTCATGGCCATGAGGAATCTGTCTTCTCCGACGGGGCCTACGGCGCCTTCGGGCCCTGTGGCCCCGTCCGGAGGCCCTAGCGGGTCGGGTGCTCCTGCCTCGACGCCGCCGGGTGCTCCGGCCCCGGCGCCGCCGACGGCTCCGGCCCCGGCGCCACAGGGGCCTTCTGGATCGACGCCGGCTGGCCAGCCGACCTCTCCGGCGCCAATCCCATCGGGGTTGCCCCCGACGCCGTCCCCGGGCGGCGCCGCCCCCATACCCTCTCCGACTCCGGACGTGGAGTTGGACCGGCGTCGCCCGACGCCGAGTCCGATGCCGATGGGGCCTGTGGACCCCGGGGAGCCGGTCTACATTGTTGATTCCGAGTATGGTGAGGATGTAGATTACGGAGAGGATTGGGAGGGGTCTGAGGACCCTCTGACACGCGAATGTCAGTACAATGTGGACTGGACAGGTGACTTGGGTGACGCCGGTGGGCTAGATGAATCCCCTAACCCTGGCTTTGTCTTGCCTCCTACCGTGGCTTCGGAGGAGGGGGCAGCTTATTCAGTGGTGTTGATGAGGGCTGCCAAGGCCTTACACCTTGAGCTCCCCGTCGCGGCCGTGAGGACTAATATCCTCACTGATGTCCTCAAACCGCAGTCATGCCCACAGGAGCCACTGCTGCCGTTCAACGAGGCCTTGACTGACGTTCTTCTGGGCACGTGGTCCAGGCCCGCTTCAGGTTCGCCTGTTGATAGGAACGTGGCCAGACGCCATCGTCCATGTACGGATGACCCCAAGTTCCTGTCCACCCATCCCACCCCTGAGAGTCTGATGATCCAGGCCTCGACTTCCCAGACCGCATTCCCGTCGGCCCCGCCCGACCGGAAATCCAAGAGGTACGACCAGTATGGAAAGAAGGTCTTCTCATCCCTGAGTCTGGGACTGCGTTCTTGCAACACGCGTGCCTCTTGGGCCGCTACACCCACTCTCTGTGGGATACGGTCGCGGACTTGCTGCCAGAATGCCCTCCGGAGGTACGGGCAAAACTCGGCAAAGCTATGATTGAAGGCCTGTGGAAAAAGGTAGGGCTAGGACCTTTCTCAAGATTTGCCCGGCGCTAACCGCCCTTGTACCATTCAAGTTTATCAAGCAATGAGGCAGGCGCCGGAGACCAGAAGGCAGGAAACAGAAGTTTATTCCGACGGAGCAGAACACATCAGATCAGACAACAAGGTATCGTCTCGAGGTGCTCTAACAGCCTCTCGGAGGCCTGGCCTCTTATACACTGGTTTATGGCATGTGACCTTTCTTTATTACAATCAGAACATTTGTAGCATAAAGGAAAAGACATCCCCGTAATCCTCGTGTCAATCCCACCCCCATATACCTTCACAATAGAGGTCCTCAACCAGCTGATAAGAGGAGGGGGTCATCACGCAGCTAAGTGTTCCGTCGAGTCTTAGGATGTGTGCGCCTGATCATATCACGGGGGGTGGGGAGGCCTGGATCAATAGAGGGTCCTTTGAAGGAGAGCGACCTCATACAATAAGGGGCAGTAAATGATATCTCCCGGCTTAGGCAATGGCCTCGGACCTGTGTGGACAGTCGGACACGGGGTGAGGGGCCATCAATGGAGTGGTATTCATGCTGCGTGGACAATCCAGTGCAGAGGGGAGGTTTATCAACAGAGGGGCATTCATGGGAGGAGAGGAGGTGTTGGTCAGGCGCTGGCGTGACTCCCAAGGACAGGGTCATGCAGAAGGGTCATGCTCATGAGGGGGAGGGAGGGGGAGCCAGGGTGCGCGGAGGCTGCTTGCTGGGTCAGAGGGGCGTGCTGGTGATCGATCGTGGACAGGGAGACCATGATATCTAAAATGGCTGCCGTGCACGTAGTACATAGGTGACAAGCTGGCGCAGATGATGTTCAGATCGCAAACTAAAATTCCACAGTCCTCCCTTTTAACATGTCTCGCCAACTTGTCAGTTCGGATTTATCCCCATAAGGCCACGTATTTCTACTTCATAGAGGGGGCTCATGTGCTCATTTCGGAAGTCCAAAGTCTTTGGGCACATACAGTTAGAAACAAGGCCGCACAAAGGTGGCAGACATTGGATACCCAAGCAACACCCACATAATATCACAACAGGTATCAGCACGAAGGAAAACAACTTCCAACCCCAATTCTTCAAAGAGTCCCAAAACCAGCTCCCAAGCGACCATCCTTCCTGTTCTTGGTGAACCTCTGAGGACAGTCTGTGGAGGTGTTCAATGGCTTTGTAGACTGAAGGCGAGTTGTCTGGCACGTAGGTGCAGCAGCTGGATCCGATGATGCGGCATGCTCCTCCTCGGTCGGCTAGGACCACGTCTAGGACAAGACGATTTTGAAGGGTCACAAGGCGGACCGCCTGAAGCTCCGCAGTGTTGTTGGCGAGGATGCCAGCCGTGATGTTGATCGTTGTTTCCACTGCCTGGGTCAGGTGTCGGATAGCACGGCTGTTTGCCATTGGGCCCCACAGGGGAACAAGTCCCTTTGCTGCATCCAGGAACTGTGCTCCGGTGGAGTCGGCTTGTCCAATGTCGTCTGCACGCCTCTGCCGGTGATGGTTGGCAGGGGCTACATATGTGGGTGGGAGAACGAAGGCAATGTAACAGATACCCTTCCAACCCTTCGGGAGCCAGGTGTAAGCTTTGGTGCCACACACAAAGTACATGTTCGGAGAAGCAACAAAGGAAGGGGGGTCAACTGAGTCCAATGTTCTGGTGATTCGGCAGGAGCTGTGACCCACCAGTTGCGTTCCCTGGCCTTCGAGACACACGAGACCTGTGACATTGATAACAGACAGGGCCACAGTTAGAGTGGCGGTAGTTTGTTTTTGCAGATGAGTGAATGAGTGAAGGTGGTTCTGGCTGGATTGTGGAGCACCTGTACTTCGACTCGTTCTTTGGCTGGAATGTCTTTGATGAAGGTGGCGCCTGCGAGCGCAGGACACAGGGCAGCAGGGGTCTTTCCTGTTTTGTTCAGCCAGAACCCAGAGTAGAAGTGTGACACTGTCCGGCTGGAGGTGGCGTTGTCCTTGTGGCTCTCTTGCATGAGGATCAACCAGGCGAGGCAAGAGCCGTGAACTGAGAAGGGTGAAGGGATGAAGGGGATGGAGTGTCCAGTGGCATGCGGGAGCAACCCGCAGATCCAGCAGTTCGTAGCATTCGCAGCAAGGTTGTGTTGATGCAACAGTTGCACGAAGGAATTGTTCCAGAATTCCCTGCGCCTTTCTCGGAGCTGAGGCGACAGAGAGATTAGGTGATGCTCTTTCAGGGGTGTTGGCTGTGCAGTAGGTAGCAATGCCTCGTGAGCCGGTGTGCTTTCCTCCAGAATCCAGAAGGAGGTCATGAGGAGGAGGCAGAAGAGGAAGACAATGAAGAGTGCGATTGTCTTTGATTTGTGCAGGTTGTCAGTCTTTGGATTTCTATATTGGGTATTTCCTGTTGCTTCCATCATCTTCTTATCTGGCGCTTCCATCATCTTCTTATCTGGCGCTTCCATCACCTTCAAGGGGCTCGGTAGTGGGCAGAACCACAGACTTCGTTTAGCTTCTCTCCCGGCAACCCTTGATTGGGTTTAGGTCACCGTTCTGAGATTTAACTTAGTCCGTGGCCTACTTAGCCGAAACTCCCTCCTTTCGACGCAGGAAATACCCTTCTCTGGATGGCACAGTGGGATCAGAGAATTTTGCAAGTTCGAGTGCCTCAGTATCGGGATAACAGTCCAATATCGGTCGGTCTTTGCTCAGGAGCTCTTCTTGGGCGCTGACGTTTTCTGTCGTGACCAGGTTTGCAGAGACCTTCCGGCAATGATGCGCGTGCAGCCAGTGCTTCTTCCCCTCCACTCGGAGTGCCGTTCGGGTGGTGATCAGCACTTGCCAGGGGCCCGTCCACCGAGGTTCCAGACTCTTGGTTCGCTGGAAATTTCGTATCAATACGAAATCTCCCGGTTGGATGTCATGGCCGGGGCCCCTGGAAGCATCGGGGATGGCCTGCTGCACCTGTTGATGAATGACAGACAACGTTTTAGTTAACTTGCACAAATAATCAGATAGTAGGACGTCTGGGACGTCATGAATGGAGGTCGGTTTGGGAGCAGTCCAGAGATTCATCGGTCGCCCAAACACGACCTCGTAGGGGGTCAAATGGTGCTTGGTGGGAGTGGAGCGCATCGACAACAAGGCCAGTGGGAGGGCATCCGGCCAGTTAAGTCCAGTGGTGGCCACTATTTTTGACAATTTCAGCTTCAGTGTGGCATTATGGCGTTCCACCAGACCGGCGGATTGGGGGTGGAAGACCGCATGAAATCGTTGCTTCACCCCCAACCCCTTTAGGATTAATTGGATAACCTCAGCTATGAAGTGGGGGCCATTGTCGCTCCATAAAATTCGACAAAGGCCATAGCGAGGGAAGAATTCCTTCAGTAGTACTTTGGCAGTAGTCATGGCAGTGTTGTCACGGGTTGGATAGGCTTCTACCCATTTGCTGAAGGCACACACGATGACTAGTACATACTTCAAGCTTTGGCATCTCTCTAGTTGGATGTAGTCCATCTGAAGGACCTCGAAGGGGTGATTGGGGGTCCCAAACCCTCCCCGGGGTACTACAGTTCCTTTCCCGGGGTTGTGTTGCAGACAGATAAGGCACTGCTGAACTAGGCGTCTGGCTGAGTCAGGGATTTTGTCGTTATGCCAGACTTTGGAAATGAGTTCGATCATGGGTGCAGATCCTATGTGTGCGGGGGAGTGAGCCATTGTCAGTATGGGAATCAGATATGAGTCGGGCAGCAACCATTTGCTTGCATCCTTCGTTCGCCAGCAGCCCTCCTCATCCTTCAAACCCACCCTTTCCCACTTAGTTAGCTCGTGAGGGGTGCTGGCCGACTGTATGTCTCTGATCATTATCCTTGTGTCACTCCATGTTTCTGCTTGTGACCTGGTCATGTACATGCGTGTCACCGTCCTATTCTCAGCTGTGGTTCGTGCAGTGATGTCGGCCAATGCATTCCCTTGTCCGACCAAGTCTGTCACCCTTTTGTGTGCCTGACATTTTATCACCGCTAATCGTTTGGGGAGGAGAACTGCTTCAATCAGGGCGGAGACTAGATCTCCGTGGAGGATCGGGGTGCCGTGGGACGTCAGGAATCCCCTCTCCCTCCACAGGAGCCCAAAATGGTGGACCACTCCGAAGGCATACTGGCTGTCCGTATATACGTTCGTGGTGGTCCCTGCGGCTATGATGCATGCTCGGGTGAGGGCTATCAGCTCTGCTGCCTGGGCAGATCGTTGTGTGATGCAGGCTGTCTCAACTACTGTTCGGGCTGTTGTTACTGCATAGGCAGCTGAAGTGGTGCCATATGGGAGTTTGATGCATGAGCCGTCTACCCATAGCTCTCCATCGGGGTCAGGAAAAGCAGTGTCTCGGAGGTCAACCCTACTCCTAGTTTGTTCGTCCGTGAGGGTCACACAGTCGTGGATGGGAGGAATGTCGGGGTCATTTTCAGGCAGGGGTAACAATGTGGCAGGATTCAAAGTCGTGCATCTCTTTAGTGTGATGTGGGGTGCAAGCAGAGTCAACTCGTACCCTGTCAGTCGTGCGCTAGTCAGGTGTTGGGTTTTGGTCTGGTTCAAGAGGGTGTCGACTGCATGGGGTACTAGCACTGTGAGGGAGTTGGAAAGTACAATTCCTTCGCTCTGACGGATAGAGACAGCAGCGGCGGCTACTGCTCGAAGGCAGGCAGGCAAAGCTCTGGCTACAGGATCAAGAGTGGCGGAGAAGTAGGCACAAGGGCGCTGCTTAGGACCAATTGATTGAGTTAGGACAGACAATGCGCATCCCTCCCTTTCGTGGGTGAAGAGGGAGAAGGGTTTGGAGTAATCCGGGGTTCCTAGGACAGGCGCTGAGCAGAGTGCATCCCGTAATTCCTTAAAGGAGGCTTGACACTCAGCGGTCCAAGGAAGCGGGGAGGGGACATCTTTGGTCAGCAGGGCAAGTAATGGTTTCACAATGAGGCTGTAATTAGGCAACCACTGTCTGCAAAAAGAGGTTAGGCCAACCAAAGAGCGGACCTGCTTTTGTGTTTTTGGGATGGGGGTGTCTAGGATGGTTTGGATTCGGTCGGGTGTAAGTTTCCTCCCTTCTTTGGACAGAAGATGGCCTAGGTAAGTCACCTGTGGCTGACAGAACTGTAACTTCTTTTTGGAGACTTTATGGCCATTTTCTGCAAGAAAGTGTAGGAGTTGGACGGTGGCTGTCGTTGCAAGCGGGTTGGTGTCGGCCGCCAGAAGGATATCATCGACATATTGGATCAACACCACTCCCTCTGGTAGCTGGAAGGCATCCAGCTGTCTTTTGAGGGCCTGGCTGTAAATGCTGGGACTTTCAGTGTACCCCTGGGGAGCTCTACAAAATCGATACGAGCGGGATTTTAAAGTGAAGCCGAAGAGATAACGGCTGTCTGGATGAATGGGGATAGAGAAAAACGCGTTCTTAAGGTCGATAACAGAGAAGGTGGTGGCAGTGGACGGGATGAGGGTCAGAATGGTGGTGATATCAGAGACTACAGGATATTGGGGTACAACCACTTTGTTAATCTCTCGTAAGTCAATGATGAAGCGGTACGCTTTCTCATCTCCTTCACCCTGCTTCTTAACAATAGGTAGGATTGGGCTGTTGCAGACGTTGCTAACCACCTCTTCAACCACTCCTGCATCTACCAGAGACTGAATGATCGCTACCAGTGCCTTCTCACCCTCTGGCGATATCCGATATTGCGGGAGTTTCGGGAGCATAGCGTCCTGTCGTACAGTTATGTGAATAGGATCAATCATCATTCGCCCCACATCAGAGTCATTTTTGGCCCACAGGTACGGAGGCAGGGTGTCAAGCAGGGACAGGTCAGCGTCAGTTATGGAGCACATGTGTCGTGGGGGGCGGGATCTGGGCATGTCTGGGTTGTCGTACAGGATGACTCGTATTCCATCTGGGGAACACCTAATGGTAGCTCGAAAATGTTTCAGTAAGTCAATGCCCATAATGGAGTCAGGGGAGTTGGAGGAGAGTAGAAATGTCGCGTCAGTGGTGTTGTTTTCTAGGTCAAAGGTAATAGGTACGGACAGGGGGTTAGTGGAGGGCGTTCCATCGAAACCTATCGACGTTATGTGTGAGCCAGACAACGGTGCCCTTGGAATCAGTCGTTTTGATAACACACTACGTGTCGCCCCAGTGTCTACCAAGAATGGAGACTCTGTACCCAGGACCTTAGCGGTGACATAAGGACCTTGCTGGTCAACACAGAGCTCGACTGGATCCCTCCCTTGCCCCTGGCAGTCCTATGCAAAGTCGGGGGCATTTTCACCTTCGGACAGCTGATATTGGTTCTGCCGGGGACGGTCAAATGTGTTCAGTCTCCCTGATCTGTCATTGCTGGCGTCGTTGGTGCTCCCTCGTCCTTGTACTCTATTTCTCGGACCACCTGCCACATCCCTGGAGTCTCTATTTCTATTCACTTCTAGCAAAACCGGACACTGGGATTTCCAATGGCCGAACCCTTTGCAGAAGGCGCATTGGTCATTGCTAATGTCTCTCCGTCCAGTGTGGGATGTTGGGGTGTGATCTTTAGGAGGTAGATCTCTGGGGGTGGTTGATTGGTAGTTCCCCCTTTGGTGTTCCCGTCCTACCGCTATACCCTGTATCTGGGCTATCATTACCCTTTCCTTTAAATCTTTCTTCTTTTTCTCGGACGCCCTATCATTCTCATTCTTTTGGTGCTCGTAATACTGAGCCATCTGAAGGATAGCTGCGGGTTTGGAGGCCCCCCAACTACTCTCACTCGTCTGCAGTTTTTGGGAGACTTCTTGTGTTAGTCCCTTTACATAATTTTGCACAAACAGGTGCTGTCCGGTTGCGGTGGTCATGTCTTGGCCACTGTAGTCGGAGAACACTGTCTCGAATCGGGAGAAGTATTCTGACACATCTTCCTGAGGTTTCTGTCGACAGGCCGTGACTATCGACCAGTCTACTTTTCTTTCCGGGACCAGTGTTTTTAACTTCTGGACCAGTTTGTCTGGGAGTTCCAGTATGTCTTTCACTGGTTTACTCCCCGGCTCTCGCTGTCTATCTAGTTTACCGAGTTGGTCCCAGGTATGTCCAAACAGATCCGTGTGGTCAGCCTTCCGGATTTGCTTCCACACATCAGCTGGCAGGCATAACCCAAAGAACAAGTCAATGTCCGCTAAAGTCATTATTGTCGAACCCAGGGCTGTGCCTAATTCGGTATAAAATGCCGTTGGGTTCTTTCTTAAATCGGGCAGGGTTTGTTTGAAGGTTAGGATATCCTGTCGGTCCCATGGTTGGTAAACCCAATTGTACACAACCCTCCCCTTTGCATTTTCATTATTAATATCATCGCTCGTTCCCTGGCCCCGTGGCGGGATCCAGTAAGGAGCCGCTTCTCTGATAGGCATCATAGTATTGGCTACTTCTGCCGAGGTTGTTTCAGGGACCGTAACCTTGGCTTCTGGTTTCTGTTCCGCGAGGTGGCGGAAGACCTCAAGCATTTGCATGAAGAGCTCCGTCGCCTCACGTTCGGTCCCATCTCCAACATCAATCTTCCTATACAGTGTTGTTAGTTTAGCGGGACCCTTACTCTGATACCTATCTTCATACGCGTTCAGGGTGTGGTAGCTGAATCGCAAGATGAAATGCCGTCTGTGGCTGTCGGCATGTGAATTATATATGCTCATTGTGTATTCTTCGCTCTCCCTTCGTTCTACCAATGTCTTTGCTATTTTGTCTATCCCATCCCGCTCATCTTTGCTTAACCTACTTAGCCTGGCTGATGATTGTTTGCTATCCTCGGGGTCGTCTGACGAAGTTGTTAATGTGGCTGGTGCGGAGGCCGTGAGGGCCGGTGCACTAGCACTAGGGTCACTTTCACTCACACTCGGGGCTTGCAGGTTTTGTTGGCTGGGAGCATATGGAGGGGGCATGTAGATGATTGGGGGACCTAGCAGTAACTCATCGTTTGTCCGTTGTTTGGAGGGCAATTCAGGGTAGAGTGCAGAGGGGGTCCTAACAGGGCATTGGCCTGTTGACCCTGATTCTTGGTTTTGTGTAGCTTCTTTTCTTTCTTTTATTTCCTCTTCTAGTTGCTTTGCGGCTAGGTGGGCTGCCTTTCGTAATTCTTTCCCTATTTTTGCTTCTTCTCTTTTCTTTCGTTGTTCCGTTTCTTTGCGCCACATGCCGATACTGTCGAGCATAGTGGGCGTGGTCTTATTCTTCTGGAGCGCTATTTCTAATGTTCTTATTTTATTTTCATTAAAGGAACCTATCAGTGGCCACTGACTTTCAGGGTTCTTTTTCGTATATTTATGCCATAGTTTAGTGTAAGCTATAGCGACTAGTCCATACTTAGTGAACATGTCCTTATTAGGGGTGCCCTCCAGTGGAGCTGGATGGTTCATCTCTAATAAGCGGTCCGAGCTAAACAGGCTACCAACCAGTGGGGAGAAGATAGGCATGACGGATTACAACGGGGACAAAAGTCTGCACTACCTATCTTATCACGGCGGGCAAAGACTAGGCAGAATATTTCTATTCTCCGTTGTTTGCCGGCGGTGAATACCTCAAACGAACCAATACCGAATAATCGGTCAATCAAAACAATTCAGTGGGGAGAATAAGTGGGCACGAAAAGTTATCGTTACCTACTCTTTCTCTCCCTGCAAAGAGAGACCTTGTTCTTCCCTGTTTGCAGAAAAAGAATCTCCAGACAATAATCCACGAACGACAGTTCGGGAAACAGTGGGGGAGGAAGATAGGCACGACGGATTACAACGGGGACAAAAGTCTGCGTTACCTATCCTTCACTGTTTGCAAAGAGAGAGCCTGTTGTTTTTCTCCGTTTGCAGACAGCGAATCTCCAGAGGTTTCAACAAAGCGTAATACTAGTATTATCCAAACAAAAAAATTTTCCTCAATTCGTCGTGTTTACACGACCTTACCCGGACCGCATGGACGGTTTCCTGTCCTCTGGATCCAGCGCCCGATCGTCCTCTCTTCCTTCGTGATGTTCGCGGCACTCCTGATGGTTCCCAGTCAGGACCGTAGATCACTCGAGAGAGGTCTGTTCAGAACTAGTGAAGGTCGGATGATCGGCTGTCAGACGAGGGTCTATCGGACACGAGCTCTTCCCGATCGTTGCAGTCGTTCACTCTGTCATCGGGACCTCTCCCACTGGATCCACGTGTCGCTGATGGGCCCCACGCTTTGGGACGCCAATTGTGGAAAAAGGTAGGGCTAGGACCTTTCTCAAGATTTGCCCGGCGCTAACCGCCCTTGTACCATTCAAGTTTATCAAGCAATGAGGCAGGCGCCGGAGACCAGAAGGCAGGAAACAGAAGTTTATTCCGACGGAGCAGAACACATCAGATCAGACAACAAGGTATCGTCTCGAGGTGCTCTAACAGCCTCTCGGAGGCCTGGCCTCTTATACACTGGTTTATGGCATGTGACCTTTCTTTATTACAATCAGAACATTTGTAGCATAAAGGAAAAGACATCCCCGTAATCCTCGTGTCAATCCCACCCCCATATACCTTCACAATAGAGGTCCTCAACCAGCTGATAAGAGGAGGGGGTCATCACGCAGCTAAGTGTTCCGTCGAGTCTTAGGATGTGTGCGCCTGATCATATCACGGGGGGTGGGGAGGCCTGGATCAATAGAGGGTCCTTTGAAGGAGAGCGACCTCATACAATAAGGGGCAGTAAATGATATCTCCCGGCTTAGGCAATGGCCTCGGACCTGTGTGGACAGTCGGACACGGGGTGAGGGGCCATCAATGGAGTGGTATTCATGCTGCGTGGACAATCCAGTGCAGAGGGGAGGTTTATCAACAGAGGGGCATTCATGGGAGGAGAGGAGGTGTTGGTCAGGCGCTGGCGTGACTCCCAAGGACAGGGTCATGCAGAAGGGTCATGCTCATGAGGGGGAGGGAGGGGGAGCCAGGGTGCGCGGAGGCTGCTTGCTGGGTCAGAGGGGCGTGCTGGTGATCGATCGTGGACAGGGAGACCATGATATCTAAAATGGCTGCCGTGCACGTAGTACATAGGTGACAAGCTGGCGCAGATGATGTTCAGATCGCAAACTAAAATTCCACAGGCCGAGACGTAGCAAGGTACTCCATCAGGTGTGGTCTTGATACGACCGACTCGCTGGGCAGAGCGATGTCCATGACAGTGGCGATTCGTCGCCACGCCTGGCTGAGATCCGCCAACTTGTCGGCTGATGTCCAGAATACATTGATGGACATGCCGTTTGATGGCAGTCGCCTGTTTGGCGACAAAGCGGACCACGCGCTGGAGCGCTTCAAGGACTCCAGGGTCACGGCCAAGTCCTTGGGTCTTTCGACCCAGCGCCAGCAAACGGGTTCGTTTCGCTCCTTTCGTGGCCAAGGAAGGGGCGGTCCCACACGTGCTGCCAGCCACGCGCCGCAACAAAGTTATCAATGCGGTGGCGGCCGTGGAAACCTCCGTGGAGGCGGTCGGGGACAACGGCGAGGTCAGACCACACCTCCCCCCGCAGCATCCGCCTCAAAGCCCTCCTAGTCCGTGCTTTCAGGCCCATGTGACGCCGGTGGGTGGCAGGGTTCGCCATCACCACTCCCACTGGCGCACCATCACTTCGGACAGGTGGGTGCTGCAGATCGTCCGAAGGGGCTACTCCCTCCCCTTCGAGACCAATCCTCCAGCCATGCCACCGCAGAACCACCGTGTGTCGGGGGACCACTTGAAGCTTCTGCAGGAGGAAGTTACGACCCTCTTGGCCAAGGGGGCCATCGAGCGCGTTCCTGAGCCAGAAGTAGGACGTGGTTGGTACTCCCACTACTTTCTGGTGCCCAAGAAGGACAAAGGGGGCCTACGTCCTATCTTGGATCTACGGAACGTCAACGGCTTCCTCCGGAAGGAGAAGTTCAAGATGTTGACTTTGGCTCAGGTCTTGGCTGCTCTAGACCCACAAGACTGGATGGTAGCGTTGGACTTGCAGGATGCATATTTTCACATCCCCGTCCTGCCGGCCCACCGGCGTTACCTGCGGTTCACGCTAGGCCACAAACACTTTCAGTTTATCGTGCTCCCCTTCGGCCTTACCAGCACCCCACGGGTGTTCACAAAGGTGATGGCGGTGGTCGCAGCCCATCTGCGCAGGTTAGGGGTTTCAGTCTTCCCCTACCTAGACGATTTGGTTGTTGAAGGCGGGCTCGCCCCAGACAGTCGTCCACCACCTTCAGATGACGGCAGACCTCCTGCACCAGCTGGGGTTCTCCATCAATGTGCCGAAATCACACCTGTGTCCCTCTCAAAAGCTCCTTTTCATCGGAGTGGTTCTCGGCTCGGCGCAGTTTCGGGTTTATCCTCCGGAACGGCGAGTCCAGGATATACAGGCTTTGATTCCCATCTTTCAGCCATTATCCCGGGTTTCGGTCAGGTTGACGCTGCGGCTGCTGGGGCTGATGGCTTCCTGCATCCTTCTGGTGCATCACGCCCGGTGGCGGATGCGGGCTCTGCAGTGGGACCTGAAGTTTCAGTGGGCCCAGCATCAGGGCAACTTGTCCGACCATGTCTTGATCTCGGAGGGCACTGCGAGACAACTGCAGTGGTGGCTTACGGACCGCGATTGGGTCAGAGGCAGATCCCTCTCCCTTCCCCAACCGGAGCACGTTGTTGTGACGGACGCGTCCCTCCAGGGCTGGGGAGGCCACTTGGGAGAGGCAGAGATCAGAGGCATCTGGTCTCCGGCGGAGTCCCGGCTCCATATCAACCTGTTGGAGTTGCGGGCGATTCGTCTAGCGCTGAAAGCATTCCTCCCCTTTGTCAGCGGGAGTGTAGTGCAGGTGTTCACGGACAACACCACCGCCATGTGGTACTGCAACAAACAGGGCGGGGTGGGGTCGTGGACCCTTTGCCAAGAGGCTCTGCGCCTCTGGCAGTGGCTGGAACATCAGGGCGTGACTCTGATGGTTCAACACCTGGCAGGTTCTCTGAACGCCAGGGCGGACGAACTCAGCCGTCGGTG
Source organism: Lissotriton vulgaris (assembly GCF_964263255.1). NCBI lineage: Eukaryota > Metazoa > Chordata > Amphibia > Caudata > Salamandridae > Lissotriton > Lissotriton vulgaris. The sequence continues at coordinate 1,178,058,765 of NC_141696.1, forward strand.
CTCGATGGATCACGAATGGCGTCTGAACTTGGACGTGGTGCAAGGTCTCTTTCTGCAATGGGGAGAGCCTTGGTTAGATCTATTCGCCACAGAAGAGAACGCGCAATGTCATCAGTTCTGCGCGTTGGAGTTTCCAAGACGGCACTCGCACGGCGACGCTTTTCGGCGCGAGTGGAGTTGTGGTCTGTTATACGCCTTTCCGCCTATACCACTTCTGCCCAGAGTGCTGAAGAAGATCAGGCGCGACCGGGCCCAGGTCATCCTTGTGGCTCCGGACTGGGCTCGAAGGTACTGGTATCCCGAGCTACTCAGCATGTCAGTCGGTCCCCCGATCCGTCTGCCCCTTCAGGAGGACCTTCTGTCGCAGCAGCAGGGGACGGTCCTCCACCCGAACCTGTCCAGTCTCCACCTCCATGCGTGGAGATTGGGCGGCGGCAGTTGAGGCCATTTGACTTGCCTCCTGAAGTCTGTGATGTGATTCTGGCAGCCAGGGGTCCCTCCACTAAGTTGGTATACGCCTGCCGGTGGAACAGATTTGGGGCATGGTGCACAGCAAAGGCTGTGGACCCTCTTTCTGCCCCTTTTTCCGAGGTTCTTCTCTTTCTTCTCTCTCTTGCCCAGCAGGGCTCTGCTCTGGGCACTATCAAGGGCTACCTTTCTGCCCTTTCGGCCTTTCTGAGGCTGCCTGATCAACCTTCTTTGTTCAAGTTCCCTATTGTAACAAGATTCTTGAAGGGCATCACACACATGTATCCACCTGTTCCGTTTGTGATGCCTCAGTGGGACTTGAACCTGGTTCAAACCTTCTTGATGTGTGCTCCCTTTGAGCCACTTCATTCCTGTCCTCTCCGTCTCCTGACTTTAAAGACGGCCTTCCTGGTTGCCATCACCTCTGCCAGGAGACTGAGTGAGCTCCAGGCTCTTTCTGTCAAACCTCCTTTCATGTCCATTCATCCAGACAAGGTGGTTCTGAGAACTAGACCTTCTTTCCTGCCCAAAGTAGTCTCTGCTTTTCACATCGGGCAGTCCATCACCTTACCCTCCTTCTTCCCGCCTCCGCATCCTTCAAAGGATGAAGAGCGGCTCCATCGTCTGGACCGAAAACGTGCGCTTTCATTTTATATGGATCGCACACGCCAGTTCCGGGTGGATGACCAACTGTTTGTTGGCTACGTGGGTGCGAAGAAGGGACGGGTGGTGCACAAACGGACCATCTCTCGGTGGGTTGTTCTGTGCATCAAGGCGTGCTACTCTTTGGCTCGGAAGGAGCCTCCTGTTGGGCTGAGGGCCCATTCCACTCGGGCCACAGCAGCTACTACTGCCCTGGGCCGGGGAGTCCCCTTGCAGGACATTTGCCAGGCGGCTACGTGGGCCTCGCTGCACACTTTTGCGAGGCACTACTGCCTGGACAGTCAAGTCCGGAGGGATGGCTTCTTTGGTCGTTCTGTCCTCCAGGACTTTCTGGTGTAAGTTTGTATTGGTTCGCAGACCCACCACCGGGGTTGGTATTGCTGGGGTATCTATTCTAAGGTAAGGAATCTAATACTAACCTGTTTCTTTCAGATGAACAAGTTACTTACCTTCGGTAACGATATATCTGTAAGAAACAGTAGTTAGTATTAGATTCCTTACCGCCCCACCCATCCTCCCCGTTCTGCGAACTGATACCTAGGGTTAAGGTCATCCCTTTCAGGGCCCTAGTTTCAAATGGCACGAGCATTGGTTTTTTACATGGCTCTGCGTGTTCTGGCGCGGAAAAGCTGTGTACAAAGAACTGACGTCAGCGCGCGGAGGCGGCGTCTATATACTCCAGCGACATCATCACGGCGCACGACGCCGACGACGGACGCGGAGCCGCAGGGGACGCCTGCAGACGACGCCTACCGACGCGCAGGGGTACTGCTACGCAAAAGTTTCTGGATCCAGACTGACGCCTGGGGATATTCTAAGGTAAGGAATCTAATACTAACTACTGTTTCTTACAGATATATCGTTACCGAAGGTAAGTAACTTGTTCATTTGGTCGAAAACGACGTGGATACATAAGTAAAGGTTAGGTTAGGCTGATTTATAAAGCGCAACAGCTGCCCCAGCAAAGGAGCGTCCCAGTGCTACGAGCAAAGAAGGCAGCTAGCAGCAAAGAATCCATCAAAACAGCAGAAGGAAAAAGCCAGAGAGACGACCACACCTAGAGGGCTGGGAAAAGATACGTTTTCAGGGCCTTCCGGAATGTCAAGTAATTGTCCATACTCCGGATATAAACAGGCAGGTCATTCCACAACTTAGCTGATAGAATGCGAAAGGAGCGTCCACTGGCGTGGGCCCTCCTAACCTGAGAAACAACTGCGAAGTGTAGACCTGCTAAACAAAGGTGACGGGAAGGGGCATAGGCGGAGAGCAGGTCAGCCAGAATCCCAGGAGCTGGGGAAATCCTAAAAGCAAAACAGAGACTTAAACTGCACCTGTTTTGCCACTGGCAGCCAGTGAAGCTGACGAATGGCAGTGGAGGTGGAACAGCGGTGAGGCAGGCCTAGAAGAGTTCTGGCGGCCACATTTTGGACTCTCTGCAGTCTCGCAATCTCTGTCTTGTTGGCCCCCAAATATAGCGAGCTGGCATAGTCCAATCTCGACAGCACGGATGCCTGGACAATCATCTGTCGGATGGATGCGTCAAAGAACCCCAGCAGGGGTTTAAGCCCGCGCAGAATGCCAAAACATGACGCCCGTACCTTCTTAGTCTAGGTTTGAAAACTCAAGGCCGAGTCCACCCAGACCCCAAGGTTCTTCACCACCTGTTTAGGGGTGGGTGCGGGCCCATGGTGGAGGGCCACCACTGTTAACTCCACAGCTCCCAGTCTTTCCCAACCAGCAGAACCTCAGACTTAATGACATTGAGCTGGAGACAGTTGGCCATCATCCACCCTGCGACGTCCACTAGACCACTCAGGAATTTTGCAGCGTCATTCAGACAGTCATTGGAGAGGGCGACAACTAGTTGTGTGTCATCGGCGTATGACACTATAGTCAGCCCTCTCCTCTTGGCTGCCTCAGCTAGGGGCTGAACATACAGGTTGAAAAGCGTTGGACTCAACGCCGAGCCCTGCGGCACTCCTTGTTTGATAGAATGGGGTCTGGAGGCGAAGGGAGGGGCTGACACCAGAAAGGACCTCTCCGAAAGAAAGGAGATAAACCAATCCAGGGTGCAACCCATTATGCCAGCCTCCTTCAACCTCTGTATCAAAATCTGGTGAGAGACCGTATCAAATGAGGCACTAAGATCTAATAGGATTAGTGCCAAAGTACGTCCCTCATCCAGTGCTGCTCTTAGTTGTTCGATCGCAGCTAGGAGGGCAGACTCTGTGCTCAGACCCGGACGAAGCCCACACTGGGAGGAGTCCAGTATGTTATTTTCCTCCAAGTAACCTGACAAGATAGAGTTGACATAGGCTTCAGAGAAATTAGTGGACCAAGGAAGTAGGGGGATAGGGTGAAAGTTCTCTGGTTTTGTTGGATCAAGGGTGGGCTTCTTTAATAGTGGCATCTCCCTGGCCTGCTTCTATGACCTAGGAACCTTGGCCATTGACAAGGACATGTTAATCACCTTGCTCAAAGGTGTTAATAGCACAGGGAGAAGTCTTATCAACTGGTCAGGCTTCATAGGGTCAGCCGGGGAGCCAGATTTAATCGTACAGCAGAGTGCACGTAGCACATCCTCGGAGATTGGCGGAAAGGTAGTCAGTGTATGAGCGACAGGGGTTGCATTAGATGTAGAGTCTAAATGTAACAATTACTCAAGAGGGGTGTGGCTGGGGATTTGCATGCTAACAGCCTTTACTTCATTGGTGAACTACACATTAGTATAACCTGGTTCGCTTTCAGGTTTACATAATATTATCCTATTCCACTGGTTCAATCAATCAATCAATCAAGAGTATTTATAAAGCGCGCTACTCACCCGCTAGGGTCTCAAGGCGCTGGGGGGGGGGGCTGCTACCACTCGAAAAGCCAGGTCTTGAGTTGCTTCCTGAAGGAGAGATGGTCCTGGGTGAGTCGTAGGTGGATGGGGAGGGTGTTCCAGGTCTAGGTCTGCCAGGTAGGAGAAGGATCTACCTCCGGTGGTGGTTCTGCGGATCCGTGGGACGGTGGCGAGTGCGAGGCTGGCGGAGCGGAACTGGCGGGTTGGCGTGTAGAACGTGAGGCGGTTGTTGAGGTATTCGGGGCCCAAGTCGTGGAGAGCCTTGTGTGCGTGGGTGAAGAGTCTGAACGTGATCCTTTTGCTGACGGGGAGCCAGTGCAGGTTCCTCAGGTGGGCGGAGATGTGGCTGTGTCGGGGGATGTTCAAGACGAGTCGTGCTGAGGCGTTCTGGATGCGCTGGAGTCTTTTCTGTAGTTTGGCGGTGGTCCCATCGTAGAGGGCGTTCCCGTAGTCCAGACGGCAGGTGAACGAGGGCCTGGGTGACCGTTTTCCTGGTTCCAGTGGGGATCCAGCGGAAGATCTTACGGAGCATGCGGAGTGTGTTGAAGCAGGAGGAGGTAACAGCGTTAACTTGCCTGGCCAGGCGCACATGGTGGTGGTGGGGGATGTAGGTTCGGTGGTGGGGTACGTGTTCTGAGCGCCGAAGCTGTCGTGTATGTCGACGATCTTACCATGAAAAAAGGTGGCCAGAGAGTTGCAGAAGTCTTGAGAAGGCGTGATGTCGTTGTCGCTGGCGTTGGGGTTGGAGAGCTCTTTCACGAAGTTGAAGAGTTCCTTGCTGTTGTGGGTGTTGTTGTCCAGTCGTTCTCTGAAGGATGACCTTTTGGTGGTGCGGATCAGCTGGTGGTGTTTGCGGGTGGCGTTCTTGAGGGCTGTCATGTTATCCGTTGACATGTTGTGGGGCCAGGCTTTCTCGAGGTCACGGCAGGATTTCTTGGAGTCTTTGAGATCGTTGGTGAACCACGCGGCTTTCTTGCTGTTGAGGTTGCCGGGAGGGTTTTTCAGTGGAGCAAGGGTGTCGGCGCAGTCGGTGATCCAATGTGTGAGGTTGCGGGCTCCTTCGTTGGGGTCCGTGGTGTCGGTGGGAGGGTTTAGGCGCAAGGAGGTGGTGAGTTGGTTGGTGGTGATCTTGCTCCAGCATCTTTGGGGGGTTTGTTGAGGGCGGTGGTGGGTCGTTGTTTTCCTGAAGTTGAAGTGAACGCAGCTGTGGTCGGTCCAGTGGAGCTCGTTGGTGTGGCTGAAGGAGATGTGGTTGCTGGAGGAGAAGACAGGGTCGAGCGTGTGGCCGGCGTAATGGGTGGGGGTGTTGACCAGTTGCTTGAATCTGAGGTTGGCGAGGTTGTCTAGTAGGGCGGTGGTGTTGTTGTCCTGGTCGTTCTCTGGGTGGAAGTTGAGGTCTCCTAGGAGGATGTAGTCATGGGAGGCGAGGGCGAGCGGGCTGATGAAGTCTGCGATGGCCTCGCTGAAGTGTGAGCGTGGTCCCGGGGGTCTGTAGATGAGGGTTTCTCTGAGGGTGGTCTTGGGGTCGGTGTGAATCTGGAAGTGCAGGTGCTCTGCGGTGGCGAGGGTGTCATCGGTGTTGGTCGTGATGCGGATAGTGTTTCTGTGGGCGATGGCGATGCCTCCTCCGGTCTGGTGACGCGGTCCCTCCGGATGATCTTGTAGCCCTCCGGGATGGCAATGGCGATGTCGGGGGCTGAGGAGGCATTCATCCAGGTTTCCGTGAAGAAGGCGACGTCTGGTGCCGTTTTGTCCAGGAGGTCCCATAGTTCGACAGCGTGCCTGTGGATGGAGCGGGTGTTGAGCAGGATGCACTTGAGGTGGTTGTTATTGGCGGCTGTTTTGGCTGGCGCGCAGTGCAGGACCGAGTGCAGGTGAAGTAGCAAGCGTAGCAGGTGAAGGCTCCCTGGGTGCGTTTCGGGGTGGCTTGGTAGCAGGCTGGATGTCGGCCGGTGTTGAGTGCTTGGAGGGTGGCGGTGTCGTAGCTCAGTCGGGTAGGCTGGCTCTGGCGGGGTCCAGGGGTTCTGACGCTGGGCGCGGTCCAGGCGTGGACGGGCGTAGATGGGCTTGCCTTTGGCACGCCTTCGGCGCGCCCGCTGCACATACTCGCGGTCCTCGCCATTTATGGCGAAGTGGGAGGGAGGAGCAGCTGGGAGGCGGGAGCGGGAGACAGGAGAGGGGGCGGGCCGCAGGAGAGCAGCGGCGGGGACCAGAGGGGGTAAAGAGCGGGAAAGTGGAGCGGGGGAGAGAGAGGGCAATCCTGGGCAAGCCTGGCGATCGGGGAAAGCCTGGGCAAGCCTGGAGAGCGAGGGCAAGCCTGGAGAGCAGGGGCCCTAACGAGAGGCGGCAGCAAGAGGGCCAAGCAGGCAGCGGCAGCAGAATCCGGGCACACGGGGGCCGTGCGGTAGTGGAGTGACCGGGTCAAGGGTTGAAAATAATTCTCTAAATCTTGGAAATCTAGAAGACTAGTTTTACAGATCGAGTGACAGCATTTCTATTTTTCCAAGGCATAGGACTTGTGAAAATCTCTTGATGCTGTGTTACAAGCAAGCAAGTATCTGGTGCTCATCTAAACCTCATGTAAACAAACTAAAGTGTTACCGAGATTCTCAAATGGGCACTCAGAGGTATCTTCCTGATTGTTATGTGGTTTCTCTCTCTGAGTTTATTAAGTAAAAGCCAATTGTTTGTCTTTGCAGTTTTCTGAAATAAGGCATGTGCACACTTTGCTGCTAATACATATCTACGGTTACAAGGTTGTCAACCACATGCCTTAAACAGGAGTGCGATTCCTTATTTTTTAGTTGTGTTTTCTTTTTTCAAAGTAACAATGCGTAGGCAAGGAATATTATGTAGTTAATCTGAAAACATGCAATACTCTTATTGTAATGTAAAGATGTAGAGTTGTGGTAATATGTATTGTGTTATGTTTTTCTACTAGAAACACTGTAGGCTGTTAAATAGGCTAACTTAGCTTATTATGGGACCTCTATAATACTTCAAGAAGCAAGTGGTGTCTTTGTTCAGTTCGTATAGTAACACTGTCTTTTATAGAACCTATGTAGTAATTACTGTGAAGCTATTAAATTCTTGACTTAACAAACACATTATTTTCCCCATTTGATGTTGCTTGGTTTCTCGGGTACATTTGCCTTGCAATGTGGTATGAATTCTGAGAAGGACTGATGTCAATGTTAGCAGAACAATATTCTATACTCTTTTGTCTTGAAACTTGCATGACTAATAATAAGATACAGCAGATCTCAAAGACTTTTACAAAGTTCAGTAGTCCACTCCCAAATGCCCAGCTGTATATATTTACCTCAAAATGATAATTCTTTTTGTAGTACTGAAATGGAAAACAATAGGAAAATTGTAGATGTGAAACATACTTGTTTTAGAGGTGGATAATTCACTTATCTGTTACTGTGTGGATCAATAAGAATAGTGCTGCTCCAGGTTTTTAAAAGGCACTCCCTCTGGATCATATTGTCTGCTGCTGAGAAGAACGTAGCGGGAGCAACCTGAATCTTTGGCACAGTGGCAATGCACCTTCATCAGATCACCTTGGCAGGTTGGTACCAGTCCCCCATCAGTTCACAGAGCAAAAGTTGGCAGACCCAGCTTTCAAGAAACTTAAAGAGGAATACACTTTGACACCAGCAAAGGGTGTGACCTTGGGGGCCAGCACTTAGAGGTCAAGATTCACTCCAGCAGAGGCCAGCAGCAGGGTCCTGGGCAGGTCCAGTTGGAACTGGTCAGCAAGGAATGCAGAAAAAGGCCTCTTGTAGCTTGATGTGTCTCTGTATCCCAAACAAGAGGTCAGCAAAATGACCCTTGGAGTCACTTCCCGGGTCCTAGGTTCAAGGCATGCACGTCCAGTCTACCTTCGGGTTATTCAGACAGAAGGGCAGTCCTTTTTCTGATTCCCCACAAGTCCAATAATGTTCTGTAGAGGGTACTAGGGTTTCCACATTTCTGGCCAGTGCTAGACTGTGGGTGGGGAATCTTCATGCCCCTCTCCAACCCAATGGGATAAAAGAACCCGGGGGCGGTGGTGCTACCCACTTTTGCAGCAATGCCAGTGTGTTTTACTGTAAGCTATCCCACAGTGCTTCTCTCTACCTAAATACAACACAGCGGAAGCATTCTTCTCCTGGTCAGAGCTCCCCATGCCCACCCAGACTTGTGACTATGGTAATGGATTAAACCTCCCTTGTGGTCACTCCAAACCAGTCTGGGGCAGCTACCCCTCTCACTGGGTTTGGAGCCCAAGACAAAGGGAAACAGGCCTAGATGTGAGCTACATCTGCAAGTGACATGGTAGGCCCCCTTTGAAGAGTAGGAAGGGGCTTGGCATTGCCGTCCAGGCCATCCTGCTGAAGATGGAAAACACCTCTCCACACTCAAATCTTTTCTCCACAGTCTAGGAGCAATCCACATCTCACTGCAGAAGAGCCATTCAACAATTAGGTGACACTGGACACTTCAGAAAGGTCTTTTTGGCTAGGGTAGATATATGACAACTTTCTAAAAGTGTAATTTCTACAATAGCAATATAACATCTGGTGATTCTTAAGTTGGATTTTAAATTACCATGAAAACGAGCCTTGAATGAATTTTCTAGCTGCTCCCAAACCAAAATTAAGCATTATAAGTTGTTATATTGTAAGTCCATGTTCCTCTATGTGCGAGATAGCCTTGCTACCGTGAAAAGCTACTTTGGGGGTCTTTTACTGCTGTCACATTTAAAACCTTAAATAGAAATTTCCTACTTTTTAAATACCAAGCACATTGTCCTTTAGGCATTTAGGGCCTAACTTAGGGGTGACTTATAAATATCAAAAAGGAGGATTTAGGCCTGGCAAAAAGTTTATTTTGCCAGGTCGAAATGTCTGTTCATCAAAAGAAGGCAACAATCTGGAGTAATGCAACACAAAATATGGACATTTCCAACAGTGATGAAAAATTGGTTGTAACACCTAGCCTAATTCCAACCCCACATGTAATCCTAACTCTACTTATTGTCAAACTATTGTTAGTTCCTATTTCCTTTAAGATTAGCCTTACTGACATTTTATAGGAACATTTGTACAGTGTCAAATTTTGCAGATCTGCGGTCTGCGAATTCGTGCGAAACCGCAAAACAATCCGCGAATTCGCTGATTTTCCCGCGAAGTCGTGGATTTTTTTTGCGATTTGCACTCTACTCAACTGGAGTACTTTCTACTGGATAATCAGTAAGTGCTACCTCGTTGGGTAAATGTATAGTGCTTTTCCTACACTGCAGCTGCGTAAAGGGCCAGAAGATTTGTCTCCACTGACCATGTGTGCCTGTAACTTTGCCACCGCACCAAAACGCGCTGAGGTCCCTTGAGTGAGCTGTCCATCATAGTTGGGAAAGGGCGGGAAGACGTTTGATACCGCTTGTGTGTGGAGCGGGGCCAAACGAGCGAGGCTTCTATGCGTGTCAATATGCCTCTTGTGTATACAGGGTCAGAGAGCGAGCAGGGCAGCAGGTGAGGAGAAAGCAGCCTCCTGATCACAGGAACTACACGGGGTTTGCGCTCGAGAAACTCAGGGATTGAAAGACCTCCCTCGAGTATTACAGCTAATTTTCGACTGCAGATATGGGGTTAAAGCTCACTTGCCCAGCCTCGACCGTGCTCACTAATGTTTTGGGCTGATTAAAACGTTACTGAATTTGAGCTTCAACTCGGGCACCTGCTATATCTGTAAGTGCTTCCTGTTGAGGTTTAATTTTTGTGACAGGAGCCTCATGCCAGAATGAATCCTGCCCTGCATAGTTATCCACAAAGATGCCATAATTTTGTGCAATACCTCTACTCAACTGGAGCACTTTTACTGGCTAATCCAGTAAGTGCTACCTCGTTGGGTAAATGTAAAGTGCTTTTCCTACACTGCAGCTGCGTAAAGGGCCAGAAGATTTGTCTCCACTGACCATGTGTGCCTGTAACTTTGCCACCGCGCCAAAAGGCGCCGAGGTTCCTTGAGAGAGCTGTCCATCATAGTTGGGAAAGGGCGGGGAGAAGTTTGGTACCGCTTGTGTGTGGTGCGGGGCCAAACGAGCGGGGCTTCTATGCGTGTCAACATGCCTCTTGTGTATAAAGGGTCAGAGAGCGAGCAGGGCAGCAGGTGAGGAGAAAGCAGCCTCTTGGTCACAGGAACTACACAGGGGTTGCGCTCGAGAAACTCAGGGATTCAAAGACCTCCCTCGAGTATTACAGCTAATTTAAGACAGCAGATATGGGGTTAAAGCACACTTGCCCAGCCTCGACCGTGCTCACTAATGTTTTGGGTTGATTAAAACGTTACTGAATTTGAGCTTCAACTCTGGCACCTGCTTTATTTATATCTGTTGGACAGGCCACATGACGGGCCGCTCTCCCCCGGCTCGACCAGGCCCGAGCCCAGTCACGCAAGCACCACACACCACCATTGCACGCCCTGCGTCCCCTCAGGGACCCCTGCCCTCGAACATGATAACCTCGTGGGTCCGATCCACTGCCGGCCCATGCACCCAGCCCGGGCCGCCATCTTGGACACCTCGCCACGAGGCCGCCTGGCCCCTGATCGACCTCAACCCTGGGCCTAGCCCAGCCTCAGACAATCCGGCACCACCCTCCACCCAGGAGGTGAGCGGGCTACTTGGCAAGTCAATGGGAGAAAGAGGTGCCGATGGCTCTCCCCCCGCCCAGTGCCGCTCGCCCATCGCCTCCCCGGGCGCTGGCTCCACCCCCCTGCTGGGTGTCTGGACTCCCTCATCCCGGACCTCCCGACCTCCAAGTGCGAGGGTCCGGACATCAAAGCACGCCAGCCCTATAACTGGGGCAGCTCCAGAGCAGGAAGTCAGTTGTATCTTGGAGTCGAGAGACGTAAGAGGAACTCATCCTGGACGGACTACTGGCGCTGCCGTAGCTCTGTCCTGTGCACCATCGTCCTGCCTGTTGGCGCTGCCACAGCCGTCGTAACCTTCATTCTTCACCGTCGTCCGGATCTGCTGGCGAGGCCGCGGACCGTTGTAACCATCATCTTCATCGGGACCTGCTTGGCTTCTCCACGGCCCGTCGACCATCCTTCATCCATCTCGGGACCTGCTTGGCTCCTCCACGGCCCGATCAGCAACCACGCCGAGCTCGAGGATTGAGAGCTATTTAACTCATTGGTAACTAAGACTGTCCCGCTACCCTTTCTCCTCAACCAGAGATCAGAACCGAGGGGACCCCTGAGTCCAGACCTCCTTGTATCATAACGACGTAACCTAAGAATTGCATATAAAGTCTCGTTAACCTTCAATCTTGTGTGGTGTCCGTCTGTGGGGGGGGAAGTTACTTACCTGTACAGTCGTTGGAGACGGCTCTCCCTGGAGACCTCTCCCCGTAATCTCGGCCGACCCTCCCGGTCCGTCTAACATTGGTGGCCAGCGGCGCGATCCGAATCACCGCATAACGTACAGAGAGTAGCTCACCCCACAACGAACAACAAATGTCGACTAAAGAGAGCGGATCAACTGAGAAGTTCCAAATGGAAAAACTAGAGGAATACAGCCATCGTGAACTAAAGCAGTTCTGCATCGAACTAGGTATCGCTACCACCGGACTAAGTACCAAGGACGATTTTAAGCATGCCCTAGAATCTTGGGCAGAGACCGGGGATGTCGAAGCCCCTGAGCAAAGCACCGCGAAAAATACCAACACGGCCCCTGAGGGGCAAAGAACCAGTCTCTCGCAAGACGAGATCCAAGAAAGAGAAAAAGCCCGACTACACGAACTCGAAATGGCCCGACTCAAGATGGACATAGAACTCAAATTGGCCGAGCAAAAAATAAACTTAGAGCACCTTCGCCTCCGAGAAGAAAGAGAGGAGAAACAGAGGCAAAGGGAGCTCGAGGAAAAAAGACTAACGTACGAGCACGAACGGAACCTAGCCGAGATCAACCTGCGCAAACAAAATAAAGAGTTAGGGGTGCCCGACAGACCGTCCACCCCAGGGACCGCGGAGAAAAAAGTGCACATCCCCAAGGATGTGGTCCGAGAATATTTTCGAGAAGACGACATCCAGCAATGGTTTAAGGCCTATGAAATCGCGATGACTGCGCACCGGATCGATAGAGCCGACTGGGGAGCCGGCCTATGGGGCAAATTCCTCAATGAGGGCCGCGATACTCTGTTACAGCTCCCAGACCACCAGATGACCTCCTACGACCATATGAAAGCGGCCCTCCTCACCCGCTATGGCCTCACGCCCGAGATGTACCGTCAGAGGTTCCGAGACTGCACACGCATTCCAGGTACAACTTGGGTGGACTATGTAACGTACTTTAGCCGAGCCTTCGAAGGCTGGATCAGAGGGAACAACGTCACGACCTACGAGCAGCTGTTCAATCTGATGGTATGGGAGCATCTGTCCAACAATTGCTTCATTGAACTACGCCAACACCTCCTCGACAGCAAGTTAACCGATCCCCGGCAGCTCGCAGCCGAAGCTGACCGGTGGGAGATCACCAGAGTGGGCCGGAATGGGTCCTACGAGCAGAACAGGAACAACAATGGTCACTACCGACCCAGAGGAGGAGGAGGGGGCCAAGGACGAGGAAGAGACAATACTCCGGCCGCCCCCGCTACCAGCACCACCCCCCCGGCCAACCGGGGCAGCACCCCGGCGCGACCGGGATACAGAGCCAATGTTACATGTCACCGATGCCAACGAGTCGGCCACTATGCAAACGACCCAAGCTGCCCGCAGTATCAGAGTCCAAGACCCCGCCAGGTGGCCGCCGCGGCACTAGGGGAAGAACAGATCTCCGAGGAACAAGAAACAGACGAGCAAGAGTATCAAGAGTGGGAGCCAGCCGCCATGACTCTCGCGTGCTTAGGGGGAAGAGACATGGTCCCGCGGGTCCCCCTACCCGCTAACACCCAGAAGTACAGCCAATGGGTGAGCATCAATGGACAACGGGCCGAAGCCCTTCGAGACACCGGGGCCAGTGTGACAGCCGTCCGCTGTCATCTGGTGACCCCAGAACAATATCTACCGAACGTTCTCTGCCCTGTGCGATCAGCCGACAACTCGGAAAGTCTGTGTCGGATGGCCTGCGTCCCCTTTGAGTGGGGAGGGGTCTCCGGCATGTTGAAGGTAACGGTCCGAGACGACGCCCCCGTGGAATGCCTCCTCGGAAATGACCTGGAAAGCTCCCCGTGGGCAGCCGTGGAGCGAAAAGAACACTTGGGGATGTTGGGCGTCCCAGACTGGGCGTGCGTCACCACCCGGTCCATGGCCGCCCGTGCCAACCATCACCCGGAAGAACCCGAATGGCCGGCGCCACCGCCTCCGGTCGCCCCCGCCGAGACCCCCGACCATGGCATCCCCCTCGAACTTGCTCAACCTTCCGACCTCGCTAATCTTGATCAGTGGGCTCAAGAAGGGGGACCCACACAAGAACAATTTCGTCAGGAACAGAAGACCTGTCCCTCCCTTGAGGGACTCCGACAACAAGCGCTCGCCCAAAGCGCCGGGGATACCTCCGGAACTCATTGGGTCTACTGGGACAATGATCTATTGTACAGCGAGCAACGAATCGCCGAGCTGGGGGCCAACCGAGTACTAGTGGTGCCCCTCCACTTTAGAGACTTCCTGCTAAACCTGGCCCACGATGCCCCCCTGGCAGGGCACCTGGGACAGGATAAAACCTACAGCCGCCTAGTGACCCACTTCTTCTGGCCCAAAATGAGAAACGATGTGCACCAGCATTGCCGATCTTGCCCCACGTGCCAAGCCAGTGGGAAGAGCGGCCGCAAATTAAAGGCTCCCCTGCAACCCTTTCCAGTAGTCACAACCCCATTTGAGAGGGTCGGGATAGACATTGTGGGACCCCTGGACCCGCGTACAAGACAAGGCCATCGCTTCATCCTGGTACTAGTGGACCACGCCACCCGCTACCCTGAGGCTATTCCTCTCCGGACCGTGACAGCCCCAGTGGTCGGCCGGGCCCTGATGGGGATCTTCTCCCGTGTGGGGTTCCCCCGGGAAGTCGTCAGTGACAGAGGCACGAACTTTATTTCTAAATATATGAAGTCCCTCTGGCAACAGTGTGGGGTCACCTACCGCTTCACGACCCCCTATCACCCCCAAGGAAACGGACTTGTTGAGCGGTTCAATCGCACGCTAAAAGGGATGATCGGGGGATTGGAAGAGCCCCTCCGTCGCCAGTGGGACGTGCTGCTGCCGTGCCTCCTCTTCGCCTACCGGGAGGTCCCACAGAAGTCCCTAGGCTTCAGCCCCTTCGAGCTGCTCTATGGGCACCCAGTACGGGGGCCACTCAGCCTGATCAAAGAAGGCTGGGAGATGCCTCCGGCCAAGAGTCCTCCAGATGTCTTCCGGTACCTCCTCACCCTCCGCAACCAGTCCCGGCGGTTCAGAGACCTAGCAAAAGCCAACCTAGAGGCCAGTCAAGAGGACATGAAGAAATGGTATGACCAGAACGCCTCATCCATTGAATTCGAGCCGGGGCAACAGGTCTGGGTAATGTCCCCCACAGAACCGTGCGCTCTCCAAGACAAATGGACGGGACCCTTCAAGGTAATCGAGCGCAAGGGTCCTGCCACCTATCTGATCGATATGGAGTCCGCCCGGAATCCGCTCCGAGTCCTCCACACCAACAGACTGAAACCCCACTTTGCACGAACAGAACTCAGCCTCTTGATGGCCACAGACAATGGGGTTGAAGACGACTCCGAGCCTCTCCCTGACCTCTTGCGGACCCAGGAGCAAGACGGCTCCGTGGATGGGGTCCGACTCTCGGAGACCCTCACCAGAGAACAACGGCAAGAGTGCCAAGCCCTCCTATCACGGTTCGCCAGTCTGTTCTCCCTCACCCCGGGTGTCACTTCCTGGTGTGTGCACGATGTGGACACCGGAGACAGCCCTCCTATCCGCCACCGGGCCTACCGCGTACCTGATCGGGTACGGGCCTGCATCCAGGCGGAAGTAGCTAAGATGCTCACGCTCGGGGTCATCGAGCCCTCAGACAGTCCATGGGCCAGCCCGGTCGTACTGGTCCCCAAAGCAGCCGCCCCCGGGACCACACCAGAACTCCGGTTCTGTGTCGACTACCGGGGCCTGAATGAAGTCACCAGAACGGACGCACACCCCATCCCCCGGGCAGATGAGCTGGTCGACCGAATGGGCGCTGCCCGCTACCTCAGCATCTTCGACCTGACGGCAGGTTATTGGCAGATCGGCCTCACACCCCGAGCACAAGAACGCTCTGCCTTCTCCACCCCCGATGGCCACTATCACTTTACGGTCATGCCCTTCGGCATGAAGAATGCCCCAGCGACGTTCCAACGGCTCGTCAATCAGGTCCTGGCGGGGCTCGAAGAGTTCAGCGCCGCCTACCTGGACGACATCGCTGTGTACAGCCACCATTGGACCGAGCACCTCCACCACCTCCAAGCAGTGCTGCAAGCCCTTCAGCGAGCTGGCCTCACGATCAAGGCCAGCAAATGCCAAATTGGACAAGGGTCGGTGACCTACCTCGGACACCAGGTGGGAAGCGGCCTAGTGGCCCCCCTACAGCTGAAAATTGCCGCCATCCAGAACTGGCAACCCCCTATCACTCAAACTGAGGTGCGAGCCTTCCTGGGCCTCACGGGCTACTACCGAAGGTTCGTGAAAGACTATGGTACCATCGTGGGGCCTCTCACCGAACTCACGTCAAAAAATCAGCCCAAGAAGGTGAACTGGACCCCAGAGTGTCAAGCGGCGTTCGAACAGTTAAAGGCCGCCATGTGTTCCGCTCCTGTGCTCCAGGCCCCAGACTACAGCCGGGAGTTCGTCGTCCAGACGGACGCCTCCGACCAGGGCATTGGGGCGGTCCTGTCCCAAGTGAACACCGAAGGCCTCGATCAACCGGTGGCCTTCATCAGCCGGAGACTCCTACCCCGGGAACAACGCTGGAGCACCATAGAGAGGGAAGCCTTCGCTGTGGTATGGGCCCTCAAGAAGCTCCGGCCCTACCTTTTTGGCACCCACTTTCGGGTGCAGACTGACCACCGACCCCTGCAGTGGTTGATGCATATGCGGGGGGAAAACCCAAAATTGCTACGCTGGTCCATCTCCTTACAAGGTATGGACTTCACAGTCGAACACCGGCCTGGGTCCGACCACGCCAACGCCGATGGCCTGTCCCGGTTTTTCCGCCTCGACGAAGAGAGTCCCCAAGAGGATGGGTAACTCTCCCCGCCTTCAGCTGGGGGGGACGCATGTTGGACAGGCCACATGACGGGCCGCTCTCCCCCGGCTCGACCAGGCCCGAGCCCAGTCACGCAAGCACCACACACCACCATTGCACGCCCTGCGTCCCCTCAGGGACCCCTGCCCTCGAACATGATAACCTCGTGGGTCCGATCCACTGCCGGCCCATGCACCCAGCCCGGGCCGCCATCTTGGACACCTCGCCACGAGGCCGCCTGGCCCCTGATCGACCTCAACCCTGGGCCTAGCCCAGCCTCAGACAATCCGGCACCACCCTCCACCCAGGAGGTGAGCGGGCTACTTGGCAAGTCAATGGGAGAAAGAGGTGCCGATGGCTCTCCCCCCGCCCAGTGCCGCTCGCCCATCGCCTCCCCGGGCGCTGGCTCCACCCCCCTGCTGGGTGTCTGGACTCCCTCATCCCGGACCTCCCGACCTCCAAGTGCGAGGGTCCGGACATCAAAGCACGCCAGCCCTATAACTGGGGCAGCTCCAGAGCAGGAAGTCAGTTGTATCTTGGAGTCGAGAGACGTAAGAGGAACTCATCCTGGACGGACTACTGGCGCTGCCGTAGCTCTGTCCTGTGCACCATCGTCCTGCCTGTTGGCGCTGCCACAGCCGTCGTAACCTTCATTCTTCACCGTCGTCCGGATCTGCTGGCGAGGCCGCGGACCGTTGTAACCATCATCTTCATCGGGACCTGCTTGGCTTCTCCACGGCCCGTCGACCATCCTTCATCCATCTCGGGACCTGCTTGGCTCCTCCACGGCCCGATCAGCAACCACGCCGAGCTCGAGGATTGAGAGCTATTTAACTCATTGGTAACTAAGACTGTCCCGCTACCCTTTCTCCTCAACCAGAGATCAGAACCGAGGGGACCCCTGAGTCCAGACCTCCTTGTATCATAACGACGTAACCTAAGAATTGCATATAAAGTCTCGTTAACCTTCAATCTTGTGTGGTGTCCGTCTGTGGGGGGGGAAGTTACTTACCTGTACAGTCGTTGGAGACGGCTCTCCCTGGAGACCTCTCCCCGTAATCTCGGCCGACCCTCCCGGTCCGTCTAACAATATCTGTAAGTGCTTCCTGTTGAGGTTTAATTTTTGGCCCACAGGAAGCACTTTCAGAGTTAAAGCAGGTGCCAGAGTTGAAGCTAACTTTGTAACCATTTTAGAATGGCGCTGGTAAGCTGCCAGAGTTGAAGTTGCAACTTGCAAGTAAGCAACTTCAACTCTGGCAGCTTGCCGGTGCCATTCTAAAATGGTTACAAAGTTAGCTTCAACTCGAGCACCTGCCTTAACTGTACGTGCTTCCTGTGGGCCCAAAATAAAATCCGCCCGCGAGCGGATTTGTGGATTTTTCGGCAATTTCGCGAGATTTGCGGATCGCGAAATTGCCGAAATTCCGCGAGCGGAACGGATTTTTGGCCCACAGTTACTTAATGCCTTTTTCAAGGCTGTGAAATGCTTGATTATTGATGTTTATCACATACTGGGCTCTCTTTTGGAGGTGTTGGGGAGAATAAAGAGTTGCTTGTGCGCGAATCAAAATACTAGTCAGTAAGCATCAAAGCTATTAGTTTGTACTTGTAGTACTGCAAAGGGCCAGATGTAGGTGGCCCACTACCGGTCGGTAACGGCCGAAATTACCGAATTTCGGCCGTTACTGACCGGTATTGGGCATTTAGGATGTAGGTAGCCTAAATTGCAAATTAGGTAATTTACCGATTCGATATTTTAAGGAATCGGTGAATTACTGATTCCTTAAAATACCGACTCGCTAAATTACCGAATTTGCAATGTAGGGAGTACTCAAATGAGTGCTTTTCCCATTTTAGGATTCGTTATTTACCACCATCTATAAGTTGGTGGTAAATAAGGAATACCTTTGAAAATGCAAATCTGTGCATTTTCAACTGTGCCATGTGGCAGACATACATGCCCTTAGGGCATGTATGTGTGCCACATCTGCACACAAGCACGATTCAGGGGTGCAACAGGGTGTCAAAGTGACACCCTGGCACCCTTGAATGTTTCCCTCATTTTACCGAATCGGTATTTACCGAGTCAGTAATTGCCATTCATTCCTATGGGCCTATTACCGAATCTTACCAATTTGGTAATTTTTCCTGAAAATGTATCTACATCCCATTTACCTATTCTTAAATACAGAATCGGTAAAATTTGGTATTTAAGAATAGGTAAATTGGGATTACCTACATCTGGCCCAAAGTGATTAATGCTTTCTAGGAATGAAGGTAATTATCAGTAATCTCTTTTCTGAAAGGCATTAAATTCCAGAGTTGGTTGTCTGGACAGAGAAGTAGATTTCATTGGGTGGACTCTCTCTGAATGAAGGTGCCATCAATAATGGGGGGAGCCTTGGGTGAAGAGAAATTATTTTGTGATCTGAGTGTAGTTTTTGGTGTAAGAATAGTAGTTCCACTCCATGTACTGCTCTGTGAGTTGTGCTCAATACTTTGAACATGATCTTTCACACTACTGGGAGGTAGTGTAGGAGGAAAACAGGTGTGATGTAGCCTGCATAGGTAGGATAAGGAGTTGTATTGCTATGGCTTTCAGATTTCTTTCTAGCTTCCTCAGCTGTAATAGGGAGTGTTACTAGATAGAGTCCATTAGCAGATTGAAAGGGCAGTAGTACAAGAGCGACCGCAGTCTGGATCTTTTGCTAGAACCTAAGGTATGGGGAAAAACTTCAAAGACATTTAATCATGTAGAAGCTTGATTTGGCAACTTGATTGACTTGTGGTTAAAGGAATAATTTAGAGCACATGGTCATCCCTAAATTACTAATTTCAGAAGAGTACAATGGTTGGGTCAGCTCCTGAAGCCAAATGGTGATGGTTTTTCCAATTGCCATATACAAGAATCTTTTCGCGTGTTGCCTTTAAAATGGTTAGCAAACATCCACAGTCAGTGGCCTGAAAACATTTCCCCATGGTACATGAATGAAGATGGGCTAAAATATCTTTAAAATTACTGAAGTGTCATCTGCATAAATATAGCAGTAAAAATTGAAGGCGCATAGGAGCTCTGGTAGTGGTCTTAGGTAGATATTGAGCAGGAAGGGGGCAATGGCAGATCGTTGTAGTTCACCAGCTGAAAAAGTGGGAAAAAATAAGGGAAGCATCTTGACAGCAAGAGTACATGCAATCTCTTTCAGGATAGTTCCTCGAATATCAAGGACGTGTAGTCTTTTAAGGAGGGAAGGTCGGCAAGCAAGGTCAAAGGCGGACGAGAAATCAAGTAGAGCCTCCATTCCCTATATTTTGTGGTCATTTTGATATCATCCCATGTTGTAGTAAGTGATCCCTTAGTGCCACAAACAGAACAGAATCATTTTGATAAGCAATTGTGATGATTTGAACTGCAAAACAATAACAAAATACAGAAACAAACATTCCTCAAACAAATACAAAAATGATTGAATATTTAATTTAATCCACACAAAAAATCTAAATTTTAATGAGAAGTTTGTCACTTTTATATACTCAATTGAGGTCTCACATCTTCCATACTATATTCTGTTTGATGCCCATGCAATGCTGCTACAAATCACTCGGAGAATACCAATTTTTTTTTATAACTTTATTTATCATTTTGACAGTACACGAAAAACATAGGATACATTGATATGCAGTTACATCATTTCACCAATCCTCCATCATTATTTATTTAACACATATGTAAATCATTGTGCCGCTATTGTAGCTTTTATCAAATACACTTTGCATAAGTTGTTCCCTCCTTTACCTCCTGTATGCCTTATTTCTAGCCGTTAGCCCTAGCTCATTCCTTTGGCACTATCTCCTTGTATAATTCCTGTAATTATACCACATTATTTATGAACTTCATTCTAGAAGCTGTCTCCCCTGGCTAGGTCGTGTGTCTCCTTCCTCCTGCTGTCGAAGGTTTTCTCGTAAAGGCTGCCATACGTCCTTTGGGCGACATGTGGGTGGTTGTAGCTCAGCATGTAGCTCACTCATAATGTTGCAATATGACATGCTCTTGAGCCACCCTTTAATTGTTGGTTTCTGTCTGCTACCCCAGCGTATAGCTATTTTGCGCTTCACTAGAATCAGTGCCACTGCTGTGAATCTGCAATTACTTTTGGGCAGCGTGTCCACATAACCCATCAGCGCCAATTACTGGGAGGGGGTCAGTTGTAGCCCAGTCATCTGCTGCATTATGCTAAATTCGTCTTGCCAATAGGTGTTTATTATATTACATGTCCAAGTCATGTGTATGAAAGAGGCTGCTAACGCGTTGCACTTAGGGCAATGCATTAACTTAGCACTTTTTATGTGGGTCATCTGCTGTGGTGTAACGTAAGCCCGTCTAAGTATCTTGAAATGAATAAGCTTGTGTATATGATTACAGCATCCTTCCCATATCTTGTCGGTGAGTGGCTGCCCTATGTCAGTCGACCAGGCGACCCTAACTTTGGTAATATACAATATAGAGCACAGAAAAATTGGTTAGGAGACTGCCTCTATTGTCAGTTAATTTTAATTTCAAAACAATTGAATAGAAAAATACAACTATGTCCACGGTCTTATATGGTCCAAAAGTTAAACAATCCAATTGAAATATTGTCCATTTATACAAATTTCAATAAAGCTTCAAATATCATTGAAATGTTGTAGTCACATTGGTGCAGACAGCTTACACACGTTTCGTTGTGTATACGACATCTTCAAGGCTTGAACGCGGTCTCAAGTGGGCATATAAGTAGAGTACTAATTCTTCTTAACGTTTTGTGGAAGAGAAATCTTTGGAAAGGATTGCACTGTCAAGCGTCCAAGGAAAAAATAGTGCTTTACGACACTTGGGAGGAATGTGTCTCGTCAGGTCTACGAGACCAAAGATAAGTATATAGAAGGCACACTGCGTGTCAATAGTTGTCTGTGTATTCTTAGGGCCCGTCTGTAGCACACTAAGGAACGGAAACAGTCTTAAAACAATTAGAATCAGAGAGACTGTAGACGAATCCGTAAAGAACCCCGATGTATAGTAGCATCAGTGGTCTATGAATGCCCCAAATGAGAGGCACCCCATTCGGTAAGTATGGTCCCGCACGGTAGAACGAAATCCTCCTAACTTTAGTGTCATGCTGTGGCATCAAGGTGAGACTGTGGCATCAAGGTGAGACATGCCTTGTATAGACAAGAAGCAACATGCTCCCCGCTATCTTTAATGACTGATGTAAGCGGCTCAAACTCTTCAGGCTCAGTAGGGTAGGTTGGGTTTACATTCCTAAGTGTGTTTTGTTTACGGGCCAGTACAAACTGATCCATTTAATTTGCGGGTTTCTAACGCGCTAGAATCGACTCCCGAAGGAGTATCTCTGCACAATAGACCGCTGGGGAACCCATCCTGGCTTTCCCTGTGATACTGGGTATCTCCAAGGTGAAACCAGGCATCCCCGGCGTATGTGGGGGGCCGTTGCGGAGATGCGGCAAGCTAATGCCCAGAGTTGCCAAGTGTGATCTCTGGTTAGAGTAGGCACCGAGGTGAGAATTATCGAGTCCGCTGACCCTGGTCCATGACCGGGTCTGCCACCTCTAACCAGTGAGCCACACCACTCCATGAAAGTGGCTGTCAAGAAGCAGGGGTCTTCTGTCCGGGAGAACACGTGCCCACCAGGGAACAAGTCGCCTAAGGTGTCTACCCCCAAGTGTCAATGAAAACGCTTCGGATTTGTCCCAATTAGTGTGAAGGCTGGATAGGGCTCCGAAATCTTCTATTTCCCCTAGCAGCGGCTGGAGGTTAACCTCTGGTGTGCGAACATACAGCACCACATCATCCGTATATAAGGTCACTAGTACCGCCCCATGTTTTAACTGGAGCCCTCTGTTAGTGATCCTTCTGGCAGTAGCGTATGAGCGGGTCCATTGTAATTATAAAAAGTAATGGAGATAAAGGGCATCCCTGCATGGTGTCTCTAGTTATGAGAAAAGGTTCTGTTATCATGCCAATGAATCGAATACGGGCGGTCGGTGCAGTGTACAGTAGTTTAATCAAGTGTTCAAAGCCCTTCGGAACGCCCATCTTAGCCAATATAGCATGTAAGATGGGCCACTCCACCGAGTCGAACACCTTCACAGCATCTAAAAATGCAGCTACTGCAGGGGTAGCCAGATTTATTGTGTTAACCACAGAAAAAAAGTTCCTTAAGTTTAGAGCTGTGGATCTGCCTTATAAATCCGGTTTGCGCTGGTGCTATAATTTGCTCCATAAGTAGGGACAACCTAGTCGGCAGCATTTTTGCTTACATTTTATACTCAAAATTGAGCAAAGAGAGTGGCCGATATGAGCACACTTTTCAGGATCTTTTCCAGGTTTAGGCAACAATATCAGGACTGCCTCTTTGAACGAGGGTGGAAGTATTCCTTTCTCTAAGGCTTCTGCATAAACCTCTAGTAAGTAGGAGGCCAACAGCCTCTTATATGCTTTGTAGGAGGCACCAGAGAACCCATCAAGGCCCGGGGCCTTGGATCCAGCCCTAGCCTCAATAGCCTGTTCTATCTCATTGGTTGAGAATGGTTCACTTAAGAATTGCCTGTGCTCATTAGGGAGCCAAACCATAGCTATCTTGCTTAAGTATTCCTTAATCCCATCTGCACTAGTTGCTGCCTTTATAGTGTAAAGATCCATGTAGTATTACAATAATGTCTGCTAAATGGCAGCCGTTCCCAAAGCCATCCCTCCGCCTGGCTCTTGCAGCTTGGTAATATAGGTCTGCTTATAATGTGGCCGGAGCAGCCGTGCAAGCATGGGAATTGGTCGCTTCAGTATATTCTGCCAATAATTCTGTCCTGTGGTTTATATAAGGTGTGTTATCTCGGGGCTGTCTTGCCATGTTCTCTCTACCTAGTTTGGCTAGTTCTTCCTCTAATCTAGCTAAACTGCGTTTCAGGTCCCTTAGCACCGCCGTCTGTGTGGACATGCATACCCCTCTGATAAATGCTTTAAAGGCCTCCCATAGAGCGCTCTGCGTGGAGACCGACCCCGTATTCAGTGCAAAGTAATTCACTATTGCTGTACGCAGTTCCTCTCTAAGGACCGTGTCTCTCAACGCCATGGTAGGGAACCTTCAATGCCTCTCGAACCTTCCCTCAGCCGGTACTTAACTGACAGGAGTACTGGGGAGTGGTCTGATAGGGTGCGGGGCAATTTACTACTGTTTGAACCCATGGAAGCACCGGTCGCAATAACAGCCAGTAATCTAGTCTTGTCCATGTGTAATATTGTTGTGCATAATGAGTATATTCAGTGCTCTGAGGGTTAAGGTGTCGCCATGTGTCCTTCAATTCCCAATTGTTAAAAATTTCTGTTAATACCATGTGGGACCGGGGCTTGCTTACCGGGGACTCAGCAGGACTGTCCAATCTGGGCTCCAGCAGAATATTCAAATCCCCTCCCAAGAGAATATAATCGGCTTCTAGAGTGTCTAATTGCGAGTGGAGCTGTTCATAGAAGGCTGGATCATCTGTATTTGGGGATTATATATTGGCCAGCAACACCTTGTGCCCTGCCAGGACCCCTATTACCAGAAGAAAATGTCCTCCTGGGTCTGTAAACGTTGCAGTATGTACAAAGGACAATCGTTTGTTAACCAGTAGCACTACTCCTCGAGCGCATGTGGTATAGTTTTAAAAGAACCTGTGGGGACCCCAGGCAGATGCAAACTTATGTAGAGAAGAAGGTGATAAGTGTGTTTCTTGTTGATAAACGATGCTTGCGTATTGTTGACGCTCATATTGAAGTACTAGTCAACATTATTTTTGATTGTTAATGCCTCGTACGTTCCATGTCAGTAGGGCGACTTTCGTGCTATGGTATATTTCTACCTAATGTGCCATTGTGAATAGTAAAGCATACTATGTCTTCTCTGTAGGATGTGGGTAACGCATATGACTGTCAACTGAACTGGTGTGACTGCATATTTTATACTTTTCTATACCTCTCCCCCCTACCCCACCCCCACCTAGTGGCTGCCCACCAGGTGCTTCCCTATGTTCCCAAGGATTAAATGTTGATTAATACAATGCTAACATGGCAAACTTTCCCATTTCAATACCATTGTGAGCCCACTGAGGTAGTGGCAACGCCACATGGGCACCCCGCGCACTAGCGCTATTCTGTAACATTAGTCCCACTACGCATTCTTCTCTGTATACTCAGGCTGGCCCCCCTCTCCACAACCCCACGCCACTTATCTTCAGTTAAGGCAATATCAACAGACAGTTCACACAGCTCCATTCTTCCAAAAGGACAAATCAACTAGCTGTGAACAGGTCTGCACTCGTGCCCGATTGGGCTCCCTTTGATGCTCCTCCTGGGGAGGTGCCACCATGTAAATCGCCTGCCCCCGCATGCTGCTTGCAGAAGATCTGGACATATTCAGGATTATTGAATATTTTCGTCTTCCCATTCACATCTACTTTTAGGGCTAGATGTAGGTAGAAAAGATTTACCGATTTTAAATTACAGAATTTTACCGATTCGGTAATTGAAAATCGGTAAATCTATGGGTCCGACATGTAGGTATTCCAGATGTGCTGGAATACCGAATCGGATGAATTCAGTATTTACCGATTCGGTAAATACCGAATCGGTAATGCCCATTCATTCCTATGGGCTTTGAAGCCCATAGGAATGAATGGGCATTACCGATTCGGTATTTACCGAATCGGTAAATACCGATTTACAAAAGAGTGCAGGGGGTGTCACTTTGACACCCTCTGTCATCACCAAAACAGGCACGGGTGCCATGTGGCAGGCATGCCTGCCCTAAGGGCAGGTCTGCCTGTCACATGGCATAGGTGTGCATGCACACATGTGCATGCACACCGGAATCGGTATTTTACCATCAAATTGGATTTGATGGTAAAATACCGATTCGTTAAGGCTCCTGGGACTCTGAAGAGTCCCACCTACATATGGGTGGCTCAGAATCGGTAAATTTACCGATTTCTTATTTTACCGAATCGGTAAAATTACCGAATCGGTAATTTTACCGATTCGGTAAAATAATACCCCCTACATACCATTCGCCTATTTACCCATCTGTAACGGCCGAAAATACCGATTTTCGGCCGTTACCGACCGACCTACATCGGGCCCTTAGAGTCTTGCAGGACATAGCATCCCACAGCGAAGGCCTAGCTTCTGCACTGCAGCCTTCGCTCCTGCAAACTTGCTCCTGCAAACTTGCGCCTAGGTCTTGGTGGGCACCCAAGACTTGGCCTGGGCCCCAATGTTCTGTGCGCTTGTTCAACTACAAATGTGCTTGTAAATTGTTCAGACCCGAACAAGTCGGTCAGCAGGCCCTCAACAAACTGGTGTAACCTCCCTGTGTTGGTGGATTCAGGAATTCCCATGATGAACACGTTATTGCGGCGGCTCCTGGCTTCCAAATCCTCGTTCTTGACTGCGACTGTCTTCATTATACGGTCAAGGTGCTCCACGCGCTTAGTAGTTTGGGCTGCTCCATCTTCCAGATCCGATATACGCCCTTCCGTTGTGTCCAGGCGGGTTTTGTGGCGATCAATCCACTCACCCAGCCCGTCAAACTGTCTGTCTAGGGCGTCAAGCCTTTTGTTTAGGGCCTTAAATCCTGAACACAGTTCCAGCAGGAGCACAGTGGTATCTGGGGAAGCAGCTCCTCCCATCACGCCAACGGACATTTTGCCTCCCATACCTGTAGTTTGTCGCCCTCTGGTGCCTTGGACGCTTCGAACTGCAGTAGCCACTGCTTAGGGTCCTTGCTCACTATTCACTGTGGTCTCAATCTTCACCCTCAGGTAAGTGACGATGCGCGGGCTCTGTGGTTGTCCCCCACTGTAGTGTAGCTCTACCCAATTGTTACAATGTTGCCAAATCTTTGGTTGAGGTAGCGTTGGTGTTTATCACTGAAGATGACGTGGGAAATGTAAAGTATAAAGATAGTTGTTGTGAGTTGCAGTTCTTTGTAGCCTCTATTCAGTCTCACCAGCTGTGTCTCGCTCTCCCAGATGATTGTGCATCCGTCTCCGCCCTCTCCTCTCCACAGCAAAGGCTGTGGATCCCCCATTCCACCCCTCTTTCGGAGGTTCTTCTGTTCCTCCTTTCTTTGGCCCAGCAGGGCTCTGCTCTGGGCACTCTAGAGGGCTACCTCTCAGCCATTTCAGCTTTTCTTAGGCTTCCTGATCAGCCTTCTCTTTTCAAGTCCCCTGTTGTAAATTGCTTCCTTAAAGGCTTTACTCATCTTTTTCCTCCTGTTCCCTTCGTAATGCCCCAAAGGGACTTGAACTTGGTTCTTACATATCTTATGTGAGCTCCCTTTGAGCCGCTACATAACTGTCCTCTCAGGCTTCTGACATTAAAAACCGCCTTTCTGTTGGCCATCACCTCTGCCCGCAGGGTGAGTGAGCTCCAAGCACTTTCTTCTAAGCCTCCTTTTCTGACTGGTCATCCGGAAAAAGTTGTACTTCGGACTTGTCCTTCCTTCCCAAAGTGGTTACTCCTTTCCATATTGGACAGACCATCACTTTGCCCACCTTCTTTCCCCCTCGGCATCCTTCCAAAGAAGAAGTGAGGCTCCACCATCTGGATCCAAAGCGTGCGCTTTCCTTTTACTTGGATCGCACAAAACAATTCCGGGTGCATGACTAGCTCTTTGTTGGCTATGTGGGCACCAAAAAAGGTCAGGCCATGCACAAACTGACCATTTCTAGATGGGTCTTTTTGTGCATTAAAGCTTGTTATTCTTTGGCAAAGAAGGAGCCTCCAGTGGGATTGAGCACCCATTCCACCAGGGCCATGGCAGCTACCACGGGAAACATCCTTTACATTGCGGATGTTTCAACGCAGTGCTGTCACGACGCGTCCTTTACAACGCAAGTCGTATCCACGACTTGCGCTGGAGGGCGCTACAGGATTAAGAATAGTATATTTACTATTCCAACACCTTCCCTAGTGTCCACGGGGACTGGTGTTAGAATAGTAAATTATACTATTCTCGATCTGCGCCCCCAACGCAAGTCGTCACGACTTGCATTGTAAAAGACGCGTTGTAACAGCACGCGTTGTGACGGTACGCGTCGTAACGTCATACATCCAGCTACCACTGCTTTGTAACGTGGAGTCCCACTTAATGACATCTGTCTGTGGTTCTGTGGTTCCGTAGATTCTGAACCTGTTCAATAAAGGTCGTCGGATATAGACGATTTTGGTGTCAGCGGACCGCAAAGGACGAGTGCGGTATGTACGAGTGTTTTTGTAATAATCGATCAATGAGAACTCAGCACTCAGACCTCCCGAGGCTTTGCCGGGAGCAACGTGAACTTTTTAAAGCCCCTCACTGACCTTCTGGTCGACGCTCGCTGTGCCCCTTAGCTGCGCTCTGGACTTCAGCGCACGGCAGCACTTTTTAGCAGCTTCTACCTTCTCCCTCCTGCACGCCACCCAGAGCGCCTCCCGCTGATCGTCTCCTCCTGAGACGGGTGAGTTCTCCATCTTGGGCGGCTCTGGGTCAGCGTTGCAGTGTTTGGGCCCCTCCCCCCCGACAAGTACTTCAGGCGCCTTGTGGACCTCGCGCCTCAACACTCAGCACTCAGACCTCCCGAGGCTTCGCCGGGAGCAACGTGAACTTTTTAAAGCCCCTCACCGACCTTCTGGTCGACGCTCGCTGTGCCCCTTAGCTGCGCTCTGGACTTCCGCGCACGGCAGCACTTTTTAGCAGCTTCTACCTTCTCCCTCCTGCACGCCACCCAGAGCGCCTCCCACTGATCGTCTCCTCCTGAGACGGGCGAGTTCTCCATCTTGGGCGGCTCTGGGTCAGTGTTGCAGTGTTTGGGCCCCTCCCCCCCGACAAGTACTTCAGGCGCCTTGTGGACCTCGCGCCTCAACACTCAGCACTCAGACCTCCCGAGGCTTCGCCGGGAGCAACGTGAACTTTTTAAAGCCCCTCACCGACCTTCTGGTCGACGCTCGATGTGCCCCTTAGCTGCGCTCTGGACTTCCGCGCACGGCAGCACTTTTTAGCAGCTTCTACCTTCTCCCTCCTGCACGCCACCCAGAGCGCCTCCCGCTGATCGTCTCCTCCTGAGACGGGCGAGTTCTCCATCTTGGGCGGCTCTGGGTCAGCGTTGCAGTGTTTGGGCCCTTCCCCCCCTGCCACTCCCCCTCATGTGTCCCTATATAATGGTTGGCCAGTCCCGGCAGCGCAGCGGACGAGCGCAGCGGGCGCGACGAAGGCGCGCCGAAGTTGCGCCTAAGTTAAGCCCGTCTGCGCCCGTCCGCGACGGTCCGGGACCAGGGGCCATAGACCCCGCCCTTCCTTTGGTGTATTCCTCTGCCCAGCTACTGTCCTTCTCTGTTTCTGCCCCCCTTTCCCCCTCTGTAGTCCAACACTTAATTTCGCACGGCATTTACGTTCCTCACTCCCTTTGTCCTCGCCCTGTCCCTTCTATTTCCTCTCCTTCTACCTCCCGTACGCCCTCTGTCACTGGCCCCATTTCCGGTTCCTCAGCAGTCTCTGCTATTCTCCTTAACACTCGCTCTGCCGTTAAAAATCAAACTGCCCTCTTCAATCTTCTTGATACTGATTCCCCGAATCTTCTTTTTCTTACTGAAACCTGGTTTTCCTCTGATTCTCTCCCGGACCTCCTCGCCATTCTCCCCAACACCCATTATGCTCTCCGAGCTGACCGCCCTGATGGAAAAACTGGAGGGGGTGTGGCGATGATAATTCACTCTTCCATGAAATTCCAACTTCTTCCGCACCCCCGCATATCCAGCGTTGACTTTCTGGTGGCCCGCTCTCTCAATCTCCCGGTACCTCTTACGGTGGTCCTTATGTACCGCCCCCCTCAAAGTATGCCATCGTTTGTGTCTACCCTGCAGGATCTCTTGGCCACTCTGGCGGTAAATAACTCCTCGCTGCTCCTGCTCGGCGACTTCAACTTTTGGCCGGGTGACCCGAGGGAGGACTCCTCATCTAAGGACTTCTCTGCCACACTTCAGTGTCTTAATTTCTCACCTCATGTTTTGGCCCCTACCCACACTCACGGCCACATCTTGGACCAAATCTGGTCCTTGCGCTGTAACCTTTCGCCCACCTCCATCCTCCCCTGTGTCTGGTCGGATCACTCTATGATCTCCTTTTCTATCCACTTGGGTCAAGCTGAGAAAGCCCCCCTGCCTAAAAACATCTTGGCTCGAAGCTGGAACAAGACCGATCTCAACGATCCATCCTCTTTATTGTCTTCATCCGCTCCTACCCTGACTGACCTGCCCTTGGAAAGTCAGGCGGATGCCATCAACACTTGGCTTTCTTCTGCTTGCGACCAGGTCGCACCACTCAAAAAGGTCAAATTAGCTCGTCCCCATGACGCTCACAAGTGGTTCTCCAGCGACCTTAAATCCTTTAAATTAGAGCTTAGACGATCGGAGCGTCATTGGCGACGTAACTACTGCCCTACCCTCCGTCTTAAATACAAAGCCCTCCTCAATAATTATAAAAAAGCCATTTTAGCGGCCAAATCCAAATCCTTTACTGAGAGAGTGGCCCTCGCTGCCAACAAATCCCGTGAGATTTTCTCACTAGTTCATAGTCTTGCCACCTCTGATCGCGCCTGTCTCTCCCCTGCCCCATCTCAATCTCTCTGTCTCTCTGTCTCTCTCTGAACGACTATTTCATCAATAAAATCATTACCATTAAGGCCAACATTCCCACTGTGTCTCAACCTGAACCTTCTGACTATCCTCCTCTGTCTCCTTCTGTTCTGGATCACTTTGAACCTATCTCATCTGAGCTCTTCCTCGACCTGCTTGTCAAGGTCAAGTCCGGTTCTCCTGCGGACTGTGCTCCCGCACGGATTCTCAGAACTCTCTACACTAGTTGCCCCGTCCCCCCCCTTACTTTCCTCAACACTTCTTTGGTTTCGGGCTGTGTTCCTTCCCCTTTTAAATCTGCTATAGTTTTTCCTATTTTGAAAAAAGCCGGCCTTGACCCCTCCCTCCCATCTAATTTCAGGCCGATCTCCCTTCTTCCCTATCTAGGGAAGATCCTCGAAAGCCACGTTACTTCTTGCCTCTCCACCTACATTGAGGAGAATCATCTCTTGGCCTCCCACCAGGCGGGCTTTCGTCCCGGTCACTCCACTGAGGTCGTGGTTCTCGCGGTCCTGGACGAACTTAAGGGGAAGGCCGATAGCAACCTCCCCCAAGCCTTGGTCCTTCTGGATCTGTCCCCTGGGTTTGACACGGTCGATCATGCCATCCTTCTCGACCGTGTCAGCGCAGCGGGAAACCAAGGCACTGCCTTTTCCTGGATTGCGTCCTTTCTTCAAGGCAGATCGCAGGCAGTTCACCTTTCTGGTTTTTCTGCTCCCACTCGCCCGGTCACCTGCGGGGTCCCTCAAGGTTCTTCCCTTTCCCCACTTCTCTTTAACCTTTATATCCGCCCCCTCATCTCTTCTCTTCTCGAGCTGGGGGTCTCTGTGTACAACTACGCAGATGACCTCCAGCTCGTCTTTGATCTTTCATCCCCAGCTGACTCTCTCCCTAAGTTTTGTTCCACCCATGTTTTTATTTCCCAGTGGATGAGCTTCAATCACTTGAAGCTTAATCCCGACAAGACAGAGCTTGTCCTCACTGGCGGCTCGTCTAATCCCTGGTCCCCAGCTCACTGGCCCCTTTCTTTTGGCCCTCCCCAGTCTCCTCTGTTCGGACTTTGGGCATCAAGATCAGCAATGATCTGACCATGCATGCCCAAATCAGTTCCGTTGTGTCTTCTTGTTTTTCCTCCCTTCGTCTAATTCGCAAGATCTCCCGGTTTTTTTCTGTTGATGCTCTTAAAACCATTATCACGGCCCTTATTACATCCCGCTTGGATTACGGAAACGGCTTGTACGTAGGCATCCCTGCCTACGAAACTCGCCGCCTCCAGGCTATCCAAAACCAAGCGGCCCGTCTTATCCTTTGTCTCCCCAAATCCTCTCACATCACCCCTGCCCTCAAGTCCCTCCACTGGCTCCCGGTCCATCTCAGATCTCACTTCAAACTAGCTTGTTTGGCCTTCCGGGCGCATGCCCGCTCTGCCCCGCTCTTCATCAACTCTCTAATCTCTTCTCACGCCCCCAGCCGCACCCTTCGCTCTTCATCACTTTCTCTCCTTCACGTCCCTCGCTTCCGCAAATCACGCACCGGGGGTACCCGATTCTCTGTGCTGGCCCCCCAGATCTGGAACAGTCTCCCTCTTTCTATTCGCTCTATCCCTATTTTCTCCCACTTTCGTAAAGCTCTTAAAACTTTTCTTTTTCTTCAGGCATTCCCTGGCTAAATTCCTTGGGTCCCTCTGTAGATACTGATGTGCTCCTCAGCGCCAGGAAGCCGCTTGGCCGCAGCGCGCTTTATAAGTTTCTTTTTCATTTCATTTCATTTTCATTTCATTTCATTTCAACACTACGTATTCATAGATTTCGTCTGAATCCTCGGGTTCCATTTTGTGTACGGCAGCCATTTTGTGTGGTTGCCCTCACATAGGCCGATGACTGCGGCCGAACAAGTCTTTGGGACACCTACACCTTTAGCTGACTTCTGAGTGACCTGAACAAACTGACTCCCTTGCCGGAGGCTGACCTCGTTGAGCCAGTTCCTTGTTAAGCAGCTGGTCAGATAGAGATCAAAGAGCAGGACATTGCTGAGTTTATGGTACATGCACACACCCTTCTATCTTGCTTGTCATCTGCTTCTGTTCCTTCCTTTATGGCTTAATTACTGATATGGGTTGAGGTCTTTATGATGGGTCCGTC
Organism: Lissotriton vulgaris; assembly: GCF_964263255.1. Taxonomy (NCBI): domain Eukaryota; kingdom Metazoa; phylum Chordata; class Amphibia; order Caudata; family Salamandridae; genus Lissotriton; species Lissotriton vulgaris. Next base: position 1,178,090,837 of record NC_141696.1, read on the forward strand.
TGGCCTGTTCGAGCAGGAATGTTGAATATTGCTTGGTCATTTCTGGTGGGCTGGACAACAGAAAGTGGGATTGTCGTCATGCGATATGTTTGAAATGTCACCCTCCAATTGGTCAGTTTGTATGTAACCGATGCTAGCCAGGAATGTGATTTTTAGCATAAAAGATGATGCTCCGCTCTATGAATTTGTGCAGTCTATAGCGAACCACCCGTGTTGTGCTTCGTAGACCTCTGTTCCTGGTTGCAGCCAATAAATCTGATCTTTGACGTCATCAAGAAGTGTCCCCTGTCTCTGTTTGCCAAGGCAGGGGAACTCGAAGACATCGGGCATTTTCCCTGGCGCCGCCCGGTTCTTCAGTTGGGGCCCAACGTGGGGCGACTTCAGCGGTACCGGTCCAAGCCTGAAGATCGTGAGGAGCTTCGTGTGAAAATTCTGGAGGAAGGCCTGCCACTTCATCGACCCCTGTATGTCGTCGTGGTCCGAAAGTCTTTGCTGCGAGGTTCCCCGTTTTCCGACGGCTACGAAGGACTGCTGCCCTGACTGTCGCCCTGTCATGGAGCCATTAGATGATTTGTAGAGCGAGACGATAGACGGGTCTTCTGGTGACGCCATCGACATTTCAGTTAAGTATGAGTGGAGCGTCTCCCAGTCTTTAGTTTTGTTTTGGTATCCTTTCGGGATTCTTTGATTTGGTACCTGCAGGCCCCAAAGCCGAGGGACTCGTGTATTCACGAGACTATCGTTTTTGATATTCCCTTGAAGTTTGAAGCTAGACTAGTGAGCGAAGATGCCTGGTCTTAGCAGACTTGGAAAGATATTTTGTTGTGGTTGTAATAGGGATTCCCGATTGGAGGATTCGTGTCCGGTTCCTCCGATTGGAACTCCGACCTATGAACTCTATATAAAAAATGGAGTGGGTCCTATCACGTATAATGAAGTATGGATCAAATATACCAGGAAAGACGGTGTCCTACAGTGGCCCCATTGTGGTAGCTTTGAAACAGAGATTTTAGATAATCTCGAAGTTAAACTGTTCAAGAAGAAAGCCCGGCCGGCGATGTTTGACTCTTTCCGCTTATGGCGAAAGGAAGCCAAACAGAAAGAAATTAAGTTAGCGAAACGAAATAAACGAGAACGTGGTATGTCAATGGTGCAAGCTGCTATACAGTTTAGGGATAATGAAGAAGAACAAGAAAGCGAACAGATAATTAGGCAACGTAAGTTAGCGGTGGACAAGTGCTATCCAGCTTTGCCACCTCAACAGCAAGAAGAGAAGAAAGATCTTGCGAAACATCCTTTAATGTAGCACCTATTGAGTTCGCCACCCCCTTATGTGCAGAGTGCTACAGCACCTCCACAAGCTATAGTTGTGCAACCTCCGGTTGTTTTGCCTCCTGTGGTTCCTCAACAGCCAGCTCCTCTTCCGTTGGCTCCTATTCCTTTGGCGCAGCCTTCTCAAGGGCCGCCAACTTTGCTACCTTCTTCGTCTGCTACTCCTACGCCTGTCTTGTTTACTCCCCTGTTACTGTTCCGACTTTGGTTTCTTCTCATTCTGCTTTGTCTCCTGTTCTTTTGTCAACTTCTCCTTCTGCTCGACAGAGAATGACTGATTTTGTTGCTGGTCTCTTCTCTCCTCTTTTGGGTTCATTGGGTATGTATCCTGTTGTAGAGCGTAAGCAATTGCGTAGCCAATTGCCTGGTCCTGATGAACGGACAGTGTTAGATCACTTAGCGCGTAAATGGGTTACGTATCCTTTGCACTATGATCTCGAGTGTGTTATGGATGTTTTTCGTCAATGGGAAGCACCAAAACAAAGATATGTTTTCGATATGATGTGTTCTTTCCTTCGCGAACAATGGGAAGATGGTGATGTAGGACAAACTCCGTCTGAGTTGTACCGTATACGTTCTGAGTTTGCGAAAGGGACTGTTGTGGGTCTTGGGGTTGAGAAAGCAGTTGCGACGTTGTTGTCGTTTAGGAGTGAGTCTCCTTCTCAGCGACTGTTTGAGCCTGATTCTTTGGTTAGGAGAAAGGCGCGACAATATCCGATGCAAGAGGTTCTTCCAGTTTGAAGACCTGGTGATGCAAATGCTGTTCCAATTATTCCGCCACATTTTCAGCAAGTTTGGGTACATGTTCCATGGAAGCGTGCTGAAGTTTTAGCCCTTAAGCAGACTTTGCCTGATCCACGTAAAAATCCTGCAGGGTACTATAAGGAATTATCTCAAACTGCGGATTCATGTATTATGAATCTAGCCGATATAGACATGTTCTTTGGGAATGTTGCTCCACAGCCTATATGGGAATTGATTCGTCATACGGATCATGCACAGGAATTAGGTGATACATGGAATAATCTTAGAGCCGCAGATAATAGACAAGTAGGTGGTGCTAAACCAGAGGATGTGATTACTGATCTCCCTGGTAGGATTATTGATTATATGAAGACTTTGATGCCTGCTATGCGTGTTAATTGGGACAAGTTGTCTGCGTGTAAGCAGAAGAAAGACGAGACTGTGTCTGACTTTTTCACTAGATTCGAAGAGACGTTTACTGACCATAGTGGTCAGGACATGAGTACAGAAGGTGGTCAACGGTTGTTCGTTGACAAGTTTGTGCATAATTTGCTTCCCGACTTGTGTAATAAGTTGAAGGATTCTGAGAGTGCTTGGGCTGTTTCTACGTCAGCGCAGATTTTGGCTACTGCCCAGTACTATGAGAATAGAAATAAGGATGAGATAGAGAAAGCGGATAGGAAGACTAAGGAATTGAAGACTAAAGTTCTTCTACAGCAAGCTTATCTGCCCCGTAATAATCAGCGCGATTATCAGCAACCTCAGCAATATCAGAGAAACTCACAAAGGTTCGAGTCTTCTCAACAGCGTTTTCCCGTAGGAATAGCTTTGATCAGCAGAATGGTGCGTCTGGTAGGACGGCACAGTACTATGCGGACGATTACTATGTTGAAGGTGAGAATGTGGATGCTAATGATTGCTAGGACAGCCATAGACAAAGAGAGGGAGTTGTTTCAGTTCCAGTAGATCAGAGTGGACCTTATGTTGAAGAGATTGCATCAGGTGTGTCAGAGCCTTTTCTGTTGGATACTGGTGCTGCGAAGAGTTCTATTATGCACTCTAAACTCCCTGGCGCACCTTTGTATGGCTTAACGAATGTTTCAGTAGGTTTTTCTGGCGCCCCGGTTACGAATCCGATTTCTAGTCCGTTGTCTATTCTGTTGGACCTTGTGAATTCGAAGCACCCCTCATTCTAACGACAGGTTGTGGTGAGAACTTGTTGGGATTGGACTTGTTGAAGAGATTGTATGCAACGCTACATTGTTCTCCTTCAGGAGTACATCTTACATTGGGTAAGAGAGTGATCTCTCCGATGTATTTATCTAAAGATCGACTTCCACCTGAATTGTCTTCTCTCCCTGATTCTCTTTGGGCTACTGGTCCTAATGATGTGGGTCTCCTAGAGATTCCGCCATATGTTGTGACGTTGAAAGCGAATGCTAGATTGCCACGTATTCCGCAATATCGAATTTCCAGTGATGGTGAAAGAGCACTTTTGGAGATCATCTATGATCTGATTGTGAAAGGTGTGATTGAGGAAACGAGAGGTAATGTGTGCAATAGTCCGGTTTTGCCTGTTATGAAAAGAACGGATTCTTCACAGCCTCCTGTATATAGGTTTGTGATCGATCTCCGCGAGGTGAATAAGATCGTTGTTCCGCAATTTCCTGTTGTGCCTGATATCACCACTTTACTGACTTTGATCCCGGCTACAGCCACGTGGTTTTCGGTGATTGACTTGAAGAATGCTTTCTTCAGCATCCTGATTGCCGTGGAGAGTAGGGATATCTTTGGCTTCTCTTTAGGAGGACAAAGTTTCCGGTTTAAGCACGCTCCTCAAGACTATTGTGAAAATCCATCGATCTATAGTCAGGCTTTGAAAACACAACTTGATTTGCTTGTTTTACCTGATGGTGCTGCTCTTATTCAGTATGTTGACGATCTGTTAGTTGCTGCTGACAATGAAGAGATCTGTAGAGAGGCTACTTTGTCGTTGTTACGTCATTTATCTGATTTTCATCATAAGGTTTCTCTATCAAAGTTGCAATATTGTTGACAAGAAGTTACCTACTTAGGTCACCTCTTATCGAAGGAGGGAAGGAAACTGACCCCAGAAAGAATTCAAGCGATTGCGAAAATGAGTGTGCCTACGACACAGAGAGAAGTACGTGCTTTCCTAGGTATTACGTCGTACTGTAGACAGTGGATCCCTAATTTTTCATTGCTTGCAAAGCCTTTGATAGCTCTTACTGTTAAGGATACTCCAAATCCTATTCCTTGGACTGACGAATGTCATAAGAGCTTTTCAGAATTGCGCGATGCGTTGTGTTCGGCTCCTGTCTTGGGTACTCCCGACTACAGTAAGCCTTTTACATTATATGTCCACGAGAGAGAGGGATGTGCATTGTCGGTTTTGACTCAGCAATTTGGCGATAAGCAACGTCCATGTGCTTATTTTTCGTCGACTTTGGATCCCGTAGCTAGAGCGTTGCCGAGTTGTTTGAGAGCTACAGCAGCAGCGGCTGTTTCGATTCGACAGTCTGCTGGTTTGGTTATGTACTATACACTAATTGTGATGGTTCCACATGCAGTGGATACCTTGTTGAATCGTACCAAGACACAGCACTTAACTAGTGCTCGGTTGCCGGGTTATGAATTGACACTGTTAGCGAGTCACATACATATAAAGAGATGCAACACTTTGAATCCAGCTACGTTGTTGCCGATTTCAGTAGAGACAGATGTTATTGAACAGCATGATTGCTTCCTTAGGACAGAGGAAGAAACAAAAGGGAGGATAGATCTTAGGGATACTCCTCTTCCAGAGTGTGATGGTACCTTATGGGTTGATGGTTCGTGCTTTAAGCTTCCGAATGGTGATACGACTGCGGCATATGCTGTTACGCCTTTGCATACGATTGTTGAAGCTGCACGTATCCCACATAATTCAGCGCAAGCAGCAGAGTTGATTGCATTAACGAGAGCGTGTGTGTTGTCGAAAGGAAAGCGAGTGACTGTGTATACCGATAGCCAGTACGCGTTTGGTGTGGCTCATAGTTTTGGACGTTTGTGGAAAGAGCGTGGGTTCCTGACTTCGCATGGAACTAAGATTCAGCATGGTCAATTGGTGAATGAACTTCTTGAATCTCTTACTTTGCCGTTGCAAGTCGCGATTGTGAAATGCAGTGCGCATAAGAAAGTTACGGATGATGTTGGTCGTGGTAATGCGTTTGCAGATGAAGTCGCGAAAGAAACTGCGAGAAATGTGATGAGTCGAATGTATGTTGCGGGTCTGGCGAGATGGGTTCCGGATAGCAGTATGTGTGAAGATATGCTTGAGAGTGTGAAATCCATCCAAGCTGAAGCTACAGAGAAAGAGTTGAATGAATGGAGAGAAAGCAAGGGTAAATTGGATTCGAATGGTTGTTGGATTGAGTTGTCAGAGCATCAGAGATGGTTGTTACCCGATGCGTATGTACTTCCAGTGGTTACGATGGCTCATGGATTGGCACATATCAGTGTAAAAGGGATTTGCAAGTTGTTAGCTCCAGTATGGCAGAATGCTGGTATTCCTAAGTGTGTGGAGAATCTGGTTAAGAATTGTATGGTGTGTTTGATGTACAATCCTGGTAAGGGAATTCCAACTCCAGCTGGTTATTTTGCTCCTCCAACGTATCCGTTTGAGGCTTTGAAGCTAGATTTCATCCACATGGAGAAGTGCAACAACCTGAAATACGTCTTAGTGGTTGTTTGCTCTTTTTCTAGATGGGTGGAAGCCTACCCTTTGAAAGATAATACTGCCTTGTCCCCAGCGAAAGTACTTATTAAGGAATTCTTCCCTAGGTTTGGTTTGCCGAGAATGATCTGGAGTGACAATGGGAGTGAATTTGTAGGTCAAGTGATGAAGAGAGTATGTGATGGATTAGGTGTCAAGCAGAAGTTCCACGCTGCAAATCATCCCCAATCAGCTGGTTTAGTCGAGTGCTATAATGGCACTCTTAAGTTGAAATTAGCTAAGATTCAAGCGAGCTCTGGTTTACAATGGCCAGATGCTTTGCCATTAGCTCTTCTGTCCACTAGAATGACTGTGCATTCACGAATGGGTCTTAGGCCATACGAGGTAGTGTTTGGTCGCCCGGCAAATGTTTGGGGAGTGCCGCGGCCGACAAAGTTTAGTGAGATAGAACATCCTGTGTTGCTTGACTACCTGTATGAATTGACGGCTAAATTGCGTGTTTTGCATCAACAGGTTCATTATTCACTGCCACAAGTTTCTGAAGATCCAGGACACGTCATTGAACCTGGCACCTGGGTGCTGGTGAAGAATTTCCAGCGGACCAAGAACGATCAGCCCCGCTGGAACGGCCCGTATTTAGTTCTGTTGTCCACCCGTTCTGCAGTACGAGTGCACGGTACAAAGAACTGGATCCACGGCGTACATTGTAAGAGGGCTCCTTTGCCTCTGCCGTACGACCGGTGGGTCCAGAAAGGACTTCCTGAATCTGAAACTGAGACCGTGCCTCGTTTTCTGCCTTTCAGCGATGCCCGTTTGATTGGAACGAACACTGAGCAAGAAAGTGACGATCTTCTTCAAGAAGCTGTGCCTCCGTTGAATAGTATGAACACTGTTGAACCTGAGTTATTATCCCGTGAACAGACATTGCCTGGCAAAGAGCGTTATAATTTGCGACCGAGAGTCGCTGGACTAATAAAGCACTGAGATTCTTTCTTTTACTGATATTTTTAAGGTTAGCTCTCCTCCGAGGAACTATTTTGATTTTTGTTTTTCGAACCGCCATCCGGGTTCAGCTGTAGGGTCGCGGTGTCAAGTCTTTGGAGTGCAAGCCGAAGACGTTAGGTTGACGGTTCTGGTTGGTCTAAGGGAGTTGCCCTGGACTGACAGACGCGTTCCTTAGCACAGAACACCCTACCGCCGCGAGCTGCAATTAGAGAGGATGGAGTTTTTCGAGATGGAGAGACCTGTTGAAAGAATAAGCTTTAAGAGCAAAATATGTAAATTAATGAGCAGAAAACTTTTTTTAATATTGTGTTTGCTTATATTGCTTAGCTTAAGGATATTTTTAATTGGATATGTGACATTCTCTTTTCAAGTGACGTTCATGACCACTATGCAACCTATGCCTCCTCCTACTGTTTCTTCGCATTCTTTTCACCCTCTGCCCGAACATGAAATTGTTAGAAGATTGGAATTTGCTAATAATTCCTTTGGTCAACTCCTGTATCAACACCAGCTAGTAATGAACACAACAAATTGTTGGGTGTGTGGCCTTATGCCCCATACTACCAATAAAGGTATTCCTTACCTGGTTTTGCCTTTTAGCTACAATCGTTCTATTTGGGCATATAGAACGATGTTCATTTATGCTCATGGAGTCTATCCCCAACGTTCCGTGAAAGATAGTCCAAAGACTAGTGCTCTGGTCAAGGGTATAGTCGACATGATTAGGGGAATTAGTTCGTATGAGACTATCCCGAGAGATGAGACACAAGCATACATTGGTTGGAACGTTACTGGATACGGAGTTAGTCTGAGTGTTAACCAGCGAGCGAAGAAATCCCCTCCGATTTGGATAGTGCCCCATCAGGGTCATTATTGTCTGCAAGGTAATGGCAAGAATCAGAGAGCTCAGTTAGGGAAGAGCGTTTGCACTGAGACTTCTGTTTTTGCGTCTCAGACTTCCCCAGCGTTCCTAGCAGCTAAGGGTACCTATTTCATCTGTTACGATAAAGCGTACACATGGTTGCCCCCTGACTTTTCGGGCACATGTTTTGTTTCGTTCCTGTTGCCTCCCACATTTACAGCTGCGGCAGATTACCATAAGACGAGAGTTGCTAGAGGTGTCTTCAGTAAGGAAGATACTGCAGGACAAGAATTGGGAGATTTCTTTAAGGGTTTTCTGCCGTTATGGGGACCTATGGCTAATAGCAGGAACATTCGACAGTTGACGAGAGTGGTTGAGTCCACCATAGTCAAAACTGCTGGTGCCCTTAGTAACTTGACTGCTGAGCTCCAGTCGGATCGACTTATGACTCTTCAGAACAGAGTTGCGCTAGATGTCATACTTGCAGATAGAGGTGGGGTGTGTAAATTGATTCAATCGAGCTGCTGCGTTTTCATTCCAGACAACGCTCCGACAGTTTTCCAGGCCATTTCCAGACTACATAAGATCTCCGAGTCTGTACATATAGACGAGGGAGATTGGCCGTTGATGGGATGGTTTGGGGGATTGTTATCCACGTGGGGATGGAAGATTCTGATGGTCATTGGGATGATCTTAGCTATCCTTTTCCTGTTCTGTCTTTGCGTACAGTGTGCTCCTGCTATATGTGGCCTTTGTGCTACTTCGTGTGCGAGGAGACCTGTCCAGAGAGAGTTGCTAAGTACTACGATGATGCTACAGCAACAGAAGCAAAAGAAGCCTGGAAATGCAGCGGGTCCCATAACACCTTCAAACAGCTAGTTAACAAATCTGTTAGAGCTATCTCATTTATAGAGGACAAAGCAAGCCTAGTCAAACGTGCGCACGGCTGGATGGTCATTAAAAGCTACACAAGCAGCCTCAACCAAAGTTACCTAGGAGCTGGGTCTACCAGGAGCATAAAGGAGAAGTTCTTGCATCTACGGCTGGGCCTACTCCCATCTCAAAAACACCTTCCTCCATGGAAAAGGTCCAAAGCAACAATCAACTGCCGAATATGCGGGAACGCAAAAGAAGACATTCAACATCTAATTTGCACCTGCAAAGGCTTGGTCACAGAGCGCAGATTACATCTAAAAGTGCCCTTTAACAAGCTGGGCATAAGAACATGCCGGCAAGCGGTCATGGCTTGCTTCGATGGAAAACACATCCAATTAGCATGCCATTTCGTAAAATTTCTAGAGAAAGCAGAAAAGAAACAGGAAAGCCAGATGGCAGACACCAGCTGCAGTAAAAATCAAGAAGCAAATTAAAGTCGCACATTACAACAAGGCTTAAAACCCAGGGGCAATGCCTTCTACACAGTCACCGCAGGAATATAAGGGACCAATGCTACCGTGTAAGACTTTTCCTTCAAGCAATACAAGGGACTTACGGATTTTAACTCACGTTTTGTGGAAAAGCTGTATAAATTTCTGCAGCAATGACCATTAACATCATGAACCTATAGTCATTTTATACTTTTATAATTTTATTTTTTCCCATGTACTAATATTTGCAATGGTTTTAATTAACTGAGCAATAAAGATTACTTACAGCAACATCTTGATGATCTGATGAATATAGACCTGGATTCAGACTGACATGGGTTTGGGTTTGTTGCCTATGTAAGGGCAAAAGGAGGGTTCTGTGGTTCTGTGGTTCCTTAGATTCTGAACCTGTTCAATAAAGGTCGTCGGATATAGACGATTTGGGTGTCAGCGGACCGCAAATGACGAGTGCGGTATGTACGAGTGTTTTCGTAATAATCGATCAATGAGAACACTACGTATTCATAGATTTCGTCTGAACCCTCGGGTTCCATTTTGTGTACGGCAGCCATTTTGTGTGGTTGCCCTCACATAGGCCGATGACTGCGGCCGAACGAGTCTTTGGGACACGTACACCTTTAGCTGACTTCTGAGTGACCTGAACGAACTGACTCCCTTGCCCGAGGCTGACCTCGTTGAGCCAGTTCCTTGTTAAGCAGCTGGTCAGATAGAGATCAAAGAGCAGGACATTGCTGAGTTTATGGTACATGCACACACCCTTCTATCTTGCTTGTCATCTGCTTCTGTTCCTTCCTTTATGGCTTAATTACTGATATGGGTTGAGGTCTTTATGATGGGTCCGTCCGGCCTGCTCGAGCAGGAATGTTGAATTTTGCTTGGTCATTTCTGGTGGGCTGGACAACAGAAAGTGGGATTGTCGTCATGCGATATGTTTGAAATGTCACCCTCCAATTGATCAGTTTGTATGTAACCGATGCTAGCCAGGAATGTGATTTTTAGCATAAAAGACGATGCTCCGCTCTATGAATTTGTGCAGTCTCTAGCGAACCACCCGTGTTGTGCTTCGTAGACCTCTGTTCCTGGTTGCAGCCAATAAATTTGGTCTTTGACGTCATCAAGAAGTGCCCAGTGTCTCTGTTTGCCCAGGCAGGGGAACTCGAAGACATCGGGCATTTTCCCTGGCGCCGTTGGGTTCTAAAACCTGGTTCTTCATGTCAGGCAACTACGTGGGCATCACTGCACACATTCATAAGACACTAATGCCTGGACAGCCAAGTCCGCAGAGAGGGCTTATTTGGCTGTTCTGTTCTCCAGGACTTCCTGGTGTGAACTTAGGGTGCAGACCCACCTCCCGGGTTGGTATTGCTGGGGTATCTATTCTAAGGTAAGGAATCTATAACTAACTGTTTCTTTCAGCTGAGCAAGTTACTTACCTTCGGTAATAATATATCTGTAAGAAACATAGGTTAGTTATAGATTCCTTACCGCCCCACCCATCCTCCCCGTTCTGCAAACTGACTTTTAGGGTTAAGGACTTCCTTTCAGGGCCCTAGTTTTGTGCAACAGTGGTCAGTGTCTTGCATGGGTCTGCGCTTCTGGCATGGAAAGTCTTGTACAGAACTGATGTCAGTGCGCAAGGGCTGCCTCTATGTAGCTACGGTGATATCATCCCGGCGACCATGACGCCAACGACGAACGCGGAGCCGACCGACGCCATCTTTCGACGTGCAGGGGTAATGCTGACAAAAAACTTTCCAGATCCAGTCTGATGCCTGGGGGTAATTTGAAGCTATGGAATCCATAACTAACCTATGTTTCTTACAGATATATTGTTACCGAAGGTAAGTAACTTGTTCTTTATGGGGACCTGCTTTCTTACTGTTAAAAATTGGGTCTCTACTTGGCAGTTGTTTGCACCCTGTCCAAGTAGGGACCCACGATCCTAGTCAGTTAAGTGTAGTACACACTAAGTTTACCTGTGCTCATCCTAGAATAGCTCGACACAGAGCAGTCAGGCTAAACTAAAGAGGCAATGTGTAAAGTATTTGTACTCACACACACACACACACCCCCACACACAACCACACACACACACAACCACAACCAAACCCCCAACCACAACCACACACACACAACCAACCACAACCACACACACACACACACACAACCACACACACACAACCCCACACACAATCACAACCACACACACAACCACACACACACAACCACACACGCAACCACAACACCACACACAACCGCACAACCATACACAACCACACACACACACACAAACGCACACACACAACCACACACAAGCACACACACACACAACCACACACACAACCACACTCACAAGCACACACACACAACCACACTCACACAACCACACACAAACCACACACACACACAACCACACACACACACACACAACCACGTACACGACCACACACACAACCACAACCACACAAACACACACAACCACTCACACACACAACCCCACAACCACACACACACAACCACACACACACAACCACACACAACCACACACACACAACCACACACACAACTACACACACACAACCACACACCTACAACCACACACACAACCACACACACACACACACACAACCACACACACAAGCACACACACAACCACACACAACACCACACACAAGCACACACACAAACACACACACACAACCGCACACACAACCACAACCACACACACAACCACATACACACACAACCACGCACACAACCACACACCTAACCACACACACACACACAACCAAACACACAACCACACAGCCACACACACACAACCACACACACACAACCACACACAACCACATACACACACAACCACACACACACACAACCACACACACACAACCACAACCACACACACAACTACATACACACACAACCACACACACACAACCACACACACACACAACCACACACACACACACACAACCACACACACACACACAACCACACACACAGAACCACACACACAATCAACCACACACACAACCGAACACACAACCACACACACAATCACACATGCAACCAGAACACCACACACAACCACACACAACCACACACACAACCACACACACAACCACAACCAAACACACAACCACAACCAAACACACAACCATACACACAACCACACACAACCACACTCACACAAACACACAAACACACACACAACCACATACACACACAACCATGCACACAAACACACACACAACCACACACACACAACCACAACAAAACACACAACCACACACACAACCACACACACACACAACCACACACACCCAACCACACACACACACAACCACATACACACACAACCACACACACACACACAACCACACACACACAACCACAACCACAACCACACACACAACCACACACAACCACACACACACAACCACACACACACAACCACACACAACCACACACACAAACAACCACACACACAAACAACCACACACACAACCACAACCACACACATAACCACACACACACAACCACACAGACAACCAACCACACACACAACCGAACACACAACCACACACACAACCACACATGCAACCAGAACACCACACACAACCACACAACCATACACAACCACACACACAACCACACACACACACAACCACACACACACAACCACACACACACAACCACACATACACACAACCACAACCACGCACACAACCACACACACAACCACACACAACCACAACCAAACACACAACCACACACACAACCACACTTCTACACATACAACCACAAAACCACATACCACATACACAACCACACACACACACACAAACACACACACAACCACACACACACACACAACCACACAACCACACACACACACAACCACACACACAACACCACACACAACCACACACACACACACAACCACACACACAACCACAAACACAACCACACACACAACTACAACCACAACCACACACACAACCACACTTCTATGCACACACACCCACAACGACACTGACACACACAAAACCACACACACAACCACACACACACACACAATCACACATATACACAACCACACACACAAAACCAACCACAACCACACACACAACCATAACCACAACCACACACACAACTACACACACATAACCACACACACACACCCACACACACACACCCAAACACACACAACCACACACACACAACCACCCAGACACACAACCACACACACACAACCACACACACACACAACCACACACACAACACACAACCACACACACAACCACACACAAAACCACACACAACCACACACACACACACCCCCGGCCACTCACTGCCTATCAGCCTCCTCTCAGCCAGGTAGCACGATCAGTTTCACTTTCACGCGATCGCAATCAGTTTCACTTTCACAGCCGCGTTCGCTGTGAAAGTGTTCGCGTTTCTAGTTTTAGTCATTCACTTTTGTTTCCTAGTGCTTGACAATCCAATCTCTACAATATTTAAGCAGCCTGCACGTCTCCTGTCAACCATACCACTCCATGCATTTTCTCTGATCCACATGGCACTGGTGCGTCTAGCCTGGCACACACCGGGTGATGATCTCCGCACCTCCTTCTAGACCCTAGCTCACTACTGTTTGCAGTCTGTCACTCACCCCTCACCTCCCTTGCACTCACCCTTCACCCCTTAGGCATGGCAGTCACTCCTCGCACCTGGCACTCACCCATCTCCCTCTCTGGCACCCAGCATTGACTCTCTGTGACACTCAACTGTCGCCTCCCCGACACCCACCCTCGACCCTCCTGGTGCTCATAATTCCCCTCCCTGGCACATATCCTTCACCTCCCTGACACTCATCCATATCCCTCCTGGCATTCACTACTCGCCCCCTTGGCACTCACTCTTCACCTCCATGGCAGTAGCCTTTCCTCCCCCTAGCCTAGCAACTACCCTTCACCCCTTGCACTCACCCTTCCCCTCCCTGGCACTCACCTTTGACTCTCCTGACTCTTACATCTCACCTCCATGACACTCAACCTTCATCTCCCTGGCACTCACCCTTCATCCCCCTGACCTGGCACTCAACCTTCACCTCCGTGGCACTAGCCTTTCACCCCTCTGGCCTGGCAGCTACCCCTCACCCATGGCACTCATACTTCCCCTTCTCGGCACTCACCCTTCCCCTCCCTGGCACTCACCCTTGACCCTCCTGACTCTTACTTCTCATCTCCCTGGCACTCACTCTTCGCCTCCCTGGCACTCACCCTTCACCCCCATGGCCTGACAGTCACCCTTGTCCCTCCTGGCATTCACTCCTCAACTCCTTACCACTCCCCCTTGACCCTCCTGGCACTAGCCCGGTTTCCCCCAAGAACAAAAAATAACAAGCATTGGCATAGCCAATAGATCTCACCTTTGTGACTGTATACGTGTTTAGCCGTGCAACAGTTGATGTTGTTGCACCAAGGATATTGTGCTGCATAACTAAATACTTAGAAGGTCCCAAAAGCGAGACCTATTGGCTATGCCAATGCTTGTATAATATGTTACACCTTAAAGCAGGGGTCTTCAAACTGTGGGGCTCGACCCCCAGGGGGGCCGTGGAGCGATGCAAAGGGGGTCGCGCCTTCACAGTCATACTTCTGTCCAGGCCCAAAGGCTTCAGCCCCCCTCCTCCTTCGTCGTGTCTCTCAGCCCGGCTGCTGCTGCAGTGCAACTCGATCTGCTGTGGGCTTGGCTGGGCAGTGTCTGGAGTCATCTCTGGCAGGCCCGAATTTTTCACAGGTCTTTAAAGACCATTTGCATATTTACATGCCTTTGTAAACTGGTTACAGAGGCTTAGTTTTTTTCCTGGTTTGAGTACCCCCTGGGCCCTCACTGTGCCAGTTCCTTACATTTGTATTTTACAATTACTGCTGTAGTGTGAGAGTGCATTTAATGAAAAGGAATATAAAGTAGGGTTGCCAAAAGAAAAATGCCTGCCTGTTGTGTTTAAAGAGCCTGCAAAGACCTCCTCTTGACACTAAATAGACTTTTAAATACAAAAGTATGTATGCATTAGTTATGTGACTTTTCTGTCTTTTTTCTCTTTGTCAGTTATGGATCATTGAGGCAGCCCTAGAACACAATTAAAAGCGCTTTCTATTTATATTTGCTGTTCGAAGTATGCACATAAGTGCTGAAAATACAACTTTAGGTGACTGCTTATTTTTGTAC
This sequence comes from Lissotriton vulgaris, assembly GCF_964263255.1. Lineage (NCBI taxonomy): Eukaryota > Metazoa > Chordata > Amphibia > Caudata > Salamandridae > Lissotriton > Lissotriton vulgaris. The sequence continues at coordinate 1,178,106,144 of NC_141696.1, forward strand.
CGACTTGGCCATCAAAATAATCTGCTGGCAACCCTAACCATAGGACTGTAAGTTTGTTGCAGGATCAGCACATTATTTATTTCCTCCACCCTCGATTAATGCCGCAGTAGTTTAACTTAGATCTTAACCCCTTCGCCGCGGGGCTAATTCCCCCGCGGTGCGGGGGGAGGGGGGCCACGCGCAGAGCCGCGGTGCTTGTGACAAGCTTGGCTCTTCACGCTGCACGGTGGCGCTGTGCTCATGACGAGCTGAGCTCGTCATGACCACGCCCGGTTAATGGAAAGCCCAGCACAGCAGGGGAATTATCCCCGCGTGGGCTTTCCGCAGCGGTTATGACAAGCTCAGCTCGTCATGAGCACGGCGCCACTGTGCCTCATGGCGAGCTGAGCTCGTCATGAGCACTGATGTGGTTAAACCCTACGCCGCCGTCAATAACATGTTACTTCAAGTGTCTAGGAATGCACCCTGCCTTCAGACAACTCACTCCTAAATATCGCCCTGCACTCACACTGATCACCATGCACTCACACCATTCACCCTGTACTCCCAGTGATCACAATGCACTCACACTGATCACCATGCACTCACACCATTCACCCGCTCACCCTGCACTCACAGTGATCACACTGCACTCACAATGCACTTGCGCTGTTCACCCTATACCTCACCCTGCAGTCACATGAGTACACTACTCATCCTGCACTCATGTGACACTTCACTCACCTGACCCCCTCACTGCTCAATATGCAACTCACTCAAACAAGCCCATCAGTAATCATACATTCATTCATCCCATTCTGGACTTGCATCCGCACCCAAATTCATATGCCACCTCACTCACCCTGCAGTCACTCCTCGTAACCTACTCTCGCACTTTTGCATCGCTCACCATGCATTCACATGGGCACTCTTGTCACCCACACAGTGTGCAGAGGGTTAATGTGCCTGCTACAAAGAACGTGTACCATGCAGGTCACAGAAATGAGAGTGAGTAAACTATGAGTAGCGCTATAGGAAAATTAAATGTTTGTCAGAAAGGTGCTATAGAGAGATGAGGTGCATTGTTGGTGAGTGACAGCGAAGGAATTCATGGAGAAGGAGGAAACGTGGGGTGGGGCACCAAAAAAGACTGTTGCACCATGTGCAACCAGTGTTAGGACCAGCCCTGGCTGGAAGTATTAGTCCCCTCCGAATTTCTGGACTAGTGACTTCCCTGCTTCTGGCTATTATTATTATTTACATTTGTTGTGCGCTACTGTTACCAAAAGATGTCCTGGGGCTAATAATCATCTGCTGCATGTAGGCAAATGAGAAACACACAGAAGGAGAAAGTGAACCAGCCAAATTGGGTAACCTACAGAGCATAGAGAAAGGTTTTTATATCTTCCTAAAGGATAATAGATTCTTGGTGGAGCGAAGCAAAGGAGGGTGCAAGTTCCATAACTGCGCGGCCTGCACCAAACCAGTGAGACAGACAACTCATGCCTTCTTGAATTAGGAACAAAAAGCAGAGTGGCACAGGCAGAGAGGAGCATACGGGTCCGACCTGTGTGCTTGGTGAGGAGAGTTGAGAGGATGAGAGAGGACAGCAAGGGAGTGAGAGAATTCGATTGCAAAGAACAGGGATGAGGAGAAATGTGATTTGCCAAAGAGAAGTGTGGACACGCAAGAAGTGAGTGTGAGTCAAAGGTGAGGGCTTCTGTTAGAACAAAGGGGAGATGTGAAAATTGAATGGGGGACTCGAGAGGTCTAAGATACAAATAGACAAAAATTTCAATGGAGAGACGAGGTGAACGAGAAGTGCTGAGGGGCACGGGAGGTGACGGGACAAGAGAGGCCATGAGATAAATGTGAGAGACTGTTCGAGATGAGGGCAGTGAAAAGACAAAATGGCAAGAGATGATTAAAGGTGAAGTGAGAGGTTGAATGAGGCGAGTTCAGATGTTGTAAAAAGGGGTGAAAGAAAATGGCATGCAAAGTGAGAGAGGGATGGAAGGGAGGGGGTGAGAGGAAAGCTGCTTAGGTAAACTGCTTTACTCTGCACAAAACCGCCAGGTTTTAAAGGGACCCCTGCTTCTCCTGGCCAGGGCCAGGTGAGCTTCTAATCTGGCAGCACATATTCCTGCAGAGTGGAAGGCCCTTCTCAAAGGTTGGCTAGAAATATTTCTGATGTTAACTGTTTTATTTTGGTTATAAACGAGTACTGATGGGGTGAAATCTTTCCTCAGTGTTACTGTGTGTAAAAAATGTCAAAATAATGAAGCAATGCTATCCCAAAATACGCTGCATCACATAACATCACTTACATTTTCTTCCCACACAATTTAGTCAAGCCTGTCGCGTAATTTGGGCCTCACCTGCTTCATAATTCTAGTAGCCCTGCCTACAGGTTTAGAAATTTTTGTCAGGAGGGGGTCCTTACGCCTCAAAATGTTGACAGGGGGGTTCTTGGCATCCAAAAGTTTGAAGACCTCTGCCTTAAAGGGTCTGATGGCAACACTAAATTATTGATTAATTTTTATAATAACTCATTTGGAAGTGAAATGTTAAAAGTTGTTGCAATAGTGGAGGAATATATGAATAAGATAATAGGGCTAAGCATGAAGGAACCAATGGTGCTTTGGATAGGAGTCTTTAACTTATATCAATTGGCGTTAACTCCAATTTGTGGCTTTGTAGAAGATGGGGAATCAAATATGCATTTTTCCCATGACGCTTATGTAATGTAATGTAATGTAACCAGATTTATAAAGCGCATGGTTACCCGGAGGCATCCCAGCGCTAACATGGGAAATGCATTTTTCTAAAAGATTTGGAGATCATGAACCCACGATCTGAATCAACAGGTCTTCCGCTAAATACCTTTTGCTCCTCTACATGTTGTTCCTCAATTAATTTTATAATAGCCTCAGCTAGACTGGGTGAAAAGCTCAACAAAAGGAAAGTTGAATTCCTGGTCTTCAGTGATCATGCAGCTATAACCTGGCATGTGAACTGGCCGGTATTTTTGGCTCCACTTTTTCACATCTGAAACCCTATATAGCGAAAAAGAATGGAATAACATTGAAGTGGGGGAATATTGATAAGACTGCTGTTATTCCTCATGTAGTTTCAAACTCAATGAAAGAAATAGAAATATGTCTTGACTCAAATCAGGACCCAGGGTCCATCACTAAGGCTTTTGAAACTAATTCGCGAGAACTAAAAAGGAATCTCCCTAAAAATGGAAATGCAAACCTAAGGGACCGAAGTGGTTCGATCGTGATTGCACTAAAGCACTTTTTAACCTACATTGATTACTTAAGACCGTACCTAAGAATCCCCAACTTGTAAAATAGGCCCGCTTAACTTATACGGTGGCGAGGAAGAACAGGTTAAAGACATTGAAAGAGGAAACTTGAGATAAATTATTGGTTGCATCCATCACAAATAATGAAAGGGATTTTTGGTTAACGATTAACGCCCCATTTTTAAAATCAAACTCTGAGCCGAATTTGGATACGCATGTGGACGAGGACTCTTGGGTGGCGCACTTTAGTAATATTTTTTAGGCCCCACCTGTAAACACTGAGCTAATGGCTGTAGAACTGGTCCCATCCTCTAGCACTATTCTTACTAATGATATAGGGAAAGTATGCTTGGCAATGGAGCAATGTACAAGTAATAATGCACAGGGTTTTGATGGCGCTCCAGTAGACTTTTTTACAGATTGCCCTGACTTATGGAGTCCTCTGCTTACTAATATGTTTAATTCTATAGCAAGAGAGGGACCTCCCGCCTCTTGGTTCAAAGCCATTTTAGTACCAATTTTGAAAAAAGGAGAGAAGCAAGACCCTAGGAACTATAGACCTATTTCTCTCTTAGATAGCACAGTAAAATTGATCGGGAGAGTGCTATTGAATCGACTGGAGACGTGGGCTTTGACTAATAAGATTTTGATACCAGTACAATACGGTTTCAGAAAAGGGAGAGGCACTCAAGATCAATGCCTGAATTTGAGTCTGCTCATAGCAAAGTATACCCACACAAAGCGGGGCAATTTATGTCTAGCTTTTATGGATCTTAGCACGGCTTTTGATTGTGTGTCTCACCCACAGCTCTGGAGAATTATGAGGGAAATGAGGGTAGATCAGGCAGTGATCAATTTCATTAGACAACTGTATTCAAGAGCTGAAGCATGTGTCAGGTATTGGCCACAGGGAGAATGTACTAGGGGGTTTCTTGTAACAAGAGGAGTTCGCCAAGAGTGCGTTCTCGCCCCTTTTTTATTCTCGCTTATTCAAACGGGAGAGAGTCTAAATTGTTAGATTCAAATATAGATGTGCCAAGAATTGGAAAGTTGGATATCCCAATTTTATTATATGCAGATGATGCAGTTTTAATTGCACGAACAACAAAATCCCTGCAAAAATTGTTAAATACCTATGTGGAATTTATGAAAGGCCTTGATCTCCAGACGAATGAATCTAAGCCATTTGTTTTAATTACAGGGCCAAAGCTGAGCTAACCTCCTTCTTTTTTTATCTCAAAACGTAAAGTGACACAAACAGAGTTCTTCTCATATCTAGGAGTCACTTTTGATTCTAAGGCCTCTTAGAGGAATATGGTAAAGAATCGTGGGTTCTTGTTGGAGAAAAGTGCAAATGCAAATAGGCTAATTTTCAAATAAGCTGGAAACGAGGAACTTAGATATTTTAAGAAAGGTTTATGGGGCAAAATCTAGGACAGTAGCCACGTATGGTGCAGGGGTGTGGGGCCATGTTACAGTAAAGAGGATACAAACAACAGAGGATTTGTTTTGGAAATCAATGATGAGTCTCCCAATTGGTTGTTCTAATTTTAATCTACATGAAGAATTAGGTATCCCTTACATAACTGATTGGATAAATGTTGCACCTATTCTTTTATGGCACTCAGTATGGTGTAGAGACACAGTTTAACTAACGCAACAAATAATACGGGATTGCTTATCCTTCGAGCATAGGGATAATATTTTATGGTTAAAGTATGTGAAAGATACTTTATATACTCTTGATCTAGGAAGCTTATTTGTATACCCAGAAAATGTGCCTCTGTCTCTAAAAAAGCATTAAAGGCCCGCTTTATAACCACTGCTAAAGATGGGACATTGACTGTCAACCGTAATAAATCTACAGTCAAAGAATATATTGAAGATCCATTGCAGATTGATCTTCCTATTTGGAATTTGTAACAATCCCACGGCACAGGTGGGATTTACTCTGTTAAGATTTCGGCTTAACTTTATTACCTGCATGTTGGGCCATCCTGCTGGTATCTTCTCCCCGAAGGAACTCCTGTGTTGCCCATGTGATGACACTTCGCAACAATCTGATTTGCACATTTTCTTCTTCTGTAAATTTTATTGTGAACAAAGGAAAAGGTTTTTAATTGCGCTTTTACGTTCGCACAATTTTAGACAATGTTGCCTGGCCTTGCATTTTTTACGTATGGTGTCTGATCCTTTGACCTGTAATACTGCTTCCTCCTTTTTATGCATGTGTTTGAAAACGAGGACATTGTGTATTGACTGACATTTATGAACTGCTTCTTTCCAGTTTTAATCTGTAACTATTTTATCTGTGATGTATACTTGTACTTTTATGATTAACTTTGTTTTAATCGAATAAAGTAAGTTTGATTGGTTGATGATTGAAGTGGACAAACTTGGCATTCAGGAGTATGATTGCAGGTGAACTCAAGATGGAATTGGTTTTAAGCCACTGGCACAAGACAGGGTAAAGTCCCCACTGTCTCTAGAGAAGGGCTGGTGATGTCCACTGCAGCTATCATCCATAGCCTGACAGGGTACCCCATGGATAATCCTTATAGTATGCTACTTCAGCAAGCCTTTCAAAATATGGGAATGCATGGGTGTTGATTGCTGCACCAGAGGGGCATGGATTGGTCAGGTTCCCCAGGCCCAGCTGTATTTAGGTGCCAGGGAAGCCCCTCTTTCTTGCCATATGCAAATCAGTCTTGACGCTGTTCCCCATAGGAACAGTCCAGCCCAAACTGCAGAGCCAGATCTTCCCTGGACGGGAAACACTCATCCTGGGTCCAGTTTTGGGGTAACACCCTTCATCAGCCAGGGCAGCTTGAATCTGGGTGCAAAATGAGCAAGGGAACCACGTCTGGGCATATCCTGCTAACTTATGGCAAACAAGGCAAACACCAGGAGATGATAGACGGAGCGCTGAAACTTTTTAGACACTCACCCCTGCCACAAATCTAGGTTGAATCCATCATCGTTCTTTAGCTCACTTCGTCACCCCAGTTAAGACCCAGCATATGCAAATCAGTCTTGACTGTGGGCCCGATTCACAGAATGAACTTACTACTTATGGCATTCACAGAATGCACTTACTACTTTTGGTATTCACAGAATGAACTTACTCATTTCGGTATTCACAGAAGTTAGGACTACTAACTTTAGGACTCCCAAATGCCTTCTGTGAATACCGAAAGTTTCAAAATTACGATTTTTCTCAATTTAATAGTAGTAAAGTTAGGAGTCCTAACTTTAGGATGCCTAAATGCCTTCTGTGAATACCCAAAGTCTTAAAATTACGATTTTTCTCAATTTAGTAGTAGTAAAGTTAGGAGTCCTAACTTTACTACTACTAAATTGAGAAAAATCCTAATTTTAAGACTTTCGGTATTCACAGAAGGCATTTAGGAGTCCTAAAGTTAGGAGTCTTAACTTTACTACTACTAAATTGAGAAAAATCCTAATTTTAAGACTTTCGGTATTCACAGAAGGCATTTAGGAGTCCTAAAGTTAGTAGTCCTAACTTCTGTGAATACCGAAATGAGTAAGTTCATTCTGTGAATACCAAAAGTAGTAAGTGCATTCTGTGAATACCAAAAGTAGTAAGTTCATTCTGTGAATCGGGCCCATTGTTCCTTGTGGGAACAGTCCAGCCCAAACTGCCAAGCCAGGTCTTCCCAGGACTGGAAACAAGCATCCTGGGGCCAATTTTGGGGTAACACTCCTCATCAGCTAGGCTAGCTTGAATCCAGTGGCAAAGTGAGCAACGGACCCATGTCTGGGCAAACCCTGCCAACTTAAAGCAAACAAAGTACCATATTAAAATCTATCTTCACCTTGTTCCTCATGGTAACAGTCCAACCAGAACTGCCAAGCTAGGTGCCCGATATCCTTCGTTGGATAACATTGGGCATCAGCACTCTGCACCCGGCCACCCTGGTGCCGGCTGAGGGTGCTCTAGGAGTGCATCCTTGACCCTTGGGGGGGGACCCTTGTTCTAACCCCAGAAAACCAACTCCCAAACCTAAGTACTTACCTGTAAACCGATGCGTTAATTTCCTCCCCTATAGGATTGCATTGACTGCTTTTCTGTGAAAAATGTTTTAAATGTGGAGCTGGAAAATTGAATGAAACCTTAAGAAACTGTGTACTCACAAAAACTGCTTTACTTACCTTTTATTTAGGAAATGTCCCAGTGTGACATCTATTTTTTTTTTGAGAAGCAATTGACTTGGAAGTCCTTTAGACTAATTAATTCATGTGTGGTCTTATAGAGCGATTTGTTGCTTAGAGTATTTTTTACTTTTTCCCTTGCATTAAGTTGTTATGGATTGTAAATGAACTTGGTGTCAAGATAGGGCACCCCACAATAATTGATGTCTGTTGATGAAATTGTCTCTATGTGATGAATTCTATCTCTATATATTGTTTAATGTTGTAGAATATATATGTTGTTTTGTACAAATTGTAAATATTATTATTATTAATATTATTATTATTTATTTTTTGTAGAGCGCATAGTCACCCTGAAGTATCCCAGCGCTAGGAACCCTAACTCTACAGTACAGCGGGCCAGGGGCAACACGGGGGGGGGGAACAGGGGGGGAGGGGGGGGGAGGAAACAAGACTCAGGATAAGTGGAAGGCATAAAAACTAGGGAAAAAGATGAGTCTTAAGCTGCTTTCTGAAGCGCAGGTATTGAGATTCAAGTCGCAAGTCGCGGGGGAGCGCGTTCCAGAGGCGGGCAGCTTGGACTGAAAAACGTCTTCCTCCTGATCGGACTTTCCTGAATCTGGGGGTGATAATGAGATTTTCTGTATCTGAGCGGAGGGATCTTGTAGCTTTATAGGGAGAGATGAGTTTACTGAGGACTGGGGGGCCTTGATTTTGCAGTGATTTCTGGACTAGACATAAGGCCTTGAATTTGACTCGCTCCCTTATGGGGAGCCAATGAAGGAGTTTAAGAGCAGGTTTAGCGGAGGTTCTGGCAGGGGTATTTGTGATAATCCGGGCAGCAGTATTCTGGATTCTCTGAAGCTTGTTGAGGGTCGCTTCAGGAGCGCCTAGATAAATAACATTACTGTAATCAAGCCTCGATATTATTAGGCCTTGTATTAACAGTTTTTGGGAATTGAAGGGTAGGAGGGGCAGGACTTTTCTCAAAGATTTCAGGAACCCAAAGCAGGTCCCGGCTACCTTCTTTGCCTGTATAGTAAATGAGAGGTCAGTGTCGATCCACACACCCAAACTTTTTACCTCTGCTTTTGGATCAGGGGGGGGGACCCAGACAGGCTGGCCAGATGTTCGGGGAGAGTGAAATTCCTTTCGGGCCAAGAAGAAGGACTTCCGTTTTTGTCCCATTCAGTTTTAGGGCTGACCTATTCATCCAGCAGTGGACCTGCGTGAGGCAGTTGAATAGGTCAGCTGTTTGTTGTCTAGGGTGGGACAGAGACACCACCAGTTGTGTGTCGTCAGCATAGCTGACAACGCTCACTCCGAATGGGGAGATAACCTCCTCCAATGTGGACATATAGATATTGAATAATGTAGGGCTCAGGGAGGAGCCCTGAGGTACACCACATTGGAGGGGCATTTCGGAGGAGCGGGCGTTCTTCTCCCAGATCTGGTAGGTCCGTTGGGCTAAAAAGGATGAAATCCAGGATAGGGCTGAGCCTTCCACACCAACTCTTTTGAGTCTTTTGATGAGGAGTTGGTGGTTGACGGTATCGAACGCTGCACTTAGGTCGAGGAGGATCACTGCCACTGATCCTCCCCCATCCAATAGCGCTCTGGCTTCCTCTACCGCTGCCACTATGTATGTATAGTGTTTTTTCTTAGTTGAAACAATACAGAAACATTTAAAAAAATAATGAAATAAAATAGGTATGAACAAAGTATACCTTACAAACTCCAATTGATATTGGTTTGTAGTTCTTAAATGTGAGACATGAAAGAAATGTGCAGCTAGTAATTCTTTGTATAAGTATCCAGTGTGATGTCTAGGCATATTCCGCTGAGTGGAAAAAGTAATCTAGTAAGTATTCAGACAGTAACTGCAAAGTAATTTCAATTGTTTCTGACTAATTAACCTATCTGGATCCATATCAATTACATACAACTGCATTCAACTATGTCATTCCTGCAAAGTATTATTCCACTTACCTGCACCAAGCCTGGCTTGGTTCTTGAAATAAAATAAAACTAAATAATATTTTTACAAAAAAATTGGTCAGAGTTCAGTTTTTGAGTGTGTGAAATCATCTCTTGCCTGAGTGTGTACGATAAAGGGGAATATCCTGAACAACGACTCCGGAACAACGAGATCCGGAGTCACGCAAGCTAAATAACGACTTGCCCGAACAACGACTCAGCCTTAACCATGCATGTGCGTGGTTAAGGCTGATTCTGTCTAGGTTTTTAGTAGGTCGGGCGTGCTCCTTTGTAGGACTAGCATGTCCTTCCTGACTCTGCCATAGAAGCGAATGCAGGTCTGAAATGTCACTCCGGTGCATTCTTCAACAATGTCATTTTGCGCGTCTGGCCTAAACTCTGCTGCCTGGCTGACATGCAACAAATCAGACGTTCGTATTTGGCTCCATGAGTCAGCGTATCAATTATCACCTATTACACAAGCACAGTTTAGTATTAAATGTTTTTATTGATTTTACAAAAGTTAGCAAACAGTAATGCCATATAAGAATCGCAGATCAGTCCGAGGGCCGACCCACCGAGCGATGTTAAGGAAGGTACAAGCCATCGGCCATGTCATGAGTAAGCAGTCTTATACACAGAAAGCCGCCTACAACCCAACCTGGGCCGGCCGCGTCATAAACACTGTGAGGCTGGAAAGCATCCCCGGGACCCCATTGCGTCCCCTGCCATTTGGAGACATGAAGACATGTTATCCGAGCTAAGGAAGCTTTATGTCCAACAGTCTCTCTTCGAGCACCTTCCTTTTGCCCTACGGCCTAACAGCCACCCCTAGACATCGTCCCTCGGACGCCCTTAATCAACAAAAAGAAGGAAGACCCCCCCCTAAACAATCCCAACCCTACGCAGACCCCGACAACCCCTTCCCCCATGTAACCCCATCCCTCCCAACTCCCCCAATCCCGCCCCCTTTGGTCCATGGTCCACCTTTACTCCCGCCGCTGGTCCCTCGCAACCTTCAGTGTCGAAGCAGTGTATTTTTGTCTGTTTCGGTGTCCGTCAGCCTCAACAGTCGGAGATACTTAGGACAAGTCACCTCCGTAAACTCAGAAGCCAGCAAGGATAGGAATGGCCTCCACAGCTCGGCATAGCGTGCCCCCTCCTCTGCCCTAGATAGTGATAGTTTCTCCATGCCCAGAACCATCCAGAGGCGGTGAAGCCAGCCCTGATATGTGGGGATGTGTTTTGATCGTCAAAGCGCCACTATATTCTGTACCGCTGACCCCAACGCGATCGCTATCAGACGACCCCTCCGCGATCACAATGGGTAAGTCAGTGCATTAGGCAACCCTAGGATTACATAGGCGGGAAAGCGGGGAATATCTGTTTCGAAATGTGTGTCTACGTCCGCTAAGATCTGGCTCCAGTATTCTTGTAAAAATGGACAGTCCCAGAGTACGTGAACTAACGTGCCAACCTGACCACAGCCGCGCCAACACCGGGGATCCTGTCCACAATCCATTTCATACAGGTGTTCGGGGGTGTAATACCAGTAGGACGTGACCTTCGTAAGGGTGTCTGTAAGTACCATATGGTAGGCCGAGTGCCGCGCTCTATAGTAGACTCCCTCCCACTCCTTGTGAGTTAGAGCTCTCCCCAGCTCCCGCTCCCAGCGCACCCTGCCTGCGTTGTAAGTGTATCTGTGTTTTTGCATGAGCATTTTATAGAGGTCTGAAATCAGTTGTTTATCATTAGTGCGGGAGATCAGCCAATACTCGAATTTTGTCAAGCGTCTGTCCGCCGCGGACCTTACTGCGGTGTTAAGCGCCCAGTGCCTGACCTGAAGGTAGCGAAGCCTCTCAGTTTCTGGTAGGCCGAATTCCTGCCGAAATCGCTGGAAGGGAATGACACCTTCTGGGCCATAGACATGATGGAGTGCGCGACAACCCGCAGGCTTCCAGCGCGCAAAAGATGTCTCGTCCATCCCCGGGTGGAAGTCTGGGTTCCCGATGATGGGGGTGAGGGGAGAAGGGAGGGTGGTGAGTTCTTGGCTAACCCCCACTCGGTCCCAGATCTCCAGAGGTACCCGCATGATGAGGGACGCATAGAGATTGGGAGGCCTGTGTTCCCGTCGCATAAAGGGGATTTCCTGCAGAGTCCGTCCAGCGAAGGCCTGGTCTTGAAACAGCCAATGTTTCCCAGATTCCCATCTAACCCATTCCACTAGGAAGCGGAGCTGGGAAGCTTGAAAATATGTTGCCAAGTCTGGCATCCCAATCCCGCCTTGTTCTGGTGCCAGCATGGCGATCCTTCGCTTCAGGCGGGGTTTTCTCCCATTCCATATGAACTGCGACAGTTCCGACTGCATCAGTTTTATCCAGCCTCGTGGGGGCGCAAGGGGAATCGTGCGAAAGAGGTATAGTATTTGGGGAAGAACCGTCATCTTAACAGCTGCCACCCTACCCAACCAGGACAGCGGATAGAACTTCCATTGTCCCAAATCGCGTCTGATTTTCTGTCGCAGGTTGGAATAGTTGAGTTCTACGGAGGTCTGAAGGGAAGGTGCCAGTTGTATCCCAAGATATGGGACCGCGTCCGTCGTCCACGGCATGGGGAACTCCACCTGTAAATAGGCACGTGTGGTGGTTTCTAGTGACAAGTCGAGGGCCACTGATTTAGACATGTTGACTTTGAAGCCTGAGACTTGGCCGAATCGCTCGAGGCCTGCAATTCACACCGGGAGAGAACTCCGGGGGTTAGCGAGCGATATCAGCACATCGTCAGCGTACAGGCTTATGGTGTGCACGTCACCCCCGAACTTGATTCCCTGCACTTTCGGGTCGGACCGTAGAAGGTGCGCGAGAGGCTCCATATAAAGGGCGAACAATAGGGGGGATAGTGGGCAGCCCTGCCTAGTGCCTCGCTCGATTTCAAACCGGGGAGACGTGCAGCCATTGACTCGGACTGCAGCTGAAGGAAATTTGTAGCAGTTAAACACTCTAGTTCGGAATTTGGGCCCTATACCGGCCTTCAGCAGCATCCTTTCCAGATAAGGCCAATGCACCCTATCAAATGCCTTTTCGGCATCGATGGCCAGCATCATAAATTCACCCTCTGTTCGAGCGGCCTTTTCTAGAAGGTGGAAAGCTCTTTTAGTGTTGTCTGAGGTCTGCTGTTCTGGAATAAACCCAGACTGATCCGGGTCGATCAGTCCCCCATGTATGGTCCCAAGCGAGAGGCGAGGATCCCTGTATAAATCTTAAGATCGACATTTAAGAGGGAAATAGGCCTATATGCTCCGCACTCGGCGGGATCCTTACCCGGTTTAGGTATCACCGCGATGGACGCCTCCAGTAGGTCTCTCTGGATCGCTCCCTCCTCCGCGAAGGAGGTAAAGAGTCGGACGAGTAGCGGGGCCACCTGGCCACAAAATGTTTTATAAAAGCTCGCCGGGAAGCCATCCGGACCCGGAGCCTTGCCTAGTTTGAGCCGGGAGATCGCAGAAATCACCTCTTCCGGTCGGATGTCTCTGTCTAAGCAATCGATCTGATCCTGCGTCAACGCCGGCTGGGGGAGAGCCGCTAGGAAATCTGTCTCCGCCTCCGGGTTTGAGGGGTCGGCCGCATACAATTCCGCATAGAATGCACTGAAAGCCTCAGCTATGGCTTGGTCTCCGTTCACTGTGATGCCATCGATCCCTCTTATCTCACGAACCTCCCTGCGCTGCGTGACCTCGCGGAGCTTGTTCGCCAGCAAGCGCCCACATCTGTCCCCGCCCGTGTAATAGGCGTGGCGCAGTCATAAGGCTGCATATTCTGCTCTATATAGATCGAAGGCTGCGAGTTGTTGGCGGGCAATTTTTAATTGCCTCCATATTCTCGGAGCCCCTGTTCTCCTGTGTATCTGTTCCAGTTCCCTGGTCTGCCGTATGAGCTCATCCCTCTTGGATTGTCGTTCCACATTTTCTGCTGTCGAGATAGATATAAATTCACCCCTAAGAACAGCTTTCAGCGCAGCCCACTGTGTAGACAGAGTGGTGTCACCGTTGCTAATATGGCAGAGGTAGTCAGTGATCACGCTCTGGATTTGAGTGACCACCACCTTGCTCTGCAGCAATGAATCTCGGAGGCGCCAAACCCTACGCGAGCGTTGGGCAGCTGGCATGGAAAGGGAGGCCGTGACTGGAGCGTGGTCGGAAAGGGAAGCAGTACCTATGTCGGCTCTAGTGACAAGCGCTTGAGTGGCAGTGGAAACAAGCAGGTAGTCGAGACGCGCATATGTTTTGTGGGCAGCCGAAAAGTATGTGTAATCCCTCTCCCCAGGATGAAGCGTACGCCATAGATCCACCAACCCTAGATCCTGTAATCTAGCTTTGCCTGCTTCTGTAAGCGCCCCCACCTGTGTAGTGTGTTGACAAGACCTGTCCAGTATGTTGTCAAAAACCAGATTTAATTCCCCGCCCAAAACTAAGTGATGGTCAGTCGTGTCAGTGACATCAGTGAGCGCTCTGTGTAGGAACTGTTCTTGGCCTTCGTTGGGCCCATATATCGAGCCAATCGTAAGAGTCCTGTCCCCCAGTGCAAACCTGCATACTAACAGTCGCCCCTTGGTTTCAGCCAATTTCCCCAACACCTTGCCCCTAAACTTTTGTGCCACCAGGATCGCAACTCCCGCCTTCTTATCAGAGCACGAGGAAAAGAACTGGTGGGGAAATTTACAAGACCTCAGCCGGTGACAATCCCTGGCCAGAAGGTGCGTTTCCTGCAAGAGGCATATGTCCGCCTGAGACTGTTCCAACTGGAGCAAGATCGCTTTAAGCTTGACAAGGTTGTTCAGGCAGCGCACATTCAGCGTTAGGATAACTAGATCATCCATCATCATCTAGAGGTGCAAAACCTCAACCCGCCCCGCATGCCTCCCCGGGAGATCTAAGTCTGGTGTCCCCGAGCCTGTCCCAGCCCACTAACTCCAAAACCCCGGCGCCAGAACCCACCCTACTGACAGTCGAACCATGGACCAAATTCCCTACCACACCCATTCCCCCCCCCCCCCAGAACTGCAAACTGTCATAGTCCCTCATCTAGAGATGAAAAGGAAAAAACCAGCACAGGGTAGTCTTACTAGTCTGTCCGGGAGCACTCTCCCACCGACGGCCATGTGGCCAAAACGGGCAACCAGATCACCAGGTCTCAGCAGGCTCTTCACCCTGTGGGGCCAGTACCGCCATCCGTGGCCACCGCATCCACTACGGCGCGTTGACCCGCTGCAATCTCCGTCGCCGGAGGTTTCTTCACTCGTTTCCGCCGCCGCTCCTGGCTCCACTGGGGCCTGCGCGCCTCCGTCTCGGGTGTGGTTCCCGAGGCCTCGGTGCCTTCCTCGGGTGTTTCTATTCCTAACAGAGTGCAGGCCTCCAAGACCGACCGGAGCTGGTACTGTTTGTTCTCCAGTCTGAAGATGAGATGGAAGGAGTGACCCCAACTGTATGGGATATTGTTCTGTTGGAGATACGATGTGACGGGTTTGAAAAGACGGCATTTGTGCAGCGTGAGGGCCGCCAAATCTTGGTACAGCAGCGGCGACGTGCCCTGAAATGCGATCGGGTGTTTCTGACGTGCCCTCTGTAGTATCTCTTCTTTGGTGCGGTAGTCTTGGACACAAACCAGTATGTCCGGGGGTGGCGCCGTCGCCGCACGGGGCGGCCCGGTCCTATGTGCCCTGTCTAGTTGGAGGGGTGAGTCTAATGGCCGCCCTAGCACGTGGTTGAAAAGTTCTCTAGCATAGCGAAACTCGTCTTGGGTGGCCTCGGACGTGGCCACGTTGCGAATGCGAATGTTATGGCGTCTGGAGCGGTTCTCCAGGTCTTCCAAGTGGAGCTGAAGGTCCACCTGCTGGTCGTGCAGACGGATGATTTCTTGCTGTTGGGCCGCGAGTTCAGTGTCTTTATCGTCGCTTTTAGTCTCCAGGTCTGCAACCCTTTCCCCTATGCCGTCCATCTCACGCCGCACTTCTATGATTTCGCTGGTAAATTCTGTCTTAAAGGTCTGAATATCGTCCCGCAGGGACGCAAAAAGGGATTCCAGAAAGGCCTTTGTGATGGGCTCCGACCCGCAATCGGTGTTTTGTTCCATCTTCTTCGGGGTCGGGACCACTGTGTCGTTTTCGCGAACAGCTCCTTCACAGTTTTGCCCCGGGGGGGCCTGCCCGTAGACATCACGCAGCCCCGGTAATCGATCCACCTGGCGGTCCCGCGTTCTTCAGCAAGTCCGTCAGGATCTCCTTCTCACCGTGCCTGCAAGGCGACTCCGGATCTCCGCGGGGCCAATGCACCCTGTCCGCCAAACTTAGCGCGGGCCCCTCCCTCTGGCTTGCCTACACTCGGGTTCGACCGTCTTCTTGGGCCCTGGTGGGCCCCGCAACAACCAGCCACCTCCGCTCACTCCTGGTAGGCCACACCTGTCCCCTGGCTGTCTGGCCGCTGCTCTATGCGCTGTCTGCGGGGTCCTCCTCACTGCTGTAGAGCCCCTATGCCAGTGATCGCTCGACCTCAGTCCTCCAGAACGGGGAGCGCAGCCCCCAGCCGCTAAATGGCCAACAGCCCCACTGGTGCCTCCGACCTCACACAGCTAGGCACTGCACTGCGTCGCAGTCCTCCCCAAGCCAGCAGGGCCTAGGCCTCGCTCGTCTCTGTCGAGGCGTCACCCACACCGCCGGGCCGACCTGCCCGTCGAAGGCGCCCCTCTCTTCCCAGGGCGGCCACTGCCACACTGATCCCGGACTCACGGAGCCGCTGCACGGAGCCTCCGTTCATGTGTCATGCTCCAGGCCTTCCTTCCGCCGCCCGTCCCCTCCGGTCTCCGGGCCTCCCGGCGCCTCCCGATGGCTCCGCCGTACCCTGGACCTCCGCGGCGATGCCTCCTCTCGTGCGTCCGCCTCCACCGTTGCCGCAGGTCTCCGCTCCGCACTCCGGCGATCGCCCAAGGCGTGTGCTGCAGACGACACCACGGCCGCCGGGACAGGGGTCCTCCGCTCGCCTGCACACTGACGCGGGAGCCGGCCTCACTTTCGGCCCTGCGGGGGATGGGCGCCTCGCGCTCTCGGGGCTCTAGGCTGCCTGATGCATGGAGCGCCTCGCGTCCGCCGAGCTCCCTAGACCCGTTCCGCTGTGTACTCGGTTCCGGCAGTCCTCAGCCCAACACCGTGGACCAGGGTGCGCCAGAACCGGTGCTGAAAACGGCCGCCGGCGGGAGCAGTGGAAACACACGTCCGCTCACTCCGCCATCTTGGCCACGCCCCACACACACAAGCACAGTTTAAAGAGGAATTAGCCCCCCGCCGAAATTTCACTCTAGTTGCGCATCTGAGTGCATTCATCATTCTCACACCACAAATTCCATAACAGACGTTATATGCCCTGATCTTAAACTACACACAACACTGACACATTTGTTTACACGTGTAGTACAACTTAAAGAGCTGCAATAGTGTGAACTCACTGCACTTTCAATCCATTATTTGTGATTTTCAGTTCACCCCAACTCCAAGTTCTTAATCACAATAGATGATTCTGCCCTCATGCTGATAATAAATAAGCGCTCATTCTGTGATCAAGATACATGAAAAAGAAAACGACCACTAGATGGCAGGCTAGCATTCTGCATGATCGAACTTTAACATCATACCATGAACTTTATAATGTGCGCTCCAAACAGTTGAAGCTCCAGATAAGTAATCAGACACAAGGAAGTGGGGGAGGTGATGCTGTGATAGGTCGACCTAGTGACAGGCGATGCACTAGCATACACCGGCAATGTAGCATCACGTGTCACGATTGCAGTACGTGCAGGCATGGCTTGTGTGTGGGTGATTGTGCTTATTTTTAGGGTGGGTGGAATTGGTATTTAAGGAGTGGGGGGATCGGCTTACTAGTTGGAAAACATTTTTTTATACCATGCATTCCTTTACCATGAAAGATTGTGGTAAATGAATGTGTGGGAAAAAAATTGTGGTTTCGACTGGGTCGTGGTTATGACCTCGTTGTTAGGGAAATCGTGGTTGGGGAACTCGTTGTTCAAACATACAACCTACAATAAATGCTTAACACTACCCTCTATAAAGCCTTACTGCTCGCCCACACTACTACAAATAGAGAGTAAGGTATTATCTATATTTACCTCTGCCTACCTTTGGGGATCTATTGGACTCTGTGTATACCTTACTTTGGCATACTAGATACAGAGTTAGCTTCTTACAAATACTACCAGTTGGTATGGGCCCTCTTCCTTCAACTGTGCTAAGACCATTCCTATGCCATTCTCTGAAGCATCCGTCTGCACGATTAATTCCTTGGAGAAGTCAGGAACCTTGAGTACAGGTGCTGTACACATGGCCTCCTTGACGGTATTCAAGTCTTCATGACAGGCCCGTGCCCAGATCGCCAATCTGAGCTGTTTCTTCAATGTCACCTCTGTTACCAGAGCAACAATGGTGCCTTATCCCTTAACAAATTTAGGAGAGAGGAGTTGGTCCAACGGCTAGGGCGGTCGGCCTCAAATTTGGGGAACTTGGTTCGAGTCTCGGCAATGAAGCTGAACATCCTGTGATTCTGGACAAATCACTTAATCTCCCTGTGCCTAACAAAAATGAATGTGTCCTCATGTAATGCAACTGGTGCTATGTAAAGCGCTCTGATACCCGATTAAGGTCAAGTTTGCGCTATATAAAACTCTGTTAAAAAAATCATTCTTTTGTAGTATCCTGTGAGGCCTAGGAAGGTAATCACCTCAGTCTGTGTTTTAGGTGGTTGCCAGGTCATGATAGTCCCAATCTTGGTTTGGAGAGGATGACCTTGCCCCCGTTCAGCGGTGGCCCAGACACACCAGATAGACCCTACCCTATCTCGCACTTACTGACCTTGATAGTCAGGCCTGCCTGTTGCAGAGCCTGAATCACCCTCCTGGAGATGTTGCAAGTGCTCCTCCTAGTTGGAGATATAGATCGTAAAGTCGTCCAGATCAGTGGCACAGAAGACCTCCTTTCCAGCTAGGATGCTGCTAGCCAATCTCTTGAAGGTGGTAGGGCATTCTACAGGCCAAAGGGCATCACCCGAAATTGGAAGTGACCCTCTAAGGTTGAGAGTTCTGACCTCTCTTTTGCTCCTTCAGTCAGAACAACTTGCCAGCACCCTGATGCCAAATCAAAAGTACTGAGGAATTTGGCAGTGTCCAGCCTGTCAATGAACTCATCAGCTGAGGGGATGGGGTATGCATCAGTCCTGGTGACTTAATTGAGACCCCTGTACTTCATGCAGAACCTACGTTCAGGGGTTGCGCCCAGTGGGGCAGCCGTTGATACTAGCACCACAGGGCTGGACCAGAGACTGTTGGAGGGCTCAATCACCCCTAACACCAGCATCTTGGAGACCTCCTTGATGCTGACTCGCACTCTGTCTGACAATCTGCACATGTTGATCTTTACAGGTAGGGTGTCCCCAGCATTCAGATCATGGACGCACAGGTGTGTGTGTGTGTAAGTCCCGGTGTGAGGGAGAAAAGAGAGGTAAACTGCCCCAATAACTGATAGCAGTCATTCTCATGCTCTGGGGCCAGGGTAGAAGAGAGAAGAACACCTTCCACTGACCCATTGTGCTCCTGGAAAGAGGAGGTCAGGGAGAGGCCCGCTCTCCTCTTCCACACCTTCATCTTTCACCAGGAGCATGCCCACTTCATACCTATCAAACTGTGGCTGAAGGCGATTCATGTGGAGCACGCTTAAAGGGTTCCTAGGGTTTGAAGATCTACCAGGTAGGAGACTTCTCTTTTTGCTCTTTCACATCATATGGGCCCGCCCAGAAATCCTGGGGAGCTCTGGACTCTGGCCGGCTGGTCATACTAGAGCATTATAACCTCTTGACAAGAGCATCTTAACCTTTTGACTGGCCTCAAGGTTACGTTTTACATTTTCCAGAAGCAGTGCATTTGGTTGCGGAGAGCCAGCATGTAGATGACCACATCCTGGGGAGGTTTCCTGGGAGCTTGCTCCCACCCCTCCCTTACAAAGCTCATACATACCCTAACAGGGGGGTCATAGAGGAGTTCAAAGGGGCCAATAACTAATTGTTTCTGTGGCACCTCCCTGTAGGAAAAGACAAGGCATAGATGGAGGATGTCCCACTCATGCCTCATGGGCTCAGGAAGGCCCATTATCATGTCTTTCAAGGTCTTGTTGAATCTCTCCACAAGACCATTGATTTGGAGCTGATAGGGTATAGCACACTCATCCCACTTGGACTGCATTTACACTGACATGAAGGCAGTACCTCAGTCAGACACTACCTCCCTAGGGATCCCCACACAGGTAAAAATCCCTATCGGAGTTCTAGCCACTCATCAGGGTTCTGGCCGACACAGGTACAGTCACGGACCTCAGAGAGATGACCTCTGGCTAGTGGTGGTATTTCCCACCAAAACGAGCACAAACCTGTTGTTAAAGTATGTCTTGGGGTCTAAGGTCCAAGGATCCAATAATTTTGATGCCTACCCTTTCAAAGGGAGTTTCAACAACAGGTAGTGGAGTCAGGGGAGCTTTGTGCTTTTTCCCAGACTTCCCACTGGCCTGGCTGGTTGGGCAGGATGTACAGTATTCATCTGAGGCCGTCTTCATCAAGGGATAATAAAAGTGTGCAGAAAGCCTGGTGAAGGTTTTGTCTTGCCCTAGGTGTCCTGCCAGAGCTATATGATGATCCAAACCTAGTAGGAAGGTCCTGGAACACTGGGGGACCACAGCATGTGGGCTTACCCAGAACCAGGACCCTTAGGCTCGCCATATAGGAGGTTATTCTCAAAATAGATCAGGTGATCTCCAGAGGTGTCACCTTCTGCCTGGGCTTGGGCTTGCTCCCTCAAGAGTGGGACAGTCTCTCTGCATCTTGCAGAACTGGTGGGCCCACCCTCAACTTGCCAACCAACAAGCTCAGACAGGTCACAAAGGGTGTCAATGTGCTCCCCAGTTGTTTCGGGCCTCCTCCTCAGGTGCCCCGTCAACCTCGACCATGGGGAATTCAGGGGCTGGTTGTTCACACCCTACCTCTCTCTTTCATGGCAGTAGTCTGGGCCATTGTTTTAGGCTGCAGACACCCTTGACTCCCTTCACAGGCAGGCATAGGCCGTGTGATCATACAGACCCATTCAGGCAATCCCAAAATCTCCAAGTGAGACCTGAGCTCTACTCCCCTCTAGATAGTGTGCTCCATATCATTGCCTAACAAACCATTTACAGGCATGGAAGGGCTCACAGCTACTTTCAGAGAACCTGAGATCACCCCCCCACACTCAAAGAGAACCAGAGCTATTGGTAGATCGCTCTCAAGATTGTCAGCGATTATGACTTGGTGGAATGTGTTAGGAAGGACCTGCTCTGATGACACCTGCTGATTCTTCACAGTAGTCATACTGGTTTATGTGTCTCTCAGAGCCTCCAACAGTTGGCAATTAATGGTGAGCCACTGCTAGTACTTCAAAGTATTTTCAGGCAAATGGGCATTTGGCAGTACTTTTGAGGGGTCAGCCCAAACTTTACAGTTAAAATAGCCTTCGTTGATTTGGTCCCCAACCTTTAGAATCAGAAGTGTGCTTGCAGGTGTGGTTTTAAGATCCAATATGTAGAGAGATAATTTGGGAAATCAAAAATGCCAATCGGGGAGAATTTGAAATTGATCCTAGGTGTGGAATGGTAGTGTATACCAAATCACTGAATGGCACTGCACAAACACCTAATCTCACCGCTGATCACCATTGTTAGAAATTGGGCTACTGGATGACAGGGGCATGGGCCTTGGTCAAGCAGGAACCACAATTCTAGTCACGTGAGAAGTAGGCTACACTAAATTAACCTATGCTCAACCTCTGGCAGCTTGGCACAGAGTAGTCAGGTCTAACTTTAGAGGCAATGTTAAAAGTATTTGTGCAACACTACTTACAGTAAAATGGTGATAACGCCAAATGATCCCTTACCAGTTTAGAAAATTAGCTCTGAACAAAAACAACAAATATCCAATTAGTAGACTTGGTGATATCAAAATGTAAAATTTATAGTAGAAAATAACAGCAAGAAGCAAAAAGCACCATTGAGGATATCTGGTCACGTCCGGCCGGGACAAAGTCACCAGTTTAGGCTGACCATAGTGGTGCATGGGCGAACTAAGAAATCCACCAGGAGACTGTTCAGATATTTCTCTTCCACTGTCCACAGAAAGGGAATGAGAGAAATGGGTCGATCGCTATCAGGTAGGAAGGGACTAGAATAGATTTGTATTAAAGCTGGATGACTTTAGCAAGTTTCCACCCAGCACGCACCACCGCAGTGGACAAAGAAAGGTTAGTTAGGGTCACAAAGATGGGGATAAGAATCTCCTCAGCTTTATGTATCAGATCTGGTTTAATCGGATCATCGGGGGAGCCCTACTTTACTGTACACATAAGGGCTTTGAAGGAAGCGTTATCAAGCTGTTCGAATTCCACCATCTTGAACCCCTGTGACAAGTCTTTGATGTCAGGCATCCAGAACTGGAACTGGGGTTGTCACTTAAAAAGTGTGTTTAAATATCATTAACATTTAAATGTAATGCGTGTGTGCTGTGAACACAATAAACAACAACAAAATAAACAAGCTTTGGGCAAGTCAACAGATCTGGAGTAGGCTGCCAGTCTTTTGGCTTTTTCAATGCTTATTTTGTTTTCTCATGGCCTCTCTAAAACTTTATTGATAAGGGAGCAGCCAGGCCAAAACGAATTTAAAAAATTGCCTAAAAGGAAAAAACATTTTGGTTTTAAAATGCACTCAAAGTAGTCCCTGGCACTGAGGATAACTACTTTGTCTGTGCATGTACTCCCTGTGAAAGAGCAGAATGCTGTCATTCATCGATAACTTAGCCAGTGGCTGAAGTGGGCTGAACCATTACCTCATGTTGTATGTTGTAGTGGACAGAAGACTATATGAATGACATAACAAGAGACCAATGGGCGAGAAAGGCTGACTGAAAGACCCTATAATTGAGACTATAATAAATATAATTTTTATAAAATCAAAAGGCCTTGGATAATTAGACCTAACAATAATAAAAACAAGAAAATATACTTTTCATGGCCCAGTCATACCACGCAGTACAGTGTCATGCTACTAGCAGTGCAAGGGAGCCACAACACACGTGTCCCCTCCTTACCCATGTTCTAGTGGCGATGGAAATTATATAAATGGACTGCGTCAGATAAAAGAGTTTCATCACCCATCCTAACTTGGCTCCCAGGTCAGCACAAGACAGGATAAGAACCTAATAATCAAAACAAGAATAATCACCGTGATGCAGCCGTGGGGAGGGGGCCCAAAGGATGCAGAAGTTGGCAAAAGCGGGAACAGAAAGATAAATTATTAAAATGGCAATCAAAAAAACGTATGACACAAATGGAGTGAGAAAACGAAGGAAGAAACTGAGTATGGGCTATAAAACAGATTAAACATAAAGGAAGGACAAGAGGATGATCAAATGAAAAAAGGAACAAAAAAATTAATGTGAATATGGAATAGGGAAATATGAAAATAAAATAAAATATGATTTTAAAGAATAGAGTGAAAAGAATTATATAAATAGATTATGATCAAATGAATTCCCACAAAAAGAACTGCAGTTGCTCAAAACTGCGTGCATACTGATAAACCATGAAGTGCACGATCTTCTCAACCTAATATGAACTTTTTTTGACTTGTAGTTATTTTGGTTGTTAATTTACTTATTCATATACTAACTATTGCGCGACCTCCTCTGATTTGCCTGTACATGAATTTTGACCTTCTGTCCTGAATGTTTGTACTGAATTTTAACCCGATGTCCTGAATGTTCACACCCACCATCCTGAATATGCACCCGTGCCAGTTGGTCACCCTAACCATTCCTCTTTCACGCGCACTCCAGACATGTCAGTCATTCCCTGGTCTTATCTCCTGGTGTTCGAGGTGGCAAAATGTTCACGTTTATTCCAACCATGCGTATATATGAGACATTAGCGCCTCCTTCCGGCACAGGTTGTAAAGAGCTGGGCCAGTACTTTTCAATCAGAGACTTTACACATTCGTCCTTCAGCAAAGACGCGGACTGTGCTTCCTGCAGGAGACGAGGAGCAGTTTTCAATGTTAACAATTAGACCCACATAAACCGCATCTACGGACGCACTAAGGACGACCTGACCGAGCGGCCAGCATTGCACAGGGTTCGAACTACAGGTCTCCTGAAGCGAGACTCAAAGGCTGGCCCCTTCTGTTCACTATAATATTCACCGTATGAGAACAAGTACGTTTGTATTTATATCAATACAAACATTTCTTAAAAGGTATAACGCGGTTTACTGGACTAGGGGAGAAACTGGACAGAGATGCGGATATGTCCCAGTAAAAATCATTTAACTTGTACAATGTAAGGAAAGGGCGCCATGCAAGCAAGTTGTGAGAATAAGACGTACAATTAAAATGTAATTGATTTTAAACGAAGACTAAAAACAACCACGTTTGACATACGCTTGAAAGGCGCGTGCCTTCCCAGCGGCACCAGAAGCAGAATCCTGTGAATGGAACACTTATGACGTAACAGGCGCTCCAATGCGATGTCACGAGGCGCAGAGTAAATGCAGGGGGGAGGCCGTCACGGCAGCGGAGAGAAAAGGAGAGACCACTGTTGGGGAAGTATATCGGGTAGGATTGGATCTTATTCAGGTTAATCACAGGATCATTTTGTGACAAAAAAGTTAAATTATCTCAATAAAATGCAAAATAACCGTGCCTTGCCTGCTCCCCCTGTTGAACTGAAACACATGGTATCACCCACACAGCAGTGATGTATGATGACACGCTGAAAAGCCTCCATTGTGACGTGTTCTTGGTATAAGAGGCTGGTAACCAGGCAGCTGCAGCATTACACTCGGGGACACCGGACGGGGAGGACCATTGCGGGCGGCTGCAGCTCGGGGCAGGGAGAGGCCGAAGCTGCGGGGGCTGAGCAGGCTCCGAAAAGGAAGGGGAGCCCTCCGTCCCTCTTCCTTCCTTTCCCTCCCTCCCTCCCTCCCCCTTCCTTCTCTATATTTCTTCTCCTCTACCCTTCATTCTTCTACCCTTTCCTCTCCTGTCCCCGCCTCCCATCCAATGCCCTTCCCTTCCACACTACCCTATCTCTTATAACCGTTCCCCTTCCCTCCCGTCTCCTTTCTTCCCTTTCATTCCTTTTCCTCTATATCCCTTTGCTATTTCTCATCGCTTCCATTGACTATCTCCTCTTCACTTCCCTTCCCTAACTCTCCTCTCATCTCCCCTTCCTTTCCAATTTCTTCTAGCCCCTTCTGTTCTCTTTTCCTTCTCATAATTTCCCTTCAAATGTCCTTCCCCTTCCTTCTTTGCATCGCCTCTCCCTTACCTTTCTTCCCCTTCCTTCCTCTCCCCTCCACTCGCCTTCCTTCCTACCCTTTCTCTTTTATCCTTTCCCCTTCCATCCTCTTCATCTCCTTCGCTTGCTTCACTTCCCTTTCCATTTCCCTTCAATTCCCTTCCCTTTCTTCTCCCTCTCTCCTCCACTCTCCCTCCCCTTCCTCTTAACCCTCCCTTTCATTGCCTTTCCTCTTACTTTCATCCATTTCCATCTCCCCTTCCATTTCAGTCCCTTCCCTATCTCTCCATTACTTCCTTATCTCTCCTTCCTCTACCATTCCCTCCCCTTCTTACCTTCCCCTCACTTTCTTCCTTACATATTGCTTGTCTCTTCTTTAGGCCTCTTGCCTATCTCTCTTTTCCTCTCCTCACCTTCAATTTCCATCCCTTCCCCTGTTCCATATCCTTTCCTTACCCGTCCCTTTCCCCCCGGCCTCTCCATTCCCTATCTCTTGGCTTATCTTCTCTTGCCTCTCCTTCCCTTCTGTCCTTCCCATCTCTCCTCCCCTCCCCTCTCCCCTCCATTCATTTCCTTTACCCTTCCCCTACCCTTCTCTAGCTTATCTCTCCCCTCACTTCCCCCCTCCTTCCCTTCTGTTCCTTCCTTCCCTCTCTCTCCTCTCCCATTCCCTTTATGCCTTTACCTTGCTCTCCTCTCCCTTTCCCAAACATTCTTTGCTTTTCTATCCCTTCCCTTTCACCCCCCTACCCCTCCCTTCGATATCTCTCCCTTAACCTTCCCTTTCCATTCCCTCCCATGTCCTTTCCCTTCCTTCTGTCTCTGCTTTTCTTTGCCCTTCCCTTTTCTCCCCTCGCCTTCCCACCATTCCCATTTCCTTCCTTGCTACCCCAATTTTTGTATCATATCCCATTCTCTACCCTTCCTCCGCTCTCTTTCCCATCACGTACCTTCGCTGTCTCAACTCTCCCCTTTCCTTCACCTCACTCCCCATTTCTTAATCCCTATCCCCTCCCTGCATCTTCCATTTCCTTGTCTCGCCTACGCTTCACATTCCTTTCCATCCCTCTTCCCTTCCCTTTCCTGTCCCTTCCGTATAGCTCCTCTCCCTTCTAACCCTTTCCTTCTCTTCCACTGCTTATGTATCCTCTCCTTTCCTTTCCTTTCCTTTCCTCTTCCCTTTTATCTATTTCCCTCATTGCCTCTCCTCTCCCATCTGCTCTCCTAACCTTCCCGTCCACTATCCCCTTTTCTTCTCTTCTCTATCTTTCCTGTTCGCGTCCCCATATCTCTCCTTCCCTCCCTTGCCTTCTCTATCCCCTTAGCTATGTCTCCTATCTTCTCCCGTTTACTTTCCCCTGCATCCCTTCTCTCCTGCTCTTCTCTCCTATCGGCTCTCCTCACCTTCCCTCATTTTTCTTCCTGCCCTTTTTCTTTCTACTCTATCCCTTCCATATCTTTCCTCCCTACCCTTGCCTCCCTCCTTTGCTTCCCCATCACTCCTCTCCTCTGCCCTTCCCTTCCTTTCCCTTCCCATTGTTTCATTTTCCTTCCCTAACTTCTTTCCTTTTCTGTCTTTTCTCTCCCCTACTGTTCCCTTCCCCTAACTTCCATTACCTCCCTCGACTATCTCTCCTCTACTCGAGCCTTCCCTCAAGTACCCTCCCCTCCCCTTTCACTCCCTTACCTATCTCTTCTTTTCTCTGCCCTTCCCTCCCCTTCCCCATCTTCATACCTCCTTTTCCTTTCACTTCACTTTTCTTTTTTACCATTTCTTTCCTCTCCAAACTCTTTCCGTCCCCACCCTCCTCATTCTCCCATTCCCCTCCATTCCCTATCTCTCCACTCTCCCCTTCACTTCCTTCCCTATCTATTCTCTCCCCGTCCCGCCTGATACAACCCTTTCCTTGCTTTCCTTTCCCTTCCCATTAGTTTCATTATCTCTTCTATCCCCTGCCGCTTCTCTTTCCCTTCCCTTTCTTTTCTTCTTTCCCTTCCTTTCTTTGCCAATGTCTTTCCCCATCTACCCTTTCCAGGCTTTTTAGCTATCGTTCCACCCTTTCCTCTTCTCTTCCCTTCCCTCCCCTTCCCATCTGTACACTCCTCTTTCTCCCAAACCTTTCCTTCTCCGCCACTCCCTGTCCTCTCCTCTTCTCTCCCCCTCTCCTTTCCTCTCCTCCTTTCTCCTCTCCTCTTCTCTGTTCTCCTCTCTCTTTTCCTTTACTCTTCCCTTCCATTCCTTTCCCCTTCATTTCTCTTCCTTACTTCCCTAACTCTTCCTTTCCCTTTCCTAGTTGCTCTCTCCCCTTTACCTCCCTTCCCTATCTCTCCACACTTCTCATCTCCTCAGCGTCTCTTCCTCTTTACATACACTTTTCATGACGTTCCACCCTCCCCTCACCTTCTTTCCCTTTCCCAGTCACTTAATTATTTCGCTACCTCTCCTCTCCCCTCCTACATTTACTTCCCTTTTATAATATCCTTCCCTACCCTTCCCTGTCTCTCCCCCAAACCTCTCCCTCCATTCCTTTCATTCTTCCCTATCACCTCTAGTATTACCCTATTATCCTCAATTTCATTCTCTTCCTTTCCCATTTCTCCACTTTCCTGCCTTGCCTTCTCCTCCCATCCGCTCTCCTCACCTTTCCTTGCCTTTAACTCCCCTCTTCCGTTCTCTTCTAGTTCCTCTGTTTCCCTTCCTATCTTCTCCCCTTCCTTCCCTTGCCTTTTCTCATCTCCCCTTCCATCTCCTCCCCATCTCTTCTCTCCGTTTTCTTTTCCTCCTCATGCCTTCTCTCCCCTTTGTCTCTTCTAATCCCTTCCCTCTTCCCATTCCTTTCCCTCTCTTTTTTCTCCTCACTTCCATCCTTAATTTCTCTCCCCCTTGTTCCCCTCCACTCCCAACTTTTCTACCTATTCCTTCCATTGTATCTCCTTCCCTCTTCTCCTCCCCTTCCTGCCTTCACTTCCCATTTCCCTTACACTCCTTTCCCTTAGCTTTTTCTACTTTCCTGTCTAACCCTCCCTTCCCCTCCCTCTCTACTTTTATTTCCTTCCCTCTTCCCTTCAATTCCCTTTGGTTCTCTTCCTTACTTATCTAGCTCTCCTCCCCCTTTCCTTTCACTTCCCCTACCTTCCTTCCCTATTTTAGCTCTCCCTTTCACTTACCTTACCTATCTCTCTACTCTTCTCTTCTCATATCCACTCTCCTCAGCTTTCCCCTTTCCATGCACTTTCCCGAAAGTGTATGGAAAGGGGAAAGCTGAGGAGAGTGGATATGAGAAGAGAAGAGTGGAGAGATAGGTAAGGTAAGTGAAAGGGAGAGCTAAAATAGGGAAGGAAGGTAGGGGGAAGTGAAAGGAAAGGGGGGAGGAGAGCTAGATAAGTAAGGAAGAGAACCAAAGGGAATTGAAGGGAAGAGGGAAGGGAATAGAAGTAGAGAGGGAGGGGAAGGGAGGGTTAGACAGGAAAGTAGAAAAAGCTAAGGGAAAGGAGTGTAAGGGAAATGGGAAGTGAAGGCAGGAAGGGGAGGAGAAGAGGGAAGGAGATACAATGGAAGGAATAGGTAGAAAAGTTGGGAGTGGAGGGGAACAGGGGGAGAGAAATTAAGGATGGAAGTAAGGAGAAAAAAGAGAGGGAAAGGAATGGGAAGAGGAAAGGGATTAGAAGAGACAAAGGGGAGAGAAGGCATGAGGAGGAAAAGAAAAGGGAGAGAAGAGATGGGGAGGAGATGGAAGGGGAGATGAGAAAAGGCAAGGGAAGGAAGAGGAGAAGATAGGAAGGGAAACAGAGGAACTAGAAGAGAACGGAAGAGGGGAGTTAAAGGCAAGGAAAGGTGAGGAGAGCGGATGGGAGGAGAAGGCAAGGCAGGAAAGTGGAGAAATGGGAAAGGAAGAGAATGAAATTGAGGATAATAGGGTAATACTAGAGGTGATAGGGAAGAATGAAAGGAATGGAGGGAGAGGTTTGGGGGAGAGACAGGGAAGGGTAGGGAAGGATATTATAAAAGGGAAGTAAATGTAGGAGGGGAGAGGAGAGGTAGCGAAATAATTAAGTGACTGGGAAAGGGAAAGAAGGTGAGGGGAGGGTGGAACGTCAAGAAAAGTGTATGTAAAGAGGAAGAGACGCTGAGGAGATGAGAAGTGTGGAGAGATAGGGAAGGGAGGTAAAGGGGAGAGAGCAACTAGGAAAGGGAAAGGAAGAGTTAGGGAAGTAAGAGAAATGAAGGGGAAAGGAATGGAAGGGAAGAGTAAAGGAAAAGAGAGGAGAACAGAGAAGAGGAGAAAGGAGGAGAGGAAAGGAGAGGGGGGAGAGAAGAGGAGAGGACAGGGAGTGGCGGAGAAGGAAAGGTTTGGGAGAAAGAAGAGTGTACAGATGGGAAGGGGAGGGAAGGGAAGAGAAGAGGAAAGGGTGGAACGATAGCTAAAAAGCCTGGAAAGGGTAGATGGGGAAAGACATTGGCAAAGAAAGGAAGGGAAAGAAGAAAAGAAAGGGAAGGGAAAGAGAAGCGGAGGGGATAGAAGAGATAATGAAACTAATGGGAAGGGAAAGGAAAGCAAGGAAAGGGTTGTATCAGGCGGGACGGGGAGAGAATAGATAGGGAAGGAAGTGAAGGGGAGAGTGGAGAGATAGGGAATGGAGGGGAATGGGAGAATGAGGAGGGTGGGGACGGAAAGAGTTTGGAGAGGAAAGAAATGGTAAAAAGAGAAGTGAAAGGAAAAGGCGGTATGAGAAGATGGGGAAGGGGAGGGAAGGGCAGAGAAAAGAAGAGCTAGGGAAGAGGGAGTGAAAGGGGAGGGGAGGGTATTTGAGGGAAGGCTCGAGTAGAGGAGAGATAGTCGAGGGAGGTAATGGAAGTTAGGGGAAGGGAACAGTAGGGGAGAGAAAAGACAGAAAAGGAAAGAAGTTAGGGAAGGAAAATGAAACAATGGGAAGGGAAAGGAAGGGAAGGGCAGAGGAGAGGAGTGATAGGGAAGCAAAGGAGGTAGGCAAGGGTAGGGAGGAAAGATATGGAAGGGATAGAGTAGAAAGAAAAAGGGCAGGAAGAAAAATGAGGGAAGGTGAGGAGAGCCGATAGGAGAGAAGAGCAGGAGAGAAGGGATGCAGGGGATAGTAAACGGGAGAAGATACCTTACCCCTTCCCCTCCATCGCCTGTCTCCTTCCCCACCCTTTCTTTACCTTTATTCGCGCTCTCCTCTCCCCAACTCTTTTCCCCCTTTTTATACCTTCCCTTCCCTTTCGCCCTCTCTCCTGCCCACCTTCACTTTCTCGTGTTCCCCCTCCCTGACCTTCCCTCATTTCCCCTTCCCTCCCATCTCTAATTCTACTTTTCCTTCTCTTCCATTTCAGCAGACTGAACTGAGCATGAAAAACACAAAACATCCAACCCTTTAACAAGAAAAGTTTAACAAGACATTCATTTTTTAGTGTTCAAATTTTTTATTAAACATATTTTTCATACATATTAAACAAACGCATTGCAAGGAATATAAACATCCATTTGCATCTAAATATAATATTTATAACATGAATGGGGTGCTAATGGTAATTTTATGTATGCGTTTTGGGGTGCAAAGGGTAATTTGAGATTTGATGGTGGGTATGGATTTTGGAGTGACAAGTGTAATTTTAGGGTTCAGTGTGGGTATGGGTTTTGGGGTGCAAAGGGTAATTTTAGGGATCAAGTAGGTATGGGTTTATGTGCGCCAAGGGAAGTTTTTGGGTTAGGGGAGGTGTGGGTCTCTATGGTGCGAAGGATAATTTTGGGGTTCAGGGTGGGTATGGGTTTTGGACTGTAAAAGGTTATTTTAAGGTCCAGGGTGGGTGTGGGTTTTGGGATGCCAAGGGTAATTTTAGGGTTCAGGGTAGGTATGGGTTTTGGGGTGCCACGTGTTTTTTTTAGTGTTCAGGGTGGGTATTTGGTTTTGGGTGACAAGGTTGAATTTAAGGTTCAGGGTGTGTGTGGGTTTTGGGGTGCCAAGGGTAATTTTAGGGTTCAGTATGGGATTGGTTTTGGCGAGCCAAGGGAAATTTTAGAGTTCAGGGTGGGCATGGGTTTTGGGGAGCCAAGGGTAGTTTTAGGGTTCAGAGTGAGTTTGGGTTTTTGGGTGCTAAGGGTACTTTTAGGGTTTGGGGTGGGTATGGGTTTTGGGGTGCCAAAGTTAATTTTAGGGTTCAGTGTGGGTATGGGTTTTTGGGGTGCTAAGGGTCATTTTAGGGTTAAGCCTGGGTATGGGTTATGAGGTGTCAAGGGTAATTTTGGGGTTCAGGGTGGGTATGAATTTTGGGGTGCCAAGGGTAATTTTGGGGTTCAGGGTGGGTGTTGATTTTGGGGTGCAAGGGTAATCTTAGGGTTCAGGGTAGGTAAGGGTTTAATATGCCAATGGTAATTTCAAGGTTCTTTGTAGGTATGGGTTTAGGGGTGTCAAGGTTATTTTTGGGGTATGGGGGATATAGGTTTTGGGGTGCCACGGGTAATTTTAGGTATTGGTTTTGGGGTCCAAAGGGTCATTTTAGGGTTCAGGGTAGTAATGGGTTTTGGGGTGCCAGGGGTAATTTTAGGTTTCAGGGTGGGTATGGGTTTTGGGGTGCTAAGGGTCATTTTAGGGTACATTGTAGGTATGGGGTGCCAAGGTTTTGTGGGGTTATGGGTTTTGGGGTGCTATGGGTAATTGTAGGGTCCAGGGTGGGTGTGGGTTTTGGGGTGTTGAGATACTTTAATTTTTGGGTTCATTGTAGGTATGGGTTTTGGGGTGTCAAGGTTATTTTTGGGGTATGGGGATATGGGTTTTGGGGTGCCACAGATAATTTTAGGTATTGGTATTGGGGTGCAAAGGGTAATTTTAAGCTTCAGGGTAGTTATGGGTTTTGGCGCGCCAAGGATAATTTTAGGTTTCAGGGTGGGTATGGGTTTTGGGGTGCTAAGGGTAATTTTAGGGTACATTTGGTATGGGGTGCCAAGGTTTTTTTGGGGGTGTTTTTTGGGGTGCTAAAAGTAATTTTAGGGTTCAGGGTGGGTATGGGATTCGGGGTGCTAAGGGTAATTTTAGGGTTCAGGGTAGGTATGGGTTTTGGGGTGCTAAAGGTCATTTTGGGGTTCAGGGTGGGTATGAGTTTTGGGGTGCCAAGGGAAATTTTGGGGTTCAGGGTGGGTGTGGGTTTGGGGGTGCCAGGGGTAGTTCTAGGGTTCAGGGTGGGTATGGGTTATAGCGTGCCAATCGTCATTTTAGGGCTCAGGATGGGTATGGGTTTTGGGGTGCTAAGGGTAATTTTAGGGTTCAGGATGGATGTGGGTTTTGGGGTGCCAAGGATAATTTAAGGGTTCGGGGGGTGTGGGTTTTGGAGCGCTAAGGGCAATTTTAGGGTTCAGTATGGGATGGGTTTTGGCTGAGCCAAGGGTAACTTTAGAGTTCAGGGTAGACATCGGTTTTAGGGAGCCAAGGGTAGTTTTAGGGTTCAGAGTGAGTATGGGTTTTGAGGTGCTAAGGATCATTTTAGGGTTGAGCCTGGGTATGGCTTTTGTAGTGCAAGGGTAATTTTGGGGTTCAGGGTGGGTATGGGTTTTGGGATGCCAAGGGTAATTTTGGGGTTCAGGGAGGGTGTGGGTTTAGGGGTGCCAAGCGTAACCTTAGGGTTCAGGGTGGGTATAGATTTTGGGCTGCCAAGGTTAATTTTAGGGTTCAGGGTGGGTATGGGTTTTTGGGTGCTAAGGGTCATTTTAGGGTTGAGCCTGGGTATAGGTTTTGTAGTGCAAGGGCAATTTTGGGGTTCACGGTGGGTATGGGTTTTAGGGTGCCAAGGGTACTTTTGGGGTTCCGGGAGGGTGTGGGTTTAGGGGTGCCAAGGGTAACAGTAGTGTTCAGGGTGGGTATGGTTTTTGGGGTGCTCAGGGTAATTTGGGGGTTCAGAGCATGTGTGGGTTTAGGGGTGCCAAGGGTAACCTTAGGGTTCAGGGTGGGTATGGGTTTTAGGGTGTCGAGGATAATTTGAGGGTTCAGGGTGGGTTTTGAGGTAGCAAGGGTAATTTTAGGGCTCAGGGTGGGTATGGGTTTAGGGATACCAAGGGTCGTTTTAAAGTTCAGTGTGGGTATGGGTTTTGGGGTGCCATGGGTGATTTTAGGGTTCAGGGTGGGTGTGGGTTTTGGGGTGCCAAGGGTAATTTTAGGGTTCAGTATGGGTATGAATTTTGGGGTGCAAAGGGTAATTTTGGGGTTCAGGGTGGGTGTTGGTTTTGGGGTGCAAGGGTAATCTTAGCGTTCAGAGTAGGTAAGGGTTTAGTATGCCAATGGTAATTTCAGGGTTCTTTGTAGGAATGGGTTTAGGGGTGTCAAGGTTATTTTTGGGGTATGGGGGATATAGGTGTTGGGGTGCCACGGGTAATTTTAGGAATTGGTTTTGGGGTCCAAAGGGTCATTTTAGGGTTCAGGGTAGTAATGGGTTTTGGGGTGCCAGGGGTAATTTTAGGTTTCAGGGTGGGTATGGGTTTTGGGGTGCTAAGGGTAATTTTAGGGTACATTTGGTATGGGGTGCCAAGGTTTTTTTGGGGGTGTTTTTTGGGGTGCTAAAAGTAATTTTAGGGTTCAGGGTAGGTATGGGTTTTGGGGTGCTAAAGGTCATTTTGGGGTTCAGGGTGGGTATGAGTTTTGGGGTGCCAAGGGAAATTTTGTGGTTCAGGGTGGGTGTGGGTTTGGGGGTGCCAGGGGTAATTCTAGGGTTCAGGGTGGGTATCGGTTATAGCCTGCCAATCGTCATTTTGGGGCTCAGGATGGGTATGGGTTTTGGGGTGCTAAGGGTAATTTTAGGGTTCAGGATGGATGTGGGTTTTGGGGTGCCAAGGATAATTTAAGGGTTCGGGGGGTGTGAGTTTTGGGGCACTAAGGGCAATTTTAGGGTTCAGTATGGAATGGGTTTTGGCTGAGCCAAGGGTAACTTTAGAGTTCAGGGTAGACATCGGTTTTAGGGAGCCAAGGGTAGTTTTAGGGTTCAGAGTGAGTATGGGTTTTGAGGTGCTAAGGATCATTTTAGGGTTGGGCCTGGGTATGGCTTTTGTAGTGCAAGGGTAATTTTGGGGTTCAGGGTGGGTATGGGTTTAGGGGTGCCAAGGGTAATTTTGGGGTTCAGGGCGGGTGTGGGTTTAGGGGTGCCAAGGGTAACCTTAGGGTTCAGGGTGGGTATAGATTTTGGGCTGCCAAGGTTAATTTTAGGGTTCAGGGTGGGTATGGGTTTTGGGGTACTAAGGGTCATTTTAGGGTTGAGCCTGGGTATGGGTTTTGTAGTGCAAGGGCAATTTTGGGGTTCAGGGTGGGTATGGGTTTTGGGGTGCCAAGGGTAATTTTGGGGTTCCGGGCGGGTGTGGGTTTAGGGGTGCCAAGGGTAACAGTAGTGTTCAGGGTGGGTATGGGTTTTGGGGTGCTAAGGGTAATTTTGGGGTTCAGGGCGGGTGTGGGTTTAGGGGTGCCAAGGGTAACCTTAGGGTTCAGGGTGGGTATGGGTTTTAGGGTGTTGAGGATAATTTGAGGGTTCAGGGTGGGTTTTGAGGTAGCAAGGGTAATTTTAGGGCTCAGGGTGGGTATGGGTTTAGGGGTACCAAGGGTCATTTTAAAGTTCGGAATGGGTTTTGGGGTGCCATGGGTGATTTTAGGATTCAGGGTGGGCTTGGGTTTTGGGGAGTCAAGGGTCGTTGTAGGGTTCAGAGTATAGGTTTAGGGGTGCTAAGGGTAATTTTAGGGTTCAGGGTGGGTATGGGTTTTGGGGTGCCAAGAGTAATTTTAGGGTTCAGGGTGGGTATGGGTTTGGGGTGCCAAGGTTAATTTTAGGGTTCATGGTGGGTATGGGTTTGGGTTGCTAAGGGTCATTTTAGGGTTGAGCCGGGGTATGGGTTTTGGGGTGCCAAGGGTAATTTTGGGGTTCAAGGTGGATGTGGGTTTTGGGGTGACAAGAGTAACCTTAGGAGGCAGGGTGGGTATGGCTTTTGGGGTACCAAGGTTCATTTTAAAGTTCAAGGTGGGTATGGGTTTTGATGAGCTAAGGGTAGTTTTAGGGTTCACAGTGGGTATGGGTGTTGGGGTGCTAAGGGTAATTTTAGGGTTCAGGGTAGGTATGAATTTTGGGGTGCTAAGGGTAGTTTTAGGTTTGAGACTGGGTATGGGTTTTGGGGTGCCAAGGGTAATTATAGGGTTCAGGATGGGAAAGGGTTTTGGGGTGCCAAGGAAAATTTTGGGGTTCAGAGTGGAGTGGGTTTTGGGGTGCTAAGGGTAATTCTAGGGTTCAGGTTGAGTATGGGTTTTAGGGTGCCAATGGTAATTTTAGGGCTCCGGTGGGTGTGGGTTTTGGGGTGCCAAGGGTAATTTTAGGGCTCAGGGTTGATATGGGTTTTCGGGAGCCAAGTGTAGTTTTAGGGTTCAGAGTGAGTATTGGTTTTGGGTTGCTAAGGATAATTTTTGGGTTTATTGTAGGTATGGGTTTTGGGGCGCCAATAGTAATTTTAGGGTTCAGGGTGGGTATGGGTTTTGGGGTGCTAAAGGTAATTTTAGGGTTGAGCCTGGGTATGGGTTTTGGGGTGCCAAGGGTAATTTTGGGGTTCAGGGTGGGTATGGGTTTTGGGGTGCCACGGGTAATTTTGGGGTTTAGGGCGGGTGTGGGTTTTGGGGTGCCATAGGTAACCTTAGGTTTCAGGGTGGGTATGGGTTTTAGGGTGTCAAGGGTAATTTTAGGGCTCAGGGTGGGTATGGGTTTTGGGGTAACAGGTGATTTTAGGGTTCAGTGTGGGTTTTGGGGTGCCAAGGGTAATTTTAGTTTTCAGTATGGGATGGGTTTTGGTGAACCAATAGTAATTTTAGTCTTCGTGGTGGGCG
This sequence comes from Lissotriton vulgaris, assembly GCF_964263255.1. Taxonomy (NCBI): domain Eukaryota; kingdom Metazoa; phylum Chordata; class Amphibia; order Caudata; family Salamandridae; genus Lissotriton; species Lissotriton vulgaris. The sequence goes on from NC_141696.1 coordinate 1,178,141,858, forward strand.
TGGGTTTTGGGGAGTCAGGGGTAGTTTTAGGGTTCAGATCAAGTATGGGTTTTGGGGTGCTATGGGTAATTTTAGGGTTCAGGGTGGGTATGGGGTTTGGGGTTCCAAGGTTAATTTTAGGGTTCAGGGTGGGTTTGGGTTTTGGGGTGCTAAGGGTCATTTTAGGGTTGAGCATGGGTATGTGTTTTTGGGTGTCAATGGTAATTTTAGGGTTCAGGGTGTGTATGGGTTTTGGGGTGCCAAGGGTAATTGTAGGGTTCTGGGTGGGTGTGGGTTTTGGGGTGCCACGGGTAACCTTAGGGTTCAGGGTGGGTATGGGTTATAGGGTGCCAATGGTAATTTTAGGGCTTAGGGTGGGTATGGTTTTTGGGGTGCCAAGGGTAATTTTAGGTTTCAGCGTGGGTGTGGGTTTTGGGGTGTCGAGGATAATTTAAGGGTTCAGGTTGGGTGTTGGTTTTGGGGTCCCAAGGGTAATTTTAGGGCTTGGGGTCGGTATGGGTTTTGGGGTACCAAGGGTAATTTTAAAGTTCAGGGTAGATAGGGGTTTGGGGGAGCCAAAGGTAGTTTTAGGGTTCAGAGTGAGTATGGGTTTTAGGGTGCTAAGGGTAATTTTAGGGTTCCTTGTAGGTATGGGTTTTGGGGTGCCAAGGTTACAAGGTTATTTTTGGGGTTATGGAGGGTATGGTTTGTTGGCTGCCACCGGTAATTTTAGGTATTGGTTTTGGGGTGCAAAGGGTAATTTTAGGGTTCAGGGTGGTTATGGGTTTTGGCGTGCCAAGGGTAATTTTTGGTTTCAGTTTGGATATGGGTTTTGGTCTGCTAAGTGTAATTTAAGGGTGCATTGTAGGTAGGGTGTGCCAAGATTATTTTTGGGGTTATGGGGGTATGGGTTTTGGGGTGCGAAGGGTAATTTTAGGGTTCAGGGTGGGTATGGGTTTTGGGGTGCTATGGATAGTTTTAGGGTTCATGGTAGGTATGAATTTTGGGGTGCTAAGGGTCATTTTAGGGTTGAGAAAGTGTATGGGTTTTGGGGTGCCAAGGGTCATTTTGGGGTTCAGGTTGGGTGTGGGTTTTGGGGTGCCAAGGGTAATTCTAGGGTTACGGTTGGGTATGGGTTTTAGGGTGCCACTGAAAATTTTAGGGCTCACGGTGGGTGTGGGTTTTGGGGTGCCAAAGGTAATTTTAGGGTTACTTGTAGGTATTGGTTTTGGGGTGCTAAGGGTACTTTTTGGGTTATGGGAGGTATGAGTTTCGGGGTGCCAAGGGTCATTTTAGGTATTGGTTTTGGGGTGCAAATGGTAATTTTAGGGTTCAGGGTGGGTATGGGTTTTGGGGTGCCAAGGAACATTTTAGGTTTTAGGGTGGGTATGGGTTTTGAGGTGCTAAGGGTAATTTTAGGGTTCAGTGTAGCTATGAGTTTTGGGGTGCCTGGGGTTATTTTAAAGTTCAGGGGGTATGGGTTTTGGAGTGTCAAGGGTAATTTAGGGGTTCGGTATGGGTTTTGGAGTGCTATAGGTAATTTATGCTGGGTATTGGGGTGGTAAGGGTATTTTAGCAATTTAAGGGGGTATGGGTATTAGGGTGGTATGGGTTATCTTAGGGTTTTAGGTTGATTAAAAAAATGAGATATATATATATATAGAGAGAGAGACAGGGAAGGGCACAGGACAGTAGAAGGGGATGGGTGGAGTTAGAAGGGTATAGGACTGAAGATAGGGATAGGTAAGAAGATAGAAAGGAAGGGTATAGGAGGAGAGAGAAAGAATGGAAAAAGAAGGGAAGGAAAGCAAGAAAAGAGAAGAAGAGGAGGGACAGGAAGGGAAGGGGAGGGGGAAAGGGGAAAAAGGGAAGAGGAAGTGAAACGGGGAGGGGAAAGAAAGAGAAGCGTAAGCATAGGAAAGGGGAGGGAAGGGGAAGGTTAGGAAAGGAGAGAAACTGGAAGTAAAGGGATTAGGATAGGAGGTGTTGGAAGGGGATAGGACAGAGGACAGGGAAAGGAAGGGAATGGACTGAAAGGAAAGAAAAAGGAGGGGAAGAAGAAAAGGGATGGAAAGTTGGGGTTGGAAGGGTAAAGGCGGAGACAGGGAAGGGCAGGGAAGGGAAAGGGCAAAAGCGCAAAGGAAAGGGAGAAGGGGAAAGGAAATGGGAAGGAGGAAAGGGGGAGGGAAAAAAGGGGTACAGAAAGGGGAGGAGAAAGGTTAAGGAAATTTGGAATGGAATATAAGAGGGAGGGGAGAAGGGAATGGAGAGGTAAAGTATGAGACAAGGAAGGTGTATAGGAGGAGACAAAAGAGGTGGGAAGGGATATAGGAGGAGACAGGGAATATAAGGGGTATAAAAGGAGACAGTGAAGGATGGGGGTATAGAAGGAAACAGAGAAGGGGTATAGGATTAGACAGGGAAGGGAAGGGGTACAGGAGGAGACAGTTAAGGGAAGGGAAGGAGTATAGGAGGAGGCAGGGAAGGGGCATGGGAGACAGGGAAGGGAAGAGGTATAGGAAAAGGCAGGGAAGGGGTATAGGAGGAGACAGGGAAGGGAATGGGTATAGGAGATCACACGGAAGGGGTATAGGGGAAGATGATTAGGAGGAGACTTGGAAGGGAAGAGATACAGAAGGAGACAGGGAAGGGGAGAAGCATAGGAGGAGGCAGGGAAGGGGTAAAGGAGACGGAAAGACGGGTTTAGAAGGAAAAAGGGGATGGGGAAAGGGAAGGGAAGAGAGGGATATAGGAGGAGACAGGGGATGGGTATAGGAGGAGGCATAAAAGGGGTATAGGAGATGGGGAGGACGGGTTTAGGAGGAAAAAGTGAAAGGGCATAGGGAAAAGGGGAGAGGGATATAGGAGGAGATAGGGAAGGGACGAGAGGGGCATAGGAGGAGTCAGGGAAGAAAAGGGAAAGGGTAATAGGAGGAGAGAGGGAAGAGAAGGGAAGAAGGAAAGGGAGGGAAAGTGGGGATTGGAAGGGTATAGGTAGAGACAGGAAAGGGGAAGGAAGGGAAGGGGAAAATGAAAAGGGAAAAAGAAAGGGACAAAGGAAAGGGGGAAAAGGAAAGGGATAAGGGAAGGGGAGGGGGAGGGGAGAAGATGAAGGGAAGGAAACGTAAACAAAAAGGGGAAGGGAAAGGAAGAGAAAAGAAGAGAAGTGAAGGGAAGGGGGAAGTAGAAGGGAAGGGGTGAGGGGTATATGAGGAGACAGGGAAGGGAAGTGAAGAGGTATGAGGGGACAGGGAAGGGATGGAATACAGGAGGTGACAGGGAAGGGAAACAGTATAGGAGATAGGGGAGTGGTATAGGAGGTGACCGGGAAGGATGGGGTAGAGGAGGAGACAGGAAAGGCAGGGGTATAGGAGAAGACATGGAAGCAGAATAGGAGAAGACAGGGAAGGGATATAGGAGACAGGGAAGGAAAGGGCAGGGGCATGGGGGAGACAGGGAAGGGTTATATGAAGAGACAGGGAAGGGAAAGGGTACAGGAGGAGACAGGGGAGAGGTATAGGAAAAGACAGGGAAGGGAAGGGGAAATGGAAAAGAGGAAAGGGGAAATGAAAGGGGAAGAGAAAGAAACGGGGGAGGAAAGGGAACAGACGGAATGAAAGGGAAGGGAGAAGGGAAGAAGGGGAGGGAAGAATGGAAGAGGATGGGTAAAGTAGGAGACAATGAAGGGGTATAGTTGGAGACAGGGAAGGGATATAGGAGGAGGAAACAGTGAAGGGAAGGTGTATAGAAGGAGGCAGGGAAGTGAAGGGTATAGAAGGAGATGGAAGGGAAGGGGGGCATAGGAGACAGGGAAGGGAGGGGTAAAGGAGGAGACAGGGGAGGGGTACATGAAGAGGTAGGGAAGGTAAGGGGTATAGGAGCAGTCAGGGTAAGGAATGAAAGGGAAGGGGTATAGGAGAAAACAGGGAAGGGGTATAGGAGGAGACTGGGAAGGGTTAAAGGAGGAGACAGGTAAGAGAGGGGATGTGTATTGGGGAGGCAGGGAAGGGGCAGAGGAGACAGGTAAGGGAGGGAAGGGGTATAGGAGGAGGCAGGGAATGGGTATAGGAGACAGGGAAGGAATGGGGTATAGGGGGAAAAAGAGAAGGGTTATGGGAAAAAGAGAAGGATATAGAAGGAGACAGGGAAGGGAAAGGTAATATGAGGAGACAGGGAAGAGCAAGGAAGAAGGAAAGAGAGGGAACGTGGGGGTTGTTAGGATATAGGCAGAGACAGGGGAGGGCAAGGAAAGGAAATGAAGAGAAGGGGAAAATAAAAAGGGGAAACGAGCAAAGGAAAGGGGAAAGGGCACAGCACAGAGAGGATGAGAAAAGAAAGGGGGAGGGGAAAGTGAAGGGGATAGGGGAGGGGGTGGAGGGGAGGGGAGGGATGAAGGGAAGGAAAGGTAAAGGAAGGGAGAAGGGAAGGGGGTATAGGAGGAGACAGGTAAGGGGAGGAAAGGCATATGAGACAGGGAAGGGAAGGGGTATAGGAGGAGACATGGAAGGGAAAGGCAGGGGTATAGGTGGAGATAGGGAAGGGAAGGGGTATAGGAGCAGACAGGGAAAGAAAGGGAAGGGGTACAGGACACATGGAAAGAACGGGCAGGGGTATAGGAGAAGACAGGGGAGGGAAGAGAAGGGGTATAAGAGGAGGAAGGGAAGAGGAAGGAGAAGCAGAAAAGGAAAAGGGCAAAGGAAAGGGGAAAGGCGAAGGAAAGGGGGAAGGGGAAAGGAAATGGGGAAGGAGAGGGGAGGGGAATGGGGGAGGGGAGGGGAAGGGGAAGGGAAAAGAAGGGAGAAGGGAAGAAGGGGAGGGGTATAAAAGGAGACGGAAAGGAAGGGGTATAAGAGGAGACAGCGAAGGGAAGGGTTATAGAAGGAGACGGGGAAATGAATGGGGTATAGAAGGAGATGGGAAGGGGAATAGGAGACAGGGAAGCATAGGGGTAGAGGGGGAGACAGGAAAGGCAGGGGTATAGGAGGAGACATGAAAGAGGTATAGTAGACAGGGAAGGGAAGGGATAATGGAGACAGGGAAGGAAAGGGCAGAGGTATGGGGAGACAGTGAAGAGAAGGGGTATAGGAAGATGCAGGGAAGGGAAAGGGGACAGGAGGAGACAGGGAAGAGGTATAGGAGGAGACAGGGAAAGGAAGGGAAAAGGGGAAAGGGGAAGGAAAGGAAAAGGGGGAGGAAAGGGAACAGACGGAGTATGAAAGGGAAGGAGGAAGGGAGAAGGGAAGAAGGGAAGGGGGAAGAATGGAAGAGGATGGGTAAAGTAGGACAGGGAAGGGGTATAGTTGGAGACAGGGAAGGGGTATAGGATGAGGAAACAGTGAAGGGAAGGGGTATAGAAGGAGACAGGGAAGTGAAGGGGTATAGAAGGAGACAGGGAAGGGATATAGGAGCGGGTAGGGAATGGAAGGGATATAGAGAAAACAGGGAAGGGGTATAGGAGGAGACTGGGAAGGAATAAATGAGACAGGTAAGAGAGGGGAGGAGGCAGGGAAGGGGCATAGGAGACAGTTAAGAGAGGGAAGGGGTATAGGAGGAGGCAGGGAAGGGGTATATGAGACAGGGAAGGAATGGGGTATAGGAGGAAAAAGATAAGGGGTATGGGGAAAAGAGAAGGATATAGAAGAAGACAGGGAAGGGAAGGGTAACATGGGGAGGTAGGGAAGGGAAGAAAAAGGAAGAAGGAAAGAGAGGGAAAGTGGGGGCTGGAAAGATATAGGCAGAGACAGGGAAGGGCAAGGAAAGGAAGAGAAGGAGAAAATGAAAAGGGGAAAGGGCAAAGGAAAGGGAAATGGGTAAAGCAAAGGGATAAGGAGAAAGAAAAAGGGGAGGGGAAAGGGAAGGGAAGTGGAGGGGTGGGGGATGAAGGGAAGGAAAGGTAAAAGAAGGGAGAAGGGAAGGGGGAAGTGAAAAAGGAAGGGGGAGGGGTATAGGAGGAGACAGGTAAGGGGAGGAAAGGCGTATGAGACAGGGAAGGGAAGGCGTTTAGGAGGAGGAAGGGAGGAAGGGAAGGGGTATAGGAGGAGAAAGTGAAGGGTATAGGTGGAGACAGGAGTGGTATGGGAGGAGACAGGGAAGGGATAGAGGAGACATGGAAGGCAGGGGAATAGGAGGAGACATGGAAGGGAGAGGGGATAGGAGAAGACAGGGAACTGCTATAGGAGACAGTGAAGGGGTATAGGAGGAGACAGGGAAGGGAAGGGGTATAGGAGGGCACAGAAGGGGTTTAGGAGTAGACAGGAAAGCGGTTTGGAGGAAAAAGGGAATGAAAGGGAAGGGGTATAGGACACAGGGAAGAAAAGAGCAGGGGTACAGGAGAAGACAGGGAAGGGAAGGAAAGGAGTATAGGAGTAGGCAGGGAAGGGAAAGGAAGGAGAAGCAGAAAGGGAAAAGGGCAAAAGAAAGGGGGAAGGGGAAAGGAAATGGCGAAGGAGAGGGGAAGGGAAAGGCAACGTGAGGGGAAGGGAAGAGAAGGGAGAAGGGAAGAAGGGGAGGCGAGGGGTAAAGTCGGAGATAGGAAAGGGGTACAGTTGGAGACAGAAGGGGAGGGAAGAGATATATGAAAGAGGGAAGGGGTATAAAAGGAGACAGGGAAGGGGTAAAGGAGGAGACGACAGTGAAGGAAAGGGGTATAGAAGGAGACAGGGAAGTGAAGGGGTAATAAAGGAGACAGGGAAGAGGTATAGGAGGAGACAGGGAAGGGAATGGGTATAGGAGGAGGAAGGGAAGGGGTATTGAAGTAGACAGGGAGGGAAGGGGTATAGGAAGGGACAGAGAAGGGGTATAGGAGCAGACACGGTATAGGAGAAAACAATGAAGGGGTATAGGAGGAGACTGGGAAAGGAAGGGATACAGGAGGAGATAGGTAAGAGAGGGGAGGTGTATTGGAGGAGGCAGGGAAGGGGTATAGGAGACAGGTAAGGGATGGGGTATAGTTGGAAAAGATAAGAGGTATGGGGAAAAAGATGGGTATAGAAGGAAACAGGGAAGGGAAGAGAAAGGAAGAATGACAAGGGGAGGAAAGTGGGGGTTGGAAGGGTATAGGCAGAGACAAGGAAAGGCAGGGAAGGGAAATGGAGGGAAGGGAAGTGGAAAATGAAGAGAGGAAAAGGGCAAAGGAAAGGGGAACGGGCAAAGAGAGAAGGAGACAGAAAAGAGGGAGGGGAAAGGGAAGGGAGTGGAGGGTGGGATAAAGGAAAGGTAAGGTAAAGGAAGTGAGAAGAGAAGGTAAGGGAAAAAGCAAGGGGGAAGGGGTATAGGAGGAGACAGGGAAGGGGTAATAGGGAGACGGGGAAGGGGTATAGACAGGGAAGGGGTATAGATAAGGAAGGGAATGGAAGGGGAAAGTATAGGGGGAAACAGGGAAGGGAAGGGGTTTAGGAGGAGAAAGTGAAGGGTATAGGTGGAGACAGGGGAGTAGCATGGGAGGAGAAAGGGAAGGGATAGAGGAGACAGGGAAGGCAGGGGTATAGGAGAAGACAGGGAACGGGTATAGGAGGAGACAGGGAAGGGGTATAGGAGTAGACAGGGAAGGGAAGGGGTATAGGAGTGGACAGAAGGGGTTTAGGAGATGACAGGAAAGCGGTTTGGAGAAGACAGGGAATGAAAGGGAAGGGGTATAGGACACAGGGAAGAAAAGTGAAGGGGTACAGGAGGAGACAGGGAAGGGAAGAGAAGGGGTATAGGAGTAGGCAGGGAAGTGAAGAGGAAGGAGAAGCAGAAAGGGAAAAGGGCAAAAGGGCGAAGGAAAGGGGAAAGGGCAAAGTAAAGGGGAAGGGGAAAGGAAATGGGGAAGTAGAGGGCAAGGAAAAGGGAACGTGAGGGGAAGGGAAGAGAAGGGTAGAAGGGAAGGCAAGGGGTAACGTCGGAGATAGGAAAGGGGTACATTTGGAGACAGAAGGGGAGGGAAGTGATATATGAAAGAGGGAAGGGGTATAAAAGGAGACAGGGAAGGGGTATAGGAGGAGAAGACAGTGAAGGGAAGGGGTATAGAAGGAGACAGGGAAGTGAAGGGGTAATAAAGGAGACAGGGAAGAGGTATAGGAGGAAACAGGGAAGGGAATTGGTATAGGAGGCGACAGGGAAGGGAAGGGGTATAGAAGGAGACAGGGAGGGAAGGGGTATAGGAAGAGGCAGGGAAGGGGTATAGGAGCAGACACGGTATAGGAGAAAACATGGAAGGGTATAGGAGGAGATTGGGAAAGGAAGGAGATAGGTAAGAGAGGGGAGGTGTATTTGAGGAGGCAGGGAAGAGGTATAGGAGACAGGTAAGGGATGGGGTATAGTAGAAAAAGATAAGGGGTATGGGGAAAGAGAGGGGTATAGGAGGAAACAGGGAAAGGAAGAAGGAAAGAGGAGGAAAGTGGGGGTTGGAAGAGTATAGGCGGAGACAAGGAAAGGCAGGGAAGGGAAATGGAGGGAAGGGAAGGGAAGTGGAAAATGAAAAGAGGAAAAGGGCAAAGGAAAGGGGAAAAGGCAAAGAGAGAAGGAGAAAAAAAGAGGGATGGGAAAGGGAAGGGGGAAGGGAGTGGAGGGTGGGATAAAGGAAAGGTAAAGGAAGTGAGAAGAGAAGGGAAGGAAAAAAGCAAGGGGAAGGGATATAGGAGACAGGGAAGGAGTAATGGGTAGACAGGGAAAGGGTATGGCTAGGGAAGGGGTATAGATAAGGAAGGGAATGGAAGAGAAAAGTATAGGAGGAAACAGGGAAGGGAAGGGGTTTAGGAGGAGAAGGGGAAGGGAGGAAGGCAAGGAGTATAGGAGGAGAAAGTGAAGGGTATAGGTGGAGACAGGGGAGTGGTATGGGAGGAGACAGGGAAGGGATAGAGGAGACAGGGAAGGCAGGGGAATAGGAGGAGTCATGGAAGGGAAGGGGTATAGGAGAAGACAGGCAACAGGTATAGTTTTAGACAGGGAAGGGGTATAGGAGGAGACAGGGAAGGGAAGGGGTATAGGAGGGAACATAAGGGGTTTAGGAGTAGACAGGAAAGCAGTTTGGAGGATAGAGGGAATGAAAGGGAAGGGGTATGGGACACAGAGAAGGAAAAGGCAGGGGTACAGGAGGAGACAGGGAAGGGAAGAGAAGGGTATAGGAGTAGGCAGGGAAGGGAAGAGGAAGAATCAGAAAGGGAAAAGGGCAAAGCCGCAAAGGAAAGGGTAAAGGGCAAAGGAAAGGGGGAAGGGGAAAGGGGAAAGGAAATGGGGAAGGAGAGGGGAAGGGAAAGGGAACGTGAGGGGACGGGAAGAGAAGGGAGAAGGGAAGAAGGGAAGAAGGGAAAGGGAGGGAAAAGGAGGGAAGGGGAGGGGTAAAGTCAGAGATAGGAAAGGGGTACAGTTGGAGACAGAAGGGGAGGGAAGAGATATATGAAAGAGGGAAGGGGTATAAAAGGAGACAGGGAAGGGGTATAGAAGGAGAAGACAGTGAAGAGAAGAGGTATAGAAGGAGACAGGGAGGGAAGGGGTATAGGAAGAGGCAGGGAAGGGGTATACGAGCAGACACGGTATAGGAGAAAACAGGGAAGGGTATAGGAGGAGATTGGGAAAGGAAGGAGATAGGTAAGAGAGGGGAGGTGTATTGGAGGAGGCAGGGAAGAGGTATAGGAGACAGGCAAGGGATGGGGTATAGTAGAAAAAGATAAAGGGTATGGGGAAAGAAAGGGGTATAGGAGGAAACAGGGACAGGAAGAAGGAAAGAGGAGGAAAGTGGGGGTTGGAAGGGTATAGGCGGCGACAAGGAAAGGCAGGGAAAGGAAATGGAGGGAAGGGATGTGGAAAATGAAAAGAGGAAAAGGGCAAAGGAAAGGGGAAAAGGCAAAGAGAGAAGGAGAAAAAAAAGAGGGAGGGGAAAGGGAAGGGGGGAGGGAGTGGAGAGTGGGATAAAGGAAAGGTAAAGGAAGTGAGAAGAGAAGGGAAGGGAAAAAGCAAGGGGGAAGGGATATAGGAGACAGGGAAGGAGTAATGGGTAGACAGGGAAAGGGTATGGATAGGGAAGGGGTATAGATAAGGAAGGGAATGGAAGGGAAAAGTATAGGAGGAAACAGGGAAGGGAAGGGGTTTAGGAGGAGAAGGGAAAGGGAGGAAGGCAAGGAGTATAGGAGGAGAAAGTGAAGGGTATAGGTGGAGACAGGGGAGTGGTATGGGAGGAGACAGGGAAGGGATAGAGGAGTCAGGGAAGGCAGGGGAATAGGAGGAGTCATGGAAGGGAAGGGGTATAGGAGAAGACAGGGAATGGAAGGGGTATAGGAGGGAACATAAGGGGTTTAGGAGTAGACAGGAAAGCAGTTTGGAGGATACAGGGAATGAAAGGGAAGGGGTATGGGACACAGAGAAGGAAAGGGCAGGAGGAGACAGTGAAGGGAAGAGAAGGGTATAGGAGTAGGCAGGGAAGGGAAGAGGAAGAATCAGAAATGGAAAAGGGCAAAAGCGCAAAGGAAAGGGGAAAGGGCAAAGGAAATGGGGAAGGGGAAAGGAAATGGGGAAGGAGAGGGGAAGGGGAAGGGAACGTGAGGGGACGGGAAGAGAAGGGAGAGGGGAAGAAGGGAAAGGGAGGGAAGGGGAGGGGTAAAGTCAGAGATAGGAAAGGGTTACAGTTGGAGACAGAAGGGGAGGGAAGAGATATATGAAAGAGGGAAGGGGTATAAAAGGAGACAGGGAAGGGGTATAGAAGGAGAAGACAGTGAAGGGAAAGGGGATATAAGGAGACAGAGAAGTGAAGGGGTAATAAAGGAGACAGGGAAGAGGTATAGGAGACAGGGAAGGGAATTGGTATAGGAGGAGACAGGGAAGGGAAGGGGTATAGAAGGAGACAGGAAGGGAAGGGGTATAGGAAGAGGCAGGGAAGGGATATAGGAGCAGACAGGGTATAGGAGAAAACAGGGAAGGGGTATAGGAGGGGACTGGGAAAGGAAGGGATACAGGGGGAGATAGGTAAGAGAGGGGAGGTGCATTGGAGGAGGCAGGGAAGGGGTATAGGAGACAGGAAAGGGATGGGGTATAGTAGTAAAAAGATAAGGGGTATGGGGAAAAAGAGATTTGTATAGAAGGAAACAGGGAAGGGAAGAGAATGGAAGAAGGAAAGAGGAGGAACGTGGGGGTTGGAAGGGTATAGGCAGAGACAATGAAAGGCAGGGAAGGGAAATGGAAGGAAGGGAAGGGAAGTGGAAAATGAAAAGAGGAAAAGGGCAAAGGAAAGGGGAAAGAGCAAAGAGAGAAGGAGAAAGAAAAGAGGGAGGGGAAAGGGTAGGGGGGAGTGGAGTGGAGGGTTGGATAAAGGAAAGGAAAGGTAAAGGAAGTGAGAAGAGAAGGGAAAGGAAGGGAAGGGATACGCACGGGGAAGGGATATAGGAGGATACAGGGAAGGGGTAATGGGGAGACAGCGAAGAGAATGGGTATAGACAGGGAAGGGAAGGGAATGGAAGGGAAGGTATAGGAGGAAACAGGGAAGGAAAGGGGTATAGGAGGAGAAAGGGAAGGGAGGAAGGGAGGAAGGGAAGGGGTATAGTAGGAGAAAGGGAAGGGTGTATGTGGAGACAGGGGAGTGGTATAGGAGGAGACAGGGAAGGGAAGGAAAGGAATAGAGGAGACAGGGAAGGCAGGGGAATAGGAGGAGATAGGATATGAAAGGGAAGTGGTATAGGAGATAGGGAAGGAAAGGGTATGGGTATGGGAGGAGACAGGGAAGGGAAGAGAAGGGGTATAAGAGGAGGCAGGAAAGGGAAGAGGAAGGAGTAGCAGAAAAGGAAAGGAAAAGAGCAAAAGGTCAAAGGAAAGGGGGAAGGGGCAAGGGGAAGGAGAGGGGAGGGGAAAGGGAAAGGAAGGGGAAGAGAAAAGAAGGGAGAAGGAAAGAAGGGAAGGGAAGGGGTATAAAAGGAGACAGGGAAAGGAAGGGGTATAGGAGGAGACAGTGAAGCGAAGGGGTATAGGAGATGGGAAGTACAGGGGTATAGAAGAAGACAGTGATGGGAAAGGGTATAGGAGGAGACAGGGAAGGGGTATAGGAAGGCGCAGGGAAGGGAAGGGGTATATGAGTAGACAGGGAAAGGAAGGGAAGGGGTATAGGAGGAGACTGGGAAGGGTAGGAATAAAGGAGGAGACAGGTAAGAGAGGGGAGGTGTATTGGAGGAGGCAGGGAAGGGGTATAGTGGTAAGGTAAGAGAGGGAAGGGGTATAGTAGGAGGCAGGGAAGGGGTAAAGGAGACCGGGAAAGGATGGGGTATCGGAGGAAAAAGATTATGAGTATGGGGAAAAAGAGAGGAGACAGGGAAAGGAAGGGTAATATGAGGAGACATGGAAGAGAAAGGAAGAAGGAAAGAGAGGGAAAGTGGAGGTTGCAAGGGTGCAGGCGGGGATAGGGAAGGGCAGGGAAGGGGAAAATGAAAAGGGGAAATGGGGGAAGGGCAAAGCAAAGGGAGAAGGAGAAAGGAAAAGGGGTGGGGAAAGGGAAGAGGAGAGGGAAGGGGTGGAGGGATGCATTGAAGGAAAGGTAAAGGGAGAAGAGAAGGGAAGGGGAAAGGCAAAACAGGTAAGGGGTGGGAAAGGCATAGGAGACAGGGAAGGAAATAGGTATAGGAGGAAGCATCGGAGGGAAGGGGTATAAGAGGAGACAGGGAAGGGGTATAGGAGGAGAAGGGGAAGGGAAGGGGTATAGACAGGGAAGGGAAGGAAGGGAATGGAAGAAAAGGGTATAGGAGGAAACAGGGAAGTGAAGGGGTATAGGAGGGGAAAGGGAAGGGGTATAAGAGGAGAAAGGGACGGGTATAGGTAGAGACAGGGAAGTGGTGTGGGAAGAGATAGAGGGAAGGGATAGAGGAAGAGACAGGGAAGGCAGGGGAATAGGAGACAGGGAAGGGACCGAGTATAGGAGAAAAAAAGGAAGGGGAATGAGGAAACAGGGAAGGGAAGAGTGGGGGATAGGATGAGACAGGGAAGGGAAAGGGCATAGACAGAGATAAGGAAGGTGTATAGGAGGAGACAGGGAATTGAAGGGTAATAGGAGGAGACTGGGAAAGGAAGAGAAGGGAAGAAGGAACAGGAGGTAAAGTTGGTTGGAAGGGTATAGGCGGACAAAAGGAAAGGGAAAAGAAGGGCTGGGAAGGCAAATGAAGGGAAGGGCGATATGAAAAAGGGGAAAGGGCAAAGGAAAGGAGGGAAGGGCAAAGGAAAGGGAAGAGAAAGGAAAGGGAGATGGGAAGGGGATGGGAGCGGAGGGTAAAGGGAAGGGAAGTTGAGTGTTTGTGAAGGGAAGGAAAGGAAAGGTAAATGGAAAGGGGGCGGGAAGAGAAGACAAAAGAGAAGAGAAGAGAAGAGAAGAGGAGAGGGGTATAGGAGGAGACAAGGAAGGGGAGGGAAGGCCTGTGAGACAGGGAAGGGGTATAGGAGACAGTGAAGTGGTATAGGAGGGGACAGGGGAGTGGTATAGGAGGAGACAGTGAAGGAAAGGGGTAGAGGAGGAGACAGGGAAGGCAGGTGTATAGGAGGAGACGTGGAAGGGAAGGGGTATAGGAGGAGACGCAGAAGGGAAGGGGTATTGGAGGAGACAGGGCATGGGTATAGGAGGAGACAGGGAATGGAAGATAAATTTGAGGTGGCAGGGAAGTGAAGGCAAAGGAAAGGGTACAGGAGGAGACAGGGAAGAGGTATAGGAGGAAGCAGGGAAGGCAAGGGGAGGGGTATAGGAGGGACAGGGAAAGGAATGGGCATAGGAACACAGGAAAGAGGAGGAAAGGGAAGGGGTGTAGGAGGAGATAGGGAAAGGAGGGTTATAGGAGGAGATAGGGAAGGGAAGTGGTATAGGAGGAGAAAGGGAACGTATATGGGAGGAGGGAGGGAAGGGGTATAGGAGGAGAAAGGGAATGTAAGGGGTATATGAGGAGGAAGGGAAGGGTTACAGGAGAAGACAGGAGCAGCTATAGGAGGAAATAGGGAAGGGGTTTAGGAGGAGACAGAGAAGCGGATGGGTTGGGTTCGTTTGGAGGGGTATACAAGAGGAGGCATAAAGAAGGAAAGGGAAAAGAAAGGAAAGGAAAGGAAAGGAAAGGAAAGGAAAGGAAAGGAAAGGAAAGGAAAGGAAAGGAAAGGAAAGGAAAGGAAAGGGTGAGAAGGCACAGCATGGTGGGGCAGAGTAGGGCAGGATGGCAAGGCAGAACAGGGAAGGAGGCCAGGATTGGAGGGCAGGGGGGCAGGAAGGCAAGAGGGATGGGCAGGAGGGCAGTGGGGTAGGGGAGAAGGGTGGGGCAGTGGAGCAGGGTGGGAGAACAAGAGGGCAGAGTGCAAGGAAGCAGGGCAGGGGAGGAGGGCAGAGCAGGGCAGGGGGCAAGGCAGGGTAGGAGGGCAGTATGGGTGGTAGGGCAGAGGGGCAAGGCAGGAGGTCGAGGGGCTGGGGGCAGGGCAGGAGGTCAGGGCAGGCGGCAAGGGGTTAAGGTAAAACAGGGGTCAGGGCTCCAGGAGTACAGGGTAGTCCAGGAAAGCAGAGCAGAAGGGAAATGCAGGGCAGGGCACGAGGGAAAGGAAGGACAGGAGGGCAAGGAACTGCAGGAGGGCAGGAAAGGACAGGAGGGCAGGGAATGGCAGGAGGGAAAGGAAGGCCAGGAGGGAAAGCGCAGAAAAGAAAGGAAGAGGGGGAGAGAAAGAGAGAGGGGTGGTGTGGGGGGAGGAAGGTAATGGAAATGAAAGAAAGGAAAAGAGAAAAGAAGAAAAGAAAAGGAAACGAAATTAAATGAAATGGACGGAAAAAGAGAAGATGAAAAGGGGAAAGGGAATTGGAATTTCAAGTCAGTTTCAAGTTTGGTTTCAAGTTCAGTTTGGTTTTCAGGGGAAAGGGTATTAGAATTTCAAGTCAGTTTCAAGTTCAGCTTGGTTTTCAGGGTATTAGAATTTCTCTCCTCTTCCTTTCTTTTCTGCGCTTTCCCTCCTGGCCTTCCTTTCCCTCCTGCCATTCCCTGCCCTCCTGTCCTTTCCTGCCCTCCTGCAGTTCCTTGCCCTCCTGTCCTTCCTTTCCCTCGTGCCCTGCATTTCCCTTCTGCTCTGCTTTCCTGGCCTACCCTGTACTCCTGGAGCCCTGACCCCTGTTTTACCTTCCTCCCTTGCCGCTTGCCCTGACCTCCTGCCCTGCCCCCAGCCCCTCGACCTCCTGCCTTGCCCCTCTGCCCTACCACCCATACTGCCCTCCTACCCTGCCTTGCCCCCTGCCCTGCTCTGCCCTCCTCCCCTGCCCTGCTTCCTTGCACTCTGCCCTCTTGTTCTCCCACCCTGCTCCACTGCCCCACCCTTCTCCCTACCCCACTGCCCTCCTGCCCATCCCTCTTGCCTTCCTGCCCCCCTGCCCTCCAATCCTGGCCTCCTTCCCTGTTCTGCCTTGCCATCCTGCCCTACTCTGCCCCACCATGCTCTGCCTTCTCACCCTTTCCTTTCCTTTCCTTTCCTTTCCTTTCCTTTCCTTTCCTTCCTTTCCTTTCCTTTCTTTTCCCTTTCCTTCATTATGCCTCCTCTTGTATACCCCTCCAAACTAACCCAACCCAACCGCTTCTCTGTCTCCTCCTAAACCCCTTCCCTATTTCCTCCTATAGCTGCTCCTGTCTTTTCCTGTAACCCTTCCCTTCCTCCTCATATACCCCTTACATTCCCTTCCTCCTACTTTACCCCTTCCCTTCCTCCTCCCATAGCCTTTCCCTTCCTCCTGCCATACGTTTCCCTTTCTCCTCCTATACCCCTCCCCTCCCTCCTCCCATATACGTTCCCTTTCTCCTCATATACCGCTTCCCTTCCCTGTCTCCTCCTATAACCCTCCTTTCCCTATCTCCTCCTACACCCCTTCCCTTTCCTCCTCTTTCCTGTGTTCCTATGCCCATTCCTTTCCCTGTCCCTCCTATACCCCTCCCCTTGCCTTCCCTGTTTCCTCCTATACCTCTTCCCTGTCTCCTCCTGTACCCTTTCCTTTGCCTTCACTTCCCTGCCACCTCATATACCCCTTATCTTCCATTCCCTGTCTCCTCCTATACCCATGCCCTGTCTCCTCCAATACCCCTTCCCTTCCGCGTCTCCTCCTATACCCCTTCCCTTCCACGTCTCCTCCTATACACCTGCCTTCCCTGTCTCCTCCTCTACCCCTTTCCTTCACTGTCTCCTCCTATACCACTCCCCTGTCCCCTCCTATACCACTTCACTGTCGCCTTTACCCCTTCCCTGTCTCACAGGCCTTCCCTCCCCTTCCTTGTCTCCTCCTATACCCCTCTCCTCTTCTCTTCTCTTTTGTCTTCTCTTCCCGCCCCCTTTCCATTTACCTTTCCTTTCCTTTCCTTTCCTTCCCTTCACAAACACTCAACTTCCCTTCCCTTTACCCTGCGCTCCCATCGCCTTCCCATCTCCCTTTCCTTTCTCTTCCCTTTGCTTTGCCCTTCCCTCCTTTCCTTTGCCCTTTTCCCTTTTTCATATCGCCCTTCCCTTCATTTGCCTTCCCTGCCCTTCCTTTCCCTTTCCTTGTGTCCGCCTATACCCTTCCAACCAACTTTACCTCCTGTTCCTTCTTCCCTTCTCTTCCTTTCCCAGTCTCCTCCTATTACCCTTCAATTCCCTGTCTCCTCCTATACACCTTCCTTATCTCTGTCTATACCCTTTTCCTTCCCTGTCTCATCCTATACCCCACTCTTCCCTTCCCTGTTTCCTCATTCCCCTTCCTTTTTTTCTCCTATACTCCGTCCCTTCCCTGTCTCCTATTCCCCTGCCTTCCCTGTCTCTTCCTCTATCCCTTCCCTCTATCTCTTCCCACACCACTTCCCTGTCTCTACCTATACCCGTCCCTTTCTCCTCTTATACCCCTTCCCTTTTCCCTCCTATACCCCTTCACTTCCCTGTTTCCTCCTATACCCTTTTCTTCCATTCCCTTCCTTCCCTTCCCTGTCTATACCCCTTCCCTTCCCCTTCCCCTTCTCCTCCTATACCCCTTCCCTGTCTCCTCTTATACCCCTTCCCTCCCATGCTTCCTCCTATACCTATTTCCTTCCCTGTCTCCTATGCCTTTCCCCCCTTACCTGTTTTGCCTTTCCCCTTCCCTTCTCTTCTCCCTTTACCTTTCCTTCAATGTATCCCTCCACCCCTTCCCTTCCCTCTCCTCTTCCCTTTCCCCACCCCCTTTCCTTTCTCCTTCTCCCTTTGCTTTGCCCTTCCCCCATTTCCCCTTTTCATTTTCCCCTTCCCTGCCCTTCCCTATCCCCGCCTGCACCCTTGCAACCTCCACTTTCCCTCTCTTTCCTTCTTCCTTTCTCTTCCATGTCTCCTCATATAACCCTTCCTTTCCCTGTCTCCTCTCTTTTTCCCCATACTCATAATCTTTTTCCTCCGATACCCCATCCCTTCCCGGTCTCCTTTACCCCTTCCCTGCCTCCTACTATACCCCTCCCCTCTCTTACCTTACCACTATACCCCTTCCCTGCCTCCTCCAATACACCTCCCCTCTCTTACCTGTCTCCTCCTTTATCCCTACCCCTCCCAGTCTCCTCCTATACCCCTTCCCTTCCTTTCCCTGTCTACTCATATACCCCTTCCCTGCGCCTTGCTATACCCCTTCCCTGTCTCCTCCTATACCCTTTCCCATCACTGTCTTCTTCTATACCCCTGCACTTCCCATCTCCTATACCCCTTCGCTTCACTGTCTCCTCCTATACCCCTTCCTTTCCCTGTCTCCTTTTATACCCCTTCCCTTCCCTTCTTTCCTTCTCCCTTCTTTTCTCTTCCCCTTCCGTTCCCTTTCCCCTCCCCTCTCCTTCCCCTTGCCCCTTCCCCCTTTCCTTTGACCTTTTGCTCTTTTCCTTCCTTTTCTGCTACTCCTTCCTCTTCCCTTTCCTGCCTCCTCTTATACCCCTTCTCTTCCCTTCCCTGTCTCCTCCCATACCCATACCCTTTCCTTCCCTATCTCCTATACCACTTCCCTTTCATATCCTATCTCCTCCTATTCCCCTGCCTTCCCTGTCTCCTCTATTCCTTTCCTTCCCTTCCCTTCCCTGTCTCCTCCTATACCACTCCCCTGTCTCCACATACACCCTCCCTTTCTCCTACTATACCCCTTCCCTTCCTCCCTTCCTCCCTTCCCTTTCTCCTCCTATAACCCTTTCCTTCCCTGTTTCCTCCTATACCTTCCCTTCCATTCCCTTCCCTTCCCTGTCTATACCCATTCCCTTCGCTGTCTCCCCATTACCCCTTCCCTGTCTCCTCCTATATCCCTTCCCCCGTGCGTATCCCTTCCCTTCCTTTCCCTTCTCTTCTCACTTCCTTTACCTTTCCTTTCCTTTATCCAACCCTCCACTCCACTCCCCCCCCTTCTCCCTTCCCTTTCCCCTCCCTCTTTTCTTTCTCCTTCTCTCTTTGCTCTTTCCCCTTTCCTTTGCCCTTTTCCTCTTTTCATTTTCCACTTCCCTTCCCTTCCCTCCATTTCCCTTCCCTGCCTTTCATTGTCTCTGCCTATACCCTTCCAACCCCCACTTTCCTCCTCTTTCCTTCTTCCATTCTCTTCCCTTCCCTGTTTCCTTCTATACACCTCTCTTTTTCCCCATACCCCTTATCTTTTTACTACTATACCCCATCCCTTACCTGTCTCCTATGCCCCTTCCCTGCCTCCTCCAATGCACCTCCCCTCTCTTACCTATCTCCCCCTGTATCCCTTCCTTTCCCAGTCCCCTCCTATACCCCTTCCCTGTTTTCTCCTATACCCTGTCTGCTCCTATATCCCTTCCCTGCCTCTTCCTATACCCCTTCCCTTCCTTTCTCCTTCTATACCCCTTCCCTTCCCTGTCTCCTCCTATACCCATTCCCTTCCCTGTCTCCTTTATTACCCCTTCACTTCTCTGTCTCCTTATATCCCCTTTCCCTTCACTGTCTTCTCCTTCTATACCCCTTCCCTGTCTCCTTTTATACCCCTTCCCTCTTTCATATATCTCTTCCCTCCCCTTCTGTCTCCAACTGTTCCCCTTTCCTATCTCTGACTTTGCCCCTCCCCTTCCCTCCCTTTCCCTTCTTCCCTTCTCCCTTCTCTTCCCGTCCCATCACGTTCCCTTTCCCTTCCCCTCTCCTTCCCCATTTCCTTTCCCCTTCCCCTTTTCCTTTGCCCTTTCCCCTTTCCTTTGCGCTTTTGCCCTTTTCCCTTTCTGATTCTTCCTCTTCCCTTCCCTGCCTACTCCTATACCCTTCTCTTCCCTTCCCTGTCTCCTCCTGTACCCCTGCCCTTTCCTTCTCTGTGTCCCATACCCCTTCCCTTTCATTCCCTGTATCCTCCAAACTGCTTTACTGTCTACTCCTAAACCCCTTATGTTCCTTCCTATACCCCTTCCCTTCCCTGTCTTCTCCTATACCCCTTCCCTGTCTAAAACTATACCCGTTGCCTGTCTTCTCCTATACCCCTTCACTTTTAATGACTCCTCCTATTCCCCTGCCTTCCCTGCCTCCTCTATCCCTTCCCTGTCTCCTCCCATACCACTCCCCTGTCTCCACCTATACCCTTCACTTTCTCCTCCTATACTCCTTGCCTTCCTCCCTTCCCCTTCTCCTCCTAAACCCCTTCCCTTCCCTGTTTCCTCCTATACGTTTCCCTTCCATTCCCTTCCTTATCTATACCCCTTCCCTATCCATACCCTTTCCCTGTCTACCCATTACTCCTTCCCTGTCTCCTATATCCCTTCCCCCTTGCTTTTTCCCTTCCCTTCTCTTCTCACTTCCTTTACGTTTCCTTTATCCCACTCTCCATTCCCTCCCCCCTTCCCTTCCCCTCCCTCTTTTTTTCTCCTTCTCTCTTTGCCTTTTCCCCTTTCCTTTGCCCTTTTCCTCTTTTCATTTGCCCCTTCCCTTCCCTTCCCTCCATTTCCCTTCCCTGCCTTTCCTTGTCTCCGCCTATACTCTTCCAACCCCCACTTTCCTCCTCTTTCCTTCTTCCTGTCCCTGTTTCCTCCTATACCCCTCTCTTTCCCCATACCCCTTATCTTTTTCTACTATACCCCATCCCTTACCTGTCTCCTACACCTCTTCCCTGCCTCCTCCAATACACCTCCCCTCTCTTACCTATCTCCTTCCTTTCCCAATCTCCTCCTATACCCTTCCCTGTTTTCTCCTATACCGTGTCTGCTCCTATACCCCTTCCCTGCCTCTTCCTATACCCCTTCCCTCCCTGTCTCCTTCTATACCCCTTCCCTTCCCTGTCGCCTCCTATACCAATTCCCTTCCCTGTTTCCTCCTATACCTCTTCCCTGTCTCCTTTATTACCCCTTCACTTCCCTGTCTCCTTCTATACCCCTTCCCTTCACTGTCTTCTCCTCCTATACCCCTTCCCTGTCTCCTTTTATACCCCTTCCCTCTTTCATATATCACTTCCCTCCCCTTCTGTTTCCAAATGTACCCCTTTCCTATCTCCAACGTTACCCCTTGCCTTCCCTTCTACCCTTCTCCCTTCTCTTCCCTTCCCCTCACGTTCCCTTTTCCTTGCCCTCTACTTCCCCATTTCCTTTCCTCTTCCCCTTTACTTTGCCCTTTCCCCTTTCCTTCGCCCTTTTGCCCTTTTCCCTTTCTGCTTCTCCTTCCTCTTCACTTCCCTGCCTACTCCTATACCCCTTCTCTTCCCTTCCCTGTCTCCTCCTGTACCCCTTCACTTTTCTTCCCTGTGTCCTATACCCCTTCCCTTTCATTCCCTGTCTTCTCCAAACCGCTTTCCTGTCATCTCCTAAACCCCTTCTGTCCCCTCCTATACCCCTTCCCTGTCTACTCCTATACCCCTTCCCTGTATCCTCCTATACCCAGTCCCTGTCTTCTCCTATACCCCTGCCTTCCCTGTCTCCTCTATCCCTTCCCTTTCTCCTCCCATGCTACTCCCCTGTCTCCACCTATACCCTTCACTTTCTCCTCCTATACCCCTTCCCTTCCTCCCTTCCCTTCCCTTTCTCCTCCTAAACCTCTTCCCTTCCCTGTTTCCCCCTATACTTTCCCCTTACATTCCCTTCCTTATCTATACCCCTTCCCTGTCTATACCCCTTCCCCGTCTCCCTATTACCCCTTCCCTGTCTCCTCATATACCCCTTCCCCCTTGCTTTTTCCCTTACCTTCTCTTCTCACTTCCTTTACCTTACCTTTCCTTTATCCCACCCTCCACTCCCTTCCCTTTCCCCTCCCTCTTTTCTTTCTCCTTCTCTCTTTGCCCGTTCCCCTTTCCTTTGCCCTTTTCCTCTCTTCATTTTCCACTTCCCTTCCCTCCATTTCCCTTCCCTGCCTTTCCTTGTCTCTGCCTATACCCTTCCAACCCCCACTTTCCTCCCTTTGTCATTCTTCCTTTCTCTTCCCTTCCCTGTTTCCTTCTATACCCATCTTTTTCCCATACCTATTATCTTTTCCAACTATACCCCATCCCTTACCTGTCTCCTATACCCTTTCCCTGCCTCCTCCAATACACCTCCCCTCTCTTACCTATCTCCTCCTGTATCCCTTCCTTTCCCAGTCTCCTCCTATACCCCTTCCCTGTTTTCTCCTATACCGTGTCTGCTCCTATACCCCTTCTCTACCTCTTCCTATACCCCTTCCCTCCCTGTCTACTTCAATACCCCTTCCCTTCCTCCTCCTATACCCATTCACTTCCCTGTCTCCTCCTATACCTCTTCCCTGTCTCCTTTATTACCCCTTCACTTCCCTGTCTCCTTCTATACCCCTTTCCTTCACTGTCGTCTCCTCCTTTACCCCTTCCCTGTCTCCTTTTATACCCCTTCCCTCTTTCATATATCTCTTCCCTCCTCTTCTGTCTCCAACTGTACCCCTTTCCTATCTCCGACTTTACCCCTCGCCTCCCCTTCTTCCCTTCTCCCTTCTCTTCCCTTCCCCTCACGTTGCCTTTCCCTTCCCCTCTCCTTCGCCATTTCCTTTCCCCTTCCCCCTTTCTTTTGCCCTTTCCCCTTTCCGTTGCCCTTTTGCCCTTTTCCCTTTCTGCTTCTCCTTCCTCTTCCCTTCCCTGCCTACTCCTATACTCCTTTCCTTCCCTTCCCTGTCTGCTCCTGTACCCCTGCTCTTTTCTTCCCTGTGTCCTATACCCCTTCCCTTTCATTCCCTTTTTCCTCCAAACCGCTTTCCTGTCTACTCCTAAACCCCTTCTGTGACCTCCTCTACCCCTTCCCTTCCCTGTCTCCTCCTATACCCCTTCACTGTCTCCTATAGCAGTTCCCTGTCTTCTCCTATCCCCTCTCCCTTCCTATTCCCCTGCCTTCCATGTCTCCTCTATCCCTTCCCTGTCTCCTCCCATACCACTCCCGTCTCCACCTATACCCTTCACTTTCTCCTCCTATACCCCTTCCCTTCCCCCCTTCCTCCTCCTAAACGCCTTCCCTTCCCTGCCTCATACGCCTTTCCTCCCCTTACCTGTCTCCTCCTATACCCCTCCCCCTTCCTTTTTCCCTTCCCCCTTCCCTTCTCCCTTCTTTTACCTTTCCTTCCCTTCATCCCCCACCCCTCCACTTCCCTTCCCTTTCCCCTCCCCTTTTTCTTTCTCCTTATCCCTTTGCTTTACCCATTTCCCTTTCCTTTGCCCTTTTCCCCTTTTCAATTTCTCCTTCCCTTCCTTTCCTTGCCCTTCCCTGTCTCTGCCTATATCTTTCCAACACCCACTTTCCCTCTCTTTCCTTCTTCCTTTTTCTTCCCTTCCCTACCTCCCCATGTTACCCTTCCCTTCCCTGTCTTCT
Source organism: Lissotriton vulgaris (assembly GCF_964263255.1). Taxonomy (NCBI): domain Eukaryota; kingdom Metazoa; phylum Chordata; class Amphibia; order Caudata; family Salamandridae; genus Lissotriton; species Lissotriton vulgaris. The sequence goes on from NC_141696.1 coordinate 1,178,164,540, forward strand.
TCTTTATCCTTCTCTTTTCCCCATACCCCTTATCTTTTTCCTCCTATACCCCATTCCTTCCCTGTCTCATATACCCCTTCCCTGCCTCCTCCTATACCCCTTCCCTCTCTTAACTGTCTCCTATGCCCCTTCCCTGCCTCCTCCCCTCTCTTACCTGTCTCCTCATTTATCCCTTCCCAGTCTCCTATACCCCTTCCCTGTTTTCTCCTATACCCCTTCCCTTCCATTCCCTACCCGCTCCTATATCCCTTCCCTGTCTCCTTCTATACCCCTTCACTTCCCTGTCTCCTTCTATACCCCTTCCCTTCACTGTTTCCTCATCCTATACCCCTTCCCTGTCTCCAACTATACCCCTTCCCTGTCCTACTTTACCCATCCTCTTCCATTCTTCCCCCTTCCCTTCTTCTCTTCTCCCTTCCTCCTTCCCTTTCATACTCCGTCTGTTCCCTTTCCTCCCCCTTTTCCATTCCTTCCCCTTTCCCCTTTTCCCTTTTCCCTTCCTTTCCCTGTCTCCTCCTATACCTCTTTCCTGTCTCCTCCTGTCCCCTTTCCCTTCCCTGCATCTTCCTATACCCCTTCTCTTCACTGTCTCCCCATACCTCTGCCCTTTCCTTCCCTGTCTCCTATATCCCTTCCCTTCCCTGTCTACTATACCTCTTCCATGTCTCCTCCTATACCCCTGCCTTTCCTGTCTCCTCCTCTACCCCTATCCTTCCCTGTCTCCTATACCCCTTCCCATCTCCTTCTATACCCCATTCACTTCCCTGTCTCCTTCTATACCCCTTCCCTTCACTGTCTCCTCTTATACCCCTTCCTTTCCGTCTCCTTTTATACCCCTCCCCTTCTTCCCTTCTCCCTTCTTTTCCCTTCCCCTCCCCCTCCCCTCCCCTCTCCTTCCCCATTTCCCCTCCCCTCTCCTTCCCCATTTCCTTTCCCCTTCCCCCTTTCCTTCGCCTTTCCCCTTTCCTTTGCCCTTTTCCTTTTCTGCTTCTCCTTCCTCTTCCCTTCCTCCTCTTATACCCCTTCTCTTCCCTCCCCTGTCTTCTCCTATACCCCTGCCCGTTCTTTCCATGTGTCCTGTACCCCTTCCCTTTCTTACCCTGTCTCCTCCTATACCCCTTCCCTTCCCTATCTCCACCTATACCCCTGCCCTTCCCTTCCATGTCTCCTCCTATACCCCTTCCCTTCCCTGTCTCATATGCCTTTCCTCCCCTTACCTGTCTCCTCCTATACCCCCTTCCCTTCTCCCTTCCTTTACCTTTCCTTCCCTTCATCCCTCCCCTCCCCTCCACCCCCTCTCCTATCCCCTTCACTTTCCCCTCCCCCTTTCTTTTCTCATCCTCTCTGTGCTGTGCCCTTTCCCCTTTCCTTTGCTCGTTTCCCCTTTTTATTTTCCCCTTCTCTTCATTTCCTTTCCTTGCCCTCCCCTGTCTCTGCCTATATCCTAACAACCCCCACGTTCCCTCTCTTTCCTTCTTTCTTGCTCTTCCCTTCCCTGTCTCCTCATATTACCTTTCCCTTCCCTGTCTCCTTCTATATCCTTCTCTTTTTCCCATACCCCTTCTCTTTTTCCCCCTATACCCCATTCCTTCCCTGTCTCCTATACCCATTCCCTGCCTCCTCCTATACTCCTTCCCTCCCTTGCCTGTCTCCTCTGCCCCTTCCCTGCCTCCCCCAATACACCTCCCCTCTCTTACCTGTCTCCTCCTTTAACCCTTCCCAGTCTCCTCCTATACCCCTTCCCTGTTTTCTCCTATACCCCTTCCCTTTCATTCCTTACCCTGACTGCTCCTATACCCCTTACCTTCCCTACCTCTTCATGTACCCCTCCCCTGTCTCCTCCTATACCCCTCCCTTCCCTGTCTCCTATGCCCCCCTTCCCTTCCGTCTCCTTCTATACCCTTCACTTCCCTGCCTCCTTCTATACACCTTCCCTTCACTGTTTCCTCCTCCTATATCCCTTCCCTGTCTCCAACTATACCCCTTCATTGTCTCCTACTTTACCCATCCTCTTCCATTCTTCCCCCCCCTTCTTCCCTTCTCCCTTCCCTTTCATTCCGTCTGTTCCCTTTCCTCCCCCGTTTCTTTCTCTTCCCTTTCCTCTTTTCCCTTTCCCCTTCCCTTCCCTGTCTTTTCCTATACCTCTTCCCTGTCTCCTCCTGTACCTTTTCCCTTCCCTGCCTCTTCATATAACCCTTCCCTGTCTCCCCCATGCCCCTGCCCTTTCCTTCCCTGCCTCCTATATCCCTTCCCTGTCTTCTCCTATTCTGCTTCCATGTCTCTTCCTATACCCCTGCCTTTCCTGTCTCCTCCTCTACCCCATCCTTCCCGGTCACCTCCTATACCACTCCCCTATCTCCTATACTGTTTCCCTTCCCCGTCACCTCCTGTATTCCTTCCCTTCCCTGTCCCCTCATACCTCTTCACTTCCCTTCCCTGTCTCCTCATATACCCCTCACCCCTTCCCTTCTACTTCCCCCTTCCCTTCACTTCTCTTCTTTTCTCTTCCTTTCCCTTCCCCTTTTTGTTTACGTTTCCTTCCCTTCATCTCCTCCCCTCCCCTTCCCCCTAACCTTCCCCTCCCCTTCCCTTATCCCTTTCCTTTTCCCCCTTTCCTTTGTCCCTTTCTTTTTCCCTTTTCATTTTCCCCTTCCCTTCCTTCCCCTTTCCTGTCTCTACCTATACCCTTCCAATCCCCACTTTCCCTCCCTTTCCTTCTTCCCTTCTCTTCCCTCTCTCCTCCTATTACCCTTTCCCCTTTCTTCCCTGACTCCTCCTATGCCCCTCTCGTCCCTTCCCTATCTCCTCCTATATCCCTCTCCCCTTTTCCCTATGCCCTTTCACTTTTTCCTCCTAAACCCGTCCTCCCCATCTCCTATACCCCTTTTATGCCTCCTCCTATACCCATCCCCTGTCTCCTCCTATATCCCTCTCTTCCCTTCCCTTTCCCCATCCCCTTTTTCCTTCTAAACCCGTCTTTCCGTCTCCTTTACCCCTTCCTTGCCTCCTCCTATGCTTCTCCCCTTCCCTGTCTCCTTCTGTATCTCTTCCCTTCCAAGTCTCCTCCTAATCATCTTCCCCTATACCCCTTCCGTGTGTTCTCCTATACCCATTCCCTTCCCTGTCTCCTCCTATACCCCTTCCCTGCATTTTCCTATACCTCTTCCCTTCCCTGTCTCCCATGCCCATTCCCTGCCTCCTCCTATCCTCCTTCCCTTCCCTTAACTGTCTCCTCCTGTACCCCTTCCCTTCCCTGTCTAATCCTATACCCCTTCTCTGTTTCCTTCTATACGCCCACCCTTCACTGTCTCCTTTTATACCCCTTATCTTCCCTGTCTCCTCCTATATCCCTTCCCACCTCTTTTGTCTCCTCCTATACACCTTCCTTGTCTCATACTTTACCTCTCCATTCCCTTCTCCCCTCCCTCTTATATTCCATTCCATATTTCCTTAACCTTTCTCCTCCCCTTTCTGTACCCCTTTTTTCCCTCCCCCTTTCCTCCTTCCCATTTCCTTTCCCCTTCTCCCTTTCCTTTGCGCTTTTGCCCTTTCCCTTCCCTGCCCTTCCCTGTCTCCGCCTTTACCCTTCCAACCCCAACTTTCCATCCCTTTTCTTCTTCCCTTCCCTTCCCCTCCTTTCCTTTTTCTTTCCTTTCAGTCCATTCCCTTCCTTTCCCTGTCCTCTGTCCTATCCCCTTCCAACCCCTCCTATCCTAATCCCTTTCCTTCCAGTTTCTCTCCTTTCCTAACCTTCCCCTTCCCTCCCCTTTCCTATGCTTCCGCTTCTCTTTCTTTCCCCTCCCTGTTTCACTTCCTCTTCCCTTTTTGCCCTTTCCCCCTCCCCTTCCTGTCCCTCCTCTTCTCTTTTCTTGCTTTCCTTCCCTTCTTTTTCCATTCTTTCTCTCTCCTCCTATACCCTTCCTTTCTATCTTCTTACCGATCTCTATCTTCAGTCCTATACCCTTCTAACTCCACCCATCCCCTTCTACTGTCCTGTGCCCTTCCCTGTCTCTCTCTCTCTATATATATATATATATCACTTTTTTTTAATCAACCTAAAACCCTAAGATAACCCATACCACCCCAATACCCATACCCCCTTAAATTGCTAAAATACCCTTACCACCCCAATACCCAGCATAAATTACCTATAGCACTCCAAAACCCATAACGAACCCCTAAATTACCCTTGACACTCCAAAACCCATACCCCCTGAACTTTAAAATAACCCCAGGCACCCCAAAACTCATAGCTACCCTGAACCCTAAAATTACCCTCAGCACCTCAAAACCCATACCCACCCTAAAACCTAAAATGTTCCTTGGCACCCCAAAACCCATACCCACCCTGAACCCTAAAATTACCATTTGCACCCCAAAACCAATACCTAAAATGACCCTTGGCATGCCGAAACTCATACATCCCATAACCCAAAAAGTACCCTTAGCACCCCAAAACCAATACCTACAATTAACCCTAAAATTACCTTTGGCACCCCAAAACCCACACCCACCGTGAGCCCTAAAATTACCAGTGGCACCCTAAAACCCATACCCAACCGTAACCCTAGAATTACCTTTGGCACCCCAAAACCCACACCCAACCTGAACCCCAAAATGACCCTTGGCACCCCAAAACCCATACACTTTCTCAACCCTAAAATGACCCTTAGCACCCCAAAATTCATACCTACCATGAACCCTAAAACTATCCATAGCACCCCAAAACCCATACCCACCCTGAACCCTAAAATTACCCTTCGCACCCCAAAACCCATACCCCCATAACCCCAAAAATAATCTTGGCACACCCTACCTACAATGCACCCTTAAATTACACTTAGCAGACCAAAACCCATACCCAAACTGAAACCAAAAACTACCCTTGGCACGCCAAAACCCATAACCACCCTGAACCCTAAAATTACCCTTTGCACCCCAAAACCAATACCTAAAATTACCGGTGGCAGCCATACCATACAAACCATACCCTCCATAACCCCAAAAATAACCTTGTAACCTTGGCACCCCAAAACCCATACCTAAAAGGAACCCTAAAATTACCCTTAGCACCCTAAAACCCATACTCACTCTGAACCCTAAAACTACCTTTCGCTCCCCAAAACCCCTACCTACCCTGAACTTTAAAATTACCCTTGGTACCCCAAAACCCATACCGACCCCAAGCCCTAAAATTACCCTTGGGACCCCAAAACCAACACCCAACCTGAACCCTTAAATTATCCTCGACACCCCAAAACCCACACCCACGCTGAAACCTAAAATTACCCTTGGCACCCCAAAACCCATACCCACCCTAAGCCCTAAAATTACCCTTGGCACCCCAAAACCCACACCCACCCAGAACCCTACAATTACCCTTGGCACCCCAAAACCCATACACACCCTGAACCCTAAAATTACCATTGATACCCAAAAACACATACCCATGCTCAACCCTAAAATGACCCTTAGCACCCCAAAACCCAAACCCACCCTGAACCCTAAAATTAACCTTGGAACCCCAAACCCCATACCCACCCTGAACCCTAAAATTACCCATAGCACCCCAAAACCCATACTTAATCTGAACCCTAAAACTACCCCTGACTCCCCAAAACCCACGCCCACCACGAAGACTAAAATTACTATTGGTTCACGAAAACCCATCCCATACTGAAAATTAAAATTACCCTTGGCACCCCAAAACCCACACTGAACCCTAAAATCACCTGTTACCCCAAAACCCATACCCACCCTGAGCCCTAAAATTACCCTTGACACCCTAAAACCCATACCCACCCTGAAACCTAAGGTTACCTATGGCACCCCAAAACCCACACCCGCCCTAAACCCCAAAATTACCCTCGGCACCCCAAAACCCATACCCACCCTGAACCCCAAAATTACCCTTGGCACCCCAAAACCCATACCCAGGCTCAACCCTAAAATTACCTTTAGCACCCCAAAACCCATACCCACCCTGAACCCTAAAATTACTATTGGCGCCCCAAAACCCATACCTACAATAAACCCAAAAATTCGCCTTAGCAACCCAAAACGAATATTCACTCTGAACCCTAAAACTACCCTTGGCTCCCTAAAACCGAAGTCTACCCTGAACTCTAAAGTTACCCTTGGCTCAGCCAAAACCCATCCCATACTGAACCCTAAAATTGCCCTTAGTGCCCCAAAACCCACACCCCCCGAACCCTTAAATTATCCTTGGCACCCCAAAACCCACATCCATCCTGAACCCTAAAATTACCCTTAGCACCCCAAAACCCATACCCATCCTGAGCCCCAAAATGACGATTGGCACGCTATAACCCATACCCACCCTGAACCCTAGAATTACCCCTGGCACCCCCAAACCCACACCCACCCTGAACCCCAAAATTTCCCTTGGCACCCCAAAACTCATACCCACCCTGAACCCCAAAATGACCTTTAGCACCCCAAAACCCATACCTACCCTGAACTCTAAAATTACTTTTAGCACCCCAAAAAACACCCCCAAAAAAACCTTGGCACCCCATACCAAATGTACCCTAAAATTACCCTTAGCACCCCAAAACCCATACCCACCCTGAAACCTAAAATTATCCTTGGCACGCCAAAACCCATAACTACCCTGAAGCTTAAAATTACCCTTTGCACCCCAAAACCAATACCTAAAATTATCTGTGGCACCCCAAAACCTATATCCCCATACCCCAAAAATAACCTTAACACCCCAAAACCCACACCCACCCTGGACCCTACAATTACCCATAGCACCCCAAAACCCATAACCCCATAAAACCTTGGCACCCCATACCTACAATGTACCCTAAAATGACCCTTAGCACCCCAAAACCCATACCCACCCTGAAACCTAAGTTTACCCCTGGCACCCCAAAACCCATTACTACCCTGAACCCTAAAATGACCCTTTGGACCCCAAAACCAATACCTAAAATTACCCAACACCTATATCCCCCATACCCCAAAAATAACCTTGACACCCCTAAACCCATACCTACAAAGAACCCTGAAATTACCATTGGCATACTAAACCCTTACCTACTCTGAACGCTAAGATTACCCTTGCACCCCAAAACCAACACCCACCCTGAACCCCAAAATTACCCTTTGCACCCCAAAATTCATACCCATACTGAACCCTAAAATTACCCTTGGCACCCCAAAACCCACACCCACCCTGAACCCTAAAATCACCCATGGCACCCCAAAACCCATACCCACACTGAACTTTAAAACGACCCTTGGTATCCCTAAACCCATACCCACCCTGAGCCCTAAAATTACCCTTGCTACCTCAAAACCCACCCTGAACCCTCAAATTATCCTCGACACCCTAAAACCCATACCCACCCTGAACCCTAAGGTTACCCTTGGCACCCCTAAACCCACACATGCTCTGAACCCCCAAATTACCCTGAGCACCCCAAAAACCATACCCACCCTGAACACTACTGTTACCCTTGGCACCCCTAAACCCACACCCTCCCGGAACCCCAAAATTACCCTTGGCACCCTAAAACCCATACCCACCCTGAACCCCAAAATTGCCCTTGCACTACAAAACCTATACCCAGGCTCAACCCTAAAATGACCCTTCGCACCCAAAAACCCATACCCACCCTGAACCCTAAAATTAACCTTGGCAGCCCAAAATCTATACCCACCCTGACCCCTAAGGTTACCCTTGGCACCCCTAAACCCACACCCACCCTGAACCCCAAAATTACCCTTGGAACCCCAAAACCCATACCCACCCTGAACCCCCAAATTACCCTTGCACTACAAAAGCCATACCCAGGCTCAACCCTAAAATGATCCTTAGCACCTCAAAACCCATACTCACTCTGAACCCTAAAACTACCCTTGGCTCCCTAAAACCGATGTCTACCCTGAACTCTAAAGTTACCCTTGGCTCAGCCAAAACCCATCCCATACTGAACCCTAAAATTGCCCTTAGCGCTCCAAAACCCACACCCCCCGAACCCTTAAATTATCCTTGGCACCCCAAAACCCACATCCATCATGAACTCTAAAATTACCCTTAGCACCCCAAAACCCATACCCATCCTGAGCCCTAAAATGACGATTGGCACGCTATAACCCATACCCACCCTGAAACCTAGAATTACCCCTGGCACCCTCAAACCCACATCCGCCCTGAACCCCAAAATTTCCCTTGGCAGCCCAAAACTCATACCCACCCTGAACCCCAAAATGACCTTTAGCACCCCAAAACCCATACCTACCCTGAACCCTAAAATTACCCTTAGCACCCCGAATCCCATACCCACCCTGAACCCTAAAATTACTTTTAGCACCCCAAAAAACACCCCCAAAAAAACCTTGGCACCCCATACCAAATGTACCCTAAAATTACCCTTAGCACCCCAAAACCCATACCCACCCTGAAACCTAAAATTATCCTTGGTGCGCCAAACCCCATAACTACCCTGAAGCTTAAAATTACCCTTTGCACCCCAATACCAATACTTAAAATTATCTGTGGCACCCCAAAACCCATATTCCCATACCCCAAAAATAACCTTGACACCCCAAAACCCATACCTACAATGAACTCGAAAATTAAAGTATCTCAACACCCCAAAACCCACACCCACCCTGGACCCTACAATTACCCATAGCACCCCAAAACCCATAACCCCATAAAACCTTGGCACCCCATACCTACAATGTACCCTAAAATGACTATTAGCACCCCAAAACCCATACCCACCCTGAAACCTAAAATTACCCCTGGCACCCCAAAACCCATTACTACCCTGAACCCTAAAATGACCCTCTGGACCCCAAAACCAATACCTAAAATTACCCGTGGCACCCCAAAACCTATATCCCCATACCCCAAAAATAACCTTGACACCCCTAAACCCATACCTACAAAGAACCTTGAAATTACCATTGGCATACTAAACCCTTACCTACCCTGAACCCTAAGATTACCCTTGCACCCCAAAATCAACACCCACCCTGAACCCCAAAATTACCCTTGGCACCTCAAAATTCATACCCACCCTGAACCCCAAAATTACCCTTGACACCCCAAAACCCATACCCAGGCTCAACCCTAAAATGACCCTTAGCACCCCAAAACCCATACCCACACTGAACCCTAAAATTAACTTTGGCACCCCAAAACCCATACCCACCCCAAACCCTAAAAGTACCCTAAGCACCCAAAAACCCAAACTCACTCTGAACCCTAAAACTACCCTTGGCTCCCCAAAACCCATGCCCACCCTGAACTCTAAAATTTCCCTTGGCTCGCCAAAACCAATCCCATACTGAACCCTAAAATTACCCTTGGCACCCCAAAACCCACACACACCCTGAACCTTAAATTCAACCTTGTCACCCAAAACCAAATACCCACCCTGAACACTAAAAAAAACACGTGCCACCCCAAAACCCATACCTACCCTGAACCCTAAAATTACCCTTGGCATCCCAAAACCCACACCCACCCTGGACCTTAAAGTAACCTTTTACAGTCCAAAACCCATACCCACCATAAACCCCAAAATTATCCTTCGCACCATAGAGACCCACACCTCCCCTAACCCTAAAACTTCCCTTGGCGCACATAAACCCATACCTACCTGATCCCTAAAATTACCCTTTGCACCCTAAAACCCATACCCACACTGAACCCTAAAATTACACTTGTCACTCCAAAATCCATACCCACCATCAAATCTCAAATTACCCTTTGCACCCCAAAACGCATACATAAAATTACCATTAGCACCCCATTCATGTTATAAATATTATATTTAGATGCAAATGGATGTTTATATTCCTTGCAATGCGTTTGTTTATTATGTATGAAAAATACGTTTAATAAAAAATTTGAACACTAAAAAATGAATGTCTTGTTAAAGGGTTGGATGTTTTGTGTTTTTCATGCTCAGTTCAGTCTGCTGTATCTTTGAGCTAGCGGAAATGGAAGAGAAGGAAAAGTAGAATTAGGGATGGGAGGGAAGGGGAAATGAGGGAAGGTCAGGGAGGGGGAACACGAGATAGTGAAGGTGGGCAGGAGAGAGGGCGAAAGGGAAGGGAAGGTATAAAAAGGGGGAAAAGAGTTGGGGAGAGGAGAGCGCGAATAAAGGTAAAGGGTGGGGAAGGAGACAGGCGATGGAGGGGAAGGGGTAAGGTATCTTCTCCCGTTTACTTTCCCCTGCATCCCTTCTCCCCTGCTCTTCTCTCCTATCGGCTCTCCTCACCTTCCCTCATTTTTCTTCCTGCCCTTTTTCTTTCTACTCTATCCCTTCCATATCTTTCCTCCCTACCCTTGCCTACCTCCTTTGCTTCCCTATCACTCCTCTCCTCTGCCCTTCCCTTCCTTTCCCTTCCCATTGTTTCATTTTCCTTCCCTAACTTCTTTCCTTTTCTGTCTTTTCTCTCCCCTACTGTTCCCTTCCCCTAACTTCCATTACCTCCCTCGACTATCTCTCCTCTACTCGAGCCTTCCCTCAAGTACCCTCCCCTCCCCTTTCACTCACTCTTCCCTAGCTCTTCTTTTCTCTGCCCTTCCCTCCCCTTCCCCATCTTCTCATACCTCCTTTTCCTTTCACTTCACTTTTCTTTTTTACCATTTCTTTCCTCTCCAAACTCTTTCCGTCCCCACCTCCTCATTCTCCCATTCCCCTCCATTCCCTATCTCTCCACTCTCCCCTTCACTTCCTTCCCTATCTATTCTCTCCCCGTCCCGCCTGATACAACCCTTTCCTTGCTTTCCTTTCCCTTCCCATTAGTTTCATTATCTCTTCTATCCCCTCCGCTTCTCTTTCCCTTCCCTTTTCTTTTCTTCTTTCCCTTCCTTTCTTTGCCAATGTCTTTCCCCATCTACCCTTTCCAGGCTTTTTAGCTATAGTTCCACCCTTTCCTCTTCTCTTCCCTTCCCTTCCCTCCCCTTCCTATCTGTACACTCTTCTTTCTCCCAAACCTTTCCTTCTCCGCCACTCCCTGTCCTCTCCTCTTCTCTCCCCCTCTCCTTTCCTCTCCTCCTTTCTCCTCTTCTCTGTTCATGTTAGAATTGGGGGTCTCTGGTTGGCGCAGGTTTGTACTTGCGACAAGCAGGGACCCTCTCCTCTAAGTCAGGGCAAAGGATTACTCCCAGAAATAACCCCTGCTCGCCCTTTAGGTAGTGTGGCGCAAGCAGTCTAGGCTAAACTCTGGAGTACATAGGGTTAAACATTTGCAACATCACACACAATGACCATCAACCCACCACACAATGACACTAGACTGTATTTCTGTAAAAATATCTTCTTTATATATATCTTTAGATCAGGCTTGTAAATACAATCTTTGCGTAGTTTAAGAAAATGGTTCCAGCAACTCTCAATAGACCATATATACTCTTCCAGCAGTGCCTTGTAAATACAGTCTTTTTACTTTCTAAAAGTGGTTCCAGTTATTCTCTGATTATGTCACAGGTCTTTATATCAGCGTTAAAAGAATTGTTCTTGTGCTTTTAATAAAAAAGGGTTGCGGACTCTTCCCTAGTCCTGGTACGTTCCTCCAGCAAGCATTTCACTCAGCCAGGGCCTCTCTGCGCCCACGATCGGACCCGGTCTGCCCAATCCCACACTTCTAGCGGGATCGGCGGCCGGGGAGTCACTGTCAGCCTGACGAGCGCGCTGCACGGCTGTCAGGGGAGAGAGCGGGGGCCCGGGGAGCGCTCACTGCGCGGCTCCGGGGGCTTGGCTGAGGCAGATGGCGGTGCGAGCGAGGCGGGACAGGGGCTCGCACCGCGGGACGGGAAACAGTACCTTTGTCTTTTTTGAAGGGGTCGGGTGCAGGCCGGCTCGGCGGTCCACGTCGCGGTGTCTTCCTCCCGGGGTTGGAGCGAGCGGCGGCTCGGCTCTGGCTCGGAGGTTGGCGTTGCGGCGCGGGTCGGGCAGACGGCGACACACCTCAGGTCCTGGAAAAGGGGGGCAGAGCCCCGGGTAGCAGCGTGAGGCGCACACAAGCCTCTCAGGTCACAGCAGATACTTGGCCAAGTCCGTTCTTGCGATGCTTCGCAGTTAGGCAGGCGGTAGGGACGGTGATTAGGCCAGCGAGGCTGGGCCTTACGGTGTCACCTGGTGCCGGCCAGTTAGCAGATGCGGTGCTCGGCGGGACGGGGTGCCAAGGGCCTCTTAGGAGGGGCGCAGGGATTCTTTCACGGCGCGCTCCTCTTTCCTTCAGCAGCTGTGCCGATCGGATTGATGGCTCACAGCAGCTCCTTCTTCCAGGGGGACAGGGTAGCGCCCACTGTTCCTGGGGCGCTGGTCAGGGGGCAAGTTCACAGCAAGCCCTTGGAGATCTTGGTAAAAGTTTGGCAGAAGGTGGATAAAAGCAAAGTCTTTCAGTCTTTCTTCTCCTGCTCTCCTTCAGCAGCAAGGCACCCACCACAGGCCAGTCTCTTGGGGTCAGAGTCAGTACTTCTCCTTGCAGCTTCCAGGGTCCTTCTCTTCAGGCAGAGCTTCTTCTTTGCGCAAACTGGATCTAATTTACAAGGAGCAGGGCTCCTACTTTTATACCCAGTTTCTTTTGTTCTTACAGGCCAGGGGGGCCTCTGCATAACTGTTCTCAGTCCCTGAGCACTTGTGATGGGTACTTCTGCTTCTGCAGTCAGTGTGAGGGCAGGCACATCAGCCGCTCCCCAGGGGGGCGGAGCCGGCATTGTGAAGACAGGGGCAGCTTGAGCACTTTGTTGACAAGCTTCGGTCCTTCCTGGTCCAGGTGCAGGCTGAGTCATCAGTCGCTCCCCAGGGGGGCGGAGCCAGCATTGTGGAGGCAGAGCACAGCCTGATGCATCATTCAGGGAAACTCCCACCTCCCACTAAGGTGTCATCCTGCTATTCACCCACTGTCCACACCCAGCCCTGTCACTCACACAACTCAGACAGTCAGATACACACAAGAGCAGAGGCGGGCTGAAATGGTTAGGCAAGCAAATGCTAACTTTCTAAAAGTAGCATTTGCAAACCCAGGATATTAAAATAAACTTTACTAAAAGAAATATTTTATTATTCTGAGTTCAGGCATACTAAACATGACTCTCTACCATGTTCCCTGAGCCTGCTGGGTTTATAGAGTGTAATAAATTCCAGCAGCCCATTCTGGCCTAAAGGGAGCAGGTAGCCTTACAATAGTGAAAAACGAATTTGGTTGTAATTCACTACTAGGACATGCCACACACATCAGGGCTTGTCCTACCTTACACTTACAATGCACCCTGCCCTCAGGCCTACCATAGGGGTGACTAATATGAAGTTAAGGGAAGGTTTAGGGGCTGGCAGTGTGTGCACTTGCCCAGCCAGCATGACAGTACCAGACTGCACGCAGGTTCTGCAGTGGCAGACCCTAGATACATTTTAAGGCTGCTTCTGTGGGTGGCGCAATCAGCGCTGCAGGCCCACTAGCAGTATTGGCATTTACAAGCCCTGGCACTCCTGGTGCACTTTACTAGGGACTAACAATAAATCCAATGAACCAATCATGGACATCAATCACATGTACACTTTTCAGTAGGGAGAGCATATGCACTTTAGCACTGGTCAGCAGTGGTAAAGTGCCCAGAGTCATTAAACCAAACAAAATAGGTCAGAGAGAGTATTGGAGGAAGGCAAAAAGTTTAGGGATGACCCTGCCAAGAGGCCCAGGTCCAACACAACCCCCTTCCAGCCAAAACGCAGGGTAGACCAATCACCACTGTGATGGGCTTCCCTGCTTAGGGCGATAGAACATGGACCTGGCCCGCAACAGCAGGGGCACATTCCAGTTCTACGCCAATCAGAACCTATTTTAAATCCTCTGTACATACTCTCAGGGTCCACCCAGCTACTCCATGGGGCACCCTTCTCTTCCTCTGTGGACACCACCTGTGCAGCCTCTAACCTTAACTTGATCACAGGTGTGTCCCAACAGACAGTCATCAAATCACAGTGGCCACTGACAGTAGTCAGGGCTGAGACCCAGGCCTCATGCCTCTCAGGGCTCCCAAACCTCTGTGGCCTCAGAGAGTGGGGGGCAGTAGCCCCAGGTGCTTGGCACCCTTTGTCCACTCTCCCTCCTGTCAGGTCAGGTATGTCATCCTGGCACTGACTCACCAGCTCCAGGCCTCTACCTGGCAGCTGGACCCAAGACTGGGGTGGGCTTTCCCACACCCGGTCCTCCTCCTTGGGGCTCTGTACCCTCCCACCTGGAGTGGTACCCCCTTCCAGAATTGTCAGGGCACCTGTGGCAGGTGACCTGCACAATTCGCCCACCAGTTCAGGGGTGCTATCCTGCAACTGGGGCACCAGGTCAGGGGGGACACCCTGCACCTGGCCCTTAAACCTAGGGTCTAGACCCTCTAGTTGAACCGGGGTCAGAGGCGAGGACTTCCTCCCTCTGCACCCCCTTCCAGAGTACTGCCCACTCCCAACTGGAGTGGTACCCCTAGAAGTGACATGGGTCAGGACACTGATTACAGTGGCCCCGCCCTCCAGGTCAGACAACACCTGAACCTGGCTCTCCAACTCAGGGACCCAACCCTGCAGTTGAACACTTGCCTGACGCACCAGGACTTTCCAGGGAGCACGCATGCCCCCCCTGAGGGTGGCACATAGCTCATGTACCGTGCGACAGTCTGCCTGGCGCAGATCTCCCAACCCCTGTCCATCTGACAGTGCGGGAAGATCCCCCAGGACAGAAGTGGTGTCCCCATGGTCATTCAGTGGGGACGCAGCCCTGCTGGCTGGCCCCTGACCCACTGGTTCTTCCACTGGGGACTCTTTCCCCCTCTCGCCCCTCCTTCTGGACTTCTGCACCCTCCCAACTGGAGTGGTACTGCCAGACACCAGAACTACTGGAGCTCTGTTTACAGAGCCTCCACGTTCTCTAGCCACTGGGGGATCCCCCTCAGCGGGTGACTCATCCGGACAGCCTAGGCTCCCCACCTGGTGTTCCCTTAAAGAACCATCCAGGCTCTGAGACTGAGGTTGGGCACTACCGGGACAAAACCCATTCTCACTCCTTCCCCTCAAGGACAGGACGTGAGGCCCTACACCCCTCTCACTACTACAGGACCTATCTGGGCTACTCTGCGCCACTCCCACCACTCTGGGCTGGAAGATACCTGAGCCACTCCCCACAGGATCACACCCCAATGCCTCTCCAGACCCTCCGGAATCCACCACAAGGTCTGCCTCCAATGTGAGCTCCCTGGGGTCAGAGAACTCACTCTCAAACAGGTGTTGGCATAGCTCTGGAAAACTGGGACTTAAAGTATGCTCTCCCACAATTGGATCACACAGCCCCCTAGCAGGGTTAACCAAACTATCCTTCACCTCACCATCCAGCGCCTCACACACATACTGCACACCATCCTTCTGAGACTGGCCAGACAGTAGCGGACTGTCTCTGTCACACAACCCACACTCTTCTGGGCGGTCCTTACACTCACCCACCAGGACCTCAACCATGGGGGACTCCCTCCCACCACTAGGACCATGAACTCCTACGCCAGTCACCCTATTCCCTTCAGGGTCGCTGCGCACTACTGGAGCTACCTCATGCCCTTGAACCTCCTGGTGTAAGTTAACCCCCTCCAAGTCAGGTGCCATATCTCTAGGTGCGCGCACTATGCTGTCAGCACTAGATACCTTAATGTTGCTGCCACCATCTGAGCTGGACTCCACCTCCAACTCAGCAAAGCTCAATCTCTGAGCTACACATATTTCTTGTTGCTGGGCTGAAGCCCTCCTGGCCTCAAGCCCCTCGAGCTCCATGTCAAGTTTCCTCATCCTTAAGTCATGCGCAAGCTCCATTTTCATTTCTTCCAGGGCTAACTTCCTAGATTCTAGCTCCAGTTGGCAATTCAATTTCAGCTCCGCCAACTTCATTTCATGTTCTCGGGTGGCCTGTCTGTCCGCCAGCTCCTCTGGTGACAGACCTCGGCCAGAAACACTGCTACCCAATGGGGAGGTTGCACCCCTCCACTCTGGAGTCAGGGGTCCCTCCAGCTGCTGTTCTGCATCCTCAAATTCAAAATCCTTTCCAGGGGCATTCCTTGCCTTGACCCAGGCCCTCAGCGCCTTTTGGAACTGCTCCCTTCTGGAGAGTCCGGTCATGGAAATGTTCAAATTTTTGCAGAAGCTCTTGAGCTGTTTCCCAGTATAGTTTTCTAGTTTCTCCCAATCACAGTCAATAGAAGAAATGGATGGTGCCTTTTCCATTTTCATTGACACCGGCATGACGTAACACACATGGAGATCTCTTCTAGCAACACATAAATCAAAAAAAGTCTGTGGCTTAGGTTACTGGATTGTAATCACTGTGCAATGGTCACTAGTCAATGTATGGACACTGCAAATGTAAATTCGAGATCCTCACCGCTGCGTCCAATGTTAGAATTGGGGGTCTCTGGTTGGCGCAGGTTTGTACTTGCGACAAGCAGGGACCCTCTCCTCTAAGTCAGGGCAAAGGATTACTCCCAGAAATAACCCCTGCTCGCCCTTTAGGTAGTGTGGCGCAAGCAGTCTAGGCTAAACTCTGGAGTACATAGGGTTAAACATTTGCAACATCACACACAATGACCATCAACCCACCACACAATGACACTAGACTGTATTTCTGTAAAAATATCTTCTTTATATATATCTTTAGATCAGGCTTGTAAATACAATCTTTGCGTAGTTTAAGAAAATGGTTCCAGCAACTCTCAATAGACCATATATACTCTTCCAGCAGTGCCTTGTAAATACAGTCTTTTTACTTTCTAAAAGTGGTTCCAGTTATTCTCTGATTATGTCACAGGTCTTTATATCAGCGTTAAAAGAATTGTTCTTGTGCTTTTAATAAAAAAGGGTTGCGGACTCTTCCCTAGTCCTGGTACGTTCCTCCAGCAAGCATTTCACTCAGCCAGGGCCTCTCTGCGCCCACGATCGGACCCGGTCTGCCCAATCCCACACTTCTAGCGGGATCGGCGGCCGGGGAGTCACTGTCAGCCTGACGAGCGCGCTGCACGGCTGTCAGGGGAGAGAGCGGGGGCCCGGGGAGCGCTCACTGCGCGGCTCCGGGGGCTTGGCTGAGGCAGATGGCGGTGCGAGCGAGGCGGGACAGGGGCTCGCACCGCGGGACGGGAAACAGTACCTTTGTCTTTTTTGAAGGGGTCGGGTGCAGGCCGGCTCGGCGGTCCACGTCGCGGTGTCTTCCTCCCGGGGTTGGAGCGAGCGGCGGCTCGGCTCTGGCTCGGAGGTTGGCGTTGCGGCGCGGGTCGGGCAGACGGCGACACACCTCAGGTCCTGGAAAAGGGGGGCAGAGCCCCGGGTAGCAGCGTGAGGCGCACACAAGCCTCTCAGGTCACAGCAGATACTTGGCCAAGTCCGTTCTTGCGATGCTTCGCAGTTAGGCAGGCGGTAGGGACGGTGATTAGGCCAGCGAGGCTGGGCCTTACGGTGTCACCTGGTGCCGGCCAGTTAGCAGATGCGGTGCTCGGCGGGACGGGGTGCCAAGGGCCTCTTAGGAGGGGCGCAGGGATTCTTTCACGGCGCGCTCCTCTTTCCTTCAGCAGCTGTGCCGATCGGATTGATGGCTCACAGCAGCTCCTTCTTCCAGGGGGACAGGGTAGCGCCCACTGTTCCTGGGGCGCTGGTCAGGGGGCAAGTTCACAGCAAGCCCTTGGAGATCTTGGTAAAAGTTTGGCAGAAGGTGGATAAAAGCAAAGTCTTTCAGTCTTTCTTCTCCTGCTCTCCTTCAGCAGCAAGGCACCCACCACAGGCCAGTCTCTTGGGGTCAGAGTCAGTACTTCTCCTTGCAGCTTCCAGGGTCCTTCTCTTCAGGCAGAGCTTCTTCTTTGCGCAAACTGGATCTAATTTACAAGGAGCAGGGCTCCTACTTTTATACCCAGTTTCTTTTGTTCTTACAGGCCAGGGGGGCCTCTGCATAACTGTTCTCAGTCCCTGAGCACTTGTGATGGGTACTTCTGCTTCTGCAGTCAGTGTGAGGGCAGGCACATCAGCCGCTCCCCAGGGGGGCGGAGCCGGCATTGTGAAGACAGGGGCAGCTTGAGCACTTTGTTGACAAGCTTCGGTCCTTCCTGGTCCAGGTGCAGGCTGAGTCATCAGTCGCTCCCCAGGGGGGCGGAGCCAGCATTGTGGAGGCAGAGCACAGCCTGATGCATCATTCAGGGAAACTCCCACCTCCCACTAAGGTGTCATCCTGCTATTCACCCACTGTCCACACCCAGCCCTGTCACTCACACAACTCAGACAGTCAGATACACACAAGAGCAGAGGCGGGCTGAAATGGTTAGGCAAGCAAATGCTAACTTTCTAAAAGTAGCATTTGCAAACCCAGGATATTAAAATAAACTTTACTAAAAGAAATATTTTATTATTCTGAGTTCAGGCATACTAAACATGACTCTCTACCATGTTCCCTGAGCCTGCTGGGTTTATAGAGTGTAATAAATTCCAGCAGCCCATTCTGGCCTAAAGGGAGCAGGTAGCCTTACAATAGTGAAAAACGAATTTGGTTGTAATTCACTACTAGGACATGCCACACACATCAGGGCTTGTCCTACCTTACACTTACAATGCACCCTGCCCTCAGGCCTACCATAGGGGTGACTAATATGAAGTTAAGGGAAGGTTTAGGGGCTGGCAGTGTGTGCACTTGCCCAGCCAGCATGACAGTACCAGACTGCACGCAGGTTCTGCAGTGGCAGACCCTAGATACATTTTAAGGCTGCTTCTGTGGGTGGCGCAATCAGCGCTGCAGGCCCACTAGCAGTATTGGCATTTACAAGCCCTGGCACTCCTGGTGCACTTTACTAGGGACTAACAATAAATCCAATGAACCAATCATGGACATCAATCACATGTACACTTTTCAGTAGGGAGAGCATATGCACTTTAGCACTGGTCAGCAGTGGTAAAGTGCCCAGAGTCATTAAACCAAACAAAATAGGTCAGAGAGAGTATTGGAGGAAGGCAAAAAGTTTAGGGATGACCCTGCCAAGAGGCCCAGGTCCAACAGTTCTCCTCTCTTTTCCTTTACTCTTCCCTTCCATTCCTTTCCCCTTCATTTCTCTTACTTACTTCCCTAACTCTTCCTTTCCCTTTCCTAGTTGCTCTCCTCCCTTTACCTCCCTTCCCTATCTCTCCACACTTCTCATCTCCTCAGCGTCTCTTCCTCTTTACACACACTTTTCTTGACGTTCCACCCTCCCCTCACCTTCTTTCCCTTTCCCAGTCACTTAATTTTGCTACCTCTCCTCTCCCCTCCTACATTTACTTCCCTTTTATAATATCCTTCCCTACCCTTCCCTGTCTCTCCCCCAAACCTCTCCCTCCATTCCTTTCATTCTTCCCTATCACCTCTAGTATTACCCTATTATCCTCAATTTCATTCTCTTCCTTTCCCATTTCTCCACTTTCCTGCCTTGCCTTCTCCTCCCATCCGCTCTCCTCACCTTTCCTTGCCTTTAACTCCCCTCTTCCGTTCTCTTCTAGTTCCTCTGTTTCCCTTCCTATCTACTCCCCTTCCTTCCCTTGCCTTTACTCATCTCCCCTTCCATCTCCTCCCCATCTCTTCTCTCCGTTTTCTTTTCCTCCTCATGCCTTCTCTCCCCTTTGTCTCTTCTAATCCCTTCCCTCTTCCCATTCCTTTCCCTCTCTTTTTTCTCCTCACTTCCATCCTTAATTTCTCCCCCCTTGTTCCCCTCCACTCCCAACTTTTCTACCTATTCCTTCCATTGTATCTCCTTCCCTCTTCTCCTCCCCTTCCTGCCTTCACTTCCCATTTCCCTTACACTCCTTTACCTTAGCTTTTTCTACTTTCCTGTCTAACCCTCCCTTCCCCTCCCTCTCTACTTCTATTCCCTTCCCTCTTCCCTTCAATTCCCTTTGGTTCTCTTCCTTACTTATCTAGCTCTCCTCCCCCCTTTCCTTTCACTTCCCCTACCTTCCTTCCCTATTTTAGCTCTCCCTTTCACTTACCTTACCTATCTCTCCACTCTTCTCTTCTCATATCCACTCTCCTCAGCTTTCCCCTTTCCATGCACTTTCGGGAAAGTGCATGGAAAGGGGAAAGCTGAGGAGAGTGGATATGAGAAGAGAAGAGTGGAGAGATAGGTAAGGTAAGTGAAGGGAGAGCTAAAATAGGGAAGGAAGGTAGGGGAAGTGAAAGGAAAGGGGGGAGGAGAGATAGATAAGTAAGGAAGAGAACCAAAGGGAATTGAAGGGAAGGGAATAGAAGTAGAGAGGGAGGGGAAGGGAGGGTTAGACGGGAAAGTAGAAAAAGCTAAGGGAAAGGAGTGTAAGGGAAATGGGAAGTGAAGGCAGGAAGGGGAGGAGAAGAGGGAAGGAGATACAATGGAAGGAATAGGTAGAAAAGTTGGGAGTGGAGGGGAACAAGGGGGAGAGAAATTAAGGATGGAAGTGAGGAGAAAAAAGAGAGAGAAAGGAATGGGAAGAGGGAAGGGATTAGAAGAGACAAAGGGGAGAGAAGGCATGAGGAGGAAAAGAAAAGGGAGAGAAGAGATGGGGAGGAGATGGAAGGGGATATGAGAAAAGGCAAGGGAAGGAAGGGGAAAAGATAGGAAGGGAAACAGAGGAACTAGAAGAGAACGGAAGAGGGGAGTTAAAGGCAAGGAAAGGTGAGGAGAGCGGATGGGAGGAGAAGGCAAGGCAGGAAAGTTGAGAAATGGGAAAGGAAGAGAATGGAATTGAGGATAATAGGGTAATACTAGAGGTGATAGTGAAGAATGAAAGGAATGGAGGGAGAGGTTTGGGGGAGAGACAGGGAAGGGTAGGGAAGGATATTATAAAAGGGAAGTAAATGTAGGAGGGGAGAGGAGAGGTAGCAAAATAATTAAGTGACTGGGAAAGGGAAGGAAGGTGAGGGGAGGGTGGAACGTCATGAAAAGTGTATGTAAAGAGGAAGAGACGCTGAGGAGATGAGAAGTGTGGAGAGATAGGGAAGGGAGGTAAAGGGGAGAGAGCAACTAGGAAAGGGAAAGGAAGAGTTAGGGAAGTAAGGAAGAGAAATGAAGGGGAAAGGAATGGAAGGGAAGAGTAAAGGAAAAGAGAGAGGAGAACAGAGAAGAGGAGAGGAGAAAGGAGGAGAGGAAAGGAGAGGGGGAGAGAAGAGGAGAGGACAGGGAGTGGCGGAGAAGGAAAGGTTTGGGAGAAAGAGGAGTGTACAGATGGGAAGGGGAGGGAAGAGAAGAGAAGAGGAAAGGGTGGAACGATAGCTAAAAAGCCTGGAAAGGGTAGATGGGGAAAGACATTGGCAAAGAAAGGAAGGGAAAGAAGAAAAGAAAGGGAAGGGAAAGAGAAGCGGAGGGGATAGAAGAGATAATGAAACTAATGGGAAGGGAAAGGAAAGCAAGGAAAGGGTTGTATCAGGCGGGACGGGGAGAGAATAGATAGGGAAGGAAGTGAAGGGGAGAGTGGAGAGATAGGGAATGGAGGGGAATGGGAGAATGAGGAGGGTGGGGACGGAAAGAGTTTGGAGAGGAAAGAAATGGTAAAAAAGAAAAGTGAAGTGAAAGGAAAAGGAGGTATGAGAAGATGGGGAAGGGGAGGGAAGGGCAGAGAAAAGTAGAGATAGGGAAGAGGGAGTGAAAGGGGAGGGGAGGGTACTTGAGGGAAGGCTCGAGTAGAGGAGAGATAGTCGAGGGAGGTAATGGAAGTTAGGGGAAGGGAACAGTAGGGGAGAGAAAAGACAGAAAAGGAAAGAAAATGAAACAATGGGAAGGGAAAGGAAGGGAAGGGCAGAGGAGAGGAGTGATGGGGAAGCAAAGGAGGGAGGCAAGGGTAGGGAGGAAAGATATGGAAGGGATAGAGTAGAAAGAAAAAGGGCAGGAAGAAAAATTAGGGAAGGTGAGGAGAGCCGATAGGAGAGAAGAGCAGGAGAGAAGGGATGCAGGGGAAAGTAAACGGGAGAAGATAGGAGACATAGCTAAGGGGATAGAGAAGACAAGGGAGGGAAGGAGAGATATGGGGACGCGAACAGGAAAGATAGAGAAGAGAAGAAAAGGGGATAGTGGACGGGAAGGTTAGGAGAGCAGATGGGAGAGGAGAGGCAATGAGGGAAATAGATAAAAGGGAAGAGGAAAGGAAAGGAAAGGAGAGGATACATAAGCAGTGGAAGAGAAGGAAAGGGTTAGAAGGGAGAGGAGCTATACGGAAGGGACAGGAAAGGGAAGGGAAGAGGAATGGAAAGGAATGTGAAGCGTAGGGGAGACAAGGAAATGGAAGATGCAGGGAGGGGATAGGGATTAAGAAATGGGGAGTGAGGTGAAGGAAAGGGGAGAGTTGAGACAGCGAAGGTACGTGATGGGAAAGAGAGCGGAGGAAGGGTAGAGAATGGGATATGATACAAAAATTGGGGTAGCAAGGAAGGAAAGGGGGATGGTGGGAAGGCGAGGGGAGAAAAGGGAAGGGCAAAGAAAAGCAGAGACAGAAGGAAGGGAAAGGACATGGGAGGGAATGGAAAGGGAAGGTTAAGGGAGAGATATCGAAGGGAGGGGTAGGGGGATGAAAGGGAAGGGATAGAAAAGCAAAGAATGTATGGGAAAGGGAGAGGAGAGCAAGGTAAAGGCATAAAGGGAATGGGAGAGGAGAGATAGGGAAGGAAGGAACAGAAGGGAAGGAGGGAGGAAGTGAGGGGAGAGATAAGCTAGAGAAGGGTAGGGGAAGGGTAAAGGAAATGAATGGAGGGGAGAGGGGAGGGGAGGAGAGATGGGAAGGACAGAAGGGAAGGAGAGGCAAGAGAAGATAAGCCAAGAGATAGGGAATGGAGAGGCCGGGGGGGAAAGGGACGGGTAAGGAAAGGATATGGAACAGGGGATGGGATGGAAATTGAAGGTGAGGAGAGGAAAAGAGAGATAGGCAAGAGGCCTAAAGAAGAGACAAGCAATATGTAAGGAAGAAAGTGAGGGGAAGGTAAGAAGGGGAGGGAATGGTAGAGGAAGGAGAGATAAGGAAGTAATGGAGAGATAGGGAAGGGAATGAAATGGAAGGGGAGATGGAAATGGATGGAAGTAAGAGGAAAGGCAATGAAAGGGAGGGTTTAAGAGGAAGGGGAGGGAGAGTGGAGGAGAGAGGGAGAAGAAAGGGAAGGAAATTTAAGGGAAATGGAAAGGGAAGTGAAGCAAATGGAGGAGAAGCGAAGGAGATGAAGAGGATGGAAGGCGAAAGGATAAAAGAGAAAGGGTAGGAAGGAAGGCGAGTGGAGGGGAGAGGAAGGAAGGGGAAGAAAGGTAAGGGAGAGGCGATGCAGAGAAGGAAGGGGAAGGACATTTGAAGGGAAATTATGAGAAGGAAAAGAGAACAGAAGGGGCTAGAAGAAATTGGAAAGGAAGGGGAGATGAGAGGAGAGTTAGGGAAGGGAAGTGAAGAGGAGATAGTCAAGGGAAGCGATGAGAAATAGCAATGGGATATAGAGGAAAAGGAATGAAAGGGAAGAAAGGAGACGGGAGGGAAGGGGAACGGTTATAAGAGATAGGGTAGAGTGGAAGGGAAGGGCATTGGATGGGAGGCGGGGACAGGAGAGGAAAGGGTAGAAGAATGAAGGGTAGAGGAGAAGAAATATAGAGAAGGAAGGGGGAGGGAGGGAGGGAAAGGAAGGAAGAGGGACGGAGGGCTCCCCTTCCTTTTCGGAGCCTGCTCAGCCCCCGCAGCTTCGGCCTCTCCCTGCCCCGAGCTGCAGCCGCCTGCAATGGTCCTCCCCGTCCGGTGTCCCCGAGTGTAATGCTGCAGCTGCCTGGTTACCAGCCTCTTATACCAAGAACACGTCACAATGGAGGCTTTTCAGCGTGTCATCATACATCACTGCTGTGTGGGTGATACCATGTGTTTCAGTTCAACAGGGGGAGCAGGCAAGGCACGGTTATTGTGCATTTTATTGAGATAATTTAACTTTTTT
Organism: Lissotriton vulgaris; assembly: GCF_964263255.1. Classification (NCBI taxonomy): domain Eukaryota; kingdom Metazoa; phylum Chordata; class Amphibia; order Caudata; family Salamandridae; genus Lissotriton; species Lissotriton vulgaris. The sequence continues at coordinate 1,178,188,492 of NC_141696.1, forward strand.
GTCACAAAATGATCCTGTTATTAACCTGAATAAGATCCAATCCTACCCGATATACTTCCCCAACAGTGGTCTCTCCTTTTCTCTCCGCTGCCGTGACGGCCTCCCCCCTGCATTTACTCTGCGCCTCGTGACATCGCATTGGAGCGCCTGTTAGGTCATAAGTGTTCCATTCACAGGATTCTGCTTCTGGTGCCGCTGGGAAGGCACGCGCCTTTCAAGCGTATGTCAAACGTGGTTGTTTTTAGTCTTCGTTTAAAATCAATTACATTTTAATTGTACGTCTTATTCTCACAACTTGCTTGCATGGCGCCCTTTCCTTACATTGTACAAGTTAAATGATTTTTACTGGGACATATCCGCATCTCTGTCCAGGTTCTCCCCTAGTCCAGTAAACCGCGTTATACCTTTTAAGAAATGTTTGTATTGATATAAATACAAACGTACTTGTTCTCATACGGTGAATATTATAGTGAACAGAAGGGGCCAGACTTTGAGTCTCGCCTCACGAGACCTGTAGTTCGAACCCTGCGCAATGCTGGCCGCTCGGTCAGGTCGTCCTTAGTGCGTCCGTAGATGCGGTTTCTGTGGGTCTAATTGTTAACAATTGAAAACTGCTCCTCGTCTCCTGCAGGAAGCACAGTGCGCGTCTTTGCTGAAGGACGAATGTGTAAAGTCTCTGATTGAAAGGTACTGGCCCAGCTCTTTACAACCTGTGCCGGAAGGGGGCGCTAATGTCTCATATATACGCATGGTTGGAATAAACGTGAACATTTTGCCACCTCGAACACCAGGAGATAAGACCAGGGAATGACTGACATGTCTGGAGTGCGCGTGAAAGAGGAATGATTAGGGTGACCAACTGGCACGGCTGCATATTCAGGATGGTGGGTGTGAACATTCAGGACATCGGGTTAAAATTCAGTACAAAAATTCAGGACAGAAGGTCAAAATTCATGTACAGGCAAATCAGAGGAGGTCGCGCAATAGTTAGTATATGAATAAGTAAATTAACAACCAAAATAACTACAAGTCAAAAAAAGTTCATATTAGGTTGAGAAGATCGTGCACTTCATGGTTTATCAGTATGCACGCAGTTTTGAGCAACTGCAGTTCTTTTTGTGGGAATTCATTTGATCATAATCTATTTATATAATTCTTTTCTCTCTATTCTTTAAAATCATATTTTATTTTATTTTCATATTTCCCTATTCCATATTCACATTAATTTTTTTGTTCCTTTTTTCATTTGATCATCCTCTTGTCCTTCCTTTATGTTTAATCTGTTTTATAGCCCATACTCAGTTTCTTCCTTCGTTTTCTCACTCCATTTGTGTCATACGTTTTTTTGATTTAGCCATTTTAATAATTTATCTTTCTGTTCCCGCTTTTGCCAACTTCTGCATCCTTTGGGCCCCCTCCCCACGGCTGCATTACGGTGATTATTCTTGTTTTGATTATTAGGTTCTTATCCTGTCTTGTGCTGACCTGGGAGCCAAGTTAGGATGGGTGATGAAACTCTTTTATCTGACGCAGTCCATTTATATAATTTCCATCGCCACTAGAACATGGGTAACGTTGGGGACACGTGTGTTGTGGCTCCCTTGCACTGCTAGTAGCATGACACTGTACTGCGTGGTATGACTGGGCCATGAAAAGTATATTTTCTTGTTTTTATTATTGTTAGGTCTGATTATCCAAGGCCTTTTGATTTTATAAAAATTATATTTATTATAGTCTCAATTATAGGGTCTTTCAGTCAGCCTTTCTCGCCCATTGGTCTCTTGTTATGTCATTCATATAGTCTTCTGTCCACTACAACATACAACATGAGGTAATGGTTCAGCCCACTTCAGCCACTGGCTAAGTTATCGATGAATGACAGCATTCTGCTCTTTCACAGGGAGTACATGCACAGACAAAGTAGTTATCCTCAGTGCCAGGGACTACTTTGAGTGCATTTTAAAACCAAAATCTTTTTTCCTTTTAGGCAATTTTTTAAATTCGTTTTGGCCTGGCTGCTCCCTTATCAATAAAGTTGTAGAGAAGCCATGAGAAAACAAAATAAGCATTGAAAAAGCCAAAAGACTGGCAGCCTACTCCAGATCTGTTGACTTGCCCAAAGCTTTTTTATTTTGTTGTTGTTTATTGTGTTCACAGCACACATGCATTACATTTAAATGTTAATGATATTTAAACACACTTTTTAAGTGACAACCCCAGTTCCAGTTCTGGATGCCTGACATCAAAGACTTGTCACAGGGGTTCAAGATGGTGGAATTCGAACAGCTTGATAACGCTTCCTTCAAAGCCCTTATGTGTACAGTAAAGTAGGGCTCCCCCGATGATCCGATTAAACCATATCTGATACATAAAGCTGAGGAGATTCTTATCCCCATCTTTGTGACCCTAACTAACCTTTCTTTGTCCACTGCGGTGGTGCGTGCTGGGTGGAAACTTGCTAAAGTCATCCAGCTTTAATAAAAATCTATTCTAGTCCCTTCCTACCTGATAGCGATCGACCCATTTGTCTCATTCCCTTTCTGTGGACAGTGGTAGAGAAATATCTGAACTGTCTCCTGGTGGATTTCTTAGCTCGCCCGTGCACCACTATGGTCAGCCTAAACTGGTGACTTTGTCCCGGCCGGACGTGACCAGATATCCTCAATGGTGCTTTTTGCTTCTTGCTGTTATTTTCTACTATACATTTTACATTTTGATATCACCGAGTCTACTAATTGGATATTTGTTGTTTTTGTTCAGAGCTAATTTTCTAAACTGGTAAGGGATCATTTGGCGTTATCACCATTTTACTGTAAGTAGTGTTGCACAAATACTTTTAACATTGCCTCTAAAGTTAGACCTGACTACTCTGTGCCAAGCTGCCAGAGGTTGAGCATAGGTTAATTTAGTGTAGCCTACTTCTCACGTGACTAGAATTGTGGTTCCTGCTTGACCAAGGCCCATGCCCCTGTCATCCAGTAGCCCAATTTCTAACAATGGTGATCAGCGGTGAGATTAGGTGTTTGTGCAGTGCCATTCAGTGATTTGGTATACACTACCATTCCACACCTAGGACCAATTTCAATTTCAAATTCTCCCCGATTGACATTTTTGATTTCCCAAATTATCTCTCTACATATTGGATCTTAAAACCACACCTGCAAGCACACTTCTGATTCTAAAGGTTGGGGACCAAATCAACGAAGGCTATTTTAATTGTAAAGTTTGGGCTGACCCCTCAAAAGTACTGCCAAATGCCCATTTGCCTGAAAATACTTTGAAGTACTGGCAGTGGCTCACCATTAATTGCCAACTGCTGGAGGCTCTGAGAGACACATAAACCAGTATGACTACTGTGAAGAATCAGCAGGTGTCATCAGAGCAGGTCCTTCCTAACACATTCCACCAAGTCATAATCGCTGACAATCTTGAGAGCGATCTACCAATAGCTCTGGTTCTCTTTGAGTGTGGGGGGGTGATCTCAGGTTCTCTGAAAGTAGCTGTGAGCCCTTCCATGCCTGTAAATGGTTTGTTAGGCAATGATATGGAGCACACTATCTAGAGGGGAGTAGAGCTCAGGTCTCACTTGGAGATTTTGGGATTGCCTGAATGGGTCTGTATGATCACACGGCCTATGCCTGCCTGTGAAGGGAGTCAAGGGTGTCTGCAGCCTAAAACAATGGCCCAGACTACTGCCATGAAAGAGAGAGGTAGGGTGTGAAAAACCAGCCCCTGAATTCCCCATGGTCGAGGTTGACGGGGCACCTGAGGAGGAGGCCCGAAACAACTGGGGAGCACATTGACACCCTTTGTGACATGTCTGAGCTTGTTGGTTGGCAAGTTGAGGGTGGGCCCACCAGTTCTGCAAGATGCAGAGACACTGTCCCACTCTTGAGGGAGCAAGCCCAAGCCCAGGCAGAAGGTGACACCTCTGGAGATCACCTGATCTATTTTGAGAATAACCTCCTATATGGCGAGCCTAAGGGTCCTGGTTCTGGGTAAGCCCACATGCTGTGGTCCCCCAGTGTTCCAGGACCTTCCTACTAGGTTTGGCTCATCATATAGCTCTGGCAGGACACCTAGGGCAAGACAAAACCTTCACCAGGCTTTCTGCACACTTTTATTATCCCTTGATGAAGACGGCCTCAGATGAATACTGTACGTCCTGCCCAACCAGCCAGGCCAGTGGGAAGTCAGGGAAAAAGCACAAAGCTCCCCTGACTCCACTACCTGTTGTTGAAACTCCCTTTGAAAGGGTAGACATCAACATTATTGGACCCTTGGACCTTGGACCCCAAGACATACTTTAACAACAGGTTTGTGCTCGTTTTGGTGGAAAATACCACCACTAGCCAGAGGTCATCTCTCTGAGGTCCATGACTGTACCTGTGTTGGCCAGAACCCTGATGAGTGGCTAGAACTCCGATAGGGATTTTTACCTGTGTGGGGCTCCCTAGGGAGGTAGTGTCTGACTGAGGTACTGCCTTCATGTCAGTGTAAATGCAGTCCAAGTGGGATGAGTGTGCTATACCCTATCAGCTCCAAATCAATGGTCTTGTGGAGAGATTCAACAAGGCCTTGAAAGACATGATAATGGGCCTTCCTGAGCCCATGAGGCATGAGTGGGACATCCTCCATCTATGCCTTGTCTTTTCCTACAGGGAGGTGCCACAGAAACAATTAGTTATTGGCCCCTTTGAACTCCTCTATGACCCCCCTGTTAGGGTATGTATGAGCTTTGTAAGAGAGGGGTGGGAGCAAGCTCCCAGGAAACCTCCCCAGGATATGGTCATCTACATGCTGGCCCTCCGCAACCAAATGCACTGCTTCTGGAAAATGTAAAACGTAACCTTGAGGCCAGTCAAAAGGTTAAGATGCTCTTGTCAAGAGGTTATAATGCTCTAGTATGTACAGTAAAGTAGGGCTCCCCCGATGATCCGATTAAACCATATCTGATACATAAAGCTGAGGAGATTCTTATCCCCATCTTTGTGACCCTAACTAACCTTTCTTTGTCCACTGCGGTGGTGCGTGCTGGGTGGAAACTTGCTAAAGTCATCCAGCTTTAATAAAAATCTATTCTAGTCCCTTCCTACCTGATAGCGATCGACCCATTTGTCTCATTCCCTTTCTGTGGACAGTGGTAGAGAAATATCTGAACTGTCTCCTGGTGGATTTCTTAGCTCGCCCGTGCACCACAATGGTCAGCCTAAACTGGTGACTTTGTCCCGGCCGGACGTGACCAGATATCCTCAATGGTGCTTTTTGCTTCTTGCTGTTATTTTCTACTATACATTTTACATTTTGATATCACCAAGTCTACTAATTGGATATTTGTTGTTTTTGTTCAGAGCTAATTTTCTAAACTGGTAAGGGATCATTTGGCGTTATCACCATTTTACTGTAAGTAGTGTTGCACAAATACTTTTAACATTGCCTCTAAAGTTAGACCTGACTACTCTGTGCCAAGCTGCCAGAGGTTGAGCATAGGTTAATTTAGTGTAGCCTACTTCTCACGTGACTAGAATTGTGGTTCCTGCTTGACCAAGGCCCATGCCCCTGTCATCCAGTAGCCCAATTTCTAACAATGGTGATCAGTAGTGAGATTAGGTGTTTGTGCAGTGCCATTCAGTGATTTGGTATACACTACCATTCCACACCTAGGACCAATTTCAATTTCAAATTCTCCCCGATTGACATTTTTGATTTCCCAAATTATCTCTCTACATATTGGATCTTAAAACCACACCTGCAAGCACACTTCTGATTCTAAAGGTTGGGGACCAAATCAACGAAGGCTATTTTAATTGTAAAGTTTGGGCTGACCCCTCAAAAGTACTGCCAAATGCCCATTTGCCTGAAAATACTTTGAAGTACTGGCAGTGGCTCACCATTAATTGCCAACTGCTGGAGGCTCTGAGAGACACATAAACCAGTATGACTCCTGTGAAGAATCAGCAGGTGTCATCAGAGCAGGTCCTTCCTAACACATTCCACCAAGTCATAATCGCTGACAATCTTGAGAGCGATCTACCAATAGCTCTGGTTCTCTTTGAGTGTGGGGGGGTGATCTCAGGTTCTCTGAAAGTAGCTGTGAGCCCTTCCATGCCTGTAAATGGTTTGTTAGGCAATGATATGGAGCACACTATCTAGAGGGAAGTAGAGCTCAGGTCTCACTTGGAGATTTTGGGATTGCCTGAATGGGTCTGTATGATCACACGGCCTATGCCTGCCTGTGAAGGGAGTCAAGGGTGTCTGCAGCCTAAAACAATGGCCCAGACTACTGCCATGAAAGAGAGAGGTAGGGTGTGAAAAACCAGCCCCTGAATTCCCCATGGTCGAGGTTGACGGGGCACCTGAGGAGGAGGCCCGAAACAACTGGGGAGCACATTGACACCCTTTGTGACATGTCTGAGCTTGTTGGTTGGCAAGTTGAGGGTGGGCCCACCAGTTCTGCAAGATGCAGAGAGACTGTCCCACTCTTGAGGGAGCAAGCCCAAGCCCAGGCAGAAGGTGACACCTCTGGAGATCACCTGATCTATTTTGAGAATAACCTCCTATATGGCGAGCCTAAGGGTCCTGGTTCTGGGTAAGCCCACATGCTGTGGCCCCCCAGTGTTCCAGGACCTTCCTACTAGGTTTGGCTCATCATATAGCTCTGGCAGGACACCTAGGGCAAGACAAAACCTTCACCAGGCTTTCTGCACACTTTTATTATCCCTTGATGAAGACGGCCTCAGATGAATACTGTACGTCCTGCCCAACCAGCCAGGCCAGTGGGAAGTCAGGGAAAAAGCACAAAGCTCCCCTGACTCCACTACCTGTTGTTGAAACTCCCTTTGAAAGGGTAGACATCAACATTATTGGACCCTTGGACCTTGGACCCCAAGACATACTTTAACAACAGGTTTGTGCTCGTTTTTGTGGAAAATACCACCACTAGCCAGAGGTCATCTCTCTGAGGTCCGTGACTGTACCTGTGTTGGCCAGAACCCTGATGAGTGGCTAGAACTCCGATAGGGATTTTTACCTGTGTGGGGTTCCCTAGGGAGGTAGTGTCTGACTGAGGTACTGCCTTCATGTCAGTGTAAATGCAGTCCAAGTGGGATGAGTGTGCTATACCCTATCAGCTCCAAATCAATGGTCTTGTGGAGAGATTCAACAAGGCCTTGAAAGACATGATAATGGGCCTTCCTGAGCCCATGAGGCATGAGTGGGACATCCTCCATCTATGCCTTGTCTTTTCCTACAGGGAGGTGCCACAGAAACAATTAGTTATTGGCCCCTTTGAACTCCTCTATGACCCCCCTGTTAGGGTATGTATGAGCTTTGTAAGAGAGGGGTGGGAGCAAGCTCCCAGGAAACCTCCCCAGGATATGGTCATCTACATGCTGGCCCTCCGCAACCAAATGCACTGCTTCTGGAAAATGTAAAACGTAACCTTGAGGCCAGTCAAAAGGTTAAGATGCTCTTGTCAAGAGGTTATAATGCTCTAGTATGACCAGCCGGCCAGACTCCAGAGCTCCCCAGGATTGCTGGGCGGGCCCATATGATGTGAAAGAGCAAAAAGAGAAGTCTCCTACCTGGTAGATCTTCAAACCCTAGGAACCCTTTAAGCGTGCTCCACATGAATCGCCTTCAGCCACAGTTTGATAGGTATGAAGTGGGCATGCTCCTGGTGAAAGATGAAGGTGTGGAAGAGGAGAGCGGGCCTCTCCCTGACCTCCTCTTTCCAGGAGCACAATGGGTCAGTGGAAGGTGTTCTTCTCTCTTCTACCCTGGCCCCAGAGCATGAGAATGACTGCTATCAGTTATTGGGGCAGTTTACCTCTCTTTTCTCCCTCACACCGGGACTCACACACACACACACCTGTGCGTCCATGATCTGAATGCTGGGGACACCCTACCTGTGAAGATCAACATGTGCAGATTGTCAGACAGAGTGGGAGTCAGCATCAAGGAGGTCTCCAAGATGCTGGTGTTAGGGGTGATTGAGCCCTCCAACAGTCCCTGGTCCAGCCCTGTGGTGCTAGTATCAACGGCTGCCCCACTGGGCGCAACCCCTGAACGTAGGTTCTGCATGAAGTACAGGGGTCTCAATTAAGTCACCAGGACTGATTCATACCCCATCCCCTCAGCTGATGAGTTCATTGACAGGCTGGACACTGCCAAATTCCTCAGTACTTTTGATTTGGCATCAGGGTGCTGGCAAGTTGTTCTGACTGAAGGAGCAAAAGAGAGGTCAGAACTCTCAACCTTAGAGGCTCACTTCCAATTTCGGGTGATGCCCTTTGGCCTGTAGAATGCCCTGCCACCTTCAAGAGATTGGCTAGCAGCATCCTAGCTGGAAAGGAGGTCTTCTGTGCCACTGATCTGGACGACTTTACGATCTATATCTCCAACTAGGAGGAGCACTTGCAACATCTCCAGGAGGGTGATTCAGGCTCTGCAACAGGCAGGCCTGACTATCAAGGTCAGTAAGTGCGAGATAGGGTAGGGTCTATCTGGTGTGTCTGGGCCACCGCTGAACGGGGGCAAGGTCATCCTCTCCAAACCAAGATTGGGACTATCATGACCTGACAACCACCTAAAACACAGACTGAGGTGATTACCTTCCTAGGCCTCACAGGATACTACAAAAGAATGATTTTTTTAACAGAGTTTTATATAGCGCAAACTTGACCTGAATCAGGTATCAGAGCGCTTTACATAGCACCAGTTGCATTACATGAGGACACATTCATTTTTGTTAGGCACGGGGAGATTAAGTGATTTGTCCAGAATCACAGGATGTTCAGCTTCATTGCCGAGACTCGAACCAAGTTCCCCAAATTTGAGGCCGACCGCCCTAGCCGTTGGACCAACTCCTCTCTCCTAAATTTGTTAAGGGATAAGGCACCATTGTTGCTCTGGTAACAGAGGTGACATTGAAGAAACAGCTCAGATTGGCGATCTGGGCACGGGCCTGTCATGAAGACTTGAATACCGTCAAGGAGGCCATGTGTACAGCACCTGTACTCAAGGTTCCTGACTTCTCCAAGGAATTAATCGTGCAGACGAATGCTTCAGAGAATGGCATAGGAATGGTCTTAGCACAGTTGAAGGAAGAGGGCCCATACCAACTGGTAGTATTTGTAAGAAGCTAACTCTGTATCTAGTATGCCAAAGTAAGGTATACACAGAGTCCAATAGATCCCCAAAGGTAGGCAGAGGTAAATATAGATAATACCTTACTCTCTATTTGTAGTAGTGTGGGCGAGCAGTAAGGCTTTATAGAGGGTAGTGTTAAGCATTTATTGTAGGTTGTATGTTTGAACAACGTGTTCCTCAACCACGATTTCCCTAACAACGAGGTCATAACCACGACCCAGTCGAAACCACAATTTTTTTCCCACACATTCATTTACCACAATCTTTCATGGTAAAGGAATGCATGGTATAAAAAAATGTTTTCCAACTAGTAAGCCGATCCCCCCCACTCCTTAAATACCAATTCCACCCACCCTAAAAATAAGCACAATCACCCACACACAAGCCATGCCTGCACGTACTGCAATCGTGACACGTGATGCTACATTGCCGGTGTATGCTAGTGCATCGCCTGTCACTAAGTCGACCTATCACAGCATCACCTCCCCCACTTCCTTGTGTCTGATTACTTATCTGGAGCTTCAACTGTTTGGAGCGCACATTATAAAGTTCATGGTATGATGTTAAAGTTCGATCATGCAGAATGCTAGCCTGCCATCTAGTGGTCGTTTTCTTTTTCATGTATCTTGATCACAGAATGAGCGCTTATTTATTATCAGCATGAGGGCAGAATCATCTATTGTGATTAAGAACTTGGAGTTGGGGTGAACTGAAAATCACAAATAATGGATTGAAAGTGCAGTGAGTTCACACTATTGCAGCTCTTTACGTTGTACTACACGTGTAAACAAATGTGTCAGTGTTGTGTTTAGTTTAAGATCAGGGCATATAACGTCTGTTATGGAATTTGTGGTGTGAGAATGATGAATGCACTCAGATGCGCAACTAGAGTGAAATTTTGGCGGGGGGCTAATTCCTCTTTAAACTGTGCTTGTGTGTGTGGGGCGTGGCCAAGATGGCGGAGTGAGCGGACGTGTGTTTCCACTGCTCCCGCCGGCGGCCGCTTTCAGCACCGGTTCTGGCGCACCCTGGTCCACGGTGTTGGGCTGAGGACTGCCGGAACCGAGTACACAGCGGAACGGGTCTCAGCGGACGTGAGGCGCTCCATGCATCAGGCAGCCTAGAGCCCGAGAGCGCGAGGCGCCCATCCCCTGCAGGGCCGAAAGTGAGGCCAGCTCCCGCGTCAGTGTGCAGGCGAGCGGAGGACCCCTGTCCCGGCGGCCGTGGTGTCGTCTGCAGCACACGCCTTGGGCGATCGCCGGAGTGCGGAGCGGAGACCTGCGGCAACGGTGGAGGCGGACGCACGAGAGGAGGCATCGCCGCGGAGGTCCAGGGTACGGCGGAGCCATCGGGAGGCGCCGGGAGGCCCGGAGACCGGAGGGGACGGGCGGCGGAAGCAAGGCCTGGAGCACGACACATGAACGGAGGCTCCGTGCAGCGGCTCCGTGAGTCCGGGATCAGTGTGGCAGTGGCCGCCCTGGGAAGAGAGGGGCGCCTTCAACGGGCAGGTCGGCCTGGCGGTGTGGGAGACGCCTCGACAGAGACGAGCGTGGCCTAGGCCCTGCTGGCTTGGGGAGGACTGCGACGCAGTGCAGTGCCTAGCTGTGTGAGGTCGGAGGCACCAGTGGGGCTGTTGGCCATTTAGCGGCTGGGGGCTGCGCTCCCCGTTCTGGAGGACTGAGGTCGAGCGATCACTGGCATAGGGGCTCTACAGCGGTGAGGAGGACCCCGCAGACAGCGCATAGAGCAGTGGCCAGACAGCCAGGGGACAGGTGTGGCCTACCAGGAGTGAGCGGAGGTGGCTGGTTGTTGCGGGGCCCGCCAGGGCCCAAGAAGACGGTCGAACCCGAGTGCAGGCAAGCCAGAGGGAGGGGCCCGCGCTAAGTTTGGCGGACAGGGTGCATTGGCCCCGCGGAGATCCGCAGTCGCCTTGCAGGCACGGTGAGAAGGAGGTCCTGATGGACTTGCTGAAGAACGCGGGACCGCCAGGTGGATTGATTACCGGGGCTGCGTGATGTCTACGGGCAGGCCCCCCCGGGGCAAAACTGTGAAGGAGCTGTTCGCGAAAACGACACAGTGGTCCCGACCCCGAAGAAGATGGAACAAAACACCGATTGCGGGTCGGAGCCCATCACAAAGGCCTTTCTGGAATCCCTTTTTGCGTCCCTGCGGGACGATATTCAGACCTTTAAGACAGAATTTACCAGCGAAATCAGAGAAGTGCGGCGTGAGATGGACGGCATAGGGGAAAGGGTTGCAGACCTGGAGACTAAAAGCGACGATAGAGACACTGAACTCGCGGCCCAACAGCAAGAAATCATCCGTCTGCACGACCAGCAGGTGGACCTTCAGCTCCACTTGGAAGACCTGGAGAACCGCTCCAGACGCCATAACATTCGCATTCGCAACGTGGCCACGTCCGAGGCCACCCAAGACGCGTTTCGCTATGCTAGAGAACTTTTCAACCACGTGCTAGGGCGGCCATTAGACTCACCCCTCGTACTAGACAGGGCACATAGGACCGGGCCGCCCCGTGCGGCGACGGCGCCACACCCGGACATACTGGTTTGTGTCCAAGACTACCGCACCAAAGAAGAGATACTACAGAGGGCACGTCAGAAACACCCGATCGCATTTCAGGGCACGTCGCCGCTGCTGTACCAAGATTTGGCGGCCCTCACGCTGCACAAACGCCGTCTTTTCAAACCCGTCACATCGTATCTCCAACAGAACAATATCCCATACAGTTGGGGTCACCCCTTCCATCTCATCTTCAGACTGGAGAACAAACAGTACCAGCTCCGGTCGGTCTCGGAGGCCTGCACTCTGTTAGGAATAGAAACACCCGAGGAAGGCACCGAGGCCTCGGGAACCACACCCGAGACGGAGGCGCGCAGGCCCCAGTGGAGCCAGGAGCGGCGGCGGAAACGAGTGAAGAAACCTCCGGTGACGGAGATTGCAGCTGGTCAACGCGCCGTAGTGGATGCGGTGGCCACGGATGGCGGTACTGGCCCCACAGGGTGAAGAGCCTGCTGAGACCTGGTGATCTGGTTGCCCGTTTTGGCCACATGGCCGTCGGTGGGAGAGTGCTCCCGGACAGACTAGTAAGACTACCCTGTGCTGGTTTTTTCCTTTTCATCTCTAGATGAGGGACTATGACAGTTTGCAGTTCTGGGGGGGGGGGGGGGGGGAATGGGTGTGGTAGGGAATTTGGTCCATGGTTCGACTGTCAGTAGGGTGGGTTCTGGCGCCGGGGTTTTGGAGTTAGTGGGCTGGGACAGGCTCGGGGACACCAGACTTAGATCTCCCGGGGAGGCATGCGGGGCGGGTTGAGGTTTTGCACCTCTAGATGATGATGGATGATCTAGTTATCCTAACGCTGAATGTGCGCGGCCTGAACAACCTTGTCAAGCGCAAAGCGATCTTGCTCCAGTTGGAACAGTCTCTGGCGGACATATGCCTCTTGCAGGAAACGCACCTTCTGGCCAGGGATTGTCACCGGCTGAGGTCTTGTAAATTTCCCCACCAGTTCTTTTCCTCGTGCCCTGATAAGAAGGCGGGAGTTGCGATCCTGGTGGCACAAAAGTTTAGGGGCAAGGTGTTGGGGAAATTGGCTGAAACCAAGGGGCGACTGTTAGTATGCAGGTTTGCACTGGGGGACAGGACTCTTACGATTGGCTCGATATATGGGCCCAATGAAGGCCAAGAACAGTTCCTACACAGAGCGCTCACTGATGTCACTGACACGACTGACCATCACTTATTTTTCGGCGGGGAATTAAATCTGTTTTTTGACAACATACTGGACAGGTCTTGTCAACACACTACACAGGTGGGGGCGCTTACAGAAGCAGGCAAAGCTAGATTACAGGATCTAGGGTTGGTGGATCTATGGCGTACGCTTCATCCTGGGGAGAGGGATTACACATACTTTTCAGCTGCCCACAAAACATATGCGCGTCTCGACTACCTGCTTGTTTCCACTGCCACTCAAGCGTTTGTCACTAGAGCCGACATAGGTACTGCTTCCCTTTCCGACCATGCTCCAGTCACGGCCTCCCTTTCCATGCCAGCTGCCCAACGCTCGCGTAGGGTTTGGCGCCTCCGAGATTCATTGCTGCAGAGGAAGGTGGTGGTCACTCAAATCCAGAGCGTGATCACTGACTACCTCTCCCATAGTAGCAACGGTGACACCACTCTGTCTACACAGTGGGCGGCGCTGAAAGCTGTTCTTAGGGGTGAATTTATATCTATCTCGACAGCAGAAAATGTGGAACGACAATCCAAGAGGGATGAGCTCATATGGCAGACCAGGGAACTGGAACAGATACACAGGAGAACAGGGGCTCCGAGAATATGGAGGCAATTAAAAATTGCCCGCCAACAACTCGCAGCCTTCGATCTAGATAGAGCAGAATATGCAGCCTTATGACTGCGCTACGCCTATTACACGGGCAGGGACAGATGTGGGCGCTTGCTGGCGAACAAGCTCCGCGAGGTCACGCAGCGCAGGGAGGTTCGTGAGATAAGAGGGATCGATGGCATCACAGTGAACGGAGACCAAGTCATAGCTGAGGCTTTCAGTGCATTCTATGCGGAATTGTATGCGGCTGACCCCTCAAACCCGGAGGCGGAGACAGATTTCCTAGCGGCTCTCCCCCTGCCGGCGTTGACGCAGGATCAGATCGATTGCTTAGACAGAGACATCCGACCGGAAGAGGTGATTTCTGCGATCTCCCGGCTCAAACTAGGCAAGGCTCCGGGTCCGGATGGCTTCCCGGCGAGCTTTTATAAAACATTTTGTGGCCAGGTGGCCCCTCTACTCGTCCGACTCTTTACCTCCTTCGCGGAGGAGGGAGCGATCCAGAGAGACCTACTGGAGGCGTCCATCGCGGTGATACCTAAACCGGGTAAGGATCCCGCCGAGTGCGGAGCATATAGGCCTATTTCCCTCTTAAATGTCGATCTTAAGATTTATACAGGGATCCTCGCCTCTCGCTTGGGACCATACATGGGGGACTGATCGACCCGGATCAGTATGGGTTTATTCCAGAACAGCAGACCTCAGACAACACTAAAAGAGCTTTCCACCTTCTAGAAAAGGCCGCTCGAACAGAGGGTGAATTTATGATGCTGGCCATCGATGCCGAAAAGGCATTTGATAGTGTGCATTGGCCTTATCTGGAAAGGATGCTGCTGAAGGCCGGTATAGGGCCCAAATTCCGAACTAGAGTGTTTAACTGCTACAAATTTCCTTCAGCTGCAGTCCGAGTCAATGGCTGCACATCTCCCCGGTTTGAAATCGAGCGAGGCACTAGGCAGGGCTGCCCACTATCCCCCCTATTGTTCGCCCTTTATATGGAGCCTCTCGCGCACCTTCTACGGTCCGACCCGAAAGTGCAGGGAATCAAGTTCGGGGGTGACGTTCACACCATAAGCCTGTACGCTGACGATGTGCTGATATCGCTCGCTAACCCCCGGAGTTCTCTCCCGGTGTGAATTGCAGGCCTCGAGCGATTCGGCCAAGTCTCAGGCTTCAAAGTCAACATGTCTAAATCAGTGGCCCTCGACTTGTCACTAGAAACCACCACACGTGCCTATTTACAGGCGGAGTTCCCCATGCCGTGGACGACGGACGCGGTCCCATTTCTTGGGATACAACTGGCACCTTCCCTTCAGACCTCCGTAGAACTCAACTATTCCAACCTGCGACAGAAAATCAGACGCGATTTGGGACAATGGAAGTATTATCCGCTGTCCTGGTTGGGTAGGGTGGCAGCTGTTAAGATGACGGTTCTTCCCCAAATACTATACCTCTTTCGCACAATTCCCCTTGCGCCCACACGAGGCTGGATAAAACTGATGCAGTCGGAACTGTCGCAGTTCATATGGAATGGGAGAAAACCCCGCCTGAAGCGAAGGATCGCCATGCTGGCACCAGAACAAGGTGGGATTGGGATGCCAGACTTGGCAACGTATTTTCAAGCTTCCCAGCTCCGCTTCCTAGTGGAATGGGTTAGATGGGAATCTGGGAAACATTGGCTGTTTCAAGACCAGGCCGTCGCTGGACGGACTCTGCAGGAAATCCCCTTTAGGCGACGGGAACACAGGCCTCCCAATCTCTATGCATCCCTCATCATGCGGGTACCTCTGGAGATCTGGGACCGAGTGGGGGATAGCCAAGAACTCACCACCCTCCTTTCTCCCCTCACCCCCATCATCGGGAACCCAGACTTCCACCCGGGGATGGACGAGACATCTTTTGCGCGCTGGAAGCCTGCGGGTTGTTGCGCACTCCATCATGTCTATGGCCCAGAAGGTGTCATTCCCTTCCAGCGATTTCGGCAGGAATTCGGCCTACCAGAAACTGAGAGGCTTCGCTACATTCAGGTCAGGCACTGGGCGCTTAACACCGCAGTAAGGTCCGCGTCGGACAGACGCTTGACAAAATTCGAGTATTGGCTGATCTCCCGCACTAATGATAAACAACTGATTTCAGACCTCTATAAAATGCTCATGCAAAAACACAGATACACCTACAACGCAGGCAGGGTGCGCTGGGAGCGGGAGCTGGGGAGAGCCCTAACTCACAAGGAGTGGGAGGGAGTCTACTATAGAGCGCGGCACTCGGCCTATCATATGGTACTTACAGACACCCTTACGAAGGTCACGTCCTACTGGTATTACACCCCCGAACACCTGTATGAAATGGATAGTGGACAGGATCCCCGGTGTTGGCGCGGCTGTGGTCAGGTTGGCACGTTAGTTCACGTACTCTGGGACTGTCCATTTTTACAAGAATACTGGAGCCAGATCTTAGCAGACGTAGACACACATTTCGAAACAGATATTCCCCGCTTTCCCGCCTATGTAATCCTAGGGTTGCCTAATGCACTGACTTACCCATTGTGATCGCGGAGGGGTCGTCTGATAGCGATCGCGTTGGGGTCAGCGGTACAGAATATAGTGGCGCTTTGGCGATCAAAACACATCCCCACATATCAGGGCTGGCTTCACCGCCTCTGGATGGTTCTGGGCATGGAGAAACTATCACTATCTAGGGCAGAGGAGAGGGCACGCTATGCCGAGCTGTGGAGGCCATTCCTATCCTTGCTGGCTTCTGAGTTTACGGAGGTGACGTGTCTTAAGTATCTCCGACTGTTGAGGCTGACGGACATCGAAACAGACAAAAATACACTGCTTCGACACTGAAGGTTGCGAGGGACCAGCGGCGGGAGTAAAGGTGGACCATGGACCAAAGGAGGCGGGATTGGGGGAGTTGGGAGGGGTGGGGTTACATGGGGGAAGGGGTTGTCGGGGTCTGGGTAGGGTTGGGATTGTTTAGGGGGGTCTTCCTTCTTTTTCTTGATTAAGGGTGTCCGAGGGACGATGTCTAGGGGTGGCTGTTAGGCCGTAGGGCAAAAGGAAGGTGCTCGAAGAGAGACTGTTGGACATAAAGCTTCCATAGCTCGGATAACATGTCTTCATGTCTCCAAATGGCAGGGGACGCAATGGGGTCCCGGGGATGCTTACCAGCCTCACAGTGTTTATGACGCGTCCGGCCCAGGTTGGGCTGTTGGCGGCTTGCTGTGTATAAGACTGCTTCCTCATGACATGGCCGATGGCTTGTACCTTCCTTAACATTGCTCGGTGGGTCGGCCCTCGGACTGATCTGCGATTCTTATATGGCATTACTGTTTGCTAACTTTTGTAAAATCAATAAAAACATTTAATACTAAACTGTGCTTGTGTAATAGGTGATAATTGATACGCTGACTCATGGAGCCAAATACGAACGTCGTTGTTCCGGAGTCGTTGTTCAGGATATTCCCCTTTATCGTACACACTCAGGCAAGAGATGAGTTCACACACTCAAAAACTGAACTCTGACCAATTTGTTTTGTAAAAATATTATTTAGTTTTATTTTATTTCAAGAACCAAGCCAGGCTTGGTGCAGGTAAGTGGAATAATACTTTGCAGGAATGACATAGTTGAATGCAGTTGTATGTAATTGATATGGATCCAGATAGGTTAATTAGTCAGAAACAATTGAAATTACTTTGCAGTTACTGTCTGAATACTTACTAGATTACTTTTTCCACTCAGCGGAATATGCCTAGATGTCACACTGGATACTTATACAAAGAATTACTAGCTGCACATTTCTTTCATGTCTCACATTTAAGAACTACAAACCAATATCAATTGGAGTTTGTAAGGTATACTTTGTTCATACCTATTTTATTTCATTATTTTTTTAATGTTTCTGTATTGTTTCAACTAAGAAAAAACACTATACATACATATTTACAATTTGTACAAAACAACATATATATTCTACAACATTAAACAATATATAGAGATAGAATTCATCACATAGAGACAATTTCATCAAAAGACATCAATTATTGTGGGGTGCCCTATCTTGACACCAAGTTCATTTACAATCCATAACAACTTAATGCAAGGGAAAAAGTAAAAAATACTCTAAGCAACAAATCGCTCTATAAGACCACACATGAATTAATTAGTCTAAAGGACTTCCAAGTCAATTGCTTCTCAAAAAAAAAAAAAGATGTCACACTGGGACATTTCCTAAATAAAAGGTAAGTAAAGCAGTTTTTGTGAGTACACAGTTTCTTAAGGTTTCATTCAATTTTCCAGCTCCACATTTAAAACATTTTTCACAGAAAAGCAGTCAATGCAATCCTATAGGGGAGGAAATTAACGCATCAGTTTACAGGTAAGTACTTAGGTTTGGGAGTTGGTTTTCTGGGGTTAGAACAAGGGTCCCCCCCCAAGGGTCAAGGATGCACTCCTAGAGCACCCTCAGCCGGCACCAGGGTGGCCGGGTGCAGAGTGCTGATGCCCAATGTTATCCAACGAAGGATATCGGGCACCTAGCTTGGCAGTTCTGGTTGGACTGTTACCATGAGGAACAAGGTGAAGATAGATTTTAATATGGTACTTTGTTTGCTTTAAGTTGACAGGGTTTGCCCAGACATGGGTCCGTTGCTCACTTTGCCACTGGATTCAAGCTAGCCTAGCTGATGAGGAGTGTTACCCCAAAATTGGCCCCAGGATGCTTGTTTCCAGTCCAGGGAAGACCTGGCTTGGCAGTTTGGGCTGGAATGTTCCCACAAGGAACACAGTCAAGACTGATTTGCATATGCTGGGTCTTAACTGGGGTGACGAAGTGAGCTAAAGAACGATGATGGATTCAACCTAGATTTGTGGCCGGGGTGAGTGTCTAAAAAGTTTCAGCGCTCCGTCTATCATCTCCTGGTGTTTGCCTTGTTTGCCATAAGTTAGCAGGATATGCCCAGACGTGGTTCCCTTGCTCATTTTGCACCCAGATTCAAGCTGCCCTGGCTGATGAAGGGTGTTACCCCAAAACTGGACGCAGGATGAGTGTTTCCCGTCCAGGGAAGATCTGGCTCTGCAGTTTGGGCTGGACTGTTCCTATGGGGAACAGCGTCAAGACTGATTTGCATATGGCAAGAAAGAGGGACTTCTTTGGCACCTAAATACAGCTGGGCCTGGGGAACCTGACCAATCCATGCCCCTCTGGTGCAGCAATCAACACCCATGTGTTCCCATATTTTGAAAGGCTTGCTGAAGTAGCATACTAGAAGGATTATCCATGGGGTACCCTGTCAGGCTATGGATGATAGCTGCAGTGGACATCACCAGCCCTTCTCTAGAGACAGTGGGGACTTTACCCTGTCTTGTGCTAGTGGCTTAAAACCAATTCCATCTTGAGTTCACCTGCAATCATACTCCAGAATGCCAAGTTTGTCCACTTCAATCATCAACCAATCAAACTTACTTTATTCGATTAAAACAAAGTTAATCATAAAAGTACAAGTATACATCACAGATAAAAAAGTTACAGATTAAAACTGGAAAGAAGCAGTTCATAAATGTCAGTCAATACACAATGTCCTCGTTTTCAAACACATGCATAACAAGCATTTACAATGCAATGGTCTCGGCATCATTAAAGGTGGAGCTATTGGCATTGCTCATGACATTTCTTTTTTTTCTTTAAATCATAAATAGATGGCATTGTCATTTACATTGCCAATACACAGCACTCTGCACTCAACAGCACACACCACTCTGCACTCAACAGCACACACCACTCTGCACTCAACAGCACACACCACTCTGCACCTGCACTCACTGCTCTGCACACTCACTCTGCACTCACTACTCTGCATTCAGCACTCACTACTCACTACTCACTGCTCTGCACTCACTGCTCTGCACTCACTGCTCTGCACTCACTACTCTGCACTCACTACTCTGCACTCACTACTCACTACTCTGCACTCACTACTCACTACTCTGCACTCACTACTCACTACTCTGCACTCACTACTCTGCACTCACTACTCACTACTCTGCACTCACTACTCACTACTCTGCACTCACTACTCTGCACTCACTACTCTGCACTCACTACTCACTACTCTGCACTCACTACTCTGCACTCACTACTCTGCACTCACTACTCACTACTCTGCACTCACTACTCACTACTCTGCACTCACTACTCTGCACTCACTACTCTGCACTCACTACTCTGCACTCACTACTCTGCAATCTGCACTCACTACTCTGCACTCACTACTCACTACTCTGCACTCACTACTCACTACTCTGCACTCACTACTCACTACTCTGCACTCACTACTCTGCACTCACTACTCACTACTCTGCACTCACTACTCTGCACTCACTACTCACTACTCTGTACTCACTACTCACTACTCTGCACTCACTACTCACTACTCTGCACTCACTACTCTGCACTCACTACTCACTACTCTGCACTCACTACTCTGCACTCACTACTCACTACTCTGCACTCACTACTCACTACTCTGCACTCACTACTCTGCACTCACTACTCTGCACTCACTACTCTGCACTCACTACTCTGCAATCTGCACTCACTACTCTGCACTCACTACTCTGCAATCTGCACTCACTACTCTGCACTCACTACTCTGCACTCACTACTCACTACTCTGCACTCACTACTCTGCACTCACTACTCTGCACTCACTACTCGGCACTCACTACTCTGCACTCACTACTCTGCAATCTGCACGCACTACTCTGCACTCACTACTCACTACTCTGCACTCACTACTCACTACTCTGCACTCACTACTCTGCACTCACTACTCACTACTCTGCACTCACTACTCACTACTCACTACTCTGCACTCACTACTCTGCAATCTGCAGACTGCAAACAGCGGCTCCGTGAGTCCGGGATCAGTGTGGCAGTGGCCGCCCTGGGAAGAGAGGGGCGCCTTCAACGGGCAGGTCGGCCCGGCGGTGTGGGTGACGCCTCGACAGAGACGAGCGTGGCCTAGGCCCTGCTGGCTTGGGGAGGACTGCGACGCAGTGCAGTGCCTAGCTGTGTGAGGTCGGAGGCACCAGTGGGGCTGTTGGCCATTTAGCGGCTGGGGGCTGCGCTCCCCGTTCTGGAGGACTGAGGTCGAGCGATCACTGGCATAGGGGCTCTACAGCGGTGAGGAGGACCCCGCAGACAGCGCATAGAGCAGTGGCCAGACAGCCAGGGGACAGGTGTGGCCTACCAGGAGTGAGCGGAGGTGGCTGGTTGTTGCGGGGCCCGCCAGGGCCCAAGAAGACGGTCGAACCCGAGTGCAGGCAAGCCAGAGGGAGGGGCCCGCGCTAAGTTTGGCGGACAGGGTGCATTGGCCCCGCGGAGATCCGCAGTCGCCTTGCAGGCACGGTGAGAAGGAGGTCCTGATGGACTTGCTGAAGAACGCGGGACCGCGAGGTGGATCGATTAACGGGGCTGCGTGATGTCTACGGGCAGGCCCCCCCGGGGCAAAACTGTGAAGGAGCTGTTCGCGAAAACGACACAGTGGTCCCGACCCCGAAGAAGATGGAACAAAACACCGATTGCGGGTCGGAGCCCATCACAAAGGCCTTTCTGGAATCCCTTTTTGCGTCCCTGCGGGACGATATTCAGACCTTTAAGACAGAATTTACCAGCGAAATCAGAGAAGTGCGGCGTGAGATGGACGGCATAGGGGAAAGGGTTGCAGACCTGGAGACTAAAAGCGACGATAGAGACACTGAACTCGCGGCCCAACAGCAAGAAATCATCCGTCTGCACGACCAGCAGGTGGACCTTCAGCTCCACTTGGAAGACCTGGAGAACCGCTCCAGACGCCATAACATTCGCATTCGCAACGTGGCCACGTCCGAGGCCACCCAAGACGCGTTTCGCTATGCTAGAGAACTTTTTAACCACGTGCTAGGGCGGCCATTAGACTCACCCCTCGTACTAGACAGGGCACATAGGACCGGGCCGCCCCGTGCGGCGATGGCGCCACACCCGGACATACTGGTTTGTGTCCAAGACTACCGCACCAAAGAAGAGATACTACAGAGGGCACGTCAGAAACACCCGATCGCATTTCAGGGCACGTCGCCGCTGCTGTACCAAGATTTGGCGGCCCTCACGCTGCACAAACGCCGTCTTTTCAAACCCGTCACATCGTATCTCCAACAGAACAATATCCCATACAGTTGGGGTCACCCCTTCCATCTCATCTTCAGACTGGAGAACAAACAGTACCAGCTCCGGTCGGTCTCGGAGGCCTGCACTCTGTTAGGAATAGAAACACCCGAGGAAGGCACCGAGGCCTCGGGAACCACACCCGAGACGGAGGCGCGCAGGCCCCAGTGGAGCCAGGAGCGGCGGCGGAAACGAGTGAAGAAACCTCCGGTGACGGAGATTGCAGCTGGTCAACGCGCCGTAGTGGATGCGGTGGCCACGGATGGCGGTACTGGCCCCACAGGGTGAAGAGCCTGCTGAGACCTGGTGATCTGGTTGCCCGTTTTGGCCACATGGCCGTCGGTGGGAGAGTGCTCCCGGACAGACTAGTAAGACTACCCTGTGCTGGTTTTTTCCTTTTCATCTCTAGATGAGGGACTATGACAGTTTGCAGTTCTGGGGGGGGGGGGGGAATGGGTGTGGTAGGGAATTTGGTCCATGGTTCGACTGTCAGTAGGGTGGGTTCTGGCGCCGGGGTTTTGGAGTTAGTGGGCTGGGACAGGCTCGGGGACACCAGACTTAGATCTCCCGGGGAGGCATGCGGGGCGGGTTGAGGTTTTGCACCTCTAGATGATGATGGATGATCTAGTCATCCTAACGCTGAATGTGCGCGGCCTGAACAACCTTGTCAAGCGCAAAGCGATCTTGCTCCAGTTGGAACAGTCTCTGGCGGACATATGCCTCTTGCAGGAAACACACCTTCTGGCCAGGGATTGTCACCGGCTGAGGTCTTGTAAATTTCCCCACCAGTTCTTTTCCTCGTGCCCTGATAAGAAGGCGGGAGTTGCGATCCTGGTGGCACAAAAGTTTAGGGGCAAGGTGTTGGGGAAATTGGCTGAAACCAAGGGGCGACTGTTAGTATGCAGGTTTGCACTGGGGGACAGGACTCTTACGATTGGCTCGATATATGGGCCCAATGAAGGCCAAGAACAGTTCCTACACAGAGCGCTCACTGATGTCACTGACACGACTGACCATCACTTATTTTTCGGCGGGGAATTAAATCTGTTTTTTGACAACATACTGGACAGGTCTTGTCAACACACTACACAGGTGGGGGCGCTTACAGAAGCAGGCAAAGCTAGATTACAGGATCTAGGGTTGGTGGATCTATGGCGTACGCTTCATCCTGGGGAGAGGGATTACACATACTTTTCAGCTGCCCACAAAACATATGCACGTCTCGACTACCTGCTTGTTTCCACTGCCACTCAAGCGCTTGTCACTAGAGCCGACATAGGTACTGCTTCCCTTTCCGACCACGCTCCAGTCACGGCCTCCCTTTCCATGCCAGCTGCCCAACGCTCGCGTAGGGTTTGGCGCCTCCGAGATTCATTGCTGCAGAGGAAGGTGGTGGTCACTCAAATCCAGAGCGTGATCACTGACTACCTCTCCCATAGTAGCAACGGTGACACCACTCTGTCTACACAGTGGGCGGCGCTGAAAGCTGTTCTTAGGGGTGAATTTATATCTATCTCGACAGCAGAAAATGTGGAACGACAATCCAAGAGGGATGAGCTCATATGGCAGACCAGGGAACTGGAACAGATACACAGGAGAACATGGGCTCCGAGAATATGGAGGCAATTAAAAATTGCCCGCCAACAACTCGCAGCCTTCGATCTAGATAGAGCAGAATATGCAGCCTTATGACTGTGCTACGCCTATTACACGGGCAGGTACAGATGTGGGCGCTTGCTGGCGAACAAGCTCCGCGAGGTCACGCAGCGCAGGGAGGTTCGTGAGATAAGAGGGATCGATGGCATCACAGTGAACGGAGACCAAGTCATAGCTGAGGCTTTCAGTGCATTCTATGCGGAATTGTATGCGGCTGACCCCTCAAACCCGGAGGCGGAGACAGATTTCCTAGCGGCTCTCCCCCTGCCGGCGTTGACGCAGGATCAGATCGATTGCTTAGACAGAGACATCCGACCGGAAGAGGTGATTTCTGCGATCTCCCGGCTCAAACTAGGCAAGGCTCCGGGTCCGGATGGCTTCCCGGCGAGCTTTTATAAAACATTTTGTGGCCAGGTGGCCCCTCTACTCGTCCGACTCTTTACCTCCTTCGCGGAGGAGGGAGCGATCCAGAGAGACCTACTGGAGGCGTCCATCGCGGTGATACCTAAACCGGGTAAGGATCCCGCCGAGTGCGGAGCATATAGGCCTATTTCCCTCTTAAATGTCGATCTTAAGATTTATACAGGGATCCTCGCCTCTCGCTTGGGACCATACATGGGGGACTGATCGACCCGGATCAGTATGGGTTTATTCCAGAACAGCAGACCTCAGACAACACTAAAAGAGCTTTCCACCTTCTAGAAAAGGCCGCTCGAACAGAGGGTGAATTTATGATGCTGGCCATCGATGCCGAAAAGGCATTTGATAGTGTGCATTGGCCTTATCTGGAAAGGATGCTGCTGAAGGCCGGTATAGGGCCCAAATTCCGAACTAGAGTGTTTAACTGCTACAAATTTCCTTCAGCTGCAGTCCGAGTCAATGGCTGCACATCTCCCCGGTTTGAAATCGAGCGAGGCACTAGGCAGGGCTGCCCACTATCCCCCCTATTGTTCGCCCTTTATATGGAGCCTCTCGCGCACCTTCTACGGTCCGACCCGAAAGTGCAGGGAATCAAGTTCGGGGGTGACGTTCACACCATAAGCCTGTACGCTGACGATGTGCTGATATCGCTTGCTAACCCCCGGAGTTCTCTCCCGGTGTGAATTGCAGGCCTCGAGCGATTCGGCCAAGTCTCAGGCTTCAAAGTCAACATGTCTAAATCAGTGGCCCTCGACTTGTCACTAGAAACCACCACACGTGCCTATTTACAGGCGGAGTTCCCCATGCCGTGGACGACGGACGCGGTCCCATTTCTTGGGATACAACTGGCACCTTCCCTTCAGACCTCCGTAGAACTCAACTATTCCAACCTGCGACAGAAAATCAGACGCGATTTGGGACAATGGAAGTATTATCCGCTGTCCTGGTTGGGTAGGGTGGCAGCTGTTAAGATGACGGTTCTTCCCCAAATACTATACCTCTTTCGCACGATTCCCCTTGCGCCCACACGAGGCTGGATAAAACTGATGCAGTCGGAACTGTCGCAGTTCATATGGAATGGGAGAAAACCCCGCCTGAAGCGAAGGATCGCCATGCTGGCACCAGAACAAGGTGGGATTGGGATGCCAGACTTGGCAACGTATTTTCAAGCTTCCCAGCTCCGCTTCCTAGTGGAATGGGTTAGATGGGAATCTGGGAAACATTGGCTGTTTCAAGACCAGGCCGTCGCTGGACGGACTCTGCAGGAAATCCCCTTTATGCGACGGGAACACAGGCCTCCCAATCTCTATGCATCCCTCATCATGCGGGTACCTCTGGAGATCTGGGACCGAGTGGGGGATAGCCAAGAACTCACCACCCTCCTTTCTCCCCTCACCCCCATCATCGGGAACCCAGACTTCCACCCGGGGATGGACGAGACATCTTTTGCGCGCTGGAAGCCTGCGGGTTGTTGCGCACTCCATCATGTCTATGGCCCAGAAGGTGTCATTCCCTTCCAGCGATTTCGGCAGGAATTCGGCCTACCAGAAACTGAGAGGCTTCGCTACATTCAGGTCAGGCACTGGGCGCTTAACACCGCAGTAAGGTCCGCGTCGGACAGACGCTTGACAAAATTCGAGTATTGGCTGATCTCCCGCACTAATGATAAACAACTGATTTCAGACCTCTATAAAATGCTCATGCAAAAACACAGATACACCTACAACGCAGGCAGGGTGCGCTGGGAGCGGGAGCTGGGGAGAGCCCTAACTCACAAGGAGTGGGAGGGAGTCTACTATAGAGCGCGGCACTCGGCCTATCATATGGTACTTACAGACACCCTTACGAAGGTCACGTCCTACTGGTATTACACCCCCGAACACCTGTATGAAATGGATAGTGGACAGGATCCCCGGTGTTGGCGCGGCTGTGGTCAGGTTGGCACGTTAGTTCACGTACTCTGGGACTGTCCATTTTTACAAGAATACTGGAGCCAGATCTTAGCAGACGTAGACACACATTTCGAAACAGATATTCCCGCTTTCCCGCCTATGTAATCCTAGGGTTGCCTAATGCACTGACTTACCCATTGTGATCGCGGAGGGGTCGTCTGATAGCGATCGCGTTGGGGTCAGAGGTACAGAATATAGTGGCGCTTTGGCGATCAAAACACATCCCCACATATCAGGGCTGGCTTCACCGCCTCTGGATGGTTCTGGGCATGGAGAAACTATCACTATCTAGGGCAGAGGAGAGGGCACGCTATGCCGAGCTGTGGAGGCCATTCCTATCCTTGCTGGCTTCTGAGTTTACGGAGGTGACGTGTCTTAAGTATCTCCGACTGTTGAGGCTGACGGACATCGAAACAGACAAAAATACACTGCTTCGACACTGAAGGTTGCGAGGGACCAGCGGCGGGAGTAAAGGTGGACCATGGACCAAAGGAGGCGGGATTGGGGGAGTTGGGAGGGGTGGGGTTACATGGGGGAAGGGGTTGTCGGGGTCTGGGTAGGGTTGGGATTGTTTAGGGGGGTCTTCCTTCTTTTTCTTGATTAAGGGTGTCCGAGGGACGATGTCTAGGGGTGGCTGTTAGGCCGTAGGGCAAAAGGAAGGTGCTCGAAGAGAGACTGTTGGACATAAAGCTTCCATAGCTCGGATAACATGTCTTCATGTCTCCAAATGGCAGGGGACGCAATGGGGTCCCGGGGATGCTTACCAGCCTCACAGTGTTTATGACGCGTCCGGCCCAGGTTGGGCTGTTGGCGGCTTGCTGTGTATAAGACTGCTTCCTCATGACATGGCCAATGGCTTGTACCTTCCTTAACATTGCTCGGTGGGTCGGCCCTCGGACTGATCTGCGATTCTTATATGGCATTACTGTTTGCTAACTTTTGTAAAATCAATAAAAACATTTAATACTAAACTGTGCTTGTGTAATAGGTGATAATTGATACGCTGACTCATGGAGCCAAATACGAACGTCGTTGTTCCGGAGTCGTTGTTCAGGATATTCCCCTTTATCGTACACACTCAGGCAAGAGATGAGTTCACACACTCAAAAACTGAACTCTGACCAATTTGTTTTGTAAAAATATTATTTAGTTTTATTTTATTTCAAGAACCAAGCCAGGCTTGGTGCAGGTAAGTGGAATAATACTTTGCAGGAATGACATAGTTGAATGCAGTTGTATGTAATTGATATGGATCCAGATAGGTTAATTAGTCAGAAACAATTGAAATTACTTTGCAGTTACTGTCTGAATACTTACTAGATTACTTTTTCCACTCAGCGGAATATGCCTAGATGTCACACTGGATACTTATACAAAGAATTACTAGCTGCACATTTCTTTCATGTCTCACATTTAAGAACTACAAACCAATATCAATTGGAGTTTGTAAGGTATACTTTGTTCATACCTATTTTATTTCATTATTTTTTTAATGTTTCTGTATTGTTTCAACTAAGAAAAAACACTATACATACATATTTACAATTTGTACAAAACAACATATATATTCTACAACATTAAACAATATATAGAGATAGAATTCATCACATAGAGACAATTTCATCAAAAGACATCAATTATTGTGGGGTGCCCTATCTTGACACCAAGTTCATTTACAATCCATAACAACTTAATGCAAGGGAAAAAGTAAAAAATACTCTAAGCAACAAATCGCTCTATAAGACCACACATGAATTAATTAGTCTAAAGGACTTCCAAGTCAATTGCTTCTCAAAAAAAAAAAAAGATGTCACACTGGGACATTTCCTAAATAAAAGGTAAGTAAAGCAGTTTTTGTGAGTACACAGTTTCTTAAGGTTTCATTCAATTTTCCAGCTCCACATTTAAAACATTTTTCACAGAAAAGCAGTCAATGCAATCCTATAGGGGAGGAAATTAACGCATCAGTTTACAGGTAAGTACTTAGGTTTGGGAGTTGGTTTTCTGGGGTTAGAACAAGGGTCCCCCCCCAAGGGTCAAGGATGCACTCCTAGAGCACCCTCAGCCGGCACCAGGGTGGCCGGGTGCAGAGTGCTGATGCCCAATGTTATCCAACGAAGGATATCGGGCACCTAGCTTGGCAGTTCTGGTTGGACTGTTACCATGAGGAACAAGGTGAAGATAGATTTTAATATGGTACTTTGTTTGCTTTAAGTTGACAGGGTTTGCCCAGACATGGGTCCGTTGCTCACTTTGCCACTGGATTCAAGCTAGCCTAGCTGATGAGGAGTGTTACCCCAAAATTGGCCCCAGGATGCTTGTTTCCAGTCCAGGGAAGACCTGGCTTGGCAGTTTGGGCTGGAATGTTCCCACAAGGAACACAGTCAAGACTGATTTGCATATGCTGGGTCTTAACTGGGGTGACGAAGTGAGCTAAAGAACGATGATGGATTCAACCTAGATTTGTGGCCGGGGTGAGTGTCTAAAAAGTTTCAGCGCTCCGTCTATCATCTCCTGGTGTTTGCCTTGTTTGCCATAAGTTAGCAGGATATGCCCAGACGTGGTTCCCTTGCTCATTTTGCACCCAGATTCAAGCTGCCCTGGCTGATGAAGGGTGTTACCCCAAAACTGGACGCAGGATGAGTGTTTCCCGTCCAGGGAAGATCTGGCTCTGCAGTTTGGGCTGGACTGTTCCTATGGGGAACAGCGTCAAGACTGATTTGCATATGGCAAGAAAGAGGGACTTCTTTGGCACCTAAATACAGCTGGGCCTGGGGAACCTGACCAATCCATGCCCCTCTGGTGCAGCAATCAACACCCATGTGTTCCCATATTTTGAAAGGCTTGCTGAAGTAGCATACTAGAAGGATTATCCATGGGGTACCCTGTCAGGCTATGGATGATAGCTGCAGTGGACATCACCAGCCCTTCTCTAGAGACAGTGGGGACTTTACCCTGTCTTGTGCTAGTGGCTTAAAACCAATTCCATCTTGAGTTCACCTGCAATCATACTCCAGAATGCCAAGTTTGTCCACTTCAATCATCAACCAATCAAACTTACTTTATTCGATTAAAACAAAGTTAATCATAAAAGTACAAGTATACATCACAGATAAAAAAGTTACAGATTAAAACTGGAAAGAAGCAGTTCATAAATGTCAGTCAATACACAATGTCCTCGTTTTCAAACACATGCATAACAAGCATTTACAATGCAATGGTCTCGGCATCATTAAAGGTGGAGCTATTGGCATTGCTCATGACATTTCTTTTTTTTCTTTAAATCATAAATAGATGGCATTGTCATTTACATTGCCAATACACAGCACTCTGCACTCAACAGCACACACCACTCTGCACTCAACAGCACACACCACTCTGCACTCAACAGCACACACCACTCTGCACCTGCACTCACTGCTCTGCACACTCACTCTGCACTCACTACTCTGCATTCAGCACTCACTACTCACTACTCACTGCTCTGCACTCACTGCTCTGCACTCACTGCTCTGCACTCACTACTCTGCACTCACTACTCTGCACTCACTACTCACTACTCTGCACTCACTACTCACTACTCTGCACTCACTACTCACTACTCTGCACTCACTACTCTGCACTCACTACTCACTACTCTGCACTCACTACTCACTACTCTGCACTCACTACTCTGCACTCACTACTCTGCACTCACTACTCACTACTCTGCACTCACTACTCTGCACTCACTACTCTGCACTCACTACTCACTACTCTGCACTCACTACTCACTACTCTGCACTCACTACTCTGCACTCACTACTCTGCACTCACTACTCTGCACTCACTACTCTGCAATCTGCACTCACTACTCTGCACTCACTACTCACTACTCTGCACTCACTACTCACTACTCTGCACTCACTACTCACTACTCTGCACTCACTACTCTGCACTCACTACTCACTACTCTGCACTCACTACTCTGCACTCACTACTCACTACTCTGTACTCACTACTCACTACTCTGCACTCACTACTCACTACTCTGCACTCACTACTCTGCACTCACTACTCACTACTCTGCACTCACTACTCTGCACTCACTACTCACTACTCTGCACTCACTACTCACTACTCTGCACTCACTACTCTGCACTCACTACTCTGCACTCACTACTCTGCACTCACTACTCTGCAATCTGCACTCACTACTCTGCACTCACTACTCTGCAATCTGCACTCACTACTCTGCACTCACTACTCTGCACTCACTACTCACTACTCTGCACTCACTACTCTGCACTCACTACTCTGCACTCACTACTCGGCACTCACTACTCTGCACTCACTACTCTGCAATCTGCACGCACTACTCTGCACTCACTACTCACTACTCTGCACTCACTACTCACTACTCTGCACTCACTACTCTGCACTCACTACTCACTACTCTGCACTCACTACTCACTACTCACTACTCTGCACTCACTACTCTGCAATCTGCAGACTGCAAACAGCGGCTCCGTGAGTCCGGGATCAGTGTGGCAGTGGCCGCCCTGGGAAGAGAGGGGCGCCTTCAACGGGCAGGTCGGCCCGGCGGTGTGGGTGACGCCTCGACAGAGACGAGCGTGGCCTAGGCCCTGCTGGCTTGGGGAGGACTGCGACGCAGTGCAGTGCCTAGCTGTGTGAGGTCGGAGGCACCAGTGGGGCTGTTGGCCATTTAGCGGCTGGGGGCTGCGCTCCCCGTTCTGGAGGACTGAGGTCGAGCGATCACTGGCATAGGGGCTCTACAGCGGTGAGGAGGACCCCGCAGACAGCGCATAGAGCAGTGGCCAGACAGCCAGGGGACAGGTGTGGCCTACCAGGAGTGAGCGGAGGTGGCTGGTTGTTGCGGGGCCCGCCAGGGCCCAAGAAGACGGTCGAACCCGAGTGCAGGCAAGCCAGAGGGAGGGGCCCGCGCTAAGTTTGGCGGACAGGGTGCATTGGCCCCGCGGAGATCCGCAGTCGCCTTGCAGGCACGGTGAGAAGGAGGTCCTGATGGACTTGCTGAAGAACGCGGGACCGCCAGGTGGATCGATTAACGGGGCTGCGTGATGTCTACGGGCAGGCCCCCCCGGGGCAAAACTGTGAAGGAGCTGTTCGCGAAAACGACACAGTGGTCCCGACCCCGAAGAAGATGGAACAAAACACCGATTGCGGGTCGGAGCCCATCACAAAGGCCTTTCTGGAATCCCTTTTTGCGTCCCTGCGGGACGATATTCAGACCTTTAAGACAGAATTTACCAGCGAAATCAGAGAAGTGCGGCGTGAGATGGACGGCATAGGGGAAAGGGTTGCAGACCTGGAGACTAAAAGCGACGATAGAGACACTGAACTCGCGGCCCAACAGCAAGAAATCATCCGTCTGCACGACCAGCAGGTGGACCTTCAGCTCCACTTGGAAGACCTGGAGAACCGCTCCAGACGCCATAACATTCGCATTCGCAACGTGGCCACGTCCGAGGCCACCCAAGACGCGTTTCGCTATGCTAGAGAACTTTTTAACCACGTGCTAGGGCGGCCATTAGACTCACCCCTCGTACTAGACAGGGCACATAGGACCGGGCCGCCCCGTGCGGCGACGGCGCCACACCCGGACATACTGGTTTGTGTCCAAGACTACCGCACCAAAGAAGAGATACTACAGAGGGCACGTCAGAAACACCCGATCGCATTTCAGGGCACGTCGCCGCTGCTGTACCAAGATTTGGCGGCCCTCACGCTGCACAAACGCCGTCTTTTCAAACCCGTCACATCGTATCTCCAACAGAACAATATCCCATACAGTTGGGGTCACCCCTTCCATCTCATCTTCAGACTGGAGAACAAACAGTACCAGCTCCGGTCGGTCTCGGAGGCCTGCACTCTGTTAGGAATAGAAACACCCGAGGAAGGCACCGAGGCCTCGGGAACCACACCCGAGACGGAGGCGCGCAGGCCCCAGTGGAGCCAGGAGCGGCGGCGGAAACGAGTGAAGAAACCTCCGGTGACGGAGATTGCAGCTGGTCAACGCGCCGTAGTGGATGCGGTGGCCACGGATGGCGGTACTGGCCCCACAGGGTGAAGAGCCTGCTGAGACCTGGTGATCTGGTTGCCCGTTTTGGCCACATGGCCGTCGGTGGGAGAGTGCTCCCGGACAGACTAGTAAGACTACCCTGTGCTGGTTTTTTCCTTTTCATCTCTAGATGAGGGACTATGACAGTTTGCAGTTCTGGGGGGGGGGGGGGAATGGGTGTGGTAGGGAATTTGGTCCATGGTTCGACTGTCAGTAGGGTGGGTTCTGGCGCCGGGGTTTTGGAGTTAGTGGGCTGGGACAGGCTCGGGGACACCAGACTTAGATCTCCCGGGGAGGCATGCGGGGCGGGTTGAGGTTTTGCACCTCTAGATGATGATGGATGATCTAGTCATCCTAACGCTGAATGTGCGCGGCCTGAACAACCTTGTCAAGCGCAAAGCGATCTTGCTCCAGTTGGAACAGTCTCTGGCGGACATATGCCTCTTGCAGGAAACACACCTTCTGGCCAGGGATTGTCACCGGCTGAGGTCTTGTAAATTTCCCCACCAGTTCTTTTCCTCGTGCCCTGATAAGAAGGCGGGAGTTGCGATCCTGGTGGCACAAAAGTTTAGGGGCAAGGTGTTGGGGAAATTGGCTGAAACCAAGGGGCGACTGTTAGTATGCAGGTTTGCACTGGGGGACAGGACTCTTACGATTGGCTCGATATATGGGCCCAATGAAGGCCAAGAACAGTTCCTACACAGAGCGCTCACTGATGTCACTGACACGACTGACCATCACTTATTTTTCGGCGGGGAATTAAATCTGTTTTTTGACAACATACTGGACAGGTCTTGTCAACACACTACACAGGTGGGGGCGCTTACAGAAGCAGGCAAAGCTAGATTACAGGATCTAGGGTTGGTGGATCTATGGCGTACGCTTCATCCTGGGGAGAGGGATTACACATACTTTTCAGCTGCCCACAAAACATATGCACGTCTCGACTACCTGCTTGTTTCCACTGCCACTCAAGCGCTTGTCACTAGAGCCGACATAGGTACTGCTTCCCTTTCCGACCACGCTCCAGTCACGGCCTCCCTTTCCATGCCAGCTGCCCAACGCTCGCGTAGGGTTTGGCGCCTCCGAGATTCATTGCTGCAGAGGAAGGTGGTGGTCACTCAAATCCAGAGCGTGATCACTGACTACCTCTCCCATAGTAGCAACGGTGACACCACTCTGTCTACACAGTGGGCGGCGCTGAAAGCTGTTCTTAGGGGTGAATTTATATCTATCTCGACAGCAGAAAATGTGGAACGACAATCCAAGAGGGATGAGCTCATATGGCAGACCAGGGAACTGGAACAGATACACAGGAGAACATGGGCTCCGAGAATATGGAGGCAATTAAAAATTGCCCGCCAACAACTCGCAGCCTTCGATCTAGATAGAGCAGAATATGCAGCCTTATGACTGTGCTACGCCTATTACACGGGCAGGTACAGATGTGGGCGCTTGCTGGCGAACAAGCTCCGCGAGGTCACGCAGCGCAGGGAGGTTCGTGAGATAAGAGGGATCGATGGCATCACAGTGAACGGAGACCAAGTCATAGCTGAGGCTTTCAGTGCATTCTATGCGGAATTGTATGCGGCTGACCCCTCAAACCCGGAGGCGGAGACAGATTTCCTAGCGGCTCTCCCCCTGCCGGCGTTGACGCAGGATCAGATCGATTGCTTAGACAGAGACATCCGACCGGAAGAGGTGATTTCTGCGATCTCCCGGCTCAAACTAGGCAAGGCTCCGGGTCCGGATGGCTTCCCGGCGAGCTTTTATAAAACATTTTGTGGCCAGGTGGCCCCTCTACTCGTCCGACTCTTTACCTCCTTCGCGGAGGAGGGAGCGATCCAGAGAGACCTACTGGAGGCGTCCATCGCAGTGATACCTAAACCGGGTAAGGATCCCGCCGAGTGCGGAGCATATAGGCCTATTTCCCTCTTAAATGTCGATCTTAAGATTTATACAGGGATCCTCGCCTCTCGCTTGGGACCATACATGGGGGACTGATCGACCCGGATCAGTATGGGTTTATTCCAGAACAGCAGACCTCAGACAACACTAAAAGAGCTTTCCACCTTCTAGAAAAGGCCGCTCGAACAGAGGGTGAATTTATGATGCTGGCCATCGATGCCGAAAAGGCATTTGATAGTGTGCATTGGCCTTATCTGGAAAGGATGCTGCTGAAGGCCGGTATAGGGCCCAAATTCCGAACTAGAGTGTTTAACTGCTACAAATTTCCTTCAGCTGCAGTCCGAGTCAATGGCTGTACATCTCCCCGGTTTGAAATCGAGCGAGGCACTAGGCAGGGCTGCCCACTATCCCCCCTATTGTTCGCCCTTTATATGGAGCCTCTCGCGCACCTTCTACGGTCCGACCCGAAAGTGCAGGGAATCAAGTTCGGGGGTGACGTTCACACCATAAGCCTGTACGCTGACGATGTGCTGATATCGCTCGCTAACCCCCGGAGTTCTCTCCCGGTGTGAATTGCAGGCCTCGAGCGATTCGGCCAAGTCTCAGGCTTCAAAGTCAACATGTCTAAATCAGTGGCCCTCGACTTGTCACTAGAAACCACCACACGTGCCTATTTACAGGCGGAGTTCCCCATGCCGTGGACGACGGACGCGGTCCCATTTCTTGGGATACAACTGGCACCTTCCCTTCAGACCTCCGTAGAACTCAACTATTCCAACCTGCGACAGAAAATCAGACGCGATTTGGGACAATGGAAGTATTATCCGCTGTCCTGGTTGGGTAGGGTGGCAGCTGTTAAGATGACGGTTCTTCCCCAAATACTATACCTCTTTCGCACGATTCCCCTTGCGCCCACACGAGGCTGGATAAAACTGATGCAGTCGGAACTGTCGCAGTTCATATGGAATGGGAGAAAACCCCGCCTGAAGCGAAGGATCGCCATGCTGGCACCAGAACAAGGTGGGATTGGGATGCCAGACTTGGCAACGTATTTTCAAGCTTCCCAGCTCCGCTTCCTAGTGGAATGGGTTAGATGGGAATCTGGGAAACATTGGCTGTTTCAAGACCAGGCCGTCGCTGGACGGACTCTGCAGGAAATCCCCTTTATGCGACGGGAACACAGGCCTCCCAATCTCTATGCATCCCTCATCATGCGGGTACCTCTGGAGATCTGGGACCGAGTGGGGGATAGCCAAGAACTCACCACCCTCCTTTCTCCCCTCACCCCCATCATCGGGAACCCAGACTTCCACCCGGGGATGGACGAGACATCTTTTGCGCGCTGGAAGCCTGCGGGTTGTTGCGCACTCCATCATGTCTATGGCCCAGAAGGTGTCATTCCCTTCCAGCGATTTCGGCAGGAATTCGGCCTACCAGAAACTGAGAGGCTTCGCTACATTCAGGTCAGGCACTGGGCGCTTAACACCGCAGTAAGGTCCGCGTCGGACAGACGCTTGACAAAATTTGAGTATTGGCTGATCTCCCGCACTAATGATAAACAACTGATTTCAGACCTCTATAAAATGCTCATGCAAAAACACAGATACACCTACAACGCAGGCAGGGTGCGCTGGGAGCGGGAGCTGGGGAGAGCCCTAACTCACAAGGAGTGGGAGGGAGTCTACTATAGAGCGCGGCACTCGGCCTATCATATGGTACTTACAGACACCCTTACGAAGGTCACGTCCTACTGGTATTACACCCCCGAACACCTGTATGAAATGGATAGTGGACAGGATCCCCGGTGTTGGCGCGGCTGTGGTCAGGTTGGCACGTTAGTTCACGTACTCTGGGACTGTCCATTTTTACAAGAATACTGGAGCCAGATCTTAGCGGACGTAGACACACATTTCGAAACAGATATTCCCCGCTTTCCCGCCTATGTAATCCTAGGGTTGCCTAATGCACTGACTTACCCATTGTGATCGCGGAGGGGTCGTCTGATAGCGATCGCGTTGGGGTCAGCGGTACAGAATATAGTGGCGCTTTGGCGATCAAAACACATCCCCACATATCAGGGCTGGCTTCACCGCCTCTGGATGGTTCTGGGCATGGAGAAACTATCACTATCTAGGGCAGAGGAGAGGGCACGCTATGCCGAGCTGTGGAGGCCATTCCTATCCTTGCTGGCTTCTGAGTTTACGGAGGTGACGTGTCTTAAGTATCTCCGACTGTTGAGGCTGACGGACATCGAAACAGACAAAAATACACTGCTTCGACACTGAAGGTTGCGAGGGACCAGCGGCGGGAGTAAAGGTGGACCATGGACCAAAGGGGGCGGGATTGGGGGAGTTGGGAGGGGTGGGGTTACATGGGGGAAGGGGTTGTCGGGGTCTGGGTAGGGTTGGGATTGTTTAGGGGGGTCTTCCTTCTTTTTCTTGATTAAGGGCGTCCGAGGGACGATGTCTAGGGGTGGCTGTTAGGCCGTAGGGCAAAAGGAAGGTGCTCGAAGAGAGACTGTTGGACATAAAGCTTCCATAGCTCGGATAACATGTCTTCATGTCTCCAAATGGCAGGGGACGCAATGGGGTCCCGGGGATGCTTACCAGCCTCACAGTGTTTATGACGCGTCCGGCCCAGGTTGGGCTGTTGGCGGCTTGCTGTGTATAAGACTGCTTCCTCATGACATGGCCGATGGCTTGTACCTTCCTTAACATTGCTCGGTGGGTCGGCCCTCGGACTGATCTGCGATTCTTATATGGCATTACTGTTTGCTAACTTTTGTAAAATCAATAAAAACATTTAATACTAAACTGTGCTTGTGTAATAGGTGATAATTGATACGCTGACTCATGGAGCCAAATACGAACGTCTGATTTGTTGCATGTCAGCCAGGCAGCAGAGTTTAGGCCAGATGCGCAAAATGACATTGTTGAAGAATGCACCGGAGTGACATTTCAGACCTGCATTCGCTTCTATGGCAGAGTCAGGAAGGACATGCTAGTCCTACAAAGGAGCACACCCGACCTACGAAAAACCTAGACAGAATCAGCCTTAACCAAGCACATGCATGGTTAAGGCTGAGTCGTTGTTCGGGCAAGTCGTTATTTAGCTTGCGTGACTCCGGATCTCGTTGTTCCGGAGTCGTTGTTCAGGATATTCCCCTTTATCGTACACACTCAGGCAAGAGATGAGTTCACACACTCAAAAACTGAACTCTGACCAATTTGTTTTGTAAAAATATTATTTAGTTTTATTTTATTTCAAGAACCAAGCCAGGCTTGGTGCAGGTAAGTGGAATAATACTTTGCAGGAATGACATAGTTGAATGCAGTTGTATGTAATTGATATGGATCCAGATAGGTTAATTAGTCAGAAACAATTGAAATTACTTTGCAGTTACTGTCTGAATACTTACTAGATTACTTTTTCCACTCAGCGGAATATGCCTAGATGTCACACTGGATACTTATACAAAGAATTACTAGCTGCACATTTCTTTCATGTCTCACATTTAAGAACTACAAACCAATATCAATTGGAGTTTGTAAGGTATACTTTGTTCATACCTATTTTATTTCATTATTTTTTTAATGTTTCTGTATTGTTTCAACTAAGAAAAAACACTATACATACATATTTACAATTTGTACAAAACAACATATATATTCTACAACATTAAACAATATATAGAGATAGAATTCATCACATAGAGACAATTTCATCAAAAGACATCAATTATTGTGGGGTGCCCTATCTTGACACCAAGTTCATTTACTTTTTTTTTTTTAAAAACATTTTTATTGATTGCAAGAAATGATATAATTCATTACAATTCCATTCGATATTCAACATACAAATACAATTAATATGAGCAACAACAAAAACTGAGGAATGCCAACAACATATACTTAATTATTAAGCCTATATTTCTCATTAGCTCTACTATTACAGTAATAAACTACTAGAACAGATAGACAAAGTTTAAACTAACCTAAATCATACATCTTGGCCTTCAAAAAAGTGCATCCATATCCTTTCTTTTCTCAGAAAAGCTTTAGGGCCCCTAAGTTTAGCTAAAGCAAATTCCATAGTTCTAATTTCATAAACCAAAGCTAGCCAATCCGCTACACTAGGGGGTTCTTTAGAAATCCAGCCCCTCGCTATTGTTAATCTAGCACATGCTAACAAAATCGTTAAGAGATCCTTATGGGGAGAGTTCTTTTCTTGGATGTCTAATAAAACCATTTGTACTGTAAGATCCGAAGAGTTTATCTGGTTGAGTTGAAGATGGTAAGATATGCAATTCCAAAAGTTGGAGAGCACAGGGCATGAGAATAACATGTGTTCAATTCCAGCCGCATCAGTGTTACATTTAACACACCTAGATTTCTCTGTCAACGAGTTACCATGTGTCCAGCTGGATATTCTTTGCGGCGTATAATACAATTCCGTAATTGTCCTATATAGCTGCATTTTCAACTTAGAGGAATGAACTATTTCACTTAAATGAGTTAGGGCATTTCCAATCTGTTCAGAATTTATGTTTTGATTTAATCTCCGAGACCATTTGGCTGCGATTTGAGTTGTGTTTTCGCCCTTCTCCTTAATAAGCCATTGGTATCCCAACCTGATTAATGATTTTGTTTTTTCTGAGTAAATACCTTCAATAATATCAGATTGTTTAACTTGCGTTATTTTCAGTTTATTACAGAAAAAATCTCTTAGTTGTCTATATTTAAAATGCATGTCGTCCGTAAGCCCGTTAGTAATTTTTAGATTCTCGAAGTCCCTCAACCCAGTAGTACAATAAAGATCTCCTAATGTGATTATATCCTGTCTAATCCATCGATTACCCACACCGTCCGAAAATATGTCAGGAAGGCCCGGATTATTCCATAATCTAAGTTCAGTGTTAAAAAATGAACTATTACTAGTGTGCAGAATTTTATCCCAAATTCGTATGGCATGTTTTGCAATCTTAAACTTTACTCTTTTGAAATAATTTGGATCATGGACCCGTAGTAGAAATTGATTAGCATCTGCCCCCAACATGTATTGATGAAAAAATAGAGAGGGGGTGCTTTTTAATAGGCTCCTGGTGCGTAAAAGAAAAGTAGCTAAAAAATAACGATTAAAATCCGGCAACGTTAGACCCCCTTTAGAGATTGGAAGTGTCAAAAATTTTATCGCTCTTCGTGCTTTTTTATACCCCCAGATAAAGCTACTACAGATGCCATCCAATTTTCTAAAAAAAAGCTTGTTTGGTTGAAGCAGTATGGATCTGCACAGATAAAGGAACTTAGGTAAAATTTTCATCTTTATCAAGTTTAATCTCCCTAACAAACTCAAAGGTATCTTGTGCCATTTTTTAAAACTCGCAGCCGTATCTTTAAGGAATGACCCATAGTTTATTTCCACAATTTTCTCCACTTTGGCAGTAAGCTTAATACCTAAGTATACGGCTTCATTACAGGTTTTGTAGCTACATGTAGCCGGAGTATAGTTAAGTATAATTTGGGTTTTGTTAACATTTAACTTATACCCGGAGATTTTCCCATACTTATGTGCTTCTTCTATAATTGCGGGCATAGATTTACAAACATCCGATGTATATATTGCGATATCATCCGCAAAGGCAGTTAATTTAAGAGATATATCCCCATGTTGAGCTGGAGTTATATTGATTTGATCGTTTAAAGCATTTAGAAAAGGTTCTAGAGATAGAGCAAATAATAATGGGGAAAGAGGGCATCCCTGTCTTGTACCTCTTGCAATCTTGAAGTTATCAGAATCTATACCTCCATAGCTGATCACGGCCCGTGGATCATCATAAAGAGATTTAACCCAATCTAAATAAAAACCATTTATGCCCATTTTAATTAGTACTGTCCACAGATATTCCCACCCCACTCGGTCAAATGCTTTTTCAGCATCTAACATTATCATACCGAGTGGGGTGTTAGTCGTTTCGGCTACATCCAAAGCAGTTATGGAAGTATTAACATGCAATGTAGTATCTCTACCAATCACAAAGCCATGTTGTTGGGGATTAACAATATCCGGCATATGGGGTGCTAGCCGATTAGCTAAAATTTTTGAAAAAATTTTCACATCAGAGTTGAGTAGAGATATGGGCCGATATGAGCCGCACTCATTCTCCGGTTTTCCCTTCTTCAGAAAGAATATGATTTTAGCAAGTTTCCATGAAGGTGGTGATTGTTTAGAGACAATAATTGAGTTAATAACTTTTTGTAGTAGTGGAACCAGCTCTTGATAGCACAATTTATAAAGTTCCCCTGGTATGCAATCTTCACCTACCGCCTTACCTAATGGTAGATGGTCTATAGCCAATTTGATCTCCTCGGTAGTAATATCAGAATTTAATTGCTGAATTACTTCGTGATTTAATGCTCGCGATGGTCTTAGGTATTGATCTAGATACTTTACAACCTCTGCTTCGTTCAATGGCTCCTCTGGGGTATATAAATGTTGATAAAATTTACCAAATTGATTTAATATTTGATCCTCTTGTCCATAAATCACTAAATCTGATCCAATTATTTCCTTTATTCTAGTTTTTGCTTTTCTATCTGCCGTTTTAAAAGCCAATACTTTTCCTATACAGTCACCACCTTCATATTGATCTAACTTGTATTTATGTAGTTTAACCGCATATCTTTCTCTCAGCTCTTTTCTGAGTCCAGCTTGCAATTCCACCAGTTGTGCTCTAAGCCCCTCAATATCACTTTTTGAATGCAAAGTCGCTTCAGCCAATTGTATTTCCAGGTCCAACAATTTAGATGTCTTATCTTTATTTTTGTTATAATTTTCTGCATTGAGCCTGTATATATATTGCTGGACACACCCTCTAATGCTACACTTACAAGCATCCCATACCATATTGATACTAGCAGTATCAACATTTAACTCAATAAATTCTTGTATGTGTTTTTTAATTAGTGAGATAAATGTTTGGTCAACTAGCAAATGTCTAGGAAAAGTGAACTTTCGTGGTTTTACATTCCGATTTTCCAAATTAACATCCAAAAGAAGAGGGTTATGATCCGATGTGACTTTGGGACAGATTTCAATCGCACACTTTTCTAAAATTTGTTGCGAGGCCCATACCATGTCTATCCTAGAGCATGATCTGTGCGGGGCAGAATAGTAAGTAAAGCCGGGCACCTTGGGATGTTTGGACCGCCATAAATCTCTAATATTGTTTAATCTTGCAAGCTCTAAAATTGCAGCTCTTACTTTATACATTCGTTTGAAGTTCATTGGCCCCGTAGA
This sequence comes from Lissotriton vulgaris, assembly GCF_964263255.1. Classification (NCBI taxonomy): domain Eukaryota; kingdom Metazoa; phylum Chordata; class Amphibia; order Caudata; family Salamandridae; genus Lissotriton; species Lissotriton vulgaris. Next base: position 1,178,229,522 of record NC_141696.1, read on the forward strand.
GTCAATTTTATAGTTCATAACACAGTTAAAATCTCCAGCAATCATGGTTTCCCCTTCCCACTCTAACAATTCTAAGCTTAGGTCTTCATAGATTTTAGGTTTATCAATATTTGGGCCATATACCACACATAGTACCAGCTTAACCTTCACTCCTTGCATCGGTGCTATTACCCATCTACCTCTGTTATCAGAGGCCGTTTTAATTATCTCTATTGGGAGCGTTTTTTGTTTTAAAATAGCGACCCCCCTTATAGTCTCATTTAAAGAAGTACAAATAACCAATTCATAGCCTAATTGGGTTAACACCTTTCGGTCTTGATATTTTATATGAGTTTCCGTCAGCAGCACTATATTAGGGTTATACAGTTTAATCTCTTCCTGTACTAATTTTCTTTTGCTTTTACTGTTTAGGCCGTCTACATTCCAACATAGGATTCTTAACTTAAGCATTTATTTGATATAGATCATAAATATGTTGTTCTCCTTTTCCTCGATGCGTTTTACCTTTGTTACCTTTTCGTTTCTACGTTTATTAAACAAAAATATATCATCAAATCTTGCAATCATATTTTTTACCTTTTTCACCACCCCCCACCCACAACACCCGTTGCCACCCCTGCCCTTGTGGCAACCCCACCCCCTCCCTTGCGGCTCCCTGTTTCTTGGGGGGGAGCTCCCCTCTAGCGTTGCTGCCGCTAGCGTGGCAGCGCAGTGAAGAAACGTGTATGAGTGGCTGCACTAACCATATTTAATTCATGCCTATTTGTGTCTTATAGTGTCTATATTCAATTCAATTCAAACCCAAAGAAAAAAATTCCCGCCTAAAGCAAGAAGAAAAAAAGAGAAAAAAAAAAGAAAGAGAGAGGGAGAAACATATATAAGCATATCACTATGTACAAGCCAGTCCCTTTAGAATTTTGCACAGAGATGCCACCCTAATTTTCTTTTGCTTTTTGATTTCTTTTTTCATTGTCCCGTGAAAATTTTTCCAAACATTGTTCCGCAGTTAGGGGGTCAGTGAAGAAGACCACTTGCCCTTCACGAATAACCTTAAGGCGAGCAGGCTCTTGAAGATAGGCCAAACATCCTAGATTTTTAAAGGCATCTATCAGTTTCCGAAGTTCCCAACGTTTATCCATGGTGGCCTTGGTTAAGTCTGACTTCACAAAAAAAGTGAAGTTATCAACAGTAACAGGGTTATTAGGTTTTGCTTTTAATGCTACTGCTTGTCTCAAAAGAAAATTACCGAAATAAATCAAAAAGGGTCTCGGAAATTTACTATTAGTGTTTCTTTGAACTAGTGGAAGTCTATGTACTCGCTGGAGTTGGGAGTCCCAGTCCCAATCCGCAAGGTCCAAAAAGGCCCTTTGAAAAAGTTTAACCATAAAGGCTCTCGGATCTGACCCCTCGATTCCTTCAGGTATTCCGAAAAGTCTAAGGTTTTGTCTCCGGGCCCTATTTTCCAAATCTTCCACTTTGGCTTCCAGAAGGGACACTCTTGAAGTATTTTGTCTGACCGTTAATGTAGTTTGGCTCACATCTTCCTCCACCTCTACTATTCGTGATTTGATGTCTTCTATTTCTTTTGTGACTCCTCCTAGATTCTGACATATCTCCATCATAGTTCCTTGTATTTTAGTATTGTCTTCTCTTAGTTGAGAGTATTGTTGTTGTATCTCTACTCTCTGTTCTATCAGAATCTGCATAATTGCTTCCATTGAGATACCTTTCGGAGGTATAGGATCTGAAGTGTCAGAAGCGCTCTGTAGCGCAGATTCACTAATTTGTGTAGTAGATGGATCAGGTACTGTTTCTCCAAAATTTGTCTCCTCGGACAAATCAGCCAGAGAATCATGTTCCACATTTTCTCTTGATTTAGCACTAAGATTATGTTCTACCTGCGTTGGAGTTTGCCTCAAGCTGGATACTAAAGTTTCATTAATCTCTTCAGAATTAAGAATTGAAAGTTCAAGATCTTGCTCTTCACAGGGTTTCTTAACGTCGTTTAATATGGTATGGGACAGCGAGGTATCTGAAATGGCATTAGGTGAAACTCTAGAAATCCCTGAGTAGATCTCATTATTTAAGTCCCCATTTCCTTCTTCCAAGATCATAACCATGTTGCCAGTTACCTCTTGGTTCAGGGGAAGTGCACTCGAGTTAGGGTCAATTAATAGATCCATAGGTTTGTTCGGTTTTAGACTTAAGTCCTTACTTAGGTTATCTACTTGAATTTCACTAAGTTGACCTTTCAGCTCATCAGGGCTTGCCCCTGAAAGTCTTAGGGCCATGTTCTTAACCCCACCTTTAGCCTCAATCCATCTTCTCAGAGGGCTGTCATCTATTAACCGAGTTTTTTTGCTTTCGGCCATTTCTTTCCCTGTTGTTTTTAGTAGAAGGATTTTTTGTTTAGACTTAACCTTTTTCTTAGCTTTCCTCGATAGCAATTTTTTGTTAACTATTGCTTTGGAGGTTTCATTAAGCCCTTCCTCTTCAGGTTCCGATAGCTCCTCGTAGTCAGCGTTTGAGTCCTCATCTGATTTAGCCTCAGGTTCAATCACACCCTCTTTCACCTTCTCTTTCTCCTTTGAATTGATCTTATCAGTCAGTACAGATACCGTATTATCAGCCGTGTTGTTAACCTTAAGGTGTACAGAGCCGCCTGCTTGGTCTTGTACTATGTGCAGTGGGCTATTTATCAGGGCGCTCTCTGCTGCAGCATCCATATTTTTTCCAATTTCGTTTGTCTTAACCAATTTTATCTTACTGGTTTCTTTCAATGTTGAACATGTAGGTCCTTTATCCATGGGGATTTTATCTGACCCTTTCTTGCCTCCACGTGACTCTGTAGCAAACCCATTATCTTTAATTGCCTGTGTAATAGTTTCTCCTGGCAGAGTCTCTCCGTTTTTGTTACAAGGCACTGTGGGCGCAATAGGTACAGCGGGTTCTTTATCTACCAATATTCCATCCCCGTCTTTTCCGCCTTTGTTGTTGCCACACCTCTTTTGTTTGTCTGTTAATTGTATTTCTATTAAATCTGAATCAACAATTATTGCACTACTGGCACTAGCACCTCCCTTTATATCCACAGGTTTTAAATGTTCTGAATGTTGTTTGATTTTAGCAGAGTCATTTTTATCCCCCACCACCGTTACCCCTGCAGCCACTGCAGTCATAGTACCTGTGAGTGCTTTCTTTACTGTCGAAGCAGTCTTCCTGGATCTGGTCTGGCGCATTGAGATTAATTCATGTGCCGTGTTCGTCTCCTCTGTTTCTGTCCGTTTCAACTCCCTTGGCCGTGTGACCAGGGAGGGCTTCAGGTGTGCTCTTCGCTGTATTGAGGCTGGGAACGCCCAGCCGACTGTGAGGGTAGAGAGCTGTGGCCGGCGAGTGAAGCTCGCTACGTTAGTCGAGGAACGAAGCAATTTCCTGCCTCCCTGCTGCAGCAGTCTCCAAAACATCGGCGCCCCGTCAAGCCCCGGTCTTCAGCCGGGTTCCAGCCGTTCCTCTCGTTAGGTAAGTTCAGATAGGTGAGCGCTTCGTTTTCTTTCACTTTCCCCCTTCCACAAGCGCCGAGCGCCGAGCGTATCAGCTCCCGCCGATAAGCTCCAATCTCCAGCCCGCCGCTTACCGATTCTCTCAGTCAGCGCACTGGTGCCTTAAACTTTCCTTTCCTTCATGCTTCCTTTAGGCAAAAAACTGTATATTTTTACTCGTCAAAGGCAAGCGTAGCATGTTACCGCTGCAGACCCACACATACACGTCTTCACACGGCGGTGCTCAGCCCGCCATCATGGCTCCGCCCCTCCGCCGCCTACAAAGTTCAAAGAAAGGTCCTGAGGCATGAATAGGAAATGCCACAAACGTTCTAAGGCTCACACCAAGTTCATTTACAATCCATAACAACTTAATGCAAGGGAAAAAGTAAAAAATACTCTAAGCAACAAATCGCTCTATAAGACCACACATGAATTAATTAGTCTAAAGGACTTCCAAGTCAATTGCTTCTCAAAAAAAAAAAAAGATGTCACACTGGGACATTTCCTAAATAAAAGGTAAGTAAAGCAGTTTTTGTGAGTACACAGTTTCTTAAGGTTTCATTCAATTTTCCAGCTCCACATTTAAAACATTTTTCACAGAAAAGCAGTCAATGCAATCCTATAGGGGAGGAAATTAACGCATCAGTTTACAGGTAAGTACTTAGGTTTGGGAGTTGGTTTTCTGGGGTTAGAACAAGGGTCCCCCCCCAAGGGTCAAGGATGCACTCCTAGAGCACCCTCAGCCGGCACCAGGGTGGCCGGGTGCAGAGTGCTGATGCCCAATGTTATCCAACGAAGGATATCGGGCACCTAGCTTGGCAGTTCTGGTTGGACTGTTACCATGAGGAACAAGGTGAAGATAGATTTTAATATGGTACTTTGTTTGCTTTAAGTTGACAGGGTTTGCCCAGACATGGGTCCGTTGCTCACTTTGCCACTGGATTCAAGCTAGCCTAGCTGATGAGGAGTGTTACCCCAAAATTGGCCCCAGGATGCTTGTTTCCAGTCCAGGGAAGACCTGGCTTGGCAGTTTGGGCTGGAATGTTCCCACAAGGAACACAGTCAAGACTGATTTGCATATGCTGGGTCTTAACTGGGGTGACGAAGTGAGCTAAAGAACGATGATGGATTCAACCTAGATTTGTGGCCGGGGTGAGTGTCTAAAAAGTTTCAGCGCTCCGTCTATCATCTCCTGGTGTTTGCCTTGTTTGCCATAAGTTAGCAGGATATGCCCAGACGTGGTTCCCTTGCTCATTTTGCACCCAGATTCAAGCTGCCCTGGCTGATGAAGGGTGTTACCCCAAAACTGGACGCAGGATGAGTGTTTCCCGTCCAGGGAAGATCTGGCTCTGCAGTTTGGGCTGGACTGTTCCTATGGGGAACAGCGTCAAGACTGATTTGCATATGGCAAGAAAGAGGGACTTCCCTGGCACCTAAATACAGCTGGGCCTGGGGAACCTGACCAATCCATGCCCCTCTGGTGCAGCAATCAACACCCATGTGTTCCCATATTTTGAAAGGCTTGCTGAAGTAGCATACTAGAAGGATTATCCATGGGGTACCCTGTCAGGCTATGGATGATAGCTGCAGTGGACATCACCAGCCCTTCTCTAGAGACAGTGGGGACTTTACCCTGTCTTGTGCTAGTGGCTTAAAACCAATTCCATCTTGAGTTCACCTGCAATCATACTCCAGAATGCCAAGTTTGTCCACTTCAATCATCAACCAATCAAACTTACTTTATTCGATTAAAACAAAGTTAATCATAAAAGTACAAGTATACATCACAGATAAAAAAGTTACAGATTAAAACTGGAAAGAAGCAGTTCATAAATGTCAGTCAATACACAATGTCCTCGTTTTCAAACACATGCATAACAAGCATTTACAATGCAATGGTCTCGGCATCATTAAAGGTGGAGCTATTGGCATTGCTCATGACATTTCTTTTTTTTCTTTAAATCATAAATAGATGGCATTGTCATTTACATTGCCAATACACAGCACTCTGCACTCAACAGCACACACCACTCTGCACTCAACAGCACACACCACTCTGCACTCAACAGCACACACCACTCTGCACCTGCACTCACTGCTCTGCACACTCACTCTGCACTCACTACTCTGCATTCAGCACTCACTACTCACTACTCACTGCTCTGCACTCACTGCTCTGCACTCACTGCTCTGCACTCACTACTCTGCACTCACTACTCTGCACTCACTACTCACTACTCTGCACTCACTACTCACTACTCTGCACTCACTACTCACTACTCTGCACTCACTACTCTGCACTCACTACTCACTACTCTGCACTCACTACTCACTACTCTGCACTCACTACTCTGCACTCACTACTCTGCACTCACTACTCACTACTCTGCACTCACTACTCTGCACTCACTACTCTGCACTCACTACTCACTACTCTGCACTCACTACTCACTACTCTGCACTCACTACTCTGCACTCACTACTCTGCACTCACTACTCTGCAATCTGCACTCACTACTCTGCACTCACTACTCACTACTCTGCACTCACTACTCACTACTCTGCACTCACTACTCACTACTCTGCACTCACTACTCTGCACTCACTACTCACTACTCTGCACTCACTACTCTGCACTCACTACTCACTACTCTGTACTCACTACTCACTACTCTGCACTCACTACTCACTACTCTGCACTCACTACTCTGCACTCACTACTCACTACTCTGCACTCACTACTCTGCACTCACTACTCACTACTCTGCACTCACTACTCACTACTCTGCACTCACTACTCTGCACTCACTACTCTGCACTCACTACTCTGCACTCACTACTCTGCAATCTGCACTCACTACTCTGCACTCACTACTCTGCAATCTGCACTCACTACTCTGCACTCACTACTCTGCACTCACTACTCACTACTCTGCACTCACTACTCTGCACTCACTACTCTGCACTCACTACTCGGCACTCACTACTCTGCACTCACTACTCTGCAATCTGCACGCACTACTCTGCACTCACTACTCACTACTCTGCACTCACTACTCACTACTCTGCACTCACTACTCACTACTCTGCACTCACTACTCTGCACTCACTACTCACTACTCTGCACTCACTACTCACTACTCACTACTCTGCACTCACTACTCTGCAATCTGCACTCACTACTCTGCACTCACTACTCACTACTCTACACTCACTACTCACTACTCTGCACTCACTACTCACTACTCTGCACTCACTACTCTGCACTCACTACTCTGCACTCACTACTCTGCACTCACTACTCTGCACTCACTACTCACTACTCTGCACTAACTACTCTGCACTCACTACTCACTACTCTGCACTCACTACTCTGCACTCACTACTCACTACTCTGCACTCACTACTCACTACTCTGCACTCACTACTCACTACTCTGCACTCACTACTCTGCACTCACTACTCTGCACTCACTACTCTGCACTCACTACTCTGCAATCTGCACTCACTACTCTGCACTCACTACTCACTACTCTGCACTCACTACTCACTACTCTGCACCCACTACTCACTACTCTGCACTCACTACTCACTACTCTGCACTCACTACTCACTACTCTGCACTCACTACTCTGCACTCACTACTCTGCACTCACTACTCTAAAATCACTACTCTGCAATCTGCACTCACTACTCTGCAATACGCACTCACTACTCTGCACTCACTACTCACTACTCTGCACTCACTACTCACTACTCTGCACTCACTACTCACTACTCTGCATACTCTGCACTCACTACTCACTACTCTGCACTCACTACTCACTACTCTGCACTCACTACTCTCTACTCTGCACTCACTACTCACTACTCTGCACTCACTACTCTGCACTCACTACTCTGCACTCACTACTCTGCACTCACTACTCTGCACTCACTACTCTGCACTCACTACTCACTACTCTGCACTCACTACTCTGCACTCACTACTCTGCACTCACTACTCACTACTCTGCACTCACTACTCTGCACTCACTACTCACTACTCTGCACTCACTACTCTGCATTCACTACTCTGCACTCACTACTCTGCACTCACTACTCACACTCTGCACTCACTACTCTGCACTCACTACGCACTACTCTGCACTCACGATTCACTACTCTGCACTCACTAATCACTACTCACTACTCTGCACTCACTACACACTACTCACTACTCTGCACTCACTACTCACTACTCACTACTCTGCACTCACTACTCTGCACTCACTACTCTGCACTCACTACTCTGCACTCACTACTCTGCAATCTGCACTCACTACTCTGCACTCACTACTCACTACTCATTACTCTGCACTCACTACTCACTACTCACTACTCTGCACTCACTACTCACTACTCTGCACTCACTACTCTGCACTCACTACTCACTACTCTGCACTCACTACTCACTACTCACTACTCTGCACTCACTACTCTGCACTCACTACTCACTACTCTGCACTCACGACTCACTACTCTGCACTCACTACTCACTACTCTGCACTCACTACTCACTACTCTGCACTCACTACTCTGCACTCACTACTCTGCACTCACTACTCTGCACTCACTACTCTGCACTCACTACTCACTACTCTGCACTCACTACTCACTACTCTGCACTCACTACTCACTACTCAGCACTCACTACTCACTACTCTGCACTCACTACTCTGCACTCACTACTCTGCACTCACTACTCTGCACTCACTACTCACTACTCTGCACTCACTACTCACTACTCTGCACTCACTACTCTGCAATCTGCACTCACTACTCTGCACTCACTACTCTGCACTCACTACTCTGCAATCTGCACTCACTACTCTGCACTCACTACTCACTACTCTTCACTCACTACTCACTACTCTGCACTCACTACTCACTACTCTGCACTCACTACTCACTACTCACTACTCTGCACTCACTACTCTGCACTCACTACTCACTACTCTGCACTCACTACTCACTACTCTGCACACTACTCACTACTCTGCACTCACTACTCACTACTCTGCACTCACTACTCTACACTCACTACTCTGCACTCACTACTCTGCACTCACTACTCTGCACTCACTACTCACTACTCTGCACTCTGCACTCACTACTCACTACTCTGCACTCACTACTCACTACTCTGTACTCACTACTCTGCACTCACTACTCACTACTCTGCACTCACTACTCTGCGCTCAGTACTCACTACTCTGCACTCACTACTCTGCACTCACTACTCTGCACTCACTACTCACTACTCTGCACTCACTACTCACTACTCACTACTCTGCACTCACTACTCACTACTCTGCACTCACTACTCACTACTCTGCACTCACTACTCTGCACTCACTACTCTGCACTCACTACTCTGCAATGTGCACTCACTACTCTGCACTCACTACTCACTACTCTGCACTCACTACTCACTACTCACTACTCTGCACTCACTACTCTGCACTCACTACTCTGCACTCACTACTCACTACTCTGCACTCACTACTCACTACTCTGCACTCACTACTCACTACTCTGCACTCACTACTCACTACTCTGCACTCACTACTCACTACTCACTACTCACTACTCTGCACTCACTACTCTGCACTCACTACTCACTACTCTGCACTCACTACTCACTACTCTGCACTCACTACTCACTACTCTGCACTCACTACTCACTACTCTGCACTCTGCACTCACTACTCTGCACTCACTACTCTGCACTCACTACTCACTACTCTGCACTCACTACTCACTACTCACTACTCACTACTCTGCACTCACTACTCTGCACTCACTACTCACCACTCACTACTCACCACTCACTACTCACTACTCTGCACTCACTACTCACTACTCTGCACTCACTACTCACTACTCACTACTCTGTACTCACTACTCTGCACTCACTACTCACTACTCTGCACTCACTACTCACTACTCTGCACTCACTACTCACTACTCTGCACTCACTACTCACCACTCACTACTCACTACTCTGCACTCACTACTCTGCACTCAGTACTCACTACTCACTACTCTGCACTCACTACTCTGCACTCACTACTCACTACTCTGCACTCACTACTCTGCACTCACTACTCTTCACTCACTACTCTGCACTCACTACTCACTACTCTGCACTCACTACTCACTACTCTGTACTCACTACTCACCACTCACTACTCTGCACTCACTACTCTGCACTCACTACTCTGCACTCACTACTCTGCAATGTGCACTCACTACTCTGCACTCACTACTCACTACTCTGCACTCACTACTCACTACTCACTACTCTGCACTCACTACTCTGCACTCACTACTCTGCACTCACTACTCACTACACTGCACTCACTACTCTGCACTCACTACTCACTACTCTGCACTCACTACTCACTACTCTGCACTCACTACTCACTACTCTGCACTCACTACTCACTACTCACTACTCTGCACTCACTACTCACTACTCTGCACTCACTACTCACTACTCTGCACTCACTACTCACTACTCTGCACTCTGCACTCACTACTCTGCACTCACTACTCTGCACTCACTACTCACTACTCTGCACTCACTACTCACTACTCACTACTCACTACTCTGCACTCACTACTCACTACTCTGCACTCACTACTCTGCACTCACTACTCACTACTCACTACTCTGTACTCACTACTCTGCACTCACTACTCACTACTCTGCACTCACTACTCACTACTCTGCACTCACTACTCACTACTCTGCACTCACTACTCACCACTCACTACTCACTACTCTGTACTCACTACTCACTACTCTGCACTCACTACTCACTACTCTGCACTCAATACTCACTACTCTGCACTCACTACTCACTACTCTGCACTCACTACTCACCACTCACTACTCACCACTCACTTCTCTGCGCTCACTACTCACCACTCACTACTCACTACTCACTACTCACTACTCACTACTCTGCACTCACTACTCACTACTCTGCACTCACTACTCACTACTCTGCACTCACTACTCACTACTCTGCAGTCACTACTCACTACTCTGCACTCACTACTCACTACTCTGCACTCACTACTCTGCACTCACTACTCTGCACTCACTACTCTGCACTCTGCACTCACTACTCACACTCTGCACTCACTACTCTGCACTCACTACTCACTACTCTGCACTCACTATTCACTACTCTGCACTCACTACTCTGCACTTACTACTCTGCACTCACGACTCTGCACTCACTACTCTGCACTCACTACTCTGCACTCACTACTCTGCACTCACTATTCACTACTCTGCACTCACTATTCACCACTCTGCACTCACTACTCTGCACTCACTACTCTGCACTCACTACTCTGCACTCTGCACTCACTACTCACACTCTGCACTCACTACTCTGCACTCACTACTCACTACTCTGCACTCACTATTCACTACTCTGCACTCACTACTCACTAATCACTACTCACTACTTACTACTCTGCACTCACTACTCACTACTCACTACTCTGCACTCACTACTCACTACTCTGCACTCACTACTCACTACTCCGCACTCACTACTCACTACTCTGCACTCACTACTCACTACTCACTACTCCGCGCTCACTACTCACTACTCTGCGCTCACTACTCACTACTCACTACTCTGCACTCACTACTCTGCACTCACTACTCACTACTCTGCACTCACTACTCTGCACTCACTACTCTGCACTCACTACTCTGCACTCACTACTCTGCACTCACTACTCTGCACTCTGTACTCACTACTCACACTCTGCACTCACTACTCTGCACTCACTACTCACTACTCTGCACTCACTACTCTGCACTCACTACTCTGCACTCACTACTCTGCACTCACTATTCACTACTCTGCACTCACTATTCACTACTCTGCACTCACTACTCTGCACTCACTACTCTGCACTCACTACTCTGCACTCTGCACTCACTACTCACACTCTGCACTCACTACTCTGCACTCACTACTCACTACTCTGCACTCACTATTCACTACTCTGCACTCACTACTCACTAATCACTACTCACTACTTACTACTCTGCACTCACTACTCACTACTCACTACTCTGCACTCACTACTCACTACTCACTACTCTGCACTCACTACTCACTACTCTGCACTCACTACTCACTACTCTGCACTCACTACTCACTACTCACTACTCTGCGCTCACTACTCACTACTCTGCACTCACTACTCTGCACTCACTACTCACTACTCTGCACTCACTACTCTGCACTCACTACTCTGCACTCACTACTCACTACTCTGCACTCACTACTCTGCACTCACTACTCTGCACTCACTACTCTGCATCACTACTCTGCACTCACTACTCTGCACTCACTACTCTGCACTCACTACTCTGCACTCACTACTCTGCACTCACTACTCTGCACTCTGTACTCACTACTCACACTCTGCACTCACACTCTGCACTCACTATTCATACTCTGCACTCACTACTCACACTCTGCACTCACTACTCTGCACTCACTACTCACACTCTGCACTCACTACTCTGCACTCACTACTCTGCACTCACTACTCACTACTCTGCACTCACTACTCTGCACTCACTATGCACTCACTACTCTGCACTCACTACTCTGCACTCACTACTCACACTCTGCACTCACACTCTGCACTCACTATTCACACTCTGCACTCACTACTCACACTCTGCACTCACTACTCTGCACTCACTACTCACACTCACTACTCTGCACTCACTACTCTGCACTCACTACTCTGCACTCACTACTCTGCACTCACACTTACACTCTGCACTCACACTCTGCACTCAACTCTGCACGCTGCATTCACACTCTGCACACTCACTCTGCGCTCACTACTTCACACTCTGCACTCACACTCTGCTCACTCACTCTGCACTCACTACTTCACACTCTGCACTCTGCACTCACACTCTGCTCACTCACTCTGCACTCATTACTTCACACTCTGCACTCTGCGCACTCTGAACTGTGCGCACTCTGCACTCACACTATAATAATCCTTATGCAGAATTCCTCTAAAGTATAAGCAGCTTGGGTTTTTCCTATAGGCGCCAAAGAGTCAATGATAGGAAAAGAGGGCAGAGAGTTCTAACCCCATCTCCCCACCCACAGACAACCAAAAATTATCTTCTGCGTTGCTTTGTTCTAATAATATAAATAAGGAATTTAAAGTATATGTATGGGCGAGTGGAAGGTGATCTATCGTATTCAATATATTTTAACACAATTGCTGTTCATGGTTACCTTTACAAACGTGAGATGAAGATGATGCTCACTTTTTAGTTATATAAGGATATTTTGTTGAGTACATTCAAGTTCAACCCAATGGCTGTAAGCAACAAGCTGAGGATCAACAGGCGCAAAACAGCGTGGCGGGCGCGCACGAGACGCAGCGTGGGCGTGCACATCAGCTGAAGATCCCCGGAGAAGACACCGAGTCTGCCTGCTGCCATGACTGACCCGCTGCGAGGGAAAGAGCCTGGTGAGTGGGGGTCGAGGGGGGGCGGCAGAGAGGGAGTGGGCAGAGAGGGAGGGTGTGTGTGTGTGTGTGTGTGTGTGTGTGTGTGTGTGCGTGCGTGCGTGCGTGAGTGTGTGCTTCCGTGAGTGTGAATGTGAAGCAAGAGATGTGCACGGCTCCAGGAGGCACGGCGTGCGCGTCCACGAGATGCAATCGGCGCTCGTTCACCGCTCTGGCTCCGTTGAGAGTGAACTCCGTGACAATAGGTCTCGAAGCCGAGACCTAAAAAGGAGGAAGCAGTATTACAGGTCAAAGGATCAGACACCATACGTAAAAAATGCAAGGCCAGGCGACATTGTCTAAAATTGTGCGAACGTAAAAGCGCAATTAAAAACCTTTTCCTTTGTTCACAATAAAATTTACAGAAGAATAAAATGTGCAAATCAGATTGTTGCGAAGTGTCATCACATGGGCAACACAGGAGTTCTTTCGGGGAGAAGATACCAGCAGGATGGCCCAACATGCAGGTAATAAAGTTAAGCCGAAATCTTAACAGAGTAAATCCCACCTGTGCCGTGGGATTGTTACAAATTCCAAATAAGAAGATCAATCTGCAATGGATCTTCAATATATTCTTTGACTGTAGATTTATTACGGTTGACAGTCAATGTCCCATCTTTAGCAGTGGTTATAAAGCGGGCCTTTAATGTTTTTTTAGAGACAGAGGCACAGTTTCTGGGTATACAAATAAGCTTCCTAGATCAAGAGTATATAAACTATCTTTCACATACTTTAACCATAAAATATTATCCCTATGCTCGAAGGATAAGCAATCCCGTATTATTTGTTGCGTTAGTTAAACTGTGTCTCTACACCATACTGAGTGCCATAAAAGAATAGGTGCAACATTTATCCAATCAGTTATGTAAGGGATACCTAATTCATCATGTAGATTAAAATTAGAACAACCAATTGGGAGACTCATCATTGATTTCCAAAACAAATCCTCTGTTGTTTGTATCCTCTTTACTGTAACATGGCCCCACACCCCTGCACCATACGTAGCTACTGTCCTAGATTTTGCCCCATAAACCTTTCTTAAAATATCTAAGTTCCTCGTTTCCAGCTTATTTGAAAATTAGCGTATTGCATTTGCACTTTTCTCCAACAAGACACCACGATTCTTTACCATATTCCTCTAAGAGGCCTTAGAATCAGAAGTGACTCCTAGATATGAGAAGAACTCTGTTTGTGTCACTTTACGTTTTGAGATAAAAAAAGAAGGAGGTTAGCTCAGCTTTGGCCCTGTAATTAAAACAAATGACCTAGATTCATTTGTCTGGAGATCAAGGCCTTTCATAAATTCCACATAGGTATTTAACAATTTTTGCAGGGATTTTGTTGTTCGTGCAATTAAAACTGCATCATCTGCATATAATAAAATTGGGATATCCAACTTTCCAATTCTTGGCACATCTATATTTGAATCTAACAATTTAGACTCTCTCCCGTTTGAATAAGCGAGAATAAAAAAGGGGCGAGAACGCACTCTTGGCGAACTCCTCTTGTTACAGGAAACCCCCTAGTACATTCTCCCTGTGGCCAATACCTGACACATGCTTCAGCTCTTGAATACAGTTGTCTAATGAAATTGATCACTGCCTGATCTACCCTCATTTCCCTCATAATTCTCCAGAGCTGTGGGTGAGACACACAATCAAAAGCCGTGCTAAGATCCATAAAAGCTAGACATAAATTGCCCTGCTTTGCGTGGGTAATACTTTGGTATGAGCAGACTCAAATTCAGGCATTGATCTTAAGTGCCTCTCCCTTTTCTGAAACCGTATTGTACTGGTATCAAAATCTTATTAGTCAAAGCCCACGTCTCCAGTCGATTCAATAGCACTCTCCCGATCAATTTTACTGTGCTATCTAAGAGAGAAATAGGTCTATAGTTCCTAGGGTCTTGCTTCTCTTCTTTTTTCAAAATTGGTACTAAAATGGCTTTGAACCAAGAGGCGGGAGGTCCCTCTCTTGCTATAGAATTAAACATATTAGTAAGCAGAGGACTCCATAAGTCAGGGCAATCTGTAAAAAAGTCTACTGGAGCGCCATCAAAACCCTGTGCATTATTACTTGTACATTGCTCCATTGCCAAGCATACTTTCCCTATATCATTAGTAAGAATAGTGCTAGCGGATGGGACCCGTTCTACAGCCATTAGCTCAGTGTTTACAGGTGGGGCATAAAAAATATTACTAAAGTGCGCCACCCAAGAGTCCTCGTCCACATGCGTATCCAAATTCGGCTCAGAGTTTGATTTTAAAAATGGGGCGTTAATCGTTAACCAAAAATCCCTTTCATTATTTGTGATGGATGCAACCAATAATTTGTCCCAAGTTTCCTCTTTCAATGTCTTTAACCTGTTCGTCCTCGCCACCGTATAAGTTAAGCGGGCCTATTTTACAAGTTGGGGATTCTTAGGTACAGTCTTAAGTAATCAATGTAGGTTAAAAAGTGCTTTAATGCAATCACGATCGAACCACTTCGGTCCCTTAGGTTTGCATTTCCATTTTTAGGGAGATTCCTTTTTAGTTCTCGCGAATTAGTTTCAAAAGCCTTAGTGATGGACCCTGGGTCCTGATTTGAGTCAAGACATATTTCTATTTCTTTCATTGAGTTTGAAACTACATGAGGAATAACAGCAGTCTTATCAATATTCCCCCACTTCAATGTTATTCCATTCTTTTTCGCTATATAGGGTTTCAGATGCGAAAAAGTGGAGCTAAAAATACTCGGCCAGTTCACATGCCAGGTTATAGCTGCATGATCACTGAAGACCAGGAATTCAACTTTCCTTTTGTTGAGCTTTTCACCCAGTCTAGCTGAGGCTATTATAAAATTAATTGAGGAACAACATGTAGAGGAGCAAAAGGTATTTAGCGGAAGACCTGTTGATTCAGATCGTGGGTTCATGATCTCCAAATCTTTTAGAAAAATGCATTTCCCATGTTAGCGCTGGGATGCCTCCGGGTAACCATGCGCTTTATAAATCTGGTTACATTACATTACATTACATAAGCGTCATGGGAAAAATGCATATTTGATTCCCCATCTTCTACAAAGCCACAAATTGGGGTTAACGCCAATTGATATAAGTTAAAGACCCCTATCCAAAGCACCATTGGTTCCTTCATGCTTAGCCCTATTATCTTATTCATATATTCCTCCACTATTGCAACAAATTTAAACATTTCACTTCCAAATGAGTTATTATAAAAATTAATCAATAATTTAGTGTTGCCATCAGACCCTTTAAGGCAGAGGTCTTCAAACTTTTGGATGCCAAGAACCCCCCTGTCAACATTTTGAGGCGTAAGGACCCCCTCCTGACAAAAATTTCTAAACCTGTAGGCAGGGCTACTAGAATTATGAAGCAGGTGAGGCCCAAATTACGCGACAGGCTTGACTAAATTGTGTGGGAAGAAAATTAAGTGATGTTATGTGATGCAGCGTATTTTGGGATAGCATTGCTTCATTATTTTGACATTTTTTACACACAGTAACACTGAGGAAAGATTTCACCCCATCAGTACTCGTTTATAACCAAAATAAAGCAGTTAACATCAGAAATATTTCTAGCCAACCTTTGAGAAGGGCCTTCCACTCTGTAGGAATATGTGCTGCCAGATTAGAAGCTCACCTGGCCCTGGCCAGGAGAAGCAGGGGTCCCTTTAAAACCTGGCGGTTTTGTGCAGAGTAAAGCAGCTTTCCTCTCACCCCCTCCCTTCCATCCCTCTCTCACTTTGCAGGCCATTTTCTTTCACCCCTTTTTACAACATCTGAACTCTCCTCATTCAACCTCTCACTTCACCTTTAATCATCTCTTGCCATTTTGTCTTTTCACTGCCCTCATCTCGAACAGTCTCTCACATTTATCTCATGGCCTCTCTTGTCCCGTCACCTCCCGTGCCCCTCAGCACTTCTCGTTCACCTCGTCTCTCCATTGAAATTTTTGTCTATTTGTATCTTAGACCTCTCGAGTCCCCCATTCAATTTTCACATCTCCCCTTTGTTCTAACAGAAGCCCTCACCTTTGACTCACACTCACTTCTTGCGTGTCCACACTTCTCTTTGGCAAATCACATTTCTCCTCATCCCTGTTCTCTGCAATCGAATTCTCTCACTCCCTTGCTGTCCTCTCTCATCCTCTTAACTCTCCTCACCAAGCACACAGGTCGGACCCGTATGCTCCTCTCTGCCTGTGCCACTCTGCTTTTTGTTCCTAATTCAAGAAGGCATGAGTTGTCTGTCTCGCTGGTTTGGTGCAGGCCGCGCAGTTATGGAACTTGCACCCTCCTTTGCTTCGCTCCACCAAGAATCTATTATCCTTTAGGAAGATATAAAAACCTTTCTCTATGCTCTGTAGGTTACCCAATTTGGCTGGTTCACTTTCTCCTTCTGTGTGTTTCTCATTTGCCTACATGCAGCAGATGATTATTAGCCCCAGGACATCTTTTGGTAACAGTAGCGCACAACAAATGTAAATAATAATAATAGCCAGAAGCAGGGAAGTCACTAGTCCAGAAATTCGGAGGGGACTAATACTTCCAGCCAGGGCTGGTCCTAACACTGGTTGCACATGGTGCAACAGTCTTTTTTGGTGCCCCACCCCACGTTTCCTCCTTCTCCATGAATTCCTTCGCTGCCACTCACCAACAATGCACCTCATCTCTCTATAGCACCTTCCTGACAAACATTTAATTTTCCTATAGCGCTACTCATAGTTTACTCACTCTCATTTCTGTGACCTGCATGGTACACGTTCTTTGTAGCAGGCACATTAACCCTCTGCACAATGTGTGGGTGACGAGTGCCCTTGTGAATGCACGGTGAGCGATGCAAAAGTGCGAGAGTAGGTTACGAGGAGTGACTGCGGGGTGAGTGAAGTGGCATATGAATTTGGTTGCGGATGCAAGTTCAGAATGGGATGAATGAATGTATGATTACTGATGGGCTTGTTTGAGTGAGTTGCATATTGAGCAGTGAGGGGGTCAGGTGAGTGAAGTGTCACATGAGTGCAGGATGAGTAGTGTACTCATGTGACTGCAGGGTGAGGTATAGGGTGAACAGCGCAAGTGTATTGTGAGTGCAGTGTGATCACTGTGAGTGCAGGGTGAGCGGGTGAATGGTGTGAGTGCATGGTGATCATTGTGAGTGCATTGTGATCACTGGGAGTACAGGGTGAATGGTGTGAGTGCATGGTGATCAGTGTGAGTGCAGGGCGATATTGAGGAGTGAGTTGTCTGAAGGCAGGGTGCATTCCTAGACACTTGAAGTAACATGTTATTGACGGCGGCGTAGGGTTTAACCACATCAGTGCTCATGACGAGCTCAGCTCGCCATGAGGCACAGTGGCGCCGTGCTCATGACGAGCTGAGCTTGTCATAACCGCTGCGGAAAGCCCACGCGGGGATAATTCCCCTGCTGTGCTGGGCTTTCCATTAACCGGGCGTGGTCATGACGAGCTCAGCTCGTCATGAGCACAGCGCCACCGTGCAGCGTGAAGAGCCAAGCTAGTCACAAGCACCGCGGCTCTGCGCGTGGCCCCCCTCCCCCCGCACCGCGGGGGAATTAGCCCCGCGGCAAAGGGGTTAAGATCTAAGTTAAACTACTGCGGCATTAATCGGGGATCGAGGGTGGAGGAAATAAATAATGTGCTGATCCTGCAACACACTTACAGTCCTATGGTTAGGGTTGGCAGCAGATTATTTTGATGGCCAAGTCGGTACAAAAAGAAGCAGTCACCTAAAGTTGTATTTTCAGCACTTATGTGCATACTTCGAACAGCAAATATAAATAGAAAGCGCTTTTAATTGTGTTCTAGGGCTGCCTCAATGATCCATAACTGACAAAGAGAAAAAAGACAGAAAATTCACATAACTAATGCATACATACTTTTGTATTTAAAAGTCTATTTAGTGTCAAGAGGAGGTCTTTGCAGGCTCTTTAAACACAACAGGCAGGCATTTTTCTTTTGGCAACCCTACTTTATATTCCTTTTCATTAAATGCATTCTCACACTACAGCAGTAATTGTAAAATACAAATGTAAGGAACTGGCACAGTGAGGGCCCAGGGGGTACTCAAACCAGGAAAAAAACTAAGCCTCTGTAACCAGTTTACAATGGCATGTAAATATGCAAATGGTCTTTAAAGACCTGTGAAAAATTCGGGCCTGCCAGAGATGACTCCAGACACTGCCCAGCCAAGCCCACAGCAGATCGAGTTGCACTGCAGCAGCAGCCGGGCTGAGAGACACGACGAAGGAGGAGGGGGGCTGAAGCCTTTGGGCCTGGACAGAAGTATGACTGTGAAGGCGCGACCCCCTTTGCATCGCTCCACGGCCCCCCTGGGGGTCGCGCCCCACAGTTTGAAGACCCCTGCTTTAAGGTGTAACATATTATACAAGCATTGGCATAGCCAGTAGGTCTCGCTTTTGGGACCTTCTAAGTATTTAATTATGCAGCACAATATCCTTGGTGCAACAACATCAACTGTTGCACGGCTAAACACGTATACGGTCACAAAGGTGAGATCTATTGGCTATGCCAATGCTTGTTATTTTTTGTTCTTGGGGGAAACCGGGCTAGTGCCAGGAGGGTCAAGGGGGAGTGGTAAGGAGTTGAGGAGTGAATGCCAGGAGGGACAAGGGTGACTGTCAGGCCATGGGGGTGAAGGGTGAGTGCCAGGGAGGCGAAGAGTGAGTGCCAGGGAGATGAGAAGTAAGATTCAGGAGGGTCAAGGGTGAGTGCCAGGGAGGGGAAGGGTGAGTGCCGAGAAGGGGAAGTATGAGTGCCAGGGGTGAAGGGTAGCTGCCAGGCCAGAGGGGTGAAAGGCTAGTGCCACGGAGGTGAAGGTTGAGTGCCAGGTCAGGGGGATGAAGGGTGAGTGCCAGTGAGATGAAGGTTGAGTGTCATGGAGGTGAGATGTAAGAGTCAGGAGAGTCAAAGGTGAGTGCCAGGGAGGGGAAGGGTGAGTGCAAGGGGTGAAGGGTAGTTGCTAGGCTAGGGGGAGGAAAGGCTACTGCCATGGAGGTGAAGAGTGAGTGCCAAGGGGGCGAGTAGTGAATGCCAGGAGGGATATGGATGAGTGTCAGGGAGGTGAAGGATATGTGCCAGGGAGGGGAATTATGAGCACCAGGAGGGTCGAGGGTGGGTGTCGGGGAGGCGACAGTTGAGTGTCACAGAGAGTCAATGCTGGGTGCCAGAGAGGGAGAAGGGTGAGTGCCAGGTGCGAGGAGTGACTGCCATGCCTAAGGGGTGAAGGGTGAGTGCAAGGGAGGTGAGGGGTGAGTGACAGACTGCAAACAGTAGTGAGCTGGGGTCTAGAAGGAGGTGCGGAGATCATCACCCGGTGTGTGCCAGGCTAGACGCACCAGTGCCATGTGGATCAGAGAAAATGCATGGAGTGGTATGGTTGACAGGAGACGTGCAGGCTGCTTAAATATTGTAGAGATTGGATTGTCAAGCACTAGGAAACAAAAGTGAATGAATAAAACTAGAAACGCGAACACTTTCACAGCGAACGCGGCTGTGAAAGTGAAACTAATTGCGATCGCGTGAAAGTGAAACTGATCGTGCTACCTGGCTGAGAGGAGGCTGATAGGCAGTGAGTGGCTGGGGGTGTGTGTGTGTGTGGTTGTGTGTGTGGTTTTGTGTGTGGTTGTGTGTGTGGTTGTGTGTTGTGTGTGTGGTTGTGTGTGTGTGTGGTTGTGTGTGTGTAGTTGTGTGTCTCTGTGGTTGTGTGTGTTTCGGTGTGTGTGTTTGGGTGTGTGTGTGTGTGGTTATGTGTGTGTAGTTGTGTGTGTGGTTGTGGTTATGGTTGTGTGTGTGGTTGGTTTTGTGTGTGTGGTTGTGTGTGTGGTTGTGTATATGTGTGATTGTGTGTGTGTGTGGTTGTGTGTGTGTGTGGTTGTGTGTGGTTGTGGTTGTGTGTGTGGTTTTGTGTGTGTGTCAGTGTCGTTGTGGGTGTGTGTGCATAGAAGTGTGGTTGTGTGTGTGGTTGTGGTTGTAGTTGTGTGTGTGGTTGTGTTTGTGGTTGTGTGTGTGGTTGTGTGTGTGTGTGGTTGTGTGTGGTGTTGTGTGTGGTTGTGTGTGTGGTTGTGTGTGTGTGTGGTTGTGTGTGTTTGGTTGTGTGGTTGTGTGTGTGTGGTTGTGTGTGTGTTTGTGTGTGTGTGTGTGGTTGTGTATGTGGTATGTGGTTTTGTGGTTGTGTGTGGTTGTATGTGTAGAAGTGTGGTTGTGTGTGTGGTTGTGTGTTTGGTTGTGGTTGTGTGTGGTTGTGTGTGTGGTTGTGTGCGTGGTTGTGGTTGTGTGTATGTGTGGTTGTGTGTGTGTGGTTGTGTGTGGTTGTGTGTGTGTGTGGTTGTGTGTGTGGTTGTGTGTGGTTGTGTATGGTTGTGCGGTTGTGTGTGGTGTTCTGGTTGCATGTGTGGTTGTGTGTGTGGTTGTGTGTTCGGTGGTGTGTGGTTGGTTGTGTGTGTGGTTGTGTGTTTGTGGTTATGTGTGTGGTTGTGGTTGTGTGTGTGGTTGTGTGTGTGTGTGGTTGTGTGTGGTGGTGTGTGTGTGGTTGTGTGTGTATGTGGTTGTGTGTGTGGTTGTGGTTGTGTGTGTGTGGTTGTGTGTGTATGTGGTTGTGTGTGTGTGTGTGGTTGGGTGTGTGTGGTTGTGTGTGTATGTGGTTGTGTGTATTTGGTTGTGGTTGTGTGTGTTTGTGGTTGTGTGTGTGTTTGTGTGCGTGGTTGTGGTTGTGTGTGTATGTGGTTGTGGTTGTGTGTGTGTTTGTGTGTTTGTGTGAGTGTGGTTGTGTGTGGTTCTGTGTATGGTTGTGTGTTTGGTTGTGGTTGTGTGGTTGTGGTTGTGTGTGTGTGGTTGTGTGTGTGGTTGTGTGTCTGGTTGTATGTGGTTGTGTATGGTGTTCTGGTTGCATGTGTGTTTGTGTGTGTGGTTGTGTGTTCGGTTGTGTGTGTGGTTGGTTGTGTGTGTGGTTGTGTGTGTGTGGTTGTGTGTGTGTGTGTGGTTGTGTGTGTGTGTGTGGTTGTGTGTGTGTGGTTGTGTGTGTATGTAGTTGTGTGTGTGGTTGTGGTTGTGTGTGTGTGGTTGTGTGTGTGTGTGGTTGTGTGTGGTTGTGTGTGTATGTGGTTGTGTGTGTCTGGTTGTGTGTGTGTGGTTGTGTGTGTGTGGCTGTGTGGTTGTGTGTTTGGTTGTGTGTGTGTGTGTGTGGTTAGGTGTGTGGTTGTGTGCGTGGTTGTGTGTGTATGTGGTTGTGTGTGTGGTTGTGGTTGTGTGTGCGGTTGTGTGTGTTTGTGTGTGTGGTTGTGTGTGGTTGTGTGTTTGGTTGTGGTTGTGTGTGGTTGTGTGCATTGTTGTGGTTGTGTGCATGGTTGTGGTTGTGTGTATGTGTGGTTGTGTGTGGTTTTGTGTGTGGTTGTGTGTGTGTGTGGTTGTGTAGGTGTGGTTGTGTGTGTGTGGTTGTGTGTGTGTGTGGTTGTGTGTGTGTGGTTGTGTGTGGTGTTGTGTGTGGTGTTGTGTGTGGTTGTGTGTGTGGTTGTGTGTGTGTGGTTGTGTGTGTGGTTGTAGGTGTGTGGTTGTGTGTGTGTAGTTGTGTGTGTGGTTGTGTGTGTGTGGTTGTGTGTGGTTGTGTGTGTGTGGTTGTGTGTGTGTGGTTGTGTGTGTGGTTGTGTGTGTGAGTGGTTGTGTGTGTTTGTGTGGTTGTGGTTGTGTGTGTGGTCGTGTGCGTGGTTGTGTGTGTGTGTGTGTGGTTGTGTGTGTGTGTGGTTTGTGTGTGGTTGTGTGAGTGTGGTTGTGTGTGTGTGCTTGTGAGTGTGGTTGTGTGTGTGGTTGTGTGTGTGTGTGCTTGTGTGTGTGCTTGTGTGTGTGCGTTTGTGTGTGTGTGTGTGGTTGTGTATGGTTGTGCGGTTGTGTGTGGTGTTGTGGTTGCGTGTGTGGTTGTGTGTGTGTGGTTGTGTGTGTGGTTGTGATTGTGTGTGTGGTTGTGTGTGTGGTTGTGTGTGTGTGGTTGTGTGTGTGTGGTTGTGTGTGTGTGTGTGTGTGGTTGTGGTTGGTAGTGTGTGTGTGGTTGTGGTTGGGGGTTTGGTTGTGGTTGTGTGTGTGTGTGGTTGTGTGTGTGGGGGTGTGTGTGTGTGTGAGTACAAATACTTTACACATTGCCTCTTTAGTTTAGCCTGACTGCTCTGTGTCGAGCTATTCTAGGATGAGCACAGGTAAACTTAGTGTGTACTACACTTACCTGACTAGGATCGTGGGTCCCTACTTGGACAGGGTGCAAACAACTGCCAAGTAGAGACCCAATTTTTAACAGTAAGAAAGCAGATCCCCATAAAGAACAAGTTACTTACCTTCGGTAACAATATATCTGTAAGAAACATAGGTTAGTTATGGATTCCATACCTTCAAATTACCCCCAGGCATCAGACTGGATCTGGAAAGTTTTTTGTCAGCATTACCCCTGCACGTCGAAAGATGGCGTCGGTCGGCTCCGCGTTCGTCGTTGGAGTCATGGTCGCCGGGATGATATCAGGGTAGCTACATAGAGGCAGCCCTCGCGCACTGACGTCAGTTCTGTACAAGACTTTCCATGCCAGAAGCGCAGACCCATGCAAGACACTGACCACTGTTGCACAAAACTAGGGCCCTGAAAGGAAGTCCTTAACCCTAAAAGTCAGTTTGCAGAACGGGGAGGATGGGTGGGGCGGTAAGGAATCTATAACTAACCTATGTTTCTTACAGATATATTATTACCGAAGGTAAGTAACTTGCTCAGCTGAAAGAAACAGTTAGTTATAGATTCCTTACCTTAGAATAGATACCCCAGCAATACCAACCCGGGAGGTGGGTCTGCACCCTAAGTTCACACCAGGAAGTCCTGGAGAACAGAACAGCCAAATAAGCCCTCTCTGCGGACTTGGCTGTCCAGGCATTAGTGTCTTGTGAATGTGTGCAGTGATTCCCACGTAGCTGCCTGACATGAAGAACCAGGTTTTAGAACCCAACAGCGCCAGGGAAAATGCCCGATGTCTTCGAGTTCCCCTGCCTTGGCAAACAGAGACACGGGACACTTCTTGATGACGTCAAAGACCAAATTTATTGGCTGCAACCAGGAACAGAGGTCTACGAAGCACAACACGGGTGGTTCGCTAGAGACTGCACAAATTCATAGAGTGGAGCATCGTCTTTTATGCTAAAAATCACATTCCTGGCTAGCATCGGTTACATACAAACTGACCAATTGGAGGGTGACATTTCAAACATATCGCATGACGACAATCCCACTTTCTGTTGTCCAGCCCACCAGAAGTGACCAAGCAAAATTCAACATTCCTGCTCGAGCAGGCCGGACGGACACATCATAAAGAACTCAACCCATATCAGTAATTAAGCCATAAAGGAAGGAACAGAAGCATATGACAAGCAAGATAGAAGGGTGTGTGCATGTACCATAAACTCAGCAATGTCCTGCTCTTTGATCTCTATCTGACCAGCTGCTTAACAAGGAACTGGCTCAACGAGGTCAGCCTCGGGCAAGGGAGTCAGTTCGTTCAGGTCACTCAGAAGTCAGCTAAAGGTGTACGTGTCCCAAAGACTCGTTCGGCCGCAGTCATCGGCCTATGTGAGGGCAACTACACAAAATGGCTGCCGTACACAAAATGGAACCCGAGGGTTCAGACGAAATTTATGAATACGTAGTGTTCTCATTGATCGATTATTACGAAAACACTCGTACATACCGCACTCGTCATTTGCGGTCCACTGACACCAAAATCGTCTATATCCGACGACCTTTATTGAACAGGTTCAGAATCTAAGGAACCACAGAACCACAGACCCTCCTTTTGCCCTTACATAGGCGACAAACCCAAACCCATGTCAGTCTGAATCCAGGTCTATATTCATCAGATCATCAAGATGTTGCTGTAGCATCATCGTAGTACTTAGCAACTCTCTCTGGACAGGTCTCCTCGCACACGAAGTAGCACAAAGGCCACATATAGCAGGAGCACACTGTATGCAAAGACAGAACAGGAAAAGGATAGCTAAGATCATCCTAATGACCATAAGAATCTTCCATCCCCACGTGGATAACAATCCCCAAAACCATCCCATCAACGACCAATCTCCCTCGTCTATATGTACAGACTCGGAGATCTTATGTAGTCTGGAAATGGCCTGGAAAACTGTCGGAGCGTTGTCTGGAATGAAAACGCAGCAGCTCGATTGAATCAATTTACACACCCCACCTCTATCTGCAAGTATGACATCTAGCGCAACTCTGTTCTGAAGAGTCATAAGTCGATCCGACTGGAGCTCAGCAGTCAAGTTACTAAGGGCACCAGCAGTTTCGACTATGGTGGACTCAACCACTCTCGTCAATTGTCGAATGTTCCTGCTATTAGCCATAGGTCCCCAGAACGGCAGAAAACCCTTAAAGAAATCTCCCAATTCTTGTCCTGCAGTATCTTCCTTACTGAAGACACCTCTAGCAACTCTCGTCTTATGGTAATCTGCTGCAGCTGTAAATGTGGGAGGCAACAGGAACGAAACAAAACATGTGCCTGAAAAGTCAGGGGGCAACCATGTGTACGCTTTATCGTAACAGATGAAATAGGTACCCTTAGCTGCTAGGAACGCTGGGGAAGTCTGAGACGCAAAAACAGAAGTCTCAGTGCAAACGCTCTTCCCTAACTGAGCTCTCGGATTCTTGCCATTACCTTGCAGACAATAATGACCCTGATGGGGCACTATCCAAATCGGAGGGGATTTCTTTGCTCGCTGGTTAACATTCAGACTAACTCCGTATCCAGTAACGTTCCAACCAATGTATGCTTGTGTCTCATCTCTCGGGATAGTCTCATACGAACTAATTCCCCTAATCATGTCGACTATACCCTTGACCAAAGCACTAGTCTTTGGACTATCTTTCACGGAACGTTGGGGATAGACTCCATGAGCATAAATGAACATCGTTCTATATGCCCAAATAGAAAGATTGTAGCTAAAAGGCAAAACCAGGTAAGGAATACCTTTATTGGTAGTATGGGGCATAAGGCCACACACCCAACAATTTGTCGTGTTCATTACTAGCTGGTGTTGATACAGGAGTTGACCAAAGGAATTATTAGCAAATTCCAATCTTCTAACAATTTCATGTTCGGGCAGAGGGTGAAAAGAATGCGAAGAAACAGTAGGAGGAGGCATAGGTTGCATAGTGGGCATGAACGTCACTTGAAAAGAGAATGTCACATATCCAATTAAAAATATCATTAAGCTAAGCAATATAAGCAAACACAATATTAAAAAACGTTTTCTGCTCATTAATTTACATATTTTGCTCTTAAAGCTCATTCTTTCAACAGGTCTCTCCATCTCGAAAAACTCCATCCTCTCTAATTGCTGCTCGCGGCGGTAGGGTGTTCTGTGCTAAGGAACGCGTCTGTCAGTCCAGGGCAACTCCCTTAGACCAACCAGAACCGTCAACCTAACGTCTTCGGCTTGCACTCCAAAGACTTGACACCGCGACCCTACAGCTGAACCCGGATGGCGGTTCGAAAAACAAAAATCAAAATAGTTCCTCGGAGGAGAGCTAACCTTAAAAATATCAGTAAAAGAAAGAATCTCAGTGCTTTATTAGTCCAGCGACTCTCGGTCGCAAATTATAACGCTCTTTGCCAGGCAATGTCTGTTCACGGAATAATAACTCAGGTTTAACAGTGTTCATACTATTCAACGGAGGCACAGTTTCTTGAAGAAGATCGTCACTTTCTTGCTCAGTGTTCGTTCCAATCAAACGGGCATCGCTGAAAGGCAGAAAACGAGGCACGCTCTCAGTTTCAGATTCAGGAAGTCCTTTCTGGACCCACCGGTCGTACGGCAGAGGCAAAGGAGCCCTCTTACAATGTACGCCGTGGATCCAGTTCTTTGTACCGTGCACTCGTACTGCAGAACGGGTGGACAACAGAACTAAATACGGGCCGTTCCAGCGTGGCTGATCGTTCTTGGTCCGCTGGAAATTCTTCACCAGCACCCAGGTGCCAGGTTCAATGGCGTGTCCTGGATCTTCAGAAGCTTGTGGCAGTGAATCATGAACCTGTTGATGCAAAACACGCAATTTAGCCGTCAATTCATACAGGTAGTCAAGCAACACAGGATGTTCTATCTCACTAAACTTTGTCGGCCGCGGCACTCCCCAAACATTTGCCGGGCGACCAAACACTACCTCGTAGGGACTAAGACCCATTTGTGAATGCACAGTCATTCTAGTGGACAGAAGAGTTAATGGCAAAGCATCTGGCCATTGTAAACCAGAGCTCGCTTGAATCTTAGCTAATTTCAACTTAAGAGTGCCATTATAGCACTCGACTAAACCAGCTGATTGGGGATGATTTGCAGCGTGGAACTTCTGCTTGATACCTAATCCATCACATACTCTCTTCATCACTTGACCTACAAATTCACTCCCATTGTCACTCCAGATCATTCTCGGCAAACCAAACCTAGGGAAGAATTCCTTAATAAGGACTTTCGCTGGGGACAAGGCAGTATTATCTTTCAAAGGGTAGTGTTGGACAGGCCACATGACGGGCCGCTCTCCCCCGGCTCGACCAAGCCCGAGCCAGTCATACAAGCACCACACACCACCATTGCACGTCCTACGTCCCCTCAGGGACACCTGCCCTCGAGCATGATAACCTCGTGGGTCCGATCCACGGCCGACCCACGCGCCCAGCCCGGGCCGCCATCTTGGACACTTCGCCACGAGGCCGCCTGGCCCCCGATCGACCTCAACCCCGGGCCTAGCCCGGCCTCAGACATTCCGGCACCATCCTCCACCCAGGAGGTGAGCGGGCTACTTGGCAAGTCAATGGGAGAAAGAGGTGCCGATGGCTCTCCCCCGCCAAGTGCCGCTCGCCCATCGCCTCCCCGGGCGCTGGCTCCACCCCCCTGCTGGGTGTCTGGACTCCCTCATCCCGGACCTCCCGACCTCCAAGTGCGAGGGTCCGGACATCAAAGCACGCCAGCCCTATAACTGGGGCAGCTCCAGAACAGGAAGGCAGTTGTATCTTGGAGTCGAGAGACGAAAGACGAACTCATCCTGGACGGACTACTGGCGCTGCCGTAGCTCTGTCCTGTGCACCATCATCCTGCCTGTTGGCGCTGCCACAGCCGTCGTAACCTTCATCCTTCACCGTCGTCCGGATCTGCTGGCGAGGCCGCGGACCGTTGTAACTGTCATCTGCATCGGGACCTGCTTGGCTTCTCCACGGCCCGTCGACCATCCTTCATCCATATCGGGACCTGCTTGGCTTCTCCACGGCCCGCCGACCACCCTTCATCCATCTCGGGACCTGCTTGGCTCCTCCACGGCCCGACCAGCAACCACACCGAGCTCGAGGATTGAGAGCTATTGAACTCATTGGTAACTAAGACTGTCCCGCTACCCTTTTCCTCAACCAGAGATCAGAACCGAGGGGACCCCTGAGTCCAGACCTCCTTGTATTATATCAACGTAACCTAAGAAGTGCATATAAAGTCTCGTTAACCTTCAATCTTGTGTGGTGTCCGTCTGTGGGGGGGAAGTTACTTATCTGTACAGTCGTTGGAGACGGCTCTCCCTGGAGACCTCTCCCCGTAATCTCGGCCGACCCTCCCGGTCCGTCTAACATTGGTGGCCAGCGGCGCGATCCGAATCACCGCATAACGTACAGAGAGTAGCTCACCCCACAACGAACAACAATGTCGACTAAAGAGAGCGGATCAACTGAGAAGTTCCAAATGGAAAAGCTAGAGGAATACAGCCATCGTGAACTAAAGCAGTTCTGCATCGAACTAGGTATCGCTACCACCGGACTAAGTACCAAGGACGATTTTAAGCATGCCCTAGAATCTTGGGCAGAGACCGGGGATGTCGAAGCCCCGGAGCAAAGCACCGCGAAAAAGACCAACACGGCCCCTGAAGAGCAAAGAACGGGTCTCTCGCAAGACGAGATCCAAGAAAGAGAAAAAGCCCGACTACACGAACTTGAAATGGCCCGACTCAAGATGGACATAGAACTCAAATTGGCCGAGCAAAAAATAAACTTAGAGCACCTTCGCCTCCGAGAAGAAAGAGAGGAGAAACAGAGGCAAAGGGAGCTCGAGGAAAAAAGGCTAACGTACGAGCACGAGCGGAACCTAGCCGAGATCAACCTGCGCAAACAGAATAAAGAATTAGGGGTGCCCGACAGACCGTCCACCCCCGGGACCACGGACAAAAAAGTGCACATCCCCAAGGATGTGGTCCGAGAATATTTTCGAGAAGACGACATCCAGCAATGGTTTAAGGCATATGAAATCGCGATGACTGCGCACCGGATCGATAGAGCCGACTGGGGAGCCGGCCTATGGGGCAAATTCCTCAATGAGGGCCGCGATACTCTGTTACAGCTCCCAGACCACCAGATGACCTCCTACGACCATATGAAAGCGGCCCTCCTCACTCGCTATGGCCTCACGCCCGAGATGTACCGTCAGAGGTTCCGAGACTGCACACGCATTCCAGGTACAACTTGGGTGGACTATGTAACGTACTTCAGCCGAGCCTTCGAAGGCTGGATCAGAGGGAACAACGTCACGACCTACGAGCAGTTGTTCAATCTGATGGTATGGGAGCATCTGTCCAACAACTGCTTCATTGAACTACGCCAACACCTCCTCGACAGCAAGTTAACCGATCCCCGGCAGCTCGCAGCCGAAGCTGACCGGTGGGAGATCACCCGAGTGGGCCGGATTGGGTCCTACGAGCAGAACAGGAACAACAATGGTCACCACCGATCCAGAGGAGGAGGAGGGGGCCAAGGACGAGGAAGAGACAACACTCCGGCCGCCCCCACTACCAGCACCACCCCCCCGGCCAACCGGGGCAGCACCCCGGCGCGACCGGGATACAGAGCCAATGTTACATGTCACCGATGCCAACGAGTAGGCCACTATGCAAATGACCCAAGCTGCCCGCAGTATCCGAGCCCAAGACCCCGCCAGGTGGCCGCCGCGGCACTAGGGGAAGAACAGATCTCCGAGGAACCAGAAACAGACGAGCAAGAGTATCAAGGGTGGGAGCCAGCCGCCATGACTCTCGCGTGCTTAGGGGGAAGAGACATGGTCCCGCGGGTCCCCCTACCCGCTAACACCCAGAAGTACAGCCAATGGGTGAGCATCAATGGACAACGGGCCGAAGCCCTTCGAGACACCGGGGCCAGTGTGACAGCCGTCCGCTGTCATCTGGTGACCCCAGAACAATATCTACCGAACATTCTCTGCCCTGTACGATCAGCCGACAACTCGGAGAGTCTGTGTCGGATGGCCTGCGTCCTCTTTGAGTGGGGAGGGGTCTCCGGCATGTTGAAAGTAACGGTCCGAGACGACGCCCCCGTGGACTGCCTCCTCGGAAATGACCTGGAAAGCTCCCCGTGGGCAGCCGTGGAGCGAAAAGAACACTTGGGGATGTTGGGCGTCCCAGACTGGGCGTGCGTCACCACCCGGTCTATGGCCGCCCGTGCCAACCATCACCCGGAAGAACCAGAATGGCCGGCGCCTCCGCCTCCGGTCGCCCCCGCCGAGACCCCCGACCAGGGCATCCCCCTCGAACCTGCTCAACCTTCCGACCTTGCTAATCTCGACCAGTGGGCTCAAGAAGGGGGGCCCACACAAGAACAATTTCGTCAGGAGCAGAAGACCTGTCCCTCCCTTGAGGGACTCCGACAACAAGCGCTCGCCCAAAGCGCAGGGGATACCTCCGGAACTCATTGGGTCTACTGGGACAATGACCTACTGTACAGCGAGCAACGAATCGCCGAGCTGGGGGCCAACCGAGTACTAGTGGTGCCACTCCGCTTTAGAGACTTCCTGCTAAATCTGGCCCACGATGTCCCCCTGGCAGGGCACCTGGGACAAGATAAAACCTACAGCCGCCTAGTGACCCACTTCTTCTGGCCAAAAATGAGAAACGATGTGCACCAGCATTGCCGATCTTGCCCCACGTGCCAAGCCAGTGGGAAGAGCGGCCGCAAATTAAAGGCCCCCCTGCAACCCTTTCCCGTAGTCACGACCCCATTTGAGAGGGTCGGAATAGACATTGTGGGACCCCTAGACCCACGTACAAGACAAGGCCATCGCTTCATCCTAGTACTAGTGGACCACGCCACCCGCTACCCTGAGGCTATTCCTCTCCGGACCGTCACAGCCCCAGTGGTCGGCAGGGCCCTGATGGGGATCTTCTCCCGTGTGGGGTTCCCCCGAGAAGTCGTCAGTGACAGAGGCACGAACTTTATTTCCAAATACATGAAGTCCCTCTGGCAACAGTGTGGGGTCACCTACCGCTTCACGACCCCCTATCACCCCCAAGGAAACGGACTTGTTGAGCGGTTCAATCGCACTCTAAAAGGGATGATCGGGGGATTGGAAGAACCCCTCCGTCGCCAGTGGGACGTGCTGCTGCCGTGCCTCCTCTTCGCCTACCGGGAGGTCCCACAGAAGTCCCTAGGCTTCAGCCCATTCGAGCTGCTCTATGGGCACCCAGTACGGGGGCCACTCAGCCTGATCAAAGAAGGCTGGGAGTTGCCTCCGGCCAAGAGTCCTCCAGATGTCTTCCGATACCTCCTCACCCTCCGCAACCAGTCCCAGCGGTTCAGAGACCTAGCGAAAGCCAACCTAGAGGCCAGTCAAGAGGACATGAAGAGATGGTATGACCAGAACGCCTCATCTATTGAATTCGAGCCGGGGCAACAGGTCTGGGTAATGTCCCCCACAGAACCGTGCGCTCTCCAAGACAAATGGACGGGACCCTTCAAAGTAATCGAGCGCAAGGGACCCGCCACCTATCTGATTGATATGGAGTCCGCCCGGAATCCGCTCCGAGTCCTCCACACCAACAGACTGAAACCCCACTTTGCACGAACAGAACTCAGCCTCTTGATGGCCACAGACAACGGGGTTGAGGACGACTCCGAGCCTCTCCCTGACCTCTTGCGGACCCAGGAGCAAGACGGCTCCGTGGATGGGGTCCGACTCTCGGAGACCCTCTCCCAGGAACAACGCCAAGAGTGCCAAGCCCTCCTATCACGGTTTGCCAGCCTGTTCTCCCTCACCCCAGGTGTCACTTCCTGGTGTGTGCACGATGTGGACACCGGAGACAGCCCTCCTATCCGCCACCGGGCCTACCGCGTACCTGATCGGGTACGGGCCTGCATCCAGGCGGAAGTAACTAAGATGCTCACGCTCGGGGTCATCGAGCCCTCCGACAGTCCATGGGCCAGCCCGGTCGTACTGGTCCCCAAAGCAGCCGCCCCCGGAACCACACCCGAACTCCGGTTCTGTGTCGACTACCGGGGCCTGAATGAAGTCACCAGAACGGACGCACACCCCATCCCCCGGGCAGATGAACTGGTCGACCGAATGGGCGCTGCCCGCTACCTCAGCATCTTCGATCTAACGGCAGGATATTGGCAGATCGGCCTCACACCCCGAGCACAAGAACGTTCTGCCTTCTCCACCCCCGATGGCCACTATCACTTCACGGTCATGCCCTTCGGCATGAAAAATGCCCCAGCGACGTTCCAACGGCTCGTCAACCAGGTCCTGGCGGGGCTCGAAGAGTTCAGCGCCGCCTACCTGGACGACATCGCTGTGTACAGCCACCACTGGACCGAGCACCTCCACCACCTCCAAGCAGTGTTGCAAGCCCTTCAGCGAGCTGGCCTCACGATCAAGGCCAGCAAATGTCAAATTGGACAAGGGTCAGTAACCTACCTCGGACACCAAGTGGGAAGCGGTCTAGTGGCCCCTCTTCAACTGAAAATTGCTGCCATCCAGAACTGGCAACCCCCTAACACTCAAACTGAGGTGCGAGCCTTCCTGGGCCTCACGGGCTACTACCGAAGGTTCGTGAAAGACTATGGTACCATCGTGGGGCCTCTCACCGAACTCACGTCGAAAAATCAGCCCAAGAAGGTGAACTGGACCCCAGAGTGTCAAGCGGCCTTCGAACAGCTAAAGGCCGCCATGTGTTCCGCTCCTGTACTCCAGGCCCCAGACTACAGCCGGGAGTTCGTCGTCCAGACGGATGCCTCCGACCAGGGCATTGGGGCGGTCCTGTCCCAGGTGAACACCGAAGGCCTTGATCAACCGGTGGCCTTCATCAGCCGGAGACTCCTACCACGGGAGCAACGCTGGAGCACCATAGAGAGGGAAGCCTTCGCTGTGGTATGGGCCCTCAAGAAGCTCCGACCCTACCTTTTTGGCACCCACTTCCGGGTGCAGACTGACCACCGACCCCTGCAGTGGTTGATGCATATGCGGGGGGAAAACCCAAAACTGCTACGCTGGTCCATCTCCTTGCAAGGTATGGACTTTACCGTTGAACACCGGCCTGGGTCTGACCACGCCAACGCGGATGGCCTGTCCCGGTTTTTCCGCCTCGACGAAGAGAGTCCCCAAGAGGATGGGTAACTCTCCCCGCCTTCAGCTGGGGGGGACGCATGTTGGACAGGCCACATGACGGGCCGCTCTCCCCCGGCTCGACCAAGCCCGAGCCAGTCATACAAGCACCACACACCACCATTGCACGTCCTACGTCCCCTCAGGGACACCTGCCCTCGAGCATGATAACCTCGTGGGTCCGATCCACGGCCGACCCACGCGCCCAGCCCGGGCCGCCATCTTGGACACTTCGCCACGAGGCCGCCTGGCCCCCGATCGACCTCAACCCCGGGCCTAGCCCGGCCTCAGACATTCCGGCACCATCCTCCACCCAGGAGGTGAGCGGGCTACTTGGCAAGTCAATGGGAGAAAGAGGTGCCGATGGCTCTCCCCCGCCAAGTGCCGCTCGCCCATCGCCTCCCCGGGCGCTGGCTCCACCCCCCTGCTGGGTGTCTGGACTCCCTCATCCCGGACCTCCCGACCTCCAAGTGCGAGGGTCCGGACATCAAAGCACGCCAGCCCTATAACTGGGGCAGCTCCAGAACAGGAAGGCAGTTGTATCTTGGAGTCGAGAGACGAAAGACGAACTCATCCTGGACGGACTACTGGCGCTGCCGTAGCTCTGTCCTGTGCACCATCATCCTGCCTGTTGGCGCTGCCACAGCCGTCGTAACCTTCATCCTTCACCGTCGTCCGGATCTGCTGGCGAGGCCGCGGACCGTTGTAACTGTCATCTGCATCGGGACCTGCTTGGCTTCTCCACGGCCCGTCGACCATCCTTCATCCATATCGGGACCTGCTTGGCTTCTCCACGGCCCGCCGACCACCCTTCATCCATCTCGGGACCTGCTTGGCTCCTCCACGGCCCGACCAGCAACCACACCGAGCTCGAGGATTGAGAGCTATTGAACTCATTGGTAACTAAGACTGTCCCGCTACCCTTTTCCTCAACCAGAGATCAGAACCGAGGGGACCCCTGAGTCCAGACCTCCTTGTATTATATCAACGTAACCTAAGAAGTGCATATAAAGTCTCGTTAACCTTCAATCTTGTGTGGTGTCCGTCTGTGGGGGGGAAGTTACTTATCTGTACAGTCGTTGGAGACGGCTCTCCCTGGAGACCTCTCCCCGTAATCTCGGCCGACCCTCCCGGTCCGTCTAACAGGTAGGCTTCCACCCATCTAGAAAAAGAGCAAACAACCACTAAGACGTATTTCAGGTTGTTGCACCTCTCCATGTGGATGAAATCTAGCTGCAAAGCCTCAAACGGATACGTTGGAGGAGCAAAATAACCAGCTGGAGTTGGAATTCCCTTACCAGGATTGTACATCAAACACACCATACAATTCTTAACCAGATTCTCCACACACTTAGGAATACCAGCATTCTGCCATACTGGAGCTAACAACTTGCAAATCCCTTTTACACTGATATGTGCCAATCCATGAGCCATCGTAACCACTGGAAGTACATACGCATCGGGTAACAACCATCTCTGATGCTCTGACAACTCAATCCAACAACCATTCAAATCCAATTAACCTTGCTTTCTCTCCATTCATTCAACTCTTTCTCTGTAGCTTCAGCTTGGATGGATTTCACACTCTCAAGCGTATCTTCACACATACTCCTATCCGGAACCAATCTCGCCGGACCCGCAACATACATTCGACTCATCACATTTCTCGCAGTTTCTTTTGCGACTTCATCTGCAAACGCATTACCACGACCAACATCATCCGTAACTTTCTTATGCGCACTGCATTTCACAATCGCGACTTGCAACAGCAAAGTAAGAGATTCAAGAGGTTCATTTACCAATTGACCATGCTGAATCTTAGTTCCATGCGAAGTCAGGAACCCACGCTCTTTCCACAAACGTCCAAAACTATGAGCCACACCAAACGCGTACTGGCTATCGGTATACACAGTCACTCGCTTTCCTTTCGACAACACACACGCTCTCGTTAATGCAATCAACTCTGCTGCTTGCGCTGAATTATGTGGGATATGTGCAGCTTCAACAATTGTATGCAAAGTCGTAACAGCATATGCCGCAGTCGTATCACCATTCGGAAGCTTAAAGCACGAACCATCAACCTATAAGGTACCATCACACTCTGGAAGAGGAGTATCCCTAAGATCTATCCTCCCATTTGTTTCTTCCTCTGTCCTAAGGAAGCAATCATGCTGTTCAATAACATCTGTCTCTACTGAAATCGGCAACAACGTAGCTGTATTCAAAGTGTTGCATCTCTTTATATGTATGTGACTCGCTAACAGTGTCAATTCATAACCCGATAACCGAGCACTAGTTAAGTGCTGTGTCTTGGTACGATTCAACAAGGTATCCACTGCATGTGGAACCATCACAATTAGTGTATAGTCCATAACCAAACCAGCAGACTGTCGAATCGAAACAGCCGCTGCTGCTGTAGCTCTCAAACAACTCGGCAACGCTCTAGCTACGGGATCCAAAGTCGACGAAAAATAAGCACATGGACGTTGCTTATCGCCAAATTGCTGAGTCAAAACCGACAATGCACATCCCTCTCTCTCGTGGACATATAATGTAAAAGGCTTACTGTAGTCGGGAGTACCCAAGACAGGAGCCGAACACAACGCATCGCACAATTCTGAAAAGCTCTTATGACATTTGACAGTCCAAGGAATAGGATTTGGAGTATCCTTAACAGTAAGAGCTATCAAAGGCTTCGCAAGCAATGAAAAATTAGGGATCCACTGTCTACAGTATGACGTACTACCTAGGAAAGCACGTACTTCTCTCTGTGTCGTAGGCACACTCATTTTCGCAATCGCTTGAATTCTTTCTGGGGTCAGTTTCCTTCCCTCCTTCGATAAGAGGTGACCTAAGTAGGTAACTTCTTGTCAACAATATTGCAACTTTGATAGAGAAACCTTATGATGGAAATCAGATAAATGACGTAACAACGACAAAGTAGCCTCTCTACAGATCTCTTCATTGTCAGCAGCAACTAACAGATCGTCAACATACTGAATAAGAGCAGCACCATCAGGTAAAACAAGCAAATCAAGTTGTGTTTTCAAAGCCTGACTATAGATCGATGGATTTTCACAATAGTCTTGAGGAGCGTGCTTAAACCGGAAACTTTGTCCTCCTAAAGAGAAGCCAAAGATATCCCTACTCTCCACGGCAATCGGGATGCTGAAGAAAGCATTCTTCAAGTCAATCACCGAAAACCACATGGCTGTAGCCGGGATCAAAGTCAGTAAAGTGGTGATATCCGGCACAACAGGAAATTGCGGAACAACGATCTTATTCACCTCGCGGAGATCGATCACAAACCTATATACAGGAGGCTGTGAAGAATCCGTTCTTTTCAGAACAGGCAAAACCAGACTATTGCACACATTACCTCTCGTTTCCTCAATCACAACTTTCACAATCAGATCATAGATGATCTCCAAAAGTGCTCTTTCACCATCACTGGAAATTCGATATTGCGGAATACTTGGCAATCTAGCATTCGCTTTCAACGTCACAACATATGGCGGAATCTCTAGGAGACCCACATCATTAGGACCAGTAGCCCAAAGAGAATCAGGGAGAGAAGACAATTCAGGTGGAAGTCGATCTTTAGATAAATACATCGGAGAGATCACCCAATGTAAGATGTACTCCTGAAGGAGAACAATGCAGCGTTGCATACAATCTCTTCAACAAGTCCAATCCCAACAAGTTCTCACCACAACCTGTCGTTAGAATGAGGGGTGCTTCGAATTCACAAGGTCCAATAGAATAGACAACGGACTAGAAATCGGATTCGTAACCGGGGCGCCAGAAAAACCTACTGAAACATTCGTTAAGCCATACAAAGGTGCGCCAGGGAGTTTAGAGTGCATAATAGAACTCTTCGCAGCACCAGTATCCAACAGAAAAGGCTCTGACACACCTGATGCAATCTCTTCAACATAAGGTCCACTCTGATCTACTGGAACTGAAACAACTCCCTCTCTTTGTCTATGGCTGTCCTAGCAATCATTAGCATCCACATTCTCACCTTCAACATAGTAATCGTCCGCATAGTACTGTGCCATCCTACCAGACGCACCATTCTGCTGATCAAAGCTATTCCTACGGGAAAACGCTGTTGAGAAGACTCGAACCTTTGTGAGTTTCTCTGATATTGCTGAGGTTGCTGATAATCGCACTGATTATTACGGGGCAGATAAGCTTGCTGTAGAAGAACTTTAGTCTTCAATTCCTTAGTCTTCCTATCCGCTTTCTCTATCTCATCCTTATTTCTATTCTCATAGTACTGGGCAGTAGCCAAAATCTGCGCTGACGTAGAAACAGCCCTAGCACTCTCAGAATCCTTCAACTTATTACACAAGTCGGGAAGCAAATTATGCACAAACTTGTCAACGAACAACCGTTGACCACCTTCTGTACTCATGTCCTGACCACTATGGTCAGTAAACGTCTCTTCGAATCTAGTGAAAAAGTCAGACACAGTCTCGTCTTTCTTCTGCTTACACGCAGACAACTTGTCCCAATTAACACGCATAGCAGGCATCAAAGTCTTCATATAATCATAATCCTACCAGGGAGATCAGTAATCACATCCTCTGGTTTAGCACCACCTACTTGTCTATTATCTGCGGCTCTAAGATTATTCCATGTATCACCTAATTCCTGTGCATGATCCGTATGACGAATCAATCCCCATATAGGCTGTGGAACAACATTCCCAAAGAACATGTCTATATCGGCTAGATTCATAATACATGAATCCGCACTTTGAGATAATTCCTTATAGTACCCTGCAGGATTTTTACGTGGATCAGGCAAAGTCTGCTTAAGGGCTAAAACTTCAGCACGCTTCCATGGAACATGTACCCAAACTTGCTGAAAATGTGGCGGAATAATTGGAACAGCATTTGCATCACCAGGTCTTCAAACTGGAAGAACCTCTCGCATCGGATATTGTCGCGCCTTTCTCCTAACCAAAGAATCAGGCTCAAACAGTCGCTGAGAAGGAGACTCACTCCTAAACGACAACAACGTCGCAACTGCTTTCTCAACCCCAAGACCCACAACAGTCCCTTTCGCAAACAAGGAACGTATACGGTACAACTCAGACGGAGTTTGTCCTACATCACCATCTTCCCATTGTTCGCGAAGGAAAGAACACATCATATCGAAAACATATCTTTGTTTCGGTGCTTCCCATTGACGAAAAACATCCATAACACACTCGAGATCATAGTGCAAAGGATACGTAACCCATTTACGCGCTAAGTGATCTAACACTGTCCGTTCATCAGGACCAGGCAATTGGCTACGCAATTGCTTACGCTCTACAACAGGATACATACCCAATGAACCCAAAAGAGGAGAGAAGAGACCAGCAACAAAATCAGTCATTCTCTGTCGAGCAGAAGGAGAAGTTGACAAAAGAACAGGAGACAAAGCAGAATGAGAAGAAACCAAAGTCGGAACAGTAACAGGGGGAGTAAACAAGACAGGCGTAGGAGTAGCAGACGAAGAAGGTAGCAAAGTCGGCGGCCCTTGAGAAGGCTGCGCCAAAGGAATAGGAGCCAACGGAAGAGGAGCTGGCTGTTGAAGAACCACAGGAGGCAAAACAACCGGAGGTTGCACAACTATAGCTTGTGGAGGTGCTGTAGCACTCTGCACATAAGGGGGTGGCGAACTCAATAGGTGCTACATTAAAGGATCTTTCGCAAGATCTTTCTTCTCTTCTTGCTGTTGAGGTGGCAAAGCTGGATAGCACTTGTCCACCGCTAACTTACGTTGCCTAATTATCTGTTCGCTTTCTTGTTCTTCTTCATTATCCCTAAACTGTATAGCAGCTTGCACCATTGACATACCACGTTCTCGTTTATTTCGTTTCGCTAACTTAATTTCTTTCTGTTTGGCTTCCTTTCGCCATAAGCGGAAAGAGTCAAACATCGCCGGCCGGGCTTTCTTCTTGAACAGTTTAACTTCGAGATTATCTAAAATCTCTGTTTCAAAGCTACCATAACGGGGCCACTGTAGGACACCGTCTTTCCTGGTATATTTGATCCATACTTCATTATACGTGATAGGACCCACTCCATTTTTTATATAGAGTTCATAGGTCGGAGTTCCAATCGGAGGAACCGGACACGAATCCTCCAATCGGGAATCCCTAATACAGCCGCAACAAAATATCTTTCCAAGTCTGCTAAGACCAGGCATCTTCGCTCACTAGTCTAGCTTCAAACTTCAAGGGAATATCAAAAACGATAGTCTCGTGAATACACGAGTCCCTCGGCTTTGGGGCCTGCAGGTACCAAATCAAAGAATCCCGAAAGGATACCAAAACAAAACTAAAGACTGGGAGACGCTCCACTCATACTTAACTGAAATGTCGATGGCGTCACCAGAAGACCCGTCTATCGTCTCACTCTACAAGTCATCTAATGGCTCCAAGACAGGGCGACAGTCAGGGCAGCAGTCCTTCGTAGCCGTCGGAAAACGGGGAACCTCGCAGCAAAGACTTTCGGACCACGACGACATACAGGGGTCGATGAAGTGGCAGGCCTTCCTCCAGAATTTTCACACGAAGCTCCTCACGATCTTCAGGCTTGGACCGGTACCGCTGAAGTCGCCCCACGTTGGGCCCCAACTGAAGAACCGGGCGGCGCCAGGGAAAATGCCCGATGTCTTCGAGTTCCCCTGCCTTGGCAAACAGAGACACGGGACACTTCTTGATGACGTCAAAGACCAAATTTATTGGCTGCAACCAGGAACAGAGGTCTACGAAGCACAACACGGGTGGTTCGCTAGAGACTGCACAAATTCATAGAGCGGAGCATCGTCTTTTATGCTAAAAATCACATTCCTGGCTAGCATCGGTTACATACAAACTGACCAATTGGAGGGTGACATTTCAAACATATCGCATGACGACAATCCCACTTTCTGTTGTCCAGCCCACCAGAAATGACCAAGCAAAATTACACATTCCTGCTCGAACAGGCCAGACG
Organism: Lissotriton vulgaris; assembly: GCF_964263255.1. NCBI lineage: Eukaryota > Metazoa > Chordata > Amphibia > Caudata > Salamandridae > Lissotriton > Lissotriton vulgaris. The sequence continues at coordinate 1,178,270,171 of NC_141696.1, forward strand.
GACCCATCATAAAGACCTCAACCCATATCAGTAATTAAGCCATAAAGGAAGGAACAGAAGCAGATGACAAGCAAGATAGAAGGGTGTGTGCATGTACCATAAACTCAGCAATGTCCTGCTCTTTGATCTCTATCTGACCAGCTGCTTAACAAGGAACTGGCTCAACGAGGTCAGCCTCAGGCAAGGGAGTCAGTTCGTTCAGGTCACTCAGAAGTCAGCTAAAGGTGTACGTGTCTCAAAGACTTGTTCGGCCGCAGTCATCGGCCTATGTGAGGGCAACCACACAAAATGGCTGCCGTACACAAAATGGAACCCGAGGATTCAGACGAAATCTATGAATACGTAGTGTTCTCATTGATCGATTATTACAAAAACACTCGTACATACCGCACTCGTCCTTTGCGGTCCGCTGACACCAAAATCGTCTATATCCGACGACCTTTATTGAACAGGTTCAGAATCTACGGAACCACAGAACCTCAGACAGAAGTCATTAAGTGGGACTCCCCGTTACAAAGCAGTGGTAGCTGGATGTATGACGTTACAACGCGTACCGTCACAACGCGTGCTGTTACAATGCGTCTTTTACAACGCAAGTCGTGACAACGACTTGCGTTGGGGGCACGGATCGAGAATAGTATAATTTACTATTCTAACACCAGTCTACGTGGACACTAGGGAAGGTGTTGGAATAGTAAATATAATATTCTTAATCCTGTAGCGCCCTCCAGCGCAAGTCGTGGTTACGACTTGCGTTGTAAAGGACGCATCGTGACAGCACTGCGTTGAAACATCCGCAATGTAAAGGATGTTTCCCGTGGTAGCTGCCATCGCCCTGGTGGAATGGGTGCTCAATCCCACTGGAGGCTCCTTCTTTGCCAAAGAATAACAAGCTTTAATGCACAAAAAGACCCATCTAGAAATGGTCAGTTTGTGCACGGCCTGACCTTTTTTGGTGCCCACATAGCCAACAAAGAGCTAGTGATGCACCCGGAATTGTTTTGTGCGATCCAAGTAAAAGGAAAGCGCACGCTTTGGATCCAGATGGTGGAGCCTCACTTCTTCTTTGGAAGGATGCCGAGGGGGAAAGAAGGTGGGCAAAGTGATGGTCTGTCCAATATGGAAAGGAGTAACCACTTTGGGAAGGAAGGACGAGTCCGAAGGACAACTTTTTCCGGATGACCAGTCAGAAAAGGAGGCTTAGAAGAAAGTGCTTGGAGCTCACTCACCCTGCGGGCAGAGGTGATGGCCAACAGAAAGGCGGTTTTTAAGGTCAGAAGCCTGAGAGGCCAGTTATGTAGCGGCTCAAAGGGAGCTCACATAAGATATGTAAGAACCAAGTTCAAGTCCCACTGGGGCATTACGAAGGGAACAGGAGGAAAAAGATGAGTAAAGCCTTTAAGGAAGCAATTTACAACAAGGGACTTGAAAAGAGAAGGCTGATCAGGAAGCCTAAGAAAAGCTGAAATGGCTGAGAGGTAGCCCTCTAGAGTGCCCAGAGCAGAGCCCTGCTGGGCCAAAGAAAGGAGGAACAAAAGAACCTCCGAAAGAGGGGCGGAATGGGGGATCCACAGCCTTTGCTGTGGAGAGGAGAGGGCGGAAACGGATGCACAATCATCTGGGAGAGCGAGACACAGCTGGTGAGACTGAATAGAGGCTACAAAGAACTGCAACTCACAACAACTATCTTTATACTTTACATTTCCCACGTCATCTTCAGTGATAAACACCAACGCTACCTCAACCAAAGATTTGCCAACATTGTAACAATTGGGTAGAGCTACACTACAGTGGGGGACAACCACGGAGCCCGCGCATCGTCACTTACCTGAGGGTGAAGATTGAGACCACAGTGAATAGTGAGCAAGGACCCTAAGCAGTGGCTACTGCAGTTCGAAGCGTCCAAGGCACCAGAGGGCGACAAACTACAGGTATGGGAGGCATAATGTCCGTTGGCGTGATGGGAGGAACTGCTTCCCCAGATACCACTGTGCTCCTGCTGGAACTGTGTTCAGGATTTAAGGCCCTAAACAAAAGGCTTGACGCCCTAGACAGACAGTTTGACGGGCTGGGTGAGTGGATTGATCGCCACAAAACCCGCCTGGACACAACGGAAGGGCGTATATCGGATCTGGAAGATGGAGCAGCCCAAACTACTAAGCGCGTGGAGCACCTTGACCGTATAATGAAGACAGTCGCAGTCAAGAACGAGGATTTGGAAGCCAGGAGCCGCCGCAATAACGTGTTCATCATGGGAATTCCTGAATCCACCAACACATGGAGGTTACACCAGTTTGTTGAGGGCCTGCTGACCGACTTGTTCGGGTCTGAACAATTTGCAAGCACATTTGTAGTTGAACAAGCGCACAGAACATTGGGGCCCAGGCCAAGTCTTGGGTGCCCACCAAGACCTATATTGGCAAGACTGCTAAACTTCAAAGACAGAGACATGGCGCTACGCCTCTGATGTAAATATATAATTTACCGTCTTAATTTCTATGCAGGTAAGTACTTAATCAATAATAACTCAAATCGGAAAGAAAAAGACAGAGTCCGTGGTGTTAGAGTTCTTAGGGGTTTTATTCCTTAAAAAGGAATGGTCAAGACCTGGATATCATGTTCTTCCCACCACAGGGGTGGAAGAAGGGATAGAGCACAGTTTTATTGACAATACATAGCTTATATACTTAATTTACACCATAGAAAGCAATATAGTAGGCGTAACAGCTGAGAGAAGACAAGATAACAGTATCCACGTGTTACTAGTACGTAATCAGAAGGCGTGGACTAGGCGTGAACTAGAGGTGTGTGCTAGAAACGTCACAGGTAGGTGTCACAAGGGGGTGGCACTAAACAGAAATGTTGCAATGTCAGCAGAAATCGGAAGCTTGGATGCGCGCGCAGCTGCATGACGTGTGATTGACGTGAAACTGGAGGGTGCAGGGGGCTTGACATTTCCACTGACGGAAAGAGACAGAAGTCTGGCATGTCAGATCAACTTGTACTTCTATCATATCTGATATCTGATGTTTGGGAACCATATTATCTGGACGGAAAAGGTCTCTGGGGCAGAAGCTATTCTATACTGACTGTGAGTGCGTGTATAAGCGCCTGGGTGTCTGCATGAGAAGCGTGGGGGCATGGGCCTTTCATGGGAGCATGGTAACAGAGGCTATGAATTACTTGCACGGAGACAGGTCGGCCCTTTGCTCTGCAGCTGAGGGGGATGTTTACTGGAACTAGTAGGCAGGAATGTATTTTCGAGGAGCGGAACAGATAATTCGAAGGTTGTAGTCAGTCTTGGCAGGCAGCAGGCTGAGCTGAGCGCGGTGGGCCGCGCTGGAAGTAAGTCAGAGTTCACGGGTACAGGGGCAGCCTGGGCTGAGGCTTTCAGAGTCAGAAGCCAGAAAAATGGCTCGATGGCAGAAATACAGGGCCTATTTTGCCAGAGCTGAAAACGTGTAAGGTACACTACAAAAAGACGTTGGCATAGCATACTTAGGAACGGACTATTTAACCCATTCAGGGTGGGTCTGAAAGAGGACATGTTAACGTTGGACGCAAATGTATTTGCGTCTTCATAGCAGGCGCAGGAGGGAAGTTACATGCACTTTAAGCTGGTATATGGAGACGGTGGGGTACACGCTAGGGAACACAACTTGACCATAGAATTTATATTTCCTCATTCCCTCCTTGTTCCCTACGGACCCTTCATGATATATCGATCCTCATGAATCGATCAGTTTGTTCTTGTAACATCATTTGCTCTTCTTTCTTTCTTTTACGTCTTGAAAGGAAACTGGAATGTTCAATACATGAAGTGGCACACAGTCCACAAATCGCTGGCCCACACTGTAAGCACAGGCAGCAACTGAATACTAGGACTAGGCCAATGCCTAGGAAGGATAGGATCTTCCATCCCCAAGCTGTTAACGTTGTCCAGAACCAACCGGACCAAGTCCAGGTGCCTGGATTCTGATGTATCTGATTTGCAATTTTATGGAGACGTGTAATAGCTTGATATACAGATGGTGCGTTTTGTGGAATGAAAACACAGCAACTTGACCCGATGACCTTACAGGCTCCGCCTCTATCTGCCAAGATGACGTCAATAACAAGACGATTCTGAAGAACAACAACCCGCATGGCGGACTGCTCTTCGGTTAAGTTACCTAGGGCGGAGGCAGTTTCATTCACTACTGCTTCAAGTGTTCTAGTTAATCTGCGTATTAATTTACTATTTTGGACAGGGCCTAAAAAGAAAAAGAATCCTTTATTAAAATCGGTGTACTGTTCCCATGCCGTTTCTGTGTAGTCGACAAGGGAGATATCTCTTCTGAGTCTATTCTTTACTAGATTTGGATTTCTGTGATAATCAGGAGGAGCTAGAAAAACAGGTGGCAGAAGGAATGCAATGTAACAGGTACCATCCCAATCTGGAGGTAAACGTATGTATGCGGTATGACCACAAACAAAATAGGAATGACGGATAGCTTTAAAGGACGATTTACCATGATCACTGAATTCGACCACAGTAGTACATTTACTATGACCTAAGTGTACTGAACCTTTCTCCCTGACACATAATTCACCAGTGACTGGTAATACTGACATAGCGGGCAGAACTGGTGCAGCTTCAGATTCAACAGTAAGAATCATAAGGTTAATTGTGTAATTACCTAGTCCATATACTTCATTTTCTAGATTAGTTCCTATTCTAGTGGGGAGTCCCTCCTTATCAGGGGAACAGACGTCGAGCAGGACCAAGTTCAAGTTTCCCCAAACCCAGCCCCCATCGAAAACAGCAATATCAGGATCTAAGGAATTAATTATTTTAAACCATGCACCACAGGAGCCATTGTGAGTGAACGGATACGGAAAGAGGGGCAGAGCTCCCTTGTAATTCTGGTAAGGAGGGAGTCGGCCACATATCCAGCAGTTTGTAGCATTATTCGTCTGATGGGAATGATGTAGCATACTAATGAAAGTGTTGTTGCGCAGCGCAAGTCTGTAAGAAAGTTCATGTGGAGATAACTCGCTAAAAGAATGTTCAGCAGATACATTGTAAGCAGATTGTTCACGCTTGAAAATAGGGTAATAGATAGGGAGAAGTATGCTTGCAACAATAATTAGAAGACTTAGAAAAAACATGATTAATAATGTCACTATACAGTGACTACGCAGTGATTTGCAGTATGTACGTTTCTTGAATTGTCTCTCTCTCTCTCTATCTCGATCTAGGGGATACATGTCAGAAACTATTTAACCGATTCACCTAGGGGAGGACTTAAACAATTAAACTGTCTGACTTGCTAGATCGGAGCTTTGATCTGTACTCTTCTTGTGGAGTTTTCTCTCGTTCGGAAACTTTAAAGTCACTAGTTTTGATACAGTCTTTGGTGGGGGTGGACGAGCCTGGGTCTGGTTTCAGTTCATTGCATTTTTTAATATGGCTCGTGTGGACCCACCCCTTTCTGCCTTCCAGTTTCACTGCGGTCCTCGTTGTAAGAAGGACGGTCTTTGGCTCCTTCCAGCGGGGCTCCAGCGGACTTTTCCTGTCGAAATTTCGTACTAAAACTGTGTCACCAGGACGGACATCGTGTGGCTTTACATCAGTGTTGTCGGGGAAAGCTGCGGCAACCTGTGAACGACATGATTGGAGTGCAGACATCAAGGAGGCAAGGTAATCTGTCAACATATTGCAATCAACATCAGTAATTTTCTTAGGAATGGGCATCCTCCACATATTCGGTGGTCTACCAAAGACCACTTCGTACGGGGATAGTCCTGATCTCGAGTGGGCAACCATCCTCATATAGAACAGTGCCACTGGCAGGGCGACTATCCAGTCGACCCCTTTCTCTTGACATATTTTAGCAAGGCGTGTCTTTAGTGTCTGATTATGCCTTTCTACAAGGCCTGCGGCTTCGGGATGTCGGACACAATGGAATTTCCACTGGTATCCTAGCAATAGGGAAACCTGCTTCATTAATTCGGATGAGAATGGCTGACCGTTATCTGAGTATACGACACGAGGCATGCCGTACCGTGGGAAGAATTCACGAACCAACTGCCTGGCAGTGGTCGGAGCAGTGTAATCTGGGACTGGGTATGCTTCGGTCCAACGGGACAGTGCACAAACAATTACGAGGACATATTTGAATCCTCGACAACGGTCCATCTGGATATAATCCATCTGGAGGACTTCAAAAGGGTGATCGGGAAGATGAAATCCACCTTGCTCTACAGGGACGCTTTTACCTGGATTGAACTGACAACAGATCATGCAAGTACGCACTTTCTGTTTTGCTGCTGCTCGTAAGTGTTTATTGCTCCAAAGATTTTGTAAACTGTCTAACATCGCTTTTTCTCCTAGGTGTGCTGGACTATGTGCTGTATTGATCATGACTTGAACCATAGAATCAGGGAGAAACCATGTGGATTTTCCCTTCGTCATCCAACCTTGATCTGTCTGGATCCCTCCTAGTTCAGTCCATTTCTTTATTTCATCTGGAGTAGCATGTGCCTGAATGTCGATTACATCTAGTGTGGGATCCCTGACTGTCATACAATTTGTCGGTCCTATTGTCTTTGTCACATCCGTTGTCTGAGTGTGAGTCAGTGCTGTATGTTTTGCTGTCTGGTCTGCCAGGTCGTTACCCTGGGAAACAGAATCTGTAACTTTAGTATGTGCTTTACACTTCATGACGGATATGCCTGAAGGCAGATGTATTGCTTCTAACAGTGCTTGAATGAGGGGACCGTGTTGGATCTTGGTACCATGAAAGGTCAGAAAACCTCGTTCTTGCCATAACATTCCGAAGTCGTGTACAACTCCGAACGCATAACGGGAATCAGTATATATATTAACATTTCTGTTCTTGGCTAGAATACAGGCTCGGGTCAGAGCAATAGGCTCTGCCGCTTGAGCGGACAGTGTGTCAATACGATGTGTTTATTTTACTTCGGTTTCAGTGGTCACTGCATATGCGGCCACTAATTCTCCTGTACTTGTTCGCATACATGAACCATCCACATAAAGTGTCAGGTCTGGATTTGTCAGTGGAACATCTGTTAAGTCTCGTCGGGGCTTTGTTACTGCATTAATGATTTCTATACAATCATGCGGGGCTCGATCTGTCATAATTGTAGGTAACAGTGTTGCGGGGTTCAGAATGCTGCAGCGTCTGATTTCAATGTGTGGCTGGAATAGCGTCAATTCATAACCTGTCAGTCGTGCTATAGTCAAGTGTTGAGTCTGGGTTCTGTTTAACAGAACCTCTACAGAATGTGGAACTTGTACTGTTAACTGATGTCCTAAAACAATTGAATCGCTCTGTCTGATTGCTAATGCTGTTGCTGCTACTGACTTTAAGCACGCAGGGAGTGTCTGGGCTACTGAATCCAATGTACTTGAAAAATAAGCGCAAGGCTTATGTGAACCTGCTTGATCTTGAGTGAGGACAGACAATGCTGTACCATCACGTTCTGTAACAAAAAGTGTAAACGGTTTGCTGTAACATGGTGTCGCTAAAACTGGTGCTTGACATAATGCTTTCTTTAGTTCCTCAAAGGCTTGTGTATGTTCCTGAGTCCAAGGGAGGACAGTCGAAGTCGCTGCCTCCTGTGTCGTTAACTGGATGAGTGGTTTAGCTAGAAATGCATATTGAGGAATCCATTGTCTGCAGTACGAGGTGAGGCCTATAAAGGCCCGCACTTCCTTTTGTGTCTGGGGTCGTGGCATATTTACAATTAACTGAATGCGATCGGGAGTGAGCTGTCTCCCCACTTTGATGATGTAAATATATAATTTACCGTCTTAATTTCTATGCAGGTAAGTACTTAATCAATAATAACTCAAATCGGAAAGAAAAAGACAGAGTCCGTGGTGTTAGAGTTCTTAGGGGTTTTATTCCTTAAAAAGGAATGGTCAAGACCTGGATATCATGTTCTTCCCACCACAGGGGTGGAAGAAGGGATAGAGCACAGTTTTATTGACAATACATAGCTTATATACTTAATTTACACCATAGAAAGCAATATAGTAGGCGTAACAGCTGAGAGAAGACAAGATAACAGTATCCACGTGTTACTAGTACGTAATCAGAAGGCGTGGACTAGGCGTGAACTAGAGGTGTGTGCTAGAAACGTCACAGGTAGGTGTCACAAGGGGGTGGCACTAAACAGAAATGTTGCAATGTCAGCAGAAATCGGAAGCTTGGATGCGCGCGCAGCTGCATGACGTGTGATTGACGTGAAACTGGAGGGTGCAGGGGGCTTGACATTTCCACTGACGGAAAGAGACAGAAGTCTGGCATGTCAGATCAACTTGTACTTCTATCATATCTGATATCTGATGTTTGGGAACCATATTATCTGGACGGAAAAGGTCTCTGGGGCAGAAGCTATTCTATACTGACTGTGAGTGCGTGTATAAGCGCCTGGGTGTCTGCATGAGAAGCGTGGGGGCATGGGCCTTTCATGGGAGCATGGTAACAGAGGCTATGAATTACTTGCACGGAGACAGGTCGGCCCTTTGCTCTGCAGCTGAGGGGGATGTTTACTGGAACTAGTAGGCAGGAATGTATTTTCGAGGAGCGGAACAGATAATTCGAAGGTTGTAGTCAGTCTTGGCAGGCAGCAGGCTGAGCTGAGCGCGGTGGGCCGCGCTGGAAGTAAGTCAGAGTTCACGGGTACAGGGGCAGCCTGGGCTGAGGCTTTCAGAGTCAGAAGCCAGAAAAATGGCTCGATGGCAGAAATTCAGGGCCTATTTTGCCAGAGCTGAAAACGTGTAAGGTACACTACAAAAAGACGTTGGCATAGCATACTTAGGAACGGACTATTTAACCCATTCAGGGTGGGTCTGAAAGAGGACATGTTAACGTTGGACGCAAATGTATTTGCGTCTTCATAGCAGGCGCAGGAGGGAAGTTACATGCACTTTAAGCTGGTATATGGAGACGGTGGGGTACACGCTAGGGAACACAACTTGACCATAGAATTTATATTTCCTCATTCCCTCCTTGTTCCCTACGGACCCTTCATGATATATCGATCCTCATGAATCGATCAGTTTGTTCTTGTAACATCATTTGCTCTTCTTTCTTTCTTTTACGTCTTGAAAGGAAACTGGAATGTTCAATACATGAAGTGGCACACAGTCCACAAATCGCTGGCCCACACTGATAGCACAGGCAGCAACTGAATACTAGGACTAGGCCAATGCCTAGGAAGGATAGGATCTTCCATCCCCAAGCTGTTAACGTTGTCCAGAACCAACCGGACCAAGTCCAGGTGCCTGGATTCTGATGTATCTGATTTGCAATTTTATGGAGACGTGTAATAGCTTGATATACAGATGGTGCGTTTTGTGGAATGAAAACACAGCAACTTGACCCGATGACCTTACAGGCTCCGCCTCTATCTGCCAAGATGACGTCAATAACAAGACGATTCTGAAGAACAACAACCCGCATGGCGGACTGCTCTTCGGTTAAGTTACCTAGGGCGGAGGCAGTTTCATTCACTACTGCTTCAAGTGTTCTAGTTAATCTGCGTATTAATTTACTATTTTGGACAGGGCCTAAAAAGAAAAAGAATCCTTTATTAAAATCGGTGTACTGTTCCCATGCCGTTTCTGTGTAGTCGACAAGGGAGATATCTCTTCTGAGTCTATTCTTTACTAGATTTGGATTTCTGTGATAATCAAGAGGAGCTAGAAAAACAGGTGGCAGAAGGAATGCAATGTAACAGGTACCATCCCAATCTGGAGGTAAACGTATGTATGCGGTATGACCACAAACAAAATAGGAATGACGGATAGCTTTAAAGGACGATTTACCATGATCACTGAATTCGACCACAGTAGTACATTTACTATGACCTAAGTGTACTGAACCTTTCTTCCTGACACATAATTCACCAGTGACTGGTAATACTGACATAGCGGGCAGAACTGGTGCAGCTTCAGATTCAACAGTAAGAATCATAAGGTTAATTGTGTAATTACCTAGTCCATATACTTCATTTTCTAGATTAGTTCCTATTCTAGTGGGGAGTCCCTCCTTATCAGGGGAACAGACGTCGAGCAGGACCAAGTTCAAGTTTCCCCAAACCCAGCCCCCATCGAAAACAGCAATATCAGGATCTAAGGAATTAAATATTTTAAACCATGCACCACAGGACCCATTGTGAGTGAACGGATACGGAAAGAGGGGCAGAGCTCCCTTGTAATTCTGGTAAGGAGGGAGTCGGCCACATATCCAGCAGTTTGTAGCATTATTCGTCTGATGGGAATGATGTAGCATACTAATGAAAGTGTTGTTGCGCAGCGCAAGTCTGTAAGAAAGTTCATGTGGAGGTAACTCGCTAAAAGAATGTTCAGCAGATACATTGTAAGCAGATTGTTCACGCTTGAAAATAGGGTAATAGATAGGGAGAAGTATGCTTGCAACAATAATTAGAAGACTTAGAAAAAACATGATTAATAATGTCACTATACAGTGACTACGCAGTGATTTGCAGTATGTACGTTTCTTGAATTGTCTCTCTCTCTCTCTATCTCGATCTAGGGGATACATGTCAGAAACTATTTACCCGATTCACCTAGGGGAGGACTTAAACAATTAAACTGTCTGACTTGCTAGATCGGAGCTTTGATCTGTACTCTTCTTGTGGAGTTTTCTCTCGTTCGGAAACTTTAAAGTCACTAGTTTTGATACAGTCTTTGGTGGGGGTGGACGAGCCTGGGTCTGGTTTCAGTTCATTGCATTTTTTAATATGGCTCGTGTGGACCCACCCCTTTCTGCCTTCCAGTTTCACTGCGGTCCTCGTTGTAAGAAGGACGGTCTTTGGCTCCTTCCAGCGGGGCTCCAGCGGACTTTTCCTGTCGAAATTTCGTACTAAAACTGTGTCACCAGGACGGACATCGTGTGGCTTTACATCAGTGTTGTCGGGGAAAGCTGCGGCAACCTGTGAACGACATGATTGGAGTGCAGACATCAAGGAGGCAAGGTAATCTGTCAACATATTGCAATCAACATCAGTAATTTTCTTAGGAATGGGCATCCCCCACATATTCGGTGGTCTACCAAAGACCACTTCGTACGGGGATAGTCCTGATCTCGAGTGGGCAACCATCCTCATATAGAACAGTGCCACTGGCAGGGCGACTATCCAGTCGACCCCTTTCTCTTGACATATTTTAGCAAGGCGTGTCTTTAGTGTCTGATTATGCCTTTCTACAAGGCCTGCGGCTTCGGGATGTCGGACACAATGGAATTTCCACTGGTATCCTAGCAATAGGGAAACCTGCTTCATTAATTCGGATGAGAATGGCTGACCGTTATCTGAGTATACGACACGAGGCATGCCGTACCGTGGGAAGAATTCACGAACCAACTGCCTGGCAGTGGTCGGAGCAGTGTAATCTGGGACTGGGTATGCTTCGGTCCAACGGGACAGTGCACAAACAATTACGAGGACATATTTGAATCCTCGACAACGGTCCATCTGGATATAATCCATCTGGAGGACTTCAAAAGGGTGATCGGGAAGATGAAATCCACCTTGCTCTACAGGGACGCTTTTACCTGGATTGAACTGACAACAGATCATGCAAGTACGCACTTTCTGTTTTGCTGCTGCTCGTAAGTGTTTATTGCTCCAAAGATTTTGTAAACTGTCTAACATCGCTTTTTCTCCTAGGTGTGCTGGACTATGTGCTGTATTGATCATGACTTGAACCATAGAATCAGGGAGAAACCATGTGGATTTTCCCTTCGTCATCCAACCTTGATCTGTCTGGATCCCTCCTAGTTCAGTCCATTTCTTTATTTCATCTGGAGTAGCATGTGCCTGAATGTCGATTACATCTAGTGTGGGATCCCTGACTGTCATACAATTTGTCGGTCCAATTGTCTTTGTCACATCCGTTGTCTGAGTGTGAGTCAGTGCTGTATGTTTTGCTGTCTGGTCTGCCAGGTCGTTACCCTGGGAAACAGAATCTGTAACTTTAGTATGTGCTTTACACTTCATGACGGATATGCCTGAAGGCAGATGTATTGCTTCTAACAGTGCTTGAATGAGGGGACCGTGTTGGATCTTGGTACCATGAGAGGTCAGAAAACCTCGTTCTTGCCATAACATTCCGAAGTCGTGTACAACTCCGAACGCATAACGGGAATCAGTATATATATTAACATTTCTGTTCTTGGCTAGAATACAGGCTCGGGTCAGAGCAATAAGCTCTGCCGCTTGAGCGGACAGTGTGTCAATACGATGTGTTTCTTTTACTTCGGTTTCAGTGGTCACTGCATATGCGGCCACTAATTCTCCTGTACTTGTTCGCATACATGAACCATCCACATAAAGTGTCAGGTCTGGATTTGTCAGTGGAACATCTGTTAAGTCTCGTCGGGGCTTTGTTACTGCATTAATGATTTCTATACAATCATGCGGGGCTGGATCTGTCATAATTGTAGGTAACAGTGTTGCGGGGTTCAGAATGCTGCAGCGTCTGATTTCAATGTGTGGCTGGAATAGCGTCAATTCATAACCTGTCAGTCGTGCTATAGTCAAGTGTTGAGTCTGGGTTCTGTTTAACAGAACCTCTACAGAATGTGGAACTTGTACTGTTAACTGATGTCCTAAAACAATTGAATCGCTCTGTCTGATTGCTAATGCTGTTGCTGCTACTGACTTTAAGCACGCAGGGAGTGTCTGGGCTACTGAATCCAATGTACTTGAAAAATAAGCGCAAGGCTTATGTGAACCTGCTTGATCTTGAGTGAGGACAGACAATGCTGTACCATCACGTTCTGTAACAAAAAGTGTAAACGGTTTGCTGTAACATGGTGTCGCTAAAACTGGTGCTTGACATAATGCTTTCTTTAGTTCCTCAAAGGCTTGTGTATGTTCCTGAGTCCAAGGGAGGACAGTCGAAGTCGCTGCCTCCTGTGTCGTTAACTGGATGAGTGGTTTAGCTAGAAATGCATATTGAGGAATCCATTGTCTGCAGTACGAGGTGAGGCCTATAAAGGCCCGCACTTCCTTTTGTGTCTGGGGTCGTGGCATATTTACAATTAACTGAATGCGATCGGGAGTGAGCTGTCTCCCCACTTTGGACAGCAAGTGACCCAAGTACACAACTTGCTGAACACAGAATTATAGCTTCGAAGGAGACACCTTGTGTCCCTTGTCGGCCAGAAAATGTAAGACTGTCAGTGATGCTTGTTCGCATTCGGGCTCACTTCGTGCGGTGATCAGCAGATCATCGACGTATTGCAGTAAAGCAGTGTTAACTGGCATTTGAATACAATCTAGTTGTCTTTTCAGTGCTTGACTATAGATGCTGGGGCTTTCTGTGAATCCTTGAGGTGCGCGGGAAAATTTGAAACTTCGTCCATTTAAACTGAATCCGAAGAGATATTGGCTCTCTGGATCAATAGGTACACTAAAGAAGGCGTTCTTGAGATCAATTACAGTAAAGAAGGTTGCTTCTGAATCAATAGCAGTCAATAAGGAAGAGATATCGGGACCACAGGGTACTGTGGTACAATACATTTATTCAGCTCTCTTAGATCAATCACCAGCCGATATACTGGCGGTGCATTGGGATCAGTACGTTTAAGAATTGGAATGATGGGTGAATTACAGATATTGGAGTCGGTCTCTACGACCACTCCTTGGGCTATGAGCTCTTCAATGATTTCCAGTAAAGCCACTACAGCATCGGGTGGTAACTTGTATTGTCTGATTCGTGGTAGAACTACTCCTGTCTTGAGTGTAACACGGTATGGTGTGATATGCATACAACCTACATCAGTTGGGCCTGTTGCCCACAAGTGATCTGGTACATTTTTTAATCTGACATCGAATTCTCGTAAGACATAATGGCCCTTGAAATCCCGCAGAAAGAGTCTAACCCCCTCCGGGGAACAGCAGATTATGGCTCCTAGAGCCTTCAATGTTTTAATTCCTAACAGATTTTCTGGGCATGATTTCGTAAGTAACAAGTCTGTAACTCGTGATAATGGACCCAAAGCCAGGGAGACTGGTTCAGATACTTCATTTACAATGGGCTGTCCTGAAAAACCAAGGGAAACATTTTGTGAGCCTGAGAGGGGTGCCCCTGGGACTTCATTATGACTAATTGTTGTGCGGCTTGCCCCTGTGTCAATTAAAAACTTTCTATCTTTTCCCAATACTTGACTGTGTACATAAGGACCCTCTTGATCTACAGGAATTTCAATAAGAGGCAAGCCAAACTCCCTCTCTAGGCTGTTTCATGTGTATCGTTGATACTCTGGATAAGCAGATTGGGCATACTGGTACATCTGTTGGGAAACTTGTTGAGTCGAAGCGGTGGGCTGTGGTACCGCTACTGTCTGTGCTGTATGAGATGAAGCATGCATAGGCTGTGTGTTTTGCATAGGTTGTACATTCTGTGAGGTCTGTTGCTGGGCCTGATCTTGTCTTGGTGGATGCGGTCTTTCTTTAGTTTTACCTGTTGCTATGTTATGTTTCAGAACTGGACATTCATGTACGTAGTGACCTGGCTGCTTACAATAGTTGCATGTCCCTTTAACGGGAGCTGCAGAATGATTTGTCTGGGTCGTACCCTTTCTGTTTCCGTCGGTATGGACCGACTGGGCTACTAACATTTTCAATTTCGTGTCTTTCATACGTTTCTGTTCCTGATCTTGTTCTTCTCTAATTCTATTCTGATGGTATTGTAACATTTGTAACATCTGGGATGGCGTATTTGCTTGCCATGTACTCTCAACCTTGTATACACGATTCTTGACTGCTAACAGGGAATTCTCAACTAACTTGGATACAAAAAGATGCGGGTACGACTCGCTACTTGGTTTAAGACCACTATTAATAATAAAACATTTCTCGAATCTTGAATAAAAGTCACTAGTATCTTCGTCGGGTTTCTGTTTACATGCTGATATTGCATCCCAGTCTTCTTTTCTAGTTGTCAATAATCTTGGCAGAACCTGTACTATCAAACCTGGTAATGCTTTAGTTTTCTCCCCAAGGCCTACCCCTGTGACACGTTTGTTCTCTTCATCTTCTATTTCTGCCCATGCAATCTTTTTCTCTCCCACCTCCCATTCCTTTTCTTTTAATTTCTCGTAGATGCCCGTGGGCAGCAGTACCTTTAACATTTTCATGATATCTTCGTATGTGTAATCCCCCATCAGTAACATGTCTTTAAGTTCTCTGTGAAAACCTGCAGGGTCTTTATCATGGCAGGGTACTAGTTTCTTCATTTCTAACAGTTCTAACTTAGTCAGTGGCGTGTGTACATACACGCGTTTCAAGGTATGATCCTCACCCATAACTGGGTGTACTTCTCGTAAGGGGTTCTGACTTTCAATGCCACTCAGGCGTTCCATATGATACATTTTTCTTTCTGGGTGCGGGGCGGGAACATATTCGGAGCTTACAAAAGTGTTATATCTATGTCGTTGTTCTAGAATTATTTGTATTAACTTGGTACTTAGACCTCTCCATCTATCCATGAGTAGTGCTTCTAATATTTCGGGTAAGGGGCCTGGATCAGAATGTTGGTTTCTGTATTTCGTGAGGAGGTGCTGAATCATGTATACACCTGCTAATTTCTGCTCGTCTGGGGAAAGGTTCAGAAATGTCTGTGCTACCGTGTCATCATTATATATGTCGGGATTTTCAGACCATAATATGGCTGACCGAGCTAGTTCTTGTTCATCCATAGAATAGAGTACATGGTACCCCATTCTCTCTCGGAGTCTTTTATCAGTTTCCTGGAACTGATGTTCAGAAGAATTCGGGTTGGTTAAGGCAGAGAGAAAAACCCTCTTGCTTTCTGGACGAATACCTTTCCTAAGGTAAGTTCCCTTACCTACATACGCTATAGTATCTGTAGTCTTTTCTGATTCTTCAGGTCCTTCTTCCTCCTCGGAGGAAGCCTTTTCTTTTTCTTCTTTGTGTATATCTATCACTGCTTTTCTAATTTTCTTGTACATACTGGCTATGCAGGTCCCCTTGTCGTGTTTTCCTTCAGATATATTTTGACCCCACTTGTTTAGTGCATCTAACTCGCTCTGATCTGTCTCAGGCCTGTCTCGTTCTCTTATTAGGCAATTTATGAAAAAACGTAGTATCTGTGCTTGAACGTCAACTTTCTGACATGGCATCCTTAATACTGTCAGGGTCTTTCCCAGTCTGAACAAACTCATATATTCTATCTAGGCGTTCCTTCATTCCTGCATAGCACAGCAGGAAATCAGTAGCAGATCTTAACCGTAGTGATGCCATCATCATTATATCGTCTTTGCCGGGTACTGGATCATATCTGCAAACTGAAAGGTTTTCTTTGAATATGTCAAGGCGGGGTGACTTGAACGTAAAAGGATTCCGCAAATCCCCGAGCTGTAACCTGCGTGTTAATGGCGGGGTGTGAAGACCCCCGGTCGCACCCCCTGAGGCGGAAGCTTGGGCATTATCTCTCTGTGGAGTCTGTACCTGAACTTGAATTTTTCTTTTAGTAGGATCAGGTAGAAGTGGTTTCGGTAGATCAACTTTAGGTACGGGAAGTGGTGGAGGTGGTGGAACAGGAGGATTCTGTTGTGGTACTGACGGAATATGATCTTGGGGCGGGTTACCACCCCCGTCCCTGTCGTTAGGCAGGGCGCGGACAGGCAGATTGGTGTAAGCGGGTGCTACATCCTTTAGATAGGAATTCAGGAATATGTCTTTAGTGGTCCTATGAGTTACTTTAGTTGGAACCAATGGTGGCGGCAGATTTTTCGGTATTTCTGAAATGGCCTCAGGCGAACCCTCGGCCGCGAGATACATACCGTTTACGAGGTTATTTCGTGCGCGGTCTACTTGCTCTGATTTTACTCGGATCCCCTCGGTAACTAACTCGTTTTCTTGGGCCTTGTCTGATTCTTTAAGTCTGTCTTCTCTACGTAGTGCTTTTTCAGCACGCTTATGTGATTCCTTACGCCAAAACTCTATGGCGTCTTTCTGAGATTGTCTGGCTTTCTTTTTCCATAGTGCTTCTTCTACCTTCATGATGCACTCGGCATCCCATGTTCCGGTAACAGGCCATCTGTGTCTTTCGTCTAGATGCTTAGTATAGTCAGCCCATAAATCTAGATACAATATGGCATCTAAGCCATGCTTGTGGTACATAAAATTTCCTGGAGTGTCCCTAGGGGGGATAGGAATTGCTTCCTCTAGTATCCCTTTCCTAGTTCCTATCTGCTTTAACTTGTTGAAAAACGGCATCTTGTTTACTTAATACTGAATGCTCAACCCTAACTACTTAATACTGAATACAGCTAGTTATACAAGAACACAATAATGCACATTAAAAAACGGTCACATTCATACCACGACATTAATCACATGAAAAGACATTTTGAAACATATATGACTACCCCCTATATTGGATGTACTGCTAAACAGCACAGATACACTGCTAAAACAGCGCAGAAACTTGAATAACGGATGTACTTCTAAACAGTACAGATACACTGTCTAAAACAGCGCAGAAACTTGAATAACGGATGTACTGCTAAACAGTACAGATACACTGTCTAAAAACAGTGCAGACCGGACTTGTGTACCCAAACCCGTCTAGATACGTCCCAGCAATGGTACTCACCGGGAAGCACGGAAACTGAAGGCCTCGGAAAACTCGACTGGACTGGACTCGACTCGGCACGTGGATACTTCGGAAAACTTCGGAAAACTTCGGAAAACTTCGGAAAACGGGTGGGCCTCTTGACACCTCGGACCTTGCTTCTTTCGGCTAGGCTCTGGCCGGGATCCTCCGCACTCCTCACCGCCTCGTCTGGGTACTGATCGCAGTCTTCGTCACCTCCGTGGGCCAGAGGGAGATGCAGGAAATCCTGCCGGTACGCGTAGTTTTCCTTCTAACTGATGGCAGGGGACAGAGCTTGCAACGCACCAACCGGCGCGTGAGGTGGGGGAGGGGTCCCTGTTCGGGCGCCAAAATGATGTAAATATATAATTTACCGTCTTAATTTCTATGCAGGTAAGTACTTAATCAATAATAACTCAAATCGGAAAGAAAAAGACAGAGTCCGTGGTGTTAGAGTTCTTAGGGGTTTTATTCCTTAAAAAGGAATGGTCAAGACCTGGATATCATGTTCTTCCCACCACAGGGGTGGAAGAAGGGATAGAGCACAGTTTTATTGACAATACATAGCTTATATACTTAATTTACACCATAGAAAGCAATATAGTAGGCGTAACAGCTGAGAGAAGACAAGATAACAGTATCCACGTGTTACTAGTACGTAATCAGAAGGCGTGGACTAGGCGTGAACTAGAGGTGTGTGCTAGAAACGTCACAGGTAGGTGTCACAAGGGGGTGGCACTAAACAGAAATGTTGCAATGTCAGCAGAAATCGGAAGCTTGGATGCGCGCGCAGCTGCATGACGTGTGATTGACGTGAAACTGGAGGGTGCAGGGGGCTTGACATTTCCACTGACGGAAAGAGACAGAAGTCTGGCATGTCAGATCAACTTGTACTTCTATCATATCTGATATCTGATGTTTGGGAACCATATTATCTGGACGGAAAAGGTCTCTGGGGCAGAAGCTATTCTATACTGACTGTGAGTGCGTGTATAAGCGCCTGGGTGTCTGCATTAGAAGCGTGGGGGCATGGGCCTTTCATGGGAGCATGGTAACAGAGGCTATGAATTACTTGCACGGAGACAGGTCGGCCCTTTGCTCTGCAGCTGAGGGGGATGTTTACTGGAACTAGTAGGCAGGAATGTATTTTCGAGGAGCGGAACAGATAATTCGAAGGTTGTAGTCAGTCTTGGCAGGCAGCAGGCTGAGCTGAGCGCGGTGGGCCGCGCTGGAAGTAAGTCAGAGTTCACGGGTACAGGGGCAGCCTGGGCTGAGGCTTTCAGAGTCAGAAGCCAGAAAAATGGCTCGATGGCAGAAATTCAGGGCCTATTTTGCCAGAGCTGAAAACGTGTAAGGTACACTACAAAAAGACGTTGGCATAGCATACTTAGGAACGGACTATTTAACCCATTCAGGGTGGGTCTGAAAGAGGACATGTTAACGTTGGACGCAAATGTATTTGCGTCTTCATAGCAGGCGCAGGAGGGAAGTTACATGCACTTTAAGCTGGTATATGGAGACGGTGGGGTACACGCTAGGGAACACAACTTGACCATAGAATTTATATTTCCTCACCTCGCCAGAGAAGCTGAAACTCTGTTCTGGCAGGGATCAAATGTCTCCATATATCCGGACGTCACTGCATTGGTGCAGGACGCCAGGCGCAAGTTTGCAGGGGCAAGTTTGCAGGAGCGAAGGCTGCAGTGCAGAAGCTAGGCCTTCGCTGTGGGATGCTATGTCCTGCAAGACTCTAAGGGCCCGATGTAGGTCGGTCGGTAACGGCCAAAAATCGGTATTTTCGGCCGTTACAGATCGGTAAATAGGCGAATGGTATGTAGGGGGTATTATTTTACTGAATCGGTAAAATTACCGATTCGGTAATTTTACCGATTCGGTAAAATAAGAAATCGGTAAATTTACCGATTCGGAGCCACCCATATGTAGGTGGGACTCTTCAGAGTCCCAGGAGCCTTAACGAATCGGTATTTTACCATCAAATCCAATTTGATGGTAAAATACCGATTCCGGTGTGCATGCACATGTGTGCATGCACACCTATGCCATGTGACAGGCAGACCTGCCCTTAGGGCAGGCATGCCTGCCACATGGCACCCGTGCCTGTTTTGGTGATGACAGAGGGTGTCAAAGTGACACCCCCTGCACTCTTGTGTAAATCGGTATTTACCGATTCGGTAAATACCGAATCGGTAATGCCCATTCATTCCTATGGGCTTCAAAGCCCATAGGAATGAATGGGCATTACCGATTCGGTATTTACCGAATCGGTAAATACTGAATTCATCCGATTCGGTATTCCAGCACATCTGGAATACCTACATGTCGGACCCATAGATTTACCGATTTTCAATTACCGAATCGGTAAAATTCTGTAATTTAAAATCGGTAAATCTTTTCTACCTACATCTAGCCCTAAAAGTAGATGTGAATGGGAAGACGAAAATATTCAATAATCCTGAATATGTCCAGATCTTCTGCAAGCAGCATGCGGGGGCAGGCGATTTACATGGTGGCACCTCCCCAGGAGGAGCATCAAAGGGAGCCCAATCGGGCATGAGTGCAGACCTGTTCACAGCTAGTTGATTTGTCCTTTTGGAAGAATGGAGCTGTGTGAACTGTCTGTTGATATTGCCTTAACTGAAGATAAGTGGCGTGGGGTTGTGGAGAGGGGGGCCAGCCTGAGTATACAGAGAAGAATGCGTAGTGGGACTAATGTTACAGAATAGCGCTAGTGCGCGGGGTGCCCATGTGGCGTTGCCACTACCTCAGTGGGCTCACAATGGTATTGAAATGGGAAAGTTTGCCATGTTAGCGTTGTATTAATCAACATTTAATCCTTGGGAACATAGGGAAGCACCTGGTGGGCAGCCACTAGGTGGGGGTGGGGTAGGGGGCAGAGGTATAGAAAAGTTTAAAATATGCAGTCACACCAGTTCAGTTGACAGTCATATGCGTTACCCACATCCTACAGAGAAGACATAGTATGCTTTACTATTCACAATGGCACATTAGGTAGAAATATACCATAGCACGAAAGTCGCCCTACTGACATGGAACGTACGAGGCATTAACAATCAAAAGTAATGTTGACTAGTACTTCAATATGAGCGTCAACAATACGCAAGCATCGTTTATCAACAAGAAACACACTTATCACCTTCTTCTCTACATAAGTTTGCATCTGCCTGGGGTCCCCACAGGTTCTTTTAAAACTATACCACATGTGCTCGAGGAGTAGTGCTACTGGTTAACAAACGATTGTCCTTTGTACATACTGCAACGTTTATAGACCCAGGAGGACATTTTCTTCTGGTAATAGGGGTCCTGGCAGGGCACAAGGTCTTGCTGGCCAATATATAATCCCCAAATACAGATGATCCAGCCTTCTATGAACAGCTCCACTCGCAATTAGACACTCTAGAAGCCGATTATATTCTCTTGGGAGGGGATTTGAATATTCTGCTGGAGCCCAGATTGGACAGTCCTGCTGAGTCCCCGGTAAGCAAGCCCCGGTCCCACATGGTATTAACAGAAATTTTTAACAATTGGGAATTGAAGGACACATGGCGACACCTTAACCCTCAGAGCACTGAATATACTCATTATGCACAACAATATTACACATGGACAAGACTAGATTACTGGCTGTTATTGCGACCGGTGCTTCCATGGGTTCAAACAGTAGTAAATTGCCCCGCACCCTATCAGACCACTCCCCAGTACTCCTGTCAGTTAAGTACCGGCTGAGGGAAGGTTCGAGAGGCATTGAAGGTTCCCTACCATAGCGTTGAGAGACACGGTCCTTAGAGAGGAACTGCGTACAGCAATAGTGAATTACTTTGCACTGAATACGGGGTCGGTCTCCACGCAGAGTGCTCTATGGGAGGCCTTTAAAGCATGTATCAGAGGGGTATGCATGTCCACACAGACGGCGGTGCTAAGGGACCTGAAACGCAGTTTAGCTAGATTAGAGGAAGAACTAGCCAAACTAGGTAGAGAGAACATGGCAAGACAGCCCCGAGATAACACACCTTATATAAACCGCAGGACAGAATTATTGGCAGAATATACTGAAGCGACAAATTCCCATGCTTGCACGGCTGCTCCGGCCACATTATAAGCAGACCTATATTACCAAGCTGCAAGAGCCAGACGGAGGGATGGCTTTGGGAACGGCTGCCATTTAGCAGACATTATTGCAATACTACATGGATCTTTACACTATAAAGGCAGCAACTAGTGCAGATGGGATTAAGGAATACTTAAGCAAGATAGCTATGGTTTGGCTCCCTAATGAGCACAGGCAATTCTTAAGTGAACCATTCTCAACCAATGAGATAGAACAGGCTATTGAGGCTAGGGCTGGATCCAAGGCCCCGGGCCTTGATGGGTTCTCTGGTGCCTCCTACAAAGCATATAAGAGGCTGTTGGCCTCCTACTTACTAGAGGTTTATGCAGAAGCCTTAGAGAAAGGAATACTTCCACCCTCGTTTAAAGAGGCAGTCCTGATATTGTTGCCTAAACCTGGAAAAGATCCTGAAAAGTGTGCTCATATCGGCCGCTCTCTTTGCTCAATTTTGAGTATAAAATGTAAGCAAAAATGCTGCCGACTAGGTTGTCCCTACTTATGGAGCAACTTATAGCACCAGCGCAAACCGGATTTATAAGGCAGATCCACAGCTCTAAACTTAAGGAACTTTTTTTCTGTGGTTAACACAATAAATCTGGCTACCCCTGCAGTAGCTGCATTTTTAGATGCGGTGAAGGTGTTCCACTCGGTGGAGTGGCCCTTCTTACATGCTATATTGGCTAATATGGGCGTTCCGAAGGGCTTTGAACACTTGATTAAACTACTGTACACTGCACCGACCGCCCGTATTCGATTCATTGGCATGATAACAGAACCTTTTCTCATAACTAGAGACACCATGCAGGGATGCCCTTTATCTCCATTACTTTTTATAATTACAATGGACCCGCTCATACGGTACTGCCAGAAGGATCACTAACAGAGGGCTCCAGTTAAAACATGGGGCGGTACTAGTGACCTTATATACGGATGATGTGGTGCTGTATGTTCGCACACCAGAGGTTAACCTCCAGCCGCTGCTAGGGGAAATAGAAGATTTCGGAGCCCTATCCAGCCTTCACACTAATTGGGACAAATCCGAAGTGTTTTCATTGACACTTGGGGGTAGACACCTTAGGCGACTTGTTCCCTGGTGGGCACGTGTTCTCCCGGACAGAAGACCCCTGCTTCTTGACAGCCACTTTCATGGAGTGGTGTGGCTCACTGGTTAGAGGTGGCAGACCCGGGAGCAGAGGATGGCCCGGGACCAGGGTTCAATTCCCGACGCGGCAGGGTCATGGACCAGGGTCAGCGGACTCGATAATTCTCACCTCGGTGCCTACTCTAACCAGAGATCACACTTGGCAACTCTGGGCATTAGCTTGCCTCATCTCCGCAACGGCCCCCCACATACGCCGGGGATGCCTGGTTTCACCTTGGAGATACCCAGTATCACAGGGAAAGCCAGGACGGGTTCCCCAGCGGTCTATTGCGCAGAGATACTCCTTCGGGAGTCGATTCTAGCGCGTTAGAAACCCGCAAATTAAATGGATCAGTTTGTACTGGCCCGTAAACAAAACACACTTAGGAATGTAAACCCAACCTACCCTACTGAGCCTGAAGAGTTTGAGCCGCTTACATCAGTCATTAAAGATAGCGGGGAGCATGTTGCTTCTTGTATATATAAGGCATGTCTCACCTTGATGCTACAGTCTCACCTTGATGCCACAGCATGACACTAAAGTTAGGAGGATTTCGTTCTACCGTGCGGGACCATACTTACCGAATGGGGTGCCTCTCATTTGGGGCATTCATAGACCACTGATGCTACTATACATCGGGGTTCTATACGGATTCGTCTACAGTCTCTCTTATTCTAATTGTTTTAAGACTGTTTCCGTTCCTTAGTGTGCTACAGACGGGCCCTAAGAATACACAGACAACTATTGACACGCAGTGTGCCTTCTAGATACTTATCTTTGGTCTCGTAGACCTTACGAGACACATTCCTCCCAAGTGTCGTAAAGCACTATTTTTTCCTTGGACGCTTGACAGTGCAATCCTTTCCAAAGATTTTCTTTTCTCTTCCACAAAAGGTTAAGAAGAATTAGTACTCTACTTATATGCCCATTTGAGACCGCGTTCAAGCCTTGAAGATTTCGTATACACAACGAAACGTGTGTAAGCTGTCTGCACCAATGTGACTACAACATTTCAATGATATTTGAAGCTTTATGGAAATTTGTATAAATGGACAATATTTCAATTGGATTGTTTAACTTTTGGACCATATAAGACCGTGGACATAGTTGTATTTTTCTATTCAATTGTTTTGAAATTAAAATTAACTGACAATAGAGGCAGTCTCCTAAACAATTTTTCTGTGCTCTATATTGTATATTACCAAAGTTAGGGACGCCTGGTCGACTGACATAGGGCAGCCACTCACCGACAAGATATGGGAAGGATGCTGTAATCATATACACAAGCTTATTCATTTCAAGATACTTAGACGGGCTTACGTTACACCACAGCAGATGACCCACATAAAAAGTGCTAAGTTAATGCATTGCCCTAAGTGCAACGCGTTAGCAGCCTCTTTCATACACATGACTTGGACATGTTGTGAGAAGGTGGCCTGATATGCAGTGGTCACTATTCTAGTGCCCACTATGTATCAGTCCAGCAACCCTTATTGATGATTGGTTGTAAGTCAACCTTATAGACCAGCTATCCTAGTAGCATGGATACGAGCAGTCTAAGGCTAAAGACTCGAGAGGGCGTGTTAAGCCAGCTGTTTACCACACATATACCCCTTGAATACCCAGTGAAAGGACACCACACAAGTGTTATGAAAATAAACAGTTATTTATTAAAGATCACAACAGCCCTGTACTCTTTATGAGGACAGGGTACTAAGCACAAACCAAAACTCTTACAAAAATACTTAAGTTAGCACAGTATATACAAATGCCCGAGGGGCACGGAAAACCATATACTCTGAAAGTGGAATGCGAAATTCCTAGCAGGTAAGTACAGTACTAATAGCTTTTGGAATCGCTAGGACTTGACTAGGGAATCGTTAGATTATGTCTAGGAGGCCTAGGGGACTCGGGTGCAGTGTGTGCACTCTCACGCGAGATGCGGGACAAAAGTCTATGGTAGCTAGGAATTAGAAAGTTAGTGTTCTCGGGCGAACCCGACCTGGTAGGGAGAAAACGAAAGTAGATTCTGACCCTTGGATAGTGAGGCTATGCTGGGGCACCGAAATGCCGAAGTTACCTAGCCCAGGGGCTGCAGCTGCATAGGTCTGAAAAGACGTCGGGAATCCTCGTAGACGGACCAGGAGCCGGAAGAAAAGATGCTGGCCGGTGACCAGTGAAGAAAGTTCAGTCGGATCCAAGCCTGGATCTTGAAGATAGATGACACCTGAAAGCAGAGGGGACCAAGTTCGAGACTACTAGCCAGTAGTCAGTGGGCACCAGGAGGGCACCGGATGGTAGCCACCTCGACTAGGTGAGTGGGTGACGCTTGACTCGAAGATCTCACGGACCAGGAGGCGTTGTCGGCGACCAGGATGGAGGATCGAGCTGTCCCACGAAGATAGAAGCTGTCGGCGTCGCTGGACCCAGGATTGGGCAACAAAGCCTTGGCAAATTCAAGCCCACGCGGTGGACCTAAAATGGCGTCTGGAGTGGACCAGGAGGGTCCGGGGTGCCTCTCTTGAACAAGGAAGCAAGGGCCAGCCTGGAGCAACCAGACCAGCAGTCGTGAAGTCGTTGAGCGTCGTTCAGAAGGCCACAAGCCAGCCGGCTAGTAGCCAAACAACGCGGTGCACAGCAAACAGCAGAAGGGCCCCACGCAGATCGTGGAGATGCAGGGGGGCTGATCTTGGGTGCTGGAGCTGCGCAGGGTCGGGGCTTCTCGGACCCCAAAGCACTCACCAGTGGAGGACACGGTGGGCTTGCAGTAAAGATGTCGTGCAGTCTTGGCGATCGTCGGTCCCTTGAGGTCTCGTCGCACTCACGGTTCTCAGCTGGGCTGTAGAGGTGAGTAGAGGTCAGAGGTGCCAGGGAAGCCGGGTCTCGTCGAGCTGGGTCGTCGGATTCGTGATGAAGGACTTGCAGCAGACCGCAGTGTTCTTTAGGATGGTGCCTGCGGATGCAGGGTGACTACTCCTTAGCCACAAGGGAGAATCTTGAAGAAGAAATCGTGAAGTCCTTTCGAAGAAAGTGGGATCTTGATTCCAAAGATGATCTAATTTGAACAGGGGGCCCGCTCCTATCTTTATACTAAAAAAGGGGGCTGACCCGGTGACTAGGTCCTGCCTATGGGTGGGACTAGGTGGGGGGTGGTTACACCCCTCAGCCATGCCGGACTTCCCCAGGCCAGGGGCTGGTGCGCCCCTGGAACTGGTTCAGACCGGCCTATGCGTAGTGAGCACCGGGGTGCCACTCAGCAGTCACCTTCCTGTAAAGCCCTGCCTACCCAGGATACACAAAACCATGTCTGGGACGGTGCTAGCACCGCCCCTGACAGGAAACCCTTTGTCCAGGCTCCCCTCGCTGGAAGGACTCCCAGCTGTAGGGGGTCAGACTCGTGTCTGTGGTGGCAGCATCCATTTTGTGGAGCTGAGGCTTCAGTTAACTTTAACCGGGGTTCACAGTTACATACATGTCGTGTCCCTCTAGAAGGGTGGAATGCTAACCCCGTCGCCAGAATTGGCGAGGGGTTAGTATTCCAATTCGTATGACACCTTACTCGACATGTTTTGATAAAGCAATACCAAAGATAGCATTTAACCGCGAGGATTATAATGCACTTAAGAGTATATGGTATGCGATATCATGGAGCAGCTATTAGGACTTGATTCCGCAAGCTGCAGACAGGCTCAGCTCATGCCAGAGCACCATCTCACACGATTCCAAGCACTCTGCCTTCAGGATTGTCAAGGCCTGCCATAGGAGTGACTGATAGGAATCTGTGTGTCCATTTTAGGGTTAGGTATAGGTATACTACACCTACAGCAAAGGGTGATTACACGACTTTGCCCCAGCTGTCATGCAGCCAGTTGTGTCAAATTTAGGAGGCCAGCCAGGGGTGGCACAATACGTGCTGCAGCCCCTGGTAGCCCTGGGTACACCTATGCCCTGAGTTACAGAGTCTGATAGGGTGGCCCAGTACCAATTGGTAGATGCACCTAGGGTACATGAGGTAATTTAGAAAGAGAACAGCCAGGCTGTGGGTCTGATTGGCAGGCCCACAGCCAGAGAAAGTCGTAAACCAGTGAAACAAAAGCAAAAAATCTGGGTGATCATAGGATTGCAGACCCTACTCTCCTAC
Organism: Lissotriton vulgaris; assembly: GCF_964263255.1. Classification (NCBI taxonomy): domain Eukaryota; kingdom Metazoa; phylum Chordata; class Amphibia; order Caudata; family Salamandridae; genus Lissotriton; species Lissotriton vulgaris. The sequence goes on from NC_141696.1 coordinate 1,178,297,266, forward strand.
ATGACCCCCCCCCAAACTTTGGGACAATAAGCTAACCTTGACCAGGTGAGTCTTCTTGTTCTAAGTGGAAATATCTGGAGAGCCCATCGGCATTGCCATGATCAGTACCAGGTCTATGTTCCACTGTAAAGTCCATCCCCTGTAGGGAAATGGACCACCTAAGCAGTTTGGGGTTTTCACCCTTCATCTGATTTAGCCACAAGAGGGGCTTATGGTCGGTCTGAATCTTGAAGTGAGTGCCAAACAAGTATGGCCTCAGCTTCTTCAGGGCCCAAACCACAGCAAAGGCCTCCCTCTCAATAGCTGACCAATTCTTCTCTCTGGGGGTCAGCCTTCTGCTTATAAAAGCAATGGGCTGATCCTGACCATCAAAATTCAGTTGTGAAAGAACAGCTCCCACACCCAACTCAGAAGCATCTGTTTGGACAATGAATGGTTTGGAGTAGTCTGGACTCTTAAGGATAGGTGCTGTGCACATGGCCTGCTTTAGGTCATCGAATGCTTTTTGACAGCCTGCTGTCCACTGAACCTTTTTTGGCATTTTCTTACTTGTCAGTTCATTTAATGGTGTCACAATGGAACCATAGTTCCTGACAAACTTTCTGTAGTATCCAGTCAGGCCCAAGAAAGCTCGAACCTGAGTCTGGGTGGTTGGAGGAGCCCAGTCCCTGATTGACTGTATTTTGCTCTCCAGTGGCTGAACCTGGCCTCCACCTACAAGGTGGCCCAGGTATACAACCTGTGTCTGCCCTATCTGGCACTTGGTGGCCTTGATAGTGAGGCCTGCTGCTTGCAGAGCCTCTAACACTTCCCTCAGGTGGACCAGGTGATCCTCCCAGGTGGAGCTAAAGACAGCAATATCATCTAGATGTGCTGCACAGAAGTCATCCAGCCCAGTAAGGACTTGATTCACCAACCTTTGGAAGGTGGCAGGTGCATTTTTCAGACCAAAGGGCATTACCACAAATTGATAATGCCCACCAGGGGTTGAAAATGCTGTTTTGGGTTTGGCATCCTCAGCTAACCTGATTTGCCAATACCCAGCTGTTAAGTCAAATGTACTTAAGTAGTTGGCAGAAGCCAATCTATCTATAAGTTCATCTGCCCTTGGTATTGGATGGGCATCAGTCTTAGTGACTGCATTGAGACCCCTGTAGTCTACGCAAAACCTCATCTCTCTCTTACCATCTTGGGTGTGAGGCTTTGGCACTAGAACTACTGGACTAGCCCAAGGGCTATCTGAGGGTTCAATGACTCCCAATTCCAACATTTTCTGCACTTCAGTTTTTATGCAGTCTCTAACATGATCAGGCTGCCTGTAGATTTTACTCTTGACTGGCAGGCTGTCACCAGTGTCAACCTCATGGGTACACCAATTGGTCTGACTGGGTGTCAGAGAGAACATATGTCTGAAAGACTGAAGAACCTGTTTACAGTCTTTCTGCTGATGTTCAGAGAGGCTGCCACAAAAGACAACACCATCTACTGACCCATCATCAGGATTCTGAGTGAGCAGGTCTGGGAGAGGGTCACTCTCTTCCTCCTGTCCCTCATCTATGGCCATGAGCAAGCTCATGTCCTTCCTGTCGACATATGCTTTGAGCCTGTTGACATGGAGTACCCTATGGGGACTCCTGGGAGTTCCAAGGTCCACCAGGTAGGTGACCTCTCCCTTTTGCTCAAGGATTGTGTGGGGCCCAGACCATTTGTCTTTGAGTGCTGCTGGGGCCACTGGCTCCAGCACCCACACCTTCTGTCCAGGCTGATAAACAGTCAGGACAGCCTTTTGGTCATGCCAAGCTTTTTGAAGTTCTTGACTGGCCTTAAGGTTTTCTGATGCCTTCTCCATATACTCAGCCATCCTGGAGCGGAGACCAAGTACATAGTCCATTATGTTGGTTGCAGGCTTTTTGAGAGGTCTCTCCCATCCTTCCTTCACCAAACACAAGGGGCCTCTCACAGGATGCCCATACAAAAGTTCAAAAGGGCTGTAGCCAACCCCCTTTTGTGGGACCTCTCTGTAAGCAAACAGAAGGCAGGGCATCAGGACATCCCATCTACGCCTGAGTGTTTCAGGTAGTCCATGAATCATCCCTTTTAGGGTCCTGTTGAACCTTTCAACAAGCCCATTGCATTGTGGGTGATAGGGTGTAGTGAATTTGTAATTGACACCACACTCCTTCCACATAGCAGTTAAATAGCTTGACATGAAGTTTGCACCTCTGTCAGAGACAACCTCCTTAGGGAAGCCCACTCTGGAGAACACTCCAACTAGGGCCCTTGCCACCACAGGGGCTGTGGTGGTCCTAAGTGGAATAGCTTCAGGATACCTGGTGGCATGATCCACTACCACCAGTATAAACTTGTGCCCTGATGCTGTCTGGGGTTCCATTGGACCAACAATGTCAATCCCCACTCTTTCAAAGGGCACCCCCACCACAGGCATTGGTATAAGGGGGGCCTTTGTTGTGCCACCTGACTTACCACTGGCTTGGCAAGTGACACAGGAGCGACAAAACTCCTTTGTATCCTCATTCATGTGAGGCCAGTGAAAGTGTGAGACAAGCCTGTCCCAAGTCTTTGTCTGGCCTAAGTGTCCTGCCAAGGGAATCTCATGGGCCAAGGTAAGTAGGAAACCTCTCTGAGACAAGGGTACAACCAGCCTCCTGGTCATGCCAGGCTTGGGGTCTCTTGACTCAGTGTACAGGAGTCCATCTTCCCAGTATACCTTGTGGGTACCTGTGGCGTTCCCAGCAGCCTCAGCAGCAGCCTGCTGTCTGAGGGGTTCAAGAGAAGGGCAGCCTAACTGGTCCTTCCCCAGGTCTTCCCTTGAGGGTCCCCCTGAACCCAAGAATTCAACTTGATCAAGTTCAAACTCTCTAGGCTCAGTTTCCCTCAATTCCTGCAGGTCAGCCTCCTCTGAGACTTGATCCACAACCTGGGGCAAGGGGGAAGGCACAGCCTTAACCCTACTGCTCTTTTTCTTGGAAGGTGTCTGGTCCATTGTTCCAGGATCCAGCACCTGTTCAGTGGGGCATCTTCTGGCCTGTGACCTAGTCACAGCAAACACATGTGCTGGCAAACCTAACATTTCCAGATGAGTCCTCTGCTCCACTTCTGACCATTGTGATGACTCCAAATCATTGCCCAACAAACAATCCACTGGGAGGTCTGAACTAACTACAACCTTCTTTTGGCCAGTTACCCCTCCCCAGGAGAAAGCTACAATTGCCATACTATGATTGGTAGTGACATTGCTTGCATTGGTCACCAGGAATTCTGTACCTGGCATGATCTGTCCAGGGTCCACAAAGCTAGGTGTCACCATTGTGACACTGGCACAAGTGTCCCTATAGGCCTGAGCCATCTTTCCATTAATGAAAGGTGTCTGTCTGTATTTGCCCAAAGTATTGGGACTTATATCAGGGGACATATCCACATCCCCTGTACAAACAAGGACAGCCTGAGTGAGTGTACCAACTAAGTTGTCACACCCCTCAGAACCCAGGGTTAACCCTACTAAACCCTTGGGAGGTGCACTACCACTGCTGGCTGTACTAGGGGGCACAGGTGCCTTAGGGGCTGCAGTGGCAGGAGTCTGCCCTCCTCCTTTCTTGGTGCACTCACTAAACCAGTGAGTTTTACTTTTGCAGTATTGGCACCACCTTTTAGATTGGCCTTCTTTCTTCTTTTGGGGAGCCTGACCCCCACCCTCTTTGGGTTGTTGGGGACCTGTCGAAGACTTCTGGTCATTTTGTTCCCCTTTCGAATCCTTACCCTTCTGGTCTGCTTTCTTCTGACCACCTTGATTCTGGCCCTGGTTCTGTTTAACTCTTGTTCTAACCCATCTGTCTGCCTTCTTTCCCAATTCTTGGGGAGAGGTCAGATCTGAGTCAACAAGATGCTGATGCAACAACTGGTTCTGACAATTGTTTAAAATTTGCTCTCTCATCATCAAATTGTACAATCCTTTATAATCAGTAACCTTACTGCCCAGCAACCAGCCCTCAAAAGCCTTAGTGGCACAATCTACAAAGTCAGCCCAATCTTGAGACTGAGTTTTCTGGGTATCCCTGAACAGCACCCTGTACTGCTCAGTGGTTAGGCCAAACCCATCAACCAGTGCATTTTTCAAGACTTGGTAATCATTAGCATCCTCCACCCTTGTGGTGAGGAGCTTGTCTCTTCCTTTACCCTCAAAGGAGAGCCACAAGATAGCTGCCCACTGACTTGGGGGAACACCTTGCACAGTGCAGGCCCTCTCCAAAGCAGTAATCCATTTGTGGATGTCATCCCCTTGTTTAAAGGGGGGCACTATCTTACCAAGGTGTTTTGTATCAAAACTCCTTTCCCTATTGCTAGGTACAATGCTGCCACCAGTGGGGACTGTCCCACTCAATTGTTGCTCTCTAGCAAAGGCAAGCCTCTCTTTGGCCAGGGCAAGTTCTTCCCTTTCAATCCTCAGATTGGCTGCCTTTTCCTTAGCTTCATACATTCTCCTCTGGGGAGATGTCATTCCCCTTTGAGAGGAACGTTGAGAGCCATTGGTATGAAGGGATCTGATAGAGCCTCTTGATAGAGATCTATCTCGTCCATTCCCAATGTTAAGCTGACCTGAGAGTGGCCCCAAGGGTCCCCTAGTGCCCATCTCATGTCTGCTTAAGTTGGACCTGGTTAGTCTGCTGACTTCTACCTGTTCCTTTTCTGCCTCATCCCCTGATACCAAATCATCATCCTCATCATCAGCATCATCTGCTTCCTGAAGAGGATGGTCCTGGGCATCAAAGGGACCCTGTAAGGAGGGCATGTTGCCATCTGAATTAGAAGGGTCTGGGTTACCAGCCCTCCTTGCATCATGAGTCTCTAAGAGACCAATCAGAAAGGCAGTTGTGGGGTTAGACCCCTGCTTAATCTTCCTAGAGGTACACACTTGTCGTAACTCATGGAAGCTAAGCGCAGTATATCTTGAAGGGATGACCTGTGGAGGGTCAACTGACACAAGGGGAACCTCAGTGTTTCCTCCTTTGTCCGACATACTGTTTCTAGTGTGGTGTAAGTGATGCACCTACCTACACTATGTGTTTACCTACTGGTCCCTTGCTAGAGTTGTAGCCAAGGTGTGCTAAGCCTTGAGGAGCTACAACAGCTGGTTCAGTAGAACTCAGAGTATTCTAAGCTTTAGTTATATGTACCTAACAGTACTTATGTGATCTTTCAGCAAGATATTCTTAGGATACGTGTGGTAAAACAACAGCAAGCTCAAATCCCACCGCTGCCACCAATGTGAGAAGGTGGCCTGATATGCAGTGGTCACTATTCTAGTGCCCACTATGTATCAGTCCAGCAACCCTTATTGATGATTGGTTGTAAGTCAACCTTATAGACCAGCTATCCTAGTAGCATGGATACGAGCAGTCTAAGGCTAAAGACTCGAGAGGGCGTGTTAAGCCAGCTGTTTACCACACATATACCCCTTGAATACCCAGTGAAAGGACACCACACAAGTGTTATGAAAATAAACAGTTATTTATTAAAGATCACAACAGCCCTGTACTCTTTATGAGGACAGGGTACTAAGCACAAACCAAAACTCTTACAAAAATACTTAAGTTAGCACAGTATATACAAATGCCCGAGGGGCACGGAAAACCATATACTCTGAAAGTGGAATGCGAAATTCCTAGCAGGTAAGTACAGTACTAATAGCTTTTGGAATCGCTAGGACTTGACTAGGGAATCGTTAGATTATGTCTAGGAGGCCTAGGGGACTCGGGTGCAGTGTGTGCACTCTCACGCGAGATGCGGGACAAAAGTCTATGGTAGCTAGGAATTAGAAAGTTAGTGTTCTCGGGCGAACCCGACCGGGTAGGGAGAAAACGAAAGTAGATTCTGACCCTTGGATAGTGAGGCTATGCTGGGGCACCGAAATGCCGAAGTTACCTAGCCCAGGGGCTGCAGCTGCATAGGTCTGAAAAGACGTCGGGAATCCTCGTAGACGGACCAGGAGCCGGAAGAAAAGATGCTGGCCGGTGACCAGTGAAGAAAGTTCAGTCGGATCCAAGCCTGGATCTTGAAGATAGATGACACCTGAAAGCAGAGGGGACCAAGTTCGAGACTACTAGCCAGTAGTCAGTGGGCACCAGGAGGGCACCGGATGGTAGCCACCTCGACTAGGTGAGTGGGTGACGCTTGACTCGAAGATCTCACGGACCAGGAGGCGTTGTCGGCGACCAGGATGGAGGATCGAGCTGTCCCACGAAGATAGAAGCTGTCGGCGTCGCTGGACCCAGGATTGGGCAACAAAGCCTTGGCAAATTCAAGCCCACGCGGTGGACCTAAAATGGCGTCTGGAGTGGACCAGGAGGGTCCGGGGTGCCTCTCTTGAACAAGGAAGCAAGGGCCAGCCTGGAGCAACCAGACCAGCAGTCGTGAAGTCGTTGAGCGTCGTTCAGAAGGCCACAAGCCAGCCGGCTAGTAGCCAAACAACGCGGTGCACAGCAAACAGCAGAAGGGCCCCACGCAGATCGTGGAGATGCAGGGGGGCTGATCTTGGGTGCTGGAGCTGCGCAGGGTCGGGGCTTCTCGGACCCCAAAGCACTCACCAGTGGAGGACACGGTGGGCTTGCAGTAAAGATGTCGTGCAGTCTTGGCGATCGTCGGTCCCTTGAGGTCTCGTCGCACTCACGGTTCTCAGCTGGGCTGTAGAGGTGAGTAGAGGTCAGAGGTGCCAGGGAAGCCGGGTCTCGTCGAGCTGGGTCGTCGGATTCGTGATGAAGGACTTGCAGCAGACCGCAGTGTTCTTTAGGATGGTGCCTGCGGATGCAGGGTGACTACTCCTTAGCCACAAGGGAGAATCTTGAAGAAGAAATCGTGAAGTCCTTTCGAAGAAAGTGGGATCTTGATTCCAAAGATGATCTAATTTGAACAGGGGGCCCGCTCCTATCTTTATACTAAAAAAGGGGGCTGACCCGGTGACTAGGTCCTGCCTATGGGTGGGACTAGGTGGGGGGTGGTTACACCCCTCAGCCATGCCGGACTTCCCCAGGCCAGGGGCTGGTGCGCCCCTGGAACTGGTTCAGACCGGCCTATGCGTAGTGAGCACCGGGGTGCCACTCAGCAGTCACCTTCCTGTAAAGCCCTGCCTACCCAGGATACACAAAACCATGTCTGGGACGGTGCTAGCACCGCCCCTGACAGGAAACCCTTTGTCCAGGCTCCCCTCGCTGGAAGGACTCCCAGCTGTAGGGGGTCAGACTCGTGTCTGTGGTGGCAGCATCCATTTTGTGGAGCTGAGGCTTCAGTTAACTTTAACCGGGGTTCACAGTTACATACATGTCGTGTCCCTCTAGAAGGGTGGAATGCTAACCCCGTCGCCAGAATTGGCGAGGGGTTAGTATTCCAATTCGTATGACACCTTACTCGACATGTTTTGATAAAGCAATACCAAAGATAGCATTTAACCGCGAGGATTATAATGCACTTAAGAGTATATGGTATGCGATATCATGGAGCAGCTATTAGGACTTGATTCCGCAAGCTGCAGACAGGCTCAGCTCATGCCAGAGCACCATCTCACACGATTCCAAGCACTCTGCCTTCAGGATTGTCAAGGCCTGCCATAGGAGTGACTGATAGGAATCTGTGTGTCCATTTTAGGGTTAGGTATAGGTATACTACACCTACAGCAAAGGGTGATTACACGACTTTGCCCCAGCTGTCATGCAGCCAGTTGTGTCAAATTTAGGAGGCCAGCCAGGGGTGGCACAATACGTGCTGCAGCCCCTGGTAGCCCTGGGTACACCTATGCCCTGAGTTACAGAGTCTGATAGGGTGGCCCAGTACCAATTGGTAGATGCACCTAGGGTACATGAGGTAATTTAGAAAGAGAACAGCCAGGCTGTGGGTCTGATTGGCAGGCCCACAGCCAGAGAAAGTCGTAAACCAGTGAAACAAAAGCAAAAAATCTGGGTGATCATAGGATTGCAGACCCTACTCTCCTACACATGTAATATAATAAACACCTATTGGCAAGACGAATTTAGCATAATGCAGCAGATGACTGGGCTATAACTGACCCCCTCCCAGTAATTGGCGCTGATGGGTTATGTGGACACGCTGCCCAAAAGTAATTGCAGATTCACAGCAGTGGCACTGATTCTAGCGAAGCGCAAAATAGCTATACGCTGGGGTAGCAGACAGAAACCAACAATTAAAGGGTGGCTCAAGAGCATGTCATATTGCAACATTATGAGTGAGCTACATGCTGAGCTACAACCACCCACATGTCGCCCAAAGGACGTATGGCAGCCTTTACGAGAAAACCTTCGACAGCAGGAGGAAGGAAACACACGACCTAGCCAGGGGAGACAGCTTCTAGAATGAAGTTCATAAATAATGTGGTATAATTACAGGAATTATACAAGGAGATAGTGCCAAAGGAATGAGCTAGGGCTAACGGCTAAAAATAAGGCATACAGGAGGTAAAGGAGGGAACAACTTATGCAAAGTGTATTTGATAAAAGCTACAATAGCGGCACAATGATTTACATATGTGTTAAATAAATAATGATGGAGGATTGGTGAAATGATGTAACTGCATATCAATGTATCCTATGTTTTTCGTGTACTGTCAAAATGATAAATAAAGTTATAAAAAAAATTGGTATTCTCCGAGTGATTTGTAGCAGCATTGCATGGGCATCAAACAGAATATAGTATTGAAGATGTGAGACCTCAATTGAGTATATAAAAGTGACAAACTTCTCATTAAAATTTAGATTTTTTGTGTGGATTAAATTAAATATTCAATCATTTTTGTATTTGTTTGAGGAATGTTTGTTTCTGTATTTTGTGTATTGTTTTGCAGTTCAAATCATCACAATTGCTTATCAAAATGATTCTGTTCTGTTTGTGGCACTAAGGGATCACTTACTACAACATGGGATGATATCAAAATGACCACAAAATATAGGGAATGGAGGCTCTACTTGATTTCTCGTCCGCCTTTGACCTTGCTTGCCGACCTTCCCTCCTTAAAGACTACTTGTCCTTGATATTCGAGGAACTATCCTGAAAGAGAGTGCATGTACTCTTGCTGTCAAGATGCTTCCCTTATTATTTCCCACTTTATCAGCTGGTGAACTACAACGATCTGCCATTGCCCCCTTCCTGCTCAATATCTACCTAAGACCACTACCAGAGCTCCTATGCGCCTTCAATTTTTACTGCTATATTTATGCAGATGACACTTCAGTCATTTTAAAGATATTTTAGCCCATCTTCATTCATGTACCATGGGGAAATGTTTTCAGGCCACTGACTGTGGATGTTTGCTAACCATTTTAAAGGCAACACGCGAAAAGATTCTTGTATATGGCAATTGGAAAAACCATCACCATTTGGCTTCAGGAGCTGACCCAACCATTGTACTCTTCTGAAATTAGTAATTTAGGGATGACCATGTGCTCTAAATTATTCCTTTAACCACAAGTCAATCAAGTTGCCAAATCAAGCTTCTACATGATTAAATGTCTTTGAAGTTTTTCCCCATACCTTAGGTTCTAGCAAAAGATCCAGACTGTGGTCGCTCTTGTACTACTGCCCTTTCAGTCTGCTAATGGACTCTATCTAGTAACACTCCCTATTACAGCTGAGGAAGCTAGAAAGAAATCTGAAAGCCATAGCAATACAACTCCTTATCCTACCTATGCAGGCTACATCACACCTGTTTTCCTCCTACACTACCTCCCAGTAGTGTGAAAGATCATGTTCAAAGTATTGAGCACAACTCACAGAGCAGTACATGGAGTGGAACTACTATTCTTACACCAAAAACTACACTCAGATCACAAAATAATTTCTCTTCACCCAAGGCTTCCCCCATTATTGATGGCACCTTCATTCAGAGAGAGTCCACACAATGAAATCTACTTCTCTGTCCAGACAACCAACTCTGGAATTTAATGCCTTTCAGAAAAGAGATTACTGATAATTACCTTCATTCCCAGAAAGCATTAATCACTTTGGGCCAGATGTAGGTAATCTCAATTTACCTATTCTTAAATACCAAATTTTACCGATTCGGTATTTAAGAATAGGTAAATGGGATGTAGATACATTTTCAGGAAAAATTACCAAATTGGTAAGATTCGGTAATAGGCCCATAGGAATGAATGGCAATTACCGACTCGGTAAATACCGATTCGGTAAAATGAGGGAAACATTCAAGGGTGCCAGGGTGTCACTTTGACACCCTGTTGCACCCCTGAATCGTGCTTGTGTGCAGATGTGGCACACATACATGCCCTAAGGGCATGTATGTCTGCCACATGGCACAGTTGAAAATGCACAGATTTGCATTTTCAAAGGTATTCCTTATTTACCACCAACTTATAGATGGTGGTAAATAACGAATCCTAAAATGGGAAAATCACTCATTTGAGTACTCCCTACATTGCAAATTCGGTAATTTAGTGAGTCGGTATTTTAAGGAATCAGTAATTCACCGATTCCTTAAAATATCGAATCGGTAAATTACCTAATTTGCAATTTAGGCTACCTACATCCCAAATGCCCAATACCGGTCAGTAACGGCCAAAATTCGGTAATTTCGGCCGTTACCGACCGGTATTGGGCCACCTACATCTGGCCCTTTGTAGTACTACAAGTACAAACTAATAGCTTTGATGCTTACTGACTAGTATTTTGATTCGCGCACAAGCAACTCTTTATTCTCCCCAACACCTCCAAAAGAGAGCCCAGTATGTGATAAACATCAATAATCAAGCATTTCACAGCCTTGAAAAAGGCATTAAGTAACTGTGGGCCAAAAATCCGTTCCGCTCGCGGAATTTCGGCAATTTCGCGATCCGCAAATCTCGCGAAATTGCCGAAAAATCCGCAAATCCGCTCGCGGGCGGATTTTTTTTTGGGCCCACAGGAAGCACGTACAGTTAAGGCAGGTGCTCGAGTTGAAGCTAACTTTGTAACCATTTTAGAATGGCACCGGCAAGCTGCCAGAGTTGAAGTTGCTTACTTGCAAGTTGCAACTTCAACTCTGGCAGCTTACCAGCGCCATTCTAAAATGGTTACAAAGTTAGCTTCAACTCTGGCACCTGCTTTAACTCTGAAAGTGCTTCCTGTGGGCCAAAAATTAAACCTCAACAGGAAGCACTTACAGATATAAATAAAGCAGGTGCCAGAGTTGAAGCTCAAATTCAGTAACGTTTTAATCAACCCAAAACATTAGTGAGCATGGTCGAGGCTGGGCAAGTGTGCTTTAACCCCATATCTGCAGTCGAAAATTAGCTGTAATACTCGAGGGAGGTCTTTGAATCCCTGAGTTTCTCGAGCTCAACCCCTGTGTAGTTCCTGTGACCAAGAGGCTGCTTTCTCCTCACCTGCTGCCCTGCTCGCTCTCTGACCCTTTATACTCAAGAGGCATGTTGACACGCATAGAAGCCCCGCTCGTTTGGCCCCGCACCACACACAAGCGGTACCAAACTTCTCCCCGCCCTTTCCCAACTATGATGGACAGCTCACTCAAGGAACCTCAGCGCCTTTTGGCGCGGTGGCAAAGTTACAGGCACACATGGTCAGTGGAGACAAATCTTCTGGCCCTTTACGCAGCTGCAGTGTAGGAAAAGCACTTTACATTTACCCAACGAGGTAGCACTTACTGGATTAGCCAGTAAAAGTACTCCAGTTGAGTAGAGGTATTGCACAAAATGATGGCATCTTTGTGGATAACTATGCAGGGCAGGATTCATTCTGGCATGAGGCTCCTGTCACAAAAATTAAACCTCAACAGGAAGCACTTACAGATATAGCAGGTGCCCGAGTTGAAGCTCAATTTCAGTAACGTTTTAATCAGCCCAAAACATTAGTGAGCACGGTCGAGGCTGGGCAAGTGAGCTTTAACCCCATATCTGCAGTCGAAAATTAGCTGTAATACTCGAGGGAGGTCTTTCAATCTCTGAGTTTCTCGAGCGCAAACCCCGTGTAGTTCCTGTGATCAGGAGGCTGCTTTCTCCTCACCTGCTGCCCTGCTCGCTCTCTGACCCTGTATACACAAGAGGCATATTGACACGCATAGAAGCCTCGTTCGTTTGGCCCCGCACCACACACAAGCGGTATCAAACATCTTCCCGCCCTTTCCCAACTATGATGGACAGCTCACTCAAGGGACCTCAGCGCGTTTTGGTGCGGTGGCAAAGTTACAGGCACACATGGTCAGTGGAGACAAATCTTCTGGCCCTTTACGCAGCTGCAGTGTAGGAAAAGCACTATACATTTACCCAACGAGGTAGCACTTACTGATTATCCAGTAGAAAGTACTCCAGTTGAGTAGAGTGCAAATCGCAAAAAAATCTGTGACTTCTCGGGAAAATCAGCGAATTCGCGGATTGTTTTGCGGTTTCGCACGAATTTGCAGACCGCAGATCTGCAAAATTTGACACTGTACAAATGTTCCTATAAAATGTCAGTAAGGCTAATCTTAAAGGAAATAAGAACTAACAATAGTTTGACAATAAGTAGAGTTAGGATTACATGTGGGGTTGGAATTAGGCTAGGTGTTACAACCAATTTTTCATCACTGTTGGAAATGTCCATATTTTGTGTTGCATTACCCCAGATTGTTGCCTTCTTTTGATGAACAGACATTTCGACCTGGCAAAATACACTTTTTGCCAGGCCTAAATCCTCCTTTTTGATATTTATAAGTCACCCCTAAGTTAGGCCCTAAATGCCTAAAGGACAATGTGCTTGGTATTTAAAAAGTAGGAAATTTCTATTTAAGGTTTTAAATGTGACAGCAGTAAAAGACCCCCAAAGTAGCTTTTCACGGTAGCACATAGAGGAACATGGACTTACAATATAACAACTTATAATGCTTAATTTTGGTTTGGGAGCAGCTAGAAAATTCATTCAAGGCTCGTTTTCATGGTAATTTAAAATCCAATTTAAGAATCACCAGATGTTATATTGCTATTGTAGAAATTACACTTTTAGAAAGTTGTCATATATCTACCCTAGCCAAAAAGACCTTTCTGAAGTGTCCAGTGTCACCTAATTGTTGAATGGCTCTTCTGCAGTGAGATGTGGATTGCTCCTAGACTGTGGAGAAAAGGTTTGAGTGTGGAGAGGTGTTTTCCATCTTCAGCAGGATGGCCTGGACGGCAATGCCAAGCCCCTTCCTACTCTTCAAAGGGGGCCTACCATGTCACTTGCAGATGTAGCTCACATCTAGGCCTGTTTCCCTTTGTCTTGGGCTCCAAACCCAGTGAGAGGGGTAGCTGCCCCAGACTGGCTTGGAGTGACCACAAGGGAGGTTTAAACCATTACCATAGTCACAAGTCTGGGTGGGCATGGGGAGCTCTGACCAGGAGAAGAATGCTTCCGCTGTGTTGTATTTAGGTAGAGAGAAGCACTGTGGGATAGCTTACAGTAAAACACACTGGCAGTGCTGCAAAAGTGGGTAGCACCACCGCCCCCGGGTTCTTTTATCCCATTGGGTTGGAGAGGGGCACGAAGATTCCCCACCCACAATCTAGCACTGGCCATAAATGTGGAAACCCTAGTACCCTCCACAGAACATTACTGGACTTGTAGGGAATCAGAAAAAGGACTGCCCTTCTGTCTGAATAACCCGAAGGTAGACTGGACGTGCATGCCTTGAACCTAGGACCCGGGAAGTGACTCCAAGGGTCATTTTGCTGACCTCTTGTTTGGGATACAGGGACACATCAAGCTACAAGAGGCCTTTTTCTGCATTCCTTGCTGACCAGTTCCAACTGGACCTGCCCAGGACCCTGCTGCTGGCCTCTGCTGGAGTGAATCTTGACCTCTAAGTGCTGGCCCCCAAGGTCACACCCTTTGCTGGTGTCAAAGTGTATTCCTCTTTAAGTTTCTTGAAAGCTGGGTCTGCCAACTTTTGCTCTGTGAACTGATGGGGGACTGGTACCAACCTGCCAAGGTGATCTGATGAAGGTGCATTGCCACTGTGCCAAAGATTCAGGTTGCTCCCGCTACGTTCTTCTCAGCAGCAGACAATATGATCCAGAGGGAGTGCCTTTTAAAAACCTGGAGCAGCACTATTCTTATTGATCCACACAGTAACAGATAAGTGAATTATCCACCTCTAAAACAAGTTTGTTTCACATCTACAATTTTCCTATTGTTTTCCGTTTCAGTACTACAAAAAGAATTATCATTTTGAGGTAAATATATACAGCTGGGCATTTGGGAGTGGACTACTGAACTTTGTAAAAGTCTTTGAGATCTGCTGTATCTTATTATTAGTCATGCAAGTTTCAAGACAAAAGAGTATAGAATATTGTTCTGCTAACATTGACATCAGTCCTTCTCAGAATTCATACCACATTGCAAGGCAAATGTACCCGAGAAACCAAGCAACATCAAATGGGGAAAATAATGTGTTTGTTAAGTCAAGAACTTAATAGCTTCACAGTAATTACTACATAGGTTCTATAAAAGAGAGTGTTACTATACGAACTGAACAAAGACACCACTTGCTTCTTGAAGTATTATAGAGGTCCCCTAATAAGCTAAGTTAGCCTATTTAACAGCCTACAGTGTTTCTAGTAGAAAAACATAACACAATACATATTACCACAACTCTACATCTTTACATTACAATAAGAGTATTGCATGTTTTCAGATTAACTACATAATATTCCTTGCCTACGCATTGTTACTTTGAAAAAAGAAAACACAACTAAAAAATAAGTAATCACACTCCTGTTTAAGGCATGTGGTTGACAACCTTGTAACCGTAGATATGTATTAGCAGCAAAGTGTGCACATGCCTTATTTCAGAAAACTGCAAAGACAAACAATTGGCTTTTACTTCATAAACTCAGAGAGAGAAACCACATAACAATCAGGAAGATACCTCTGAGTGCCCATTTGAGAATCTCAGTAACACTTTAGTTTGTTTACATTAGGTTTAGATGAGCACCAGATACTTGCTTGCTTGTAACACAGCATCGAGAGATTTTCACAAGTCCTATGCCTTGGAAAAATAGAAATGCTGTCACTCGATCTGTAAAACTAGTCTTCTAGATTTCCAAGATTTAGAGAATTATTTTCAACCCTTGACCCGGTCACTCCACTACCGCACGGCCCCCGTGTGCCCGGATTCTGCTGCCGCTGCCTGCTTGGCCCTCTTGCTGCCGCCTCTCGTTAGGGCCCCTGCTCTCCAGGCTTGCCCTCGCTCTCCAGGCTTGCCCCGATCACCAGGCTTGCCCAGGATTGCCCTCGCTCTCCCCCGCTCCGCCTTCCCGCTCTTTACCCCCTCTGCTCCCCGCCGCTGCTCTCCTGCGGCCCGCCCCCTCTCCTGTCTCCCACTCCCGCCTCCCAGCTGCTCCTCCCTCCCACTTCGCCATAAATGGCGAGGACCGCGAGTATGCGCAGCGGGCGCGCCGAAGGCGTGCCAAAGGCAAGCCCGTCTACGCCCGTCCACGCCTGGACCGCACCCAGCGTCAGAACCCCTGGACCCCGCCAGAGCCAGCCTACCCGACTGAGCTACGACACCGCCACCCTCCAAGCTCTCAACACCGGCCGACATCCAGCCTGCTACCAAGCCACCCCGAAACGCACCCAGGGAGCCTTCACCTGCTACGCTTGCTACTTCACCTGCACTCGGTCCTGCACTGCGCGCCAGCCAAAACAGCCGCCAACAACAACCACCTCAAGTGCATCCTGCTCAACACCCGCTCCATCCACAGGCACACTGTCGAACTATGGGACCTCCTGGACAAAACGGCACCAGACGTCGCCTTCTTCACAGAAACCTGGATGAATGCCTCCTCAGCCCCCGACATCGCCATTGCCATCCCGGAGGGCTACAAGATCATCCGGAGGGACCGCGTCAACCAGACCGGAGGAGGCATCACCATCGCCCACAGAAACACTATCCGCATCACGACCAACACCGACGACACCCTCGCCACCGCAGAGCACCTGCACTTCCAGATTCACACCGACCCCAAGACCACCCGCAGAGGAACCCTCATCTACAGACCCCCGGGACCACGCTCACACTTCAGCGAGGCCATCGCAGACTTCATCAGCCCGCTCGCCCTCGCCTCCCACGACTACATCCTCCTAGGAGACCTCAACTTCCACCCAGAGAACGACCAGGACAACAACACCACCGCCCTACTAGACAACCTCGCCAACCTCAGATTCAAGCAACTGGTCAACACCCCCACCCATTACGCCGGCCACACGCTCGACCCTGTCTTCTCCTCCAGCAACCACATCTCCTTCAGCCACACCAACGAGCTCCACTGGACCGACCACAGCTGCGTTCACTTCAACTTCAGGAAAACAACGACCCACCACCGCCCTCAACAAACCCCCCAAAGATGCTGGAGCAAGATCACCACCAACCAACTCACCACCTCCTTGCGCCTAAACCCTCCCACCGACACCACGGACCCCAACGAAGGAGCCCGCAACCTCACACAGTGGATCACCGACTGCGCCGACACCCTTGCTCCACTGAAAAACCCTCCCAGCAACCTCAACAGCAAGAAAGCCGCGTGGTTCACCAACGATCTCAAAGACTCCAAGAAATCCTGCCGTGACCTCGAGAAAGAATGGCCCCACAACATGTCAACGGATAACATGACAGCCCTCAAGAACGCCACCCGCAAACACCACCAGCTGATCCGCACCACCAAAAGGTCATCCTTCAGAGAACGACTGGACAACAACACCCACAACAGCAAGGAACTCTTCAACTTCGTGAAAGAGCTCTCCAACCCCAACGCCAGCGACAACGACATCACGCCTTCTCAAGACTTCTGCAACTCTCTGGCCACCTTTTTTCATGGTAAGATCGTCGACATACACGACAGCTTCGGCGCTCAGAACACATACCCCACCACCGAACCTACATCCCCCACCACCACCATGTGCGCCTGGCCAGGCAAGTTAACGCCGTTACCTCCTCCTGCTTCAACACACTCCGCATGCTCCGTAAGATCTTCCGCTGGATCCCCACTGGAACCAGGAAAACAGTCACCCAGGCCCTCGTTCACCTGCCGTCTGGACTACGGGAACGCCCTCTACGATGGGACCACCGCCAAACTACAGAAAAGACTCCAGCGCATCCAGAACGCCTCAGCATGACTCGTCTTGGACATTCCCCGACACAGCCACATCTCCGCCCACCTGAGGAACCTGCACTGGCTCCCCGTCAGCTAAAGGATCACGTTCAGACTCCTCACCCACGCACACAAGGCTCTCCACGACTTGGGCCCCGAATAGCTCAACAACCGCCTCACGTTCTACACGCCAACCCGCCAGTTCCGCTCCGCCAGCCTCGCACTCGCCACCGTCCCACGGATCCGCAGAAACACCACCGGAGGTAGATCCTTCTCCTACCTGGCAGACCTAGACCTGGAACACCCTCCCCATCCACCTACGACTCACCCAGGACCATCTCTCCTTCAGGAAGCAACTCAAGACCTGGCTTTTCGAGTGGTAGCAGCCCCCCCCCTCCCCAGCGCCTTGAGACCCTAGCGGGTGAGTAGCGCGCTTTATAAATACTCTTGATTGATTGATTGATTGATTGAACCAGCGGAATAGGATAATATTATGTAAACCTGAAAGCGAACCAGGTTATACTAATGTGTAGTTCACCAATGAAGTAAAGGCTGTTAGCATGCAAATCCCCAGCCACACCCCTCTTGAGTAATTGTTACATTTACACTCTACATCTAATGCAACCCCTGTCGCTCATACACTGACTACCTTTCCGCCAATCTCCGAGGATGTGCTACGTGCACTCTGCTGTAAGATTAAATCTGGCTCCCCGGCTGACCCTATGAAGCCTGACCAGTTGATAAGACTTCTCCCTGTGCTATTAACACCTTTGAGCAAGGTGATTAACATGTCCTTGTCAATGGCCAAGGTTCCTAGGTCATAGAAGCAGGCCAGGGAGATGCCACTATTAAAGAAGCCCACCCTTGATCCAACAAAACCAGAGAACTTTCACCCTATCCCCCTACTTCCTTGGTCCACAATTTCTCTGAAGCCTATGTCAACTCTATCTTGTCAGGTTACTTGGAGGAAAATAACATACTGGACTCCTCCCAGTGTGGGCTTCGTCCGGGTCTGAGCACAGAGTCTGCCCTCCTAGCTGCGATCGAACAACTAAGAGCAGCACTGGATGAGGGACGTACTTTGGCACTAATTCTATTAGATCTTATTGCCTCATTTTGATACGGTCTCTCACCAGATTTTGATACAGAGGTTGAAGGAGGCAAGCATAATGGGTTGCACCCTGGATTGGTTTATCTCCTTTCTTTCGGAGAGGTCCTTTCTGGTGTCAGCCCCTCCCTTCGCCTCCAGACCCCATTCTATCAAACAAGGAGTGCCGCAGGGCTCGGCGTTGAGTCCAACGCTTTTCAACCTGTATGTTCAGCCCCTAGCTGAGGCAGCCAAGAGGAGAGGGCTGACTATAGTGTCAAACGCCGATGACACACAACTAGTTGTCGCCCTCTCCAATGACTGTCTGAATGACGCTGCAAAATTCCTGAGTGGTCTAGTGGACGTCGCAGGGTGGATGATGGCCAACTGTCTCCAGCTCAATGCCAGCAAGTCTGAGGTTCTGCTGGTTGGGAAAGACCGGGAGCTGTGGAGTTAACAGTGGTGGCCCTCCACCATGGGCCCGCACCCACCCCTAAACAGGTGGTGAAGAACCTTGGGGTCTGGGTGGACTCGGCCTTGAGTTTTCAAACCTAGACTAAGAAGGTACGGGCGTCATGTTTTGGCATTCTGCGCGGGCTTAAACCCCTGCTGGGGTTCTTTGACGCATCCATCCGACAGATGATTGTCCAGGCATCCGTGCTGTCGAGATTGAACTATGCCAGCTCGCTATATTTGGGGGCCAACAAGACAGAGATTGCGAGACTGCAGAGAGTCCAAAATGTGGCCGCCAGAACTCTTCTAGGCCTGTCTCACCGCTGTTCCACCTCCACTGCCATTCGTCAGCTTCACTGGCTGCCAGTGGCAAAACAGGTGCAGTTTAAGTCTCTGTTTTGCTTTTAGGATTTCCCCAGCTCCTGGGATTCTGGCTGACCTGCTCTCCGCCTATGCCCCTTCCCGTCACCTTTGTTTAGCAGGTCTACACTTCACAGTTGTTTCTCAGGTTAGGAAGGCCCACGCCGGTGGACGCTCCTTTCGCATTCTATCTGCTAAGTTGTGGAATGACCTGCCTGTTTATATCCGGAGTATGGACAATTACTTGACATTCCGGAAGGCCCTGAAAACTTATCTTTTCCCAGCCCTCTAGGTGTGGTCGTCTCTCTGGCTTTTTCCTTCTGCTGTTTTGATGGATTCTTTGCTGCTAGCTGCCTTCTTTGCTCGTAGCACTGGTCGCTCCTTTGCTGGGGCAGCTGTTGCGCTTTATAAATCAGCCTAACCTAACCTTTACTTATGTATCAACGTCGTTTTCGACCAAATGAACAAGTTACTTACCTTCGGTAACGATATATCTGTAAGAAACAGTAGTTAGTATTAGATTCCTTACCTTAGAATATCCCCAGGCGTCAGTCTGGATCCGGAAACTTTTGCGTAGCAGTACCCCTGCGCATCGGTAGGCGTCGTCTGCAGGCGTCCCCTGCGGCTCCGCGTCCGTCGTCGGCGTCATGCGCCGTGATGATGTCGCTGGAGTATATAGACGCCGCCTCCGCGCGCTGACGTCAGTTCTTTGTACACAGCTTTTCCGCGCCAAAACACGCAGAGCCATGTAAAAAAACAACGCTGGTGCCATTTGAAACTAGGGCCCTGAAAGGGATACTCCTGGACGCTGTGGAGGTTGTTGCTGGACCCTGTGCCTTTGGGTCTGTCTCTCTACTCGGGCTCACCTGTGTTGCCGCTGCCTCTCGCCGCACCCGCTCCGCGGGTGCCGCTTCGCGGCGTGAAGGAGGAGGGAGACGCGAAGCGAGGTGAAAGTGCTGGGAGGCGCCTGGAAGGACCAGCAGATCGGCGCTCAGCAGGGACTCGGAAGACCAGGAGTCCCTGCTTCCCCAGCTGCACAGGCGGACGCGCCCACATTCAGACACGCCCCCGCCTGACCAGGTGAAAGGGCGCGTGTTCCCTCATTCTAGCGGGATACTCCTGGACGCTGTGGAGGTTGTTGCTGGACCCTGTGCCTTTGGGTCTGTCTCTCTACTCGGGCTCACCTGTGTTGCCGCTGCCTCTCGCCGCACCCGCTCCGCGGGTGCCGCTTCGCGGCGTGAAGGAGGAGGGAGACGCGAAGCGAGGTGAAAGTGCTGGGAGGCGCCTGGAAGGACCAGCAGATCGGCGCTCAGCAGGGACTCGGAAGACCAGGAGTCCCTGCTTCCCCAGCTGCACAGGCGGACGCGCCCACATTCAGACACGCCCCCGCCTGACCAGGTGAAAGGGCGCGTGTTCCCTCATTCTAGCGGGATACTCCTGGACGCTGTGGAGGTTGTTGCTGGACCCTGTGCCTTTGGGTCTGTCTCTCTACTCGGGCTCACCTGTGTTGCCGCTGCCTCTCGCCGCACCCGCTCCGCGGGTGCCGCTTCGCGGCGTGAAGGAGGAGGGAGACGCGAAGCGAGGTGAAAGTGCTGGGAGGCGCCTGGAAGGACCAGCAGATCGGCGCCTGGAAGGACCAGCAGATCGGCGCTCAGCAGGGACTCAGAAGACCAGGAGTCCCTGCTTCCCCAGCTGCACAGGCGGACGCGCCCACATTCAGACACGCCCCCGCCTGCAACGCCCTTACATATTGAACAGCTCGACGCTTGGCGGGACGCCGAGCGAAGCCCAAGCAAAGGGCGGGCAGTCTGTGGCAGTCAGGGGCTGACAAGGCTGGGCTGGGCCACGTCCCTTTCTCTCCTACCAGCCGTGAGGACATACGCCCGGTGCCTGTCCCCGCTCCGTTGCTCAAACCATGTCTACCCGTTCAGGAAAGCCTCTCAGGAGCGAAGCTGAAAGAGGATCAAATGCCGCAAGTCCTGTCATAGGAACAATGGACCGTTTTATCACCAGGGTAGCGGCGGTGATTGAAAAGGAGATCGCTATGTCTGAGCGGCGTCTATCTGAAGTTTACCTCCCCTCAAGATGCTCATCCTTGGGGGCAGTCGCCCAGTCGCTCACACCAGCCATCGTCCGGGTTCAAACAGGTACCCCTCCTAGTGTGGTCAACGTTCCCTCAGACCCCCCCCAGTTGATTGGTATAGAGCAAAATATAGATAGGCTGGAAAATCTGGCCGCTCTTCTACCTATAGTTACATTGGAAAACGGTGGCCCTAGTAACTTGTCCACATCATTACCACCTATTCCCACAAGTGATGTCACCAGAGATCCTGAGTCCCCGAAATTGCTTCCATCCCCCACAGTTATATCAGATGGGAAGTTAGTTGGGGCTCCACCTAACACCGAAAATCCTGACATTAGGCAGGAGTTTCTGCCCATAGGTAAAAAGCCGCGCAAACGTAAAAAGGGTAGGCTAGTGAGACAGGCCGCCCTTTACCAAAGAGTAAGGAAGTCTCCTGTATCTAGTACGAGATCTACAAGGGGTGTCCCTATGTTGAACGAAACCGACAAAGAAGGGGATGTTCTGATCGCTCCCAAGGGGCCACACACAGCCAAGGTCTCAAAGCCACCTGACTTAGTAGCAGTTGAAAATATTCTGGAGAAGGTATATACCCTCTTGAAACCGTTACTAGCACAAGTCAAGGGTTTAGGGGAGAGGATTGACAAACTAGAGCAGTCAACCCACGACGGCTTTCACTCTCTCAAAACAACAATTAAGCAAACAACTAGAGTGACTGAAAATAAGGATTTGGGTGCAAAGGGGAATGAACAAACAGCTCAGAGAGGCCCTAAGTCCCTAACATCTCAAAACAAAGCCGTTCCTAATAGTCCAGTAATCCCAACTCCTAAATCTCCTTCCCATCCCAAAGCAGGCTCAAGTCAAAAGGGACCATCAACACATATAGAGCCTGATAAAAATAAGCCCAAGCCTCCTCCACAAAAGCAGCAACAGATAACTGGTGGTAAAAAGGAAGTCCAACAAAAACCAGAGGGGAGTAGCAAACCGAGTGGCTTAACAACAGGGAAAGCCCCTAGGCCTGTAACCCAACATTCTGCCCCATCTACCTCCCCACCGGCACCCAGTAATATAGCACGACGGATCCCCCCGATTAACCTCCCACCAGACTGTCAACCTTTTGTTGCTGTCATGGTTAATGTGCCCCCCCTAAAGGAAGGCCAGTTGGAAAACCATCAATCACTCAAGAACAAGTGTATCCACTGGCTGAAGGCAAATAAGCCAATCCCCCTGGGTGTGGACGGCATTATTTTAAGTGTCCGCAGAGTGGGATGGGTAGGGCAAGGGAAAAAAATGCAGGAGGGGGATTGTGTAATTATAAATTTCCAAGACCCCAGAGTAGTACCATCCATTTGTACTCCTATTAAAAATATGGGGGCCCCGGGGGTTAAACTGGTAGATATTTCGTATTTTTACCCTAGACACCTTGTTAGCCCAAATGGAGGAAGTGTAAGTTCCCCCATTTTTGGTCCAAACTGGGCTGGGGTTGTAGGGGGCAATAGGGAGAACCAAATGTGGGCAATAGGCCCCTGCTGACTGGAAACAGTGAGCAGAGAAGACCCAGTAGGAGCACCATCCAACCAAACAAATCTTGCAAGTGGGTTGGGAGACTCGATGGCCATTCCACAGGATCCCTGTTCTCCTCGGATATTTAGGAGGAGTTCTATGGATAGGGGCATTCAGCCTCCCAGCGACCCTCCAGCTGTGACGGACCTAGCCTTTAAGGTTTTCAGCTGGAATGTCGCAGGGATTGCAGGAAAACTGGCTCTTCTGGATTTTACTGCATGGGTTGATGAGCACTCCTTGTGTCTCTTCCAGGAAACATGGAGCTTGGTCCCGGTCCATAGAGTGGGATTTTCCTCCTATTCCTCCACTGCGCGAGTCTCGGAATCTGGGAGAGGGCGACCTTCAGGCGGCCTTCTCATCTGGGTCGCGGCTTCTCTAAACTGCAGAGTAGTGGAATCTCCCACAGGTTCCCCGGACATACAAAATATCACCCTTATAGATCAAAGGGGAAGAATTGTTTTAAACGTCTATAATGTGTATGCCCGGGGTACAAAGGGTGGGAGAAAGTCTCCAGTAATAGCTCTCCTCGAGACCCTGCTAAACAACACCCCATATAAGACACGCACTTTGGTTGCAGGTGATATGAACTGCACGTTCGAACCCTTGGGCTCAGACGTTTCCCTCGACCAAGATGAGGAGGATGCTAGGCGGGGGATCCCGGCACTGGACATCCCACCGATTAAAAGGTGGACAGAGGTGGAGCTCCAGATATACTCCCTGAGTCTTAAATTTAACCTAAGGGCAGTGAACGGGAGAAATTCCTCGGATAGGGGGGGGTGCCCATACCTACAATAGACCAGGGCACACCTCTAGGCTGGATTATATTCTAATAGATGTGTGCTTATGGCCTTATGTAAGGGACATGCAGGTGGTCCCTTCGACAGAAAGTGATCACAACTCACTCTCTCTAAAAATGGAACAGTGGTGGCAACCCTTAAGGAGGGCCAGCATTAACCTGGCACCCGTACCACCAGATGAATCGGAAGTCTCCCCATGTGGTAGAAGAATAAAATGGGCGAAACTGGTTTTATCCGAGGAAAAGGTTGGGGAAATCCAATCCCATTTAAACCATGCGATAACATCCCTCGGAACGTCCCTAGAAGGGGTGGGTAAAGCGAGTGGGTTTTTTGTCTCCCTGATTGAAGCCTTAACCAACGTGTTTACCCTGTATCCCAAAAAGTCGGGCAATAAAGGAACTAAAAAACCAACTGACGGTTGGTACACCCAAGCATGTAGGGGCCACAAGGCAAAGTTAGTTGAGGCGATTAAATCCAAATCCCAAAGCATGGTCCAGGAAGCAAGGAAGGCCTATAAAAAGTCCCTCAATTTGGCTAAAAGGGAGTGGGAAGACAAATATTGGGAAGACCTACTACAGGCTAGTAAAATTAGGGATTCAGGGGCATTTTGGAATCTCATAAGTAAACGGAGTAAATCCGATGAAGCCATGAGACCCTGCAACATCCCGCCTCAAAGCTGGGTAAAACACTTTGGGTCCCTATACCTCCCTCCAGATGGGGAACTGTCCGTGGGAAGGGACCTAACATTAGTAATCGGACCTCATGCCTATGACCTCTTCACTCCATTAGAGATCGAGGGGGTTATAGGCTGGGTAGCACCGCGCAAGGCACCGGGCCCGGATGGCCTTCCGGGTGACCTCATGAGGGCTTACCCAGCGGAATGGGGAAGGATCATAGCAGCTCTCCTAAATGATATTATGAGGGGAGGAGTAGTGCCAGAATCCTGGAAAGGGGCGGTGGTGGTCCCGATTTACAAAAAAGGGTGTAGGGAGAACCCGGGCAACTATCGCCCCATAAGTCTGATAGACTCCACCCAAAAGATAGCTGGTAAAGCTATCCTTGGTAGGATTCTCCATTGGGTGGAGGAAAATAAAATCCTATCAGACTTTCAGGCAGGTTTCCGGGCTGGTATGGGGACAATAGAGCAGGTGTTTAGGCTGTCCCTTTTGGGGTGGAAGGTGGTGGAACTAGGCAAGGGTAGTCTTTACTTAGCCTTTATAGACTTGAAGACTGCCTTTGACCTAGTCCCCCGGGAAGAGCTTTGGAGGGTGCTTCATGAGTTGGGATTACCACCTTACATCTTGTCCCTTCTCATAAGCCTTCATGCCCACACCTTTGCACAGGTCCGCTGGGGAAAAAACGGAGAGCTCACTGAAAAGATACCAGTGTCCAGGGGCGTAAGGCAGGGCTGCGTCTTGGCGCACACCCTATTCTCACTATATCTGAATGGGGTGGTAAAACATCTACAACAAGAACCAGCCGACGCCCCCTGTCTTGGAGGTGTCCGCATCCCAACCCTGCTTTTTGCGGATGACACGCTCCTGATCTCGAAGACCCCACAAGGCCTGCAGAAATTACTAACACGATTCCAGGAGTTCTGTGTTGCAAAAGGGTTAATAATAAACGTGGACAAAACGAAATACTTAGTTGTAAATCCACCTAAAAAATTGGGCCGCCCACCTACACTTAATTCTATCCCCCTAGAGAAAGTAGCCGAATTCGACTACCTTGGTATCCGGATTACGGATAGGATGACTTGGGCAAACCATATTGACAAAATGGTTCTTAATCATAGGAGAGTAGGAGGGGCTCTCATGAGGGAATATAGGGCCTCAACTAGGAGTTCACTTACCCCAGTACTCGACATCTACAAGGCCAAAGTAGCGACATCAGCCTTGTATGGGGCAGAACTGTGGGGCCACTGCAGAGTGGATGCCCTAGTGACAGCGGAGAGTAAGCTTTTAAAATCCTTCATCTCTGTTCCACTGAGCACACCATCAGTTCCAGTGTGGTTTGACACGGGATGTAAAAACATCAAAGACCAGGCCCAGCTTCGACCGCTCCTGTTGTGGGCACGGATTTGGAGGAGCGAAGAATTAAAATCCTATGCTGATGCCCTGGGAGATATAATGAGCCAGGGAGGTTGGGCTAAGATAAGATGGTTAAGTGACACCAAAAAACTTTTGGAGAATATTGGCCTAGGAGATTGCTGGTCATCTCGTTCAGCCCCCCCAAAAGAAGTTGTCAAGGCGCTTTATTGGAAATGGACTGCGGAGCGTCTAATTACAAACTCTAACCACTGCAGGTCCACTGCGGCCTTTTTACAAATTAAAGACACTGTGGCCTTTGAACCCTACCTGGACTTAATCACTCTCCCCCTTGACCGAGCTCTCTATTTTAAATTTAGAGTTGGTTCCCTCCCGCTAGGTGCTCTGGTATCGAAATGGTCAGTAGCGGCCCGTACTTCTCCCAACTGTGCATGTTGCCCGAGTAAGGTTGAGTCCATTGCGCATATATTATTTGAATGCCCGGATTACGCAAGGCCTAGGAGTCTCTGGCTGAAACCACTCTGCCAAAATATGGGCACACGTAGTCATTTAGTAGCCTTGCGTATCCTAAGCACGGACACTTCCCCCCCTATTGTGCGTGGAACAGCTAAATTTTTAAAGCAGTTTTGGCTTATTCGATGTAAGAGATTGTCAGTAGCTGTTTAATTCTCTTTTTAGTTAATTTATCAACGGTCTTTTATGTCCTTTTATCTCTTTTAATACTTTACACTGACTCTTGTGGCAATGTTTTATTTTTTTGTACATTATACTGATTGTATTATAAATGTGCTTATAAGATATCTTGCATATCGAATAAAAGCTTATGACTGACTGACTGATGACCTTAACCCTAGGTATCAGTTCGCAGAACGGGGAGGATGGGTGGGGCGGTAAGGAATCTAATACTAACTACTGTTTCTTACAGATATATCGTTACCGAAGGTAAGTAACTTGTTCATCTGAAAGAAACAGGTTAGTATTAGATTCCTTACCTTAGAATAGATACCCCAGCAATACCAACCCCGGTGGTGGGTCTGCGAACCAATACAAACTTACACCAGAAAGTCCTGGAGGACAGAACGGCCAAAGAAGCCATCCCTCCGGACTTGACTGTCCAGGCAGTAGTGCCTCGCAAAAGTGTGCAGCGAGGCCCACGTAGCCGCCTGGCAAATGTCCTGCAAGGGGACTCCCCGGCCCAGGGCAGTAGTAGCTGCTGTGGCCCGAGTGGAATCGGCCCTCAGCCCAACAGGAGGCTCCTTCCGAGCCAAAGAGTAGCACGCCTTGATGCACAGAACGACCCACCGAGAGATGGTCCGTTTGTGCACCACCCGTCCCTTCTTCGCACCCACGTAGCCAACAAACAGTTGGTCATCCACCCGGAACTTGCGTGTGCGATCCATATAAAATGAAAGCGCACGTTTTGGGTCCAGACGATGGAGCCGCTCTTCATCCTTTGAAGGATGCGGAGGCGGGAAGAAGGAGGGTAAGGTGATGGACTGCCCGATGTGAAAAGCAGAGACTACTTTGGGCAGGAAAGAAGGTCTAGTTCTCAGAACCACCTTGTCTGGATGAATGGACATGAAAGGAGGTTTGACAGAAAGAGCCTGGAGCTCACTCACTCTCCTGGCAGAGGTGATGGCAACCAGGAAGGCCGTCTTTAAAGTCAGGAGACGGAGAGGACAGGAATGAAGTGGCTCAAAGGGAGCACACATCAAGAAGGTTTGAACCAGGTTCAAGTCCCACTGAGGCATCACAAACGGAACAGGTGGATACATGTGTGTGATGCCCTTCAAGAATCTTGTTACAATAGGGGACTTGAACAAAGAAGGTTGATCAGGCAGCCTCAGAAAGGCCAAAAGGGCAGAAAGGTAGCCCTTGATAGTGCCCAGAGCAGAGCCCTGCTGGGCAAGAGAGAGAAGAAAGAGAAGAACCTCGGAAAGAGGGGCAGAAAGAGGGTCCACAGCCTTTGCTGTGCACCATGCCACAAATCTGTTCCACCGGCAGGCGTATACCGACTTAGTGGAGGGACGCCTGGCTGCCAGAATCACATCACAGACTTCAGGAGGCAAGTCAAATGGCCTCAACTGCCGCCGCCCAATCTCCACGCATGGAGGTGGAGACTGGACAGGTTCGGGTGGAGGACCGTCCCCTGCTGCTGCGACAGAAGGTCCTCCTGAAGGGGCAGGCGGATCGGGGGACCGACTGACATGCTGAGTAGCTCGGGATACCAGTACCTTCGAGCCCAGTCCGGAGCCACAAGGATGACCTGGGCCCGGTCGCGCCTGATCTTCTTCAGCACTCTGGGCAGAAGTGGTATAGGAGGAAAGGCGTATAACAGACCGCAACTCCACTCGCGCCGAAAGGCGTCGCCGTGCGAGTGCCGTCTTGGAAACTCCAACGCGCAGAACTGATGACATTGCGCGTTCTCTTCTGTGGCGAATAGATCTAACCAAGGCTCTCCCCATTGCAGAAAGAGACCTTGCACCACGTCCAAGTTCAGACGCCATTCGTGATCCATCGAGCACCGACGGCTGAGTTCGTCCGCCCTGGCGTTCAGAGAACCTGCCAGGTGTTGAACCATCAGAGTCACGCCCTGATGTTCCAGCCACTGCCAGAGGCGCAGAGCCTCTTGGCAAAGGGTCCACGACCCCACCCCGCCCTGTTTGTTGCAGTACCACATGGCGGTGGTGTTGTCCGTGAACACCTGCACTACACTCCCGCTGACAAAGGGGAGGAATGCTTTCAGCGCTAGACGAATCGCCCGCAACTCCAACAGGTTGATATGGAGCCGGGACTCCGCCGGAGACCAGATGCCTCTGATCTCTGCCTCTCCCAAGTGGCCTCCCCAGCTCTGGAGGGACGCGTCCGTCACAACAACATGCTCCGGTTGGGGAAGGGAGAGGGATCTGCCTCTGACCCAATCGCGGTCCGTAAGCCACCACTGCAGTTGTCTCGCAGTGCCCTCCGAGATCAAGACATGGTCGGACAAGTTGCCCTGATGCTGGGCCCACTGAAACTTCAGGTCCCACTGCAGAGCCCGCATCCGCCACCGGGCGTGATGCACCAGAAGGATGCAGGAAGCCATCAGCCCCAGCAGCCGCAGCGTCAACCTGACCGAAACCCGGAATAACGGCTGAAAGATGGGAATCAAAGCCTGTATATCCTGGACTCGCCGTTCCGGAGGATAAACCCGAAACTGCGCCGAGTCGAGAACCGCTCCGATGAAAAGGAGCTTTTGAGAGGGACACAGGTGTGATTTCGGCACATTGATGGAGAACCCCAGCTGGTGCAGGAGGTCTGCCGTCATCTGAAGGTGGTGGACGACTGTCTGGGGCGAGCCCGCCTTCAACAACCAATCGTCTAGGTAGGGGAAGACTGAAACTCCTAACCTGCGCAGATGGGCTGCGACCACCGCCATCACCTTTGTGAACACCCGTGGGGCGCTGGTAAGGCCGAAGGGGAGCACGATAAACTGAAAGTGCTTGTGGCCTACCGTGAACCGCAGGTAACGCCGGTGGGCCGGCAGGACGGGGATGTGAAAATACGCATCCTGCAAGTCCAACGCTACCATCCAGTCTTGTGGGTCTAGAGCAGCCAAGACCTGAGCCAAAGTCAACATCTTGAACTTCTCCTTCCGGAGGAAGCCGTTGACGTTACGTAGATCCAAGATAGGATGTAGGCCCCCTTTGTCCTTCTTGGGCACCAGAAAGTAGTGGGAGTAGCAACCACGTCCTACTTCTGGCCCAGGAACGCGCTCGATGGCCCCCTTGGCCAAGAGGGTCGTAACTTCCTCCTGCAGAAGCTTCAAGTGGTCCCCCGACACACGGTGGTTCTGCGGTGGCATGGCTGGAGGATTAGTCTCGAAGGGGAGGGAGTAGCCCCTTCGGACGATCTGCAGCACCCACCTGTCCGAAGTGATGGTGCACCAGTGGGAGTGGTGATGGCGAACCCTGCCACCCACCGGCGTCACATGGGCCTGAAAGCACGGACTAGGAGGGCTTTGAGGCGGATGCTGCGGGGGGAGGTGTGGTCTGACCTCGCCGTTGTCCCCGACCGCCTCCACGGCGGTTTCCACGGCCGCCACTGCATTGATAACTTTGTTGCGGCACGTGGCTGGCAGCACGTGTGGGACCGCCCCTTCCTTGGCCACGAAAGGAGCGAAACGCTGGCGCTGGGTCGAAAGACCCAAGGACTTGGCCGTGACCCTGGAGTCCTTGAAGCGCTCCAGCGCGTGGTCCGCTTTGTCGCCAAACAGGCGACTGCCATCAAACGGCATGTCCATCAATGTATTCTGGAAATCAGCCGAAAAGTTGGCGGATCTCAGCCAGGCGTGGCGACGAATCGCCACTGTCGTAGACATCGCTCTGCCCAGCGAGTCGGTCGTATCAAGACCACACCTGATGGAGTACCTTGCTGCGTCTCGGCCTTCAATCATAGCTTTGCCGAGTTTTTCCCGTACCTCCGGAGGGCATTCTGGCAGCAAGTCTGCGACCGTATCCCACAGAGAGTGGGTGTAGCGGCCCAAGAGGCACGCGGTGTTGCAAGACCGCAGTCCCAGACTCAGGGACGAGAAGACCTTCTTTCCATACTGGTCGTACCTCTTGGATTCCCGGTCGGGCGGGGCCGACGGGAATGCGGTCTGGGAAGTCGAGGCCTGGATCACCAGACTCTCAGGGGTGGGATGGGTGGACAGGAACTTGGGGTCATCCGTACACGGACGATGGCGTCTGGCCACGTTCCTATCAACAGGCGAACCTGAAGCGGGCCTGGACCACGTGCCCAGAAGAACGTCAGTCAAGGCCTCGTTGAACGGCAGCAGTGGCTCCTGTGGGCATGACTGAGGATATTAGTCCTCACGGCCGCGACGGGGAGCTCAAGGTGTAAGGCCTTAGCAGCCTTCATCAACACCACTGAATAAGCTGCCCCCTCCTCCGAAGCCACGGTAGGAGGCAAGACAAAGCCAGGGTTAGGGGATTCATCTAGCCCACTGGCGTCACCCAAGTCACCCGTCCAGTCCACATTGTACTGACATTCGTGTGTCAGAGGGTCCTCAGACCCCTCCCAATCCTCTCCGTAATCTACATCCTCACCATACTCGGAATCAACAATGTCGACTGGCTCCCCGGGGTCCACAGGCCCCATCGGCGTCGGACTCGGCGTCGGGCGAAGCCGGTCCGACTCCACGTCCGGAGTCGGAGAGGGTATGGGGGCGGCGCCGCCCGGGGACGGCGTCGGGGGCAACCCCGATGGGATCGGCGCCGGAGAGGTCGGCTGGCCAGCCGGCGTCGATCCAGAAGGCCCCTGTGGCGCCGGGGCCGGAGCCGTCGGCGGCGCCGGAGCACCCGGCGGCATCGAGGCAGGAGCACCCGACCCGCTAGGGCCTCCGGAGGGGGCCACAGGGCCCGAAGGTGCCGTAGGCCCCGTCGGAGAAGACAGATTCCTCATGGCCATGAGGAACTCCTCTATCTCCTCAGGCGTCGTGCCTTGCCCAAGGACCGTAGGGTATGGAGCAGGCCGCGCCGGCGGCTCACGCGGAGCCGCAGGGGTGGGGCCACCCGAACCCCCGGCCGCATCGCGCGAGCGTCGGGGGGAGTCGGGGGTACGATGACAACGCCCCGACTTCTTGTGTTTCCTACCTGAGGAACCGGAGGAATGGTGACGACTTCCGGAGCGTTCGTGGCGGCTCCGCGACCGCTCCCTCGACCTCCGGCCGGACCGGGACCTCTCTCGACGCGGGGCCGACACCCGCAGCTCGAGCAGCTTGCGGGACCGCTCCCGCCTGGCTTTACTCGTCAGAGCTCGGCAATCGACACAGGCGTCCACGTCGTGGTCGGGGCCCAGGCATCGGAGGCAGAGTCGGTGATGGTCCGTGACCGACATCGTGCGATCGCAGTCATCACAATTCTTAAAACCAGGCATCCTACTGGCACCGTAAAGATAGATCAAAAGATCAAAAAACTTTGGTCAAAAAGAGACCGGAGTACTGCACTTCCCGGATCTGCGCTAACTGCCGCGGAAAAAAGAAGAACTGACGTCAGCGCACGGAGGCGGCGTCTATATACTCCAGCGACGTCATCACGGCGCACGACGCCGACGACGGACGCGGAGCCGCAGGGGACGCCTGCAGACGACGCCTACCGACGCGCAGGGGTACTGCTACGCAAACGTTTCCGGATCCAGACTGATGCCTGGGGATATTCTAAGGTAAGGAATCTAATACTAACCTGTTTCTTTCAGATGGGCTAGGCATAGTGTAGTCCCCCCTTTGACAGAGGGCAAACACCAGTCTGTTTTAGCAGAACATATTGTACTTGTAACTTTTAATGCAGAAGAACTTTGAAAAATGAAAGGCACTGTTGCATTATAAGAGCCTCCTCTCCATTGCAGGCTCTCAAGCATTCAAGTTAAATTGCTACCATACTGGGGTTTTTCATCCCACAAATACATTATTTAATTTCTGCTAGAGAACCAGAACACCTTATTTTCTGCAGCGCCTGAATCCCATCAGCTAATTAGTTCAGGGGCGAAAATTGTTCTGTGAAGGTCTGCAAAGCACCATGACTGTCCAAAGATGTTTGGCAGTTCAACTCCCAGATCATTCACCCAGTGGCGGCCGCCGCCTATCTAGGGTGGGGGAGCGGGGGTTGTGGTTGGGTAATAATACAAAATAACACTTGCTTGCTGCCCTGCTCCCGGCCGCCCGTTTCTTTTTTGACCCAGCCCGGATATGGGTGGGCCTCAGAGCACAGGCTCCACACCCAATCCAGACGCTGCTCTTACAGAAGGAAAGCCGTGCCAGGATTGGTCTGAGCGGCCTTGTTTGCCACTCAGACAGTGCCTTGGAGCCTGTGGCTTTTCTCCAACCTTGCTGAGCAACACAGCTGGGTTGGAGAAACATAAGTGTGCATGTCTAATTGCACACGGCATGGCCGGCCCGTCCCATACCCATTGCGCGGCTCAGAGAGCAATAAATAAAATGATAATAACATTGTGTTATTAGCATTTTATTTATGATCTGCTAGCTCTGGGCAGTGGGGCGACGCTTCTCTGCCATTATGGAGCGGCCACCCCTGGATTCACCCGGGTCCACGACTTATTCATACCAAAGCTGCAGTTGGCCCATTAAAATAGTTTCCAATTTGGTACTAGATATTTAAGAAACACATGCCAATGTCACCAGTCCTTCAGACCACAGGATTTAAATTCAATTTATAATACCTATTACCTTAGATTTTCTACATCAATTTTAGGCTTATTCCTCATTAGATAAAAGTGCCCGCCTTGTCATATGGAATATTATCACCCACCTCCTTCCTACATGAATCTTGAGGCTAGATTTAATAAAAAGTTGCCCACCTCAGTACAGCAAAAAAAGTTGCAGCTCTGTGTTGCGTCACCTAGAAAGAGACAAACTGCATCATATCTTCAAAGAAATAGTGCAATTCTACTTTCTCTATGTGCGGGTGCACTTTGTATTGCCTAGTGCTAACACGGGCATTTTGGCCCCATTCTGCAACAGTGTCTGGCTTGTGATCAGGATAGTTTGTTTGCACCGAAACTATCTTTTGAGGGCATTTCCTCTTTGATGGGTGCTGCACATTGCAGCGCAGATGCAAAGAGGAAATAACCAGGGAATTAAAGATATTAATGCTTGCTATGCTAGCACCAGGAAAGCACAGGATTGTAGGGCAAATCCATAAGCCTTTGTACATATGGGCTTGTGTCAAAATGTACCACTCATGGACCACCTCACTGAAGCAAAGTAATGCCAGGCAGCGCAATGCCCTGCGCTGCTTTCTTTTATTGTTATAAAGCAGCACAAACAGATACTTGCCTTTCTTTGTAAATACTAAAAGGATTTTGCGTTGAATCTTTTTAAAAAAAGTAACACAAAACCTGTGCAAATATGGGCCTTAGTTTTTCTGAAGATAGTTGCCGATACCTCCTTGACGTCTAGGGTTTTAAACAAATAAACATTCGCAGATTGTTTTAACATCAGATATCAAATTTCAAAACGTTTTCAACGTTAATGTGACAAACTACAAGGATCTGCAGATGTCTCACAAAAACAGTACTGATGGTAGCACACCACAATGGACCCCTAACACCAAGCACCTTCAGACAGGGCAATGGTATGAAGAGGACAGGGAGGAACAAAGAATGGTCGGGAACCATAGGTTAAACGTGTACTAAAGCTAATCTTAGACACTAATAAAAGGATGAGAATCGACAAAGTAGAGAGGTCAGAAGCATAATGGAATACACCCCTAATACGATTACTGAGAGCCCACCAGAATCCACAGAAATCGCTACAAGTAACCCCATCTCTGGGGCCAGTCACAAAAAAATCCCCAGACATAGGGATAAATGTTAACCGCTGGCCCAGCCGTCCTCTCTTATACCTTGAAAGGAACCGCTGTTACTCCAGTACCCTCAAGGTACAGTTAGATGAACGGCCTCCGTAGATTCTGACAGGCGTTCACCAAACTTTTATATATTTTTGTTTTTCAGAAACACAATCCCAAAGTGGGTGTTTGTATTTGAAAATAAATACTAATGACCCCCACTCCCTGGAGGTTTCCTCCTGGGTGTGGGGTCATGATTTGTTTTCTCCTGTTCTTCCTGATGGTAAAGGATAGAAATAAAGGACATTACACCGTCCCTAAATAGGATGGGCAGTGTAATGCCCTTCCTCTGAGAACCCCTACTTCATCTCACAGTTGGATGACGCTTTCCATCTACAGAGAAAAGGACAGCTCCATCAGTGGAAAGCTCAGGGCTCCATGTCCTTACATGAGGTGGACAAGCCAAGCGTTTGGCGGACAGGGTACTCCATTGCATTTGTGATGGAGTACCTTATCTGTCCAGCTCTGAATCACAAATTGTCACAGGTAAACCCTAGGATCCAAAGACACAGTCACCAATGACCCTTGTTGAACCCACATCCAAAGCATTAACCCAAATGTGTGCCAAGCAAAATATTCTTAGTCCAAGAAAAGAGAACACACTCTGCACCTCCACGAAAAAGGCTATCCAAAGTTGATGCCTGTCTAAACCAAACAGTTGTAGATTCCGGGGATGCTTGTTCTTCTTATTCCTTTAGCAGGCCGCACAGCCTCGCTGCTGATGTATGACGCCTGCCTCAGAATAGGTGTTCCCTAGGGCTGCAATGTTTTTGTCTTCCCCTCTGTCCTTCATGGGCAAATACACTGGGTGTTATGTTGTTTCTGCCTGACCCGAAGAAATAGCCCCTGAATTAGACCCGCTGCCTGACTCCTCAATCGTGATGAGCACAGCCCTGAGCTGGATGGACATTTGTGAATCTTAGGTCATTCTAGCCAAATAACCACTTTCACCCATTTAGCTGTTCATAAAATTCACAATCTTATTTTAAAGGAGATTTATTAATTTTGCACTAATATACTTGCAGTGTTTGCATTTCCTCTAAAGTAATATTGAACTTGAGAGAGGTATATACTTTATGCAGTTCTAGGATATTTCACCTTGGAAGTTTAATCGATGCCCATTCACAAGTAAAATACTTATCTATTTTTGTAATCATTTGTTTATGGGCTCCCTTTCTCCTACCACTCCTCTATACCACCATGTTTCATGGGTCACCTTCAGCGTGATCTCTGTTGGTGTTCTATAAGGATGAGCTATTCACAGAAGAAGCGGTGATCAGCTTCCGCAGCCTGACCCCATGTTGTAGCACATGTCCTCGTTTGTTTTCTATTTTTTTTCTATGAGAGTAGCCCTGATGCCTCTGTACTTGTTTACGGGTGGTACTTCTCACTCATACGCCTGCACCTCTCTTCCTTTTTTGTTTTCTCTACAAGCAATTGTTACAATGTGATGTGTAAATCCATGGCGCAGGGCAGGCAGATAAATGCCTGGCACCATGACATTGGCACCTGTAAGTCCACCTACCACTGCAGATTGTTCACATATTCAGCCTATTTTAAGCTACATCTCAGAATATGGTCATCATTAATATTGTAAGAAAAACGTTGACACAAAAAAGTATTAAAATCATGTAATTCAGGAAGTTCATCCATTGACCCGAATATATGGTTGATAATTGTCAATTGTTAACTTTTCCAAAAGGAAAAAAATAGCTACACGTACCTTTTTAGATTACATCATAAATAAATTCTCAATATCGTATATGAATACGAAACTATGACTACAATTGATTCAAATAGAAATATTTTCAAAACTCCACAATGTGGAATATGCTCAATTGTTATCAGTCATAAACAAAGGAATATGAATGATGTTTAATATACTGATTGTAACAAAACCCAAAGAGCGCCAAAACAAAATCAGGTGCGATTCAAAGTCTTTTTGAAAATTATTTTAAAACTCCCCTATTTAAGGAAATTCATAATATTTAGATAAATCATAGCAGTCCATATTAAAAATTTGGATTCAACCAGCTACCTCAGTATTGATAATAACTCAGAAAATTAATTCATTGGAGAATCTGACAATCTTAATTTAACTTCACCTTACTCGACAATGAACTTTCATGATATGCTTTATCTTTTAATCAGGTATAATACATTTTATTTAAGTGGTATACAGGAAATGCACTGGCTCATGTCATGGCTTGAACACTTTGATCCTCAGGAGTCAAAGCAACTACACCAAGAAATAAATATATATCAATTGGACACAACAGTGATGTTGAACTTTACATAAATGCTGTTTATTAAGAGTGATCCAACAAAATATATCTCACCAAAAATAAGGGGCACTACTTAGAATAAATAGTATGCACTAGCTCTGTAATCAACAAGTAGGTTTTCGCTCCCATATGCAATAGCTATGCAGTAGATCACCCCTTTCTGGATGGATGTGCTAAATAGACTCGATTGGTTAATTAAAACGATCTAATGGTCGTGGCATAAAGTGGTCAAAAGATGCCATATCCCAATTCTGAAGTTGTCAAATGTAATGCAAGACTTTTCTAACAGTCATGATGGTGGCAGGGTAATTTTTGCTTAAAACAGTGTTGAAAAATGGAGCAGGTCAGGGCGTCACTGTTTGTTGTGATCTCATTATGGGTGTTATAAGACAATAGACTGCTTGACTGATGGCAACAGAAATAACAGCTCAACGATG
Source organism: Lissotriton vulgaris (assembly GCF_964263255.1). Classification (NCBI taxonomy): domain Eukaryota; kingdom Metazoa; phylum Chordata; class Amphibia; order Caudata; family Salamandridae; genus Lissotriton; species Lissotriton vulgaris. Next base: position 1,178,333,916 of record NC_141696.1, read on the forward strand.
TTGTGTCCTTCTAACATTAATGAGATAAGTTGGTTATACTTGCCCTCAAGGAAGCAATATGCATCTATCTAAGCAAGAAGGTGGCATCCTTTTCTGATACAGACCGACGAGAGAGATTAACTGGAGTGGTTACTTCCAGAAGTGACAGAGAACCCAGAAAATGAAAACAGAGGGAGACTTTTAAAAACGATCTGCAGTGTAATATGTCTGTTTAAGTGATTGGTCCAGAATCAATAAACAATTAGTAAATTCCTGACAGGGAATGTCATTGTCCAGTACTCATAAGCCCATTTAACTAAAAATTAAAATGGCAGATAGCTCAAATAGCAACAACTTAAATGAAATGAAATTAAACTTCCACCTAAAAGACCAAGAGATGGTCACTTGGGTATTTGAACATGTTTTGGTGGATTTAAATGTATAAAGCATCCGTGCTTAGTCATCAATCAGCCTTCTGAAAACCCAGTAGACACCCCACATAAATGAAGGTCAAAGGAAAATAATGAAGGTGCCAACAAATTATTTTAGAATAAACCCAGAGGTTTGGTACATGTGTAAATATGAAGTGGTGTACTATCAGGAAAAGAAACAATGCCTCAGCTATCCACACTGGTTTTTAATGTTTCTGTCTATCTTTTGCAGAGATATTGCAATAATCCCAATTGTCCTCTCCTAATTTGGGCAGCAAGTGTATCCCAGCTCTGCATTATGCAGAAGGCACCATATTGTGTGATCACACAGTTGTGGGCTTACGACAATCAATTAATTGTAGACTTACTGTGCTAGAATTGCCATAGATTTTAATAGATACAAAGAAATAAAGATCTTCACATATGCGGCTTGTACTAACAAGAAGAAAAACGTCAGAAGATACGGTCCGGGTTTAGTCTTTGACAGATGGAGTCGATTCTACCGGGATGTATGAGGACACTACCTCACTCATGCTGATGATACTCCAGCCAACACATTTAGAGATACTTTCGCCCCAGTGGTGTCAGCTTTGTACCTTGAAAGAATGCCTCATCACATTGGTTCCTTTCAATGTCCTAGAATGCCCCCCTCCCCCACACCCAGGCAGTTTTCTTCCATGTTGTGGGGAGTCATTCTAGTTTTTTTCCTGTCCCTTACCACCAGGTTTTTCCTAGCAGTGAGGGAAAAGAAAAACAAAATTCACCATGCCCCCTAATTAGGGCAATGGCTGTATTGTTTCTCCTCTAACAGCCCCTACTTCATTTGGACTGTCAGAGGAAGTATTCTGTTGACTGAGCCAATGTGACTATGTTAATGGATTACTTAAGGTCTATTCGTCTCTAAATAAGGGCACACAGACTTTGGCAGGGTACAACGTGAAGGATTCCCCTCCTTGCCAAACTCACAATCCTAATTATATCTAGGGGTATATTTTGATTCTAGATAACCCTGCGCCCAATGTCCCAAATCATGGGCAGACATTTTGTAGCAGTAGCGAATTCCCTGAGTAAGTTGAATCACGAATATGGTGAAAGTGCAATTATTCCCAGAGAAAAAGTGTAAACAGCTAAGGTGGTCCCCAGTCCTCAAATGAACACATAATTTTGAGTCCTATAAAATATAAATATATGGCCTCTTACTTAAAATAGCTGAACTAGCAAAGTGACGGAAGTATAGACCCCATACATAAAATAATTTAAAATATAATAGCACAATAATAGAACAATATCTAAAATATTTGTCAAGTTTCTAAAAAGAGAAATGCCATGCAGAAACATCCATCAGTCTAACTGCATAAGATATTTTGGGATTTTTTGAGTAAGTCATTACCCTAGAAGTCTCAGGTTCTACACAAATATCTTGGAATTACCAGATTTTGAATCCCATGTTACTAAAGGTGGCAGTTAATGTGAATTCCAAACTGAACAACAATTCCCCAACATAATTATTATCTGTTAACAACTAGTCCAGAATTCTGCTCTCGGGGTTAATCACACTAATCATGTCAGGGAGTGCTTTCAATCGCAGCCATTGACTAGAAAGGTAGGGTCTCGTGGACACATTCCTGGTCAATGAGCCTTCAGGCCTGGGTTCTAATCTGGGAAAGGTAAGTGTATTTCAGATATATAACCATGCAGCTCTTTGTATTGTGCCTCATGTTCCATGGACTACTGCTATATTAAGAATGGTCAGTTTCATGCACTCCAATGCCTTGAACTCAGTATTACATAGCAAACAAAATATTAATTTTGACTATAATATATGCTCAATGGCAGCTGCGTTCACACATTAATCAAAGAAAAGTGTGACCATCCAGCAGTGTCTGCAATTTTTAAAAACTCTCATGTTATGTCATGTTATAGGTGTTTGTATAGCGCACGGCTGCCCCAGCCAAGGGGCGTCCCGGCGCTAGCTGTCTGTATCCAAAGGAGACTGCTGAAGATGTAGACTGTCGGTGACACAACATAACTAACAGAAGAGGTGAGTTTTTATGGCTTTTCTGAAGGATAGAAGATCCTTCATCTCACGAATCTGGGCTGGGAGTCCATTCCAGAGCTTGGCCGCTAGGTATCTAAATGAGCGACCGCCCATTCGACTTAATTTAATGCGGGGAATAGTGGCCAGGTTCTGTCCCTCCGACCGTAAAGTGCGTCGAGGAACGTAGGATGAGAGGAGTGGACATAGCATGGGGGGGAAGCAAGTTTCAGAATTTTAAAAGCAAGGCATAAGGTTTTAAAATGGATCCTCTTTTCTACAGGGAGCCAATGTAGACTCTTGAGGGTAGTAGTGACAGATTTGTGACGCGGAAGACCTGTCAGAGCTGTTGCGGCGGCATTTTGAACTCGCTGTAGTCTGGCTTTCTCGGCTACGTTAGTTCCCAGCAGCAAGGAGCTAGCGTAGTCCAACCGCGAGAGAATTGCTGATTGTACCACCAATTGGCGGGTATGGTGGTCAAAGTATTTTAAAATAGGCCGGTGGTTTCGTAAAATACCAAAACATGTGGCAGCCACTTTTTTAGTATGATGGGTAAAGTTCAAGGCAGAGTCCACCCATACTCCTAAGTTTTTTACCACATTTTTGGGCACAGGTGGTTGATCCAGAGTCTCAGGCCACCAATTATTTCCCCAGGCTGTTGTATCTTTACCTAGCAGCAGGACCTCCGTCTTGCAGGCATTGAGTTGGAGGTAGTTTGATGACATCCAGCTGGTGATATCTGCGAGAGTCTGTTTAAAATTCTGCACACTCAGGCCGCTCTCGTCTTTTAGTGCTACCACCAGCTGGGTATCATCGGCGTAGGACACCAGTGAGAGCCCGCACTTCCTGGCTACCTCTGCCAGAGAAAGGACATAAACGTTGAACAGGGTGGGGCTGAGGGCAGACCCCTGAGGTACTCCCTGTTCAACGGGACATTCCTTGGAGAGATACGGTGGAATAGAGACCCTAAAAGATCTATCTGACAGGAAAACCTTGAACCAGCTAAGAGCCATCTAATCATTGCCTAGTTTCAAATTGCCTTTAAAAAGTGCAGATATAAGTAGCTGGTACCCTAATTGCTATGTTTACCCTAAATGGCTAAGGGTATGCCCAGATGTGGATCCCTTGCTCGCTGTGCCACTGAATTCAAGCCAGCCTGGCTGATTAGGGGGGATACCCTGAAACCAGTGCCAGGATGCTTGTTTCTGGCTGACGGAGGACTTAGCCTGGCAGTTTGGACTGGACTATTTCAATGGGGAGCAGGGTCAAGACTGCTTTGCATATGGCTGGCTCCAAACTGGGGTGGCATGGTGAACAAATGAACAATTGATTTAACACGGATCTCTTGCCTAGGTTTGAGAGTTTGAAATGCTTCAGCATTCAGTCCATGATCTTGTTGTGTTTGCTATGTTTGCCCTAAGTGGCCAAGGGTATGCCCAGACGTGGGTCCCATGCTCGCTGTGCCACTTAATTCAAGCTAGCCAGGCTGATGAGGCGTGATACCCCGAAACCGGTCCCAGGATACTTGTTTCTGGTCCAGGGAGTACCTAGCCTGGCAATTCGGGCGGGACTGTTCCCATGGGGAGCAGGGTCAAGACTGATTTACATATGGCTGGCTCTAAACTAGGGTGGCATGGTGAGCAAAAGAATGATGGATTTAACCCAGATCTCTTGACTGGTGGTGAGTGTTTGAAAATTTTCAGCACTCAGTCCATCATCTTGCGTTTGCTATGTTCGCCCCAAGTGGCCAATGGTATGTCCGTGCGAGGGCCCCTTGCTTGCTGTGCTATTGGATTCAAGCTAGACTGGCTCATGAGGGGAGATACCCCGGAAACAGTCTCTGGAGGCTTGTTTCCAGTCCAGGGAGGACCTGACCTGGCAGTTCGGGCTGGACTATTCCCATGGGGATTGGGTCAAGACTGCTTTGCATATGGGTGATTTGTGTACCTCGCCTACTTTGGAGATGGGGAAAAATAATGGAAATAATATAGGGGCAAATTAATGATTTACTATTGATTTCAGTGACCTACTTGTTTTTTCAAACCAGTATATATACGTTTCAGCACTTCGTCCATCATCTTGTGTTTGCTACCTTAATAACATCAATACAAAACCTATGGTTGTGAATGGAACCCAGTCACTTGAGGTTCATAATATATTCTGGACGTATCTACTTTGTTTTTATTCTTATTGCTTTTCTTGGCTAGTACTTCGGGATGCTTTTGTAAATATTTTATGCTATTTGACTCACTTTAAGTGTCTTAGAATGGCAACAGTACTACACTGTATTTATGTACAACACTAGGAAATTAGGCAGCGTAGCAGTGGCAACAGAGTCGGATGCATAGCCCAGAGCCCTTACACCACTGGACTGCGGGTGCTAGTATCCTGCATCATCCGTCCCAGCCCAACCTCTCCTTGCAGTTGATTGGGGGCGATGGGGAGTGCTCGTGAGGAGCCGCAGAGGCCAGAGATGGGCAGTTGGGGCCACATTTCAGGAGCCACCTGTGGAGCGGTCGTACCTGGAACAAGCTCGGAGTCTGGTGCAGCTCAGGGAGGAATATAGGCTGCTTGTTCATCAGGAGGCAAGGAAACTTTATAGGGCACGGCAGAGTAGAATAGTGATGATTGCTCAGACCTTTGCGTGCTACCTCAGCGCTCTTTATACTTCCAGCCTCTCTGAGGAGGTGGTGGAGGGTATGCAAGGTTTTGTGAGTGACCTCCCAGTGCCTTTAACTGAGTAGGGAAGCTAGGGATTCTCTTGAGGTCGTGATCACAGAGAGAAAAATTCCTGAAGCCCTAGCCCAAATCGAAAGTGGGAAGGTCCTTGGTCCCACTGGCTTCCCCCCGCTGTTTTTCAAAAGTGTTAAGAGTAGGGTGATCAAGCCTTTGCATTCTCTGTACTGTGAGGCTCAGATGAGGTGCGAACTTCCCCAGGACCCTGGATTTTCTGCAAGCGCAGATAGTGTTGTTTCAAAATCCCAGGAAGCCCCCAGAGAATTGTGCCTTGTACAGGCCTATTCCTCTTCTAAATGTGGAAAGTAAACTTGCTAAAGTTTTGTTGAATTGCTTATCGCAGGTGATAGATGTCGTAGTGGCACATAATCCGGATTCATGCAGCATAGATCTATGCGTCACAATCTCTAGCGGCTCTTCGGCTGTCTGGCCAGGTGACTCCACATACAGAGGCTGGCACTTCTCTTTGCATTGGATGCTGAGAAGGCATTTGATTCCTGGGACTGGCTCTATCTGCAGGTTCTTCTTGACTGTATGGGCTTCGGCCCGTGTATCGGGCATGGGTGAGCCTCCTTCACCATGGGCCGACAGACAGGGTGTGGCTGAATGGCTTGCAGTCAGAGGAAAATAAATTGGGTAGGGGCACCTGACAGGGTTGCCCCTCTCTCTGTTGCTCTTTGCAGTGGCGATTGAGCTGCTGGCGAATTGGGTTCGGCGGGACATAGTGTTGCAGGATCTCCTCTGGGATGGTGACTGGGAGGATGTGATCTCCCTGTATGTGAACAATGTCCTGCTCTACCTAGCAAATGTGGATTGCTCCTTACCGAGTGTCATGGAGATCCTGCAAATCTTCAGTTTCTTCTTCAGCATAGCTATTAACTGGGGTAAGTCCAGAGCATACCCATTGTCCCGTTGGGCGCCTCAGGGCTACTGGTTCCAGCTGTTGGTATGGGCTGACCTTGGGTTCATTTACCTGGAAAATTACGTGACAGAAGACAATCTGTTTTATGATAAAAATACAGGACGGATATTGCAGGAACTTCCACAGGGATGTGGAACACTTGTGTCACCTCCCTCTGCCCCTGCTGGGCAGGGTAGCCTTGTATAAGATGATCTATCTTCTTTTATTTGGTGCAGAATTCATTTTTAGAGATCCCCGATCATTTCTTATGAAGGGTGGAGGCAGAGGTTAGGGAAATTTCCTGGGATGGTGGTGCCTGAGGATCACTCTTAGAACACTGACGAGGAGTCAGTCGGAAGGGGGCATTGCCCTGCTGGATCTATAACTGTACTACTGGGCCGCTCACCTGCTGTTGGTCAATAACTGAACCTTTGCGCATCAGAGGGAGTCAGCCCTGATGGCCTACAGGTGGCCGCTGGAGACCCATGGGATCACACGGTGAATCTACGGGGCATGGACAGTAACCACCCTCCTGAAACTGACCGTCTTGGTGGTTTGAGCTTGTGACACACAGGCTGGAATGGGCGGGTTGTTTGACACTGGAGACACCGCTGTGGGACACGGGTACGATGGCGGGGCCGCAAAGGGTGTCGGGCCACCGGTGCTGATATATGATCGGCATCTTCAAAGTGGGTGATCTCTGGAGAGGCAAAGGGTGGCTGACGCTCATGGACGTTCAAATCCAGAATTAAATGCCTTTGGGGTGGACTGGGAAGGGGGGGGTCATTTTTATGATATCTACTGATTAGGTCCATCTTGACTCGGCGGATCCCCTGCCCTTACGATATAGAGGACAAAAGCCCATTGGAGTATCAGGCACTGGTCACCCGCTATGCAGGCATGCTATATTGCGCAGATGTATTCCACACTTCTCAGCAACAGCCAGGCCTGTTACAGAGGCTGCAACCCCCACTCAGAGGACAATGAGTGGGGGTATATTGTAAATGCCCCATGAAGGTTGCTATCCGGATGGGGTTCTGGCTCATTCATTTGAAGCTTCTACACCAGGCATACTATGCGCGTACTCAGCTCTGCGTTAAGGAGAATGAGTGACACGAACTGCTGCCCGAGGGGCTGTGGACAGTAAGAAACACTGCTCCATACACTCTGCCGTTTTTCCAGAGTGAGGGCCTTCTGGGATGGAATCCTCGACTTTCTGAACTGAGTGTTAACTGCCTTTAATCTGATTTCAGGCTGACTCTGTGACTTGCCGTTTCATATGTATCTGTGTGCTGCAGCAAGCTGGGGGTTTGGTTGCTCCATGTATCATTTTACATACTGTTTGCTTGTGAGAAAATACAATAAAAAGATTTTTTTAAACACTGGGAAATGTAGGTTTGTACTTTTTTAACACTCACATCTTTGTAAGCCACACATCTTCTGTTTGTGGATTTCACACCACCCACCTATTAGCTGACATAGAAATGCTTCACAGCATTATTACACAGTGAATATTTTACCCCAAACACATTGGCTAGGTACAACTTTCAAAAATGTTTCTTCCTTTAAAAAAGAAAGAGAAACCACTGTGTAATATATAATCAAATCCCTCCATTTCTATTCAACGGCACAGATGCGAGATGAAGCAGAGTTATTTTGTAAATTTGCCCCAGTTGTTAAAGGTATTTTGATGGGTATGGCCTCATTCTTTTCTTCTTGTAACATGTCCTCTTTTTGCACTTTTTCTTCTGGGGAATTTGGGAAATTCTGCTTTTCTCTAGACTTCTGCTCTTCTAGGCATATATCTTCTGTTTTTACTTCGTCGTTCAATATCTCTTCTTTGGGAAGTATAACTTGTTCCAAAGACTCTACCAACGCTTCTCTCAGTTCGTCATCAGAGTCTTCAAAATTTCTGAAGAAAAGAACAATGATAATCAAAGCAGTTAAAACTGAACTACTCTTACCAAAATACCAAAAATCCTTTGTAAAAGGATTTTGCAACCATTGTTTTAAAATATTATGTTATCAATTCGGTTATATATTTGAGATTTTGTAAGTTTAGTTTAAATAAGAAGGGGTCAAACTCTGTATTATTAAGGATGATGTTGATTCCAATAGCTATATTACAATTCAATACCATAAAGAAAAAAAATAACATAACTTGATAGAACTGTACAGAACAATAGATTGACTGATAGTTCTATGTATGGTAATGCATGAATTTGTAAATGGGATTTTAGTATAACAAGTCACCGTCATAAAATATATAATTATCTTGATTGACTAGACTATTAACTTACATTAACAAAATATTACAAAATCAGCTTAACATAGGAGATAATGCGATGATATAGGTCAGAAGGAACATTGAATTTATTTTGAAAAATGTTTTCAGAATTAAGGCACCTCTCACAAGAGCTAGCTTTCATACAATCCCTCTCTCACTCCAAATTATACATGTTCAAATAAATTGGATGTTAAGGTTATCAGTGACAGAGGAAGGTTAACGCTAAGATAATATGCTCCATTTTCTAAAAAAAACTTGATAATATTTCAGTAATTTGTGTATAAAGATATATTTTGTAGTAGTAATGCTAATGTAAGAGCGAAGCATTGAACCAACTAGCACCAATCATAGCTAATGAGAATAATTAAAATCCATGATTATCTCAATTTCCAGAAAAACAAGTGGATTGGAGGATGGTAAGGTAAAGTACGCTGCAAAGGAAGATTCTTGCTACTGAAAAAGTATCAGCCGCAGTGCCGTCCTTTGGAAATGTTGTTATGAAAAATGTAGATTTTCCCGTGATAGCTGGCAGGAAATTCATTAATTCTTTCAAATTCCTATCATCTCATGTCACCTTTGGTGACATTTCTTTTGTGGTGAAAAGGTAGAATATGCTGGTCTTGTCAAAATAAGCAATGACAATTTACTACCTATTTGTGATTTTTTGCCTTAGCATAAAGGGCACCTGTTTCTGTGCTCATCTAAGCAGAATCTTAATAAAGGTTTTCTGTGAGACCAAAAATCAAACAAACAAAACAGGTGCTAGGCACAAAACTGAGCAAGTCTTCTCAAGAAACAGAAATTGCTAATGTCCATTCTGTTGCCTCACATGTACACATAGTAATTTTATGTGGTACATGACTTTAGGGCTTTCCCCACCAATTTTCTTTTTTAAAATGATATTCGAGTTGGTTATGTTATGCTCTCTTGGTATAGCGCAACAAATCATCCCTGAAGAAATATCTTGGCGCTTCTGCTGAAGTATAAGACTAGTGAAAAACTGACTAAAACAGACAGGTTTTTAGGAATTGTTTTAACGTACCCAGCTCTCTGCATAAGCAAATTGTTAGGGGAAGTTTATCGCAATAGAATGGGGCCTGGTAGGAAAAAGACCTCCGTCCAAATCTGGAGGTACACGTTTGTGGAATTTGAAGAAGGGCTTGTCTGTGGATCTCTGCCCTCGAGTCGTGTGATAATAACTGTTTCTAGTTTGTAGGTAGTACCATAGATGATGTAATTTGTTACGTCAATTAAAATGTGATCAGTGATGTCACCAATGATGTAATTTAACGTGTAATGAGTGATATAACACGTGAAGTCTTAAGCTGTGAGTGACAGGGTGCAAGTTATAATTAGTTCACAGAAGTTTATTTGGCAAATTTCAGTGTTTTTGAGGTTTTGCTTTGTAACTGTAACTGCATTTTAACAGGTTTTTTTGTGTGGATTTCTGGAGTGTTTTTTAATGTATGTTACAATCTTATTACCAAGCCTAACTCTAATGTCACTTTGACATTTGGTTTTTGAGTGAGTTTCTTTGTTTTTTTTATTATATCCTAAACTCAATATTTTTTGGGATCTCACCTCTGTTTATGGCTAATGTCAAGCGAAGCCCTCTGCCCAACTCTCCAAGGTGGCCAACCCTCAGCAGGCGTCCAAACCCTGCTGTGCACGTCCTTTGCCATGAGCAGCAGGAGTTGGCCACAGTGACCCGCCCCTGGCCAGATACTTCACCATACATTCTGTGGGTGACCAGCCACTGGTTCACATTGCCTTTGCCCATGCACTGCAGGGGTTGGCTACTGGGCTTCTCCAGACGATGGTGCCACGGGAATATCAGCTGTTATAATACACTTCATTAATAATGCATGCCTTTACCATGGATGTTTACAACACATTGTTGTCAACATAATGTTGTTTTACAACATGGTATTTTGAATCACATTATGTGTTCTAACAGCTGATATTTTATATATGATTAAATGTGTACATAAACATATATATAGCGAGAGAGAGATTGTTAAAGAGCCCACCCATACCCCTTTTTATAAAAATATACATACACACACATATATATTCTCCCTTAAAAACCCTATGTCCCTTTACCTCTACGTGCCACTGAATCCTAAAAGTCTCTTACCTCCCTATATCTCTACCAAACCCTGAATCCCTAAAAAAAACCTTACCCATTACATCTACCTGCACTTGAACCCTAAAAATCTCGTATTACCTTTACCTCTACACACCCTTGACCGCTAAAAACCCTTCCTCCCTTTACTTCTACCTGGCCATCAAATGTAAAAGACACATCCTTTTACCTCTACCTGCCCCTAACCCTTAAATCCCTTTACATCTACAAACTCCTGGACCATAAAAACTCCTTACCCCATTTACCTCGACCTGCCCTGAACCCTAACACCTCTTACCCTCTCTATCTGTACCCACCCCGAATCTTTAAAAAGTCTACCCTTCCTTACCCTCTACTGATCACAAACCCCTAATTAAAACCTTACCCCCATTTACACGTACCTATCCCTTAACCATTCCTTACCCTTTCTTTTTATGACATTAAAAATGTCATTTCAAAAAAACACTTGCCTGCATTGTAAAGTACTGCATCATAAACAGGCCAAAAAAGGCTTGTGTGGTACTTACCTGCATTCTACTGACCTACGTTGTACCAATCATGTTAGTAAAAACTGTGTGGTAAACATTACATACCTGTCACAGTGTACTGCAGACTTCCTTCCCTGGTGCCAGCCCTCAGTACAAGAACCGGTACTGTGGATCCTGCACCATGGTATGGAAGCTTTTATGGAGCTGCAGCACCATGGTAGGGATGCTTGCTCTGGCAGGACCACAGTAAGTCTGTGAAATGACACGGGAGCCTCACTGTTGTACTGCAGATCCCCTCATTCTTTTTTTAATCAACAGGAGTCCATTTGGGCTACACCCTTTCTCAACTTTTTTTCAGGAGTTGGGGACTGAGTCCTAAGTCCTATAATAGTGGGCACAACATATGATCCCAATGTTGCGCCAGCCAATTATATTTAGCATATTGACATGTGGCTAAACGAATCTTGGCGACTGCTGAAGCTAAGCAGAATAAACGGTCAATTAATCTAGCTGGTGAACTGTTTTTGAGTTGGTTGAGTTAGAGAAAAAGCATACGTTTGAGAGGCAGTTGCTTCAAGATAAATTACAGAATGGTATGCAAGCTATGGTGAGTTGAGCAAAGTGCAAGATGGGTTACAGGACAAAGAAAATGTGTTGTACACTCTACAGAAACAGATCAAGAAGCAAGATGAATATTTTGCATTTTTGAAGGCTGAATGTGATAATGCTGTTAAGTAGGACAAGCAAATATTAGAATTGAAGCAGCACTTTGCCATATTTCAGAATGAGTGTGTTCAGCAAGCAATGTTATGGGTCAAACTGAGGGCCACAGTATGCCATTGTGATCTATTTAATGGTGAAATGGTGAGGAGGCTGAGTGTCCATGTTCCTCGTGCATCCGAAGAGTGTTTTTCACGAGTTGCTGTGCAAAGGAGGAGAGAAACTGAAGTGAGCTGGCATTAGTCGCTAGGTGTCAGCACCCTCTGGTTGGATCGGTTTCATTTTGGACAACATTTTGCTTTGAAATGTTGGTATTGATTAGGTGATATATATACTGAACGTAGCACTTGATATCTTGTGTAACCTGATTATTTGTGCTGCAAGTGCATACTTCCAAGAAAATATTTAAACTTTAAAAATAACTGTCTTGCAGGAGCACCTCATTGGTGAACATCTTTGTTGATAGAATAACTTTTCTGTGCTTCAAATACTCATAGCCATATGTTGCGGCCTTACATGTCATCATCATCAGATCTTGGCTCAAGTCTCTCTTCATCCAAATCAATCTCAGAAGACATATCTGCTTCATCCTCCTCCTCCTCCACATAGTCTTTTGGATACAATGGCAATAGTGTCCCCCCTGCAAGACAGTGGAGTCTGTTAAAAAGGATACTTAAATGATATCACATTTCATGCCCATATTGCTAAGGTTACAAATGAATTTTTATATACTAATAGCTATCTTTATGAAATATTATTTAGTAATCCAATATAAAGCATTTATGCAGTTGTGCAGAGCGTAATATGTTACATATACTAATGTAGAAAGTGGGGAGGGTTTACCAAATGCAAAAAGCCCTCCCTAAAATGCTGAGCAATACACACACAATAGGTCCACTTACACACTACATCGTACTATCAATCATCCCTATGAAAACTGTGCAAAAAAACATATGGATGTCATATATATATATTAAATAAGCATTGGCATAGCCAATAGGTCTCGCCTTTGGGACCTTATAAGTGTTTAGCCAGGCAAATGTTGGTGTTGTTTCATCAAGGATATGGTGCTGCATAACTAAATACTTATACGATCCCAAGCGCGAGACCTATTGGCTATGCCAATGCTTGTTTGGACGTGGCAGCATTATTAAGCATTTTCTTCACCGGTTAGACTTCAATTTTAGAGCATTAAATTGGAGTTAGCAAAACCGGTAACTACCGTGGACTTGCAGCACATTCTAATGACTCAATATCGCCCCATTTAGAAGTACAGCCGAGAGCAGATAATTTGTATCCTTAGGAGCAGAGAAATGTTCAGGGACTCCAGGGGCGCACCAGTAATTACTTTAAGTGCTAAGACCTGGTGTTGTTTGTGATCTCTTAGCCACAGAACCGACGGCAGATGCTTGTACGCCCGAACAGTCACATATGGGGTCCTCAGTAGACTTACTATGGAAAATATGACGCCTCCAAGTGGTATATCCAAAGGTACGGTGGCAGTTTTCCAATAAAGTACTGGGAATATGGAGTTACTCAAAGATTTGTAATGCATAATGACAATTTCAGATCGATTACGATATTAATGGTATTAAGTGCTAAATGTGAGTCTCCCTAACCTGAATGGTTGTCCCCATAACCTGCGTATTCTTCTGCTAATGCCCCTTTAACTATAATAGTTAATACGCTTGAGAAGTCAGAACACTACAATGATCCTTCAACTGTGCTACCACTCTGGAGATGAAGACAGATTTCCTTGTGCTGTACTCCCACACCACAACTCGGGACTACAAGCGAGATGTACATCAAAAGAAAAGCAATGTTCAGATGATGGAATAAATCGACTGTAGCTAAGTGTGGCCCTTGAGCATCAGCTTCTGATGCACATCAGTATGTTGCAAGGATTCTCCACAGAGTTTGTGCACGACACACAGCCAGCATCACTCTAGGTTCTACAAGGTTATCCGCTATACGTGAACATCAGAGTGATTCGCCTGCATGCCCTGGTTGCTTGTTGTGATGCTATTCCCAAGCATACTGAAGCTGTGGCATTGACTTTATCTTTTCCAAAACCCTTTACAACTCCAAGTCAGATTACAGTATTCCCAAGCCATAACAGCTCCACACTACATTTTCATGGATGTTAAAATGATGCTGGATTTTACATCACAATAAGACCTACTTGCACTACATAGGTGCAGAGTACATCAAATGGAAGGTATAAAATATCCATAAATACTGTACGTTGATGTACAACTGTAAACTTACTACCACCTTCACTCTAATTCCAGATTCACTGTCTTGACATGGCACTACTGCACATCTTTATGACCACCTTCTGTATATATCTTTGGTATTGAAGACATTGCTGTAGCTTTGCTTTTTTATCTCAAGTCCTCCAAAGGACTTTGCGACTCAGCTGGCTAAAAAACCACCCAAGCCTTTCAAGAATGGACACTAAGATTTTTGACAATTTCCGCTTAACGTGGTTGAGGGGGGAGAAACAAGCATATCCTTGATCTAGCTGGTGGCCTATTTAGTGTAGTCTGAGTGCGACTAAATTAGGTAGGACTGTTTTTATGGATATCGCCTCATTCTGAAGTAGTTTCATATTTTGCCATTTACCACAACCAGAACCAAAAGAAATGTGGACATTCATTAGCCATACATTTTAGCATACTAGGCATTGGTTCACTGAACCGGCAAAGAGACAACGTCATTAGGCCAGAACGATCGGAACAATAGTTTTAGCCTGCCATGTTTTTACTTATCGCTCATCAACTTGCCCAAGTTTCAAGTTTCAAGTTTAAAATTTGTATAGCGCACTACTCACCCAGAGGGTCTCAAGGCGCTTGAGGGAGGGGTGGGGGTACTTTACTTATCGAATATCCAAGTTTTTAGTTGTTTTCTGAAGGAGAGGTGGTTCTGTGTAAGGCGGAGGTGGGTGGGGAGAGAATTCCAGGTCTTGGCCGCTAAGTAGGAGAATAATCTTCCCCCCATGGTGGATCTTTGGATGCGTGGGATTGCGGCGAGGGCTTGATTGGACGATCGTAGTTGGCGGGTTGGGGTGTAAAAGGACAGGCGCGTGTTGAGGAATTCGGGTCCTAGGTCGTAGAGGGCTTTGTGTGCGTGGGTGAGGAGACGGAACGTTATTCTCTTGTTGACGGGGAGCCAGTGGAGGTCTTTCAGGTGACCGGAAATGTGGTCTTGGCGGGGGATGTCTAGGATGAGTCTGGCTGAGGCGTTTTGGATGCGTTGGAGTTTTTTCTGTAGTTTGGCTGTGGTTCCAGCGTAAAGGGTGTTTCCGTAGTCCAGTCGGCTTGTGACCAGTGCATGAGTGACCGTCTTTCTTGTTTCGATAGGGATCCAACGGAAGATTTTTTTGAGCATACGTAGGATGTTGAAGCATGATGATGAGACGGCGTTGACTTGTCTGGTCATCGAGAGGGAGGAGTCCAGGATGAAGCCCAGGTTACGTGCGTGGTCCGTTGGTATGGGTGCGTTTCCCAGGGCCGGTGGCCACCATGAGTCGTCCCAGGCGGAGGGGGATGATCCTAAGATGAGGACTTCCATTTTGTCCGAGTTCAGCTTTAAACGGCTGTTCTTCATCCACTCGGCTACTTCTTTCATCCCTTCGTGTAGGTTGGTTTTGGCGGTGTTTGGGTCTTTGGTGAGGGAGAGGATCAACTGGGTGTCGTCTGCGTAGGAGATGATGTTGAGGTTGTGTTGGCGCGCGATGGATGCGAGGGGACTCATGTATCATTGAAGAGGGTGGGACTGAGTGATGATCCTTGTGGTACACCGCAGATGACTTCGGTGGCCTCTGATCTAAAAGGGGGGAGGCGGACTCTCTGGGTTCTTCCGGCGAGGAATGAGACGATCCAGGTCAATACTTTTCCTTGTATTCCGACGTTGCTGAGGCGTTGTATAAGGGTGCTATGACAGACTGTGTCGAAGGCTGCGGAGAGGTCAAGTAGGATGAGGGCGACTGTTTCTCCATTGTCCAGTAGGGTTCGAATGTCGTCTGTTGCTGCGATGAGGGCGGTCTCGGTGCTGTGTTTGGCTCGGAAGCCGGACTGTGAAGGGTCGAGGAATTTGTTGGATTCGAGGAAGGCGGCGAGCTGACTGTTGACGGCTTTCTCAATGACTTTGGCAGGGAATGGGAGGAGCGAAATGGGGCGGTAGGTTTTAAGTTCGGTGGGGTCTGCTGTGGGTTTTTTCAGGAGGGCGCTGAGTTCGGCATGTTTCCAGCTTTCCGGGAAGGTAGCGGAGTTGAGGGAGCAGTTGATGACGTCTCGGAGATGGGGTGCGATAATGGAGTCTGCTTTGTTGAAAATGTGGTGGGGACATGGGTCGGTTGGTGATCCTGAGTGGATGGAGTTCATCAGGCGGATGGTGCCTTCAGTGGTGATTGGGTTCCAGGTGCAAAGGTTGTTGGAGGGGGGTTTTAGTTTGAAGGTGGGTGGGGTGGACTGGTCACCAAAGCTGTTATGTATGTCAGCGATTTTGTTGTGGAAGAATGAGGATAGGGAGTTGCAGAGGTCTTGGGAGGGAGTGATGTCGTTGGTGCCGGCGGTGGGGTTGGTGAACTCTTTGACGATGTTGAATAGTTCTTTGCTGTTGTGGGCGTAGTTATCCAATGTGGGATCAGAACTTTGAAATGTTATATATTTAAGAAATTCGAGGCTCCCTAGACATTAAATGTCATCTCTTTGTCCTGAATGTCATTCTGCACTGTAGTAGTGGAAGGGGAATGCCTCCATCCCAAACAATTATCAGTCAACGAATACCTGCTTATTTATTTTGAAAGTTTTATATAGCGCAAACAAGATCTTTGCAGATATCAGAGCACTTTACAAAAACAGGGGGTAAGGAAACAAGGGGGTGATTAACAGACTTTTGAGCAAAGAATAGTTGTAGGTAAAAAATGAATAGCAAAATAGGGTAGGTACATGGGGGAGCATAATAATCAACTAAAACCAATGATACAAATCGACAATCAGACAAACAATAGTGCAGATAGGTGCAGAGTCTCAAATAGATCCAAAGTACAAGTTCAGGTGAATTTAGTCATGAGGATAGCTTTTACTTCTTTCTTAAAGAATGTAGTGGAGGAGATAAGTCTGGTTTCTGGAGGGAGTGAGTTCCAGAGCCTGGGTGCCATTCCTGAAAAGGAGCGTTTATATGTTTTAACCTTCCGGAATCTACGAGGTTTCAGAAGAAGATTCTTTGTGCTTCTAGTGGTTCTTGTGCCACCAGATATTGTCAGCTTCTGAGTGAGGTAGCCGGGTGAGTTGTAGTATAAAGCTCTGTGCGTCATGCAGGCAATTTTCAGGTGTATTCTGGCTTCAAAAGGTAGCCAGTTCAGGGATTTTAGGTCAGGGGAAACATGTGAGTGTTTTTTTGATCCAGTGATGAGTCTCGCTGCAGCGTTCAAAGAGGCTCTCAGGGGTGCAGTTGTAGATAGAGGGAGTCCGCAAAGGGCGACGCTACCGTAGTCTAAGCGAGGAATGACTAGGGCTTGTACTGCAGATTGGAAGTCCTTGGCTGGTAGGAAGGGTTTAAGTTTCCTCAGGGTATTGATTTGGAAATTTGCTTCCTTAGTTGCCTTGCTGATATGCTGCTGCATGTTGAGGTTGGCGTCAAGTGTAATGCCTAGGGATTTCGCTGAGTCCACGATGGTAGGTTGGACATTGAGTGCAGTTAGGTGCTTAAGCCAAGTTTGAGTGGTGGAGATTTTCACGGGAGGTGAGATCAGAAGGAACTCAGTTTTCAGAGCATTGAGTTTGAGGTGATTATCGGCAAGCCATGATTGGGTGTTTCTGAGAGTTGAGTTCAGAAGTTTGATGTCTTTGGGGGATTGTGATTTGAGATATAGTTGGGTGTCGTCGGCGTACATGTGAAAGTGTACATTAGATGCTTGTAACAAGGTGGTGAGAGGTTCCATGACCAGATTGAACAATGTTGGGGATAGAGAAGATCCTTGTGGGACGCCTAATGTTACAGGCACTGGTGGGGACATCAAGTTGTTGCTCTTGAATTTCTGAGACCTGTTATGCAGAAAGGAGGTGAACCATTTGAGAACAGTCCCAGATAGACCCATTTTGGTGTGTAACAGCTCGAGTAAGTTCATGTGTTTGACAGTGTCAAATGCTGAGGAGAGGTCAAGAAGGATGAGGAGGCAGGTATCATTTTGATCTAGGATTTGGAGTGCGTCATCAATTATGTGTGTCATAGCAGTTTCAGTACTGTGCCCTGCTCGGAAGCCTGATTATGAGGGTTGAGGAGGTCTAACTGATCAATGTGTTTTGTCAATTGGAGTTGTATGCATTTTTCCAACAGTTTTGCAAGGGTGGGAATATCGGTAATAGGACGGCAATTGTTTAGGTCAGTAGGGTCAGCTGTTGGTTTCTTGAGTATAGGTGTAACTTGTCCAATTTTGAGGGAGTCGGGGATGAGTCCTTGTTGAAGTGAACTGTTAACACTGGTATTCTTGCTTCTCTAGAGGACATTCAGCTTAATTATTCCTGGTCACTTGTTACTGTTCTGGACCTCGAGGGTAGTGCTACTGCAAAAATAATCTGGACAAGTGATGTGCGTCACTAAAGTCATCACTTAGTCTTCAGAGAACCAGCTTATCTCAGAGATCTGAAATTTCGGAGTCAAGTTCTGTGGTCAATAATATCAGTCCAAACACAATTTCCAAGATGCTCTGTATGAGTGAAAGTTGGCTACTACCTATGGTGGTGCTAACCCAAAATTTTTATTATTTACCAAATTATTATTTTTTAAATACAATGTGCAGAATTTACATTGAAGAATGAAGTATGTTTAATGAATGTGTATTGCATCCTCTCCAAGTCTTTGCTTTGCATTCTGGAACTTGTAGTTATATTCATCCCACAATAACATCTATACTGGAATGTCCAAGACACAAAAAAAGCCTAGACGAGCCACTCGTGCAAAGACATTGAATAATTGAGAGCTCAGGAACATACTAAGGCTGTATAATTTTTTTTAGCTGGAAGGTTTTTAAGTAGAGTTTAAAAAATTGTTTTACAGTGCAGTAGATATTTTATGTATCTGAGCTTTATTCTATTTTGGTATTGGAAAAGAACATATACAATGCGCTACATTGATGTTATAAATGAAAAGTCCGAAATAAATGAAATTGACTGCTACACCAGCATTACAGGCATAAACCTAGGCGGCGCCTCTTCTCGACACTTTCATGGAGGTTACCTGATGGACCCATCAAAGTTTACTGGTGAACTACAAACTGTATGGAAAGGCTTCGCATCATAAAGCTTTTCAGATGAGGCCTGCACCAGTATCCACATAAGCATCTGCATTAATATCATGGTTCCACATTTCAACCCACTGCAAACGTCTCATTACATGTAACAGTATATTGGTGTATTTCAAGGCTGACCTTCCTATGGATTCCTCTGGCACATTTGCAACCACGTACAGTCACGATGGAGAGGGCTTTGAGGTACTGATTAATGCACTTCATTTTTACTAACCCCGTACTTAACTAGGAATCTACTTTATTAGAGTGCCCTTCTTCAACATAATTCGAATCCTCTGCATTGCTTACCCATCTGTGGTTGCCCCTAATATGATAATATAAAACAAAGGTGTGGTACAGTAATGAAGAATGGTGTACACCCATCTGATCTATAAAGCAAGTAGCCTTCAGAAACATGAATAATAATGGAATGTTATAGTTTAAGAAAATATGAGAGCCACAATACCTCAACCCACTTACGGGATTCACAAGCACACAAATATTGTACTCTTACGCATGCATACAAACCTACCTATTTAAGGCTAGGAGGGAAACATGGGGTAGGGAGCAACCAAGACCTCTAGGGAGAAAGCAAGAATAGGTGCACACACCCCCTAAGACAAATGGCTAAATGTTCGATAGACTTAATTTAGGATAGGGGAATTTACCAGTCTGCCCAGATTGAGAGTTTGCTGGAATTTTCCACATGCGGGGTTGGGAGAGGGAGGATCTGCTCTGCAGGAGCCGAGGAAGCCTTCCAATGTGGCATTAGCGTGTGGATAGAGGCAGCCTCTGAGCTGCATTGGAGTCGATGGGCGGCCACTCGGGTCTCATTTTGAGGTCCTCCATCAGGTCGTGGGAGCCACGGGAATGGATACAGGGATTTCCGCAGTTTGCCTCACACGAGTCATTCACCACATGTATGACACAGGTAAGTGACCGGGGAAGGGGTAGAAAATCGTACAGGTCTCCTCTGCCACATCTCGCATGCTTTAAAGCTGATACAACACATATAGGTACATCACTACCCAATGCATTTCGGACGGTCTGACGGAAAGGGATCTCAGGAACACAACACTCAGCAAGAGAGTGGAGAAACCAAAGAAGAAACCAACCTAGTTGTGAACATTTCATCTTACACTCTGTCAGAACAAGAAATGAAAGTATTACAAAGAGGCACCTCCTTTATTCCAACCAGCCACACCAACGAACTAGAGCTTGAGGTTAGTCTATTCAAATTCATGCACACCTTGCGCTTAAGACATTTCTTTGAGAACATCGCACCAACAATAGATAGTAATCAAGTTGACCAACTGAAAGGTTTACGAACAAGAAGTACGTTCATGGCACCTGCGAGCCACAAATCTCTGGATATCTTTGAAAACCTAGTAAAAAATGACATCTCGAGCTTCAACTATACAAGGAAGAAAAAATTGATCAACATGTCTAACACGGAATACTCAGTTCTCAACAACTTAGCCAAAAGAGAGGAGATTACATACCAGTCAGCAGACAAAGGGGGTGCCCTAGTCCTGATGGACACTACCTACTATCGAGAACGAGTACAAGAGCATCTTTCAGATACCAACACCTATAGTCTGATGCAACAAAATCCAACTCGACAATACATGGAAGTATTGGTTAACATTCTAACCACATCACATGCGAATGGTGTCATCAATCAAAAAACCAAACAGTATTTGACTCCAAGTAATCCAAGAACCCCTAGCATGTATATGCTACCGAAAATTCATAAAGATCTAAGACACCCACCATTTAGACCAATCGTTTCAACTCGAGGTAGCATCCATGAGAACACTGGCAAATTGATTGACAAATACCTACAACCCTTGATCCAACTATCTCGCACTTATGTGAAAGACACAACAGACTTTTTGCATCAGATAGATGGCATCACTTTTGAAGACAATGAACCCATCTGGTTATGCTCCATAGACGTGAAAGCGTTATACACCAGTATACCACATGATCTTGGCTTGGAAGCTATAGAGAACATTTTACTAAACTCTGATTTAGAGATGGATTTCCAGATTTTCATCTTGCAATTGATGCATTTCACTTTGTATCAAAGTTATTTATCATGGGAGGGCCAGTGTTATGCACAGTTGTCCGGAACTTCCATGGGCAACTGTGCAGCGCCGGTCTATGCGAACGCATTCATGAACCATTTTGAAGAGAACTATATCTTGAATTGTCATCCTTGGGATACACACGCCAGGCTGTTCTTGAGATATATCGATGATATATTTGTCCTATGGCAAGGCGATCAAACATCTTTGGAAACAGCATTAACACAACTCAATCACATCAATGATTGGATACAATTTACTGCTGAAAGGAGTCAAAATACAATCACTTTCCTGGATGTGAGTGTCACAAGAGTAAACAATCGTTTGGAAACCAACATATACAGAAAGGAAACAGATAAAAATAACATACTGCATTCTACGTCATTCCATCAAAAACCTCTTAAGAACCATCTTCCTTTCTCCCAACTACTCAGGGTCAAGAGGATAGTATCTAATTCAGATAAATATGAAGAACAAGCTGCCAACATGATGGAACGTTTCAGACAACGAGGTTACCCTCAATCAATCCTAACCAATACCAAGGAACAATGTGACAAGATCACCCGACAAGACGCTTTAGCGGTCAGAAGAAAAGATGAAATGAATAGACCTGTAGTTGTCTCTAAATTTTCAGTTGTTTCAAAAGCATACAAAACCTCAATATTGAAACATTGGCCAATTGTCAGTACTGAACAGGATTTCAATCAAATTTTCAAAGACCAGCCACTATTTGCGTATACTAGGGCGAACAATTTGAAAGAAATTATCAAGAAGCCCAAAACAACTTCTTCTGTCACCTTCAAAGGCAACCAACCATGTCTGAACTGCAAAAACTGTAACAACATGATGAAAGGGCCATCGATGAAATATCCAATGAAGGGCACTAACATCAATTTAAGATTGAATGCTACATGTGACACAGAAAATGTAATTTACATAATCAAATGCCCATGCGGACTGGTTTACACTGGAAAAACATAACGTAAACTGAAAGTATGCATCAATGAACATAAGAGCAATATAAGAACTGAAAATACAAAATCTGCTCTAGCATTACACTTTAAGGAAAACAAACACAACGTCAGCCAATTCAGATTTGCTGCTGTAGAGGTCGTGGAAAAGCGTGATGACAGAGACAATAACAACTTTCTATTGAAACGCGAAAATCACTGGATTAAGTTCCTGCAATCTTCCAAACCTTTTGGTTTAAATGACCGGATGGAGTTTTTATGTTATCTTTTGCGAAACATTTGTATGATAAAGTGTATGTTTGAAAAGGCAATATACCATACTGATTTTGCACCCCAGGATTAACATCCTTCACTCATTTAAATCACTTCTTTTTTAAATCACTCGTCAGTTACATTATTTACACATCACGTTTTTCATATTCATATCCGATTGGGGATTTACACCACTATAAGATGGCCGCCGTATACAGAGTCCTTTTTTTATGTTGATAGCACACGGGTGATTTCACTTCCGTATATACGCCGGTACTTTCTACACTCGGTAGCGAGGGGCGAACGAAGTAGACGCATGGGTCTATACTATCTCACAAGTAAGTTCTTGAAAGAATGCGCACGAATGCATGTCACAGTTTCCTTTTGAGGTCTATGCTACGTTCGTTATTTTTTGCACGCAACCACGTTGAATGGTCACCCTAATGGTTGAGTTGCCGAGACTATGGGTTATACTCTATCTTAGACACATAATTAAGTCTATCATTTTTTATAAACACTCGGGCACTACACAGAGCACATTGAATAACCACTGAATATGACTTGGGATGTGAAAAGCGATTTAAAAGCACTTTTAAAACTCGCTGCACTTATGTTGTATATACATGTAATTAGACATTTTTTCGGAGGATTTGATACATAGAATGTTCATTTTGTTTACAGAATACCCCTGACGAAGGACAAACCGTCCGAAATGCATTGGGTAGTGATGTACCTATATGTGTTGTATCAGCTTTAAAGCATGACATTTGTTGATTATAATCATCTGAGAAAAATCGTTTTCATGTGAAGACAACATGAAATAAATGAAAAGAAGAATCTGAAACAAGAGTTTATGTGAAAAAATTTCTTTATTTTGGAATAACAAAGAGAAACATGTTCTGAAAGGTTGTGCCCAAGGAGCTGGCGCTTACGCTAAGTGCCACAGACATTTATTTGATTACCACACTTCTGATGTCGGGGAGTGATATCCCTGGAGCACACCACACTTTTTCAGTTTAGGATTAAACAGAGGAGTGCGCAATCCGCATCTTTATTGTGAAGAAATAATTATGCCTGCCTTCTCTAATCATATACCAATTCATAAAAAATATACACTTGCAAGAAAATGGGCAGTAGCCCAAGCTCCAGCTTTATATAAAAACCATGTAGGATGGGATGAGGATTCACCTCACCACAAAATCCAGTTAAAAAATCAGCCCACTGCACAAAGGCAGTACCCAGTTAAACAAGAAGCTAAAAAGCAAGTCAAAGAGATTTTAGATCAACTTGAATATCAAGGGGTGATTGAAACATCCTCCTCACAAATGAACAATCCTTTGTTTCCTGTCTCCAAGCCAGACGACTCATATCGTCTAGTTTTGGACTACAGACACCTTAACTCCTGTTGTAAAACATTTGCAGTACAAAACTCACACAGTGCAGCACTAATGAATAACATTATACGCAAAAAATATAAAACAACCTTAGATATCTCTAATGTATTCTTTTGTCAAAACATTGCACCTGAAAGCAGGTATTTGACCGCTTTCTCAATAATGGGGTCACAAAAACACTTCTGTAGACTCCCACAGGGATTCAAGAATAGCCCAGGATTATTCTCAGGAAGGGTAACAGAGTTACTACAAATCTACGACGATGAGGCATTATCCTATGTCGATGACATCTACCTCACAGATGATGACCTGGAGACTCACTTAAAAAGAGTGAACACCATAATACTTGGGTTCGCTTCAGAGGGTTACAAATTCAACTTTAAAAAGTCACGAATTGCCCATCTAACAGTCCTATTTTTAGGATATGAGTTAGCAAGTGAAGGCAAGAGCCTGGCAGACAATTTCTTAGAGAAATGTGCTGTATTCCAAGCACCAAAAACGCTGAAGAACTTACAATCAATACTAGGTTTCCTGAATTTCGGAAGAACATACATACTAAATTATGCAGAGAGAGTTAAACCTCTCTATGAATTAATAAGACCTGATTTCAAATCAATAAATTGGACTCAGAAACACACAGAAATTTTAAGATCACTACAAACAGACATGTTAACTAAAACAAATTTGCAAACACGTGAAAACACACGCAATCTTGTAATCCGAGTCATCCCAGGAAGATGCGGATTCACATACCTGACCTCTAATGAGGGAGAAACGGTACCTATAGCTTACAAATCACATTTGTACACTAAAGCTGAAATGAAATCCAGTTCTACAGAAAAAATTCTGATGGCGGTTCAAACTGCTGTAACTAAAGAAAGAGCCCAAGCCCAAGGCAGAAGGATAACTGTTTTTACAGCAGAATCAGCCCTTGAGGCATTAACATCTACACGCAAATTAAATGCTGTGGCATTAGATCCAAAATGGATACAATGGGAAAATATTCTTGCTGCAGAAGACGTGAAATACTATTTTGACCCAAAACTGAAGAAACTGGGTGATCTAGAGTACGAACAAGAATATTCTCTGCCAATCGAAATTCTGCCTCTAGAAAAGTACACTTGTGTAATGTACATGGACAGATTTGCACAACACTACAATGTAGTGGAAAAATCATACGAAGCAGTGTGCGCGATTGTTAAAGGTCATTGGCGCTCTGGTAAATTCAGACCAATGATTACCAAAACTGAATCAATCAGAAACTGTTCAGCTGGACAAGCTGAAATAAGATCGTTAAAGATGGCGCTTGAAAATGCCGATCGTGAATTCCCGACACTAATAGTGTGCGATTCGCATTTCTGCGTCAAGTCTTACAACAGTGACATGCAGACATGGAGCAAAAACGGTTACAAAGATGACACAGGTGCCACAATAAAGCATAAATCGCTTTGGGAACAAGTAGTTCTTTTAAAGAAAGAACTACAGAAGACTCACGTGATACACGCACTGAATCATCAACGTTATGGCGTTCACGTTGCAGGGAATTAATTGGCTAACTCAGCCACAGCGGAAGCGGTTCAACCGGCTTCCGTAGCCACTGAAAAGCGTTCAGAAGAACACATAGATGGGGAAACCATGCTAGCGGTAAAAGCCTCATTAAAAGGCAATTATGCAGCATTACCTCTCAACTATCCACTCAGTAATACATACATAATTGATGCAAACTCCGTTCCGTTTGCTCAAATCCCTGGAGTGGGGGATAGAGTAATTCCAAACACGAACCGGAGAGTTTTCTTGATTGAAAGCGCACACATGGGACTGGGATCGAGGCACCAACAGATCTTGAAATCTTTAATAGAATTACAATCAGAGTACTGGTGGCCGGGAATGAGCGTGCAAATTTACAAATTTGCAATGGATTGTCCAGACTGCAACAGAGATCGCAGCTGTGAACCGGACCAGAATACTGCCCGGACATCTTTGTTAGAAAGCTTCAGGCTTTCTAGGATACAGAAATCCAACCAGAAGAATACGTCCCAATAATTATTAAGACAAATTAACTTGAATATGTAGACCAGCAGCATTCAGCTGGCGCCAGAACTGTTATAAAAGATTTGCGAGTCTTTATCGGCACATACGCAATTGGCATGCTACATTCTTATCAGGGTCCTGCGTTTAGCTCTCGAGCTTACAAAGAGGCCATGAACAGCATGGGCATCGCATTGCGGTACTCTTCTCCCTTCCATCCTGAGGGAAATGCGGTAGTGGAAAGAAAAAAACGGGACATAAAGCAATCTATAACGGCGAGGGTATTAGGTTCGGGTGATGGGTGGGTCAAACATTTAACAAGTGTCCAACGTAGTCTTAATAATCTGCCAAGAAATTCTCTAAAAGGTCTCACTCCATACAAACTATTGTTCAGTACTAGAATGCTAATTCAGGATCTTGACTGTCACACTTCAGTGGTAGAAGAAAGATGCTTTGATATCAAAGACCATTTGGCTGTTTTACAGGATCTAAATGAAACAAGAAAAAGCCTGAGTAACATAAAATTGAAACAACAGCCGACAACCACTGAAGAAAAACCACCTGTCCCAGAAAGACCTGTCTGGATTCCAAAAATTGGGGATCTGGTCAGAGAGAAGATTGCGGTGAAGAAGGAATTTGGGCCTTCCTACAGAAAAGCTGTACCTGTCTTAGCCATCAGCGGAACGAGAGCAGTTGTACTACCACCCCTTGCTGGTAAAAAGGAGAGCCGAGTTGTATCCATCGACCTGGTAAAACCACAATCATGTGGCCAATAATAAGTAGTAGGCCCAGTGGACTCCCAAGAAATAGCAGAATACCAAAATTTGCTACAATCCAAGAGGCTCATGCTGAGAGACTAATCAAATTTGATAAACCTGCAGTGAATAAAAAAGGACTATGCAATAATGCCATGGAACTAAGCATGGGCGAATTTTGCGAATCTCGCGTTCCCGAATTTTGCGGATTTGCGAACTCGCAATCCGCAAAATCCGCGAATTCTCGCGAATTTGCGGATTTTTTTTTTTTGTGTGTTCGCGCGGGTTTCTGCCAGTTCGCGAGGGTTTTGTACAATTTCGCAACACGCGAACTTACCTGTCGGGTCGCAAGTTTCGCGAACTTGTTGTTTCTACGTGTCCAGCCTGTTTGGGACACTCTTCTTCATCACTGCCACTCTCTGTCACCACTGCCACTCTCTGACTACTCATGCCACCCTCTGGCCCACCCATGCCACCCTCTGTTTCATCACAGCACCCTCTGGTTGTCCAGTCAGTGTACATTATTGTGGCAAAGCAAGCACACCTTCCCTGCCTCAAGTGACCTGAATTAATTTGGGGCTGATTAATGTGTCACAGAATATTTTTTTAGCTGGCACCTGCTTCCTTAGTGCTTCCTGATTAGTGATCTTTTGCACTTGCTAAGTGCTTTCATTGTTGCAAAATTAGTTACAACACCTGCCCTGCCCCAACTGACAATAATGAATTAGGGGCTGATTAATGGATTTGAACTTCCAGCCTGGCTCCTGCTTGTCTCCCTTAGCTGTAATTCAGGACCTTTGTGGCATATGTGTAACTATTCTGAGGTTCAGAGCAGGGTCACATAATAGTTGCAACTGGCAACTGAACTCTGGAGGGGCCCCTCAGGAAGCACTACAGGAAATGGCTACTAATGATGAGCCTGAACTTTTGAACCTGGTAAGTAGTTTCAGTTTTGCTAAGATCGTATTTCTGCAATTTTGCGCTTATTCGCGGGGTGCGAAGTTGTACTGGGAAGCCGCGAACTCACGCGAACAGTGCGAGCAAGCCATAAAATCCGCTGCTCGCGAATTTGCGGATTTTGCGGGAGATTCGCGAATCTCGCGGATTGCGAATTTACCGAAAATCCGCGAGCGAAACGGATTTTCCGCCCATGCTTACATGGAACTTGTGCCTCTTGAAACCCAAATAGTAACAGTTCGTCAAGAAACACCAATCTACAATGATGTAGCCTCTGACTATTCTAATGAAACAAAGAAAAATGCAAAAGAAATGAAAATCCGGAAAAAATCCCAACAATTGACAGAACTGCATCTGGCTACTTCATCAACTTTGACGACTTCTCAGAAGATCCAAGTGAGCATGAAGAAATGCATGTAACAAAAACTTTAAAAGACTAAATAATGGAACTTTGTCTCTAACTAAAAGAAACATATCTGATTTCACCATGGATTGAATTATGGGTTGTGTTAGGTGTACTTACTCTCCTGCTTTGGCTCATCATGGTTCTATGTTTCGGAAAATTCATTGATGGAAAATATAGTACAATGGACACAGCAAGTCAGAACATCAACTTGGTCCTAAAGGCTCACACATCCTCCCACATCGAAAAAAGAGAACTATCATCAGTAAACATCTCAGCCAAACCAATAGAACTGAATATGACATTTTTGGCCCGGTTGAGCTCTTGAAGTATCCACACCAGTTCAAGGTTTCATTAAGTGACTTTGTGACACCAAGTACTTTCTCTGATGATTGGGACTTTGAAAACATTAATAATATGATGTCAGATGTCAGCCAAATTTACTGAACATGATTACCTACAGGGTTCATCGAATTATGAAGAGCTATACTGTTATAACCACTTTGGTGATTACTATTTGCATAAAACTGCACAGCCTAGAAATGTTTTATCTTATAACCAATGGGAACACTGTCCAACACCGCCAAAAGGCAGCTCGGAAACATTTTATGAGAAATTCCAGTCCTTCTCAGGGTTTAACATCAGTGATCCGAAAACGTTTTATTTTAAAATGTTAAATAGGACAGGAATGAAAACAATGTTGACAAATACTAAATTGATTTATTCGGAAATTTTTTATAACAAAATGTCTACATTTGGTTTCGAATTTTGGTAAAACAACATTGACACAAAAACAGTCTGGGGCACCAAAGATTGGCAAGTACAAGGCCAGGAAGCATTATTTAATGCCTGCATGATCCCAGAACAAATGATATTTTTGAATGACACAATTGAACAAACTACTTGTCTTGGCTTAGCTAAGATAAAAGACTTAAATACACCGTCTATTCCAAAACCCATTACTGATAGTGATAGCACTACAGATGTGGAGATAGACATAACCCATATTTTTAACCAAAACAGAACACATCCTGAATGGAAAAAGTGGTTGATCTGGCCATCAGACACAAACAACTGTCAAGATAGATTCCTGAACAAAACACAGGGGTTCAAAATGACCAGGCCAGACCCAAGATACTCCCAGAGACAACATCCAGGGATAGTTACAACATACAGTGTAGGGAAGCTATGCCTTGAGTGGCTACAGAAATCCACACTGGCTGAAATTAAGCAACACTTGACTTTACTTAAAGACGGTGCAGACTTGCGTGATTTCATAATGGGACCACGCAAACAGCTTCAAAAACGTTTCATAGCGGCCGGTATATACGCTGCGTACAACGAAGCTTGGAAAGTAATGAAAATTGAAACAGCAGAGAAAATACGAGAAATTGATCGTATTAATTTGGAAAAATCACTTTCTGTAGTGGACAATGGGTTAACGACTCTGTCCTCCAGAATATATTCATTGGAAAGCATTGTATCATCTGCTATTGATATAATAGAACAGGAATTACTAATGTTACAACATGGACAGTCTCAATTACTTTCTATTGTACAGCTTGGTTGGACGTTGCAAAATCTGCGTTCAGGCTACGTACCATGGCGTTTAATCAACACAACGTCATTATTCGGTATCTTTAACCTTACTGATAAACAAATCAGTTTGGCACAAAAAGGAGCAGATTATAGGATTCTGAGCATTGAAAAACTTGAGAGATTACCATTGACAATGTCAGAGAGACCTGTCATTGAATGGATAATACACGGAAAATTTCAATTCCGATAACAACTTTCCAGTTTAAATACTGCCAAGAGTATATACCTGCAGGCCAGTATGAAAAGTTGGGTAAAGAATACATCAAATCAACATGGGATTTACCCTATACACACAGATGTTATAGTGAAGGGAAAAGGGATGTATTCCTTAGTGGTAACAAATGTAAAAAATCACTAAGCGGTACACTTCTGTGTCAAGGTATTAACTTGCATGGAACCTGCGAAGGGTCTTCAAATAACCTTTCATGTCACCTGCATGGCAGTCCTGCAAAACAGATAGAGCCATTTTTCAAACAACTTAGTAACGGGAGTTACATTTTAATAAGTGACCACAGCTGTTGTGGGATGGTGCCAGGGAAAGCTTATCTTGTGACTGTAACTTCCAGGGTCGTTTGCTGTATGCAAGTATTGTATCCACACAGCAATCCAGATACGGGGGCTGGGTTATGGCCTTCGTTGAATATCTCTTCTATTCGAATTGAAACTTTAAGCAGAATGAAGTCTATTTTTTTACAGACAACTGTGCCTCTAACGTCATCAAAAGAAACGTATGATCTGCAAATGGCAAGGACATCGGCAGAGATACATTCTCTTTTATCGACAAATTGCCCCGCGCATTTCGCAGAAATGTTAAGCCTAATCTTAAACATGTCTGATACCAGTGGCATCGCACATGTATTTAAGACAGTTTTTTTGGGACTGTTAGCACCCTTTGAAACAGTTCTGGGCATCGTCCCGAATTTTGTCCATTCTGTCTTTGGCGGCCTACCATTAATCTTGGGACTTGTGGCAGGAATTTTATTTTTGTTCCTTCTGCTCCGATATGGCAAGCCAATCCACAGACAAGACTCTAGCAACGATGGAAGAAACGATCCTAGCAATACGATACCGAGACCGTATCACTAAGGTCCTCGGATTGGCCCGGCTAAGAGATCTAACTACAACCTGGTTTCTTTCATTCAGACCAATCTGGCAGGATTGCATCTTACCTGTGCTTCGATGTCTGCTATGCGGAGAAGAATGCGTGTTAGACATCTGTCTTACACTACCATCAGCAGTACCAAAGGATATGGATACTTTGCTAGGTCCGGTAACGACTAATGCATCGTGTTGTCCCCAGCGGCTACCTATTCTGATGACGGCAATCGTTGAGACTTCACCACTACGAGTAGGTGGCGGTGAGGTACGAGAGGAAAGCAGCACCATACAGGTACATCCTTCTGTGAGCATTGCTGATCCAAACATCGATGATAGCAATCACGCTCCAAACTGCACAGTCGCAGCATTTTCGAACTTGGTCGAACTTTCACCTGATGTTGTAGACCATTTTTTTGCGAGTCTGTCTGATATGATGTTCTCTCCAGTCAACGAGAATAATTCTTAAAAAACAATGATCACACAGCGTTCCCTGAACTCTGAATTCAGCCTTCAGTTTTGATAAACAAAGCTACTGAAAAAAAATGTGAACTATTTTTTCCCCTGAAAACGAAATTATTTTTTCCATTTCCAAAATATTTACTTTTTTTGGCACAAGGTACTCTGCTTAAAGTAGATCTATTCTTAGAGAACAGAGCTTCTATTTTTAGGATACTAGAGACAATATTTTACCTCAGCCTCTAGCACATACAGCATTTTGTATAAATATGTGATGGAATGGTCTCGACCTTCTTTTCTGTATTCAGAGCCATTTCATGTGTAAATTTTCGCAAATCATTCAGCTAAATATATATATGCATTTTTATGAATGATGACACTGCTTGAAAAGCGTACAGTACCAATACTCATTTTCGTGTATTTACCATGTACCATTTCAAATGCGATAGGTATTTTGGGGTGGGTTGGAAAACACACATGCATTGTTACATGTTTATTATTGCTTAGTTTTTTTAGTAATGATGGACATTAATCCGTGGAGTGGGTGTTATACTTCTATCTAGGACCCTAATTCGATATTCCCGATTCATGCCGTTGTGCGGTCATAATCAATAATATCCCTACAAAGGCATAAGAATCATATCGATATTCAGTAATAGCCCATGCAGTCCAAAGCACAGCACGGCTACTCCCATCGACTCCTAGAAAGCACAACGCGTTCTTTAAACAAACCAAGCCTCCAGCAGCCCGGGAAATTCCCCCCCTGCTTTTGTTTTGATTTGAACAAGAACTCCTGGAGTCCAGCAAGAACTTTTAGTTCTTAGTGACGTCTTCTGTCCAACCTTACATCAAACCCGGCACCTTTCAGGTATAAAATACCAACAGTTGCCTTAAACAAACACGCGGTGGTTTGGAGCAGAGCGGCTATCTACTTGCCCGAGAGCCCAGCTGATGCGAGAGCCCACGGAAGCCGCCCCTCCCCTTTGACGTGCTGGAGAAGCTACTTTTTCTCACGCCGAGAAAATCCAGCTCCGGTGTTCCTGAGTCCCCCTTGCGGGTTGCTGGGAGATCGAGTCCTGAAGAACGAGATACCAGACCACCCACATTCTATTACTAAGGTACGGAGCTGACTAAACCTTTAAAGGGAATTCTTGAATCAGATCCTTGGCAAAAGCAATCTTAACCAACATAACTTAAACTGCTACTTACTTACTCCTTCCCAAGTATTAGGCCTAGGTCAGGTACATCGGGGTAGGCGTAGTTAGAAGCACCAGTTGAGTACGTTAGTCAATGGTTTTATGTATGTATATATATTTTTTCTATTTTAAGTATCATATGGCTAAGAAACCATATCTATGCTTTTACAGTATTATTTCGTAATACTACTTTTACTGTACGCACTTTACTTCATAATAAGTATTGCAATTGTGGCAATTCATTTCTCTTGCGTGAGAAAAAAGACTGCTCAATAAAATAACACCTTTTTATTGAAAACGCCCGTCTCTCTATTTCTCTGCACTCTGGTGAAACTAAGTATGCATGATTGACTGAGTGAAATAGCTGTCTATTGTTTTCACACGACTCTAGAGATACACTCTTTATTTTGAGGGAGCAAAGTTGTCATGTTTATGCGGTTGTCAGGAGCTGAATCTCTTCTTGTCTGAATCAGGGAAGTTAACCCCTCCCTATTCATTCGAGAAAGTTTCTAGTGACCTCTGAGCTAGCTGGCAAACCCAAATTAAGTCTAACATAGTCAGTAGAGACCTAGATGACCTCAGTCCTACTTTTACACTGCTGTTTATGTTATTCCAATGTGCAGAGCCTATTGGGAAAATAGGAACTACACTACATAAGATCCGGGCATATAACGTCTGAATGGAATTTGTGGTATGAGAATGATGAATGCACAGTCCTGACTCGTTCAGAAGCGGTCGCTCCACTACGCTCCCTGGCCACTTAAGTATCACTGCTCTTGTTTGCTCTCATCGCGCACTGCTTGATATTACATTCCCTGTGTTTAATTTAAAATCGTAAGCGGCGCTTTTAATCTCAAATCCTCTCTGCCTGATTTGAATCGCAGCGCTTCATTGCGATCATTGCTCACTGTTGTAACCGCATCTGCTGTGCCTGTGTAAAATCGTAAGCGTCGCTTTGTAGATCATATTCCCCTGTGCTTTAATGTATTCGTAGCGCTTCATTGCTCCCAGTGCTCATTGCTGTAACTACATTTGTTTGCTTGTCTAGAATCGCTCGCGTCACTGTGCATCATCTTTAATTTCTCTGCGCCTGGATTCAATCGTACTGCCCTATTGCCCATTTCCATCACTGTTTGGCTCGCACTGATCGGTATATTACTTTTTGACCAATCGTGCCGGTGCCACTACTGCCCATAGCGTTACTCCGCACCTCAATATCGTCCTGCTTTGGTGTTTGTTTATTTTGCGGCCATTTTGCTGTTGTTGTTCTGCCTCCTGGCCCGTCTCTACACCCCGCCCCCGCCTCCCAGCTGACCCTCCCTCCCACTCGTAGCTCTGGACTGTCCCGCCTGGTGAAGCGCTGTGACCGTCCTGACTCGTTCAGAAGCGGTCGCTCCACTACGCTCCCTGGCCACTTAAGTATCACTGCTCTTGTTTGCTCTCATCGCGCACTACTTGATATTGCATTTCCTGTGTTTAATTTAAAATCGTAAGCGGCGCTTTTAATCTCAAATCCTCTCTGCCTGATTTGAATTGCAGCGCTTCATTGCGATCAGTGCTCACTGTTGTAACCGCATCTGCTGTGCCTGTGTAAAATCGTAAGCGTCGCTTTGTAGATCATATTCCTCTGTGCTTTAATGTATTCGTAGCGCTTCATTGCTCCCAGTGCTCATTGCTGTAACTACATTTGTTTGCTTGTCTAGAATCGCTCGCGTCACTGTGCATCATCTTTAATTTCTCTGCGCCTGGATTAAATCGTACTGCCCTATTGCCCATTTCCATCACTGTTTGGCTCGCACTGATCGGTATATTACTTTTTGACCGATCGTGCCGGTGCCACTACTGCCCATAGCGTTACTCCGCACCCCAATATCGTCCTGCTTTGGTGTTTGTTTATTTTGCGGCCATTTTGCTGTTGTTGTTCTGCCTCCTGGCCTGTCTCTACACCCCGCCCCCCGCCTCCCAGCTGACCCTCCCTCGCCCCTCCCCCTCCACTATCCACATATGACAGATGCATTTCCGCGCAGCGTTCACGCGCAGCGGTCGCGCCGAAGGTGTGCCAAAGGTAAGCCCGTCCGCGCCTGGACCGCGCCCAGCGCCAGACCCCCTGGCCCCCGCATTATCCACCAAGCCCGCATAACATATGATGCCAACACCCTCCTAGCCCTTAACCCTGGACGCACACCACAATGCTACGAAGCTGCCCCAGGACGTACCCACGGTCCATTCACCTGCCAATCCTGCAAGTTCGCCTGCATCAAGACCCACACCAATTCCACTAACTCCAAACACAGCCCAGACTCTAACCACCTGAAGTGCATCCTGCTGAACACCCGCTCGGTCCACAGACACGCCACTGAACTCTGGGACCTACTCGACACTGCCTCACCGGACATCGCCTTCCTTACAGAAACCTGGATGAACGCATCATCAACAGCCGACATCGCCATAGCCATCCCGGAAGCTTACAAGATCATCCGAAAAGACCTCACCAACCAAACAGGAGGAGGCATCGCCATCGTCCATAAGAACACCATCAAAATCACGACCAGCTTTGACGATAACCTTGCAACCACCGAACACCTCCACTTCCAGATCCACACCGACCCCAGGACCACACTTAGAGGCACCCTCATCTACAGGCCACCAGGAACCCGCACACAATTCAGCGAAGACATCACTGAATTCATCAGCCCACATGCCCTCGCCTCCGAGAACTACATTCTACTGGGAGACTTCAACTTCCACCCGGAAAATAAAAACGACAGCAACACCACCACCCTTCTGGACAACCTGGCCAATCTCGGACTCAAACAACTTGTTGACACCCCCACCCATGTAGCCGGACATACGCTCGACCCAATCTTCACCTCCAGCAAACACATCTCCTTCGATCGCACCACAACTCTCCATTGGACGGACCATAGTTGTGTTCACTTCAGCAACAAAACTACCTCGACCCACAACCCCCACAACCTATTCCGCGAAGAAACTGGAACAAAATCACCACCGACCAACTCCTCACATCGCTCAACCAAAACCCTCCCGCCCTCTCATCGGACCCAAACCAAGCTGCCACCAAACTCAAACAATGGATCACTGACAACGTTGAAGAATTAGCACCCTTGAAAAACCACCAAACCAAACAGGGTAGCAAAAAGGCCCCCTGGTTCAACGATGACCTTAAGAAATCCAAGAAACTGTGCCGCACTCTCGAGAAAACATGGAGAAAAAACCCAACCACTGACAACCTGACCACCTTCAAGACAGCCACCTGCAAACACCACCAAATGATCCAATCCACCAAGAAATCAGCACTCAAGGATCGACTCGACAACAACGCCCGTAACAGCAAGGAACTATTCAACATTGTCAAAGAATTTACCAACCCCACCGCAGCCTCAAACAACATTACTCCCTCCCAAGACCTCTGCGATTCGTTATCCTCCTTCTTCTACAACAAAATCGCCGACATACATAACAGCTTTGAGAACATTCCCAAAGAACAATCCACTCCACCCACCTCCGAACCTAAACCGCCCTCTAACAACCTTAGCGCCTGGAACCCAATCACCACTGAAGACACCACCCGCCTAATTAACTCCATTCATTCAGGTTCGCCAACCGATCCCTGTCCCCACCACATCTTTAACAAAGCAGACTCCATCATCGCACCCCATCTCCGTGATCTCATCAACTGTTCCTTCAACTCCGCTACCTTCCCAGAAAGCTGGAAACACGCCGAACTCAGCGCCCTCCTGAAGAAACCCACAGCAGACCCCTCTGAACTTAAGAACTACCGCCCCATCTCCCTCCTCCCATTCCCTGCCAAAGTCATTGAGAAAGCCGTCAATAGCCAGCTCGCCGCCTTCCTTGAATCCAACAACTCCCTCGACACCTCACAGTCCGGCTTTTGAGCCAAACACAGCACCGAAACCACCCTCATTGCAGCGACAGACGATATCCGAACACTACTGGACAACGGAGAAACAGTTGCCCTCATCCTACTCGACCTCTCCGCCGCCTTCGACACAGTCTGTCATAGCACCCTCATACAACGCCTCAGCAACATCGGCATACAAGGAAAAGCCTTGGACTGGATCATCTCGTTCCTCGCCGGGAGAACCCAGAGAGTCCAACTTCCCCCATTCAAATCAGAGGCCACCGAAGTCATCTGCGGAGTACCACAAGGATCATCGCTCAGTCCCACCCTCTTCAACGTTTACATGAGTCCACTCGCATCCATCGTGCGACAACACAACCTTAACATCATCTCTTACGCCGACGACACCCACCTGATCCTTTCCCTCACCAAAGACCCTAACACCGCCAAAACCAATCTTCACGAAGGCATGAAAAAAGTAGCCGAATGGATGAAAAACAGCCGCCTAAAACTTAACTCAGACAAAACGGAAGTCCTCATCCTCGGATCATCCCCCTCTGCCTGGGACGACTCATGGTGGCCATCGGCCCTGGGCACAGCACCCATACACACAGGCCACGCACGTAACCTGGGCTTCATCCTAGACTCCTCCCTCTCGATGACCAGATAAGTCAACGCCGTCTCATCCTCCTGCTTCAACATACTTTGTATGCTCAAAAAAATCTTCCGTTGGATCCCCTCCGAGACAAGAAAGACTGTCACCCACGCACTGGTCACTAGCCGACTGGAATATGGAAACACCCTCTACGCCGGAATCACAGCCAAATTACAGAAAAAACTCCAACGCATCCAAAACGCATCAGCCAGACTCATATTGGACATCCCTCGCCAAGACCACATTACTGGTCACCTGAAAGACCTCCACTGGCTTCCCGTCAACAAGAGAATAACGTTCCGTCTCCTCACCCACGCACACAAGGCCCTCTACAAACTGGGACCCGAATGCCTCAACACACGACTGTCCTTCTACACTCCCACCTGCCAACTAAGATCCTCCAATCAAGCCCTCGCCTCAGTTCGGCGCATCCATAGATCCACCATGGGAGGAAGATCCTTCTCCTACTTGGCGGCCAAGACCTGGAATTCTCTCCCTACTCACCTCCGCCTTACACAGAACCACATTCCCTTCAGAAAGGAACTTAAAACCTGGCTATTCGATAAATAATGCACCCCCTCCCCCAAGCGCCTTGAGACCCTCTGGGTGAGTAGTGCGCTATACAAATTCTTGAACTTGATAGTTGGCAGTCAGATGCGCAACTAGAGTGAAATTTTTTTTTGGGGGGGGTGGCTAATTCTTCTTTAAACTGTGCTTGTGCAATAGGTGATAATTGGTACGCTGACCCATGGAGCCAAATATGAATGTCTGATTTGTTGCATGTCAGCCTGGCAGAAAGGTTTAGGCCAGAATCGCAGAAAGACATCGTTGAAGAATGCACCAGAGTGACATTTCAGACCTGCGTTCGCTTCTACGGCAGAGTCAGGAAGGACATGCTAGTCCTACAAAGGAGCACACCCGACCTACAAAAAACCTAGACAGAATCAGCCTTAACCACGCACATGCGTGGTTAAGGCTGAGTCGTTGTTCGGGCAAGTCGTTGTTTGGCTTGCGTGACTCCGGATCTCGTTGTTCCGGAGTCGTTGCTCGGGATATTCCCCTTTATTGTACACACTCAGGCAAGAGAGGATTTCACACACTCAAACACTGAACTCTGACCAATTTGTTTTGTAAAAATATTATTTTATTTTATTTTATTTCAAGAGCCAAGCCAGACCTTGTGCAGGTAAGTGAAATAATACTTTGCAGGAATAACACAGTTGAATGCAGTTGTATGTAATTGATTTGGATACAGATAGGTTAATTATTCAGAAACAATTGAAATTACTTTGCAGTTACTGTCTGAATACTTACTAGATTACTTTTTCTACTCATTGGGATATGCCTAGATGTCACACTGGGACATTTCCTAAATAAAAGGTAAGTAAAGCAGTTTTTGTGAGTACACAGTTCTTAAGGTTTCATACAATTTTCCTGCTCCACACTTAAAACATTTTTCACAGAAAAGCCGCCAGTATAATCCTAATCCTATGGGGGAGGAAATTAACTTATCGGTTTACAGGTAAGTACTTAGGTTTGGGAGTTGGTTTTCTGGGGTTAGAACAAGGGTCCCCCCAGGGTCAAGGATGCACTCCTAGAGAACCCTCAGCCGGCACCAGGGTGGCCGGGTGCAGAGTGCTGATTCCCAATGTTATCCAATGAGGGATATCGGGCCCGTGGCTTGGCAGTTCTGGCTGGACTGTTACCATAAGGAACAAGGTCAAGACTGATTTTCATATGACTGAATCTGAACTGGGGTGACGAAGTGAGCTAAAGAACGATGATGGATTCAACCCAGATCTGTGACTGGGGGTGAATGTCTGAAAAGTTTCAGAACTTTGTCAATCATTTCCTTGTGTTTGCTTTGTTTGCTTTAAGTTGACAGGGTATACCCAGACATGGGTCCAATGCTCACTTTGCCACTGGACTTAAGCTAGCCTGGCTGATGAGAATTGTTAACCCAAAACTGGTCCCAGGATGCTTGTATCCAGTCCAGGAAAGACCTGGCTTGGCAATTCAGGCTGGACTGTTCCCACGAGGAACAGGGTTAAGACTGATTTGCATATGCTGGGTCTGAACTGGGGGGGGGGATGCAAAGTGAGCTAAAGAACGATGATGGATTCAACCCAGTTCTGTGACTTGGGGTGAGTGTCTAAAAAGTTTCAGCGCTCCATCCATCATCTCCTTGTGTTTGCTTTGTTTTCCCTAAGTTGGCAGGGTATGACCAGACGTGGGTACATTGCTCACTTTGCTACTGGATTCAAGCTCACCTGGCTGATGAGGAGTGTTACCCCAAAACTGGTCCCAGGATGATTGTTTCCAGTCCAGGGAAGACCTGGCTTGGCAATTCAGGCTGGAATGTTCACATGAGGAATAGGGTCAAGGCTGATTTGCATATACTGGGTCTGAACTGGTGGAGGGGGGGGCGCAGTGAGCTAAAGAACGATGATGGATTCAACCCACATCTGTGACTTGGGGTGAGTGTCTGAAAAGTTTCAGCTCTCCATCCATCATCCCCTTGTGTTTGCTTTGTTTTCCCTAAGTTGGCAGGATATGCCCAGACGTGGGTACATTGCTCACTTTGCCACTGGACTTAAGCTAGCCTGGCTGATGAGGATTGTTAACCCGAAACTGGTCCCAGGATGCTTGTTTCCAGTCCAGGAAAGACCTGGCTTGGCAGTTCGGGCTGGAATGTTCCCACGAGGAACAGGGTCAAGACTGATTTGCATATGGCTGGGTCTGAACTGGGGTGGCAAAGTGAGCTAAAGAACGATGATAGATTCAACCTAGATTTGTGGCAGGGGTGTGTGTCTAAAAAGTTTCAGTGCTCCGTCCATCATCTCCTGGTGTTTGCCTTGTTTGCCCTAAGTTAGCAGGATATGCCCGGACGTGCTTCCCTTGCTCACTTTGCCACTGGATTCAAGCTACCCTGGCTAATGAGGGGTGTTACCCCAAAACTGGACCCAGGATGATTGTTTCCCGTCCAGGGAAGACCTGGCTCTGCAGTTTGGGCTGGACTGTTCCTATGGGGAACAGGGTCAAGACTGATTTGCATATGGCAAAAAAGAGGGACTTTCCTGGCACCCAAATGCAGCTGGGCATGGGCAACCTGACCAATCCATGGCCCTCTGGTGCAGCCATCAACCCCCATGCATTCTCATATTTAGAAAGGCTTGCTGAAGTAGCATACAAGAAGGATTATCCATGGGGTATGGATGATAGCTGCAGTGGACATCACCAGCCCTTCTCTAGAGACAGTGGGGACTTTACCCTGGCTTGTGCCATTGGCTTAAAACCAATTCCATCTTGAGCTTGCCTGCTATCATAATCCTGAATGCCAAGTTTGTCCACTTCAATCAATCAAACTTATTTTATTCGATTAAGACAAAGTTAATCAAAAAAGTACAAGTATACATCACAGATAAAAAAGTTCAGATTAAAACTGGAAAGAAGCATTTCATAAATGTTAGCCAATACACAATTTCCTCGTTTTCAAACACACGCATAAAAAGGAGGCAACAGTATTACAAGTCAAAGGATCAGACACCATACGTAAAAAATGCAAGGCCAGGCGACATTGTCTAAAATTGTGCGTACGTAAAAGCGGAATTAGAAACCTTTGCCTTTGTTTACAATAACATTTACAGAAGAAGAAAATGTGCAAATCAGATTGTTGCGAAGTGTCATCACATGGGCAACACATGAGTTCTTTTGGGCAAAGATACCAGCAGAATGGCCCAACATGCAGGTAATAAAGTTAAGCCGAAATCTTAACGGAATAAACCTGTTCCGTGGGGCTGTTACAAATTCCAAATAGAAAGATAAACCCTTGTTAGAACTGGGGGTCTCTAGTTGGCAGAGGTAGGTACCACTGTCCAAATAGGGACCCTTGATTCTAGTCAGGGTAAGGAGGAAACCCTCTGAGATAACCCCTGCTCACCCTCTAGGTAGCTTGGCACGAGCAGTTAAGGCTATTCAGGAGGCAATGTGTAAAGTATGTGTACCAACACTCACAGTAACACAGTGAAAACACCACAAACTGACTCCACAACAGTTTAGAAAAATAAAGGTATTTAATCTAAACTACACAAGACCAAAACGACAAAAATCCAACATACACAGTTCAAGGATATGGTTTCAAAAGAGTTCTTAAGGTTGTAATGTAAGTTCTTTAGGTTGCGATAAAATAATCCACAGATGCGTGAAAAGTTCACAGTTGGGTCACGTTTACTCACAGTACCTTTTAGTTGCGACAAAGTTCCAAAAGCAGAAGCTGGTGCGGTGGAAAACAAGCGATGCGTTGCTCCTGAGACCCTGGGGAGGCGATGCGACAGCCCCGCTGCAGCAGCGGGCGTGTTGCGACGAATCCGGTCTGTATGGGGAGGAAGGCCACTTGTATGGATTCCTTTGCGTAGGTTCCGTAGGAAGTTTGTTCTCGCAAAGGCACGATGCGACGATCTCTGGAGTTGCGACGATCTCCGGGGCGACGATGCGCAAACCAGCAGTGATCTTCTCTCTCACAGTTCCTCGATGCGATGGCTCCTGCGATGACACTCGCAGTGGCGTGATGCGGTCCGCGAGCAAGCAGTGCGGCGATCTCACCCAGCGACAACACTCACAGCGATGTTAGACTTTCCCGCACCGGTCTGGTGCGTCCCGCAAACGAAGGATGCGACGGCTCTTGCAGTGGCAACAGGCGCTGCGACAATCTCGGCCTTCGTAGCGGCGGGAATTTCCTCGCACTGTCGGGGATGCGCTCCGCAGCGAGCGATGCGATAACTTTTCAATTGCAAAAAGTCTCTCAAGCTTAGTTTCAAGCTTCCCAGCACAGGTACAACTTCCAGAGGCCCCACAACTGGATCAAGCACTCTAGGAAGGACAGAACTCTCTCAGCAGAGTTCAGGGAAGTTGGGGGTGAAGTCCTTTTGTTCCTGGGACTTCAGAACAGGGAGCCAGCTCTTCTCAGGCCCTTGGAGATTCCTTCAAGACAGGGGACACAGCACAACAGCAAAGTCCTTCCCCTCTCCTTGGCAGCAAAGCAACAGGTCAGTCCAGCAGAGCAACAGCAGGACAGTTTTCCTTCTTCAGATTCAGCTTTCTCCTTGGCAGAGGTTCCTTCTTGATTCCAGGATGATCTAATGTTCTGTTGTCAGGGGTCCTGTACTTATATCCCTTAAAGTCTTTGTTCTCTTTGTGCATGTGGGCCCTGAGCCCGGTCTGAACCAGTTCTGGGTGTTTCTTGAGTAATTTGTTTTCCTGGCTTCTCCTTTCCTTTCAGAGTGAGGGGCAGGGTCGTCAGACGCCCAGCAGGAGGTGGAGCCAGCATTGTGGCAGGCAGGCACAGCCCTATTCAGGCCCAGGTGCTAACTCCTCCCACCACTCAGGTTGCAAATGCAGTCATTCAGCCTAGGGCTGACTCAGCCAGCCTCCCGGGGAATCCCCAGCCCCTGTCACTCTCAAACCAGACAGTCAATACACAAACAGGCCAAGGCACACAGAAGGG
The DNA here is from genome assembly GCF_964263255.1 of Lissotriton vulgaris. NCBI lineage: Eukaryota > Metazoa > Chordata > Amphibia > Caudata > Salamandridae > Lissotriton > Lissotriton vulgaris. The sequence goes on from NC_141696.1 coordinate 1,178,376,149, forward strand.
TCAGACAAGAGAACAGCAACTTTCTAAAAGTGCTGTTCTCAAACACAGGATTTAAAAACAACCTTTCCTAAAAGATGTGTTATTAAATTCTGATTTCAGGGATACTAGACTCTTTTGTCCTATATTGTTCCTATGGGAAGAAATCCTGGTAGCCACTGTAGCCGGCATCCCCATGTTAACCTATGGAGCAAGATAGCCTTACAATAGTGAAAAACGAAAATGGCTGCCTTTCACTACCAGAGCATGTCACCTGCACCAGTACATGCTCTACCTTTCACATACACTGCACCCTGCCCAGGGGGGGTACCTTGGGCCTTCCATAGGGGTGACTAATGTGCACAAAAAGGGAAGGGGTAGGCCTGATCAGTGGGGACACTGACCAGGAGGACACAGCAGTTCCTAGACTGCACACAGGCACTGCAGTGGAAGGCCCGAGACACCATTTTAGAGCTACTCATGTGGGTGGCACAATCAGTGCCGCAGGCCCACTAGTAGCATTTGTCATCACCAGCCCTGGCACACCCCGTGCACTTTACTAGGGACTTTGTGGTGATACAAATATGCCAAACGGGTATATCTAATCATGATAACAATTTACATAGGGAGCACTTATACTCTGGCACTGATCAGCAGTGGCAGAGTGTCCAAAGCATCTAAACCAGCAAAACGAAATCCAGCACAGCATCAAAAATACAGGAGGTAGAGGTAAAAAGATAGGTGGAAACCACGCCAAAGATGCCAGGTCTAACAACCCTCAATCTGCAATGGACCTTCAATATATTCTTTGACTGTAGATTTATTACGGTAGACAGTCAATGTCCCATCTTTAGCAGTGGTTATTAAGCGGGCCTTTAATGCTTTTTTAGAGACAGAGGCACATTTTTCTGGGGATACAAATAAGCTTCTGAGATCAAGAGTATATAAAGTATCTTTCACATACTTTAACCATAAAATATTATCCCTATGCTCGAGGGATAAGCAATCCCGTATTATTTGTTGCTTAAGTTACACTGTGTCTCTACACCATACTGAGTTCCATAAAAGAATAGGTGCAACATTTATCCAATCAGTTATGTAAGTGATGCCTAATTCTTCATGTAGATTAAAATTAGAACAACCAATTGGGAGACTCATCATTGATTTCCAAAACAAATCCTCTGTTGTTTGTATCCTCTTTACTGTAACATGGACCCACACCCCTCCACCATACGTAGCTATTGTCCTAGATTTCTCCCCATAAACCTTTCTTAAAAAATCTAGGTTTCTCGTTCCCAGCTTATTTGAAAATGAGCGTATTGCATTTGTACTTTTCTCCAACAAGACCACACGATTCACTACCATATTCCTCTAAGAGGTCTGAGAATCAAGCGTGACTCCTAGATATGAGAAGGACTCTGTTTGTGTCACTTTACGTTTTGAGATAAAAAAAAGAAGGAGGTTTGCTCAGCTTTGGCCCTGTAATTAAAACAAATGACTTAGATTAATTTGTCTGGAGATCAAGGCCTTTCATAAATCCACATAGGTATTTAACAATTTTTGTAGGATTTTTCTTGTTCGTGCAATTAAAACTGCATTGTCTGCATATAATAAAATTGGCATATGCAACTTTCCTATTCTTGGCACATCTATATTTGAATCTAACAATTTAGACTCTCTCCCGTTAGTATAAGCGAGAATAAAAAAGGGGCGAGAACGCACACTTGGCGAACTCCTCTTTTTACAGGAAACCCCCTAGTACATTTTACCTGTGACCCATACATGACACATGCTTCAGCTCTTGAATAGAATCGTCTAATGAATTTGATCACTGCCTGATCTACCCCATTTCCCTCATAATTCTCCACAGCTGTGGATGAGACACATAATCAAAAGCCGCGCTAAGATCGATAAAGGCTAGATATAAATTTCCCTGCTTTGCGTAGGTATACTTTGCTATGAACAAACTCAAATTCAGGCATTGATCTTGAGTGCCTCTCCCTTTTCTGAAACCGTATTGTGCTGGTATCAAAATCTTATGAGTCAAAGCCCACGTCTCAAGTCGATTCAATACCCATCAATTTTACTGTGCTATCTAAGAGAGAAATAGGTCTAAAGTTCCTAGGGTCTTGCTTATCTCCTTTTTTCAAAATTGGTACTAAAATGGCCTTAAACCAAGAGGCAGGAGGTCCCTCTCTTGCTAAAGAGTTAAAAATATTAGTAAGCAGAGGACTCCATAAATCAGGGCAATCTGTAAAAAAGTCTATTGGAGCGCCATCAAAACCTATGCTTTATTACTTGTACATTGCTACATTCCAAGCATACTTCCCCTATATTAATAGTAAGAATAGTGCTAGAGGATGGGATCAGCTCTACATCCATTAGCTCAGCGTTTACAGGTGGGGCATTAAAAATATTACTGAAGTGCGCCACCCAAGAGTCCTCGTCCACATGCGTATCCAAATTCGGCTCAGAGTTTGATTTTAAAAATGGGGCGTTTAATCGTTAACCAAAAATCCCTTACATTATTTGTGATGGATGCAACCAATAATTTATCCCAAGTTTCAATTTCTTTAACCTGCTCTTCCTCGCCACCGTGTAAGTTAAGCGGGCCTGCTTTACAAATTGGAGGTTTTTAGGTACGGTCTTAAGTAATCGGCGTAGGCTAAAATGTGCTTTAGTGCAATCACGATCGAACCACTAGGGTCCCTTAGGTTTGCATTTCCATTTTAAGGGAGATTCCTTTTTACTTCTCGCAAAATAGTTTCAAAAGCCTTAGTGATGGACCCTGGGTCCTGATTTGAGTCAAGACATATTTCTCTTTCTTTCATTGAGTTTGAAACTACATGAGGAATAACAACAGCCTTATCAATATTCCCCCACTTCAATGTTATCCCATTCTTTTTCGCTATATAGGGTTTCATATGTGACAAAGTGGAGCCAAAAATACCCGTGCAGTTCACATGCCATGTTATAGCTGCATGGTCACTGAAGCCCAGGAATTCAACTTTCCTGTTGTTGAGCTTTTCACCCAGTCTAGCTGAGGCTATTATAACATCAATTGAGGAACAACATGTAGAGGAGCAAAAGGTATTTAGCGGAAGACCTGTTGATTCAGATCGTGGGTTCATGATCTCCAAATCTTTTAGAAAAATGCATTTCCCATGAGCGTTATGAGAAAAATGCATATTTGATTCTCCATCTTCATCTACAAATCCACACATTGGGGTTAATGCAGCAGGACAATGATGTACGTTAAAGTCTCCTATCCAAAAAACCATTGGTTCCTTTGTGCTTAGCCCTATTATCTTATTCATATATTCCTCCACTATTGCAACAACTTTAAACATTTCACTTCCAAATGAGTTATTATAAAAATTAATCAATAATATAGTATTGCCATCAGACCCTTTAGAGGGAAACATATTAAAACATTGACAATCATTATGAGAAGGTAAAACTTCAAATTTCAAAGTGTTCTTTAAAAAATTTGTAGTGAAGCCTGAACCTAGTTGTGTTCCCAGTTATGTTAGCATGAGCTTATTAGAAGTTTGAACGCCATTTTATATTTCTGCCGCTTTTGCACACAACACTACATATAATTGTTGTTGTAAGTTAGGCTACATGAAATGCTTTACATGAGAAGAGCTTGTCTTCGACATCCCTAGACTTGCATCGTGGCCTTAGTCTGCACAGTGAGTGCTGAAGCCATCAAGGTTATCATAACATAGAAACTGTTTTTCGTACTGATCGGCTAACAGTCTTAGACACAACAAATGGGAGCTGCAGGCCAGCCGAGATCCTGGCGCCTTTATTATCACACTGCAGTCATGATTTTAGACACTTGGAAGATTTTCGGTTTCCAGTGATGCAGAGAGCCTTGGCTGATCCTGATGTGATACACTCTTGCTGAGCTGAGAGGTAATGGGGTCCCCCAAGCAAGCCTAAGAGACCTTCTTTAGTTTATAAGACTTACTGGCAGATGCATCAAAGAAAATACCGGGAGCAAACGGGCAGATTCTCAGAATCTGTCCGTTTGCTCCCGGTATTTTTGCATTTGGGATGCATCATCCCAAATGCAGAAATCGCAATTTAAGGAATCTCTAAATAGCGATTCCTTAAATTGCTCTTGCATTTAAGGAATCCCAAAATGAGATTCCTTAAATGCAATGCATGAAACCCAAAAAAATAGCGAATTCGCTAATAGGGAGAGCAAATTACCATGAAGTTGAACTTCGTGGTAATTTGCTAAAACTTTGAAAAATGCACTTTTGTGCACTTTTCAAGTTACATGTTGCGCACACACATGCCCTTAGGGCATGTGTGTGTGTAACATTTGTGCGCAGGTCCATTTCAGGGGTGCAACAGGGTGTCCTTTGGACACCCTGGCACCCTTGAAATAGCAAAACATTAGCGATTCGGTAATAGCTAATCGCTAATAAGGAATGGCTTTCCCATTCATTCCTATGGGCCTTTAGGCCCATAGGAATGAATGGGAAAGCCATTCCTTATTAGCGATTAGCTATTACCGAATCGCTAATAAGGAATATGTAGGAATCGCTAATAACATTGCGATTCCTACATGCATCCCGTTTTGCGAGTCTTTAATAGCGATTCCTTAAAATTCGCTATTAAGGACTCGCAAAAGAGGACAATGATGCATCTGCCAGATAGTTCCTAGCTAGGGAGGGTGATTCACTAGGCGCTATTGTACCTGTTTTCATCATCATAGTAATATGATTTCGCCTTTTGTGTAATATGTCTGCTTATGTTAGCAAAGATACTGCACCTTAGAGAACGTCGTTAAAGTAAATATTTTAACTTTACCCTTGTCTCTTTTTTACTCCTGTTGTGGACTGGTATGAGAGTATAACAAAAGAGTGTTCTTACATCCCACCATTCCTGAGCTTATCCTAGGTCGCATGTTCTGGGTTGTCTAATCATTGGTTGCTTTGCTATAGGACGAAGAGCTAATGTGACAATGATGCTAGCTGGTTGGGGTTTTCTAGGCACTAGGGTGAGTTTTTGGTACACCACATTTCACTGAGGTCCTGGGTCTCTGTGCACAGTTCTGTGTAGGAGCAGAATCCTTGCGATATGGCACACCTAACGTTGTGGTCTTATAGTGAGACTCTCGAGTAGTGCTTGTATCAGTCCACGACCCCCTCACTATTGTTTCCGGTTGACAGTGGTGACGGATAAATCTACCTATAATTAAATAGGTCTTTTCAAGCTTGATACATTATAAACGGTTTCTGTTTGAATTGCTACCCAGTTGTGCTTTATTACATTGCATTGTTCTCTTTTCTTTCTGTGTCATAATGGCAGTTGATATCCCAGTGTACAGTTGTTTGGCTGTACGCAATCATTTGCAGGGTTTCACCGTTGACCTAGAAGGCATGGCAGTGGTTTTTGTAGTAGAGGCAGACGCAGCACACCCATTTGAGCTTTTCTACTCGTGGGTTACGTGTCCTGCGGTTAATGCAGACACTAATGTGTTTCATACTTACACTCCCACTGCCCTGCCTGCGGAGTACACTCCTAATAGGACACAGGAGGTTCCGATTTCTGCTTGGCAGCACCGCGTTTGGTTTGATGGCGCCCTTTCCCACCCTCTTACACCAATTAGGTTAGGTCCTTTGTCCATTCCAGCCTCTTCTTGCCTGTTTTGGCTGTATTTACCCTGCACCCACGTGCAGGGAAATGTCCCTTACTTGAATTGAGGCCCCTTTATGTCTCTGCAGTAGCGGTTATTAGGGCTTTGGTTCATTATATTTCCCGCAACATTCCAGGTAGGGGTCCTGGCGTTTCGGCGCATCCAGTTGGGCTGAACGGGTTGAAGCTTAGTCCTATCATGGTTAATGCGGTTGTGGGCAAGCGTCCTCAAGATAAGGATGAAATGCCTTTCTGGCTTGCCGAGAAGTTTGACCAACTGGAGGCAGTATTTCCCAATACTACTCCTGTGGACAAACACAGGATTCTGACAATTAGTTTGCAGAAAGACAAGTGCCTGAAGTGACTGACTGTACTACATGGGGTATGATTTTTGCGGCAGTCTATAAGAGATGCTTCAGCACCCCGTCAATGTCTGTCCTTCCCTCTGTCATTAGGCATGTTCAGGATGAGCATGGGCCGAAGGCGGCTGTTGAATTGGGAATGAGACTCGTGGGAGTGTTTGACGTAGTTTCTGAACTTGTCCTTGCTAACGTTAAGGGAGATGCAGTAAGCTTCTAGGTGTCGAATGCTTTTGTGATGTCCCCGATGCAGAGAAACCCCGTCAGTTACCGAGAATTATCACGGCGGCTTATAAAACCGTTGGCCGTAATAGTCTAGTTGTTAAGCCTTTTGCCAAGATAGCGCAATAGCAAACGCAGGCGGCGAAGTCTGACAAAGATGATCGCCCCAAGGGTCCTAAACAGACTTGGACCAACAATAAAAAACAGGGGAAAAAACAACAGAAACAGGGGTATCATTCCTCCTCGCCAGTACCTGTTGCATCATAGAGGAAGTGTGTTGCCACTGCCGCTGTTCGCCGTCAGAGGGTGTTGTCACATCAAAGGAGAAACGTGTCGCAGGGCTGTCGCATCATTGGGGAAGCGTGTCCCAGGGCCTGTCGCTGCTTGGAAAACTACCAAATTTGCCGCACAGCCGTCTGGCGTGCACTCATCGCATCCACGTTGTCGCATTGCAGTAAAGTCGCTATTGTTTCACACCGCACCGTATCATCGCAACACAATGCATCGAGGCGCCATCTTGACGCATCGGCGCGCAGCAAGAATCAACGCATCGCCTTCTCTGCACCCCTTTTGTTTTTGTGTTACGCATCCCAGGTACTTTAAAACTAAAGTGTCGAATTTATCATCTACAAGTTTATTTTTGCAACAACCCTTTTTAAAGACATTCTACTGAGTTTCTGTATGTTGGATTTGTTGTCTTTTTGGTCTTGTTTAGTTTAGATAAAGATATTTTATTTTTCTAAACTGGTTTGGTGTCCATTTGTGGTGTTTTCACTGTGTTACTGAGAGTGTTGGTACAAATACTTTACACATTGCCTTTGGGATTAGCCTGTCTGCTCATGCTAAGCTACCAAGGGGGTGAGCAGGGGTTATCTAAAGTGTGTATCCCCGTTGCCCTGACTAGAAGAAGGGCTCCCTATTTGGTCAAAGGTACCTACTTCTGCCAACTAGAGAACCCCATCCAGTGCTTAATTTGTAAAAAAAAATGCCAGGCCTCTATTGAGCAAGACATTTCCTCTTGCACTGCCCATTGCTGCATAAGTAATAAGTCACACTCCTACAAGTATGAGAATTCTGACAATTTTAGGCCCCCAAAGTTAATAGAATGGCTTTGGCAGCAGGTATTGCTCATTCTTAATGTATACTGAATTAATAAACAACAGTTGTTGTGCTCATCTCTGAATTTAATAAAACAGATCAACTGTGTGGCAGACTGTCATAGGTGCTGGTGCTGACAATTAAGTGCTGGTGCTGAGCACCGGAAACCATCTGCTCAAATTAAGCACTGGAAATTCCAAGGCTCTACGGAAACACACTTGCCGCGAGTCACCAAAGGTATAACCTCTGGGGCTCTGATTATGATTTGCATGCTATTGAAGAGGATTTACTGCACAGTAATTTACTTGCGGCATAATTGCCCTTGTACAGTGGGTGGAGTAGGGAAGTAAAAGGAAGGTTTTTTCTACCTGGCGGAAGCATTGTATTCTTACTCCATTAAAAAAAAGCACAATAAAACTTGGCTCTGCTGCAGCCAAAGACTCAGGTAGTTTTCCAGATGGTTTTACCTGCCGGAGAAATTGGGTTCTTCCGCAACCAGTAAAACCAAGAAAAACGTAAACAGTAGTAATCAGGCAGAGCTAAATTCATACATAAAACGATGGATCAATTTTGCTCGCTTGAGTGTTAATTGGACCCAGGATGATGTCATACTCTCAGCAGCACTGAGTGATTGGCCTTTGTGATTAATCAACAGTTGCCCCTTAGTTTTGAAGAACTGATTCAGTTGTTTGATGAAGGAAACTTGTTGAGGAAAGGAAGTCATCTAGGAAGGTAGCCCAGGGCAGATCCTGCAGATGTGATTGCTGAAATTGCCTGATTGAATATTGAGTGAATGCAGTTGAAAAGTGCAAAAAAAGAGTGAATACAGTTAAAAAGTTCACAGATGTTCTTCTCTGCTGGTGAACTGAACTACACAAGACGTGTTTCCACTCCACAGTGGAACTTTGTGTGCTCACCATTTGCTTAATCGCACAGACATCCTTGCACCATCTCTTCTCCAGGCATGATGTCATCTTGAGGCCACAGAGTAAATCCTGGGTTCAAAGGAAGTGTTTATTTCAAGTAACATCTGTTTCTGGAGCATGCCACTGTCTGGAGACTGCAATCAACCCCCCAAGCACTGTAGACACATGCATCACAAATAGGTCCCTTCTACAGTGGACATTGGTAGGTGGACACAGCAGCGGCAGCTCCTACATAATGGCATAGGAGCGTCACCCCACCTGCCGGCGGCTGAAAAAATGAAAAATAAAACAATAATGAACCTTTGTTTATCATTGTTTAAGTTTTCTCGCGGAGCCGAGGCTTGGGGGAGGGGCCAGGGTGATGACAGGCTGGAGAGGGTGTATTGGGCACTGCTACTCAAAGTTCATTTTAAAGCACTCTGTATCACACATGAGATGCTTACAGGCATCGGCCCAGGAATCCTGAGTGATCTATGCGCCCATTTGGTACCTTCACGAGCGCTGTGCTCGGCGGATCTGCTACTTGCAAGAATTCCACGAATGCAAAGGACCAGATCAGGTGGTTGATCTTTCAAATGGCCGGCTTCCGCTTAATGGAACTCCCTCCCTCTACATATCCATAGCAATCCTGATCACCAGGCCTTCAGAAGGCTGGTAAAGACCTGGCTTTTCTCCCACTGCTAATTCTCTGCCTTGCTTCCTTACGCTGTGCTCTGCTTCAGTGCTCGGTCGCCTCATTGCTGGGGCAGCCATGCGCTATACAAGTATTCTAATCTAATCTAATCATGGCATGCGCACTGAAGCTCTCTTCAACCCCAGGTGCGTTGCCAGGATGGAGAGAGAAGGCACAGGCTCCCAGTCTAACTGAAAGCACAAAACATCAGCATTCAGGCCAATTGTGATGCTGCTTTCAGCAGCATGAAAGCAGCAACAGGATTGGCCGCAGTGCACTCTGGGAGTTTGTGCCTGAAAAAGCAAGGGGGGCGATGTGGCAAGCAGGTGTTTTAAAAAAAAATATTATTATTATTCCCACCTGTTCTCCACCTCCTCCCTGCCCTGCAAATCTGCGGCTGCCCGAGGCCACCCGGTGGCCATCAGGAGGGCGGCACCGTAGTTACAGAGGGCCTCCCCCCTACCCTCTGTCTTGCCTGGCCACTCACTCCTCTGGGTGTAGGAGGAGTCCCGGCAGGGAGAGGGCTGGGCCAGTGACGTGCGCCCGGGGCGGTAGGCAGGGGGAGGGGTATTTAAGTTCCCCTCGCCATTTTAGATGCCTCTTTGCCGCCCCGGACGCCTCCAGACGCTACTAGGACACTCTTTTTGCAACTTTCACCGGTAAGTGCAGGCCTAGCTGGCCGGTACCCCCCCCCTCCGCCTACTCCCTCTTTGTAGAGGTTGAGCGAGGCTAGGCGGCCTGCTTAGTTAGCAGGCCGCTGTGGAGGTGGGGGTGCCAGACTTCACCGTGTTCGCTGAGGGGTCCCTGGGGGTTGCTAGGGCGTTCGGGGTAGGGCGGGCGCTCACCATTCTGAGCGCCTCGCTGGTCGGTATCGGGGGTCATCGGTGTGAGCAAGTTACAAGTTGATCGTTTACCCCACGGGTGGCTTCGCTCCTGCGGGAGTCTACACGCTGCTGGGGGTTGGGTGGTTGGTCCATTGCACCCAAACAATCAGCTCGCGGTGCATGATGGTGTGGTCTTTGTCTGCCACGACATGCGAGCACCTTGGGTCTGGATGTGTGCCCCCCCATACAACCCCCCCCTTTTTTCGGTCACAACAGTATTTATGGCGGTGCTCGATACACTGCTTTAATAGGGGGCACGGGGCCAATTGGGATCAAGGGAAGCTCAGAGTTATGTGGACAAAATGCCTTTTCCACACGTTATGGTTATCAACATGGTATAGAAACTATCGGTAGTTGCAGGCAAAGTCAAGGAATGGGCGGCACGCCAATGTAAAGGGCGGAAAGGGACAGTATGTTCAGTACAGGCATTGTAATTTCAGCATAGAATTTTCGTTGCTTGTGCTCATGGTCTCTTCTGTTTCAGGTGTAGAAGGAGGTGACGTGCTGGGTGTGCAGGGACACACAGTAATTAACAAAAGTACAGGTAATGCGGGTGAAGTTGGGCCTAAGGTGTAGGTGCAATGGGACCATCAGGTGGCGCCCAGTTACCGACCATGTGAGATGTGTGGTATAGTGTTCATCTAGCAGGCCATGGCTGTTTACACATCGGCACACAAGGTCTCAGCGTCATATTCATGGATTCCTTTTCCTTTCAGACACCTGTCGTACCAAAACATTCGCATACGCATCTGCACTGCATTCTAGTGAGACATTTCTAGAGGTATGTATCATTGCTCACGGGGTTAGCTCAAGGCGGCAGGAACAGGAAGCGACTGGGGTGATTCTCATTGAATGGGGGGGTAGGCCGGTGGTTTTTATCACCAGCTAGGGTTGTCCTTGCTCTAGGCCGCACACCGTTATCCCTATATCAAGCTCATGGAGCCTTTCTTTTTCAGGATCCGAGCTTGAAGAGACGGAATGGATAGCCAGGGATCCCCCCCGCTCTTCTCCCAGATGTCCCAAGTTGACGAGTCTCAAGCAGGACTTTCTCAGGATACACAAATGAAGGCACTCATGGACCTGATAAAGGCCAAAGGGGTGGCTTGGGCCAGTGAGCGGTTGAGTGATAACGGTCCAGGGGATTCCGGGGTTGTCTTGTCGCCACCAGCGGCAGAACCCGAGATAACAGAGGACATGTCAACCACGAGGTCCAAGAGATTGAAGAGGCCCACATGCAAAGACTTTCCAGCGGAACCGGCTCCTGCCAAAAGCCGCACTACCGAGCCAGTCAGGAATGTGATAGTCCATGCAGCGGCGTCCCCTCCCACTGTGGTCAGCGCTTCCCCCCCCCCAGGGCAGCGGTGGCCCCACCCACGAACTTTGCTACACATGACGAGTTGGGTAAGCTCACCAGCACCCTCACAGACTTTATGGCTGAGATTAGAGCAAGACTAAAGACAGCTGGGCAGCAGGCAGGCGACGAAAATATGGTTGCGGGGGGCGGGATAGGGGCACCAGCACCTGCTCCTGTGGCAGTAGCAGAGGCAAATTTTACACAAGTGTGGGGAAGCGAAATTTCACAAGTAGGAACCGGCAGAAGCAACGTCGCGGTTCCCCAGCGAGCAGTCCTACCGGCCCCTCCGCCCCCTGCCGAGCAGCAAAGCGAAGCGCTAGCGCCCCTCACTTCAGCATTGTCTCCTCCTGCCCCCGCCGTACAAGCGCCTCCCGCGCCACCTGTAGCATCCACCCCTGTGGCAAGCACATCATCGCCCAGCGTGCCAGCAGCACCACAAATGTCCATGGCTCCCATGCTTTCAGGGAAATGCTCTTTAGCTTGGCAGGTGCCCCAGGCGGCAAAGGAAGGCATCTGGCGTAGGGAATTTATTGATATTTTCTCCCTCCTCATGATCGGGGCCGATGGGGTGGACATTAGGAAGATGGGGGCTAAGGATGAGGAGAAGAAGGTACGCTATCAGGCCTGGCCTGAGAAATCTATCAAGAATTGGAGGCAGGCATTCTCTATCTTAGCCGCAGTCATCACAGAGCGTTTCCCAGAGCATGCGCAGGGCCTGTTTCAATACGCAAGCGTCATCACTGATGAGGCAGAATCGAGCGGGGGCATGGGTTGGTAAAAGTACGACTGCGAATTTAGAAAAAAGATGGCAGTGTGTCCCGAACTGGATTGGGATCAAATGGAGGTTAGGCTATGGATGCAGTACATGGGCAAGGGTAAGGCGGAAGTCACTGCTAAAGCCAGCTCCGTTGATAAGAAAGTGGAGGCAGGGAAAGGCCAGAGACAAGACAAAAAAGGTCATTTCAAACAGTCCTTTCGGGGGGGCGAGGAGGAGGTGCTTACAACAGGGGTGGCAAAAGATCCTTCGTTGGAACTTGCAGGTTGTTTAATGCGGGGAACTGTACATGGGGCAAGGCTTGTAGATTCGCTCACACATGCAGCAAGTGCAGCGGCGCCCATCCTGCCTCGTCATGCGACAAGCGGGATTCAGCTGGGGGCCAGCAGAAACAAGAAAAGTAACAGCCCGACAATTCCTTTCCAGCCCATTCTCCATTGCCAACCGACCCGTCTCCTGCGCCTCCACATGACCCTGTGTTGCAACTCGACATGTCAGCCGTCACTTCTGTTTGGGTTACCACAACTGTTTGTTCCCTCCATTCGAAAGGCCCTTCCCCAATTGTTATTCCCAACCTCCTGCCCCTTCTGAGGATGTATCCCAATGCGAAAGACAGGGCTACATTGTCGGAAGGGTTTTTAGAAGGTTTCAAAATCCCTTACTTGGGGCCGAGGGTCAGCAGGGACGCAGAGAATCTGAAATCAGCTAGGGACCTCCCCGAGGTAGTGTCTGAGAAGAGCCGAAAAGAACTGGCTTTGGGGAGGGTTGCAGGCCCGTTTGACCTCTCCCCCTTCCGGATTTCGTGGTGTCCCCCGTAGGAGTGGTCCCTAAGAAGGAACAGGGGGCTTTTAGGCTCATCCATCACCTATCCTTCCCGGAGGGGGACTCTGTTAACTCTTGGTTGGATGAGGGGGCATGTTCTGTATTTTACTGTTCACTAGACGTGGCCATAGACATCATCAGGAGAGCAGGGAGGGGGGCGTGGTTGGCGAAGGCCGACATTGAGGCAGCATTCAGACTCTTGCCGGTTCACCCTGAGAGCCATCACCTGCTGGGTTTCAAGTGGGGAGGCCAGTATTTCTTTGACAAGTGCATGCCCATGGGCTATTCTGTATCCTGCGCATTCTTCGAGGCATTCAGCTCTTTCTAGCAGTGGTCACTCTCGGTGAGATATGAGGTCAGGGCGGTGACTCACTACCTGGGCGATTTCTTATTCATTGGGAGGGAAGGTACTGAGGAATGCAGCAAAGGGCTTTCATGCTTCATGGATCTGGCAAGACACCTTGGTGTACCTTTGGCTCCAGGCAAGACCGAGGGCCCGGCACAGATTCTCATGTTTCTGGGCATCGAGCTAGACACAGTTAATGGGGTGTCAAGACTCCCTGCCGGGAAGGTGCAGGACCTGCAACGGGACATCCGCGATCTGCTGGGGAGGAACAAGGCACCGCTGGGCGTCATCCAGAGCCTGCTTGGCAAACTCAACTTCGCGGCACGTGTCATCCCTGCGTGCCGGGTCTTTGCTAGGCGATTAGCTAGGGCAACTGCAAAAGTAGTCAAACGCCACCACTTCGTGAAATTGTCAGCGGGCTTGAAGCAGGACTTGAAAATGTGGGGGAGTTCCTGGATGACTTCAACGGCACGGTCATCTGGAGGGCACCTTGGGCTGACAGTCCTGAACTCAGTATGTTCATGGATGCATCAGGCAGGGAGGGCTTTGGTGCAATTCTGGGCGAACAATGGTGTGCGCAAGAATGGCCCAACGCCTGGCGCAAGCGAGGCATCACTGCCAACATCACAGTTTTGGAGCTCTTCCCTATTGTCATTGCTCTGCATCTCTGGCCCGGCCTTTTGTCCGACAGAAAGGTCCTCTTTTGGTCGAACAACATGGCGGTTGTCCAAGCTATCAATGGGCAGACGGCCAGTTGCCCGTTGGTCCTCTCCCTGCTGAGGAAGTTAGCGAGAAGGAGCCTGCGCTGCACCATGGAGTTTAGGGCGCGACACATTCCTGGGGTCATTAACGTTGCAGCTGATGCTCTTTCTCGTTTCCAGTGGGACCGTTTCCGTGCGGCCTGCCCGCAAGCGAGAAAGAAGATGACCCCCTTCCCACCGGCACTATGGCGCATCTTGGAGTGGAGCAAGAATTGAGAGCAATGGGGGAGAGAGCATTGGCGCCAGGTACCAGGAAGCGTTATGGGAGGCACCTGGCGATTTTCAACGAGGCAGTCATAGGCATGGGATTGGCGGGAGTACCCCTTGTAGACAAAGTACAGGCTTTCACTGTCTGGGCAAAGAAGCAGGGCAAATCTCACTCCTGGATTTGTTGCCACTTAGCCGCTGTTAGCAATGATGCCAAGCTGAAGGGTTTGAGTGATCCAGCCCAGTCCTTCATCATCAGGGCAGCCCTAAAGGGGTGGGCAAGGGACGAACCTAGGACTCCGGACAATAGAGCCCCCATTGATTTTCGCACTCTGCAGTCTATGCTGGTGGCGTTGCAAGCCGTGGCACACTCTCATTTCGAATCCTCTTTGTTTGCGGCAGCTTTCTGCCTAGCTTTCTTCGGAGCTTTTCGTAGTAGCGAGCTGGTTGCACGATCCAAGAGTGACATTTCAGGGGATGCTCTGGGCAGGGATGACGTCAATGTAGACACCAACCTGACTATCACGCTCAGGAAGTCAAAGACAGATCAGGCTAGGAAAGGGGTTGTCATTTTGCTGGCTCCATTAGAGGACCAGATAGGTTGTCCAGTCTCAGCGGTCCGTGCCTACCTCGCCCTTCGACCAACAGCAGCAGGTTACCTCCCCATGCATGAGGATCTAAGCCCGCTCACCAGGTACCAGATGGACAAAATTATGATTGTCTCTCCAGAGCAGGTTTTGTAAATAAGGGAAAGAAGTTCTCCAGCCATTCTTTTCGAATAGGGGCGGCCACTGCGGCTTCCTGCGCTGGCATGCCAGCGGCAAGCATACAAAAAGTTGGGCGCTGGGAATCCCTTTGTTATAAGCGTTACATACGTCCATAAGATATGGGTCGATTTTAAGTTTGCAGTGATGGTCTAAGTGATATTTTCGTGTGCAGTGTTTGCTGTGTTGTACCATTTGTGTTAATAAAGAACAAAAGGTGAAATTGTGTCCTTTGTTTTAACAGGTTCAAGAGTGTGGGTTTTGGGGCATTCATCCGTCGCAAGGTTAGGCCGATGGGCGGCCATAAGGAACTGGATGCGCGTTTTCTCCAACACGAAGTGCATGTGGATGGGTTTCCCTGGCATGCGCTGGACTTGCCTTTTGCCTAGGCTCAAAGACTCCCTAGCTTCAAGGGGGGCACCTCCCCATCATCTGGTCATCCACCTGGGGGGCAATGACATCACCAACCTGGGAAGGTCAACACTTTTGCAAAAAATGAAAGTGGACCTGGGAGAAGTTTGCAGATTAATGGGAAGTTGTGAAGTATGGTGGTCCGAATTGGTACCACGCAGGATATGGCAGGGCGCTAAGTCAGGCGAAGCAATAGAGAAGTCAAGGAGGAGAATGAACGGCGACATGCGTAAATTCACCTTGCAGAGGGGCATTGGTTTCATCAGGCATGAAATGATTCAGGACAAGATAAAAGGTTACTTTGAACCTGATGGTGTCCACCTTTCTCCAGTCGGTATGGACCTGTTTCTATTGGACTTACAGGAAGCACTGCAGTGCAAAGGCTGCAAATAGTATAGGAAGTTAGGTGGTAGGGGGCACCCGCGGCGGCAGTTGCCGCCGGCCGGGCTGTGGCGGAGTTACAGGGCGATCCGGAAGCAGAGAGGTGCAGCACTGTACCTCAGCAGGCACATAGGGGTGCCAGAGCCTAAGACCTGGACCTCAGGGGAGGTCCGGGAACCTGTGTCGGCACCCCAGTAGTCCTTCGGGCGGTTGTGGGCCTGTGCAACCGGGGGCTTGCCTAACTGTGCTCCGTCCCACTCGGGGCGCGAGTAAAATAATTACCATTAGGGGCCACACTCAGGTGGTTCGCCACGATGCTGCTTGGCTCATCAGGCGGGCAGGTGGCGAGAATGCGGCCTGCCCTTGGATCGCCCGTTAGATAACCCATCATGATTACATAATGTTGTATGTAATAAACCTGCAGCAAGTTTTTCCCAACATAACACTTGTGTCTTGTGTGTTATTTGCGGGTTTGTAGGTGTGTTGTGGGGCGGGGGGGTCCTGTTGCCATGATGTAACTATGCGGCTGCCCGAGGCCACCCGGTGGCCATCAGGAGGGCGGCACCGTAGTTACAGAGGGCCTCCCCCCCGCGCCCTCTGTCTTCCTTGGCCACTCACTCCTCTGGGTGTAGGAGGAGTCCCGGCAGGGAGAGGGCTGGGCCAGTGACGTGCGCCCGGGGCGGTAGACAGGGCGAGGGGTATTTCAGTTCCCCTCGCCATTTTAGATGCCTCTTTGCCGCCCCGGACACCTCCAGATGCTACTAGGACACTCTTTTCCCTCCCTACCTCTTACCCTGAGTGTCAGCTGGGGGGAAATTGGTTGAACTTTATAATGTATCCTTTTTTTGGTTGCAGGCGGAGCTACAGGGCGATCTGGAAGCATAACCCGTGTCGGCGCCCCAGTAGTCCTTCGGGTGGTTGTGGGCCTGTGCAACCGGGGGCTTGCCTAACTGCGCTCCGTCCCACTAGGGGCGCAAGTAAAATAATTACCATTAGGGGCAGCACTCAGGTGGTTCGCCACGGTGCTGCTTGGCTCATCAGGCGGCGAGAATGCGGCCTGCCCTTGGATCGCCCGTTAGATAACCCATCATGATTACATAATGTTGTATGTAATAAACCTGCAGCAAGTTTTTCCCAACATAACACTTGTGTCTTGTGTGTTATTTGCGGGTTTGTAGGTATGTTTTGGGGCGGGGGGGTCCTGTTGCCATGATGTAACTATGTTAACAGCCAGGCAGCTACTGGGACACAGATGAGCTGTGCCGGGACCTCCGGGTAACATTTAGGGGGCGCATGGCATGTGACAGAAACCAAACCAAACATGGTTTGCAGAATACACTCCAGGCGTGGTGCACGAGTGTTTGGTGAAATAACTGAGATATAATTTTTTTCAGGCTAGCAACGCTCAATGGGCTGTAAGGGCTTCAGCCCTCCTCCCCTATGTGTTCCGTAGCCTAGGCTGCAGGCCTGCAGCTGTGTGGGTGTCTGTCCCAGGGAAAGTCCGGGAAAACTACAGATGAAGAAGAGAGCGTTTGAACAAACATTTTCTCCAACAGACCCCTTCAGCTTATCTTGCAACTGCAGTGTCCTTAAAGGAGGCGATAGGGGTCACAGATGAACCACAACACCCAGGACAAAAACCTCACAGTGGGGGTTCAAATGTGTATGGCAGTGTGCTTTACTGATCACTATTGTTTTAAAGAGAAGCAATGTGTGCTCTTTAACGCTCTATTTAAGGGACTGCGTCAACACTTCAAAAGCAATTTCTGCCGTCTTCCTCTGCTTTCAAGTAAACAAGGTAGAAGTAGCAAATTGTCTTGCTTTGGAATTGCATTTATATAGTGCTTACTACCCATATCATGAGTAATAAGCACTAAATAAATTCTAAAAAGGTAAAGAAATACATTTTGTCTTTTAAATGCAGCGACCAGACTCTTCTGCCAATAGCATCTTTCATGGTGGGGGGCTGGGGCTCAAAGGCATCATGGCGCTTTACACAAGCACCAGATTAAATAACACAAAATCAGATTTTTTTTAAGCACAGGCAGGATAAGTGATCTGCACAGGATCACAGGACACTGAGCTGACGCTGGGATTCAAACTACCCAGTTCCAAAGTCAGCAGCTCAGGCTGTTAGACCACATCTCGCTGTTGGACAGGCCCCAGGAAGGGCTCGCTCCCTCCCCGCATGACGAAGCCCGGACACCGGCTCTCCATGTGCTACCCACAGAAGCAACCCGCAACCTGTCCCCTACGGGACGCCTGCCCTCGAACATCTCTGTGTCACTGGCCCGGGCCACCGTCAGCACCATTGCCCGGGCCCAGCCGCCATCTTGGACACTGCACCACGAGGCCGCGTGGCCTCAGCTCGACCCCAACCCTGGGCCTGGCCAGGCCCCGACATCCCGGCGCCACCATCCACCCAGGTGGTGAACGGACCACTTGGCAGGTCAATGGGAGAGAGGAGTGTCGATGGCTCTCCCCCGCCAGGTGCCGATTGCCCCCAGCCTCCCCGGGCGCTGGCTCCACCCCCATGCTGGGTGTCTGGACTCCCTCATCCCGGACCTCCCGACCTCCAAGCGCGAGGGTCCGGACATCAAAGGGCGCCAGACCTATAACTGGGGCAGCTCCAGAGCAGGAAGGCAGTTGTATCCTGGAGTCGAGAGACACCGTGAAGAACTCATCCTTGACGGACTGCTGGCGCTGCCGCAGCCCTGCCTTGTGAACTGTCGTCCTGCCTGCTGGCGCTGCCGCGGCCTTCTGCAACCTTCATCCTCGTAGGGACCTGCTGGCGCTGCCGCGGCCCTCTGCAACCTCCATCCTCGTAGGGACCTGCTGGCGCTGCCGCGGCCCTTTGCAACCTACGTCCTCGTCGGGACCTGCTGGCGCTGCCGCGGCCCCCTTGCAACCACCATCTTCGTCGGGACCTGCTGGCGCTGCCACGGCCCGTGGCTATCTACGACCTCCTCGGGACCTGCTGGCGCTGCCGCGGCCCGACCTTCCAGAACGCCGAGCTCGAGGATTGTGAGCTATCATCAGTCCACCTCCAGGCCAGATTGGTAACAAGACTGTCCCGCTACCCCCTTTCCCTGCCAGAGACTAGAATTGAGAGGATCCTCGTATCCTGATCTCACTGTACCGTCTTACTTTATTTTAAGAACTACATATAAAAAGCGTTAAACCTTATCCTTGTGTGGTGTCCATCTGTGGGGGGGAAGCTACTTGTCTGTACGATCGCTAGGAGACGGCTCTCCCCGGAGGCCTCTCCCTTTGTCCTCGGCCGACCCTCCAGGTCCCGTCTAACATTGGTGGCCAGCGGCGCGATCCGAACCAACGCGTAATCGTACAGAGAGTAACTCGCTCTACGACTAAACCACAATGTCGACCAAAGAGAGCGGATCCACAGAGAAATTCCAGATGGAAAAACTTGAAGAGTACAGCCATCGAGAGCTAAAACAATTTTGCATAGAACTAGGCATTGCTACCACCGGTCTGAGCACGAAAGAGGACTTCAAACACGCCCTAGAATCTTGGGCAGAAACAGGTACCGCCAGACCCCGAGACCAAAACGCCGAAGCACCAGAGACAAACACCACTCCGACCGAAGAAAGAAGAGCGGGTCTCTCCCGGGAAGAGATCCAAGAACGAGAAAAAAGCAGACTCCACGAATTAGAATTGGCACGGCTCAAGTTGGACGGAGAACTGAAACTGGCAGAACAAAAGATAAACTTAGAATACTTACGGCTCCGAGAAGAGCGAGAAGAAAAGCAAAGACAAAGATAACTCGAAGAGAAAAGACTGGCATACGAACACGAGCGCAAGCTCGCAGAGATAGAAATGCGGAAACAGAACAAAGAACTAGGGGTGCCCGAGCAACCGCGC
Organism: Lissotriton vulgaris; assembly: GCF_964263255.1. Taxonomy (NCBI): domain Eukaryota; kingdom Metazoa; phylum Chordata; class Amphibia; order Caudata; family Salamandridae; genus Lissotriton; species Lissotriton vulgaris. Next base: position 1,178,395,645 of record NC_141696.1, read on the forward strand.
CCCCCAGGTGCTACCGAACCAAAGGTCCACATCCCTAAAGATGTCGTCCAAGAATATTATCGGAACGACGACATACAACAGTGGTTCAAGGCCTACGACATCGCCATGACCTCCCACCGGATCGATCGAAGTGACTGGGGAGCCGGTCTATGGGGGAGGTTCGTCAATGAAGGCCGCGATGCCCTGCTACAGCTCGCGGACCATCAGATGACGTCTTATGACCACATGAAGGCCGCTCTCCTCACTCGATATGGGCTCACGCCCGAGATGTACCGCCAGAGGTTCCGCGACTGCACACGGATCCCGGGTACGACTTCGGTAGAATATGTGAACTATTTCAGCCGAGCCTTCGAGGGATGGATAAAGGGGAGCCATGTAACCACTTACGAGCAACTCTTCAACCTCATTGTGTGGGAGCACCTCTCCAACAACTGCTTTGTCGAGCTCAGGCAGCACCTCCTCGACAGTAAATTGACTGAACCTCGGCAGCTCGCCGCTGAGGCTGACCAATGGGAAAGCACCCGAGTGGCCCGGAGTGGGCCAAACGAGCAGAACAGAACCAACCAGGGTCACCATCGTCCCCGAGGAGGAGGAGGAGGCCAGGGCCGGGGCAGAGAGGCCGTCCCGGCCGGTCCCGCCAACACCACCCCGCCCCCGGCCGGTCGGGGAAACCCCCCAATGCGCCCAGGGTTCCGAGCCAACGTTACTTGCTACCGGTGCCAGCGAATCGGCCACTATGCCAGCGACCCGAACTGCCCAAAGAACCAGACTCCCGGGCCCCGCCAGGTCGCTGCCGCCGCCCTAGGAGAAGAGCAAATCTCCGAAGAACATGGAGAGTACGAACAGGAGCAGCCCGAGTGGGAACCTGCCGCCATGGTCCTAGCTTGCCTAGGTGGAAGAGACATGATCCCGCGGGTCCCCCTACCCGCCAACACCAGAAAATACAGCCAGTGGGTGAGCATAAATGGGCGCAAGGCCGAAGCCCTGCGTGACACGGGGGCCAGTGTGACGGCTGTCCGCTGTCACCTGGTGACCCCAGAACAAATCCTGCCAAACGTTCTTTGCCCCGTCCGATCGGCCGACAATTCTGAGAGCCTGTGTCGGATGGCCTGCGTTCCCTTCGAATGGGGAGGAGTGTCCGGCATGCTAAAAGTGACTGTCCACGATGATGCCCCCGTGGACTGCCTCCTGGGGAACGATCTCGAGAGTTCCCCGTGGGCGGCCGTTGAAAGAAGAGAGCACCTGGGGATGTTGGGCCTCCCGGACTGGGCGTGCGTAACAACCCGGTCCATGGCCGCCCGCACCATCCCCAGACCCAAAGAACCCGAATGGCCAGCTCCTCCTCCCCCGATCGCCCCAGAGGAAGACACCGTCCAGACTGGCCCCCCAGAACAAACCCAAGAAGGGCCCGCTCAGCCCCAAGACCTTCCAGACCTGGCTCAGTGGCGTCAAGAGGGGGGGCCCACCCAGGAACAATTCCGGCAGGAGCAAAAGACCTGTCCCTCCCTCGAGGGACTCCGGCAGCAAGCACTCGCCCAGCGCGCGGGAGACACCGCAGGGGCCCACTGGATCTATTGGGACAATGACCTACTGTACAGCGAGCAAAGAATAGCGGAATTGGGGGCCAGTCGGGTGCTGGTGGTGCCCCTCCGCTTCAGAGACTTCCTTTTGAACTTGGCACATGATGTCCCCCTGGCTGGGGACCTGGGGCAAGACAAAACCTACAACCGCCTGGTAACCCACTTTTACTGGCCAAAGATGCGAAATGACGTCTCCAACCACTGCCGGGCCTGCCCCACCTGCCAGGCCAGCGGAAAGAGCGGCCGGAAACTCAAGGCACCTCTGCAACCATTCCCCATCGTCACCACCCTGTTCGAAAGGGTGGGAATAGACATTGTGGGGCCCCTGGACTCCCGAACAGCACAAGGGCACCGATTCATCCTGGTCCTGGTGGACCACGCCACCCGCTATCCCGAGGCCGTTCCCCTTCGAACTGTGACAGCACCAGTGGTAGGCCGAGCCTTGATGGGGATCTTCTCTCGAGTGGGCTTCCCCCGGGAGGTCGTCAGCGACAGGGGCCCGAACTTTATTTCCAAATATATGAAATCCCTCTGGCAGCAGTGCGGAGTCACCTACCGATTCACAACCCCCTATCACCCGCAAGGTAACGGACTGGTCGAGCGGTTCAACCGCAGTCTCAAGGGGATGATCATGGGGCTAGAGGAACCCCTACGCCGCCAGTGGGACGTGCTACTCCCGTGCCTCCTCTTCGCCTACCGAGAAGTCCCCCAGAAGTCCCTCGGCTTTAGCCCCTTCGAGCTCCTGTACGGACACCCTGTCCGAGGGCCCCTCAGCCTAGTGAAAGAAGAATGGGAAATGGCCTCCCTGAAAACCCCTCCAGACGTCTATAAGTACCTCCTGACCCTCCGCAATCAGACCAGGCGATTCAGGGAGATCGCTAAAGCCAACCTTGAGGCCAGTCAGGAGGACATGAAGAAATGGTACGATCAACATGCCTCCTCCATCGAGTTTGAACCTGGTCAGCAGGTGTGGGTGATGTCCCCCACCGAGCCTTGTGCCTTGCAAGATAAATGGACAGGTCCCTTCAAGGTAATCGAACGCAAGGGCCCTGTCACCTATCTCATCGACATGGAATCCCCCCGGAACCTCCTCCGGGTCCTCCACACCAACAGACTCAAACCACACTTCGTGCGCTCGGAGCTCAGCCTACTGATGGCTACCGACAGTGGGGCGGAAGAAGACTCCGAGCCCCTCCCTGACCTGCTGAGGACCCGTGAAAAAGATGGTTCAGTGGACGGGGTCCGACTCTCCGATGCCCTGACCCCGGAGCAGCACCAAGACTGTCGGGCCCTCCTGCTGCAGTTTGCAAACCTGTTTTCCCTCACCCCCGGGGTCACCTCCTGGTGCCTTCACGACGTGGACACCGGGGACAGTCCCCCTATCCGACACCGGGCGTACCGAGTACCAGATCGGGTGCGCGCCTGCATCCAAGAAGAAGTCGCCAAAATGCTCACACTCGGGGTCATCGAGCCCTCAGACAGCCCCTGGGCCAGCCCAGTCGTACTGGTCCCCAAAGCAGCTGCCCCGGGCACCACCCCCGAGCTCCGATTCTGCGTCGACTATCGGGGTCTGAACGCTGTCACCCGACTCGACGCTCATCCCATCCCCCGAGCAGATGAACTGGTTGACCGCATGGGGGCTGCCCGCTACCTGAGCATCTTCGACCTAACAGCGGGCTACTGGCAGATCGGCCTCACCCCTAGGGCCCAAGAACGATCCGCCTTCTCCACCCCGGATGGACACTACCAGTTCACCGTGATGCCATTCGGCATGAAAAACGCTCCAGCCACTTTTCAACGACTGGTGAACCAGGTATTGGCGGGCCTCGAAGAATTCAGCGCCGCCTACCTGGACGATATCGCGGTATACAGTCGCCACTGGGCAGACCACCTCCGCCACCTCCGAGAGGTCCTGCAGGCCCTTCAACGAGCCAACCTCACAATCAAGGCCAGCAAGTGCCAAATTGGCCAGGGGTCCGTGACCTACCTCGGGCACCAAGTGGGGAGCGGTCTGGTGGCCCCTCTCTAGCTCAAGATCGCTGCCATCCAGTCCTGGCAGCCCCCGTCACCCAAACTGAGGTACGAGCCTTCTTGGGGCTCACCGGATATTACCGGCGGTTTGTGAAGGACTATGGCAGCCTTGTGGGGCCCCTCACGGAACTCACATCCAAGAAACACCCAAAAATAGTCAACTGGACCCCGGACTGTCAAGCGGCCTTCGAGAAGCTGAAGGCCGCCATGTGCACCGCCCCTGTGCTCCAGGCCCCCGACTACAGCCGTGAGTTCATCGTCCAGACTGATGCCTCAGACCATGGCATTGGGGCCGTCCTCTCCCAACTGAACCCCGAGGGAGTCGACCAACCAGTGGCCTTCATCAGCGACGCCTGCTGGCCCGAGAACAGCGCTGGAATACCATCGAGCGGGAGGCCTTTGCAGTAGTGTGGGCCCTCAAGAAGCTCCGTCCCTACCTCTTCGGTACCCACTTTCGGGTACAAACAGATCATCGCCCCCTGCAATGGTTAATGCAGATGCGGGGGGAGAATCCCAAACTGTTGCGATGGTCCATCTCCCTGCAGGGGATGGACTTCACTGTGGAACATCGCCCGGGCCAAGACCACGCCAACGCGGATGGCCTGTCACGCTTTTTCCGCCTCGACGAGGAGAGTCCCCAAGAGGATGGGTGACTCTCCCCGCCTTCAGCTGGGGGGGACGCATGTTGGACAGGCCCCAGGAAGGGCTCGCTCCCTCCCCGCATGACGGAGCCCGGACACCGGCTCTCCATGTGCTACCCACAGAAGCAACCCGCAACCTGTCCCCTACGGGACGCCTGCCCTCGAACATCTCTGTGTCACCGGCCCGGGCCACTGTCAGCACCATTGCCCGGGCCCAGCCGCCATCTTGGACACTGCACCACGAGGCCGCGTGGCCTCAGCTCGACCCCAACCCTGGGCCTGGCCATGCCCCGACATCCCAGCACCACCATCCACCCAGGAGGTGAACGGACCACTTGGCAGGTCAATGGGAGAGAGGAGTGTCGATGGCTCTCCCCCGCCAGGTGCCGATCGCCCCCAGCCTCCCCGGGCGCTGGCTCCACCCCCCTGCTGGGTGTCTGGACTCCCTCATCCCGGACCTCCCGACCTCCAAGCGCGAGGGTCCGGACATCAAAGGGCGCCAGACCTATAACTGGGGCAGCTCCAGAGCAGGAAGGCAGTTGTATACTGGAGTCGAGAGACACCGTGAAGAACTCATCCTTGACGGACTGCTGGCGCTGCCGCAGCCCTGCCTTGTGAACTGTCGTCCTGCCTGCTGGCGCTGCCGCGGCCTTCTGCAACCTTCATCCTCGTAGGGACCTGCTGGCGCTGCCGCGGCCCTCTGCAACCTCCATCCTCGTAGGGACCTGCTGGCGCTGCCGCGGCCCTTTGCAACCTACGTCCTCGTCGGGACCTGCTGGCGCTGCCGCGGCCCCCTTGCAACCACCATCTTCGTCGGGACCTGCTGGCGCTGCCGCGGCCCGTGGCTATCTACGACCTCCTCGGGACCTGCTGGCGCTGCCGCGGCCCGACCTTCCAGAACGCCGAGCTCGAGGATTGTGAGCTATCATCAGTCCACCTCCAGGCCAGATTGGTAACAAGACTGTCCCGCTACCCCCTTTCCCTGCCAGAGACTAGAATTGAGAGGATCCTCGTATCCTGATCTCACTGTACCGTCTTACTTTATTTTAAGAACTACATATAAAAAGCGTTAAACCTTATCCTTGTGTGGTGTCCATCTGTGGGGGGGAAGCTACTTGTCTGTACGATCGCTAGGAGACGGCTCTCCCCGGAGGCCTCTCCCCTTGTCCTCGGCCGACCCTCCAGGTCCCGTCTAACACAATTGGTATTGGCGTGAGTAGCTGCTGATCTTTGAAAGTAAAACAACAGGAGAGAAACGCCAATACTGATACTACAACTCATATCTCTTAATGTCTTCCAAATAAAGAATTCTATTCAAGACTGGAAAATGCTATTTAATAGCTATTTATTAACCAAATTAGGTTGCTAGATATATTGGATGAACCTCAGTACATCATTAATGAATTAGTACAAATAATGAGAAAGGAAACAAAACAGGATAAAATCACTATCAAACCATCATATAGTCGCTAATCATACATATCACAGTCATCCCACTACCATTCACACATTCATGCACACCGGTTTCTGGCATTCCAGCCGTCTTCAGCCCGGCTTGCTTGAATCCAGAGCATAACACAGTAAGTAATAAGCATGGATGGGCAAGGGGCAATAACATTTTCAATTCCAACACTCCCTCTTAGAGAGGTAGTTGTAACCCCCAAGGTGATTAGCTGTCATGGTGTGAGGAGATTCCCACTGAAGAATCATACACCTCTGGTGGGAAAGGGAATTCATCCCAAACAAGGAGCATTCCTGTACAGCTAGGTTTTGTTTTGTTGTCTTTGTTCTACGTCTTTCCTAAAGAGACCCAGGTTTTCTATATGTATTTATTAAAGTCAAAACATCAACAGAACATGAGCATTTACAAGGAGTGGTGAAATCAAATGTTAAGGCTTTTTTTGAAAGTTCTAATATGCCAACTAAGGAAGGAGGTGTGATCTAGTTCCTAAACTGTCAATCTGAGGACCTTGGCTTGAATGCAACTTGGCATTGACTGAAAATAGTGCAGTTGTGCTGCTGGACCGTGCCTGTCCCAAACATAATCTGTGTAATTGGTTAGATGTCATGTAAACATCATAACCCAACTTCTCGGAACATGTTGCCCTGGCCACCCACCAGTTTAGTGAGTAAATTACTAAATCACTGGACAGAGTTCTACCAGTCAGATGGCAAAACAGATATCCAGCTGGCCCATACATCTCCTTCGTTTAATGCCCACTTGATGTCCCTGAAAAAGGAGTGCAAACATTTGGAGAGAAGATGGAGAAAGACTTAGGATGAGTCCTGCAAATCTGAATATAGGAAATCCATCAGACGATAAGACACACAGAAATTAAAGCATCTCAAGCCTTCTTCTTCTTCTCCAAAATTGCTAACTCCTCTAACCCTCCTAAAGAGATTTTTAATACATTACTCAGCCCCCAACAATTAGTCTCACTCCGGATGCCTTAGTCGAGCACAGTGATAATCTGGCCTGTTACTTTCAGAAAACAATCATGGCTATATATTCCTCTTTCTCTGACACTATATTAACTTGGCTGATGCTCCTTGTAGGTAGTAATCTAACACTGGATCAACGAGAGGGTCTGTTTACTGCCTTTCCAGTCTCACAGTGAATCTTGTAAATGATCTTCTAAACAAAGTAAGATCAGGCTCTCCCTTGGACCCAGCCCCCTCTCCATATTATTCACTAAATACGTCGCTCCTATGCTGACAGTTACTCAACATCTCCCTCTCCTCTGAACAGGCCGCTCACCAATGAAAGCATGCAATAGTCAGGCCAATTTTAAAAAAAAGGAATTTTCACCATCTCTGTCTCAGTAATTATTGGCCTATCTCCTTGTTACCTGGAGTCTACAAAACATGTTAATAAAATCTCTCCCCTGTCCTCGAATCCAAGGAAGTGCTTCATCCAACTCAGATGGGCGTCCGCCCACAACACTGAAACAGCGCTGTTGGAGGTGGACCAGGAACGGAGACTGCTCCTTGATCAAGGAGGATCTGCAGCCATTATTCTCTTAGATCTCAGTGCTGCCTTTGACACCGTGGACCATCTAACTCTCACTCTGAGAATTTCAAAGGCCGGTGTCAAGGGCCGGGCACTAGAATGGCTCAACTATTTTCTGGGGAACCAAACCTTTCAGGTCTTGGATCAGTCCTATAACTCATCAGACTTCCCCTTAGCTGTGGGGTTCCTTAGGGCTCCTCCCTGAGCCTCACTCTTTTAATCATTATATGCTCCTCCTTACCAACATCGTGCTCTCATTTGGGCTTTCATTGGTCTCAAATGCCGATGACACCCAGTAGGTCATGTCAATTTCCCTCGACCCCAACTCCAGACAGCTGTTTTTGATTCCATGTCTCCAGGAAGCAGCCAGTTAGATGGCTGGTTGTAAATTTAAACTCGATGAGGAAGAAGTTAAACGTGATGTTGAGGAAATAGGCGACCATGTAGCGACCCTTGAAGAGCATGAAAACAGAAGGGATGAGGAACTGAATATGAAGCAGCAAGAAATCCTCCAGCCTAAAGAGCAGAATATTGAGCAACAGGGACATGCGGAAGAACTGCAAAACTGTTACTGCTGCAACTATGGGTGCATCAGAGGTGTGAAATCAGGTGCAGAGGGAGAGGACATTAGGGAGTTTGTTGTGGCCCTCTTTCGCCAGGTGTTGGGCGACGACCACACAGCTGACATCCAGATTGACAGGGTCCATTGGTTGGGGTTGCCGAGAAGTGGTAAAGCTCCACCGCCGGATATTCTGGTTTGTGCACACGACTGAAGGAACTGATTATTAAGAAGGCGAGAGCCGCTCACCCCTTGCAGTTCCACGGTAACTCTCCAACATTTTTCCAAGATCTGCCGACTGACACCCTCTTCAAGCGACGTGAATTTCGGCTGATTACGATGCACCTAAAAGAGAAAGGAATCACATACTCCTGGGGTCATCCCTTCCGCATTATATTCCGCTATCAGGGTAAGCTGCGACAGATACGTTCACTTCAGGAGGCCAGGGATGTCCTGGGAATTGCGAAGCCCATGTCCACGGAAATGCAACGTATATCCCTGGAGGGATCGAGGCACACTCAACCTCGCTGGCAGACGATGGTTAGGAACCCATTCTTCCACAGACTTGACACAGCGACTAAAGTGAAGGAACAAGAAGCAGTTATTTCCTCGCTGGCCACTAGCCCGTACCATTTGTCCCCCAGCTGAATGCTTACAGGAAGCACGATGAGCACAACTAAGTGGTGGAGTCGGAGACCGCCCTCACCTTCCCCTAGAGCTTAGCCGTGGGCACTTGCCCCCTTACCCAGTTCTACCGAGACAAACTTTTGTCTCTAGGAATGCTTGCTCTTGTTCCACCCAGTCTGATGGGAAAGTTTATAATGATTTCTTGCATGAGGTTTCTTTTTTTGTGTATTCTGCACCGGTCATAGGGAGGCCAGATATGCAAGGGTAGCGCCGCACACTCCCTGGCCCACCCCACTTCGCCCATCCTACTATGCATACACCCCCATATACCACTTAACATCGGATACACCACATGGGTAAGGATGTAAAGATCGTATCCCTCAATGTACGGGGCCTCAACCACCCTGTGAAACGCGCTGCCATCCTCTCCCTACTGGAGAATGCAGACAATGACATTTGCATGTTACAAGAAACCCACTTATTAGCTAGAGACACTGCCCGCATGAGAACATGCCGATTCCCACACCAGTACTGGTCCTTGAGTGGCAGTAAAAAATAATGGAGTGCTATCCTGTTTAGAGCAAAATTCGAAGGGAAAGTTCTCTCTACCCTATGAGGTGAAGAGGAGGGTTCTCGCACGTAGAATTTAATGGGGCTCCACTCCTTTCACCTTAATTAATATCTACATGCCAAACACGCACCAATACCCCTTCATTATGAGGACCCTCTCAAAAGGTCCAGCATCTCCTGACGTTGCGATCCTGGTGAGAGGTGGCTTTCACTTAGTAATGGATGATGCCAAGGTCCGTTCCAACCAGCGGTCAGCTCAGATAGGGGCACTATCCCCAGTGGGTAAACAATGGTTCAAAGATAATGGGCTGCATGATGTCTGGCGCCACCACCACCCAGAAACATGGGATTACACATACTACTCAGCTACACACAAATCTTATGCGCGCCTAGACCACTTTCTAGCCTCCACAGCGCTTCTGCATAGGGTGCGTGAAGCAAATATAGAGCCACGGTCCCTGTCGGACCATGCGCTGATCACTGTCACCATTCAATCAGTTGAGGCCAGCAACAAATACACGAGATGGCGCCGCCGGGAGGGCCTGTTGCAGTCACCGGAGACGGTGAAGGTGATCTGATCAATAATTGTAGAATACATACAACATAATGAAAGGGAGGACACCTCGTCGGCAGCGATATGGGAGGTCCTGAAATTAGTAACGAGGGGGGAATTTATGGCTCTTCCGCTGACAATAGAAAGCATCAGGAGATCCGTCAGAACATTGAACAAGAGGTGGGAGAGCTGGAAACTATACATACTCAGTAAACAATGGGGTGACCCTGTCTCCCTCAGAACATGGGTATAGTAATGCAAAAAGTACAGTGTTTCTGTCGGTTGTAACCAACTATTTCTTATGAATGCAATTCAATTCAGAACAAGTTATTTTCTGCACAAGTTAAATGTTAAAGCGTTTTCAGGGAACACACTGTAGAAACACAAAAACCACAAAGAAATCAGGTTTTTAAGGAATTGGGATATTTTATATCAATTGCATCATTTATATAAAATATCCCAATTACTTAAAAACCTGGGGACATATTATCTAGGGGGTTTATCTCTGCTTTTTTGGCTTTAAAAGCCAAGAAAGCGGAGATAAAATTATCTCCCTATTACCTAGCTGTCGCTAACACCAGTTAGCGACAGCTAGTAGGAGATAGCGACCATCTTGGGCCCCGCTTTGCATATCAGTGATATTTATCACTAATGAGATGCAAAGTGGGCGTGCCAAGATGTTAGCGACTGAAAACAGTTGCTAACATCGCTATCTCCTATTACCAACTTTTGGAGATATTCGCGCTAAGCGCGAATATCTCCAAAAGCTAACACCTGCCCTGAGCAGTTCTTAGCCATGTTATCCAATGGGAGGTGGATAACATGGCTAAGAGCATTAGCTCGGTAATGCATGAATATCGCTGACTTTTCAGCGATATTCATGCTTTGCGGCGATTTTTATCGCATTTGCGTTAAACCTTGGTAATACCAAGGTTTATTTGCGGTATAAATCGCCGCAGCTCAGCGGTAAATTTTTCCCGCTAACCAAGCAATAGCGATTATTATCGCTATTGCTTGGTAATATGCCCCCTGATTTCTTTGTGGTTTTTGTGTTTCTACGCTGTGTTCCTTAAAAACGCTTTAACATTTAACTTGTGCAGAAAATAACTTGTTTTGAATTGAATTGCATTCATAAGAAATAGTTGGTTACACCCGACAGTACTTTTTGCAGGAAACTGTACATAAGCGCACAGATGCTCCAAGGGTATGGAGAGAACTGGAGAAGAAACATCTCCTCCTAAAGCCCCTAGATATGAATAGGGTTGAGTACGCCCTACTCCATCTCCGCCATAAATTCTACCTGTGCAGCAACAAATGTGGCATGTTGCTTGCTCAGAGGCTTAGAGCTTAAACTCTGGCGGCGGCTATACCATCGATTAAGACGCCCTCAGGCGAGGAGGTGCACTGGGATCTCAGATAGCAGCGACCTTTGGTCAATTCTACCAGTCTCTGTATACCGCCCAACGGATTCCGGACCACCCGCAGAGACAGGGGCTACAATTTGGAAGTGATGTCCATAAGATAAGCCTTAATGCGGACAACGTAATTCCATTCCACTCACCTGTCTGCCCATCCTCGTGGCCGAGCTGGAGGCCTTTGGGAAAGTGTCAGGATTTAAAGTGAACCTAAGATTCTTAACCTTTCCTCCCCCAAGGCACATGAAGAGATTTTAAGGGAGAGATTCCCCCTAAAATCTGTCAAGCAACCCATAACTTACCTGGGCAGCTTCCTGGCTCCAGCGATAGCGAAAACGCTGGGGATGAACTACTCCGCTCTGGTGGAACAAACGACGAAGCCCTGGATAGGTGGTTGAGACTAAAACTAGGCTGGTTTGGGAGTATAGCAGCAGTAAAGATGATGTGCTACAGTGGATTCTATATGCTTTTCAGACTCTACCCCTGGCCACCCCCCTCCGAAAGCTATAGGCGCTATGCAACTAGCCATTAACAAATTTGTCTCGGGAGGGAAGAAGGCGCGATTACCCATTTCCCAAATGACACAACCTAAGCAGGACGGAGGGGTGTATCTCCCACTGGTGCATAGATATCTTCAAGCCTCCCACCTCCGGTATATTCTGGAGTGGAATCGTCCGCTCTCTGAAAAACACTGGACCTTTATGGACCAGGCGGTAGCTGGAGCAAATATATGGAGGAAGGCGTGGCTCCCGCGTAATTTAAGGGCCTGGGGTTTCTACTCTTCCCCTGTCACTGTGACGACTCTAAAGGTATGGGATGCCATGCCATTTAGGAGAGGCCTGACAACATTCCCCTTGCCGATGCCCCCAATAGTGGACAACCCAGACTTCCCACCAGGCCGTAAATCTGAGGTCTTTCAGAGATGGAGAAAAGTGGGGTGTTAAAGGGTGGTTTCGCTGTTTGATGTAGAGGGCATACTTTCCTATGAACAACTGCAATTGGATTATGGTCTGCCCAAGTCGGACGACTTCCACTACCTGCAACTTAGGTATTGGGTCACTTCACTGACCTATCTAGTGAAAGCCTCTCGGCCGCTTACCCCTTTCGAGAAGTGGCTAACGTGCAAACAGGATGAAACACATATGATCTCAGAACTGTATGTTATGCTTGCCACAGGGCAGAAGTGGGGGGGGGGGCGTACAAAGGATCAACTACGATAGAAGGAGGAGCTGGGGAGGGTCCTCTCGGACAAAGACTGGGAGAACATCCATTACAGGGCAGACCACACAGCCGATAACACTGCATGGACTGAATCATCATACAAAGTCACATCCTATTGGTATCTCACTCCAGCCAGCATTCATAGCTGGGACAAAAATCATACTGAGAAATGTTGGAGGGGGTGTGGCCTTTGCGGCTGCTTAGTGCACTTACTCTGGCACTGTCCAAGGCTGGTGCCCTTCTGGGAGGGGGTGTTGAATGATATTGGCAAAGCCTTTGATACTGAGATCCCACGCTTCCTTGCATACACACTACTGGGGCTATCAAACGTGCTGACATTTTCCCTTCACTCACTGAGGGGTAGACAGATGGCACTGGCATTGCTAGCAGCGCGACAAACGATCCTTGCGCAATGGGGCTCCACGAATGTCCCTGACCACACGGCCTGGCTGCATAGACTTTGGCTGACTCTCGCCATGGAACGCCTCTCACTAGTTAAAGATCACAAGGGCGAGACCCTATGCCGAATTATGGGCCCCATTCATCCAGCTACTGTCGAAGGAGTTTAGGAAGGTAACATGCCCCAAATATCTCCAAATTTTGCATTTGATTCCTGAGGTAGAAGGGGCGAAGACGTCCCGCATGTAGTGGGGCAGACCTTATAAGAAGTCTAGGAGCTCATGGAGGGCAGTATCAACGCTAATGAATCCACGACAGGTGCAGATCTTTTTTCTTTTCCTTTGAGGGGTGGGAGGGAGGGACTTTTGCTTATCTCTTCATTCAGTTCTGTGTTGTTTCTAGATTTGTTCTCATTATTGAAGTTAGGTTTTCTACACAATCCAGGCATCGCTGCCAGCCCCGGGGTTGTAGGCACTGAAGCTGTGTAAATGTAACTCTCTCTTTGACCCCACACTGCCGGCCAATATGGTTGTAAGCACACAGTTGTGTATTGCCTCAGGATTGTCACTTAATACTAATAATAAGATTGGTTCCATAAACTCAATGAGGATAAGATGAAAGGTATGCTGCTGGGTAATAACTTCTGCAGTAATGCCCCAAGCCCCTTACCAGACTGGCAAGTTGCCTTCTCCAAAAACCTCAATAAAGAGCTTTGGGATGTGACTGGACCCCAATCTCAAGATGGACCATCAAGTAAAAAAGGTTGCTGCCAGCTGCTATAGCATCTTGACATTATTGAGGAAGGTGAAGAACCTTCTTTCATCTACAGCCAGAAGAGTGATCATACAGGCCCTTGTCCTATCAGGCCTTGATTACGGGAATGCCATATATCCTGGTTCACCCAGTTACGTTGTCAGAAGGTTGTAGATTGTACAAAATGCTGCTGCCCGACTTCTAATGAACATACCGAACATCAGTCTGCTGCTAAGGCTCTAAAATACCTCCACTGGCTTCCGATGTAATGCCAAGTTCAGTTCAAGTGCCACTGCGTTATGCATAGGGGAATTAATAGTAAAAGCCCTTTATTGTTAGGACCATTGGCATCCCAATATCTGCCTGGGAGACTTCTTCTATCTTCCTCATTTATTGAAGGTTCCCCGGATTCGTAGAGCTGATTGGGGTGGACGCTCCACCTCTTTTCTGGCATCCAAACTGTGGAATACCTTACCTCTTGAACTTCTGTCTAGTGGAGCACCATTTGACCTTCTGTAAAGCCTTGAAGGCCTGGCTGTTTAGGGATTATTCCTTTGCAGCCCACGATGATCTACGGTTTCTGTTGCAACACTGGGAGGCCCCCGAGTAGCCGTGCACAATATAAAATCTGCAGAATAGAATAGAATAGTTGTGGAAAATCACTTAATCAAAATTTGACTAAAATGTAAATGTTTGAATCAAAGCAGTAAGGGAGGGACCTGCACAGCGTGATAGTTCGATGATTTTAATCCAAATATTAACTTTGTAGCGTGCCAACGGGGTCGAACGCTGTCTGTACCTCACAGCGGAAATCTATAAACTAGTACAAAGCTCCCCCCATTTGGAAGGAGACACCCTGTTGCACAGCTTGAGACATAGACAGGATTGTCTATAAACAGTTCATCAAGATTGATTCCACCTCATGTTAGGGTTCCAAAAGTATTTAATGTTTCATCAAAAGTTCAACATAAATCAAAGTTCATGAATTTTATCCAACGTCAACATAATCCAGTCATATATCTTCCCCAATGCATTTCGGGCTGATGAAAAAGCCCTTCCTCAGGGGACAACTCTACAAAAAAGGAACAAATCATAATATCACTATGTATGCCAAAAATCGCATTAAATACTTTTTGAACCCTAACATGAGGTGGAATCAATCTTGATGAACTGTTTATAGACAATCCTGTCTATGTCTCAAGCTGTGCAACAGGGTGTCTCCTTCCAAATGGGGGGAGCTTTGTACTAGTTTATAAAATGTAAATGTGACAGACAGTCCTTGGGGCTGGTCTCTCCTGTGTGCCCTGTGCAGCATGTCCGGCAGGTCCTCCCGCTCAGCGGCTCCCGGATTGCGTACTCAGACCACGCCGGAGGGGAGCGAAGATGGCGGGTGTTAACAATGGGATTTCTGGTTGGCTAAGGCTTGCGCCAAAGCCAGGGAGAAACCAGCATTCCTAAGTCAGGGTAAGGAAGTCACCCGCCAAGACAACCCCTGCTCACCCTCTTGGTAGCTTGGCACGAGCAGTCAGGCTTATCTCAGAGGCGATGTGTAAAGCATTTGCGCATGCACCCACCAGCAACAACATCCTAAGCCCCCCACAAAAAGAACTCCACACAAAGTATATGTAAAAATAGCCTTTGTATTGCAAAGCACATTAAATAGAAACACACACTTTACAATGTGCCAACAGGCACGGGCAGAATTTACAGGGGATATGTACAGGACAGGGCCACATGGGCCACTGTCAGGAATATGCACTTTTAGAACTAGGATACTTGTTAAAATTAGCACTTAGAATATAAAATCACTGTAGCACCAAATAGCAAATAGAACACACAACCAGTAACTACTGGTAAGAGGTAAGTACCACCCACGCAACCCTAACCACCTTAGGAGAATGTTACGCAGGGAACCAGGACCTCACTAGCATCACCTGTACTAGGAGAAAACAACCACCTAAGTATCACCATACATTTAGGGGTAAGCATGAACAGATTACACATGATGCATCACAACATTCAGAGGTGTAGGGAAGGAAAACACATGATGCATAAACATACATTCAGTGGTGTAAGAACAAGGCACATGACGCATCAAAACACATTCAGAGGTGCAGCACAGGAGAACACATGATGCATAAACAACACATTCAGAGGTGTAAGGAACAAGGCACATGACGCATTAAAACGCATTCAGAGGTGCAGCACAGAATAGTTCGCAGAAATCACATTAGCACAGAACTTACATCAAAGTCCAGGTTGCGCCACTGCGCCAAAACCTAAACGTAGCAGCTGCCCACTACTTGCTGGGCAGCTGAGGGACAAGACAGGACAGGGCCTAAACGCTGCAGCTGGCACTAAGTGCTGCGCAGCTGGGGAACGCCAAGGTAGGGATGAAGGAGTGCGTCTCACTCCTAAGTCCAAGAACAAGTCCCTAGAAAGGAAAGAACCCTAAACGGTGCAGCTGCCCAATACTTGCTGGGCAGCTGTAGCAAATTGCGACAGGGGCTCTCGCTAGCCCCTCAGGAACCCACACTGCGCAAACTGGGAGCCTTCTAGGCTCTAGGACAAATACTGCACACCTGGGAGCCCTCTAGGCTCTGAAAACAAATGTGGGCCTTGGAGCCTTGGGGTTTGGACGTACAACTGTGCCCCCTGAGCCCTTGTGGGCACTAAAACAACAATGCCCGTCGTTGGAGTCTTGTGGACTCTGGAGGAATTGGGCCCAGTGTGGGGGGAGCGGCCCGCTGCCTGCCGGGGCCGCTCTACCACCCAGAATGCCCGGGATCGTGGGAGTCCCTCGTGGGGGACTCAAAAAGAACTAAACGCCAGCCAAGAGCCTCTCTGGCTCTAACAATAATTGCCCCCTGGAGCCCCTCGGGGGCTTGAGATAAATGCTGGCGCCTTCGGTGGAGTCCCTCCTCTGGGGACTCAGAAAGAAACAACTGCCCCCGGCTTTGGAGTCCCTCGTGGACTCAGGGACAGCAGAAGCGCTGGGGAGTGACCCGCGGGGACGCCCACACTCACCGGACGGCTGGGAGGCGGCGTCTCCTCTCCGCGGCGTCTCTTCGGCTCGGCACTTGCGGTGGGGGCATTCTCTGGCGGCTGCGGGGCTCTCCCTCGGTAATGGGAGCCTCGCCTGACCAGCTGCCCGGCTTCACCCGGCCCCCCATCTCGGGCCGGGATTTGGAAATGGAGCCCGCGAGGCTCCGGGCTAACAGCAGACCATGGTTTCCCCCAGGCAGGGGGAAGCGGAAACAACGTCCTCCAGGTCCCGCCCACTACCAGGCGGCTGGCCAGATATCGGCTTCCGGTGCTTCTCCCAGGCCGGCGGTGAATCTCGGGGACCAAAAGGAGGGGTGGGCACCCTCGACACCCAATTAAGAGATAGAAGCGAGGTGGGCACTCGCTGAGGAACACATAAACGGGGTGGGCTCCCGTATATAAAAAAAATACCATAACGAGCATAATGCAGGGTGGGCACCTGCAATGAAGGGGCCACCACAGGGAGAATCCCTGCGCTCGGGATTCCCTCACACACGGCCACAGGGGAGAGAAGCCCCGCGCTCCCAGGGCGCCCACAGGCAGCATCAAGTCCTGGGGCAAGGGGAACAGAACAGAAACAAGTCCTGGAGGTCAGGGAGGCAAAGCAGGGCCCAGAGGCCAGCACACAGGGCAGTCCAGAAAGGAGACAGCCCCCATGGCTGTCCCTCCTGGGCCCCACCATCAGCAAAGCCCCCTCTGCCAGGGTTCAGGAAGTAGAGGGGTCCTCCAGGCATCCAGGAGCTGGGCAGGGCCCATGGAGGCAAGCCTTCCCCTGGGCCCCAGCAGCAGCACGCCCCTGGTAGATTCAAGTCAGGAACAAGAACATTTTGTAAGGAGACACAGCCCCTTTTTATATAGTGAATTCCTTTGTCTCAGGGTGGGGGAAAAACCAGTTGCAGCTAGTTTTGGAGCACTGTTGATGTGCTCAGCCACCCTTTCCTTTCACTGGCCAGGCTAGGGTCATCAGTCGCACCACAGGGGGTGGAGCCAGCATTGTGTGTGGGAAAGTCCAGCCCTATTCAGGTCCCAGGTGCACCACTGCCTCACATCACACATGCTAATCTCAACACTCACCACCGGGGCAGACCCATGGAGCCTGGCACACCAGCCAGCTCCAGCCAATCACAAGCCAGCACATTCACTGCACAGACAGGCACACTTCTAGAAGTGGCACTTCCATATTAGACACAAACACGCTGCACGCATCATTGCGCAGCATTCAATCACACTAGTCCGCACATACCAAACTCGAGCCTGCACACCTCATGCATCAGGAACTACCGGTGACACAGACATTCCCCATGCATTCCTATGGGAGGGCAGGCCAACCTTACTCCACGCACTCAGAGTGCGCACGCACATTCCACTGGGACACAGTGAAAGTGCACAGAAACCAAGAATCACCATCCCTAAGTCACATGTAAAAAGCAAAAAGTTCAGGGGTGAACCTGCCAGAAGGGCCAAGTCCAACAGCGGGCGATCTAAAGATCTGTTGCGCTTCACTGCAAGTCTACAGTCGTGGTGGGGGCCAGCTGCTGCGCCGGGGAAATAATCGCCCGGTCTGCCCGTTTCCAGGCCTCAGTGGGGGAGCGAGGACAGGTCCCGGACCAGGTGCTCCCCAGAGCACGATCCCGGCCTGGAAGGAGACAAGATGGCGGGTGGTCCACGGAGGCCTAGCCAAAAGATCCGTAAATCTTCACGTCGGGCAGCTTTCCTTCAGCAACGGGCCCACTCACACCCCCCAGGCCATGTACCAGCCATGCAAGGGCTCGGGGGCCCACTGAATCAGCGCCGTCTAGGGCAGATCGCAGTTCCATCTAGGTGCGCGGCAACCCCCGCTTCCTCTGCCTCTGCAGGGCCCTCAGGTCAGGTCAGAAACCGGTGCAAAGAGCACCGCCACAGCTGCCAGACTTTTTCGAACCGTCACCGTAGGAAGGTCTACTCAGGTTCGGTCCCCATATAGCTGTTTGGGGACAGGGGATGGAGCAATTACAAAGTGATGTAGTGGCGAGGCCGGAGGGACGAAAACACACTGCCGCAGTGACAGATCTCCAGTCAGTGTTGCATGGGACTTTGTCATATTCATTGAGGGAAGGCCCGTCGGCCATCTTCAAGTCTGCACAGAGCGGAGGGCCCGATTGCAAAGTGGCCATATCACACGCCTGGCACTGACTGTGGGGGTAGTTTAGCTGATCATCGTGCCACCCCCTTGAAGCCCCAACAACTGTCAGTGGACACAGCCTCAGAGACTGTTGCTAGGATAGGGAGAGACCTGCTCCACTGCCGGGGGGCTGGGAGAGGAAACTGGGCGCTGTATAGGCCCCTTTCCCGCCTGCGACACCACTGGGGCCCTCACTGGTCTACCGGGCAGAGAAAGGCCTGGTTTTCTGCACACGCCACCTGGCCAAGCGGGTACTGGGAGTCGTAGAGCAAGAGAATCGCCCCGGCAGCACGAGGCCTGATTGAGGCGAGTGACCGGGTACCGCAGACCTACAGCGACGTAGCGTCGGCCAGGTGGTCCCCCGGAGCATGCTCCGGCTTGAGTTCCGACACTGTCATCCTTCCGAGCCTGGAGGGCTGCTGGGTGACATCCTAGTGGATCCCTTGTTGCCTCCCCCGTGAGCCCTGCCCAGCACCATGGTGTCAGCCCGAGCGAAGAGGGAGAAAACCCTGAAGGACTTGCGATCAAAGCAGACAACTGGCCCTGACGCAGTGAACGCAACACCCCAGAACTCGGGGCACCCGGAGCAAATAGACGGAGCAGATGGACCAGCCATGAAGGCCTTCATGATGGAGCTATTCTCCGCCATCAAAGAGGACATATTGGATTTGAAGGGCCAACTCTCTGCTGACCTCAAAGAAGTCCGGCGAGACGTGGATGAGGTAGGAGAGAGGGTGGCCGCCCTCAAGGAGCACGAACTACGCCGCAAAGAGTACTTGCACCAGCTACAACAGGAAGTAATCCGGCTGCAGGATCAAAATCTGGACCTCCAAGCCCATGCAGAGGATTTGGAGAATCGCTCATGACGGAATAATATCCGCATTCGAGCAATCCCATGGCGATTCTATGTCCATGGCAGATCTTAGGAGACGACGGCCTGCAAGAAATTCAGATGAACAGGGTGCATCGCGTGGGCCTGCCCAGAGGAGGGAAGGCCTCCCCACCAGATGTGCTTGTCTGCGTGCATGACATCCAGCTTAAGGAGTAGATCCTACGCAGGGCTCGAGCGGCCCAGCCGATCCAGTTCCCAGGGGCACTCCCCGGCCCTCTTCCAGGATCTTGCCAAACAAAGAGAATTCCGAGTGGTCACCTACTACCTCTGTGACAATGGAATTCCCAACATGTAGGCCATCCCTTTCGCATCATATTCAAGTACCAAGAGAAATTGGGACAGATCCGCTCTCTTGCAGAGGCTTTTGCTCTGCTGGAGCTGGACAACACGGTGGATGCAGAGCGGAGGGAGAGCCCCAAAGGCCGGGTCGCACGAAGACTGTCACAATGGCATACAGTTGGGAAAGCGATGGCCTCTGAGAAACCAGACCCGGAGGAGATGGCGAAGGACTGGGAAGCGGTGATCTCCTCCCTTTTGCAACCCCATGACCGCCCGTGTTCCCCTTTAGCACCCCAGTTCAGCATACGGGATGGATGTCATGGAGCGAGGTAGGAGGGGCTCCTGGGTCGACTACCTTTCCTTGCCCAATAGAATGCCCTTCTGTTTTTCTTGGTTCGCCAGGTACTCTGTTCAGTGGTCTGCCACCAGTGGCCTGAACCCCTTTGGTTTTTCTTTGCAGATGGACTTATGTCTACTGTTCCTTCATGGGGTTGAGTTATTCTGGGTTGCCTTTTTATGTACACTTGTAGGGGTTTCTTTAAGGGGTTTCCCGTACCGGGACCTGCGCTTGCGTCCCTGCCTTGTCTGCCCACACGCTCTCTGGCCCCTATTTGCGCTCTGTTTCCTCAACCCTATGGGTGTGCCTTGTGTGCTAACCCCATTGGTTATGACTAGAGACCTAAAACTTGTGAGCCTCAATTTTCGGGGCCTGAATCACCCTACCAAATGCGCTGCGATTCTTTCCCTACTCGAACAGGCATATGGCGACATCTGCATGCTACAAGAGACTCATCTGCTTGCTTCCCTCACCAATTCTGGTCATGTGGCGCAGCAAAAAAGAATGGGGTAGCAATCCTTCCGGGGGCTAAATTTGATGGTAAGGTGCTGACTACCTTCTATAAGTCCAGGGGCAGGGTTCTGGCTCTCCGTATTCAGTGGGGGTCCACTTTTCTCACTCTAATTAACATTTATGCACCCAATACACAGCAGGAGCCTTTTCTCCATTGACATATTACCGAAGGCTTGGCCTCCCCTGACTCTGCATTGGTGGTGAGTCGGGACCTCAACTTGGTCATAGACAATGACTGAGACCGCACGGGGTAGTGCTCCACGCACGTGGAAGCTATCTCTCCAGAGGGTAAGCAATGGCTGGCTGAGTGCGGCCTTCACAATGTTTGGCGCCTTTAGCACGCGGACATGCGCGATTACACCCACTACTCGGCGGCACACAAGACATATACGCATATAGATATGTTTTTGTTCTCGCAGACGCTTCTCCTCAGAATCAGTGATGCCTCTATCACCATGCACTCAGTCTCCGACCATGCACATATCTCTCTTTCTATACGCCTTGACAGGGGCGGGCACATCCCTGCCAGATGGGGGCTGCTCGTAGGACTCTTACACTCACCTGCCACTGTAGATGGGGTTCGGGCTGAGATCTTAGAATACATCCAACACAACGACACTGGTGAGAAGTGCCTGTCTGTTGTTTGGAAAACCCTCAAAGCAGTGATTCGTGGGGAATTCATTGCGAATTCATCTACTGACGCTCGGAGACGCAAGGAAGTCCGTTCGGGCCTCGAAAAAGAAGTGGCAGAATTGGAGGCGATATATATATAAAGGTACCAGAGCCCCGAGGGTGTGGCGGTCACTAGAGAAGCGGATGCTTCTTAAAAGCTTAGATCTTAACAGGGCGGAATATGCCCTACTTCGCCTTCGTTTTACTTAGGTAATGGCAGATGTGGGCGAATGTTGGCACAGTGATTGCGTGCCAGGGCAGTGGCGGGGACTTTTACCTCCCTCAAGCAGCCTACAGGCGGGGAGATCCACCTGGACTCCCAGATCGTTGAGGAATTCCGGTGCTTCTACCACTCTCTCTTTAGAGGAGATACACCTGATCCCCCTGACGCTCAAGACTATTTGGATTCTAGCAACTTTACTCATCTCCCAAAGGCGCTGGCAGACCCCTTAGGAGACCCAATATGGCTGGACGAGGTTATCTCAGCAATTTCTCGATTGAAGCTTGACAAATCTCCGGGTCCTGACGGTTATCCTGCCCTGTTTAATAAAACATTCTGTCACAAGTTAGCTCCCCTCCTAACACCAAATGCATTCTCTATCTCATAGACAGTGTTCACCGCTCCCAGGTAGGAGATGTGCTTTTTTCCGTCGACACTCAAAAGGCGTTCGATTGAGTATGTTGGACATATCTCTTTGACATCTTGCGGGGCTTCAGGTTTGGGCCCGCTTTATTCAATGGGTGCAGTGTATCTACTGTGACCCCGGGCATTTGTTAGAGTTAATGGGCTTCCTCCCCCTTTGAGATCGCCTGGGGTACGAGGCAGGGGTGCCCCCTCTCGCCCCTCTTATTTGCACTTTATATGGAGCCCCTTGCGCAGAAAATCCGCAATCACCCGAGAATCCAGCATCTCAAGTTCGGAGGTGACATCCACAAGATAAGCCTCTATGCAGATGATGCCATCCTCTCCCTCGCACAACCTCTTACCTCCCTCCCCACGCTGGTTGACAAGCTTGAGTCCTTTGGTCGGCTTTCCGGTTTCAAGCTCAGCCTTAGCAAGTCCCAGGTCCTCAACTTGTCCTTACCGCAAATACAGGTGGAAGACCTCAGGCAGACTCTTCCCCTACACTGGTCTAGTGACCCTGTGCCCTATTTGGGCATTCTTCTGACCCACTCACTCCCACGTACGCTAGAGCTGAACTACTCAACCTTAGTGGCTCAGACGTACAAAGTGCTGGACGGGTGGACTAAACACAGTGTATCCTGGTTTGGGCGCATCGCCGTGGTGAAAATGACGATCCTGCAGTGCATACTATACTTAGTTCAGACCCTCCTGTTAGTTCCGCCACCTAAAGCACTGCAGACCTTGCAGCTTGCCATGAATAAATTCATTTGGGGCAATAAGAAAGCACGCCTTTCGGTAGTGCAGCTATCGCGCCCCAAAGGGGACAGAGGGATGAATCTGCCTCTAGTTCACAGATACCTCCAGGCAGCGCACCTTCACTACGTGCTGGAGTGGAATCACCCACTTTCAAAGAAGCACTGGACCTTTATGGACCAGGCAGGTGCTGGCATGAATGTCTGGCGTGAAATCTGGCTTCCCCGCCCGTCACGTTCATGGGGCTTATACTCCTCCCCGGTCACGGCGGCGACAATGAAGGTGTGGGACAAGGTGGCAGTCTTGAAAGGTCTTACCACCTTTCCATCCCCGATGACGCTGATGGTAGACAACCCAGATTTTCCCCCGGGAGTTAAGACTGCAGTTGCTCAGAGATGGAGGAAAGCTGGGTGTAAGCGTTTTGGCCACTTATTTGATCTTGAGGGCCTCATCCCGTTTGATCAGGTTCGACAAGACTATGATCTTCCCCACACTAATGAGTTCTATTATTTGCAGCTCCACCACTGGGCTACCACTAAGGCCTATCTGCCACACGTCTCTCGTAAGCTTACCCCTTTCGAGAAATGGATAGCGAACAAGATCGATGATAAGCACCTCATAGCAGAACTTTATGTTCTCCTCACTCAGCGCACACACAGGTAGTCGTCTTGCGGCCAACTCCGGTGGGAAGAAGAACTGGGTCGGGCTCTCAAATTCAAAGAGTGCGACAATATTAATTATAGGGCTCGCCACACGGCATACAACACTGCAGGGACTGAATTTACATTTAAAGTAGCATCTTATTGGTATCTCACATCAGCACGGATCCACCAATGGGACAAAAACCACACTGAAAAATGCTGGCGGGGCTGTGGCTTGACAGGCTCTCACGCACATCTTCTTTGGCACTGCCTGAGGCTAGAGCGTTTTTGGGAACAGGTACTTAATGATATTGACACGGCATTTGAAACTGAGATTCCCTCGTTTCCCAGCTTACACTTTGCTAGGGCTATCGAATCCACTCACCTTCCCATTACGGTCATTTCGAGGCAGGCTGATGGCATTGGCACTAATCGCAGCTCGCCAGGCGATCTTAGTCCACTGGGGTACTCCCACGGTCCCGGATCATATGGCCTGGCTCCACAGGCTCTGGATGACCCTTGCCATGGAGCGACTCTCGCTGGTCCAAAATCAGAAGAGTGAGAAATACGCAGAGCTTTGGGCTCCTTTCATAACGTTGCTGTCGAAGGACCTCCGTGAGGTCACTTGCCCCAAATTCCTGCAAGTGTTACGTCTAATACCATCAACTGCGGAGTAGGTGACGCCCTGTGTACGTGAGAGGGAGGACTGGAGGGTGGGCATGGTGGGGGGCATGGGTCGCTCTGCGACCCCTAATATCTTGGTACGGGTTCCCCTTTGTTTTCCTTCTTCATGGGAGGCGATTGGGTGGGTGGTTTTCTTTATTTATTTGTTGTTCTCTTTCTAGGTGGGTGCTCGTTTCTGGACTTATGAGGTCCTTGACCGAGTAGGCTTTATCTAATTGCTGGACTTAACTCTGAGCGCTACCAGCCTCTGGGATGTCGGCATTAATGCAATAGTGTTCTATTCTCACTTAATGCCTCATTTGTTAGCCGCCGGCCCCTGTGGCTGTAGGCAAATGGCTGTGTACAAATGTCGAGACACCTACCAATTAACTCAAATAAAAAAAAATTGTTCCATAAAATGTAAATGTGGGAGATATTGCTGTAAGTGTGTGCAACAAAAATATTTAATCTACCACTTGATGAATACAGTCTAGCATCATTTTCCATCACTTCCCATAATGTGCAACGTTCTGTTGCTCTTGGGCTAGGTTAATGCTATAGAAATACCAACACATGCGTGCTTATACTATGTGAAGAGGTAATTCGCTTATTATTCTCTGTGTATACTCCTTCCTGTTGAGCTGTTTGTGGGCCCCTCTCATGTTGTGACAGCCAGATGGAAGCTCCCTACAATTTTCTTTATTCCAGTTTATTCTTCACACCTCAAGTCTGCTTTTCAGTGAATGTGGGAGCACATTTGTGGGCACATTGGGAGATTCCTCCCACACTCATCTTCTTGTTCCTTAGAAGCATTTTATCATTATGCAATTCATGCTTCTTTTAATCAGATAAGACACTTTTCTTTTCTGTGCATCGGACAGGGGGCGTAGCTATCATTGGTGCAGCAGGTGCAGTGGCACTGGAGCTCAGAGCCCGGCGGGCCCGTTGAACCCTGACAATTGCTGTATTTACTACCACACCAGCATTAAAAGTGGCCATTTCTTCTGCTTGCACCAGGCCTATGGCATTCGTGCTAAGCTGCTTCCTCAGACATGCATAGGACCTGCTTGCTAGCAACCATCTTGCAGAAATCTGATGCTTGCAGGTCTGGTGTTCACACTCTGCGCTCCAACAGTGGTCGGTTTGTCAGGGGAATGCATTGAAGATAAAAGATCTGGCTTTAATGTGCTTACAGCATGATAGAACAGGCATGCACACATGCCTTTTCCATGCATTACCACATTAAACCCTGAACTATTGGCCTTCCAAACCTGAATGGTTCCCAGTGTGACAAATGGCTCCACCATCATTTTTAGTACTAGTAGCCCCCCCCCTCCACCCACCCCGAAGTTCAGGTCTAGTTGTGCCCCTGATTCACATCATGGCTAGCTGCATCACTGTGGGTTCTAGTGTATTCATTAGCATATATTGTAGGACCACCTGCGTTTCTGCTTAGCAATTTGTTGTCCGCTAAAATACTTGAAAGAAGGACAGACACTTAGAACCCAAGATGGCGGCTCTGAAGAATGCTAAATTAGGAATTCTGCTCCATAAGCCACACAACTTGGAATGTTACTCTTTTGCAAAAATCTTCCACCCCAAATCTAAACGCCAACAGAAAGCATAAGAGAAACTGCAAACTAGTGCCACACTACCAACAAACAGTCCATGTAAGAGATCTTGGCACCTTCTCTGGACATATTCTCCCCACCGGCTCACCCCAATCCACCAGTGATATATGTGCTGACTGGGACTATAAGAATAGTTTTCTTTTTTTTCATGTGAACTTCAATTATTTTCCACAAAAACTATGAAAAATGTGCAGTGGTTGTGAACTTCTAAGCAAATTATGCACTTGTGCACAAAATCCATGCAAGTTACTGGTGCGAATATGTTGAAGGGGGCTCATGAGAAAGGGCCAAGCAGCATGTGCCTTTCCATAACATAGCCACTAGGTCTCGCCTTTGGGACCTTATACGTGTTTAGCCATGCAACAGTTAATGTTGTTGCACCAAGGATATTGTGCTGCATTACTAAATACTTGTAAGGTCCCAAATGCGAGACCTATTGGCTATGCCAATGCTTGTTTATGTTACCATTGGTTTGCTGTTTTTCATAACTTAATTTTCTCTTTGAAAGCATTGTGGTGGAAGTTAGGTCCCTGAGAGCAGCCCTTCGGTGTGTCTTCAGTTCTCTTTGTTTGGCCACCTCCCCAGATAATGTATATTTTAAGGAACTCCAATATTATAATGTTGCTTGGAAGGCAAAATAAAAGACGACAATAAAGTTGTACCCGATTGTCGTTTCAGAGGCTCCATTTTGTTTTGACTTTTAATTCTTTATAGAGGGAATAGGCAAATATTGAACAACTGTAAATGATTGAAATGCAGTGATACAGAATCAATTTTTGGAAGGTAGTTGAGGTGGTATTGATACTTATGTTGTAACCTGATGATCTATTAATGGCTGTGGAATGTAATACTGATCCTAGCATTTTGTGTACGTAGAAGTACCTAAAAGTGTAAAGGTTTTGCTCAAATTGAATGGAGAAAATTCCAGCCCAGTTACTCAATTAAAAAGTATTCTACTTCATCTGGAGAAAGAGGACTCCCTAACGCTTCTCTCAGATGGGGCATCTGAGCTGAAGTGTCCTAGTGGCTTGAAGGCATCAGTTGGTGCCATGCAGTCTTTATACATCATCACAAAACTAAATAAAAGGAACTACAATTCTTCATTCTAAGTTTCTTCATTGAAAATCCTCATTATGTCAACGATTTCATCGTGTTTCGTTCCACTAGACATATTTGTTGAACAAAAAAGAATAAGAATGCTTATATAATGCGGAGTGTCCTTTTGTATTCTCCTTCCTGCAGATACCATTCGGTTTTTTGGGGGAAATTTTTGGTTAGCTGCTATTCTTTAGAAAGCATGCCCTAAAAGAGAGAATGATTGAGCTTGGGCTCGGAATGAGAAATAAACGAATGAAGCAGCAGTGCCCCAAAACCAAGGAGCGATACATAATTACACAGACCTTACCACAAAATTCCGTTTACCATTATATTTCCCTGTAATTCTATTCATTTTTTACCGTAGGTTCGACTGTATGGAAATACAGCGTACTACAGGTGTAGAAAGAGGTGAGCGCCAAGCCCTTTCTTCTTAAATATGCAGTCATACAATTGCCCGCGCGCTTTGGGAGTTGCATAAATGACTGGCAGTGTGTTCCATTCGAGGCCTATGTAGGGTCGGTTGACAGCTGTGCGCATTGGCATGCTGGGAGCAATGGTAGCTGCAGACAGGAAAAAGCTGAAATCCTATGTCTACCCTGATAGCGTTCCTCTGTCGGAAAAATGAAGGTGAGAACATTTGTCCAGCTTTGCGTGGGGGGCGGCTAAGTGGGACAGTGCTGATGGCAGTATATATTTCACAGTGAATTGCTGTCCTTGTGGGAATAAATGCCTTGAACCGGTCGGCGCGAGCCAGCCTTTCCTGCTCAATCAGCAGCCATGGGGCTCGGCTTTGTCCTCGGGTTTGCTCTCGGCCAGAGAATTTAGAAAACAAGCCTAAGTCCGCGAGTGGTGGAGCAACTAAAGGAAATTTAAAAAACAAGCAAAAGTGATGCGGCCACCCCTGAAAGTGAAAAGGAAAATGAAACTGACGAGGAGGGAGTGGAAGAAGGGAGGGGGTAGGGGAGGGGATTCACGTGCTGGAAGTCTGGAAGGCTTAATGAGGCTTGACAGAAACCCACATGGCTGCTGCACGTGTGCACACACATGTGCACACAAGATTTAGGCCAGGAAAAGCCTATGGTAGCACTTTTAAAAGCCTGTTTACTAAATTTCTCGCAGTGCAGCGCATGTGCTGGCTCAGCGAGACCTAAAAATGACTGCAAGTTACTCATGTGACAATGTTTCAGAGTACTCGAGGAATAAGCTGAGCAAGTTATGCACTAGCAAACAAGATGCCTACGAGTTCTTGGTACCAGCTGATGTTATGTTCAAGGCAGAAGAAAGGCAATCAGGAAAATCTGCAAACACCTTGCAAACCAGTAATTGCAAACTATGCAAAACTATATTTATGCAATGAAAACTGCACATTCTGGTGTGGTGTATTCTGGCAGTGTTATAGATTAACATATGTAGTAGACTTTAACATAATGTTTATTTACCATGAGTTTTGCTTGTTCAGACTCTGCAGAATAATTTCTTTTTTATGTGCATATTGCCACATGCCTCCAGTTCTAAACTACCCTTCTTAAAGAGAACGTTATACGTCTGCACAGATTAATATTAAAGCATCTAAGAAGTAAAACTTTACTTGCAGAACAATCTTATGAGCTCGCCAGTTTGGGGAATAATTGGGCTCCAAATGCAACTTGTCACCTGGTGGTGATCTGGAGTGTCACCTGTTGTTGGTCGCTCCAGGTCTGCTCTCATTTCTCACTGCCCTCCAGATATTGAGATAAAACGTTTATCAAAGGTGCACAGAGCAAAGGGGTTACTACCTCCCTTCAGCCTTGCTGTAAAAATCCACCTGTAAATGACTTCGCTTGAACCCCCCCTGTGCTGCTGCCTGTCCCTGGGCTGTCCATGCTGTGGATCCAGCTCTTGCTTGTTTCGAGTCAGTGCAACTGGTTATCACCGTTAATCCCCTCCAAAACAAGGGACCATAAGCCTTAACGTTACCCCGGGCAGTAATTGCAGCCACTGTTTTGTCCCTCGTTGCCTCTTAACAATGACTTCAGAGCACTCAAGCCGATCCTTACCATCACGGATGACCATTTAACTCCCTGACTGACAATTATCTGGGTGTATCGCTCCTCCACAATGGTTCACTGTCACTTCCACCCTCTCACTTTCCACTTGCCCCCTCCATGGGTGAGCCTGTCACTATACCATGCATTGAAGTGAACCAGATGCTAATAATGTCCCTCCTGCATCTCTGACCTCCCTTACTTCACTGAAACAAGGGCAACTGGTCACTAATCTGCAGTGTCAAACCTGCCTTGAGGCTGCTGGTATCCACCCATTCACCCCTCAATGAGGATTACACCTACTCTTTCTGCTGGCATCCACTTTCCAAATATGTACTCTGTGCTTTTGAAAATATCTCACAACCCAACACCCAAGCTGGATCTATTTCGTTTTAACTTGTCAACTACATTATCACCACTGCAAGAAATTGAATTATTAGTTGAGGGAGGTAAGTACCCATCTCAAGTAATAATCAGAATCCTTGTCAGGGTGAACCACTAAAGTCACAAATTAAACCCCAGCTCAATCGCCTGGTAACTATAGCACAAAGCAAACAGGCTTAACTAAGGGGCAATGTGTAAGTATTTATGCAATATTACACAGTATCAAAGTCAAAATGCAAAACAATACAAAATTCCAAAACAAATTAGAAAAACAGAGTACAATTTAATAAACAAAATGGCAAACATCCAATAAGGGAAACAGGAGATATGAATTTTCAAAGTTTTAAGTAAGAATTGAACCAAGAACTCCCAACAGGGGTGGCACTTCCATGTGGGCGGAGGAGCGTCATCCCACTGCTTTCTCACAGTGCGAGAAGTTCAAGTTCAAGTTCAAGTTCAGGAATTTGTATAGCGCACTACTCACCCAGAGGGTCTCAAGGCGATTGGGGGATGGGGTGCATTATTTATCGAATAGCCAGGTTTTAAGTTCCTTTCTGAAGGAAACGTGGTTCTGTGTAAGGCGGAGGTGAGTGGGGAGAGAATTCCAGGTCTTGGCCGCCAAGTAGGAGAAGGATCTTCCTCCCATGGTGGATCTGTGGATGCGCGGAACTTCGGCGAGGGCTAGATTGAAGGATCTTAGTTGGGATTTTAGGTTTCTTCTTCTCACTCTGCGAGAAAGCAGAGTGTTTGGTTGGGGGCTGGCGGGTGGGCGGGCCTGCTTTAGGGGAGGGGAGGAGTGGCTTACCCACTATTGTGGCGCTGACTGTTTAGTCAGCCCTTTGGGCCGACCAAACCAGTCATATGCACTCCATTTTCTCCATGTAGGCTGCCGGTGAAGGTAAGTTTTCAATTTTAAATTAACCCCCCCATGCACGCAACCCTCCTGCCCCACCACTCCCGAGTCTTGCCTGCCGCGACTGAGCCCAAAGTGACAATAATAGTTAATGGTCACAGTAGAACGGGTCCTAGGTGCAATTTGACACTGACCACGATTGAGTGCAGGTCAG
Source organism: Lissotriton vulgaris (assembly GCF_964263255.1). Classification (NCBI taxonomy): domain Eukaryota; kingdom Metazoa; phylum Chordata; class Amphibia; order Caudata; family Salamandridae; genus Lissotriton; species Lissotriton vulgaris. The sequence goes on from NC_141696.1 coordinate 1,178,425,789, forward strand.
ACACACTAACAAAGTTTGTCCTGGTCAAACATTTTATCTTCTGACTTTAGTCCCAATCCACCACAGGAGAACACTTCTAAAGCCCACCAGGACCCCAAGGGAGACACTTAGAGCACCATTTCCCAAACTGTGGCTCGGGACCTACCGATTTTTGGTGGGTTGGGAAAGTCCATGCAATAAATAAAGATGCCTTTAAATGCTGTGTTTATCATGTCGCATTTGCTGTGCTTCAAACACAAAGATCAAATCTTAGGCTATGTATTCCGACAAATTGCTGCTGATTCTTTTAACATGGAATTCGTGTGTATTTTTCTTTCTCTGACTGAAAAGTCGGAGGAGTTTTTAAAGTGAATTATGTGTCAATCTTGTTGGAGCACAGCAAAGTGTGATATTGTTTTTTTTTTTTGCACCACACACCAAAACATAAATACCTGTAAATGGACTGTATACATTCAGCTGTTAGGAAAAGCCATAATTAAGCACATTACTTTGTAATTCTGCAGTGTGCTGGAAACTACGATTTTAATAGGATCAAAACAAATCAAGACATTGCGATGCACAAATGATAAATAATACCAGGAACCAGATTTCCACACACATTATCATCATAGAACTTTGTTTTGATTGCTGTGGATCATAAAAGTATAGACAAACAAGACAACCACAGTACACATTCCACACATTATCACTTGTGCGCTATAAAGTTTTATCAGTAAACAGTATGTCTGTGCAAAGTTAGAGGCCATTTCAATGGGAAAATGTGCCATCTGTAAATGATAATGTGGTACTAAACAATGCTTTAGGCACATTAAAAAAAATCAGTCTGTCTGAAGTCCACTAAAGGTAGGTGAGTCACGAAAGTTTGTCGTTCAAAAAAGTGTGTTGTGGTTCTAAAAAGTTTGGGAACCACTGACTTAGAGACTCATAGGGTGGCAGGTGGAGTCAAGCCCAGGTCTAGTTGCTACTGATCAGCTGGTCAGTTGAAGATAAGCCGCTTGGAGCTTGTTGTGTCCCTGTAGATTGAACAAGAGGTCAGCATTTTGACTCTTTGTGTCCACTTCGCTAATGAGGGTACTAGAAGAAGGGAAGGTTCCAGTCTTCTACGCTCTTCTCAGACAGCAGATTTAGTTCTCTTTTGATCTTCCCCTCGTCCGGTGAGGTTCCGTGACGATTTGTACCTGTGTTTTCAATATTGTCGGAAATACATAATATTGGTATCAGCGAACCGCAAATGATCCATTTAGCATATCCTGGTGTTTTCGCTACGCTACGAGCAAGAGTACTACTGTTACGAACATTTTTCCGATCTACCCATGGCATCCATCTTAGATCATGGCAGCCATTTTGTGTTTCTTGCCCTCACATACGCAATAACCTTTGATTACTTCATTTCGATTAAGGACACGTAGCCTTAGCCGGCGATTCACCTTTCCAGTGACACGTGCACCTTGGAACAGAACACGCTGTAGCTGCATGACTCGACAAAGGCTGCCTCCTCTGCCCGAGGCCAGTCCTGCTATACTGGTTCTTGTGGTCGTTGGCCTGATCATGATTAGGCGGCCGAAGCCGGTAGCCTTGCCCATTTACAACCCACAAACATCCCTTATCCTGCTTTTCTATCTTCTGCACCTGGCTCTGCTCCTTTCCTTCTGGGCCTTTATTAGGGGGAGGTAACGAAATTTACGATGAGGCGGTCCGGGTCTTGAATGAAAAGTCGACATGAGATTATGATGGAAAAGTGGGAACCCCTCGTTCGTAATGTTTTGGCATCAGATATTGTCGACGATTCCTGTGCAACGCCAAATATTTATTGTTTAAGACACAAAGGTTTGGGAATGTACTAACATGTGAAGAATTTGCCTGAAGCCCAATTTTTAGTATATAAGGAGCAACCCTCTTTGTACAAATCGAACAGGCTCCTAGACACTGCCCATGCGTAGTTTCTGTGACTTCTGTGTCCCTGCAGTAATAAACCTTTGGTCTTTGACGCCACCATCGAGAAGCCCGTGTTTCTGTTTATTTGTGCACCAAGACAGGTGGAACTCCGGGGTCTTCGGGTGTTGTTCCCTGACACCTCTGGACAGAACCAAAAAGTCCAGAACTCCAATTGGCGCCCAACGTGGGGCGACGTCATTCGGTACCGGTCCAAAAGCCTGAAGAGTTCGAGAAGCTTCGTGTGAAGATTCCTGAGGGAGGCGCCCCACTTCATCGATCCCGGCATATCGCAAAAGTGGCCCGAAGTTCTCTTCCACGAGGGTTCCCGTTCAGGACGGCTGCAGTGGGCCGTTGCCTTGACCGTCGCCCTGTCTTGGACCCGAGGTGCAGTCCTTAGTACGGCGAAACGTGACGGGTTTCTCCTTGGTGACGTCTTCAGTGCCTCAGTTAAGTATTTAGTGGTTGCTAGCTGGTTATTTCGTGAGGGTTGTTAAAATCCTTTTTGATTCTAAGTTTGGTTTGGTTTCGTAAGATTATCACTGGTTGTTCTGGTTACGATAATCTATTTGGTTTAGTTTGGGTATCGATACATTTGTTCTCTTTTGGTAGGCCTAAGTTCTTGGTTCGAGTGCACATTCTTGTTTGTGTTGTTTGTTCTGTGTTCCGGATTACAAAATGGTAAGTCGGAGAAATTGTATGTTGTCGTGTTTTGGTTGCAACAGTGATTCACGATTGGAGGACTCATGTCTGGTTCCTCCGATTGGGACTCCTCTATATGATCTTTACTGTAAGCATGGTGTGGGTCCTATATCTTATAATGAGGTGTGGGTCCGATACACTGAAAAGGACGGTGTCCTTAGTTGGCCACTGCATGGTAGTTTTGAACCCGAAATCCTTGACAATCTAGAAGTGAAATTGTTTAAGAAGAAAGCCCGGCCGGCAATGTTTGATTCTTTCCGTTACTGGCGAAAAGAATCTAAACAGAGAGAGATTAAAAGGTTGAAAAAAGAACAGAAAGAGCAAGAGTTAACTTTAGAACAAGCGGCTAAGCAGCTGCAAGATAACGAGTCTGAGAAGGCAATGGAGATAGCCACTAGAGAGCGTAACTTAGCGATAGATAAATGCTATCCTGCCTTGCCATCGAGTACGACTAAGATAGTAGAGGATCCCGAAAACGATCCTCTGTTGTCTTACTTGTTACGGTCCCCACCACCGTATGCACAGGGTATTACGGCTCCACCTGTACCAAATGTTCAATTGCCGGTTGCTGGACAACCTGGTATTCCTGCTCCTGCCCCTCAGAATCAAGTTCCTGTACCTCCTATAGTTAATGTAAACGTTCCTACAGCACCTCCTCTTCCTGGGTTGCCGACTTCTCTACCTATACCTGTATCGCTTACACCTACTGTTCCACAAGCTATCTTCCTCGATACTCCTACTGTCCCGCTATCTGTTCCAACTGCTACTGTGTTCTCTGCATCTGCCAGTATGTTGACTCCGCTTTCTGTTCGTCGAAGAATCACTGATTCTGTCTCTAACATTCTATCTCCTTTCTATAAATCTTTAATTAAGACTCCTACTTCTGACTCTGTACAAAGACGTAGTCAGCTCCCAAGTACTGAGGAACGGGGAATATTAGATTCCACGGCTCTCAGATGGATTTCGAAAAGTAGGAGATATAGCACGAGAGATGTACTAGATACATTTATGCAGTGGAATGAACCAACGCAACGATATGTCTTTGACGAGATGTGCTCTCTTTTACGTGAGGAACTAGAAGAAGATGACTCTGAATTGAATTTAGAAGACTTAATTAAGGTTCAGAAAGAGTTTGCTGCAGGAATGATAGTAGGTCAAAATATAAAAGAAGCGATGGAACTGATTTTAAGTTATAGGAATGATCCATCACTTCGTTCACCGAGAGACTTAGAGAAAGGTAGTACGAAGCAGAATCGACAATATCCAATGAGGGAGGTTCCTCCGATTTGGCGCGATGCTGTGCAAGCTGATGCAGTCCGTGGTATTGCAGCCGCTCCGGCGCAATTCCAGAGAGTGTGGATACACATTCCGTGGAAGCGAGCCGAAGTGTTAGCAGTGAAGCAGGCCTTGCCAGACCCGCGTAAGAATCCTGCTGGATACTATAAGGAATTAGCGCAAACAGTTGAGGCCTGTGTGATGAATCTGGCGGACATTGACATGTTATTTGGGAATGTAGTTCCGCAACCAATTTGGGCTACAATTCGTAAAGAGAATCATCCAGTTGCCCTAGGTGGTGATTGGGCAGCTATCATTGCAGCGGATGGTCAGCAAATAGGTGGTTCCAAACCCGAACCTCTAATTGCTAATCTTCCAGGTAGGATAATCGACTTAATGAAGACTCTGATGCCCGCATTGCGTGTTAATTGGGACAAGTTGGCCGCATGCAGGCAAAAGAAAGACGAAAGTGTCTCCGACTTTTTCACGAGGTTCGAAGAGACTTTTGTAGATCATAGTGGTCAGGATATGAGCACAGAAGGAGGACAGAGATTGTTTGTCGATAAATTCGTACACAATTTGCTACCTGAGCTATGCAATAAATTAAAAGATTCCGAGAGTGCGTGGGCTGTCTCTACAACTGCGCAAATACTTGCAACTGCACAGTATTATGAAAATAGGGATAAAGAGGAGAAAGAGAAATCGGATAAGAAAACGAAAGACTTAAAGACTAAAGTCCTTTTGCAACAGGCATATCCGCCTCACATGAATCAGACTAATACACAGCAAGGATCGTATCAAAGGACAGATTATAGTTCACCTAGGCCACAATACCAGTGGAATCAGTGTGCGTATTGTAAGAAAGAAGGTCATTATAAAAATGAGTGTCCAGTCTTAGCGCAAAATAACGCAGCAGCAGCTCAGAGAGGTCGTGGTGGTTTTGTGCAGAATTCTAGAGGTCGAGGACGAGGTGCTATGCCTCCACAGACAAATGATCGCCCTTCCAATCACTTTGATCAACGAAATGGACAGTCTGCTCAACAAAATAGATCTCAACAGTATCATGTTGAAGACTATTGTGAAAATGATGAGGGATTTCAACAAAATGAGTACTAGGACAGCCATGGACAGAGAGAGGGAGTAGTATCAGTTCCAGTAGATCAGAGTGGGCCTTATGTCGCAGTAGCAACATCAGGTGTAGTCGAACCGTTTCTGTTGGATACTGGTGCCGCAAAAAGTTCGATCATGCATGCGAAACTCCCTGGCGCACCTTTGTCCGGCTTAACAAATGTTTCTGTAGGTTTTTCAGGCGCCCCTGTTTACAACCCTGTATCTGGTCCTTTGTCTATTTCTGTTGGACCGTGTCAATTGAAAGCACCCCTGATTTTGACGACAGGTTGTAATGAAAATCTGCTTGGTTTAGACTTGTTAAAACGCCTATATGCGACATTGTACTGTTCTCCGGAAGGAGTACAGCTTACGTTGGGTAAAAGAATCACCTCTCCGATGTACATGTCAATGGATGCACTCCCGCGAGAGCTGCGTTCACTCCCTGATACTCTTTGGGCGACTGGTCCTAACGATGTAGGCCTTTTAGAAATACCACCATATGTAGTCACCTTGAAAGCAAATGTAAAATTTCCACGAATTCCTCAATACAAGATCTCTAATGAAGGTGAACGTGCACTTTTACTGATTGTGCAAGATTTGATTAAGAAAGGTGTGGTTGAAGAAACTAGAGGAAATGTCTGTAACAGTCCTGTATTACCGATTTTGAAACGAACTGATCCTACAAAGCCTCCAGTATATAGGTTTGTCATTGATCTCAGAGAGGTTAATAAGATTGTGGTCCCGCAGTTTCCTGTGGTTCCAGATATTACTGCCTTGTTAACATTGATTCCTGCTACAGCCACATGGTTTTCAGTCATCGACTTGAAAAATGCCTTTTTCAGCATTCCGATAGCCGAAGAAAGTAGAGATATTTTCGGCTTCTGTCTAGGAGGTCGAAGCTTCAGATTTAAACGCGCTCCACAAGGCTATTGTGAGAGCCCATCCATTTACAGTCAGGCATTAAAAAGTCAGTTAGATTCCTTTGTACTTCCTCCAGGTTCTGCTCTAGTACAGTATGTAGATGACCTTCTAGTGGCTGCCGATGACAAGGAAACTTGCAAAGCAGCTACAATTTCGTTATTGCATCATTTGTCTAAATTGAATCACAAGGTGTCACCTTCGAAAATGCAATACTGCTGCCAAGAAGTGACCTACCTAGGTCATCTCTTGTCAAAGGAGGGAAGGAAGTTGACCCCCGAAAGAATAAAAGCAATTACGCAGATGAGTGTTCCTCGCACACAGAGAGAAGTGCGTGCCTTTTTAGGTATTACCTCTTACTGTAGGCAGTGGATCCCAAATTTTTCTCTTTTAGCAAAACCATTGGTAGCTTTGACTGGGAAAAATGTTCCGAGTCCGGTGCCATGGTCTGCTGAATGTCAGGAGAGTTTTTCTGAGTTACGAAATGCACTTTGTTCAGCTCCTGTATTGGGCACACCCGATTACAACAAGCCATTCACGCTCTATGTTCACGAGAGAGAAGGTTGCGCGTTGAGTGTTCTGACACAGAAATTTGGTGATAAACAACGCCCTTGTGCATATTTTTCATCAACATTAGATCCGGTAGCTAGAGCGTTACCTAGTTGTTTGAGAGCTACAGCGGCAGCTGCGGCTTCCATTCGACAATCTGCTGGTTTGGTGATGAATAACATGCTAGTGGTCATGGTTCCTCATGCTGTGGATACACTCATGAACAGAACTAAGACACAACACCTTACCAGTGCGAGATTATCTGGCTACGAGCTGACATTGCTAGCGAGTCATATTCAGATCAAAAGATGCAATGTATTGAATCCAGCAACACTGTTGCCGGCTAATCAAGAGTCGAGTGATTCCGAACCTCATGATTGTTGTTTCAGAACCGAGGAAGAGACAAAAGGACGAATTGATTTAAAAGACACCCCATTGTCAGATCCGGATGGCACGTTGTATGTTGATGGGTCATGTTTTAAATTGGAGAATGGTGATGTGACTGCTGCTTATGCAGTAACGACTTTGAGGACGATTGTGGAGACTGCAAGAGTGAGTCAGAATTCTGCCCAAGCTGCAGAATTAATCGCCCTAACAAGAGCGTGTGTTTTAGCTAAGGGAAAGAGAGTGAATGTGTTCACAGATAGTCAGTACGCGTTTGGCGTGGCCCATAATTTTGGCCGTTTGTGGAAAGAAAGAGGTTTCATTACGTCCCATAGGACTAAGATTCAACATGGTCAGTTAGTTAACGACTTGTTGGAATCTCTAACCTTGCCGACTGAAGTTGCGATTGTGAAATGCAGTGCGCATAAAGCAATCACGGATGATGTTGGTCGTGGGAATGCTTTTGCTGATGAGACTGCTAAACAGACAGCTAGAAATATGATGAGTAGAATGTATGTTGCAACATCTGCAAGATGGATTTCCGAGTCTGGAATGTGTGAGGATACAGTGGAAAGTGTGAAAGAGATTCAGAAAGAGGCAACTGAGGAGGAAAAACGTGCATGGAAAGAAAGCACGGGCAAGTTGGATTCGAGTGGGTGTTCGATTGACTTGTCGGAACAACAGCGTTGGATGTTGCCTGATGCGTATGTGCTTGCAGTGGTGACAATGGCACATGGAGTAGCGCACATAAGTTCTAAAGGAATCTGTAAAATGTTGGCCCCAGTTTGGAAGAATGATGGGATTAGTAAATGTGCAGAGAGAGTGGTGAAAAATTATATGGTATGCCTGATGCATAATCCTGGCAAGGGAACTCCTACTCCTGCTGGTCATTTCGCTCCACCCTCTTGCCCCTTTGAAGTGATTCAGTTAGACTTCATTCACATGGATCGGTGCAATAACTTAAAATACGTCCTGGTGGTAGTTTGTGCTTTCTCCAGATGGATCGAAGCATATCCACTAAAGGACAATACTGCCCTATCTACTGCCAAAATTCTTCTCAAAGAATATTTCCCTAGGTTTGGAATGCCACGGATTGTATGGTCAGATAACGGAAGTGAGTTTATAGGGAAAGTTATGCAGAGTGTGTGTGCCGGTTTAGGTATTAAGCAAAAATTTCACAGTGCAAACCATCCCCAGTCTGCTGGTTTAGTTGAGGGTTACAATGGCACCCTCAAACTAAAACTTGCTAAAATACAGGCATCCACGGGTTTATCCTGGCCAGACGCACTACCCTTGGCTTTGTTATCAACGAGAGCGACTGTGCATTCTAGAGTAGGGCTTAGTCCATACAAAATTGTCTTCGGCCGTCCTGCTAATGTTTGGGGAGTGCCAAGGCCAAAGGAATTTTGTTCTCTAGAATATCCAATGTTGATTGATTACCTTTACGACTTGACTGCTAAATTGAGTCTTATTCACCAACAGGTTTTCGATGCATTGCCAAAGCCTCCGGAGAGTCCAGGTCATCAGCTGAAACCCGGCGACCACGTTGTGGTACGAAATTTTACGAGGACAAAGAACCTTCAGCCCAAATTTGTTGGCCCCTTCCAGGTGTTGTTAGCAACGAGAACTGCTGTTCGTGTGGCTGGTCGCAAGCACTGGATACATGCAACTCATGTCAAACGTGTGCCCCTACCACTTCCTTACGACAACTGGGTGAAGAAGGGAATTGGTGCCTCTGAATTCGAGCAAACACCCAAGTTTATTCCTTTCAGCGATGCCGAATTGATAACTGACACTCCGAACTCTGACTCTCCTCCTGAAACTACTTCTTTGACTCCTGAACACTTTCCCTCTGCATCAGAAGAAACTTTGCCATCTGCGAACTTGAACATTGCAAACTCTATTGACAACACACTGTTTCCTGATCAAACGGTTCCTGCAAAACTAAGATACAACTTACGATCTCGTAATATGGACAAATAAAGCAGGAAACTGCCTATTGTGATATTTGAAATTTTGAACTTTTGCCTTCAGCCAGGAAGTTTGCTATTGTTTTATTGTTTTTAAAATTGCCTTGCCGTCTGGGTAGCCGTAGGGTCGTGGCTGTGTACCTAGTTGAATCTGCGGGGGTCAGACACAAGGTCGATCTTTCTGTTAGTTCTGGGAACTCCCAGGGCTGATAGAGGCATTTTCATCTACGTACACATCATCAGTGGTCGCGAGCGGATTGTAGAAGATGGAGCTTCCTGCGCTGCAACGAGAAAATGTGATTTATGTTCGCAGAAACAGACTTTACAGAATCCTTCATAGTAAATGTTTTCTGATGCAATGTGCTATTACATTTTTAATTGTTTTAATAACGTTGGTGGGTGGAATCGTTTTTGGTATAAATGTAATCTTTGTGCCAGTAACTACAGTACCTCCCCTTGATCCTGCTACTTCTACTGTTTCTTCCATACACTCTTTTCACTCGTTTCCTGAACATGAGCAAGCTCGACGCTCAGAATTCATTAATAACACTTTTGTACAGCTCTTGCACCAACACCAACTAGTAGTTAACACTACAGACTGCTGGGTGTGTGGCTTGATACCCCACACTATGGATAAAGGCATTCCCTACCTGGTTTTGCCTTTTAGCTATAATGGATCATTTCAGGCCTTTCAAACCATCTTTGCTTATGCCCTTGAAACCTATCCTCCGCGTCCACCACGTTCCACTAAATATAACTCTGCCAACAAAGCTTTAGTCCAGGGAATTATTGACATGATCAAGGACGTCAATAATACTCCATCTTACCCTAGAGACGAATTACGAGTATATTTGACTTGGAATTCTTCAGAGTATCGCCTTAGTTTGGGAGAAAGCAAGCGTAAAAGCTCCACTCCAATCTGGGTCGTACCTCACCGAGGTCAGGTCTGTTTGCAAGGAAATGGGAGAAATCCGAGAGCTCAGCTAGGGAGGAGTGAGTGCGTAGAGACTTACGTGTTTCCGTCTAACTCTTCCCCTGCTTTTCTTACTGCTAGGGGTACCTACTTCATCTGTCAAGACAGAGCGTATACATGGTTGCCTGCTGACTTTTCAGGTTCATGTTATATTGCTCGACTGTTGCCTCCAACATACACTGCTTCTTCTGACTACCACAAAATCAGAGTAGCAAGAGGTGTTTTCAGCAAGGAAGACACCGCTGGTCAGGAAGCTGGAGACTTCTTCAAAGGCTTCCTTCCGTTCTGGGGGCCTATGGCCAATAGTAGAAACATACGTCAGCTAACACGGGTAGTTGAATCTACTATTACTGAAACTGCTGGTGCCCTTAGCAATTTGACAGCTGAGCTTCAGGCGGATAGACTCATGACGTTGCAGAACCGTATGGTTCTAGACGTAATACTTGCAGATCGAGGTGGGGTATGCAGAATGATCCAATCGAGCTGCTGTGTCTTTATTCCCAATAATGCTCCAACAGTCTATGAGGCGATCTCTAAACTACACAAGATTTCCGACTCTATACACGTAGACAAGGGAAACTGGTCCTTCATGGAGTGGTTTTGGACTCTGATATCAGCGTGGGGATGGAAGGTTCTGATGGTCATTGGTGTCATCTTAGTATTCCTATTCTCATGCTGCCTGATTATCCAGTGTGGTCCTGCTCTGTGTAGTCTTTGTGCTGCAACCTGTTTTAGGAAACCACCTGCGTTGGGAGAAAAGGCGCGAGAAAGGATGATGATACAACAACATGTCATTGACCTGATGAGCATAGAATTAGACTCTGACATAGACTGAGTAATTGCCTATGTAAGGGCAAAAGGAGGGTCTGAGGTTCCGTGACGATTTGAACCCGTGTTTTCAATATTGTCGGAAATACATAATATTGGTATCAGCGAACCGCAAATGATCCATTTAGCATATCCTGGTGTTTTCGCTACGCTACGAGCAAGAGTACTACTGTTACGAACATTTTTCCGATCTACCCATGGCATCCATCTTAGATCATGGCAGCCATTTTGTGTTTCTTGCCCTCACATACGCAATAACCTTTGATTACTTCATTTCGATTAAGGACACGTAGCCTTAGCCGGCGATTCACCTTTCCAGTGACACGTGCACCTTGGAACAGAACACGCTGTAGCTGCATGACTCGACAAAGGCTGCCTCCTCTGCCCGAGGCCAGTCCTGCTATACTGGTTCTTGTGGTCGTTGGCCTGATCATGATTAGATGGCCGAAGCCGGTAGCCTTGCCCATTTACAACCCACAAACATCCCTTATCCTGCTTTTCTATCTTCTGCACCTGGCTCTGCTCCTTTCCTTCTGGGCCTTTATTAGGGGGAGGTAACGAAATTTACGATGAGGCGGTCCGGGTCTTGAATGAAAAGTCAACATGAGATTATGATGGAAAAGTGGGAACCCCTCGTTCGTAATGTTTTGGCATCAGAAATTGTCGACGATTCCTGTGCAACGCCAAATATTTATTGTTTAAGACACAAAGGTTTGGGAATGTACTAACATGTGAAGAATTTGCCTGAAGCCCAATTTTTAGTATATAAGGAGCAACCCTCTTTGTACAAATCGAACAGGCTCCTAGACACTGCCCATGCGTAGTTTCTGTGACTTCTGTGTCCCTGCAGTAATAAACCTTTGGTCTTTGACGCCACCATCGAGAAGCCCGTGTTTCTGTTTATTTGTGCACCAAGACAGGTGGAACTCCGGGGTCTTCGGGTGTTGTTCCCTGACACCTCTGGACGGAACCAAAAAGTCCAGAACTCCACCGGGACTATCCTGAAGTGTGTGCCAATCGATGCCACATGTATTAATGGCATGACCTAGTGGGCGGGAATGACCCCTGAGGGTGCCCTAAACAATAGGAGACAGGTTCAAAGAGCTAACCCTACAAATGTGAACATTTTCAAAATGGGTAAAGTCTTCAGCCACACTAAACTTGGATTCTGTGGGCTGGGGTTAAGTGTGGAGTATACTAGGGTAATCCTTGTGCCCTCACACATCTATCATTACAATCCAGTTCTGAACAGCCCCTGCGCCCCCAACAAACGCAGAGACAAAATTCTGATAAAATCAAAGCTGAGCTTTTGGCATCCAGACAGTGGGTACACATAAAGTGTTTTATCATTCTCTTGTCCTCCTTTGAAGTGCACCCCAAATGTTATATGTAAAACTCCAGCAGACCTGTCAAGCAGGATGTGACATTCAAGCAGAATTTCACATTCTAATCTCAAAGGGGATGCTCACAGCCTCTAAACCAGGTCTGGGGGAGCACCTCTTCCCTCTGGGGTTGGTGCCCCCTTGCAACTAGAAGGACAAGTGGAGTGGCAGGCCCAGGTGCGAGATACATCTCCTTGTGACAAGGGAGGCCCCTTTGAAGTGCATCACCGAGGCCTTAGGCAGGTAAACAGTAACTTTTCCAACGTGTCTTTCCTGTAACAGTTGGACAAAAATGTGACTTTACCATTAAATTGTAGTTTGTTTAACTATTAAAAAGAGTCCTTGAATTATTTTGCTAGTTGTTACAAACTTGAAATTAGCATTATAAGGTGTTTTAATGTAATCCAGCACTTCCCTATGGAAGCAGCCAGCCTCGCTACAGTGAAAATAGCTTTTATGTTTTTTCACTGGAAGAACATGCAGAATATTAAACTTCTACATATCCTGCTTTTAAATAGCTGGCATCCTGCCCAATGGACAAAAGGGCCTACATTAAGGGTGACGTATTCATATTTAAAAGGAAGGTTTGGGCCTGTCAAAGGGGTTTATTTTGAAAGGTTGAATTGTCAGGTTAAAACTGCACAGCCAGGCTACAGTGGTAGCTATGGAAACATGCTTTACTCCATCACTGCAGTGGTTGACACAATGAGTGCCGCAGCGCACGGGTGACATTCAACTTACAGGCCCTGGGTACACTTTGGGTACTATATGCTAGGGACTTATAGCTATGTTAAAAATGCCAATCAGGAGTATATGAATTTTGCCATGTTGAAAAGAGGAGCACAAGCATGTTACCACTGGTTAGCAGGGGTAAAGTGTGCAGAGTTGCATAGCCAGCAAGAATAGGGTTCAGCAATAAGGCCAATAAATCCGGGTGACGCTGAAGAGAGAGCAAATTTCCAACACCCACCCCAGACCTCGTTCCTGCACACTTACCTCATCCAGGTAACATGCAGCTCGGATGCTGTCTCATTGGTTTCTAGCGTTAAGAAGAAGGGGTCCCAGTAAAGAGGACGTATGAATAGAGAGAATTTGGACAAAGAAAATACAAATAAGTGCATCTATAATGTTTTAATCACATTATAGGGAAAAAGTTATCAAAACCAAATGTACATTACACAGTTGTATTAGTGCCCCTGGGGCTAGGGGGAACATGCAGTCGTGAGGGTAGTGTGAGGGGAAATCGTGACAATAAAAACACGTATTATTCAGACATTTATCATAAGTTCAATGTCAAATGGACAGCATATAGATACTGAATCAGCTTGAAAGTTCAAAGTACACATGCCCCAAAGTCCCTATTGTGCAAAATTGGGGTAGGAGGAGGCTGTGTAGGAGCTGAGAAAGTCGACGTTTCGACCCTGGGGAAGCAGGAAGTGTTAAAATCCTTGCAGGTGGGTCTTCATCAGGACGGGAAGAGGGTGACGGGGCAGGCAATCTGAATTTGGGTAAATATTGAGGATCAGTAAATTATTTGCGGAGCTGGGTACTTAATAAAATACGCAAGGGTATACATGTTAAACAGACTAACCTGATATAATCAGTGTTGCTGGGTTAAATTAATTAGTTGAGGTCGGTATGAGCATTCAATCCTAAGTAAAGAAAATAAAATTAAGTGCCCATTAGCAGTATGAAGGGTATGTTCATATCAAGGGCTGGTGGAGAGAAATTATCTCTGAACTTACTTGTGAAAATAAAGTACATATCCCACATGGGTAATGGAAAACGAAACGATCCGGGTGCTGGGCTGGGGGACCACTCCAATTATCTGAGTAAAGGAGGACATATATCAGAATGGAAAGTGGGCCATTATTAAAATCACTCAAGGTCAGATATAAATGATGGTAGAGATCGGTAACGCTTACCGATTAGCAGGAAATCAATCCCGTGTCCCCGTAGAAGGAAAGGATTAGTCAGAATCCGTGACCTGTTACAAAGGAAACATGGGGGATCATCAGTTGTTGGGCCCATGACGGGGCGCGCAAACATAGATCAGGGTTAATCTCGGGAGCCATGTGGGGAGAAAGGCTTACCGGTCTGTGGCGGCTTGGTTGGAGCGCAGCGTCTCTCTCGGCTGTCTCGAGGAGAACGCCGAACTTCCGGGTGTCTTGGTTGTCATGGCACCGGGTGGGTCACATGATAGTGGATAGTGTAGAAAGACTAAAGAGTGGGTGGTAGTCATAGTTACCCGATCGAGGGTAAGAATGCATCGGTATCTCAAAATCGAAATCGATTTAACATAAGTAGTGCAGTATTCTCGGATCAATTGTAATTCTTGTTATAGGCACAAAGGGAATGTGGATCATAAAGGACGTTAACGTAAGGATATCGTCCTAGGAATCTGTCCGTGTGGGGATGGACATGCCCTCACTACTCGAAGATAGATTCTATCATCAAATTAGTGCAGATGTACATTGCGCATGGTCATACTTAATCACCCTGTGACCCTGTGACCAGAGGTGTGAGATACTATAATGCAAGAATAATCAGGGGAATATACAATAAGGCATATATCTGAATTAAAAGACATAGTAGCATATGAGTATTAATGCGCTGAGATGTGATCATGAACAGTAGTACTGCGAACCTATCACATGATGGTTAAGGTAGTGTCGATGGTACACAAAATTTCTGTCAGACGGTAGGGGGGGAATGGACAGTAATGGTTCATTTCCTGTTACAGTGAATTGTAGCCAACAAGAAGGGGCAATAGTTGTTCTCCATGACGGTATGTAAAAAACAAATCTCCATAAACCATATGCATCAGAATTCAGAGCCATATATATGTACAAAACTGCGTACCTATCACATGATGGTAAGGCAGTATCAGTTCGTAAGTGGTTATGCATTACCAAGAATACCCTAGACTGGTCAAATTGAAAGTTTGAAAATACGAAATTTAGGGTAAGGTAGCAAGCTGAGAGAAAGAGCTGTCATGTTCATTTAGACCACATTGGATAGAGTTGAAAAAGAAAAAAGAAAGTTTGACAGTAAGAGCCACTGCACCCAATGCACACAGAACAGTGTCGGTGAGAAGTGATAGTTAGTAAATGGTCAAGTCGAGACTCAAGAGTACAAGGAGAAAAATATATTGTTCCCATCAGAAGCCACACTGTACCGCCCTTGTTGTCATCATATGGGATCTCCTTACCCAGGAGACAAGACGGCCGGTAAGCATTACCGTGACCGAAATGTAATATGAGAGCAGAACAGCAGAATGTAGTAGTGGCTAATGAAAAAAGCAGTGTATGGTGTTTGGAGTGGAAAAGTGAAGGGTACTAAAATTAGGTGAATGGGTGGAAAAAAGAAATTTTATTGGTAACCCCCAAACCCTAAGGTTAAAAGGCAGGTGTGGGTGCAGGTTTTAAATAATAACCGCACTTATTAGTGGTCGACATGTTTCAGCATATCATAAGATTTTCTTAATGCATTCCTCAGGACCTATACATAATACACTACTGCTTTCAGAAAAATAAATACATTTTGAAGATATCACCTGGACATCCAGGCGTGCTCAACCGTATACCTTGCGTGTAGGCTGAGGAGCTTCACCCCACCTGGCTGCAGCGCAGGTAAAAGGAGCACCGCTCTAACCGTCGGCGTCGCCAGGCAGTCTTCAGTACTGCTCGGGGGGGCATTGGGTGCAGTGGCTCTTACTGTCAAACTTTCTTTTTTCTTTGACCCCCAGGTATTATTTGTTGTGATATATTGAGCTAAGGGGCTTATATCTGGTTGGTCGGTAAACTTGCCCTTAGACCCTCCCCACTTGTTGTTGAACGCGTAGAGTTGAAAAAGAACATCCATTTGAGTTCTCTGATGTTCAATATAGTTGTGATGTCACCTCCTCTGGGGCCCAGGAAGGCTTTTTCAATCACAATCCATTTCAAGCTTTCCGGAGGGTGTGAAGCTGATCTGAAGTGGTCTACAAGAGGAGCCCCTACCACTTCACATCTTATTCTGCTCATGTGTTGTAAGATGCGCTGTTTGATTTTCTGTTGAGTTTGGCCGATGTAAATGAGGTTACACGGACAGGTGATGGTGATTGAAAAAGCCTCCCTGGGCCCCAGAGGAGGTGACATTACAACTATATTGAACATCAGAGAACTCAAATGGATGTTCTTTTTCAACTCTATCCAATGTGGTCTAAATGAACATGACAGCTCTTTCTCTCAGCTTGCTACCTTACCCTAAATTTCGTATTTTCAAACTTTCAATTTGACCTGTCTAGGGTATTCTTGGTAATGCATAACCACTTACGAACTGATACTGCCTTACCATCATGTGATAGGTACACAGTTTTGTACATATATATGGCTCTGAATTCTGATGCATATGGTTTATGGAGATTTGTTTTTTACATACCGTCATGGAGAACAACTATTGCCCCTTCTTGTTGGCTACAATTCACTGTAACAGGAAATGAACCATTACTGTCCATTCCCCCCCTACCGTCTGACAGAAATTTTGTGTACCATCGACACTGCCTTAACCATCATGTGATAGGTTCGCAGTACTACTGTTCATGATCACATCTCAGCGCATTAATACTCATATGCTGCTATGTCTTTTAATTCAGATATATGCCTTATTGTATATTCCCCTGATTATTCTTGCATTATAGTATCTCACACCTCTGGTCACAGGGTCACAGGGTGATTAAGTATGACCATGCGCAATGTACATCTGCACTAATTTGATGATAGAATCTATCTTCGAGTAGTGAGGGCATGTCCATCCCCACACGGACAGATTCCTAGGACTATATCCTTACGTTAACGTCCTTTATGATCCACATTCCCTTTGTGCCTATAACAAGAATTACAATTGATCCGAGTATACTGCACTACTTATGTTAAATCGATTTCGATTTTGAGATACCGATGCATTCTTACCCTCGATCGGGTAACTATGACTACCACCCACTCTTTAGTCTTTCTACACTATCCACTATCATGTGACCCACCCGGTGCCATGACAACCAAGACACCCGGAAGTTCGGCGTTCTCCTCGAGACAGCCGAGAGAGACGCTGCGCTCCAACCAAGCCGCCACAGACCTGTAAGCCTTTCTCCCCACATGGCTCCCGAGATTAACCCTGATCTATGTTTGCGCGCCCCGTCATGGGCCAACAACTGATGATCCCCCATGTTTCCTTTGTAACAGGTCACGGATTCTGACTAATCCTTTCCTTCTACGGGGACACGGGATTGATTTCCTGCTAATCGGTAAGCGTTACCGATCTCTACCATCATTTATATCTGACCTTGAGTGACTTTAATAATGGCCCACTTTCCATTCTGATATATGTCCTCCTTTACTCAGATAATTGGAGTGGTCCCCCAGCCCAGCACCGGATTGTTTCGTTTTCCATTACCCATGTGGGATATGTACTTTATTTTCACAAGTAAGTTCAGAGATAATTTCTCTCCACCAGCCCTTGATATGAACATACCCTTCATACTGCTAATGGGCACTTAATTTTATTTTCTTTACTTAGGATTGAATGCTCATACCGACCTCAACTAATTAATTTAACCCAGCAACACTGATTATATCAGGTTAGTCTGTTTAACATGTATACCCTTGCGTAACTTATTAAGTACCCAGCTCCGCAAATAATTTACTGATCCTCAATATTTACCCAAATTCAGATTGCCTGCCCCGTCACCCTCTTCCCGTCCTGATGAAGGCCCACCTGCAAGGATTTTAACGCTTCCTGCTTCCCCAGGGTCGAAACGTCGACTTTCTCAGCTCCTACACAGCCTCCTCCTACCCCAATTTTGCACAATATGGACTTTGGGGCATGTGTACTTTGAACTTTCAAGCTGATTCAGTATCTATATGCTGTCCATTTGACATTGAACTTATGATAAATGTCTGAATAATACGTGTTTTTATTGCCACGATTTCCCCTCACACTACCCTCACGACTGCACGTTCCCCCTACCCCCAGGGGCACTAATACAACTGTGTAATGTACATTTGGTTTTGATAACTTTTTCCCTATAATGTGATTAAAACATTATAGATGCACTTATTTGTATTTTCTTTGTCCAAATTCTCTCTATTCATACGTCCTCTTTACTGGGACCCCTTCTTCTTAACGCTAAATACCCAGGTCCCAGTGACTCCTTTGGGTTAACCCTCTCTCTGATACTAGTCTCATTGGTTTCATCAATGCTCAGCGCCAGTCGAGCCTGGCTAGAAGGCTATATAGGTAGGAGTGAGATGCCAATCTCCCACCTGCAGTACAACAATCCTGCTGATCATCTGGCGGTTCTGGGCTATATGCAAAGACTGAAGACACCCTTTAACCCATAGAGTATATTGCGAGGAACAGTTTGGCACTTGTTACCTGTTTTTTTGGAGGATTAAGATGCCAGGCCATTCCCGGCCTCTCTCACAAGGGCAGCCATGACAAATTAGAGCCAGAGCAAGCTGTGTGTCATTTCCGGCTGCCTTAATGGACACAGCAGAGCAGGGGCAGGAAGAATAAGTGTGACTCTATGTGACCAGAAATAACTTCTCCAGTCCTGGGCTTTTCTGGGATGTCTTGTTTTATTTCTGTGTGTTTGTCCAGTTCAATGGGAATATCTCCCAGAATGCACGGCTTTGTTAAATGACAGGGCATGATTTGAAACAGACTGTCACGGGGCATGGAATCATTTAACAAGTGCTGGCATGGCACTCCCACCAGAGCCCTGTAACCCATTTAAGGAATGACAGCTACCGGAGCCTTCCATTCCCCGCCACATTATCCGTTGATGCACTCACTCCTTCATTTACCCGTTCACTCACTCGCCTCTCTACCATCCATCCATCCTTACACCTATCGGGCCCTCTATTAATGCACTGAGTCACTCAGTGCACGTGGTGCCCATTGATCCATCTATACCAGTAGTTCCCAAACTTTTTTGACCCATGGCTCCCTTGACCTAATTGGCAGTTGGCCGTGGCTCCCCACCATTTTTTCACTGGTAGCCGGGTGGGGGAGATGTAAGCCCAACCTCGGGAGTACTTCCTGTTGTCTTCCTTAATTTAATTGGGATGCAATCAAGGTATTATAATCATATTTCTAACAAAATAAAAAGATAACATTTGTTTGATAAAAACTTGTTAAGTGAGAAACGATACAATGAGGAAGACGAAAGCAGACGTAGCAGACAATAGGAAAGAGTATATCATATCTCTTCATGTAAGTTTCTTTGCAGAGACGAAAGTAAGAAATATACTTACAGTCCACAATACATCAGTTCATACTTTAAACCTGCCACGCGCGAGCAAGAAGATCGTTTTGTGAAAGTGTTTCAATTTTAGCTTCTTCATCACAAAAATCAATTTTGTAAATGTTGAAAGGCACCTTTTTTCTAGTGAGGGTTAGGGAAGTTGCAAAATAGGTAAGAGATTAATTTGGCTTGGGGGACCAAAATTTGAGAAACATCTTTTTATTAGCATTGAAACAAAAGGTCTTAATTTTGACCTTGGAACCTGCAGTCCTGGGTCCTAGTCCCATTTCTGTGATGTCACCAAAATCAATTGATTGCAGGCAAAATATTGTATTTATTAGTAGATGGAACTGCTAAAATGTGCTTATGAAAAAATCATGTAAGCTAATTACTTGCAGCTGGTGTGCAGTCTAGTAAATAGTTGTTTAATAATGGCGATTTTATGTTCATGGTTCATCGTAAGACACTCCAACAGTGCTTCTTCTGGACAGGCACATGACATATATGCATCCTGTTGAACACTGATCAAACTGCACCTTTGCTCATGAAGAAAAAACAGAGTAAACCGCCTCCCCTATTTGTGGCACACAGGTTAATTCATGAACGTTGTGCTATAAGACATAAGTACATGCAAACATTTATTTCATACGATGTAACTGATTACGTGTCATATCATAAACTCATGCCCATAGTACAAGTATCAACCATAGCAAGGCACAATACTAAATGGAGTGAGATTTGTCACGGCCCTTGGTCATAATTAGCTTTCACTACAAGCCCTTACTTACCGATGGGGGGCTTGGGGGGGGGGCAGCCGACCGCAGGGAGGTCCCCTCCCCCCGGGCTGATGGGGAGGGGCCAGTGGGGGGCGGTGCCTGTGGACCGCCAGCCTTGGGCTTCTTTTGGGCTCCCTTGGTTCCTACTGAGGGAGCCCAGGTATATATTCCCCTGACTCCTCCTCCCGGCCACCATTTTAGGCTGAATGACCTGGTGGCCGGGAGCTCATTAGTTTAATTGGAAAAATTTTGTTGGTTTGTTGTTCTCTTCGTCATGTCAGGAGAAGACTACCGTGTTCTGGAGGCTATCCGTCTCCTTAGTGAAGCTGGGCGTTTGGACCTGGTGTTGGGGGATGTGCCTGGGACTTCGCGTCCTCGGCGGCAGGCCTCAGCACGTGTGGCGGCGGCGGTCGCGGCTTGTGAGTCGCCTAAGAGGTCTCGCTGGGAGGCGGTAAGTGAAAGGGGCCACCCACGCTCTAGGAGAGTAGTCCCTGAAACTGGGGCTCATTCTGAGGGAGGAACGGTTTTCCGCGCGAGGCGGGTTTGGAAGAGGGAGGGGCGTCGGCTCCTCTGGTAACTGAAGGGTTGCCGGTGCGGTCGCTTTCGGTCCCCGCTGCAAGGGGCAAGCGGGCCGGTAAGCGTGGAGGCAGGAAGCGCTCTGCTTCTGCCTCCGTTTTTCCTGACGCGGAGCCGTTGGGCGACGGGCCGGCAGTTGGCGCGCATGCGCACGTCGAAATTCTCGCGCCTCGTGCTGAAGGTGATGGCGGGTTGCCGGCTCCTGGGCCGGATAGCCAGTTTGTTGATTTGACTGGTTTTGGGGCTCAGAGAGTTGTTGAACATGTGATACAATTGGATTCGGGTGCTGGGGCTGGTGGGGATCGTGTTTCGACGCCGGCCCGTGCTCCCGGAGATATTGTGCCTGTCAGTAGTGTTTCTTGTGGTGTGGTGCAGTCAGGGCCTTTGATGTCTGGGTCTGCTTTTGTTCCTTATAGCCCCCTGTTGTTTTCCCCCCTGCCTCAACTCGGGGGGAGGTGCTGTCGGTACTGAGTGGCTCGGTGGGGGAAGGGGAGTGGGCGCAGATGGAGAGGAGGGCAGTTTCACAGGGGCAGGAGGCTGGTCGTGGTCTGTTGAGTGCGCAGCGGGATGTATCTGGGTCAGTTGGAGGGTTCGTTGAGCCTTCGGTGGGTGGTACTGTTCTTTCTTCACTACAAGAGAGTGGTAGTAGGCAGGTGGGTGCCAGGTCTTGGGAAGGCCTGGATGTTTTCCCTTCTTGGGTTGTGGGGATTCGTGATGCGGCCAGGGCTCCTCCTATTAAGGGGACTGATATGTTGAGTGGTTTTGGGGGTACTTTGAGTTTTCCGGGTTTGCCTGTGGGGGGCAGATCTTTTGGGAGAATGGAGCAGCCTCGGTCTGATACTCAGCGGGAGGGACATGGTGGGCTGGTGTCGGGTCCTGCGTCTAAGATTGTTCAGGAGCTGTTGGACTGGAGTAGTGGTGGAGAAGACGTGGAGCCCTCCGTTTCTCGCCCGGGGTTGCCTGTTCGGTCTGAGGAGACTGTTTCTCGGGAACCTGGTCAGTTACAGTTTCAGGATTCTAGGTTTTGTGTGGCTACTGGTGTTGATAGGTTTGGTCGTTCTGGTAGTAAGGGTCCCGGCACATCAGTTCAGCCTTTTTCTTCACAGTTTGGAGAACGTCGTGGAGCGGGTAGACTTGGTAGGGTGGAGCGCGGCCCAGTTACACCGAGGAGAAGGGAGAGTGGAGCCTGGCGCGGCATACCCCGTACCGGCGAGGGATCCCGGCGCGGTCAACGTAGGCAGGTCCGGCGCGACCTCGTTGGCCCCAACGTCTTCTTTTCAAGATCTCGGCGCGGTCAGCAGAAGCAGGGCAGGTGCGTCCTCGCTGGCCCCAACTTCTCTTTCTACAGGTATCGGCGGGGTTGGCAGAAGCAGGCCCGGCGCGTCCTCGCTGGCCCCATTGTCAGGTTCTCTGGATATCGGCGGGGTTGGCAGAAGCAGGGCTGGCGCGTCCTCGCTGGCCCCAAATGTTTCTTCTCATCAAAAAAGGGATTCATCGTTGGATAAGGTGTACAAAACTGGTCAACGTTCGGGGGAGTACAGACGGGTCCAGTCGGCTCCCCCGCCTCAGGTGTCAGTACGGGCTGGTAAGGCCCAGGTTGGTTTCAAAAGTCCGTCAGTGGTATTGGCCCCTCCTAGGTTGGAGGAATCCCTTGTTTTGGATTATGATGAGGAAAGCCCTGAGGAGGGCGAGTTACGTGCTGAGGGTGCACGGGGGGGGGCTCTTTCACGCTTCTGATGATGTTTTACAGGCACCGGTGGTGGTGCGTCCGAAAGCTACAGTTTCCAGACCTACTCGAGAGAGCGGCCCCGCGGTGAGGGTTCCTCGGACGGGTGATGATGTTGAGCATCTGGCATGGAGAGTGAGGCCGGCCCAGCTTCCTTTATTGAATCCAGGTGAGCTTGAGGGGCCGCGGGACAAACCATTGATGGTATCTGTGGGAACTGGGGGTGAGCCTCCTTTGGAGGGTATGGACCTTAAGCTCCACAAAGGTCGTTATGTTAAAGATCAGGGAGTGGGTACAAGTGATGGGGGTGCGGGTTCCAAGGTGGATTCTGGCACTTTAACTGAACCCATGGAGGTAGGTAAAGATCCCCCACACAGTAAGGAGCTTAAAATAAAGAAGTTGCCTTACATGGGCGTCACGAAACCTTTGGGCGCTCATTTAATGTTATCTACTAAGGAAAGGATTTGGAAAGGGGAATATGTTGAATTACTGAAGCTTTTACATAGGGAAGTTAGGTCCAAGGAGGGCTCTAAGGAGGAGGAGTACGAGTTGGCCAAGCGCCCCAAGGTACCTTTGACCATTGAAAATTGGACAGCGGCTTTTCTTATATATGCTAGTGTATATTGTGAGAAATTCCCGGAGCTCTGTGTGGCAATTTTTAAGTATATGGATGTGATCAGGAAGGCACAGATTACTGGCAGTGGTTATGCTTGGTCTCAGTATGATGAGGAATTCCGAGCCCGGATGGCTTGGGATTCTGAAGCAAAATGGGGGGAGTTGGATAATGATTTGTGGCAACACACTATGGGGGCATCTGCTGGTGGAAAGACGATTTTTACAGCCAGCGGATATCCATTACCTTATCGGCCCTTTCAGGGTAAGCCCACTCGGGGAGGGGTGGGTGCAGCAGCGTCAGTCCAATATGCCAATGGGACCTGTTGGGATTTTAACAGAGGTTATTGCCCCAGGGAGTATTGTAAGTTCAGGCATGAGTGCTCCCAATGTGGTAGAACGCACCCTCTGGCAAGGTGTTGGGGGCCCCGTGTTACAGGGGGCAGACAATGGTCACAGCAGCCGGCAAATTCCCCAGGTCCTGCACAGCAACCTCAGCCTAACAGGGGGGGGAAGAACACTTCTGGGGCTGGGCCCAAAGGCTCGTACGCCAGTTAATCATTTTCACTTGGCGGTGGCTTGAAGAGGTTATGGAAATGCTGAGGCTGGTAAGTTATTGTTGGATGGTTTTCAAGAAGGTTTTCGTCTGGGTTATACTGGGCCGCGGTTGCGGCGGTGGTCCAAGAATCTGTTGTCAGCCAATGAACATCCCACTGTGGTACAAGACAAATTGGATAAGGAAGTGCGTGAAGGGAGAATGGCGGGTCCCTTTGATGATTGGCCCTTGGAAAATCTTATTGTTTCCCCAATTGGTGTGGTTCCTAAGAAAGAGCCTGGGCAGTTTCGGTTGATTCAACATTTGTCATGGCCGGAGGGCTCGTCAGTTAACGATTTCATTGATGGCGAAGCTGCTTCAGTATCTTATTCTTCAGTGGATGTGGCCATGGCCCTGGTTGTATCTGCCGGCACTGGTGCGGCGATGGCTAAATGTGATATCAAATCGGCATTTCGTTTGTTGCCAGTACATCCTGGGGATTGGGATCTGTTGGGGATTCAATTCCAGGGGAAGTGGTATGTTGATAAGGCCTTGCCAATGGGTTGTTCCATCTCCTGTGCATTATTTGAGACTTTCAGCACCTTTCTCCAATGGTTTTTCACCAACACTTCAGGACACCAGCTTGTGACCCACTACCTGGATGATTTCTTTTTTGTGGGCGCTCCCAATTCCTCAGCTTGCCAGACTGCTTTGCGAACCTTCCAAACCCTGATGGATTTCTTAGGTGTGCCGTTGGCACCGGAAAAGTCAATGGGCCCCTGCGCGACCATGTCTTTTTTAGGTATCGAGATTGACTCGAATGTCATGGAGGCACGTTTACCAGTGGATAAAAAGACAAAAATGTTGGACCTATTACATGCTATGTTGAACAAGACAAAAGTGACAGTGAAGGAAGTTCAAGTGCTGCTAGGCCATCTTAATTTTGCTTGCAGGGTGGTCAGGGCTGGTAGAACGTTTTGCAGGCGTCTGGGTAGAGCGCTATCTGGTCAGTTTTTACCTCACCATCACGTCCGATTGTCAGCAGGTGTTAAGCAGGATCTGCGGATGTGCGTGGCCTTTTTACACTCGTTCAATGGCATTCCTTTGTACAGAGAAGAAGATTGGGTTTGGGATGTCCAAATTTTTTCAGATGCTGCAGGCGGTGATGGTTTCGGTCTTTACTGGCAAGGCAGATGGTGCGCTGAACAGTGGCCTGCTGCATGGAAGAACGGAGGCAGGAGTATTGCGTTCCTTGAGTTATTCCCTGTGGTGGTTGCTTTGACTTTGTGGGGCCATGAGTTTGCTCACAAGAAAGTGCTGTTTCGAATTGATAATAAAGCTGTGGTGGACATTATCAATCGGCAGTCGGCCAGGGATGCTCAAATTTTGAAGCTCTTGAGGGTCTTTGTGTTGGGGTGCTTGACGTATGACATCAGTTTTAAGGCCTTGCACATTCCTGGGGTGGACAATGACATTGCGGATGCTTTGTCTCGTTCACAGTGGGAGAGATTCCATGGGTTAGCCTCGGAGGCGGACCGGATGCCGACCCCCATGCCAGATCACCTGTGGACTGTAGGCGAGACAGGGTTTTGCAGTTGGTGGTAGGTTCGCTGGCTGTTTCCACTAGGGCAGCGTATGATTTAGCCTGGAAGGAGTTTCTGGAATCTGGGGCCGGCTGGCGCGCTCCGGGTTGGAGGCGATGTGAGGATGTGGTACAGTTCATTCTGCTCTTGATGGACAGGGGTCTGACACGTGTGACAATTGCTGGGAAATTGGCTGGTATAGCGTTCATGGGCAAGTTACTGTGGGGCTATTCTCCTTCAGCGGGGGAGGTGGGTAAGCGCATGTTGGAAGGTTGGTCTAGGGAGAGGGGTCGGGAGCTGTTGGTTCGCCAACCTTTGTCTTGGCAGACTTTAGCACGAGTTTTACAGGTTTTGCCCTCAGTTTGTTTTGACGAGTTTGAGGTTTGTCTTTTTTCCACTCTCATGGTTTGGATGTTTTTTGGTGCTTTCAGGGTTTCCGAGCTGTTAGGATCTAAAGTTGGTCTTGGGGTGGGGTGGGGCAATGTCCGTCTTTTAGAGTCAGGATTGCACATTTGGTTGGCTTGCGCGAAAACGGATCAACATAGCAGAGGGAGGGGCATTTGGCTGGAGGCATCTTCCCCTCTTGAGACGTGTCCTTTGAGGTGGGCTAGGCGTTTGAGGGAATGTTCGGGGGCCGCCATTAAGGGCCCTGTGTTTCATCATCGGGATTGTTCCAGGGTGACTGAGTATCAGCTGCGCATGGTGCTGCGTAAAGCGCTGCGTTTCATTGGCCTGGATGAACGACAGTATGGTACACATTCTTTCAGGATTGGGGCAGCCACGGAAGCTCACAATAGGGGTTGGTCGCAGCAAGACATTATGTCTCTAGGGCGTTGGTCCTCCAACCAGAGCCGGTCCTAGGCCTTCTGAGGCCGTCTGAGGCCCCGGGCGAAAGGGAAGATGTGAGGCCCCTCTAAGTGCCTTACTGCTTGCGCGAGTGCGCTTTTCCCTACTCTGCGGGGTCGGCAGGGGGCCCCCTGAGCGCGAGGCCCTGGGCAGCTGCCCATACCGCCCATGCCTAGGACCGGCCCTGCCTCCAACTGTTTTAGGCGCTATGTGCGGAATGATCCTGTTTCGGCGCCTGCGGATGCTAATTTTTCTTGAATTTGATGCTGCTTTTCTTTTTCAGGTTCGGTGGCTGGCCCCCGATCATCTGTCATGTCAATTTGGATTGTGGGACATTCCTTCATTAGAGGTGCGGAAGCTCAAGCTATACAGAGTTATTTTGGCCCCACACTTGGTTTTAATTCTCGACTGTTTAATGTTGTGTGGAATGGGAAAGGGGGTATGATTTGGAGGGAGCTCATTCCGGCCTTGAATTCCTGGTTGGTGGGGGGTATTTGTCCAGACGTATTGCTTTTGCACCTCGGGGAAAACGATCTTTGTGGGGTGAAGGGGGTGGTTCTCTTGAGAACTATGAAGAAGGATCTTTCCCTCATTCGTCAACAGTGGTCGGGTTGCCATGTTTTATGGACAGAATTGGTCCCCAGAAGAATTTGGAGGGGTGCGCTTAAGCCTAGGGCAGTTGATAAGGCGCGTAGGAAGTTGAACTTGGAAGTTTCCCGTTTTTGTAGAGATCTGGGTTTTGGGCGGGTGTCCCATAAGGACATCCGTTATGACACTCTTGAGTTTTTTCGCGGCGATGGTGTTCATCTGTCTCGTATCGGGATGGATTTGTATTTGTTGGAATTGCGAGAGGTGCTCTCCAGGTGTTTGAAGATTCAGAATTTCCTGGGTTGAGGTCTTTTGGGTACTTTTGTTGGTCAGTTTTGGGGGGCAGAAAGAGAGGAGGGTAATTCCTTCCCCCCCTCTTTTCTGGGTGGCGGAAATTGGGGGTTCTTCGTCAGCAGGGACAGGAAGGTTGTTGGGATTTTGGTAAAATTGGGTTATGGCTGGAAAAGTTTAAATAGTTGTTTCGTGGGGTGGTTACACGGTTTTGGGTAACGTAAGTTGTTGGTGGGCAATTTTTGAAATGTGATGTCATGCTTTTGCTTTGGGGTGATGTTTAAATGATTATGCAGGTTTTTGTATTGTTTGAATTGTAATTATGTTGTGCTGGGTGGGGGCGGGGACTGTGACGTATTAGGGGCGGGCCTGACGTTTGGGGTTGTAAGGTAATATTTTAATTAGTGAGGTCTAGTTTTGTGAGGCGTTTGCCAGGGTTGTATTATTGTGAATATGCACCTGTTTCAATAAAAGCGGCCTTTTGCACACTCTCAATTTGGTCTGGTGTCTGCTCACCCCCCCTCACCCCTCCCTCCCAATTCCCTGGGAAGAGGGTCCCACGAGGCGAGGCACTGGCACTGCACAACACTGCGGGCAGGAACAACGAGACTGAAACGCTCTGAGCTGCGTGGGCAGAGTAATGTGAAGACTACCATCTAAACGCATGTTCAATTGTTCATACAGACGCACGTACAGCAGTGCGCTCTTCGGCCAAAACATTTTTAAGGTGGCATTTCAAACCCTGACCTGCAAGTTTCTGAGGCTCCAATTTCTTCATTGTGCGTGGTGGCGCGGCGCCATGGATTCTAATCACGGCGCACCGGGGTGCCGCGGCGCACAGTTTGGGAAGCACTGATCTATACACACATTCATTCATTCATCCACCAGAGGCGCTCAATCATTCATCCAAACATTGACTTTTTCACGCTTTTACCACTCACTTGCTAATCATGTTGTCAGGGAAGGAGAAAGACTTGTTTCCCAAAGACATTCTATGTCAGTGCTCGTTTTTTCTCTCACTTTCACTGAAATCATAATAACACCAATCGCCTCGAGTGCAATGAGGCTTTCCGCACAGACCTTACCACTGCTGCTAGATAGGTACCAGGGTTCTGAGGCTGCATTCCTAGGAGGTGAGGGAGTTTGTATTCATGAGTGAAGCTCGAGGACTTCCGGGTCTGATGATGATGTCACGCCTCGGGTTGGGGACCGCGAGATGTCACAGCGACTGGGGATCAGAGGCTAGAAGGGAAGTCATGCCTGGAGGCTTTGGACTGAGGGGGTTTCGGGAGGTCCATCCCTGGGGAGGGGCAGGAATCAATGTATTAATGTGCGGGGACGGGCAGTGGGACGGGAAGTGCTTCTACTTGTCAATGAGTGGAATGGCTTTTTTAATCCCGTTACATTTCTGTACAACGGATTTGAAACAGTAGAAAGTGTAAATTGTAAATATTCTTCGAGCAATTCATAAAATTTAAATAGGTAATTTCTCCGCAGGAAGGAGTGGATTAATGGACAGTACTCGAGAGGAGGAGAAGGGCAGACGGGGAGATGTTGTTGTTGCAGTTTTTTATAGCGCTAAATCAACCCGAAGGCATCATAGCGCTACACTTAAGCACCAGTTACATGACAGAGAAACACATTCACTATTAAGCACGGGGAGAGTTGACCAAAACCACAGGACGTTTGAGCCTCCTGCCAGACCCGAACCTCAAGGTCGGCCGCTCTAACCGTTATACCCACCCCCCCCCCCCCTCCCCCTTCCCCTCTTGGAGACGGTGATGTGGCCTAGTAAAAATCATTTAATTTGTACAATGAAGGAGCGCTGTTTGAGCAAGTGATGAGAATGCGGCCTATGATAAAAAGTTTCATTTATTTTAAATGAAGACTTAGAAAACCCTGCATTTTATATTGATTAGAAAGGCGCGTGCCATCCCATCGGCACCGGAAGCAGAATCCTGTGAATGGAACGTTTATGATGTAACTTCACTGTGATGTCACCAGGCCCAGGGCAAATGCAGGGCAGGGGTGGAAGCGTCTTCCCAGTAAAGTGGAAAGAAGAGACCACTGTTGAGGAAGGGTGTCGGGTAGGGGGGGGATCTTCTTTCGGGTTCATCGCAGGAGCTTTTGTATTTAAATAGTTTGATTTACTTAACAAATCCCGTAATACCCGTGCCTTGCCAGCTCCCCCGTTAATCTTAAAACACATGGCATCACCCACACAGCAGTGATGTAGGATGACACGCTGAAAAGCCTCCACTGTGACGTGTTCTTGGTATGAGAGGCTGGTAACCAGGCAGCTGCAGCATTGCACTCGGGGACATCGGACGGAGAGGACCGCTGCTGGCGGCTGGAGCTCGGGCAGGGAGAGGGCGAAGCTGCAGGGGCTGAGCAGGCTCCGAAAACGGAGAGGGGCAGAGAGAGAGAGGGGTAGGACGGAATAAGGAGACAAGGTGAGTGAATAAACCAAACTGAAAGCTGAACTTGAAATCAAACTGAAAACTAACTTGAAACTGACTTGAAACTGACTTGAAATTCGAATACCCTTTCCCCTGAAAACCAAGCTGAACTTGAAACTGAATTGAAACTGACTTGAAATTCTAATACCCTTTCCCCTGAAAACCAAACTGAACTTGAAACTGACTTGAAATTCTAATACCCTTTCCCCTGAAAACCAAACTGAACTTGAAACCAAACTTGAAACTGACTTGAAATTCCAATTCCCTTTCCCCTTTTCATCTTCTCTTTTTCCGTCCATTTCATTTAATTTCGTTTCCTTTTCTTTTCTTCTTTTCTCTTTTCCTTTCTCTCATTTCCATTACCTTCCTCCCCCCACACCACCCCTCTCTCTTTCTCTCCTCCTCTTCCTTTCTTTTCTGCGCTTTCCCTCCTGGCCTTCCTTTCCCTCCTGCCATTCCCTGCCCTCCTGTCCTTTCCTGCCCTCCTGCAGTTCCTTGCCCTCCTGTCCTTCCTTTCCCTCGTGCCCTGCATTTCCCTTCTGCTCTGCTTTCCTGGCCTACCCTGTACTCCTGGAGCCCTGACCCCTGTTTTACCTTCCTCCCTTGCCGCTTGCCCTGACCTCCTGCCCTGCCCCCAGCCCCTCGACCTCCTGCCTTGCCCCTCTGCCCTACCACCCATACTGCCCTCCTACCCTGCCTTGCCCCCTGCCCTGCTCTGCCCTCCTCCCCTGCCCTGCTTCCTTGCACTCTGCCCTCTTGTTCTCCCACCCTGCTCCACTGCCCCACCCTTCTCCCTACCCCACTGCCCTCCTGCCCATCCCTCTTGCCTTCCTGCCCCCCTGCCCTCCAATCCTGGCCTCCTTCCCTGTTCTGCCTTGCCATCCTGCCCTACTCTGCCCCA
The DNA here is from genome assembly GCF_964263255.1 of Lissotriton vulgaris. Taxonomy (NCBI): domain Eukaryota; kingdom Metazoa; phylum Chordata; class Amphibia; order Caudata; family Salamandridae; genus Lissotriton; species Lissotriton vulgaris. The sequence continues at coordinate 1,178,455,990 of NC_141696.1, forward strand.
CCATGCTCTGCCTTCTCACCCTTTCCTTTCCTTTCCTTTCCTTTCCTTTCCTTTCCTTTCCTTTCCTTCCTTTCCTTTCCTTTCTTTTCCCTTTCCTTCATTATGCCTCCTCTTGTATACCCCTCCAAACTAACCCAACCCAACCGCTTCTCTGTCTCCTCCTAAACCCCTTCCCTATTTCCTCCTATAGCTGCTCCTGTCTTTTCCTGTAACCCTTCCCTTCCTCCTCATATACCCCTTACATTCCCTTCCTCCTACTTTACCCCTTCCCTTCCTCCTCCCATAGCCTTTCCCTTCCTCCTGCCATACGTTTCCCTTTCTCCTCCTATACCCCTTCCCTCCCTCCTCCCATATACGTTCCCTTTCTCCTCATATACCGCTTCCCTTCCCTGTCTCCTCCTATAACCCTCCTTTCCCTATCTCCTCCTACACCCCTTCCCTTTCCTCCTCTTTCCTGTGTTCCTATGCCCATTCCTTTCCCTGTCCCTCCTATACCCCTCCCCTTGCCTTCCCTGTTTCCTCCTATACCTCTTCCCTGTCTCCTCCTGTACCCTTTCCTTTGCCTTCACTTCCCTGCCACCTCATATACCCCTTATCTTCCATTCCCTGTCTCCTCCTATACCCATGCCCTGTCTCCTCCAATACCCCTTCCCTTCCGCGTCTCCTCCTATACCCCTTCCCTTCCACGTCTCCTCCTATACACCTGCCTTCCCTGTCTCCTCCTCTACCCCTTTCCTTCACTGTCTCCTCCTATACCACTCCCCTGTCCCCTCCTATACCACTTCACTGTCGCCTTTACCCCTTCCCTGTCTCACAGGCCTTCCCTCCCCTTCCTTGTCTCCTCCTATACCCCTCTCCTCTTCTCTTCTCTTTTGTCTTCTCTTCCCGCCCCCTTTCCATTTACCTTTCCTTTCCTTTCCTTTCCTTCCCTTCACAAACACTCAACTTCCCTTCCCTTTACCCTGCGCTCCCATCGCCTTCCCATCTCCCTTTCCTTTCTCTTCCCTTTGCTTTGCCCTTCCCTCCTTTACTTTGCCCTTTTCCCTTTTTCATATCGCCCTTCCCTTCATTTGCCTTCCCTGCCCTTCCTTTCCCTTTCCTTGTGTCCGCCTATACCCTTCCAACCAACTTTACCTCCTGTTCCTTCTTCCCTTCTCTTCCTTTCCCAGTCTCCTCCTATTACCCTTCAATTCCCTGTCTCCTCCTATACACCTTCCTTATCTCTGTCTATACCCTTTTCCTTCCCTGTCTCATCCTATACCCCACTCTTCCCTTCCCTGTTTCCTCATTCCCCTTCCTTTTTTTCTCCTATACTCCGTCCCTTCCCTGTCTCCTATTCCCCTGCCTTCCCTGTCTCTTCCTCTATCCCTTCCCTCTATCTCTTCCCACACCACTTCCCTGTCTCTACCTATACCCGTCCCTTTCTCCTCTTATACCCCTTCCCTTTTCCCTCCTATACCCCTTCACTTCCCTGTTTCCTCCTATACCCTTTTCTTCCATTCCCTTCCTTCCCTTCCCTGTCTATACCCCTTCCCTTCCCCTTCCCCTTCTCCTCCTATACCCCTTCCCTGTCTCCTCTTATACCCCTTCCCTCCCATGCTTCCTCCTATACCTATTTCCTTCCCTGTCTCCTATGCCTTTCCCCCCTTACCTGTTTTGCCTTTCCCCTTCCCTTCTCTTCTCCCTTTACCTTTCCTTCAATGTATCCCTCCACCCCTTCCCTTCCCTCTCCTCTTCCCTTTCCCCACCCCCTTTCCTTTCTCCTTCTCCCTTTGCTTTGCCCTTCCCCCATTTCCCCTTTTCATTTTCCCCTTCCCTGCCCTTCCCTATCCCCGCCTGCACCCTTGCAACCTCCACTTTCCCTCTCTTTCCTTCTTCCTTTCTCTTCCATGTCTCCTCATATAACCCTTCCTTTCCCTGTCTCCTCTCTTTTTCCCCATACTCATAATCTTTTTCCTCCGATACCCCATCCCTTCCCGGTCTCCTTTACCCCTTCCCTGCCTCCTACTATACCCCTCCCCTCTCTTACCTTACCACTATACCCCTTCCCTGCCTCCTCCAATACACCTCCCCTCTCTTACCTGTCTCCTCCTTTATCCCTACCCTTCCCAGTCTCCTCCTATACCCCTTCCCTTCCTTTCCCTGTCTACTCATATACCCCTTCCCTGCGCCTTGCTATACCCCTTCCCTGTCTCCTCCTATACCCTTTCCCATCACTGTCTTCTTCTATACCCCTGCACTTCCCATCTCCTATACCCCTTCGCTTCACTGTCTCCTCCTATACCCCTTCCTTTCCCTGTCTCCTTTTATACCCCTTCCCTTCCCTTCTTTCCTTCTCCCTTCTTTTCTCTTCCCCTTCCGTTCCCTTTCCCCTCCCCTCTCCTTCCCCTTGCCCCTTCCCCCTTTCCTTTGACCTTTTGCTCTTTTCCTTCCTTTTCTGCTACTCCTTCCTCTTCCCTTTCCTGCCTCCTCTTATACCCCTTCTCTTCCCTTCCCTGTCTCCTCCCATACCCATACCCTTTCCTTCCCTATCTCCTATACCACTTCCCTTTCATATCCTATCTCCTCCTATTCCCCTGCCTTCCCTGTCTCCTCTATTCCTTTCCTTCCCTTCCCTTCCCTGTCTCCTCCTATACCACTCCCCTGTCTCCACATACACCCTCCCTTTCTCCTACTATACCCCTTCCCTTCCTCCCTTCCTCCCTTCCCTTTCTCCTCCTATACCCCTTTCCTTCCCTGTTTCCTCCTATACCTTCCCTTCCATTCCCTTCCCTTCCCTGTCTATACCCATTCCCTTCGCTGTCTCCCCATTACCCCTTCCCTGTCTCCTCCTATATCCCTTCCCCCGTGCGTATCCCTTCCCTTCCTTTCCCTTCTCTTCTCACTTCCTTTACCTTTCCTTTCCTTTATCCAACCCTCCACTCCACTCCCCCCCCCTTCTCCCTTCCCTTTCCCCTCCCTCTTTTCTTTCTCCTTCTCTCTTTGCTCTTTCCCCTTTCCTTTGCCCTTTTCCTCTTTTCATTTTCCACTTCCCTTCCCTTCCCTCCATTTCCCTTCCCTGCCTTTCATTGTCTCTGCCTATACCCTTCCAACCCCCACTTTCCTCCTCTTTCCTTCTTCCATTCTCTTCCCTTCCCTGTTTCCTTCTATACACCTCTCTTTTTCCCCATACCCCTTATCTTTTTACTACTATACCCCATCCCTTACCTGTCTCCTATGCCCCTTCCCTGCCTCCTCCAATGCACCTCCCCTCTCTTACCTATCTCCCCCTGTATCCCTTCCTTTCCCAGTCCCCTCCTATACCCCTTCCCTGTTTTCTCCTATACCCTGTCTGCTCCTATATCCCTTCCCTGCCTCTTCCTATACCCCTTCCCTTCCTTTCTCCTTCTATACCCCTTCCCTTCCCTGTCTCCTCCTATACCCATTCCCTTCCCTGTCTCCTTTATTACCCCTTCACTTCTCTGTCTCCTTATATCCCCTTTCCCTTCACTGTCTTCTCCTTCTATACCCCTTCCCTGTCTCCTTTTATACCCCTTCCCTCTTTCATATATCTCTTCCCTCCCCTTCTGTCTCCAACTGTTCCCCTTTCCTATCTCTGACTTTGCCCCTCCCCTTCCCTCCCTTTCCCTTCTTCCCTTCTCCCTTCTCTTCCCGTCCCATCACGTTCCCTTTCCCTTCCCCTCTCCTTCCCCATTTCCTTTCCCCTTCCCCTTTTCCTTTGCCCTTTCCCCTTTCCTTTGCGCTTTTGCCCTTTTCCCTTTCTGATTCTTCCTCTTCCCTTCCCTGCCTACTCCTATACCCTTCTCTTCCCTTCCCTGTCTCCTCCTGTACCCCTGCCCTTTCCTTCTCTGTGTCCCATACCCCTTCCCTTTCATTCCCTGTATCCTCCAAACTGCTTTACTGTCTACTCCTAAACCCCTTATGTTCCTTCCTATACCCCTTCCCTTCCCTGTCTTCTCCTATACCCCTTCCCTGTCTAAAACTATACCCGTTGCCTGTCTTCTCCTATACCCCTTCACTTTTAATGACTCCTCCTATTCCCCTGCCTTCCCTGCCTCCTCTATCCCTTCCCTGTCTCCTCCCATACCACTCCCCTGTCTCCACCTATACCCTTCACTTTCTCCTCCTATACTCCTTGCCTTCCTCCCTTCCCCTTCTCCTCCTAAACCCCTTCCCTTCCCTGTTTCCTCCTATACGTTTCCCTTCCATTCCCTTCCTTATCTATACCCCTTCCCTATCCATACCCTTTCCCTGTCTACCCATTACTCCTTCCCTGTCTCCTATATCCCTTCCCCCTTGCTTTTTCCCTTCCCTTCTCTTCTCACTTCCTTTACGTTTCCTTTATCCCACTCTCCATTCCCTCCCCCCTTCCCTTTCCCCTCCCTCTTTTTTTCTCCTTCTCTCTTTGCCTTTTCCCCTTTCCTTTGCCCTTTTCCTCTTTTCATTTGCCCCTTCCCTTCCCTTCCCTCCATTTCCCTTCCCTGCCTTTCCTTGTCTCCGCCTATACTCTTCCAACCCCCACTTTCCTCCTCTTTCCTTCTTCCTGTCCCTGTTTCCTCCTATACCCCTCTCTTTCCCCATACCCCTTATCTTTTTCTACTATACCCCATCCCTTACCTGTCTCCTACACCTCTTCCCTGCCTCCTCCAATACACCTCCCCTCTCTTACCTATCTCCTTCCTTTCCCAATCTCCTCCTATACCCTTCCCTGTTTTCTCCTATACCGTGTCTGCTCCTATACCCCTTCCCTGCCTCTTCCTATACCCCTTCCCTCCCTGTCTCCTTCTATACCCCTTCCCTTCCCTGTCGCCTCCTATACCAATTCCCTTCCCTGTTTCCTCCTATACCTCTTCCCTGTCTCCTTTATTACCCCTTCACTTCCCTGTCTCCTTCTATACCCCTTCCCTTCACTGTCTTCTCCTCCTATACCCCTTCCCTGTCTCCTTTTATACCCCTTCCCTCTTTCATATATCACTTCCCTCCCCTTCTGTTTCCAAATGTACCCCTTTCCTATCTCCAACGTTACCCCTTGCCTTCCCTTCTACCCTTCTCCCTTCTCTTCCCTTCCCCTCACGTTCCCTTTTCCTTGCCCTCTACTTCCCCATTTCCTTTCCCCTTCCCCTTTACTTTGCCCTTTCCCCTTTCCTTCGCCCTTTTGCCCTTTTCCCTTTCTGCTTCTCCTTCCTCTTCACTTCCCTGCCTACTCCTATACCCCTTCTCTTCCCTTCCCTGTCTCCTCCTGTACCCCTTCACTTTTCTTCCCTGTGTCCTATACCCCTTCCCTTTCATTCCCTGTCTTCTCCAAACCGCTTTCCTGTCATCTCCTAAACCCCTTCTGTCCCCTCCTATACCCCTTCCCTGTCTACTCCTATACCCCTTCCCTGTATCCTCCTATACCCAGTCCCTGTCTTCTCCTATACCCCTGCCTTCCCTGTCTCCTCTATCCCTTCCCTTTCTCCTCCCATGCTACTCCCCTGTCTCCACCTATACCCTTCACTTTCTCCTCCTATACCCCTTCCCTTCCTCCCTTCCCTTCCCTTTCTCCTCCTAAACCTCTTCCCTTCCCTGTTTCCCCCTATACTTTCCCCTTACATTCCCTTCCTTATCTATACCCCTTCCCTGTCTATACCCCTTCCCCGTCTCCCTATTACCCCTTCCCTGTCTCCTCCTATACCCCTTCCCCCTTGCTTTTTCCCTTACCTTCTCTTCTCACTTCCTTTACCTTACCTTTCCTTTATCCCACCCTCCACTCCCTTCCCTTTCCCCTCCCTCTTTTCTTTCTCCTTCTCTCTTTGCCCGTTCCCCTTTCCTTTGCCCTTTTCCTCTCTTCATTTTCCACTTCCCTTCCCTCCATTTCCCTTCCCTGCCTTTCCTTGTCTCTGCCTATACCCTTCCAACCCCCACTTTCCTCCCTTTGTCATTCTTCCTTTCTCTTCCCTTCCCTGTTTCCTTCTATACCCATCTTTTTCCCATACCTATTATCTTTTCCAACTATACCCCATCCCTTACCTGTCTCCTATACCCTTTCCCTGCCTCCTCCAATACACCTCCCCTCTCTTACCTATCTCCTCCTGTATCCCTTCCTTTCCCAGTCTCCTCCTATACCCCTTCCCTGTTTTCTCCTATACCGTGTCTGCTCCTATACCCCTTCTCTACCTCTTCCTATACCCCTTCCCTCCCTGTCTACTTCAATACCCCTTCCCTTCCTCCTCCTATACCCATTCACTTCCCTGTCTCCTCCTATACCTCTTCCCTGTCTCCTTTATTACCCCTTCACTTCCCTGTCTCCTTCTATACCCCTTTCCTTCACTGTTGTCTCCTCCTTTACCCCTTCCCTGTCTCCTTTTATACCCCTTCCCTCTTTCATATATCTCTTCCCTCCTCTTCTGTCTCCAACTGTACCCCTTTCCTATCTCCGACTTTACCCCTCGCCTCCCCTTCTTCCCTTCTCCCTTCTCTTCCCTTCCCCTCACGTTGCCTTTCCCTTCCCCTCTCCTTCGCCATTTCCTTTCCCCTTCCCCCTTTCTTTTGCCCTTTCCCTTTTCCGTTGCCCTTTTGCCCTTTTCCCTTTCTGCTTCTCCTTCCTCTTCCCTTCCCTGCCTACTCCTATACTCCTTTCCTTCCCTTCCCTGTCTGCTCCTGTACCCCTGCTCTTTTCTTCCCTGTGTCCTATACCCCTTCCCTTTCATTCCCTTTTTCCTCCAAACCGCTTTCCTGTCTACTCCTAAACCCCTTCTGTGACCTCCTCTACCCCTTCCCTTCCCTGTCTCCTCCTATACCCCTTCACTGTCTCCTATAGCAGTTCCCTGTCTTCTCCTATCCCCTCTCCCTTCCTATTCCCCTGCCTTCCATGTCTCCTCTATCCCTTCCCTGTCTCCTCCCATACCACTCCCGTCTCCACCTATACCCTTCACTTTCTCCTCCTATACCCCTTCCCTTCCCCCCTTCCTCCTCCTAAACGCCTTCCCTTCCCTGCCTCATACGCCTTTCCTCCCCTTACCTGTCTCCTCCTATACCCCTCCCCCTTCCTTTTTCCCTTCCCCCTTCCCTTCTCCCTTCTTTTACCTTTCCTTCCCTTCATCCCCCACCCCTCCACTTCCCTTCCCTTTCCCCTCCCCTTTTTCTTTCTCCTTATCCCTTTGCTTTACCCATTTCCCTTTCCTTTGCCCTTTTCCCCTTTTCAATTTCTCCTTCCCTTCCTTTCCTTGCCCTTCCCTGTCTCTGCCTATATCTTTCCAACACCCACTTTCCCTCTCTTTCCTTCTTCCTTTTTCTTCCCTTCCCTACCTCCCCATGTTACCCTTCCCTTCCCTGTCTTCTTCTTTATCCTTCTCTTTTCCCCATACCCCTTATCTTTTTCCTCCTATACCCCATTCCTTCCCTGTCTCATATACCCCTTCCCTGCCTCCTCCTATACCCCTTCCCTCTCTTAACTGTCTCCTATGCCCCTTCCCTGCCTCCTCCCCTCTCTTACCTGTCTCCTCATTTATCCCTTCCCAGTCTCCTATACCCCTTCCCTGTTTTCTCCTATACCCCTTCCCTTCCATTCCCTACCCGCTCCTATATCCCTTCCCTGTCTCCTTCTATACCCCTTCACTTCCCTGTCTCCTTCTATACCCCTTCCCTTCACTGTTTCCTCATCCTATACCCCTTCCCTGTCTCCAACTATACCCCTTCCCTGTCCTACTTTACCCATCCTCTTCCATTCTTCCCCCTTCCCTTCTTCTCTTCTCCCTTCCTCCTTCCCTTTCATACTCCGTCTGTTCCCTTTCCTCCCCCTTTTCCATTCCTTCCCCTTTCCCCTTTTCCCTTTTCCCTTCCTTTCCCTGTCTCCTCCTATACCTCTTTCCTGTCTCCTCCTGTCCCCTTTCCCTTCCCTGCATCTTCCTATACCCCTTCTCTTCACTGTCTCCCCATACCTCTGCCCTTTCCTTCCCTGTCTCCTATATCCCTTCCCTTCCCTGTCTACTATACCTCTTCCATGTCTCCTCCTATACCCCTGCCTTTCCTGTCTCCTCCTCTACCCCTATCCTTCCCTGTCTCCTATACCCCTTCCCATCTCCTTCTATACCCCATTCACTTCCCTGTCTCCTTCTATACCCCTTCCCTTCACTGTCTCCTCTTATACCCCTTCCTTTCCGTCTCCTTTTATACCCCTCCCCTTCTTCCCTTCTCCCTTCTTTTCCCTTCCCCTCCCCCTCCCCTCCCCTCTCCTTCCCCATTTCCCCTCCCCTCTCCTTCCCCATTTCCTTTCCCCTTCCCCCTTTCCTTCGCCTTTCCCCTTTCCTTTGCCCTTTTCCTTTTCTGCTTCTCCTTCCTCTTCCCTTCCTCCTCTTATACCCCTTCTCTTCCCTCCCCTGTCTTCTCCTATACCCCTGCCCGTTCTTTCCATGTGTCCTGTACCCCTTCCCTTTCTTACCCTGTCTCCTCCTATACCCCTTCCCTTCCCTATCTCCACCTATACCCCTGCCCTTCCCTTCCATGTCTCCTCCTATACCCCTTCCCTTCCCTGTCTCATATGCCTTTCCTCCCCTTACCTGTCTCCTCCTATACCCCCTTCCCTTCTCCCTTCCTTTACCTTTCCTTCCCTTCATCCCTCCCCTCCCCTCCACCCCCTCTCCTATCCCCTTCACTTTCCCCTCCCCCTTTCTTTTCTCATCCTCTCTGTGCTGTGCCCTTTCCCCTTTCCTTTGCTCGTTTCCCCTTTTTATTTTCCCCTTCTCTTCATTTCCTTTCCTTGCCCTCCCCTGTCTCTGCCTATATCCTAACAACCCCCACGTTCCCTCTCTTTCCTTCTTTCTTGCTCTTCCCTTCCCTGTCTCCTCATATTACCTTTCCCTTCCCTGTCTCCTTCTATATCCTTCTCTTTTTCCCATACCCCTTCTCTTTTTCCCCCTATACCCCATTCCTTCCCTGTCTCCTATACCCATTCCCTGCCTCCTCCTATACTCCTTCCCTCCCTTGCCTGTCTCCTCTGCCCCTTCCCTGCCTCCCCCAATACACCTCCCCTCTCTTACCTGTCTCCTCCTTTAACCCTTCCCAGTCTCCTCCTATACCCCTTCCCTGTTTTCTCCTATACCCCTTCCCTTTCATTCCTTACCCTGACTGCTCCTATACCCCTTACCTTCCCTACCTCTTCATGTACCCCTCCCCTGTCTCCTCCTATACCCCTCCCTTCCCTGTCTCCTATGCCCCCCTTCCCTTCCGTCTCCTTCTATACCCTTCACTTCCCTGCCTCCTTCTATACACCTTCCCTTCACTGTTTCCTCCTCCTATATCCCTTCCCTGTCTCCAACTATACCCCTTCATTGTCTCCTACTTTACCCATCCTCTTCCATTCTTCCCCCCCCTTCTTCCCTTATCCCTTCCCTTTCATTCCGTCTGTTCCCTTTCCTCCCCCGTTTCTTTCTCTTCCCTTTCCTCTTTTCCCTTTCCCCTTCCCTTCCCTGTCTTTTCCTATACCTCTTCCCTGTCTCCTCCTGTACCTTTTCCCTTCCCTGCCTCTTCATATAACCCTTCCCTGTCTCCCCCATGCCCCTGCCCTTTCCTTCCCTGCCTCCTATATCCCTTCCCTGTCTTCTCCTATTCTGCTTCCATGTCTCTTCCTATACCCCTGCCTTTCCTGTCTCCTCCTCTACCCCATCCTTCCCGGTCACCTCCTATACCACTCCCCTATCTCCTATACTGTTTCCCTTCCCTGTCACCTCCTGTATTCCTTCCCTTCCCTGTCCCCTCATACCTCTTCACTTCCCTTCCCTGTCTCCTCATATACCCCTCACCCCTTCCCTTCTACTTCCCCCTTCCCTTCACTTCTCTTCTTTTCTCTTCCTTTCCCTTCCCCTTTTTGTTTACGTTTCCTTCCCTTCATCTCCTCCCCTCCCCTTCCCCCTAACCTTCCCCTCCCCTTCCCTTATCCCTTTCCTTTTCCCCCTTTCCTTTGTCCCTTTCTTTTTCCCTTTTCATTTTCCCCTTCCCTTCCTTCCCCTTTCCTGTCTCTACCTATACCCTTCCAATCCCCACTTTCCCTCCCTTTCCTTCTTCCCTTCTCTTCCCTCTCTCCTCCTATTACCCTTTCCCCTTTCTTCCCTGACTCCTCCTATGCCCCTCTCGTCCCTTCCCTATCTCCTCCTATATCCCTCTCCCCTTTTCCCTATGCCCTTTCACTTTTTCCTCCTAAACCCGTCCTCCCCATCTCCTATACCCCTTTTATGCCTCCTCCTATACCCATCCCCTGTCTCCTCCTATATCCCTCTCTTCCCTTCCCTTTCCCCATCCCCTTTTTCCTTCTAAACCCGTCTTTCCGTCTCCTTTACCCCTTCCTTGCCTCCTCCTATGCTTCTCCCCTTCCCTGTCTCCTTCTGTATCTCTTCCCTTCCAAGTCTCCTCCTAATCATCTTCCCCTATACCCCTTCCGTGTGTTCTCCTATACCCATTCCCTTCCCTGTCTCCTCCTATACCCCTTCCCTGCATTTTCCTATACCTCTTCCCTTCCCTGTCTCCCATGCCCATTCCCTGCCTCCTCCTATCCTCCTTCCCTTCCCTTAACTGTCTCCTCCTGTACCCCTTCCCTTCCCTGTCTAATCCTATACCCCTTCTCTGTTTCCTTCTATACGCCCACCCTTCACTGTCTCCTTTTATACCCCTTATCTTCCCTGTCTCCTCCTATATCCCTTCCCACCTCTTTTGTCTCCTCCTATACACCTTCCTTGTCTCATACTTTACCTCTCCATTCCCTTCTCCCCTCCCTCTTATATTCCATTCCATATTTCCTTAACCTTTCTCCTCCCCTTTCTGTACCCCTTTTTTCCCTCCCCCTTTCCTCCTTCCCATTTCCTTTCCCCTTCTCCCTTTCCTTTGCGCTTTTGCCCTTTCCCTTCCCTGCCCTTCCCTGTCTCCGCCTTTACCCTTCCAACCCCAACTTTCCATCCCTTTTCTTCTTCCCTTCCCTTCCCCTCCTTTCCTTTTTCTTTCCTTTCAGTCCATTCCCTTCCTTTCCCTGTCCTCTGTCCTATCCCCTTCCAACCCCTCCTATCCTAATCCCTTTCCTTCCAGTTTCTCTCCTTTCCTAACCTTCCCCTTCCCTCCCCTTTCCTATGCTTCCGCTTCTCTTTCTTTCCCCTCCCTGTTTCACTTCCTCTTCCCTTTTTGCCCTTTCCCCCTCCCCTTCCCTTCCTGTCCCTCCTCTTCTCTTTTCTTGCTTTCCTTCCCTTCTTTTTCCATTCTTTCTCTCTCCTCCTATACCCTTCCTTTCTATCTTCTTACCGATCTCTATCTTCAGTCCTATACCCTTCTAACTCCACCCATCCCCTTCTACTGTCCTGTGCCCTTCCCTGTCTCTCTCTCTCTATATATATATATATATCACTTTTTTTTAATCAACCTAAAACCCTAAGATAACCCATACCACCCCAATACCCATACCCCCTTAAATTGCTAAAATACCCTTACCACCCCAATACCCAGCATAAATTACCTATAGCACTCCAAAACCCATAACGAACCCCTAAATTACCCTTGACACTCCAAAACCCATACCCCCTGAACTTTAAAATAACCCCAGGCACCCCAAAACTCATAGCTACCCTGAACCCTAAAATTACCCTCAGCACCTCAAAACCCATACCCACCCTAAAACCTAAAATGTTCCTTGGCACCCCAAAACCCATACCCACCCTGAACCCTAAAATTACCATTTGCACCCCAAAACCAATACCTAAAATGACCCTTGGCATGCCGAAACTCATACATCCCATAACCCAAAAAGTACCCTTAGCACCCCAAAACCAATACCTACAATTAACCCTAAAATTACCTTTGGCACCCCAAAACCCACACCCACCGTGAGCCCTAAAATTACCAGTGGCACCCTAAAACCCATACCCAACCGTAACCCTAGAATTACCTTTGGCACCCCAAAACCCACACCCAACCTGAACCCCAAAATGACCCTTGGCACCCCAAAACCCATACACTTTCTCAACCCTAAAATGACCCTTAGCACCCCAAAATTCATACCTACCATGAACCCTAAAACTATCCATAGCACCCCAAAACCCATACCCACCCTGAACCCTAAAATTACCCTTCGCACCCCAAAACCCATACCCCCATAACCCCAAAAATAATCTTGGCACACCCTACCTACAATGCACCCTTAAATTACACTTAGCAGACCAAAACCCATACCCAAACTGAAACCAAAAACTACCCTTGGCACGCCAAAACCCATAACCACCCTGAACCCTAAAATTACCCTTTGCACCCCAAAACCAATACCTAAAATTACCGGTGGCAGCCATACCATACACACCATACCCTCCATAACCCCAAAAATAACCTTGTAACCTTGGCACCCCAAAACCCATACCTAAAAGGAACCCTAAAATTACCCTTAGCACCCTAAAACCCATACTCACTCTGAACCCTAAAACTACCTTTCGCTCCCCAAAACCCCTACCTACCCTGAACTTTAAAATTACCCTTGGTACCCCAAAACCCATACCGACCCCAAGCCCTAAAATTACCCTTGGGACCCCAAAACCAACACCCAACCTGAACCCTTAAATTATCCTCGACACCCCAAAACCCACACCCACGCTGAAACCTAAAATTACCCTTGGCACCCCAAAACCCATACCCACCCTAAGCCCTAAAATTACCCTTGGCACCCCAAAACCCACACCCACCCAGAACCCTACAATTACCCTTGGCACCCCAAAACCCATACACACCCTGAACCCTAAAATTACCATTGATACCCAAAAACACATACCCATGCTCAACCCTAAAATGACCCTTAGCACCCCAAAACCCAAACCCACCCTGAACCCTAAAATTAACCTTGGAACCCCAAAACCCATACCCACCCTGAACCCTAAAATTACCCATAGCACCCCAAAACCCATACTTAATCTGAACCCTAAATCTACCCCTGACTCCCCAAAACCCACGCCCACCACGAAGACTAAAATTACTATTGGTTCACGAAAACCCATCCCATACTGAAAATTAAAATTACCCTTGGCACCCCAAAACCCACACTGAACCCTAAAATCACCTGTTACCCCAAAACCCATACCCACCCTGAGCCCTAAAATTACCCTTGACACCCTAAAACCCATACCCACCCTGAAACCTAAGGTTACCTATGGCACCCCAAAACCCACACCCGCCCTAAACCCCAAAATTACCCTCGGCACCCCAAAACCCATACCCACCCTGAACCCCAAAATTACCCTTGGCACCCCAAAACCCATACCCAGGCTCAACCCTAAAATTACCTTTAGCACCCCAAAACCCATACCCACCCTGAACCCTAAAATTACTATTGGCGCCCCAAAACCCATACCTACAATAAACCCAAAAATTCGCCTTAGCAACCCAAAACGAATATTCACTCTGAACCCTAAAACTACCCTTGGCTCCCTAAAACCGAAGTCTACCCTGAACTCTAAAGTTACCCTTGGCTCAGCCAAAACCCATCCCATACTGAACCCTAAAATTGCCCTTAGTGCCCCAAAACCCACACCCCCCGAACCCTTAAATTATCCTTGGCACCCCAAAACCCACATCCATCCTGAACCCTAAAATTACCCTTAGCACCCCAAAACCCATACCCATCCTGAGCCCCAAAATGACGATTGGCACGCTATAACCCATACCCACCCTGAACCCTAGAATTACCCCTGGCACCCCCAAACCCACACCCACCCTGAACCCCAAAATTTCCCTTGGCACCCCAAAACTCATACCCACCCTGAACCCCAAAATGACCTTTAGCACCCCAAAACCCATACCTACCCTGAACTCTAAAATTACTTTTAGCACCCCAAAAAACACCCCCAAAAAAACCTTGGCACCCCATACCAAATGTACCCTAAAATTACCCTTAGCACCCCAAAACCCATACCCACCCTGAAACCTAAAATTATCCTTGGCACGCCAAAACCCATAACTACCCTGAAGCTTAAAATTACCCTTTGCACCCCAAAACCAATACCTAAAATTATCTGTGGCACCCCAAAACCTATATCCCCATACCCCAAAAATAACCTTAACACCCCAAAACCCACACCCACCCTGGACCCTACAATTACCCATAGCACCCCAAAACCCATAACCCCATAAAACCTTGGCACCCCATACCTACAATGTACCCTAAAATGACCCTTAGCACCCCAAAACCCATACCCACCCTGAAACCTAAGTTTACCCCTGGCACCCCAAAACCCATTACTACCCTGAACCCTAAAATGACCCTTTGGACCCCAAAACCAATACCTAAAATTACCCGTGGCACCCCAACACCTATATCCCCCATACCCCAAAAATAACCTTGACACCCCTAAACCCATACCTACAAAGAACCCTGAAATTACCATTGGCATACTAAACCCTTACCTACTCTGAACGCTAAGATTACCCTTGCACCCCAAAACCAACACCCACCCTGAACCCCAAAATTACCCTTTGCACCCCAAAATTCATACCCATACTGAACCCTAAAATTACCCTTGGCACCCCAAAACCCACACCCACCCTGAACCCTAAAATCACCCATGGCACCCCAAAACCCATACCCACACTGAACTTTAAAACGACCCTTGGTATCCCTAAACCCATACCCACCCTGAGCCCTAAAATTACCCTTGCTACCTCAAAACCCACCCTGAACCCTCAAATTATCCTCGACACCCTAAAACCCATACCCACCCTGAACCCTAAGGTTACCCTTGGCACCCCTAAACCCACACATGCTCTGAACCCCCAAATTACCCTGAGCACCCCAAAAACCATACCCACCCTGAACACTACTGTTACCCTTGGCACCCCTAAACCCACACCCTCCCGGAACCCCAAAATTACCCTTGGCACCCTAAAACCCATACCCACCCTGAACCCCAAAATTGCCCTTGCACTACAAAACCTATACCCAGGCTCAACCCTAAAATGACCCTTCGCACCCAAAAACCCATACCCACCCTGAACCCTAAAATTAACCTTGGCAGCCCAAAATCTATACCCACCCTGACCCCTAAGGTTACCCTTGGCACCCCTAAACCCACACCCACCCTGAACCCCAAAATTACCCTTGGAACCCCAAAACCCATACCCACCCTGAACCCCCAAATTACCCTTGCACTACAAAAGCCATACCCAGGCTCAACCCTAAAATGATCCTTAGCACCTCAAAACCCATACTCACTCTGAACCCTAAAACTACCCTTGGCTCCCTAAAACCGATGTCTACCCTGAACTCTAAAGTTACCCTTGGCTCAGCCAAAACCCATCCCATACTGAACCCTAAAATTGCCCTTAGCGCTCCAAAACCCACACCCCCCGAACCCTTAAATTATCCTTGGCACCCCAAAACCCACATCCATCATGAACTCTAAAATTACCCTTAGCACCCCAAAACCCATACCCATCCTGAGCCCTAAAATGACGGTTGGCACGCTATAACCCATACCCACCCTGAAACCTAGAATTACCCCTGGCACCCCCAAACCCACACCCGCCCTGAACCCCAAAATTTCCCTTGGCAGCCCAAAACTCATACCCACCCTGAACCCCAAAATGACCTTTAGCACCCCAAAACCCATACCTACCCTGAACCCTAAAATTACCCTTAGCACCCCGAATCCCATACCCACCCTGAACCCTAAAATTACTTTTAGCACCCCAAAAAACACCCCCAAAAAAACCTTGGCACCCCATACCAAATGTACCCTAAAATTACCCTTAGCACCCCAAAACCCATACCCACCCTGAAACCTAAAATTATCCTTGGTGCGCCAAACCCCATAACTACCCTGAAGCTTAAAATTACCCTTTGCACCCCAATACCAATACTTAAAATTATCTGTGGCACCCCAAAACCCATATTCCCATACCCCAAAAATAACCTTGACACCCCAAAACCCATACCTACAATGAACTCGAAAATTAAAGTATCTCAACACCCCAAAACCCACACCCACCCTGGACCCTACAATTACCCATAGCACCCCAAAACCCATAACCCCATAAAACCTTGGCACCCCATACCTACAATGTACCCTAAAATGACTATTAGCACCCCAAAACCCATACCCACCCTGAAACCTAAAATTACCCCTGGCACCCCAAAACCCATTACTACCCTGAACCCTAAAATGACCCTCTGGACCCCAAAACCAATACCTAAAATTACCCGTGGCACCCCAAAACCTATATCCCCATACCCCAAAAATAACCTTGACACCCCTAAACCCATACCTACAAAGAACCTTGAAATTACCATTGGCATACTAAACCCTTACCTACCCTGAACCCTAAGATTACCCTTGCACCCCAAAATCAACACCCACCCTGAACCCCAAAATTACCCTTGGCACCTCAAAATTCATACCCACCCTGAACCCCAAAATTACCCTTGACACCCCAAAACCCATACCCAGGCTCAACCCTAAAATGACCCTTAGCACCCCAAAACCCATACCCACACTGAACCCTAAAATTAACTTTGGCACCCCAAAACCCATACCCACCCCAAACCCTAAAAGTACCCTAAGCACCCAAAAACCCAAACTCACTCTGAACCCTAAAACTACCCTTGGCTCCCCAAAACCCATGCCCACCCTGAACTCTAAAATTTCCCTTGGCTCGCCAAAACCAATCCCACACTGAACCCTAAAATTACCCTTGGCACCCCAAAACCCACACACACCCTGAACCTTAAATTCAACCTTGTCACCCAAAACCAAATACCCACCCTGAACACTAAAAAAAACACGTGCCACCCCAAAACCCATACCTACCCTGAACCCTAAAATTACCCTTGGCATCCCAAAACCCACACCCACCCTGGACCTTAAAATAACCTTTTACAGTCCAAAACCCATACCCACCATAAACCCCAAAATTATCCTTCGCACCATAGAGACCCACACCTCCCCTAACCCTAAAACTTCCCTTGGCGCACATAAACCCATACCTACCTGATCCCTAAAATTACCCTTTGCACCCTAAAACCCATACCCACACTGAACCCTAAAATTACACTTGTCACTCCAAAATCCATACCCACCATCAAATCTCAAATTACCCTTTGCACCCCAAAACGCATACATAAAATTACCATTAGCACCCCATTCATGTTATAAATATTATATTTAGATGCAAATGGATGTTTATATTCCTTGCAATGCGTTTGTTTATTATGTATGAAAAATACGTTTAATAAAAAATTTGAACACTAAAAAATGAATGTCTTGTTAAAGGGTTGGATGTTTTGTGTTTTTCATGCTCAGTTCAGTCTGCTGTATCTTTGAGCTAGCGGAAATGGAAGAGAAGGAAAAGTAGAATTAGGGATGGGAGGGAAGGGGAAATGAGGGAAGGTCAGGGAGGGGGAACACGAGATAGTGAAGGTGGGCAGGAGAGAGGGCGAAAGGGAAGGGAAGGTATAAAAAGGGGGAAAAGAGTTGGGGAGAGGAGAGCGCGAATAAAGGTAAAGGGTGGGGAAGGAGACAGGCGATGGAGGGGAAGGGGTAAGGTATCTTCTCCCGTTTACTTTCCCCTGCATCCCTTCTCCCCTGCTCTTCTCTCCTATCGGCTCTCCTCACCTTCCCTCATTTTTCTTCCTGCCCTTTTTCTTTCTACTCTATCCCTTCCATATCTTTCCTCCCTACCCTTGCCTACCTCCTTTGCTTCCCTATCACTCCTCTCCTCTGCCCTTCCCTTCCTTTCCCTTCCCATTGTTTCATTTTCCTTCCCTAACTTCTTTCCTTTTCTGTCTTTTCTCTCCCCTACTGTTCCCTTCCCCTAACTTCCATTACCTCCCTCGACTATCTCTCCTCTACTCGAGCCTTCCCTCAAGTACCCTCCCCTCCCCTTTCACTCACTCTTCCCTAGCTCTTCTTTTCTCTGCCCTTCCCTCCCCTTCCCCATCTTCTCATACCTCCTTTTCCTTTCACTTCACTTTTCTTTTTTACCATTTCTTTCCTCTCCAAACTCTTTCCGTCCCCACCTCCTCATTCTCCCATTCCCCTCCATTCCCTATCTCTCCACTCTCCCCTTCACTTCCTTCCCTATCTATTCTCTCCCCGTCCCGCCTGATACAACCCTTTCCTTGCTTTCCTTTCCCTTCCCATTAGTTTCATTATCTCTTCTATCCCCTCCGCTTCTCTTTCCCTTCCCTTTTCTTTTCTTCTTTCCCTTCCTTTCTTTGCCAATGTCTTTCCCCATCTACCCTTTCCAGGCTTTTTAGCTATAGTTCCACCCTTTCCTCTTCTCTTCCCTTCCCTTCCCTCCCCTTCCTATCTGTACACTCTTCTTTCTCCCAAACCTTTCCTTCTCCGCCACTCCCTGTCCTCTCCTCTTCTCTCCCCCTCTCCTTTCCTCTCCTCCTTTCTCCTCTTCTCTGTTCTCCTCTCTTTTCCTTTACTCTTCCCTTCCATTCCTTTCCCCTTCATTTCTCTTACTTACTTCCCTAACTCTTCCTTTCCCTTTCCTAGTTGCTCTCTCCCCTTTACCCCCCTTCCCTATCTCTCCACACTTCTCATCTCCTCAGCGTCTCTTCCTCTTTACACACACTTTTCTTGACGTTCCACCCTCCCCTCACCTTCTTTCCCTTTCCCAGTCACTTAATTTTGCTACCTCTCCTCTCCCCTCCTACATTTACTTCCCTTTTATAATATCCTTCCCTACCCTTCCCTGTCTCTCCCCCAAACCTCTCCCTCCATTCCTTTCATTCTTCCCTATCACCTCTAGTATTACCCTATTATCCTCAATTTCATTCTCTTCCTTTCCCATTTCTCCACTTTCCTGCCTTGCCTTCTCCTCCCATCCGCTCTCCTCACCTTTCCTTGCCTTTAACTCCCCTCTTCCGTTCTCTTCTAGTTCCTCTGTTTCCCTTCCTATCTACTCCCCTTCCTTCCCTTGCCTTTACTCATCTCCCCTTCCATCTCCTCCCCATCTCTTCTCTCCGTTTTCTTTTCCTCCTCATGCCTTCTCTCCCCTTTGTCTCTTCTAATCCCTTCCCTCTTCCCATTCCTTTCCCTCTCTTTTTTCTCCTCACTTCCATCCTTAATTTCTCCCCCCTTGTTCCCCTCCACTCCCAACTTTTCTACCTATTCCTTCCATTGTATCTCCTTCCCTCTTCTCCTCCCCTTCCTGCCTTCACTTCCCATTTCCCTTACACTCCTTTACCTTAGCTTTTTCTACTTTCCTGTCTAACCCTCCCTTCCCCTCCCTCTCTACTTCTATTCCCTTCCCTCTTCCCTTCAATTCCCTTTGGTTCTCTTCCTTACTTATCTAGCTCTCCTCCCCCCTTTCCTTTCACTTCCCCTACCTTCCTTCCCTATTTTAGCTCTCCCTTTCACTTACCTTACCTATCTCTCCACTCTTCTCTTCTCATATCCACTCTCCTCAGCTTTCCCCTTTCCATGCACTTTCGGGAAAGTGCATGGAAAGGGGAAAGCTGAGAAGAGTGGATATGAGAAGAGAAGAGTGGAGAGATAGGTAAGGTAAGTGAAGGGAGAGCTAAAATAGGGAAGGAAGGTAGGGGAAGTGAAAGGAAAGGGGGGAGGAGAGATAGATAAGTAAGGAAGAGAACCAAAGGGAATTGAAGGGAAGGGAATAGAAGTAGAGAGGGAGGGGAAGGGAGGGTTAGACGGGAAAGTAGAAAAAGCTAAGGGAAAGGAGTGTAAGGGAAATGGGAAGTGAAGGCAGGAAGGGGAGGAGAAGAGGGAAGGAGATACAATGGAAGGAATAGGTAGAAAAGTTGGGAGTGGAGGGGAACAAGGGGGAGAGAAATTAAGGATGGAAGTGAGGAGAAAAAAGAGAGAGAAAGGAATGGGAAGAGGGAAGGGATTAGAAGAGACAAAGGGGAGAGAAGGCATGAGGAGGAAAAGAAAAGGGAGAGAAGAGATGGGGAGGAGATGGAAGGGGATATGAGAAAAGGCAAGGGAAGGAAGGGGAAAAGATAGGAAGGGAAACAGAGGAACTAGAAGAGAACGGAAGAGGGGAGTTAAAGGCAAGGAAAGGTGAGGAGAGCGGATGGGAGGAGAAGGCAAGGCAGGAAAGTTGAGAAATGGGAAAGGAAGAGAATGGAATTGAGGATAATAGGGTAATACTAGAGGTGATAGTGAAGAATGAAAGGAATGGAGGGAGAGGTTTGGGGGAGAGACAGGGAAGGGTAGGGAAGGATATTATAAAAGGGAAGTAAATGTAGGAGGGGAGAGGAGAGGTAGCAAAATAATTAAGTGACTGGGAAAGGGAAGGAAGGTGAGGGGAGGGTGGAACGTCATGAAAAGTGTATGTAAAGAGGAAGAGACGCTGAGGAGATGAGAAGTGTGGAGAGATAGGGAAGGGAGGTAAAGGGGAGAGAGCAACTAGGAAAGGGAAAGGAAGAGTTAGGGAAGTAAGGAAGAGAAATGAAGGGGAAAGGAATGGAAGGGAAGAGTAAAGGAAAAGAGAGAGGAGAACAGAGAAGAGGAGAGGAGAAAGGAGGAGAGGAAAGGAGAGGGGGAGAGAAGAGGAGAGGACAGGGAGTGGCGGAGAAGGAAAGGTTTGGGAGAAAGAGGAGTGTACAGATGGGAAGGGGAGGGAAGAGAAGAGAAGAGGAAAGGGTGGAACGATAGCTAAAAAGCCTGGAAAGGGTAGATGGGGAAAGACATTGGCAAAGAAAGGAAGGGAAAGAAGAAAAGAAAGGGAAGGGAAAGAGAAGCGGAGGGGATAGAAGAGATAATGAAACTAATGGGAAGGGAAAGGAAAGCAAGGAAAGGGTTGTATCAGGCGGGACGGGGAGAGAATAGATAGGGAAGGAAGTGAAGGGGAGAGTGGAGAGATAGGGAATGGAGGGGAATGGGAGAATGAGGAGGGTGGGGACGGAAAGAGTTTGGAGAGGAAAGAAATGGTAAAAAAGAAAAGTGAAGTGAAAGGAAAAGGAGGTATGAGAAGATGGGGAAGGGGAGGGAAGGGCAGAGAAAAGTAAAGATAGGGAAGAGGGAGTGAAAGGGGAGGGGAGGGTACTTGAGGGAAGGCTCGAGTAGAGGAGAGATAGTCGAGGGAGGTAATGGAAGTTAGGGGAAGGGAACAGTAGGGGAGAGAAAAGACAGAAAAGGAAAGAAGTTAGGGAAGGAAAATGAAACAATGGGAAGGGAAAGGAAGGGAAGGGCAGAGGAGAGGAGTGATGGGGAAGCAAAGGAGGGAGGCAAGGGTAGGGAGGAAAGATATGGAAGGGATAGAGTAGAAAGAAAAAGGGCAGGAAGAAAAATTAGGGAAGGTGAGGAGAGCCGATAGGAGAGAAGAGCAGGAGAGAAGGGATGCAGGGGAAAGTAAACGGGAGAAGATAGGAGACATAGCTAAGGGGATAGAGAAGACAAGGGAGGGAAGGAGAGATATGGGGACGCGAACAGGAAAGATAGAGAAGAGAAGAAAAGGGGATAGTGGACGGGAAGGTTAGGAGAGCAGATGGGAGAGGAGAGGCAATGAGGGAAATAGATAAAAGGGAAGAGGAAAGGAAAGGAAAGGAGAGGATACATAAGCAGTGGAAGAGAAGGAAAGGGTTAGAAGGGAGAGGAGCTATACGGAAGGGACAGGAAAGGGAAGGGAAGAGGAATGGAAAGGAATGTGAAGCGTAGGGGAGACAAGGAAATGGAAGATGCAGGGAGGGGATAGGGATTAAGAAATGGGGAGTGAGGTGAAGGAAAGGGGAGAGTTGAGACAGCGAAGGTACGTGATGGGAAAGAGAGCGGAGGAAGGGTAGAGAATGGGATATGATACAAAAATTGGGGTAGCAAGGAAGGAAAGGGGGATGGTGGGAAGGCGAGGGGAGAAAAGGGAAGGGCAAAGAAAAGCAGAGACAGAAGGAAGGGAAAGGACATGGGAGGGAATGGAAAGGGAAGGTTAAGGGAGAGATATCGAAGGGAGGGGTAGGGGGATGAAAGGGAAGGGATAGAAAAGCAAAGAATGTATGGGAAAGGGAGAGGAGAGCAAGGTAAAGGCATAAAGGGAATGGGAGAGGAGAGATAGGGAAGGAAGGAACAGAAGGGAAGGAGGGAGGAAGTGAGGGGAGAGATAAGCTAGAGAAGGGTAGGGGAAGGGTAAAGGAAATGAATGGAGGGGAGAGGGGAGGGGAGGAGAGATGGGAAGGACAGAAGGGAAGGAGAGGCAAGAGAAGATAAGCCAAGAGATAGGGAATGGAGAGGCCGGGGGGGAAAGGGACGGGTAAGGAAAGGATATGGAACAGGGGATGGGATGGAAATTGAAGGTGAGGAGAGGAAAAGAGAGATAGGCAAGAGGCCTAAAGAAGAGACAAGCAATATGTAAGGAAGAAAGTGAGGGGAAGGTAAGAAGGGGAGGGAATGGTAGAGGAAGGAGAGATAAGGAAGTAATGGAGAGATAGGGAAGGGAATGAAATGGAAGGGGAGATGGAAATGGATGGAAGTAAGAGGAAAGGCAATGAAAGGGAGGGTTTAAGAGGAAGGGGAGGGAGAGTGGAGGAGAGAGGGAGAAGAAAGGGAAGGAAATTTAAGGGAAATGGAAAGGGAAGTGAAGCAAATGGAGGAGAAGCGAAGGAGATGAAGAGGATGGAAGGCGAAAGGATAAAAGAGAAAGGGGTAGGAAGGAAGGCGAGTGGAGGGGAGAGGAAGGAAGGGGAAGAAAGGTAAGGGAGAGGCGATGCAGAGAAGGAAGGGGAAGGACATTTGAAGGGAAATTATGAGAAGGAAAAGAGAACAGAAGGGGCTAGAAGAAATTGGAAAGGAAGGGGAGATGAGAGGAGAGTTAGGGAAGGGAAGTGAAGAGGAGATAGTCAAGGGAAGCGATGAGAAATAGCAATGGGATATAGAGGAAAAGGAATGAAAGGGAAGAAAGGAGACGGGAGGGAAGGGGAACGGTTATAAGAGATAGGGTAGAGTGGAAGGGAAGGGCATTGGATGGGAGGCGGGGACAGGAGAGGAAAGGGTAGAAGAATGAAGGGTAGAGGAGAAGAAATATAGAGAAGGAAGGGGGAGGGAGGGAGGGAAAGGAAGGAAGAGGGACGGAGGGCTCCCCTTCCTTTTCGGAGCCTGCTCAGCCCCCGCAGCTTCGGCCTCTCCCTGCCCCGAGCTGCAGCCGCCTGCAATGGTCCTCCCCGTCCGGTGTCCCCGAGTGTAATGCTGCAGCTGCCTGGTTACCAGCCTCTTATACCAAGAACACGTCACAATGGAGGCTTTTCAGCGTGTCATCATACATCACTGCTGTGTGGGTGATACCATGTGTTTCAGTTCAACAGGGGGAGCAGGCAAGGCACGGTTATTGTGCATTTTATTGAGATAATTTAACTTTTTTGTCGCAAAATGATCCTGTGATTAACCTGAATAAGATCCAATCCTACCCGATATACTTCCCCAACAGTGGTCTCTCCTTTTCTCTCCGCTGCCGTGACGGCCTCCCCCCTGCATTTACTCTGCGCCTCGTGACATCGCATTGGAGCGCCTGTTAGGTCATAAGTGTTCCATTCACAGGATTCTGCTTCTGGTGCCGCTGGGAAGGCACGCGCCTTTCAAGCGTATGTCAAACGTGGTTGTTTTTAGTCTTCGTTTAAAATCAATTACATTTTAATTGTACGTCTTATTCTCACAACTTGCTTGCATGGCGCCCTTTCCTTACATTGTACAAGTTAAATGATTTTTACTGGGACATATCCGCATCTCTGTCCAGGTTCTCCCCTAGTCCAGTAAACCGCGTTATACCTTTTAAGAAATGTTTGTATTGATATAAATACAAACGTACTTGTTCTCATACGGTGAATATTATAGTGAACAGAAGGGGCCAGACTTTGAGTCTCGCCTCACGAGACCTGTAGTTCGAACCCTGCGCAATGCTGGCCGCTCGGTCAGGTCGTCCTTAGTGCGTCCGTAGATGCGGTTTCTGTGGGTCTAATTGTTAACAATTGAAAACTGCTCCTCGTCTCCTGCAGGAAGCACAGTGCGCGTCTTTGCTGAAGGACGAATGTGTAAAGTCTCTGATTGAAAGGTACTGGCCCAGCTCTTTACAACCTGTGCCGGAAGGGGGCGCTAATGTCTCATATATACGCATGGTTGGAATAAACGTGAACATTTTGCCACCTCGAACACCAGGAGATAAGACCAGGGAATGACTGACATGTCTGGAGTGCGCTGAAAGAGGAATGATTAGGGTGACCAACTGGCACGGCTGCATATTCAGGATGGTGGGTGTGAACATTCAGGACATCGGGTTAAAATTCAGTACAAAAATTCAGGACAGAAGGTCAAAATTCATGTGCAGAGGAGGTCGCGCAATAGTTAGTATATGAATAAGTAAATTAACAACCAAAATAACTACAAGTCAAAAAAAGTTCATATTAGGTTGAGAAGATCGTGCACTTCATGGTTTATCAGTATGCACGCAGTTTTGAGCAACTGCAGTTCTTTTTGTGGGAATTCATTTGATCATAATCTATTTATATAATTCTTTTCTCTCTATTCTTTAAAATCATATTTTATTTTATTTTCATATTTCCCTATTCCATATTCACATTAATTTTTTTGTTCCTTTTTTCATTTGATCATCCTCTTGTCCTTCCTTTATGTTTAATCTGTTTTATAGCCCATACTCAGTTTCTTCCTTCGTTTTCTCACTCCATTTGTGTCATACGTTTTTTTGATTTAGCCATTTTAATAATTTATCTTTCTGTTCCCGCTTTTGCCAACTTCTGCATCCTTTGGGCCCCCTCCCCACGGCTGCATTACGGTGATTATTCTTGTTTTGATTATTAGGTTCTTATCCTGTCTTGTGCTGACCTGGGAGCCAAGTTAGGATGGGTGATGAAACTCTTTTATCTGACGCAGTCCATTTATATAATTTCCATCGCCACTAGAACATGGGTAACGTTGGGGACACGTGTGTTGTGGCTCCCTTGCACTGCTAGTAGCATGACACTGTACTGCGTGGTATGACTGGGCCATGAAAAGTATATTTTCTTGTTTTTATTATTGTTAGGTCTGATTATCCAAGGCCTTTTGATTTTATAAAAATTATATTTATTATAGTCTCAATTATAGGGTCTTTCAGTCAGCCTTTCTCGCCCATTGGTCTCTTGTTATGTCATTCATATAGTCTTCTGTCCACTACAACATACAACATGAGGTAATGGTTCAGCCCACTTCATCCACTGGCTAAGTTATCGATGAATGACAGCATTCTGCTCTTTCACAGGGAGTACATGCGCAGACAAAGTAGTTATCCTCAGTGCCAGGGACTACTTTGAGTGCATTTTAAAACCAAAATCTTTTTTCCTTTTAGGCAATTTTTTAAATTCGTTTTGGCCTGGCTGCTCCCTTATCAATAAAGTTGTAGAGAAGCCATGAGAAAACAAAATAAGCATTGAAAAAGCCAAAAGACTGGCAGCCTACTCCAGATCTGTTGACTTGCCCAAAGCTTTTTTATTTTGTTGTTGTTTATTGTGTTCACAGCACACATGCATTACATTTAAATGTTAATGATATTTAAACACACTTTTTAAGTGACAACCCCAGTTCCAGTTCTGGATGCCTGACATCAAAGACTTGTCACAGGGGTTCAAGATGGTGGAATTCGAACAGCTTGATAACGCTTCCTTCAAAGCCCTTATGTGTACAGTAAAGTAGGGCTCCCCCGATGATCCGATTAAACCAGATCTGATACATAAAGCTGAGGAGATTCTTATCCCCATCTTTGTGACCCTAACTAACCTTTCTTTGTCCACTGCGGTGGTGCGTGCTGGGTGGAAACTTGCTAAAGTCATCCAGCTTTAATAAAAATCTATTCTAGTCCCTTCCTACCTGATAGCGATCGACCCATTTGTCTCATTCCCTTTCTGTGGACAGTGGTAGAGAAATATCTGAACTGTCTCCTGGTGGATTTCTTAGCTCGCCCGTGCACCACTATGGTCAGCCTAAACTGGTGACTTTGTCCCGGCCGGACGTGACCAGATATCCTCAATGGTGCTTTTTGCTTCTTGCTGTTATTTTCTACTATACATTTTACATTTTGATATCACCGAGTCTACTAATTGGATATTTGTTGTTTTTGTTCAGAGCTAATTTTCTAAACTGGTAAGGGATCATTTGGCGTTATCACCATTTTACTGTAAGTAGTGTTGCACAAATACTTTTAACATTGCCTCTAAAGTTAGACCTGACTACTCTGTGCCAAGCTGCCAGAGGTTGAGCATAGGTTAATTTAGTGTAGCCTACTTCTCACGTGACTAGAATTGTGGTTCCTGCTTGACCAAGGCCCATGCCCCTGTCATCCAGTAGCCCAATTTCTAACAATGGTGATCAGCGGTGAGATTAGGTGTTTGTGCAGTGCCATTCAGTGATTTGGTATACACTACCATTCCACACCTAGGACCAATTTCAATTTCAAATTCTCCCCGATTGACATTTTTGATTTCCCAAATTATCTCTCTACATATTGGATCTTAAAACCACACCTGCAAGCACACTTCTGATTCTAAAGGTTGGGGACCAAATCAACGAAGGCTATTTTAATTGTAAAGTTTGGGCTGACCCCTCAAAAGTACTGCCAAATGCCCATTTGCCTGAAAATACTTTGAAGTACTGGCAGTGGCTCACCATTAATTGCCAACTGCTGGAGGCTCTGAGAGACACATAAACCAGTATGACTCCTGTGAAGAATCAGCAGGTGTCATCAGAGCAGGTCCTTCCTAACACATTCCACCAAGTCATAATCGCTGACAATCTTGAGAGCGATCTACCAATAGCTCTGGTTCTCTTTGAGTGTGGGGGGGTGATCTCAGGTTCTCTGAAAGTAGCTGTGAGCCCTTCCATGCCTGTAAATGGTTTGTTAGGCAATGATATGGAGCACACTATCTAGAGGGGAGTAGAGCTCAGGTCTCACTTGGAGATTTTGGGATTGCCTGAATGGGTCTGTATGATCACACGGCCTATGCCTGCCTGTGAAGGGAGTCAAGGGTGTCTGCAGCCTAAAACAATGGCCCAGACTACTGCCATGAAAGAGAGAGGTAGGGTGTGAAAAACCAGCCCCTGAATTCCCCATGGTCGAGGTTGACGGGGCACCTGAGGAGGAGGCCCGAAACAACTGGGGAGCACATTGACACCCTTTGTGACATGTCTGAGCTTGTTGGTTGGCAAGTTGAGGGTGGGCCCACCAGTTCTGCAAGATGCAGAGACACTGTCCCACTCTTGAGGGAGCAAGCCCAAGCCCAGGCAGAAGGTGACACCTCTGGAGATCACCTGATCTATTTTGAGAATAACCTCCTATATGGCGAGCCTAAGGGTCCTGGTTCTGGGTAAGCCCACATGCTGTGGTCCCCCAGTGTTCCAGGACCTTCCTACTAGGTTTGGCTCATCATATAGCTCTGGCAGGACACCTAGGGCAAGACAAAACCTTCACCAGGCTTTCTGCACACTTTTATTATCCCTTGATGAAGACGGCCTCAGATGAATACTGTACGTCCTGCCCAACCAGCCAGGCCAGTGGGAAGTCAGGGAAAAAGCACAAAGCTCCCCTGACTCCACTACCTGTTGTTGAAACTCCCTTTGAAAGGGTAGACATCAACATTATTGGACCCTTGGACCTTGGACCCCAAGACATACTTTAACAACAGGTTTGTGCTCGTTTTGGTGGAAAATACCACCACTAGCCAGAGGTCATCTCTCTGAGGTCCGTGACTGTACCTGTGTTGGCCAGAACCCTGATGAGTGGCTAGAACTCCGATAGGGATTTTTACCTGTGTGGGGCTCCCTAGGGAGGTAGTGTCTGACTGAGGTACTGCCTTCATGTCAGTGTAAATGCAGTCCAAGTGGGATGAGTGTGCTATACCCTATCAGCTCCAAATCAATGGTCTTGTGGAGAGATTCAACAAGGCCTTGAAAGACATGATAATGGGCCTTCCTGAGCCCATGAGGCATGAGTGGGACATCCTCCATCTATGCCTTGTCTTTTCCTACAGGGAGGTGCCACAGAAACAATTAGTTATTGGCCCCTTTGAACTCCTCTATGACCCCCCTGTTAGGGTATGTATGAGCTTTGTAAGAGAGGGGTGGGAGCAAGCTCCCAGGAAACCTCCCCAGGATATGGTCATCTACATGCTGGCCCTCCGCAACCAAATGCACTGCTTCTGGAAAATGTAAAACGTAACCTTGAGGCCAGTCAAAAGGTTAAGATGCTCTTGTCAAGAGGTTATAATGCTCTAGTATGTACAGTAAAGTAGGGCTCCCCCGATGATCCGATTAAACCATATCTGATACATAAAGCTGAGGAGATTCTTATCCCCATCTTTGTGACCCTAACTAACCTTTCTTTGTCCACTGCGGTGGTGCGTGCTGGGTGGAAACTTGCTAAAGTCATCCAGCTTTAATAAAAATCTATTCTAGTCCCTTCCTACCTGATAGCGATCGACCCATTTCTCTCATTCCCTTTCTGTGGACAGTGGTAGAGAAATATCTGAACAGTCTCCTGGTGGATTTCTTAGCTCGCCCGTGCACCACTATGGTCAGCCTAAACTGGTGACTTTGTCCCGGCCGGACGTGACCAGATATCCTCAATGGTGCTTTTTGCTTCTTGCTGTTATTTTCTACTATACATTTTACATTTTGATATCACCGAGTCTACTAATTGGATATTTGTTGTTTTTGTTCAGAGCTAACTTTCTAAACTGGTAAGGGATCATTTGGCGTTATCACCATTTTACTGTAAGTAGTGTTGCACAAATACTTTTAACATTGCCTCTAAAGTTAGACCTGACTACTCTGTGCCAAGCTGCCAGAGGTTGAGCATAGGTTAATTTAGTGTAGCCTACTTCTCACGTGACTAGAATTGTGGTTCCTGCTTGACCAAGTCCCATGCCCCTGTCATCCAGTAGCCCAATTTCTAACAATGGTGATCAGCGGTGAGATTAGGTGTTTGTGCAGTGCCATTCAGTGATTTGGTATACACTACCATTCCACACCTAGGACCAATTTCAATTTCAAATTCTCCCCGATTGGCATTTTTGATTTCCCAAATTATCTCTCTACATATTGGATCTTAAAACCACACCTGCAAGCACACTTCTGATTATAAAGGTTGGGGACCAAATCAACGAAGGCTATTTTAATTGTAAAGTTTGGGCTGACCCCTCAAAAGTACTGCCAAATGCCCATTTGCCTGAAAATACTTTGAAGTACTGGCAGTGGCTCACCATTAATTGCCAACTGCTGGAGGCTCTGAGAGACACATAAACCAGTATGACTCCTGTGAAGAATCAGCAGGTGTCATCAGAGCAGGTCCTTCCTAACACATTCCACCAAGTCATAATCGCTGACAATCTTGAGAGCGATCTACCAATAGCTCTGGTTCTCTTTGAGTGTGGGGGGGTGATCTCAGGTTCTCTGAAAGTAGCTGTGAGCCCTTCCATGCCTGTAAATGGTTTGTTAGGCAATGATATGGAGCACACTATCTAGAGGGGAGTAGAGCTCAGGTCTCACTTGGAGATTTTGGGATTGCCTGAATGGGTCTGTATGATCACACGGCCTATGCCTGCCTGTGAAGGGAGTCAAGGGTGTCTGCAGCCTAAAACAATGGCCCAGACTACTGCCATGAAAGAGAGAGGTAGGGTGTGAAAAACCAGCCCCTGAATTCCCCATGGTCGAGGTTGACGGGGCACCTGAGGAGGAGGCCCGAAACAACTGGGGAGCACATTGACACCCTTTGTGACATGTCTGAGCTTGTTGGTTGGCAAGTTGAGGGTGGGCCCACCAGTTCTGCAAGATGCAGAGAGACTGTCCCACTCTTGAGGGAGCAAGCCCAAGCCCAGGCAGAAGGTGACACCTCTGGAGATCACCTGATCTATTTTGAGAATAACCTCCTATATGGCGAGCCTAAGGGTCCTGGTTCTGGGTAAGCCCACATGCTGTGGTCCCCCAGTGTTCCAGGACCTTCCTACTAGGTTTGGCTCATCATATAGCTCTGGCAGGACACCTAGGGCAAGACAAAACCTTCACCAGGCTTTCTGCACACTTTTATTATCCCTTGATGAAGACGGCCTCAGATGAATACTGTACGTCCTGCCCAACCAGCCAGGCCAGTGGGAAGTCAGGGAAAAAGCACAAAGCTCCCCTGACTCCACTACCTGTTGTTGAAACTCCCTTTGAAAGGGTAGACATCAACATTATTGGACCCTTGGACCTTGGACCCCAAGACATACTTTAACAACAGGTTTGTGCTCGTTTTGGTGGAAAATACCACCACTAGCCAGAGGTCATCTCTCTGAGGTCCGTGACTGTACCTGTGTTGGCCAGAACCCTGATGAGTGGCTAGAACTCCGATAGGGATTTTTACCTGTGTGGGGTTCCCTAGGGAGGTAGTGTCTGACTGAGGTACTGCCTTCATGTCAGTGTAAATGCAGTCCAAGTGGGATGAGTGTGCTATACCCTATCAGCTCCAAATCAATGGTCTTGTGGAGAGATTCAACAAGGCCTTGAAAGACATGATAATGGGCCTTCCTGAGCCCATGAGGCATGAGTGGGACATCCTCCATCTATGCCTTGTCTTTTCCTACAGGGAGGTGCCACAGAAACAATTAGTTATTGGCCCCTTTGAACTCCTCTATGACCCCCCTGTTAGGGTATGTATGAGCTTTGTAAGAGAGGGGTGGGAGCAAGCTCCCAGGAAACCTCCCCAGGATATGGTCATCTACATGCTGGCCCTCCGCAACCAAATGCACTGCTTCTGGAAAATGTAAAACGTAACCTTGAGGCCAGTCAAAAGGTTAAGATGCTCTTGTCAAGAGGTTATAATGCTCTAGTATGACCAGCCGGCCAGACTCCAGAGCTCCCCAGGATTGCTGGGCGGGCCCATATGATGTGAAAGAGCAAAAAGAGAAGTCTCCTACCTGGTAGATCTTCAAACCCTAGGAACCCTTTAAGCGTGCTCCACATGAATCGCCTTCAGCCACAGTTTGATAGGTATGAAGTGGGCATGCTCCTGGTGAAAGATGAAGGTGTGGAAGAGGAGAGCGGGCCTCTCCCTGACCTCCTCTTTCCAGGAGCACAATGGGTCAGTGGAAGGTGTTCTTCTCTCTTCTACCCTGGCCCCAGAGCATGAGAATGACTGCTATCAGTTATTGGGGCAGTTTACCTCTCTTTTCTCCCTCACACCGGGACTCACACACACACACACCTGTGCGTCCATGATCTGAATGCTGGGGACACCCTACCTGTGAAGATCAACATGTGCAGATTGTCAGACAGAGTGGGAGTCAGCATCAAGGAGGTCTCCAAGATGCTGGTGTTAGGGGTGATTGAGCCCTCCAACAGTCCCTGGTCCAGCCCTGTGGTGCTAGTATCAACGGCTGCCCCACTGGGCGCAACCCCTGAACGTAGGTTCTGCATGAAGTACAGGGGTCTCAATTAAGTCACCAGGACTGATTCATACCCCATCCCCTCAGCTGATGAGTTCATTGACAGGCTGGACACTGCCAAATTCCTCAGTACTTTTGATTTGGCATCAGGGTGCTGGCAAGTTGTTCTGACTGAAGGAGCAAAAGAGAGGTCAGAACTCTCAACCTTAGAGGCTCACTTCCAATTTCGGGTGATGCCCTTTGGCCTGTAGAATGCCCTGCCACCTTCAAGAGATTGGCTAGCAGCATCCTAGCTGGAAAGGAGGTCTTCTGTGCCACTGATCTGGACGACTTTACGATCTATATCTCCAACTAGGAGGAGCACTTGCAACATCTCCAGGAGGGTGATTCAGGCTCTGCAACAGGCAGGCCTGACTATCAAGGTCAGTAAGTGCGAGATAGGGTAGGGTCTATCTGGTGTGTCTGGGCCACCGCTGAACGGGGGCAAGGTCATCCTCTCCAAACCAAGATTGGGACTATCATGACCTGACAACCACCTAAAACACAGACTGAGGTGATTACCTTCCTAGGCCTCACAGGATACTACAAAAGAATGATTTTTTTAACAGAGTTTTATATAGCGCAAACTTGACCTGAATCAGGTATCAGAGCGCTTTACATAGCACCAGTTGCATTACATGAGGACACATTCATTTTTGTTAGGCACGGGGAGATTAAGTGATTTGTCCAGAATCACAGGATGTTCAGCTTCATTGCCGAGACTCGAACCAAGTTCCCCAAATTTGAGGCCGACCGCCCTAGCCGTTGGACCAACTCCTCTCTCCTAAATTTGTTAAGGGATAAGGCACCATTGTTGCTCTGGTAACAGAGGTGACATTGAAGAAACAGCTCAGATTGGCGATCTGGGCACGGGCCTGTCATGAAGACTTGAATACCGTCAAGGAGGCCATGTGTACAGCACCTGTACTCAAGGTTCCTGACTTCTCCAAGGAATTAATCGTGCAGACGAATGCTTCAGAGAATGGCATAGGAATGGTCTTAGCACAGTTGAAGGAAGAGGGCCCATACCAACTGGTAGTATTTGTAAGAAGCTAACTCTGTATCTAGTATGCCAAAGTAAGGTATACACAGAGTCCAATAGATCCCCAAAGGTAGGCAGAGGTAAATATAGATAATACCTTACTCTCTATTTGTAGTAGTGTGGGCGAGCAGTAAGGCTTTATAGAGGGTAGTGTTAAGCATTTATTGTAGGTTGTATGTTTGAACAACGTGTTCCTCAACCACGATTTCCCTAACAACGAGATCATAACCACGACCCAGTCGAAACCACAATTTTTTTCCCACACATTCATTTACCACAATCTTTCATGGTAAAGGAATGCATGGTATAAAAAAATGTTTTCCAACTAGTAAGCCGATCCCCCCCACTCCTTAAATACCAATTCCACCCACCCTAAAAATAAGCACAATCACCCACACACAAGCCATGCCTGCACGTACTGCAATCGTGACACGTGATGCTACATTGCCGGTGTATGCTAGTGCATCGCCTGTCACTAAGTCGACCTATCACAGCATCACCTCCCCCACTTCCTTGTGTCTGATTACTTATCTGGAGCTTCAACTGTTTGGAGCGCACATTATAAAGTTCATGGTATGATGTTAAAGTTCGATCATGCAGAATGCTAGCCTGCCATCTAGTGGTCGTTTTCTTTTTCATGTATCTTGATCACAGAATGAGCGCTTATTTATTATCAGCATGAGGGCAGAATCATCTATTGTGATTAAGAACTTGGAGTTGGGGTGAACTGAAAATCACAAATAATGGATTGAAAGTGCAGTGAGTTCACACTATTGCAGCTCTTTACGTTGTACTACACGTGTAAACAAATGTGTCAGTGTTGTGTTTAGTTTAAGATCAGGGCATATAACGTCTGTTATGGAATTTGTGGTGTGAGAATGATGAATGCACTCAGATGCGCAACTAGAGTGAAATTTTGGCGGGGGGCTAATTCCTCTTTAAACTGTGCTTGTGTGTGTGGGGCGTGGCCAAGATGGCGGAGTGAGCGGACGTGTGTTTCCACTGCTCCCGCCGGCGGCCGCTTTCAGCACCGGTTCTGGCGCACCCTGGTCCACGGTGTTGGGCTGAGGACTGCCGGAACCGAGTACACAGCGGAACGGGTCTCAGCGGACGTGAGGCGCTCCATGCATCAGGCAGCCTAGAGCCCGAGAGCGCGAGGCGCCCATCCCCCGCAGGGCCGAAAGTGAGGCCAGCTCCCGCGTCAGTGTGCAGGCGAGCGGAGGACCCCTGTCCCGGCGGCCGTGGTGTCGTCTGCAGCACACGCCTTGGGCGATCGCCGGAGTGCGGAGCGGAGACCTGCGGCAACGGTGGAGGCGGACGCACGAGAGGAGGCATCGCCGCGGAGGTCCAGGGTACGGCGGAGCCATCGGGAGGCGCCGGGAGGCCCGGAGACCGGAGGGGACGGGCGGCGGAAGCAAGGCCTGGAGCACGACACATGAACGGAGGCTCCGTGCAGCGGCTCCGTGAGTCCGGGATCAGTGTGGCAGTGGCCGCCCTGGGAAGAGAGGGGCGCCTTCAACGGGCAGGTCGGCCCGGCGGTGTGGGTGACGCCTCGACAGAGACGAGCGTGGCCTAGGCCCTGCTGGCTTGGGGAGGACTGCGACGCAGTGCAGTGCCTAGCTGTGTGAGGTCGGAGGCACCAGTGGGGCTGTTGGCCATTTAGCGGCTGGGGGCTGCGCTCCCCGTTCTGGAGGACTGAGGTCGAGCGATCACTGGCATAGGGGCTCTACAGCGGTGAGGAGGACCCCGCAGACAGCGCATAGAGCAGTGGCCAGACAGCCAGGGGACAGGTGTGGCCTACCAGGAGTGAGCGGAGGTGGCTGGTTGTTGCGGGGCCCGCCAGGGCCCAAGAAGACGGTCGAACCCGAGTGCAGGCAAGCCAGAGGGAGGGGCCCGCGCTAAGTTTGGCGGACAGGGTGCATTGGCCCCGCGGAGATCCGCAGTCGCCTTGCAGGCACGGTGAGAAGGAGGTCCTGATGGACTTGCTGAAGAACGCGGGACCGCCAGGTGGATTGATTACCGGGGCTGCGTGATGTCTACGGGCAGGCCCCCCCGGGGCAAAACTGTGAAGGAGCTGTTCGCGAAAACGACACAGTGGTCCCGACCCCGAAGAAGATGGAACAAAACACCGATTGCGGGTCGGAGCCCATCACAAAGGCCTTTCTGGAATCCCTTTTTGCGTCCCTGCGGGACGATATTCAGACCTTTAAGACAGAATTTACCAGCGAAATCAGAGAAGTGCGGCGTGAGATGGACGGCATAGGGGAAAGGGTTGCAGACCTGGAGACTAAAAGCGACGATAGAGACACTGAACTCGCGGCCCAACAGCAAGAAATCATCCGTCTGCACGACCAGCAGGTGGACCTTCAGCTCCACTTGGAAGACCTGGAGAACCGCTCCAGACGCCATAACATTCGCATTCGCAACGTGGCCACGTCCGAGGCCACCCAAGACGCGTTTCGCTATGCTAGAGAACTTTTCAACCACGTGCTAGGGCGGCCATTAGACTCACCCCTCGTACTAGACAGGGCACATAGGACCGGGCCGCCCCGTGCGGCGACGGCGCCACACCCGGACATACTGGTTTGTGTCCAAGACTACCGCACCAAAGAAGAGATACTACAGAGGGCACGTCAGAAACACCCGATCGCATTTCAGGGCACGTCGCCGCTGCTGTACCAAGATTTGGCGGCCCTCACGCTGCACAAACGCCGTCTTTTCAAACCCGTCACATCGTATCTCCAACAGAACAATATCCCATACAGTTGGGGTCACCCCTTCCATCTCATCTTCAGACTGGAGAACAAACAGTACCAGCTCCGGTCGGTCTCGGAGGCCTGCACTCTGTTAGGAATAGAAACACCCGAGGAAGGCACCGAGGCCTCGGGAACCACACCCGAGACGGAGGCGCGCAGGCCCCAGTGGAGCCAGGAGCGGCGGCGGAAACGAGTGAAGAAACCTCCGGTGACGGAGATTGCAGCTGGTCAACGCGCCGTAGTGGATGCGGTGGCCACGGATGGCGGTACTGGCCCCACAGGGTGAAGAGCCTGCTGAGACCTGGTGATCTGGTTGCCCGTTTTGGCCACATGGCCGTCGGTGGGAGAGTGCTCCCGGACAGACTAGTAAGACTACCCTGTGCTGGTTTTTTCCTTTTCATCTCTAGATGAGGGACTATGACAGTTTGCAGTTCTGGGGGGGGGGGGGGAATGGGTGTGGTAGGGAATTTGGTCCATGGTTCGACTGTCAGTAGGGTGGGTTCTGGCACCGGGGTTTTGGAGTTAGTGGGCTGGGACAGGCTCGGGGACACCAGACTTAGATCTCCCGGGGAGGCATGCGGGCGGGTTGAGGTTTTGCACCTCTAGATGATGATGGATGATCTAGTTATCCTAACGCTGAATGTGCGCGGCCTGAACAACCTTGACAAGCGCAAAGCGATCTTGCTCCAGTTGGAACAGTCTCTGGCGGACATATGCCTCTTGCAGGAAACGCACCTTCTGGCCAGGGATTGTCACCGGCTGAGGTCTTGTAAATTTCCCCACCAGTTCTTTTCCTCGTGCCCTGATAAGAAGGCGGGAGTTGCGATCCTGGTGGCACAAAAGTTTAGGGGCAAGGTGTTGGGGAAATTGGCTGAAACCAAGGGGCGACTGTTAGTATGCAGGTTTGCACTGGGGGACAGGACTCTTACGATTGGCTCGATATATGGGCCCAATGAAGGCCAAGAACAGTTCCTACACAGAGCGCTCACTGATGTCACTGACACGACTGACCATCACTTATTTTTCGGCGGGGAATCAAATCTGTTTTTTGACAACATACTGGACAGGTCTTGTCAACACACTACACAGGTGGGGGCGCTTACAGAAGCAGGCAAAGCTAGATTACAGGATCTAGGGTTGGTGGATCTATGGCGTACGCTTCATCCTGGGGAGAGGGATTACACATACTTTTCAGCTGCCCACAAAACATATGCGCGTCTCGACTACCTGCTTGTTTCCACTGCCACTCAAGCGTTTGTCACTAGAGCCGACATAGGTACTGCTTCCCTTTCCGACCATGCTCCAGTCACGGCCTCCCTTTCCATGCCAGCTGCCCAACGCTCGCGTAGGGTTTGGCGCCTCCGAGATTCATTGCTGCAGAGGAAGGTGGTGGTCACTCAAATCCAGAGCGTGATCACTGACTACCTCTCCCATAGTAGCAACGGTGACACCACTCTGTCTACACAGTGGGCGGCGCTGAAAGCTGTTCTTAGGGGTGAATTTATATCTATCTCGACAGCAGAAAATGTGGAACGACAATCCAAGAGGGATGAGCTCATATGGCAGACCAGGGAACTGGAACAGATACACAGGAGAACAGGGGCTCCGAGAATATGGAGGCAATTAAAAATTGCCCGCCAACAACTCGCAGCCTTCGATCTAGATAGAGCAGAATATGCAGCCTTATGACTGCGCTACGCCTATTACACGGGCAGGGACAGATGTGGGCGCTTGCTGGCGAACAAGCTCCGCGAGGTCACGCAGCGCAGGGAGGTTCGTGAGATAAGAGGGATCGATGGCATCACAGTGAACGGAGACCAAGTCATAGCTGAGGCTTTCAGTGCATTCTATGCGGAATTGTATGCGGCTGACCCCTCAAACCCGGAGGCGGAGACAGATTTCCTAGCGGCTCTCCCCCTGCCGGCGTTGACGCAGGATCAGATCGATTGCTTAGACAGAGACATCCGACCGGAAGAGGTGATTTCTGCGATCTCCCGGCTCAAACTAGGCAAGGCTCCGGGTCCGGATGGCTTCCCGGCGAGCTTTTATAAAACATTTTGTGGCCAGGTGGCCCCTCTACTCGTCCGACTCTTTACCTC
Organism: Lissotriton vulgaris; assembly: GCF_964263255.1. Lineage (NCBI taxonomy): Eukaryota > Metazoa > Chordata > Amphibia > Caudata > Salamandridae > Lissotriton > Lissotriton vulgaris. The sequence goes on from NC_141696.1 coordinate 1,178,493,280, forward strand.
CTTCGCGGAGGAGGGAGCGATCCAGAGAGACCTACTGGAGGCGTCCATCGCGGTGATACCTAAACCGGGTAAGGATCCCGCCGAGTGCGGAGCATATAGGCCTATTTCCCTCTTAAATGTCGATCTTAAGATTTATACAGGGATCCTCGCCTCTCGCTTGGGACCATACATGGGGGACTGATCGACCCGGATCAGTATGGGTTTATTCCAGAACAGCAGACCTCAGACAACACTAAAAGAGCTTTCCACCTTCTAGAAAAGGCCGCTCGAACAGAGGGTGAATTTATGATGCTGGCCATCGATGCCGAAAAGGCATTTGATAGTGTGCATTGGCCTTATCTGGAAAGGATGCTGCTGAAGGCCGGTATAGGGCCCAAATTCCGAACTAGAGTGTTTAACTGCTACAAATTTCCTTCAGCTGCAGTCCGAGTCAATGGCTGCACATCTCCCCGGTTTGAAATCGAGCGAGGCACTAGGCAGGGCTGCCCACTATCCCCCCTATTGTTCGCCCTTTATATGGAGCCTCTCGCGCACCTTCTACGGTCCGACCCGAAAGTGCAGGGAATCAAGTTCGGGGGTGACGTTCACACCATAAGCCTGTACGCTGACGATGTGCTGATATCGCTCGCTAACCCCCGGAGTTCTCTCCCGGTGTGAATTGCAGGCCTCGAGCGATTCGGCCAAGTCTCAGGCTTCAAAGTCAACATGTCTAAATCAGTGGCCCTCGACTTGTCACTAGAAACCACCACACGTGCCTATTTACAGGCGGAGTTCCCCATGCCGTGGACGACGGACGCGGTCCCATTTCTTGGGATACAACTGGCACCTTCCCTTCAGACCTCCGTAGAACTCAACTATTCCAACCTGCGACAGAAAATCAGACGCGATTTGGGACAATGGAAGTATTATCCGCTGTCCTGGTTGGGTAGGGTGGCAGCTGTTAAGATGACGGTTCTTCCCCAAATACTATACCTCTTTCGCACGATTCCCCTTGCGCCCACACGAGGCTGGATAAAACTGATGCAGTCGGAACTGTCGCAGTTCATATGGAATGGGAGAAAACCCCGCCTGAAGCGAAGGATCGCCATGCTGGCACCAGAACAAGGTGGGATTGGGATGCCAGACTTGGCAACGTATTTTCAAGCTTCCCAGCTCCGCTTCCTAGTGGAATGGGTTAGATGGGAATCTGGGAAACATTGGCTGTTTCAAGACCAGGCCGTCGCTGGACGGACTCTGCAGGAAATCCCCTTTATGCGACGGGAACACAGGCCTCCCAATCTCTATGCATCCCTCATCATGCGGGTACCTCTGGAGATCTGGGACCGAGTGGGGGATAGCCAAGAACTCACCACCCTCCTTTCTCCCCTCACCCCCATCATCGGGAACCCAGACTTCCACCCGGGGATGGACGAGACATCTTTTGCGCGCTGGAAGCCTGCGGGTTGTTGCGCACTCCATCATGTCTATGGCCCAGAAGGTGTCATTCCCTTCCAGCGATTTCGGCAGGAATTCGGCCTACCAGAAACTGAGAGGCTTCGCTACATTCAGGTCAGGCACTGGGCGCTTAACACCGCAGTAAGGTCCGCGTCGGACAGACGCTTGACAAAATTCGAGTATTGGCTGATCTCCCGCACTAATGATAAACAACTGATTTCAGACCTCTATAAAATGCTCATGCAAAAACACAGATACACCTACAACGCAGGCAGGGTGCGCTGGGAGCGGGAGCTGGGGAGAGCCCTAACTCACAAGGAGTGGGAGGGAGTCTACTATAGAGCGCGGCACTCGGCCTATCATATGGTACTTACAGACACCCTTACGAAGGTCACGTCCTACTGGTATTACACCCCCGAACACCTGTATGAAATGGATAGTGGACAGGATCCCCGGTGTTGGCGCGGCTGTGGTCAGGTTGGCACGTTAGTTCACGTACTCTGGGACTGTCCATTTTTACAAGAATACTGGAGCCAGATCTTAGCAGACGTAGACACACATTTCGAAACAGATATTCCCCGCTTTCCCGCCTATGTAATCCTAGGGTTGCCTAATGCACTGACTTACCCATTGTGATCGCGGAGGGGTCGTCTGATAGCGATCGCGTTGGGGTCAGCGGTACAGAATATAGTGGCGCTTTGGCGATCAAAACACATCCCCACATATCAGGGCTGGCTTCACCGCCTCTGGATGGTTCTGGGCATGGAGAAACTATCACTATCTAGGGCAGAGGAGAGGGCACGCTATGCCGAGCTGTGGAGGCCATTCCTATCCTTGCTGGCTTCTGAGTTTACGGAGGTGACGTGTCTTAAGTATCTCCGACTGTTGAGGCTGACAGACATCGAAACAGACAAAAATACACTGCTTCGACACTGAAGGTTGCGAGGGACCAGCGGCGGGAGTAAAGGTGGACCATGGACCAAAGGAGGCGGGATTGGGGGAGTTGGGAGGGGTGGGGTTACATGGGGGAAGGGGTTGTCGGGGTCTGGGTAGGGTTGGGATTGTTTAGGGGGGTCTTCCTTCTTTTTCTTGATTAAGGGTGTCCGAGGGACGATGTCTAGGGGTGGCTGTTAGGCCGTAGGGCAAAAGGAAGGTGCTCGAAGAGAGACTGTTGGACATAAAGCTTCCATAGCTCGGATAACATGTCTTCATGTCTCCAAATGGCAGGGGACGCAATGGGGTCCCGGGGATGCTTACCAGCCTCACAGTGTTTATGACGCGTCCGGCCCAGGTTGGGCTGTTGGCGGCTTGCTGTGTATAAGACTGCTTCCTCATGACATGGCCGATGGCTTGTACCTTCCTTAACATTGCTCGGTGGGTCGGCCCTCGGACTGATCTGCGATTCTTATATGGCATTACTGTTTGCTAACTTTTGTAAAATCAATAAAAACATTTAATACTAAACTGTGCTTGTGTAATAGGTGATAATTGATACGCTGACTCATGGAGCCAAATACGAACGTCGTTGTTCCGGAGTCGTTGTTCAGGATATTCCCCTTTATCGTACACACTCAGGCAAGAGATGAGTTCACACACTCAAAAACTGAACTCTGACCAATTTGTTTTGTAAAAATATTATTTAGTTTTATTTTATTTCAAGAACCAAGCCAGGCTTGGTGCAGGTAAGTGGAATAATACTTTGCAGGAATGACATAGTTGAATGCAGTTGTATGTAATTGATATGGATCCAGATAGGTTAATTAGTCAGAAACAATTGAAATTACTTTGCAGTTACTGTCTGAATACTTACTAGATTACTTTTTCCACTCAGCGGAATATGCCTAGATGTCACACTGGATACTTATACAAAGAATTACTAGCTGCACATTTCTTTCATGTCTCACATTTAAGAACTACAAACCAATATCAATTGGAGTTTGTAAGGTATACTTTGTTCATACCTATTTTATTTCATTATTTTTTTAATGTTTCTGTATTGTTTCAACTAAGAAAAAACACTATACATACATATTTACAATTTGTACAAAACAACATATATATTCTACAACATTAAACAATATATAGAGATAGAATTCATCACATAGAGACAATTTCATCAAAAGACATCAATTATTGTGGGGTGCCCTATCTTGACACCAAGTTCATTTACAATCCATAACAACTTAATGCAAGGGAAAAAGTAAAAAATACTCTAAGCAACAAATCGCTCTATAAGACCACACATGAATTAATTAGTCTAAAGGACTTCCAAGTCAATTGCTTCTCAAAAAAAAAAAAAGATGTCACACTGGGACATTTCCTAAATAAAAGGTAAGTAAAGCAGTTTTTGTGAGTACACAGTTTCTTAAGGTTTCATTCAATTTTCCAGCTCCACATTTAAAACATTTTTCACAGAAAAGCAGTCAATGCAATCCTATAGGGGAGGAAATTAACGCATCAGTTTACAGGTAAGTACTTAGGTTTGGGAGTTGGTTTTCTGGGGTTAGAACAAGGGTCCCCCCCCAAGGGTCAAGGATGCACTCCTAGAGCACCCTCAGCCGGCACCAGGGTGGCCGGGTGCAGAGTGCTGATGCCCAATGTTATCCAACGAAGGATATCGGGCACCTAGCTTGGCAGTTCTGGTTGGACTGTTACCATGAGGAACAAGGTGAAGATAGATTTTAATATGGTACTTTGTTTGCTTTAAGTTGACAGGGTTTGCCCAGACATGGGTCCGTTGCTCACTTTGCCACTGGATTCAAGCTAGCCTAGCTGATGAGGAGTGTTACCCCAAAATTGGCCCCAGGATGCTTGTTTCCAGTCCAGGGAAGACCTGGCTTGGCAGTTTGGGCTGGAATGTTCCCACAAGGAACACAGTCAAGACTGATTTGCATATGCTGGGTCTTAACTGGGGTGACGAAGTGAGCTAAAGAACGATGATGGATTCAACCTAGATTTGTGGCCGGGGTGAGTGTCTAAAAAGTTTCAGCGCTCCGTCTATCATCTCCTGGTGTTTGCCTTGTTTGCCATAAGTTAGCAGGATATGCCCAGACGTGGTTCCCTTGCTCATTTTGCACCCAGATTCAAGCTGCCCTGGCTGATGAAGGGTGTTACCCCAAAACTGGACGCAGGATGAGTGTTTCCCGTCCAGGGAAGATCTGGCTCTGCAGTTTGGGCTGGACTGTTCCTATGGGGAACAGCGTCAAGACTGATTTGCATATGGCAAGAAAGAGGGACTTCCCTGGCACCTAAATACAGCTGGGCCTGGGGAACCTGACCAATCCATGCCCCTCTGGTGCAGCAATCAACACCCATGTGTTCCCATATTTTGAAAGGCTTGCTGAAGTAGCATACTAGAAGGATTATCCATGGGGTACCCTGTCAGGCTATGGATGATAGCTGCAGTGGACATCACCAGCCCTTCTCTAGAGACAGTGGGGACTTTACCCTGTCTTGTGCTAGTGGCTTAAAACCAATTCCATCTTGAGTTCACCTGCAATCATACTCCAGAATGCCAAGTTTGTCCACTTCAATCATCAACCAATCAAACTTACTTTATTCGATTAAAACAAAGTTAATCATAAAAGTACAAGTATACATCACAGATAAAAAAGTTACAGATTAAAACTGGAAAGAAGCAGTTCATAAATGTCAGTCAATACACAATGTCCTCGTTTTCAAACACATGCATAACAAGCATTTACAATGCAATGGTCTCGGCATCATTAAAGGTGGAGCTATTGGCATTGCTCATGACATTTCTTTTTTTTCTTTAAATCATAAATAGATGGCATTGTCATTTACATTGCCAATACACAGCACTCTGCACTCAACAGCACACACCACTCTGCACTCAACAGCACACACCACTCTGCACTCAACAGCACACACCACTCTGCACCTGCACTCACTGCTCTGCACACTCACTCTGCACTCACTACTCTGCATTCAGCACTCACTACTCACTACTCACTGCTCTGCACTCACTGCTCTGCACTCACTGCTCTGCACTCACTACTCTGCACTCACTACTCTGCACTCACTACTCACTACTCTGCACTCACTACTCACTACTCTGCACTCACTACTCACTACTCTGCACTCACTACTCTGCACTCACTACTCACTACTCTGCACTCACTACTCACTACTCTGCACTCACTACTCTGCACTCACTACTCTGCACTCACTACTCACTACTCTGCACTCACTACTCTGCACTCACTACTCTGCACTCACTACTCACTACTCTGCACTCACTACTCACTACTCTGCACTCACTACTCTGCACTCACTACTCTGCACTCACTACTCTGCACTCACTACTCTGCAATCTGCACTCACTACTCTGCACTCACTACTCACTACTCTGCACTCACTACTCACTACTCTGCACTCACTACTCACTACTCTGCACTCACTACTCTGCACTCACTACTCACTACTCTGCACTCACTACTCTGCACTCACTACTCACTACTCTGTACTCACTACTCACTACTCTGCACTCACTACTCACTACTCTGCACTCACTACTCTGCACTCACTACTCACTACTCTGCACTCACTACTCCTCTGCACTCACTACTCACTACTCTGCACTCACTACTCACTACTCTGCACTCACTACTCTGCACTCACTACTCTGCACTCACTACTCTGCACTCACTACTCTGCAATCTGCACTCACTACTCTGCACTCACTACTCTGCAATCTGCACTCACTACTCTGCACTCACTACTCTGCACTCACTACTCACTACTCTGCACTCACTACTCTGCACTCACTACTCTGCACTCACTACTCGGCACTCACTACTCTGCACTCACTACTCTGCAATCTGCACGCACTACTCTGCACTCACTACTCACTACTCTGCACTCACTACTCTGCACTCACTACTCTGCACTCACTACTCACTACTCTGCACTCACTACTCACTACTCACTACTCTGCACTCACTACTCTGCAATCTGCAGACTGCAAACAGCGGCTCCGTGAGTCCGGGATCAGTGTGGCAGTGGCCGCCCTGGGAAGAGAGGGGCGCCTTCAACGGGCAGGTCGGCCCGGCGGTGTGGGTGACGCCTCGACAGAGACGAGCGTGGCCTAGGCCCTGCTGGCTTGGGGAGGACTGCGACGCAGTGCAGTGCCTAGCTGTGTGAGGTCGGAGGCACCAGTGGGGCTGTTGGCCATTTAGCGGCTGGGGGCTGCGCTCCCCGTTCTGAGGACTGAGGTCGAGCGATCACTGGCATAGGGGCTCTACAGCGGTGAGGAGGACCCCGCAGACAGCGCATAGAGCAGTGGCCAGACAGCCAGGGGACAGGTGTGGCCTACCAGGAGTGAGCGGAGGTGGCTGGTTGTTGCGGGGCCCGCCAGGGCCCAAGAAGACGGTCGAACCCGAGTGCAGGCAAGCCAGAGGGAGGGGCCCGCGCTAAGTTTGGCGGACAGGGTGCATTGGCCCAGCGGAGATCCGCAGTCGCCTTGCAGGCACGGTGAGAAGGAGGTCCTGATGGACTTGCTGAAGAACGCGGGACCGCCAGGTGGATCGATTACCGGGGCTGCATGATGTCTACGGGCAGGCCCCCCCGGGGCAAAACTGTGAAGGAGCTGTTCGCGAAAACGACACAGTGGTCCCGACCCCGAAGAAGATGGAACAAAACACCGATTGCGGGTCGGAGCCCATCACAAAGGCCTTTCTGGAATCCCTTTTTGCGTCCCTGCGGGACGATATTCAGACCTTTAAGACAGAATTTACCAGCGAAATCAGAGAAGTGCGGCGTGAGATGGACGGCATAGGGGAAAGGGTTGCAGACCTGGAGACTAAAAGCGACGATAGAGACACTGAACTCGCGGCCCAACAGCAAGAAATCATCCGTCTGCACGACCAGCAGGTGGACCTTCAGCTCCACTTGGAAGACCTGGAGAACCGCTCCAGACGCCATAACATTCGCATTCGCAACGTGGCCACGTCCGAGGCCACCCAAGACGCGTTTCGCTATGCTAGAGAACTTTTCAACCACGTGCTAGGGCGGCCATTAGACTCACCCCTCGTACTAGACAGGGCACATAGGACCGGGCCGCCCCGTGCGGCGACGGCGCCACACCCGGACATACTGGTTTGTGTCCAAGACTACCGCACCAAAGAAGAGATACTACAGAGGGCACGTCAGAAACACCCGATCGCATTTCAGGGCACGTCGCCGCTGCTGTACCAAGATTTGGCGGCCCTCACGCTGCACAAACGCCGTCTTTTCAAACCCGTCACATCGTATCTCCAACAGAACAATATCCCATACAGTTGGGGTCACCCCTTCCATCTCATCTTCAGACTGGAGAACAAACAGTACCAGCTCCGGTCGGTCTCGGAGGCCTGCACTCTGTTAGGAATAGAAACACCCGAGGAAGGCACCGAGGCCTCGGGAACCACACCCGAGACGGAGGCGCGCAGGCCCCAGTGGAGCCAGGAGCGGCGGCGGAAACGAGTGAAGAAACCTCCGGTGACGGAGATTGCAGCTGGTCAACGCGCCGTAGTGGATGCGGTGGCCACGGATGGCGGTACTGGCCCCACAGGGTGAAGAGCCTGCTGAGACCTGGTGATCTGGTTGCCCGTTTTGGCCACATGGCCGTCGGTGGGAGAGTGCTCCCGGACAGACTAGTAAGACTACCCTGTGCTGGTTTTTTCCTTTTCATCTCTAGATGAGGGACTATGACAGTTTGCAGTTCTGGGGGGGGGGGGGAATGGGTGTGGTAGGGAATTTGGTCCATGGTTCGACTGTCAGTAGGGTGGGTTCTGGCGCCGGGGTTTTGGAGTTAGTGGGCTGGGACAGACTCGGGGACACCAGACTTAGATCTCCCGGGGAGGCATGCGGGGCGGGTTGAGGTTTTGCACCTCTAGATGATGATGGATGATCTAGTCATCCTAACGCTGAATGTGCGCGGCCTGAACAACCTTGTCAAGCGCAAAGCGATCTTGCTCCAGTTGGAACAGTCTCTGGCGGACATATGCCTCTTGCAGGAAACGCACCTTCTGGCCAGGGATTGTCACCGGCTGAGGTCTTGTAAATTTCCCCACCAGTTCTTTTCCTCGTGCCCTGATAAGAAGGCGGGAGTTGCGATCCTGGTGGCACAAAAGTTTAGGGGCAAGGTGTTGGGGAAATTGGCTGAAACCAAGGGGCGACTGTTAGTATGCAGGTTTGCACTGGGGGACAGGACTCTTACGATTGGCTCGATATATGGGCCCAATGAAGGCCAAGAACAGTTCCTACACAGAGCGCTCACTGATGTCACTGACACGACTGACCATCACTTATTTTTCGGCGGGGAATTAAATCTGTTTTTTGACAACATACTGGACAGGTCTTGTCAACACACTACACAGGTGGGGGCGCTTACAGAAGCAGGCAAAGCTAGATTACAGGATCTAGGGTTGGTGGATCTATGGCGTACGCTTCATCCTGGGGAGAGGGATTACACATACTTTTCAGCTGCCCACAAAACATATGCACGTCTCGACTACCTGCTTGTTTCCACTGCCACTCAAGCGCTTGTCACTAGAGCCGACATAGGTACTGCTTCCCTTTCCGACCACGCTCCAGTCACGGCCTCCCTTTCCATGCCAGCTGCCCAACGCTCGCGTAGGGTTTGGCGCCTCCGAGATTCATTGCTGCAGAGGAAGGTGGTGGTCACTCAAATCCAGAGCGTGATCACTGACTACCTCTCCCATAGTAGCAACGGTGACACCACTCTGTCTACACAGTGGGCGGCGCTGAAAGCTGTTCTTAGGGGTGAATTTATATCTATCTCGACAGCAGAAAATGTGGAACGACAATCCAAGAGGGATGAGCTCATATGGCAGACCAGGGAACTGGAACAGATACACAGGAGAACATGGGCTCCGAGAATATGGAGGCAATTAAAAATTGCCCGCCAACAACTCGCAGCCTTCGATCTAGATAGAGCAGAATATGCAGCCTTATGACTGTGCTACGCCTATTACACGGGCAGGTACAGATGTGGGCGCTTGCTGGCGAACAAGCTCCGCGAGGTCACGCAGCGCAGGGAGGTTCGTGAGATAAGAGGGATCGATGGCATCACAGTGAACGGAGACCAAGTCATAGCTGAGGCTTTCAGTGCATTCTATGCGGAATTGTATGCGGCTGACCCCTCAAACCCGGAGGCGGAGACAGATTTCCTAGCGGCTCTCCCCCTGCCGGCGTTGACGCAGGATCAGATCGATTGCTTAGACAGAGACATCCGACCGGAAGAGGTGATTTCTGCGATCTCCCGGCTCAAACTAGGCAAGGCTCCGGGTCCGGATGGCTTCCCGGCGAGCTTTTATAAAACATTTTGTGGCCAGGTGGCCCCTCTACTCGTCCGACTCTTTACCTCCTTCGCGGAGGAGGGAGCGATCCAGAGAGACCTACTGGAGGCGTCCATCGCAGTGATACCTAAACCGGGTAAGGATCCCGCCGAGTGCGGAGCATATAGGCCTATTTCCCTCTTAAATGTCGATCTTAAGATTTATACAGGGATCCTCGCCTCTCGCTTGGGACCATACATGGGGGACTGATCGACCCGGATCAGTATGGGTTTATTCCAGAACAGCAGACCTCAGACAACACTAAAAGAGCTTTCCACCTTCTAGAAAAGGCCGCTCGAACAGAGGGTGAATTTATGATGCTGGCCATCGATGCCGAAAAGGCATTTGATAGTGTGCATTGGCCTTATCTGGAAAGGATGCTGCTGAAGGCCGGTATAGGGCCCAAATTCCGAACTAGAGTGTTTAACTGCTACAAATTTCCTTCAGCTGCAGTCCGAGTCAATGGCTGTACATCTCCCCGGTTTGAAATCGAGCGAGGCACTAGGCAGGGCTGCCCACTATCCCCCCTATTGTTCGCCCTTTATATGGAGCCTCTCGCGCACCTTCTACGGTCCGACCCGAAAGTGCAGGGAATCAAGTTCGGGGGTGACGTTCACACCATAAGCCTGTACGCTGACGATGTGCTGATATCGCTCGCTAACCCCCGGAGTTCTCTCCCGGTGTGAATTGCAGGCCTCGAGCGATTCGGCCAAGTCTCAGGCTTCAAAGTCAACATGTCTAAATCAGTGGCCCTCGACTTGTCACTAGAAACCACCACACGTGCCTATTTACAGGCGGAGTTCCCCATGCCGTGGACGACGGACGCGGTCCCATTTCTTGGGATACAACTGGCACCTTCCCTTCAGACCTCCGTAGAACTCAACTATTCCAACCTGCGACAGAAAATCAGACGCGATTTGGGACAATGGAAGTATTATCCGCTGTCCTGGTTGGGTAGGGTGGCAGCTGTTAAGATGACGGTTCTTCCCCAAATACTATACCTCTTTCGCACGATTCCCCTTGCGCCCACACGAGGCTGGATAAAACTGATGCAGTCGGAACTGTCGCAGTTCATATGGAATGGGAGAAAACCCCGCCTGAAGCGAAGGATCGCCATGCTGGCACCAGAACAAGGTGGGATTGGGATGCCAGACTTGGCAACGTATTTTCAAGCTTCCCAGCTCCGCTTCCTAGTGGAATGGGTTAGATGGGAATCTGGGAAACATTGGCTGTTTCAAGACCAGGCCGTCGCTGGACGGACTCTGCAGGAAATCCCCTTTATGCGACGGGAACACAGGCCTCCCAATCTCTATGCATCCCTCATCATGCGGGTACCTCTGGAGATCTGGGACCGAGTGGGGGATAGCCAAGAACTCACCACCCTCCTTTCTCCCCTCACCCCCATCATCGGGAACCCAGACTTCCACCCGGGGATGGACGAGACATCTTTTGCGCGCTGGAAGCCTGCGGGTTGTTGCGCACTCCATCATGTCTATGGCCCAGAAGGTGTCATTCTCTTCCAGCGATTTCGGCAGGAATTCGGCCTACCAGAAACTGAGAGGCTTCGCTACATTCAGGTCAGGCACTGGGCGCTTAACACCGCAGTAAGGTCCGCGTCGGACAGACGCTTGACAAAATTTGAGTATTGGCTGATCTCCCGCACTAATGATAAACAACTGATTTCAGACCTCTATAAAATGCTCATGCAAAAACACAGATACACCTACAACGCAGGCAGGGTGCGCTGGGAGCGGGAGCTGGGGAGAGCCCTAACTCACAAGGAGTGGGAGGGAGTCTACTATAGAGCGCGGCACTCGGCCTATCATATGGTACTTACAGACACCCTTACGAAGGTCACGTCCTACTGGTATTACACCCCCGAACACCTGTATGAAATGGATAGTGGACAGGATCCCCGGTGTTGGCGCGGCTGTGGTCAGGTTGGCACGTTAGTTCACGTACTCTGGGACTGTCCATTTTTACAAGAATACTGGAGCCAGATCTTAGCGGACGTAGACACACATTTCGAAACAGATATTCCCCGCTTTCCCGCCTATGTAATCCTAGGGTTGCCTAATGCACTGACTTACCCATTGTGATCGCGGAGGGGTCGTCTGATAGCGATCGCGTTGGGGTCAGCGGTACAGAATATAGTGGCGCTTTGGCGATCAAAACACATCCCCACATATCAGGGCTGGCTTCACCGCCTCTGGATGGTTCTGGGCATGGAGAAACTATCACTATCTAGGGCAGAGGAGAGGGCACGCTATGCCGAGCTGTGGAGGCCATTCCTATCCTTGCTGGCTTCTGAGTTTACGGAGGTGACGTGTCTTAAGTATCTCCGACTGTTGAGGCTGACGGACATCGAAACAGACAAAAATACACTGCTTCGACACTGAAGGTTGCGAGGGACCAGCGGCGGGAGTAAAGGTGGACCATGGACCAAAGGGGGCGGGATTGGGGGAGTTGGGAGGGGTGGGGTTACATGGGGGAAGGGGTTGTCGGGGTCTGGGTAGGGTTGGGATTGTTTAGGGGGGTCTTCCTTCTTTTTCTTGATTAAGGGCGTCCGAGGGACGATGTCTAGGGGTGGCTGTTAGGCCGTAGGGCAAAAGGAAGGTGCTTGAAGAGAGACTGTTGGACATAAAGCTTCCATAGCTCGGATAACATGTCTTCATGTCTCCAAATGGCAGGGGACGCAATGGGGTCCCGGGGATGCTTACCAGCCTCACAGTGTTTATGACGCGTCCGGCCCAGGTTGGGCTGTTGGCGGCTTGCTGTGTATAAGACTGCTTCCTCATGACATGGCCGATGGCTTGTACCTTCCTTAACATTGCTCGGTGGGTCGGCCCTCGGACTGATCTGCGATTCTTATATGGCATTACTGTTTGCTAACTTTTGTAAAATCAATAAAAACATTTAATACTAAACTGTGCTTGTGTAATAGGTGATAATTGATACGCTGACTCATGGAGCCAAATACGAACGTCTGATTTGTTGCATGTCAGCCAGGCAGCAGAGTTTAGGCCAGATGCGCAAAATGACATTGTTGAAGAATGCACCGGAGTGACATTTCAGACCTGCATTCGCTTCTATGGCAGAGTCAGGAAGGACATGCTAGTCCTACAAAGGAGCACACCCGACCTACGAAAAACCTAGACAGAATCAGCCTTAACCAAGCACATGCATGGTTAAGGCTGAGTCGTTGTTCGGGCAAGTCGTTATTTAGCTTGCGTGACTCCGGATCTCGTTGTTCCGGAGTCGTTGTTCAGGATATTCCCCTTTATCGTACACACTCAGGCAAGAGATGAGTTCACACACTCAAAAACTGAACTCTGACCAATTTGTTTTGTAAAAATATTATTTAGTTTTATTTTATTTCAAGAACCAAGCCAGGCTTGGTGCAGGTAAGTGGAATAATACTTTGCAGGAATGACATAGTTGAATGCAGTTGTATGTAATTGATATGGATCCAGATAGGTTAATTAGTCAGAAACAATTGAAATTACTTTGCAGTTACTGTCTGAATACTTACTAGATTACTTTTTCCACTCAGCGGAATATGCCTAGATGTCACACTGGATACTTATACAAAGAATTACTAGCTGCACATTTCTTTCATGTCTCACATTTAAGAACTACAAACCAATATCAATTGGAGTTTGTAAGGTATACTTTGTTCATACCTATTTTATTTCATTATTTTTTTAATGTTTCTGTATTGTTTCAACTAAGAAAAAACACTATACATACATATTTACAATTTGTACAAAACAACATATATATTCTACAACATTAAACAATATATAGAGATAGAATTCATCACATAGAGACAATTTCATCAAAAGACATCAATTATTGTGGGGTGCCCTATCTTGACACCAAGTTCATTTACTTTTTTTTTTTTTTTAAACATTTTTATTGATTGCAAGAAATGATATAATTCATTACAATTCCATTCGATATTCAACATACAAATACAATTAATATGAGCAACAACAAAAACTGAGGAATGCCAACAGCATATACTTAATTATTAAGCCTATATTTCTCATTAGCTCTACTATTACAGTAATAAACTACTAGAACAGATAGACAAAGTTTAAACTAACCTAAATCATACATCTTGGCCTTCAAAAAAGTGCATCCATATCCTTTCTTTTCTCAGAAAAGCTTTAGGGCCCCTAAGTTTAGCTAAAGCAAATTCCATAGTTCTAATTTCATAAACCAAAGCTAGCCAATCCGCTACACTAGGGGGTTCTTTAGAAATCCAGCCCCTCGCTATTGTTAATCTAGCACATGCTAACAAAATCGTTAAGAGATCCTTATGGGGAGAGTTCTTTTCTTGGATGTCTAATAAAACCATTTGTACTGTAAGATCCGAAGAGTTTATCTGGTTGAGTTGAAGATGGTAAAATATGCAATTCCAAAAGTTGGAGAGCACAGGGCATGAGAATAACATGTGTTCAATTCCAGCCGCATCAGTGTTACATTTAACACACCTAGATTTCTCTGTCAACGAGTTACCATGTGTCCAGCTGGATATTCTTTGCGGCGTATAATACAATTCCGTAATTGTCCTATATAGCTGCATTTTCAACTTAGAGGAATGAACTATTTCACTTAAATGAGTTAGGGCATTTCCAATCTGTTCAGAATTTATGTTTTGATTTAATCTCCGAGACCATTTGGCTGCGATTTGAGTTGTGTTTTCGCCCTTCTCCTTAATAAGCCATTGGTATCCCAACCTGATTAATGATTTTGTTTTTTCTGAGTAAATACCTTCAATAATATCAGATTGTTTAACTTGCGTTATTTTCAGTTTATTACAGAAAAAATCTCTTAGTTGTCTATATTTAAAATGCATGTCGTCCGTAAGCCCGTTAGTAATTTTTAGATTCTCGAAGTCCCTCAACCCAGTAGTACAATAAAGATCTCCTAATGTGATTATATCCTGTCTAATCCATCGATTACCCACACCGTCCGAAAATATGTCAGGAAGGCCCGGATTATTCCATAATCTAAGTTCAGTGTTAAAAAATGAACTATTACTAGTGTGCAGAATTTTATCCCAAATTCGTATGGCATGTTTTGCAATCTTAAACTTTACTCTTTTGAAATAATTTGGATCATGGACCCGTAGTAGAAATTGATTAGCATCTGCCCCCAACATGTATTGATGAAAAAATAGAGAGGGGGTGCTTTTTAATAGGCTCCTGGTGCGTAAAAGAAAAGTAGCTAAAAAATAACGATTAAAATCCGGCAACGTTAGACCCCCTTTAGAGATTGGAAGTGTCAAAAATGTTATCGCTCTTCGTGCTTTTTTATACCCCCAGATAAAGCTACTACAGATGCCATCCAATTTTCTAAAAAAAAGCTTGTTTGGTTGAAGCGGTATGGATCTGCACAGATAAAGGAACTTAGGTAAAATTTTCATCTTTATCAAGTTTAATCTCCCTAACAAACTCAAAGGTATCTTGTGCCATTTTTTAAAACTCGCAGCCGTATCTTTAAGGAATGACCCATAGTTTATTTCCACAATTTTCTCCACTTTGGCAGTAAGCTTAATACCTAAGTATACGGCTTCATTACAGGTTTTGTAGCTACATGTAGCCGGAGTATAGTTAAGTATAATTTGGGTTTTGTTAACATTTAACTTATACCCGGAGATTTTCCCATACTTATGTGCTTCTTCTATAATTGCGGGCATAGATTTACAAACATCCGATGTATATATTGCGATATCATCCGCAAAGGCAGTTAATTTAAGAGATATATCCCCATGTTGAGCTGGAGTTATATTGATTTGATCGTTTAAAGCATTTAGAAAAGGTTCTAGAGATAGAGCAAATAATAATGGGGAAAGAGGGCATCCCTGTCTTGTACCTCTTGCAATCTTGAAGTTATCAGAATCTATACCTCCATAGCTGATCACGGCCCGTGGATCATCATAAAGAGATTTAACCCAATCTAAATAAAAACCATTTATGCCCATTTTAATTAGTACTGTCCACAGATATTCCCACCCCACTCGGTCAAATGCTTTTTCAGCATCTAACATTATCATACCGAGTGGGGTGTTAGTCGTTTCGGCTACATCCAAAGCAGTTATGGAAGTATTAACATGCAATGTAGTATCTCTACCAATCACAAAGCCATGTTGTTGGGGATTAACAATATCCGGCATATGGGGTGCTAGCCGATTAGCTAAAATTTTTGAAAAAATTTTCACATCAGAGTTGAGTAGAGATATGGGCCGATATGAGCCGCACTCATTCTCCGGTTTTCCCTTCTTCAGAAAGAATATGATTTTAGCAAGTTTCCATGAAGGTGGTGATTGTTTAGAGACAATAATTGAGTTAATAACTTTTTGTAGTAGTGGAACCAGCTCTTGATAGCACAATTTATAAAGTTCCCCTGGTATGCAATCTTCACCTACCGCCTTACCTAATGGTAGATGGTCTATAGCCAATTTGATCTCCTCGGTAGTAATATCAGAATTTAATTGCTGAATTACTTCGTGATTTAATGCTCGCGATGGTCTTAGGTATTGATCTAGATACTTTACAACCTCTGCTTCGTTCAATGGCTCCTCTGGGGTATATAAATGTTGATAAAATTTACCAAATTGATTTAATATTTGATCCTCTTGTCCATAAATCACTAAATCTGATCCAATTATTTCCTTTATTCTAGTTTTTGCTTTTCTATCTGCCGTTTTAAAAGCCAATACTTTTCCTATACAGTCACCACCTTCATATTGATCTAACTTGTATTTATGTAGTTTAACCGCATATCTTTCTCTCAGCTCTTTTCTGAGTCCAGCTTGCAATTCCACCAGTTGTGCTCTAAGCCCCTCAATATCACTTTTTGAATGCAAAGTCGCTTCAGCCAATTGTATTTCCAGGTCCAACAATTTAGATGTCTTATCTTTATTTTTGTTATAATTTTCTGCATTGAGCCTGTATATATATTGCTGGACACACCCTCTAATGCTACACTTACAAGCATCCCATACCATATTGATACTAGCAGTATCAACATTTAACTCAATAAATTCTTGTATGTGTTTTTTAATTAGTGAGATAAATGTTTGGTCAACTAGCAAATGTCTAGGAAAAGTGAACTTTCGTGGTTTTACATTCCGATTTTCCAAATTAACATCCAAAAGAAGAGGGTTATGATCCGATGTGACTTTGGGACAGATTTCAATCGCACACTTTTCTAAAATTTGTTGCGAGGCCCATACCATGTCTATCCTAGAGCATGATCTGTGCGGGGCAGAATAGTAAGTAAAGCCGGGCACCTTGGGATGTTTGGACCGCCATAAATCTCTAATATTGTTTAATCTTGCAAGCTCTAAAATTGCAGCTCTTACTTTATACATTCGTTTGAAGTTCATTGGCCCCGTAGAGTCAATTTTATAGTTCATAACACAGTTAAAATCTCCAGCAATCATGGTTTCCCCTTCCCACTCTAACAATTCTAAGCTTAGGTCTTCATAGATTTTAGGTTTATCAATATTTGGGCCATATACCACACATAGTACCAGCTTAACCTTCACTCCTTGCATCTGTGCTATTACCCATCTACCTCTGTTATCAGAGGCCGTTTTAATTATCTCTATTGGGAGCGTTTTTTGTTTTAAAATAGCGACCCCCCTTATAGTCTCATTTAAAGAAGTACAAATAACCAATTCATAGCCTAATTGGGTTAACACCTTTCGGTCTTGATATTTTATATGAGTTTCCGTCAGCAGCACTATATTAGGGTTATACAGTTTAATCTCTTCCTGTACTAATTTTCTTTTGCTTTTACTGTTTAGGCCGTCTACATTCCAACATAGGATTCTTAACTTAAGCATTTATTTGATATAGATCATAAATATGTTGTTCTCCTTTTCCTCGATGCGTTTTACCTTCGTTACCTTTTCGTTTCTACGTTTATTAAACAAAAATATATCATCAAATCTTGCAATCATATTTTTTACCTTTTTCACCACCCCCCACCCACAACACCCGTTGCCACCCCTGCCCTTGTGGCAACCCCACCCCCTCCCTTGCGGCTCCCTGTTTCTTGGGGGGGAGCTCCCCTCTAGCGTTGCTGCCGCTAGCGTGGCAGCGCAGTGAAGAAACGTGTATGAGTGGCTGCACTAACCATATTTAATTCATGCCTACTTGTGTCTTATAGTGTCTATATTCAATTCAATTCAAACCCAAAGAAAAAAATTCCCGCCTAAAGCAAGAAGAAAAAAAGAGAAAAAAAAAAGAAAGAGAGAGGGAGAAACATATATAAGCATATCACTATGTACAAGCCAGTCCCTTTAGAATTTTGCACAGAGATGCCACCCTAATTTTCTTTTGCATTTTGATTTCTTTTTTCATTGTCCCGTGAAAATTTTTCCAAACATTGTTCCGCAGTTAGGGGGTCAGTGAAGAAGACCACTTGCCCTTCACGAATAACCTTAAGGCGAGCAGGCTCTTGAAGATAGGCCAAACATCCTAGATTTTTAAAGGCATCTATCAGTTTCCGAAGTTCCCAACGTTTATCCATGGTGGCCTTGGTTAAGTCTGACTTCACAAAAAAAGTGAAGTTATCAACAGTAACAGGGTTATTAGGTTTTGCTTTTAATGCTACTGCTTGTCTCAAAAGAAAATTACCGAAATAAATCAAAAAGGGTCTCGGAAATTTACTATTAGTGTTTCTTTGAACTAGTGGAAGTCTATGTACTCGCTGGAGTTGGGAGTCCCAGTCCCAATCCGCAAGGTCCAAAAAGGCCCTTTGAAAAAGTTTAACCATAAAGGCTCTCGGATCTGACCCCTCGATTCCTTCAGGTATTCCGAAAAGTCTAAGGTTTTGTCTCCGGGCCCTATTTTCCAAATCTTCCACTTTGGCTTCCAGAAGGGACACTCTTGAAGTATTTTGTCTGACCGTTAATGTAGTTTGGCTCACATCTTCCTCCACCTCTACTATTCGTGATTTGATGTCTTCTATTTCTTTTGTGACTCCTCCTAGATTCTGACATATCTCCATCATAGTTCCTTGTATTTTAGTATTGTCTTCTCTTAGTTGAGAGTATTGTTGTTGTATCTCTACTCTCTGTTCTATCAGAATCTGCATAATTGCTTCCATTGAGATACCTTTCGGAGGTATAGGATCTGAAGTGTCAGAAGCGCTCTGTAGCGCAGATTCACTAATTTGTGTAGTAGATGGATCAGGTACTGTTTCTCCAAAATTTGTCTCCTCGGACAAATCAGCCAGAGAATCATGTTCCACATTTTCTCTTGATTTAGCACTAAGATTATGTTCTACCTGCGTTGGAGTTTGCCTCAAGCTGGATACTAAAGTTTCATTAATCTCTTCAGAATTAAGAATTGAAAGTTCAAGATCTTGCTCTTCACAGGGTTTCTTAACGTCGTTTAATATGGTATGGGACAGCGAGGTATCTGAAATGGCATTAGGTGAAACTCTAGAAATCCCTGAGTAGATCTCATTATTTAAGTCCCCATTTCCTTCTTCCAAGATCATAACCATGTTGCCAGTTA
The DNA here is from genome assembly GCF_964263255.1 of Lissotriton vulgaris. Classification (NCBI taxonomy): domain Eukaryota; kingdom Metazoa; phylum Chordata; class Amphibia; order Caudata; family Salamandridae; genus Lissotriton; species Lissotriton vulgaris. Next base: position 1,178,512,616 of record NC_141696.1, read on the forward strand.
CCTCTTGGTTCAGGGGAAGTGCACTCGAGTTAGGGTCAATTAATAGATCCATAGGTTTGTTCGGTTTTAGACTTAAGTCCTTACTTAGGTTATCTACTTGAATTTCACTAAGTTGACCTTTCAGCTCATCAGGGCTTGCCCCTGAAAGTCTTAGGGCCATGTTCTTAACCCCACCTTTAGCCTCAATCCATCTTCTCAGAGGGCTGTCATCTATTAACCGAGTTTTTTTGCTTTCGGCCATTTCTTTCCCTGTTGTTTTTAGTAGAAGGATTTTTTGTTTAGACTTAACCTTTTTCTTAGCTTTCCTCGATAGCAATTTTTTGTTAACTATTGCTTTGGAGGTTTCATTAAGCCCTTCCTCTTCAGGTTCCGATAGCTCCTCGTAGTCAGCGTTTGAGTCCTCATCTGCTTTAGCCTCAGGTTCCATCACACCCTCTTTCACCTTCTCTTTCTCCTTTGAATTGATCTTATCAGTCAGTACAGATACCGTATTATCAGCCGTGTTGTTAACCTTAAGGTGTACAGAGCCGCCTGCTTGGTCTTGTACTATGTGCAGTGGGCTATTTATCAGGGCGCTCTCTGCTGCAGCATCCATATTTTTTCCAATTTCGTTTGTCTTAACCAATTTTATCTTACTGGTTTCTTTCAATGTTGAACATGTAGGTCCTTTATCCATGGGGATTTTATCTGACCCTTTCTTGCCTCCACGTGACTCTGTAGCAAACCCATTATCTTTAATTGCCTGTGTAATAGTTTCTCCTGGCAGAGTCTCTCCGTTTTTGTTACAAGGCACTGTGGGCGCAATAGGTACAGCGGGTTCTTTATCTACCAATATTCCATCCCCGTCTTTTCCGCCTTTGTTGTTGCCACACCTCTTTTGTTTGTCTGTTAATTGTATTTCTATTAAATCTGAATCAACAATTATTGCACTACTGGCACTAGCACCTCCCTTTATATCCACAGGTTTTAAATGTTCTGAATGTTGTTTGATTTTAGCAGAGTCATTTTTATCCCCCACCACCGTTACCCCTGCAGCCACTGCAGTCATAGTACCTGTGAGTGCTTTCTTTACTGTCGAAGCAGTCTTCCTGGATCTGGTCTGGCGCATTGAGATTAATTCATGTGCCGTGTTCGTCTCCTCTGTTTCTGTCCGTTTCAACTCCCTTGGCCGTGTGACCAGGGAGGGCTTCAGGTGTGCTCTTCGCTGTATTGAGGCTGGGAACGCCCAGCCGACTGTGAGGGTAGAGAGCTGTGGCCGGCGAGTGAAGCTCGCTACGTTAGTCGAGGAACGAAGCAATTTCCTGCCTCCCTGCTGCAGCAGTCTCCAAAACATCGGCGCCCCGTCAAGCCCCGGTCTTCAGCCGGGTTCCAGCCGTTCCTCTCGTTAGGTAAGTTCAGATAGGTGAGCGCTTCGTTTTCTTTCACTTTCCCCCTTCCACAAGCGCCGAGCGCCGAGCGTATCAGCTCCCGCCGATAAGCTCCAATCTCCAGCCCGCCGCTTACCGATTCTCTCAGTCAGCGCACTGGTGCCTTAAACTTTCCTTTCCTTCATGCTTCCTTTAGGCAAAAAACTGTATATTTTTACTCGTCAAAGGCAAGCGTAGCATGTTACCGCTGCAGACCCACACATACACGTCTTCACACGGCGGTGCTCAGCCCGCCATCATGGCTCCGCCCCTCCGCCGCCTACAAAGTTCAAAGAAAGGTCCTGAGGCATGAATAGGAAATGCCACAAACGTTCTAAGGCTCACACCAAGTTCATTTACAATCCATAACAACTTAATGCAAGGGAAAAAGTAAAAAATACTCTAAGCAACAAATCGCTCTATAAGACCACACATGAATTAATTAGTCTAAAGGACTTCCAAGTCAATTGCTTCTCAAAAAAAAAAAAGATGTCACACTGGGACATTTCCTAAATAAAAGGTAAGTAAAGCAGTTTTTGTGAGTACACAGTTTCTTAAGGTTTCATTCAATTTTCCAGCTCCACATTTAAAACATTTTTCACAGAAAAGCAGTCAATGCAATCCTATAGGGGAGGAAATTAACGCATCAGTTTACAGGTAAGTACTTAGGTTTGGGAGTTGGTTTTCTGGGGTTAGAACAAGGGTCCCCCCCCAAGGGTCAAGGATGCACTCCTAGAGCACCCTCAGCCGGCACCAGGGTGGCCGGGTGCAGAGTGCTGATGCCCAATGTTATCCAACGAAGGATATCGGGCACCTAGCTTGGCAGTTCTGGTTGGACTGTTACCATGAGGAACAAGGTGAAGATAGATTTTAATATGGTACTTTGTTTGCTTTAAGTTGACAGGGTTTGCCCAGACATGGGTCCGTTGCTCACTTTGCCACTGGATTCAAGCTAGCCTAGCTGATGAGGAGTGTTACCCCAAAATTGGCCCCAGGATGCTTGTTTCCAGTCCAGGGAAGACCTGGCTTGGCAGTTTGGGCTGGAATGTTCCCACAAGGAACACAGTCAAGACTGATTTGCATATGCTGGGTCTTGACTGGGGTGACGAAGTGAGCTAAAGAACGATGATGGATTCAACCTAGATTTGTGGCCGGGGTGAGTGTCTAAAAAGTTTCAGCGCTCCGTCTATCATCTCCTGGTGTTTGCCTTGTTTGCCATAAGTTAGCAGGATATGCCCAGACGTGGTTCCCTTGCTCATTTTGCACCCAGATTCAAGCTGCCCTGGCTGATGAAGGGTGTTACCCCAAAACTGGACGCAGGATGAGTGTTTCCCGTCCAGGGAAGATCTGGCTCTGCAGTTTGGGCTGGACTGTTCCTATGGGGAACAGCGTCAAGACTGATTTGCATATGGCAAGAAAGAGGGACTTCCCTGGCACCTAAATACAGCTGGGCCTGGGGAACCTGACCAATCCATGCCCCTCTGGTGCAGCAATCAACACCCATGTGTTCCCATATTTTGAAAGGCTTGCTGAAGTAGCATACTAGAAGGATTATCCATGGGGTACCCTGTCAGGCTATGGATGATAGCTGCAGTGGACATCACCAGCCCTTCTCTAGAGACAGTGGAGACTTTACCCTGTCTTGTGCTAGTGGCTTAAAACCAATTCCATCTTGAGTTCACCTGCAATCATACTCCAGAATGCCAAGTTTGTCCACTTCAATCATCAACCAATCAAACTTACTTTATTCGATTAAAACAAAGTTAATCATAAAAGTACAAGTATACATCACAGATAAAAAAGTTACAGATTAAAACTGGAAAGAAGCAGTTCATAAATGTCAGTCAATACACAATGTCCTCGTTTTCAAACACATGCATAACAAGCATTTACAATGCAATGGTCTCGGCATCATTAAAGGTGGAGCTATTGGCATTGCTCATGACATTTCTTTTTTTTCTTTAAATCATAAATAGATGGCATTGTCATTTACATTGCCAATACACAGCACTCTGCACTCAACAGCACACACCACTCTGCACTCAACAGCACACACCACTCTGCACTCAACAGCACACACCACTCTGCACCTGCACTCACTGCTCTGCACACTCACTCTGCACTCACTACTCTGCATTCAGCACTCACTACTCACTACTCACTGCTCTGCACTCACTGCTCTGCACTCACTGCTCTGCACTCACTACTCTGCACTCACTACTCTGCACTCACTACTCACTACTCTGCACTCACTACTCACTACTCTGCACTCACTACTCTGCACTCACTACTCACTACTCTGCACTCACTACTCACTACTCTGCACTCACTACTCTGCACTCACTACTCTGCACTCACTACTCACTACTCTGCACTCACTACTCTGCACTCACTACTCTGCACTCACTACTCACTACTCTGCACTCACTACTCACTACTCTGCACTCACTACTCTGCACTCACTACTCTGCACTCACTACTCTGCAATCTGCACTCACTACTCTGCACTCACTACTCACTACTCTGCACTCACTACTCACTACTCTGCACTCACTACTCACTACTCTGCACTCACTACTCTGCACTCACTACTCACTACTCTGCACTCACTACTCTGCACTCACTACTCACTACTCTGTACTCACTACTCACTACTCTGCACTCACTACTCACTACTCTGCACTCACTACTCTGCACTCACTACTCTGTACTCACTACTCACTACTCTGCACTCACTACTCACTACTCTGCACTCACTACTCTGCACTCACTACTCACTACTCTGCACTCACTAATCTGCACTCACTACTCACTACTCTGCACTCACTACTCACTACTCTGCACTCACTACTCTGCACTCACTACTCTGCACTCACTACTCTGCACTCACTACTCTGCAATCTGCACTCACTACTCTGCACTCACTACTCTGCAATCTGCACTCACTACTCTGCACTCACTACTCTGCACTCACTACTCACTACTCTGCACTCACTACTCTGCACTCACTACTCTGCACTCACTACTCGGCACTCACTACTCTGCACTCACTACTCTGCAATCTGCACGCACTACTCTGCACTCACTACTCACTACTCTGCACTCACTACTCACTACTCTGCACTCACTACTCACTACTCTGCACTCACTACTCTGCACTCACTACTCACTACTCTGCACTCACTACTCACTACTCACTACTCTGCACTCACTACTCTGCAATCTGCACTCACTACTCTGCACTCACTACTCACTACTCTACACTCACTACCCACTACTCTGCACTCACTACTCACTACTCTGCACTCACTACTCTGCACTCACTACTCTGCACTCACTACTCTGCACTCACTACTCTGCACTCACTACTCACTACTCTGCACTAACTACTCTGCACTCACTACTCACTACTCTGCACTCACTACTCTGCACTCACTACTCACTACTCTGCACTCACTACTCACTACTCTGCACTCACTACTCACTACTCTGCACTCACTACTCTGCACTCACTACTCTGCACTCACTACTCTGCACTCACTACTCTGCAATCTGCACTCACTACTCTGCACTCACTACTCACTACTCTGCACTCACTACTCACTACTCTGCACCCACTACTCACTACTCTGCACTCACTACTCACTACTCTGCACTCACTACTCACTACTCTGCACTCACTACTCTGCACTCACTACTCTGCACTCACTACTCTAAAATCACTACTCTGCAATCTGCACTCACTACTCTGCAATACGCACTCACTACTCTGCACTCACTACTCACTACTCTGCACTCACTACTCACTACTCTGCACTCACTACTCACTACTCTGCATACTCTGCACTCACTACTCACTACTCTGCACTCACTACTCACTACTCTGCACTCACTACTCTCTACTCTGCACTCACTACTCACTACTCTGAACTCACTACTCTGCACTCACTACTCTGCACTCACTACTCTGCACTCACTACTCTGCACTCACTACTCTGCACTCACTACTCACTACTCTGCACTCACTACTCTGCACTCACTACTCTGCACTCACTACTCACTACTCTGCACTCACTACTCTGCACTCACTACTCACTACTCTGCACTCACTACTCTGCATTCACTACTCTGCACTCACTACTCTGCACTCACTACTCACACTCTGCACTCACTACTCTGCACTCACTACTCACTACTCTGCACTCACGATTCACTACTCTGCACTCACTAATCACTACTCACTACTCTGCACTCACTACACACTACTCACTACTCTGCACTCACTACTCACTACTCACTACTCTGCACTCACTACTCTGCACTCACTACTCTGCACTCACTACTCTGCACTCACTACTCTGCAATCTGCACTCACTACTCTGCACTCACTACTCACTACTTATTACTCTGCACTCACTACTCACTACTCACTACTCTGCACTCACTACTCACTACTCTGCACTCACTACTCTGCACTCACTACTCACTACTCTGCACTCACTACTCACTACTCACTACTCTGCACTCACTACTCTGCACTCACTACTCACTACTCTGCACTCACGACTCACTACTCTGCACTCACTACTCACTACTCTGCACTCACTACTCACTACTCTGCACTCACTACTCTGCACTCACTACTCTGCACTCACTACTCTGCACTCACTACTCACTACTCTGCACTCACTACTCACTACTCTGCACTCACTACTCACTACTCAGCACTCACTACTCACTACTCTGCACTCACTACTCTGCACTCACTACTCTGCACTCACTACTCTGCACTCACTACTCACTACTCTGCACTCACTACTCACTACTCTGCACTCACTACTCTGCAATCTGCACTCACTACTCTGCACTCACTACTCTGCACTCACTACTCTGCAATCTGCACTCACTACTCTGCACTCACTACTCACTACTCTTCACTCACTACTCACTACTCTGCACTCACTACTCACTACTCTGCACTCACTACTCACTACTCACTACTCTGCACTCACTACTCTGCACTCACTACTCACTACTCTGCACTCACTACTCACTACTCTGCACTCACTACTCACTACTCTGCACACTACTCACTACTCTGCACTCACTACTCACTACTCTGCACTCACTACTCTACACTCACTACTCTGCACTCACTACTCTGCACTCACTACTCTGCACTCACTACTCACTACTCTGCACTCTGCACTCACTACTCACTACTCTGCACTCACTACTCACTACTCTGTACTCACTACTCTGCACTCACTACTCACTACTCTGCACTCACTACTCTGCGCTCAGTACTCACTACTCTGCACTCACTACTCTGCACTCACTACTCTGCACTCACTACTCTGCACTCACTACTCACTACTCTGCACTCACTACTCACTACTCACTACTCTGCACTCACTACTCACTACTCTGCACTCACTACTCACTACTCTGCACTCACTACTCTGCACTCACTACTCTGCACTCACTACTCTGCAATGTGCACTCACTACTCTGCACTCACTACTCACTACTCTGCACTCACTACTCACTACTCACTACTCTGCACTCACTACTCTGCACTCACTACTCTGCACTCACTACTCACTACTCTGCACTCACTACTCACTACTCTGCACTCACTACTCACTACTCTGCACTCACTACTCACTACTCTGCACTCACTACTCACTACTCTGCACTCACTACTCACTACTCACTACTCACTACTCTGCACTCACTACTCTGCACTCACTACTCACTACTCTGCACTCACTACTCACTACTCTGCACTCACTACTCACTACTCTGCACTCACTACTCACTACTCTGCACTCTGCACTCACTACTCTGCACTCACTACTCTGCACTCACTACTCACTACTCTGCACTCACTACTCACTACTCACTACTCACTACTCACTACTCTGCACTCACTACTCTGCACTCACTACTCACCACTCACTACTCACCACTCACTACTCACTACTCTGCACTCACTACTCACTACTCTGCACTCACTACTCACTACTCACTACTCTGTACTCACTACTCTGCACTCACTACTCACTACTCTGCACTCACTACTCACTACTCTGCACTCACTACTCACTACTCTGCACTCACTACTCACCACTCACTACTCACTACTCTGCACTCACTACTCTGCACTCAGTACTCACTACTCACTACTCTGCACTCACTACTCTGCACTCACTACTCACTACTCTGCACTCACTACTCTGCACTCACTACTCTTCACTCACTACTCTGCACTCACTACTCACTACTCTGCACTCACTACTCACTACTCTGTACTCACTACTCACCACTCACTACTCTGCACTCACTACTCTGCACTCACTACTCTGCACTCACTACTCTGCAATGTGCACTCACTACTCTGCACTCACTACTCACTACTCTGCACTCACTACTCACTACTCACTACTCTGCACTCACTACTCTGCACTCACTACTCTGCACTCACTACTCACTACACTGCACTCACTACTCTGCACTCACTACTCACTACTCTGCACTCACTACTCACTACTCTGCACTCACTACTCAGTACTCTGCACTCACTACTCACTACTCACTACTCTGCACTCACTACTCACTACTCTGCACTCACTACTCACTACTCTGCACTCACTACTCACTACTCTGCACTCTGCACTCACTACTCTGCACTCACTACTCTGCACTCACTACTCACTACTCTGCACTCACTACTCACTACTCACTACTCTGCACTCACTACTCACTACTCACCACTCACTACTCACTACTCTGCACTCACTACTCTGCACTCACTACTCACTACTCTGTACTCACTACTCTGCACTCACTACTCACTACTCTGCACTCACTACTCACTACTCTGCACTCACTACTCACTACTCTGCACTCACTACTCACCACTCACTACTCACTACTCTGTACTCACTACTCACTACTCTGCACTCACTACTCACTACTCTGCACTCAATACTCACTACTCTGCAATCACTACTCACTACTCTGCACTCACTACTCACCACTCACTACTCACCACTCACTTCTCTGCGCTCACTACTCACCACTCACTACTCACTACTCACCACTCACTACTCACTACTCTGCACTCACTACTCACTACTCTGCACTCACTACTCACTACTCTGCACTCACTACTCACTACTCTGCAGTCACTACTCACTACTCTGCACTCACTACTCACTACTCTGCACTCACTACTCTGCACTCACTACTCTGCACTCACTACTCTGCACTCTGCACTCACTACTCACACTCTGCACTCACTACTCTGCACTCACTACTCACTACTCTGCACTCACTATTCACTACTCTGCACTCACTACTCTGCACTTACTACTCTGCACTCACGACTCTGCACTCACTACTCTGCACTCACTACTCTGCACTCACTATTCACTACTCTGCACTCACTATTCACCACTCTGCACTCACTACTCTGCACTCACTACTCTGCACTCACTACTCTGCACTCTGCACTCACTACTCACACTCTGCACTCACTACTCTGCACTCACTACTCACTACTCTGCACTCACTATTCACTACTCTGCACTCACTACTCACTAATCACTACTCACTACTTACTACTCTGCACTCACTACTCACTACTCACTACTCTGCACTCACTACTCACTACTCTGCACTCACTACTCACTACTCCGCACTCACTACTCACTACTCTGCACTCACTACTCACTACTCACTACTCTGCGCTCACTACTCACTACTCTGCGCTCACTACTCACTACTCACTACTCTGCACTCACTACTCTGCACTCACTACTCACTACTCTGCACTCACTACTCTGCACTCACTACTCTGCACTCACTACTCTGCACTCACTACTCTGCACTCACTACTCTGCACTCTGTACTCACTACTCACACTCTGCACTCACTACTCTGCACTCACTACTCACTACTCTGCACTCACAACTCTGCACTCACTACTCTGCACTCACTACTCTGCACTCACTACTCTGCACTCACTATTCACTACTCTGCACTCACTATTCACTACTCTGCACTCACTACTCTGCACTCACTACTCTGCACTCACTACTCTGCACTCTGCACTCACTACTCACACTCTGCACTCACTACTCTGCACTCACTACTCACTACTCTGCACTCACTATTCACTACTCTGCACTCACTACTCACTAATCACTACTCACTACTTACTACTCTGCACTCACTACTCACTACTCACTACTCTGCACTCACTACTCACTACTCACTACTCTGCACTCACTACTCACTACTCTGCACTCACTACTCACTACTCTGCACTCACTACTCACTACTCACTACTCTGCGCTCACTACTCACTACTCTGCACTCACTACTCTGCACTCACTACTCACTACTCTGCACTCACTACTCTGCACTCACTACTCTGCACTCACTACTCACTACTCTGCACTCACTACTCTGCACTCACTACTCTGCACTCACTACTCTGCATCACTACTCTGCACTCACTACTCTGCACTCACTACTCTGCACTCGCTACTCTGCACTCACTACTCTGCACTCTGTACTCACTACTCACACTCTGCACTCACACTCTGCACTCACTATTCACACTCTGCACTCACTACTCACACTCTGCACTCACTACTCTGCACTCACTACTCACACTCTGCACTCACTACTCTGCACTCACTACTCACTACTCTGCACTCACTACTCTGCACTCACTATGCACTCACTACTCTGCACTCACTACTCTGCACTCACTACTCACACTCTGCACTCACACTCTGCACTCACTATTCACACTCTGCACTCACTACTCACACTCTGCACTCACTACTCTGCACTCACTACTCACACTCACTACTCTGCACTCACTACTCTGCACTCACTACTCTGCACTCACTACTCTGCACTCACACTTACACTCTGCACTCACACTCTGCACTCAACTCTGCACGCTGCATTCACACTCTGCACACTCACTCTGCGCTCACTACTTCACACTCTGCACTCACACTCTGCTCACTCACTCTGCACTCACTACTTCACACTCTGCACTCTGCACTCACACTCTGCTCACTCACTCTGCACTCATTACTTCACACTCTGCACTCTGCGCACTCTGAACTGTGCGCACTCTGCACTCACACTATAATAATCCTTATGCAGAATTCCTCTAAAGTATAAGCAGCTTGGGTTTTTCCTATAGGCGCCAAAGAGTCAATGATAGGAAAAGAGGGCAGAGAGTTCTAACCCCATCTCCCCACCCACAGACAACCAAAAATTATCTTCTGCGTTGCTTTGTTCTAATAATATAAATAAGGAATTTAAAGTATATGTATGGGCGAGTGGAAGGTGATCTATCGTATTCAATATATTTTAACACAATTGCTGTTCATGGTTACCTTTACAATCGTGAGATGAAGATGATGCTCACTTTTTAGTTATATAAGGATATTTTGTTGAGTACATTCAAGTTCAACCCAATGGCTGTAAGCAACAAGCTGAGGATCAACAGGCGCAAAACAGCGTGGCGGGCGCGCACGAGACGCAGCGTGGGCGTGCACATCAGCTGAAGATCCCTGGAGAAGACACCGAGTCTGCCTGCTGCCATGACTGACCCGCTGCGAGGGAAAGAGCCTGGTGAGTGGGGGTCGAGGGGGGGCGGCAGAGAGGGAGTGGGCAGAGAGGGAGGGTGTGTGTGTGTGTGTGTGTGTGTGTGTGTGCGTGCGTGCGTGCGTGAGTGTGTGCTTCCGTGAGTGTGAATGTGAAGCAAGAGATGTGCACGGCTCCAGGAGGCACGGCGTGCGCGTCCACGAGATGCAATCGGCGCTCGTTCACCGCTCTGGCTCCGTTGAGAGTGAACTCCGTGACAATAGGTCTCGAAGCCGAGACCTAAAAAGGAGGAAGCAGTATTACAGGTCAAAGGATCAGACACCATACGTAAAAAATGCAAGGCCAGGCGACATTGTCTAAAATTGTGCGAACGTAAAAGCGCAATTAAAAACCTTTTCCTTTGTTCACAATAAAATTTACAGAAGAATAAAATGTGCAAATCAGATTGTTGCGAAGTGTCATCACATGGGCAACACAGGAGTTCTTTCGGGGAGAAGATACCAGCAGGATGGCCCAACATGCAGGTAATAAAGTTAAGCCGAAATCTTAACAGAGTAAATCCCACCTGTGCCGTGGGATTGTTACAAATTCCAAATAGGAAGATCAATCTGCAATGGATCTTCAATATATTCTTTGACTGTAGATTTATTACGGTTGACAGTCAATGTCCCATCTTTAGCAGTGGTTATAAAGCGGGCCTTTAATGTTTTTTTAGAGACAGAGGCACAGTTTCTGGGTATACAAATAAGCTTCCTAGATCAAGAGTATATAAACTATCTTTCACATACTTTAACCATAAAATATTATCCCTATGCTCGAAGGATAAGCAATCCCGTATTATTTGTTGCGTTAGTTAAACTGTGTCTCTACACCATACTGAGTGCCATAAAAGAATAGGTGCAACATTTATCCAATCAGTTATGTAAGGGATACCTAATTCATCATGTAGATTAAAATTAGAACAACCAATTGGGAGACTCATCATTGATTTCCAAAACAAATCCTCTGTTGTTTGTATCCTCTTTACTGTAACATGGCCCCACACCCCTGCACCATACGTAGCTACTGTCCTAGATTTTGCCCCATAAACCTTTCTTAAAATATCTAAGTTCCTCGTTTCCAGCTTATTTGAAAATTAGCGTATTGCATTTGCACTTTTCTCCAACAAGACACCACGATTCTTTACCATATTCCTCTAAGAGGCCTTAGAATCAGAAGTGACTCCTAGATATGAGAAGAATTCTGTTTGTGTCACTTTACGTTTTGAGATAAAAAAAGAAGGAGGTTAGCTCAGCTTTGGCCCTGTAATTAAAACAAATGACCTAGATTCATTTGTCTGGAGATCAAGGCCTTTCATAAATTCCACATAGGTATTTAACAATTTTTGCAGGGATTTTGTTGTTCGTGCAATTAAAACTGCATCATCTGCATATAATAAAATTGGGATATCCAACTTTCCAATTCTTGGCACATCTATATTTGAATCTAACAATTTAGACTCTCTCCCGTTTGAATAAGCGAGAATAAAAAAGGGGCGAGAACGCACTCTTGGCGAACTCCTCTTGTTACAGGAAACCCCCTAGTACATTCTCCCTGTGGCCAATACCTGACACATGCTTCAGCTCTTGAATACAGTTGTCTAATGAAATTGATCACTGCCTGATCTACCCTCATTTCCCTCATAATTCTCCAGAGCTGTGGGTGAGACACACAATCAAAAGCCGTGCTAAGATCCATAAAAGCTAGACATAAATTGCCCTGCTTTGCGTGGGTAATACTTTGGTATGAGCAGACTCAAATTCAGGCATTGATCTTAAGTGCCTCTCCCTTTTCTGAAACCGTATTGTACTGGTATCAAAATCTTATTAGTCAAAGCCCACGTCTCCAGTCGATTCAATAGCACTCTCCCGATCAATTTTACTGTGCTATCTAAGAGAGAAATAGGTCTATAGTTCCTAGGGTCTTGCTTCTCTTCTTTTTTCAAAATTGGTACTAAAATGGCTTTGAACCAAGAGGCGGGAGGTCCCTCTCTTGCTATAGAATTAAACATATTAGTAAGCAGAGGACTCCATAAGTCAGGGCAATCTGTAAAAAAGTCTACTGGAGCGCCATCAAAACCCTGTGCATTATTACTTGTACATTGCTCCATTGCCAAGCATACTTTCCCTATATCATTAGTAAGAATAGTGCTAGCGGATGGGACCCGTTCTACAGCCATTAGCTCAGTGTTTACAGGTGGGGCATAAAAAATATTACTAAAGTGCGCCACCCAAGAGTCCTCGTCCACATGCGTATCCAAATTCGGCTCAGAGTTTGATTTTAAAAATGGGGCGTTAATCGTTAACCAAAAATCCCTTTCATTATTTGTGATGGATGCAACCAATAATTTGTCCCAAGTTTCCTCTTTCAATGTCTTTAACCTGTTCGTCCTCGCCACCGTATAAGTTAAGCGGGCCTATATTACAAGTTGGGGATTCTTAGGTACAGTCTTAAGTAATCAATGTAGGTTAAAAAGTGCTTTAATGCAATCACGATCGAACCACTTCGGTCCCTTAGGTTTGCATTTCCATTTTTAGGGAGATTCCTTTTTAGTTCTCGCGAATTAGTTTCAAAAGCCTTAGTGATGGACCCTGGGTCCTGATTTGAGTCAAGACATATTTCTATTTCTTTCATTGAGTTTGAAACTACATGAGGAATAACAGCAGTCTTATCAATATTCCCCCACTTCAATGTTATTCCATTCTTTTTCGCTATATAGGGTTTCAGATGCGAAAAAGTGGAGCTAAAAATACTCGGCCAGTTCACATGCCAGGTTATAGCTGCATGATCACTGAAGACCAGGAATTCAACTTTCCTTTTGTTGAGCTTTTCACCCAGTCTAGCTGAGGCTATTATAAAATTAATTGAGGAACAACATGTAGAGGAGCAAAAGGTATTTAGCGGAAGACCTGTTGATTCAGATCGTGGGTTCATGATCTCCAAATCTTTTAGAAAAATGCATTTCCCATGTTAGCGCTGGGATGCCTCCGGGTAACCATGCGCTTTATAAATCTGGTTACATTACATTACATTACATAAGCGTCATGGGAAAAATGCATATTTGATTCCCCATCTTCTACAAAGCCACAAATTGGGGTTAACGCCAATTGATATAAGTTAAAGACCCCTATCCAAAGCACCATTGGTTCCTTCATGCTTAGCCCTATTATCTTATTCATATATTCCTCCACTATTGCAACAAATTTAAACATTTCACTTCCAAATGAGTTATTATAAAAATTAATCAATAATTTAGTGTTGCCATCAGACCCTTTAAGGCAGAGGTCTTCAAACTTTTGGATGCCAAGAACCCCCCTGTCAACATTTTGAGGCGTAAGGACCCCCTCCTGACAAAAATTTCTAAACCTGTAGGCAGGGCTACTAGAATTATGAAGCAGGTGAGGCCCAAATTACGCGACAGGCTTGACTAAATTGTGTGGGAAGAAAATTAAGTGATGTTATGTGATGCAGCGTATTTTGGGATAGCATTGCTTCATTATTTTGACATTTTTTACACACAGTAACACTGAGGAAAGATTTCACCCCATCAGTACTCGTTTATAACCAAAATAAAGCAGTTAACATCAGAAATATTTCTAGCCAACCTTTGAGAAGGGCCTTCCACTCTGTAGGAATATGTGCTGCCAGATTAGAAGCTCACCTGGCCCTGGCCAGGAGAAGCAGGGGTCCCTTTAAAACCTGGCGGTTTTGTGCAGAGTAAAGCAGCTTTCCTCTCACCCCCTCCCTTCCATCCCTCTCTCACTTTGCAGGCCATTTTCTTTCACCCCTTTTTACAACATCTGAACTCTCCTCATTCAACCTCTCACTTCACCTTTAATCATCTCTTGCCATTTTGTCTTTTCACTGCCCTCATCTCGAACAGTCTCTCACATTTATCTCATGGCCTCTCTTGTCCCGTCACCTCCCGTGCCCCTCAGCACTTCTCGTTCACCTCGTCTCTCCATTGAAATTTTTGTCTATTTGTATCTTAGACCTCTCGAGTCCCCCATTCAATTTTCACATCTCCCCTTTGTTCTAACAGAAGCCCTCACCTTTGACTCACACTCACTTCTTGCGTGTCCACACTTCTCTTTGGCAAATCACATTTCTCCTCATCCCTGTTCTCTGCAATCAAATTCTCTCACTCCCTTGCTGTCCTCTCTCATCCTCTTAACTCTCCTCACCAAGCACACAGGTCGGACCCGTATGCTCCTCTCTGCCTGTGCCACTCTGCTTTTTGTTCCTAATTCAAGAAGGCATGAGTTGTCTGTCTCGCTGGTTTGGTGCAGGCCGCGCAGTTATGGAACTTGCACCCTCCTTTGCTTCGCTCCACCAAGAATCTATTATCCTTTAGGAAGATATAAAAACCTTTCTCTATGCTCTGTAGGTTACCCAATTTGGCTGGTTCACTTTCTCCTTCTGTGTGTTTCTCATTTGCCTACATGCAGCAGATGATTATTAGCCCCAGGACATCTTTTGGTAACAGTAGCGCACAACAAATGTAAATAATAATAATAGCCAGAAGCAGGGATGTCACTAGTCCAGAAATTCGGAGGGGACTAATACTTCCAGCCAGGGCTGGTCCTAACACTGGTTGCACATGGTGCAACAGTCTTTTTTGGTGCCCCACCCCACGTTTCCTCCTTCTCCATGAATTCCTTCGCTGCCACTCACCAACAATGCACCTCATCTCTCTATAGCACCTTCCTGACAAACATTTAATTTTCCTATAGCGCTACTCATAGTTTACTCACTCTCATTTCTGTGACCTGCATGGTACACGTTCTTTGTAGCAGGCACATTAACCCTCTGCACAATGTGTGGGTGACGAGTGCCCTTGTGAATGCACGGTGAGCGATGCAAAAGTGCGAGAGTAGGTTACGAGGAGTGACTGCGGGGTGAGTGAAGTGGCATATGAATTTGGTTGCGGATGCAAGTTCAGAATGGGATGAATGAATGTATGATTACTGATGGGCTTGTTTGAGTGAGTTGCATATTGAGCAGTGAGGGGGTCAGGTGAGTGAAGTGTCACATGAGTGCAGGATGAGTAGTGTACTCATGTGACTGCAGGGTGAGGTATAGGGTGAACAGCGCAAGTGTATTGTGAGTGCAGTGTGATCACTGTGAGTGCAGGGTGAGCGGGTGAATGGTGTGAGTGCATGGTGATCATTGTGAGTGCATTGTGATCACTGGGAGTACAGGGTGAATGGTGTGAGTGCTTGGTGATCAGTGTGAGTGCAGGGCGATATTGAGGAGTGAGTTGTCTGAAGGCAGGGTGCATTCCTAGACACTTGAAGTAACATGTTATTGACGGCGGCGTAGGGTTTAACCACATCAGTGCTCATGACGAGCTCAGCTCGCCATGAGGCACAGTGGCGCCGTGCTCATGACGAGCTGAGCTTGTCATAACCGCTGCGGAAAGCCCACGCGGGGATAATTCCCCTGCTGTGCTGGGCTTTCCATTAACCGGGCGTGGTCATGACGAGCTCAGCTCGTCATGAGCACAGCGCCACCGTGCAGCGTGAAGAGCCAAGCTAGTCACAAGCACCGCGGCTCTGCGCGTGGCCCCCCTCCCCCCGCACCGCGGGGGAATTAGCCCCGCGGCAAAGGGGTTAAGATCTAAGTTAAACTACTGCGGCATTAATCGGGGATCGAGGGTGGAGGAAATAAATAATGTGCTGATCCTGCAACACACTTACAGTCCTATGGTTAGGGTTGGCAGCAGATTATTTTGATGGCCAAGTCGGTACAAAAAGAAGCAGTCACCTAAAGTTGTATTTTCAGCACTTATGTGCATACTTCGAACAGCAAATATAAATAGAAAGCGCTTTTAATTGTGTTCTAGGGCTGCCTCAATGATCCATAACTGACAAAGAGAAAAAAGACAGAAAATTCACATAACTAATGCATACATACTTTTGTATTTAAAAGTCTATTTAGTGTCAAGAGGAGGTCTTTGCAGGCTCTTTAAACACAACAGGCAGGCATTTTTCTTTTGGCAACCCTACTTTATATTCCTTTTCATTAAATGCATTCTCACACTACAGCAGTAATTGTAAAATACAAATGTAAGGAACTGGCACAGTGAGGGCCCAGGGGGTACTCAAACCAGGAAAAAAACTAAGCCTCTGTAACCAGTTTACAATGGCATGTAAATATGCAAATGGTCTTTAAAGACCTGTGAAAAATTCGGGCCTGCCAGAGATGACTCCAGACACTGCCCAGCCAAGCCCACAGCAGATCGAGTTGCACTGCAGCAGCAGCCGGGCTGAGAGACACGACGAAGGAGGAGGGGGGCTGAAGCCTTTGGGCCTGGACAGAAGTATGACTGTGAAGGCGCGACCCCCTTTGCATCGCTCCACGGCCCCCCTGGGGGTCGCGCCCCACAGTTTGAAGACCCCTGCTTTAAGGTGTAACATATTATACAAGCATTGGCATAGCCAGTAGGTCTCGCTTTTGGGACCTTCTAAGTATTTAATTATGCAGCACAATATCCTTGGTGCAACAACATCAACTGTTGCACGGCTAAACACGTATACGGTCACAAAGGTGAGATCTATTGGCTATGCCAATGCTTGTTATTTTTTGTTCTTGGGGGAAACCGGGCTAGTGCCAGGAGGGTCAAGGGGGAGTGGTAAGGAGTTGAGGAGTGAATGCCAGGAGGGACAAGGGTGACTGTCAGGCCATGGGGGTGAAGGGTGAGTGCCAGGGAGGCGAAGAGTGAGTGCCAGGGAGATGAGAAGTAAGATTCAGGAGGGTCAAGGGTGAGTGCCAGGGAGGGGAAGGGTGAGTGCCGAGAAGGGGAAGTATGAGTGCCAGGGGTGAGGGGTAGCTGCCAGGCCAGAGGGGTGAAAGGCTAGTGCCACGGAGGTGAAGGTTGAGTGCCAGGTCAGGGGGATGAAGGGTGAGTGCCAGTGAGATGAAGGTTGAGTGTCATGGAGGTGAGATGTAAGAGTCAGGAGAGTCAAAGGTGAGTGCCAGGGAGGGGAAGGGTGAGTGCAAGGGGTGAAGGGTAGTTGCTAGGCTAGGGGGAGGAAAGGCTACTGCCATGGAGGTGAAGAGTGAGTGCCAAGGGGGCGAGTAGTGAATGCCAGGAGGGATATGGATGAGTGTCAGGGAGGTGAAGGATATGCGCCAGGGAGGGGAATTATGAGCACCAGGAGGGTCGAGGGTGGGTGTCGGGGAGGCGACAGTTGAGTGTCACAGAGAGTCAATGCTGGGTGCCAGAGAGGGAGAAGGGTGAGTGCCAGGTGCGAGGAGTGACTGCCATGCCTAAGGGGTGAAGGGTGAGTGCAAGGGAGGTGAGGGGTGAGTGACAGACTGCAAACAGTAGTGAGCTGGGGTCTAGAAGGAGGTGCGGAGATCATCACCCGGTGTGTGCCAGGCTAGACGCACCAGTGCCATGTGGATCAGAGAAAATGCATGGAGTGGTATGGTTGACAGGAGACGTGCAGGCTGCTTAAATATTGTAGAGATTGGATTGTCAAGCACTAGGAAACAAAAGTGAATGAATAAAACTAGAAACGCGAACACTTTCACAGCGAACGCGGCTGTGAAAGTGAAACTAATTGCGATCGCGTGAAAGTGAAACTGATCGTGCTACCTGGCTGAGAGGAGGCTGATAGGCAGTGAGTGGCTGGGGGTGTGTGTGTGTGTGGTTGTGTGTGTGGTTTTGTGTGTGGTTGTGTGTGTGGTTGTGTGTTGTGTGTGTGGTTGTGTGTGTGTGTGGTTGTGTGTGTGTAGTTGTGTGTCTCTGTGGTTGTGTGTGTTTCGGTGTGTGTGTTTGGGTGTGTGTGTGTGTGGTTATGTGTGTGTAGTTGTGTGTGTGGTTGTGGTTATGGTTGTGTGTGTGGTTGTGGTTGGTTTTGTGTGTGTGGTTGTGTGTGTGGTTGTGTATATGTGTGATTGTGTGTGTGTGTGGTTGTGTGTGTGTGTGTGTGTGGTTGTGTGTGGTTGTGGTTGTGTGTGTGGTTTTGTGTGTGTGTCAGTGTCGTTGTGTTTGTGTGTGCATAGAAGTGTGGTTGTGTGTGTGGTTGTGGTTGTAGTTGTGTGTGTGGTTGTGTTTGTGGTTGTGTGTGTGGTTGTGTGTGTGTGTGGTTGTGTGTGGTGTTGTGTGTGGTTGTGTGTGTGGTTGTGTGTGTGTGTGGTTGTGTGTGTTTGGTTGTGTGGTTGTGTGTGTGTGGTTGTGTGTGTGTTTGTGTGTGTGTGCGTGGTTGTGGTTGTGTGTATGTGTGGTTGTGTGTGTGTGGTTGTGTGTGGTTGTGTGTGTGTGTGGTTGTGTGTGTGGTTGTGTGTGGTTGTGTATGGTTGTGCGGTTGTGTGTGGTGTTCTGGTTGCATGTGTGGTTGTGTGTGTGGTTGTGTGTTCGGTGGTGTGTGGTTGGTTGTGTGTGTGGTTGTGTGTTTGTGGTTATGTGTGTGGTTGTGGTTGTGTGTGTGGTTGTGTGTGTGTGTGGTTGTGTGTGGTGGTGTGTGTGTGGTTGTGTGTGTATGTGGTTGTGTGTGTGGTTGTGGTTGTGTGTGTGTGGTTGTGTGTGTATGTGGTTGTGTGTGTGTGTGTGGTTGGGTGTGTGTGGTTGTGTGTGTATGTGGTTGTGTGTGTGGTTGTGTATTTGGTTGTGGTTGTGTGTGTTTGTGGTTGTGTGTGTGTTTGTGTGCGTGGTTGTGGTTGTGTGTGTATGTGGTTGTGGTTGTGTGTGTGTTTGTGTGTTTGTGTGAGTGTGGTTGTGTGTGGTTCTGTGTATGGTTGTGTGTTTGGTTGTGGTTGTGTGGTTGTGGTTGTGTGTGTGTGGTTGTGTGTGTGGTTGTGTGTCTGGTTGTATGTGGTTGTGTATGGTGTTCTGGTTGCATGTGTGTTTGTGTGTGTGGTTGTGTGTTCGGTTGTGTGTGTGGTTGGTTGTGTGTGTGGTTGTGTGTGTGTGGTTGTGTGTGTGTGTGTGGTTGTGTGTGTGTGTGTGGTTGTGTGTGTGTGGTTGTGTGTGTATGTAGTTGTGTGTGTGGTTGTGGTTGTGTGTGTGTGGTTGTGTGTGTGTGTGGTTGTGTGTGGTTGTGTGTGTATGTGGTTGTGTGTGTCTGGTTGTGTGTGTGTGGTTGTGTGTGTGTGGCTGTGTGGTTGTGTGTTTGGTTGTGTGTGTGTGTGTGTGGTTAGGTGTGTGGTTGTGTGCGTGGTTGTGTGTGTATGTGGTTGTGTGTGTGGTTGTGGTTGTGTGTGCGGTTGTGTGTGTTTGTGTGTGTGGTTGTGTGTGGTTGTGTGTTTGGTTGTGGTTGTGTGTGGTTGTGTGCATTGTTGTGGTTGTGTGCATGGTTGTGGTTGTGTGTATGTGTGGTTGTGTGTGGTTTTGTGTGTGGTTGTGTGTGTGTGTGGTTGTGTAGGTGTGGTTGTGTGTGTGTGGTTGTGTGTGTGTGTGGTTGTGTGTGTGTGGTTGTGTGTGGTGTTGTGTGTGGTGTTGTGTGTGGTTGTGTGTGTGGTTGTGTGTGTGTGGTTGTGTGTGTGGTTGTAGGTGTGTGGTTGTGTGTGTGTAGTTGTGTGTGTGGTTGTGTGTGTGTGGTTGTGTGTGGTTGTGTGTGTGTGGTTGTGTGTGTGTGGTTGTGTGTGTGGTTGTGTGTGTGAGTGGTTGTGTGTGTTTGTGTGGTTGTGGTTGTGTGTGTGGTCGTGTGTGTGGTTGTGTGTGTGTGTGTGGTTGTGTGTGTGTGTGGTTTGTGTGTGGTTGTGTGAGTGTGGTTGTGTGTGTGTGCTTGTGAGTGTGGTTGTGTGTGTGGTTGTGTGTGTGTGTGCTTGTGTGTGTGCTTGTGTGTGTGCGTTTGTGTGTGTGTGTGTGGTTGTGTATGGTTGTGCGGTTGTGTGTGGTGTTGTGGTTGCGTGTGTGGTTGTGTGTGTGTGGTTGTGTGTGTGGTTGTGATTGTGTGTGTGGTTGTGTGTGTGGTTGTGTGTGTGTGGTTGTGTGTGTGTGGTTGTGTGTGTGTGTGCGTTTGTGTGTGTGTGTGTGTGGTTGTGTATGGTTGTGCGGTTGTGTGTGGTGTTGTGGTTGCGTGTGTGGTTGTGTGTGTGTGGTTGTGTGTGTGGTTGTGATTGTGTGTGTGGTTGTGTGTGTGGTTGTGTGTGTGTGGTTGTGTGTGTGTGGTTGTGTGTGTGTGTGTGTGTGGTTGTGGTTGGTAGTGTGTGTGTGGTTGTGGTTGGGGGTTTGGTTGTGGTTGTGTGTGTGTGTGGTTGTGTGTGTGGGGGTGTGTGTGTGTGTGAGTACAAATACTTTACACATTGCCTCTTTAGTTTAGCCTGACTGCTCTGTGTCGAGCTATTCTAGGATGAGCACAGGTAAACTTAGTGTGTACTACACTTACCTGACTAGGATCGTGGGTCCCTACTTGGACAGGGTGCAAACAACTGCCAAGTAGAGACCCAATTTTTAACAGTAAGAAAGCAGATCCCCATAAAGAACAAGTTACTTACCTTCGGTAACAATATATCTGTAAGAAACATAGGTTAGTTATGGATTCCATACCTTCAAATTACCCCCAGGCATCAGACTGGATCTGGAAAGTTTTTTGTCAGCATTACCCCTGCACGTCGAAAGATGGCGTCGGTCGGCTCCGCGTTCGTCGTTGGAGTCATGGTCGCCGGGATGATATCAGGGTAGCTACATAGAGGCAGCCCTCGCGCACTGACGTCAGTTCTGTACAAGACTTTCCATGCCAGAAGCGCAGACCCATGCAAGACACTGACCACTGTTGCACAAAACTAGGGCCCTGAAAGGAAGTCCTTAACCCTAAAAGTCAGTTTGCAGAACGGGGAGGATGGGTGGGGCGGTAAGGAATCTATAACTAACCTATGTTTCTTACAGATATATTATTACCGAAGGTAAGTAACTTGCTCAGCTGAAAGAAACAGTTAGTTATAGATTCCTTACCTTAGAATAGATACCCCAGCAATACCAACCCGGGAGGTGGGTCTGCACCCTAAGTTCACACCAGGAAGTCCTGGAGAACAGAACAGCCAAATAAGCCCTCTCTGCGGACTTGGCTGTCCAGGCATTAGTGTCTTGTGAATGTGTGCAGTGATTCCCACGTAGCTGCCTGACATGAAGAACCAGGTTTTAGAACCCAACAGCGCCAGGGAAAATGCCCGATGTCTTCGAGTTCCCCTGCCTTGGCAAACAGAGACACGGGACACTTCTTGATGACGTCAAAGACCAAATTTATTAGCTGCAACCAGGAACAGAGGTCTACGAAGCACAACACGGGTGGTTCGCTAGAGACTGCACAAATTCATAGAGTGGAGCATCGTCTTTTATGCTAAAAATCACATTCCTGGCTAGCATCGGTTACATACAAACTGACCAATTGGAGGGTGACATTTCAAACATATCGCATGACGACAATCCCACTTTCTGTTGTCCAGCCCACCAGAAGTGACCAAGCAAAATTCAACATTCCTGCTCGAGCAGGCCGGACGGACACATCATAAAGAACTCAACCCATATCAGTAATTAAGCCATAAAGGAAGGAACAGAAGCATATGACAAGCAAGATAGAAGGGTGTGTGCATGTACCATAAACTCAGCAATGTCCTGCTCTTTGATCTCTATCTGACCAGCTGCTTAACAAGGAACTGGCTCAACGAGGTCAGCCTCGGGCAAGGGAGTCAGTTCGTTCAGGTCACTCAGAAGTCAGCTAAAGGTGTACGTGTCCCAAAGACTCGTTCGGCCGCAGTCATCGGCCTATGTGAGGGCAACTACACAAAATGGCTGCCGTACACAAAATGGAACCCGAGGGTTCAGACGAAATTTATGAATACGTAGTGTTCTCATTGATCGATTATTACGAAAACACTCGTACACACCGCACTCGTCATTTGCGGTCCGCTGACACCAAAATCGTCTATATCCGACGACCTTTATTGAACAGGTTCAGAATCTAAGGAACCACAGAACCACAGATCCTCCTTTTGCCCTTACATAGGCGACAAACCCAAACCCATGTCAGTCTGAATCCAGGTCTATATTCATCAGATCATCAAGATGTTGCTGTAGCATCATCGTAGTACTTAGCAACTCTCTCTGGACAGGTCTCCTCGCACACGAAGTAGCACAAAGGCCACATATAGCAGGAGCACACTGTATGCAAAGACAGAACAGGAAAAGGATAGCTAAGATCATCCTAATGACCATAAGAATCTTCCATCCCCACGTGGATAACAATCCCCAAAACCATCCCATCAACGACCAATCTCCCTCGTCTATATGTACAGACTCGGAGATCTTATGTAGTCTGGAAATGGCCTGGAAAACTGTCGGAGCGTTGTCTGGAATGAAAACGCAGCAGCTCGATTGAATCAATTTACACACCCCACCTCTATCTGCAAGTATGACATCTAGCGCAACTCTGTTCTGAAGAGTCATAAGTCGATCCGACTGGAGCTCAGCAGTCAAGTTACTAAGGGCACCAGCAGTTTCGACTATGGTGGACTCAACCACTCTCGTCAATTGTCGAATGTTCCTGCTATTAGCCATAGGTCCCCAGAACGGCAGAAAACCCTTAAAGAAATCTCCCAATTCTTGTCCTGCAGTATCTTCCTTACTGAAGACACCTCTAGCAACTCTCGTCTTATGGTAATCTGCTGCAGCTGTAAATGTGGGAGGCAACAGGAACGAAACAAAACATGTGCCTGAAAAGTCAGGGGGCAACCATGTGTACGCTTTATCGTAACAGATGAAATAGGTACCCTTAGCTGCTAGGAACGCTGGGGAAGTCTGAGACGCAAAAACAGAAGTCTCAGTGCAAACGCTCTTCCCTAACTGAGCTCTCGGATTCTTGCCATTACCTTGCAGACAATAATGACCCTGATGGGGCACTATCCAAATCGGAGGGGATTTCTTTGCTCGCTGGTTAACATTCAGACTAACTCCGTATCCAGTAACGTTCCAACCAATGTATGCTTGTGTCTCATCTCTCGGGATAGTCTCATACGAACTAATTCCCCTAATCATGTCGACTATACCCTTGACCAAAGCACTAGTCTTTGGACTATCTTTCACGGAACGTTGGGGATAGACTCCATGAGCATAAATGAACATCGTTCTATATGCCCAAATAGAAAGATTGTAGCTAAAAGGCAAAACCAGGTAAGGAATACCTTTATTGGTAGTATGGGGCATAAGGCCACACACCCAACAATTTGTCGTGTTCATTACTAGCTGGTGTTGATACAGGAGTTGACCAAAGGAATTATTAGCAAATTCCAATCTTCTAACAATTTCATGTTCGGGCAGAGGGTGAAAAGAATGCGAAGAAACAGTAGGAGGAGGCATAGGTTGCATAGTGGGCATGAACGTCACTTGAAAAGAGAATGTCACATATCCAATTAAAAATATCATTAAGCTAAGCAATATAAGCAAACACAATATTAAAAAACGTTTTCTGCTCATTAATTTACATATTTTGCTCTTAAAGCTCATTCTTTCAACAGGTCTCTCCATCTCGAAAAACTCCATCCTCTCTAATTGCTGCTCGCGGCGGTAGGGTGTTCTGTGCTAAGGAACGCGTCTGTCAGTCCAGGGCAACTCCCTTAGACCAACCAGAACCGTCAACCTAACGTCTTCGGCTTGCACTCCAAAGACTTGACACCGCGACCCTACAGCTGAACCCGGATGGCGGTTCGAAAAACAAAAATCAAAATAGTTCCTCGGAGGAGAGCTAACCTTAAAAATATCAGTAAAAGAAAGAATCTCAGTGCTTTATTAGTCCAGCGACTCTCGGTCGCAAATTATAACGCTCTTTGCCAGGCAATGTCTGTTCACGGAATAATAACTCAGGTTTAACAGTGTTCATACTATTCAACGGAGGCACAGTTTCTTGAAGAAGATCGTCACTTTCTTGCTCAGTGTTCGTTCCAATCAAACGGGCATCGCTGAAAGGCAGAAAACGAGGCACGCTCTCAGTTTCAGATTCAGGAAGTCCTTTCTGGACCCACCGGTCGTACGGCAGAGGCAAAGGAGCCCTCTTACAATGTACGCCGTGGATCCAGTTCTTTGTACTGTGCACTCGTACTGCAGAACGGGTGGACAACAGAACTAAATACGGGCCGTTCCAGCGTGGCTGATCGTTCTTGGTCCGCTGGAAATTCTTCACCAGCACCCAGGTGCCAGGTTCAATGGCGTGTCCTGGATCTTCAGAAGCTTGTGGCAGTGAATCATGAACCTGTTGATGCAAAACACGCAATTTAGCCGTCAATTCATACAGGTAGTCAAGCAACACAGGATGTTCTATCTCACTAAACTTTGTCGGCCGCGGCACTCCCCAAACATTTGCCGGGCGACCAAACACTACCTCGTAGGGACTAAGACCCATTTGTGAATGCACAGTCATTCTAGTGGACAGAAGAGTTAATGGCAAAGCATCTGGCCATTGTAAACCAGAGCTCGCTTGAATCTTAGCTAATTTCAACTTAAGAGTGCCATTATAGCACTCGACTAAACCAGCTGATTGGGGATGATTTGCAGCGTGGAACTTCTGCTTGATACCTAATCCATCACATACTCTCTTCATCACTTGACCTACAAATTCACTCCCATTGTCACTCCAGATCATTCTCGGCAAACCAAACCTAGGGAAGAATTCCTTAATAAGGACTTTCGCTGGGGACAAGGCAGTATTATCTTTCAAAGGGTAGGCTTCCACCCATCTAGAAAAAGAGCAAACAACCACTAAGACGTATTTCAGGTTGTTGCACCTCTCCATGTGGATGAAATCTAGCTGCAAAGCCTCAAACGGATACGTTGGAGGAGCAAAATAACCAGCTGGAGTTGGAATTCCCTTACCAGGATTGTACATCAAACACACCATACAATTCTTAACCAGATTCTCCACACACTTAGGAATACCAGCATTCTGCCATACTGGAGCTAACAACTTGCAAATCCCTTTTACACTGATATGTGCCAATCCATGAGCCATCGTAACCACTGGAAGTACATACGCATCGGGTAACAACCATCTCTGATGCTCTGACAACTCAATCCAACAACCATTCAAATCCAATTAACCTTGCTTTCTCTCCATTCATTCAACTCTTTCTCTGTAGCTTCAGCTTGGATGGATTTCACACTCTCAAGCGTATCTTCACACATACTCCTATCCGGAACCAATCTCGCCGGACCCGCAACATACATTCGACTCATCACATTTCTCGCAGTTTCTTTTGCGACTTCATCTGCAAACGCATTACCACGACCAACATCATCCGTAACTTTCTTATGCGCACTGCATTTCACAATCGCGACTTGCAACGGCAAAGTAAGAGATTCAAGAGGTTCATTTACCAATTGACCATGCTGAATCTTAGTTCCATGCGAAGTCAGGAACCCACGCTCTTTCCACAAACGTCCAAAACTATGAGCCACACCAAACGCGTACTGGCTATCGGTATACACAGTCACTCGCTTTCCTTTCGACAACACACACGCTCTCGTTAATGCAATCAACTCTGCTGCTTGCGCTGAATTATGTGGGATATGTGCAGCTTCAACAATTGTATGCAAAGTCGTAACAGCATATGCCGCAGTCGTATCACCATTCGGAAGCTTAAAGCACGAACCATCAACCTATAAGGTACCATCACACTCTGGAAGAGGAGTATCCCTAAGATCTATCCTCCCATTTGTTTCTTCCTCTGTCCTAAGGAAGCAATCATGCTGTTCAATAACATCTGTCTCTACTGAAATCGGCAACAACGTAGCTGTATTCAAAGTGTTGCATCTCTTTATATGTATGTGACTCGCTAACAGTGTCAATTCATAACCCGATAACCGAGCACTAGTTAAGTGCTGTGTCTTGGTACGATTCAACAAGGTATCCACTGCATGTGGAACCATCACAATTAGTGTATAGTCCATAACCAAACCAGCAGACTGTCGAATCGAAACAGCCGCTGCTGCTGTAGCTCTCAAACAACTCGGCAACGCTCTAGCTACGGGATCCAAAGTCGACGAAAAATAAGCACATGGACGTTGCTTATCGCCAAATTGCTGAGTCAAAACCGACAATGCACATCCCTCTCTCTCGTGGACATATAATGTAAAAGGCTTACTGTAGTCGGGAGTACCCAAGACAGGAGCCGAACACAACGCATCGCGCAATTCTGAAAAGCTCTTATGACATTTGACAGTCCAAGGAATAGGATTTGGAGTATCCTTAACAGTAAGAGCTTTCAAAGGCTTCGCAAGCAATGAAAAATTAGGGATCCACTGTCTACAGTATGACGTACTACCTAGGAAAGCACGTACTTCTCTCTGTGTCGTAGGCACACTCATTTTCGCAATCGCTTGAATTCTTTCTGGGGTCAGTTTCCTTCCCTCCTTCGATAAGAGGTGACCTAAGTAGGTAACTTCTTGTCAACAATATTGCAACTTTGATAGAGAAACCTTATGATGGAAATCAGATAAATGACGTAACAACGACAAAGTAGCCTCTCTACAGATCTCTTCATTGTCAGCAGCAACTAACAGATCGTCAACATACTGAATAAGAGCAGCACCATCAGGTAAAACAAGCAAATCAAGTTGTGTTTTCAAAGCCTGACTATAGATCGATGGATTTTCACAATAGTCTTGAGGAGCGTGCTTAAACCGGAAACTTTGTCCTCCTAAAGAGAAGCCAAAGATATCCCTACTCTCCACGGCAATCGGGATGCTGAAGAAAGCATTCTTCAAGTCAATCACCGAAAACCACATGGCTGTAGCCGGGATCAAAGTCAGTAAAGTGGTGATATCCGGCACAACAGGAAATTGCGGAACAACGATCTTATTCACCTCGCGGAGATCGATCACAAACCTATATACAGGAGGCTGTGAAGAATCCGTTCTTTTCAGAACAGGCAAAACCAGACTATTGCACACATTACCTCTCGTTTCCTCAATCACAACTTTCACAATCAGATCATAGATGATCTCCAAAAGTGCTCTTTCACCATCACTGGAAATTCGATATTGCGGAATACTTGGCAATCTAGCATTCGCTTTCAACGTCACAACATATGGCGGAATCTCTAGGAGACCCACATCATTAGGACCAGTAGCCCAAAGAGAATCAGGGAGAGAAGACAATTCAGGTGGAAGTCGATCTTTAGATAAATACATCGGAGAGATCACTCTCTTACCCAATGTAAGATGTACTCCTGAAGGAGAACAATGCAGCGTTGCATACAATCTCTTCAACAAGTCCAATCCCAACAAGTTCTCACCACAACCTGTCGTTAGAATGAGGGGTGCTTCGAATTCACAAGGTCCAATAGAATAGACAACGGACTAGAAATCGGATTCGTAACCGGGGCGCCAGAAAGACCTACTGAAACATTCGTTAAGCCATACAAAGGTGCGCCAGGGAGTTTAGAGTGCATAATAGAACTCTTCGCAGCACCAGTATCCAACAGAAAAGGCTCTGACACACCTGATGCAATCTCTTCAACATAAGGTCCACTCTGATCTACTGGAACTGAAACAACTCCCTCTCTTTGTCTATGGCTGTCCTAGCAATCATTAGCATCCACATTCTCACCTTCAACATAGTAATCGTCCGCATAGTACTGTGCCATCCTACCAGACGCACCATTCTGCTGATCAAAGCTATTCCTACGGGAAAACGCTGTTGAGAAGACTCGAACCTTTGTGAGTTTCTCTGATATTGCTGAGGTTGCTGATAATCGCACTGATTATTACGGGGCAGATAAGCTTGCTGTAGAAGAACTTTAGTCTTCAATTCCTTAGTCTTCCTATCCGCTTTCTCTATCTCATCCTTATTTCTATTCTCATAGTACTGGGCAGTAGCCAAAATCTGCGCTGACGTAGAAACAGCCCTAGCACTCTCAGAATCCTTCAACTTATTACACAAGTCGGGAAGCAAATTATGCACAAACTTGTCAACGAACAACCGTTGACAACCTTCTGTACTCATGTCCTGACCACTATGGTCAGTAAACGTCTCTTCGAATCTAGTGAAAAAGTCAGACACAGTCTCGTCTTTCTTCTGCTTACACGCAGACAACTTGTCCCAATTAACACGCATAGCAGGCATCAAAGTCTTCATATAATCATAATCCTACCAGGGAGATCAGTAATCACATCCTCTGGTTTAGCACCACCTACTTGTCTATTATCTGCGGCTCTAAGATTATTCCATGTATCACCTAATTCCTGTGCATGATCCGTATGACGAATCAATCCCCATATAGGCTGTGGAACAACATTCCCAAAGAACATGTCTATATCGGCTAGATTCATAATACATGAATCCGCACTTTGAGATAATTCCTTATAGTACCCTGCAGGATTTTTACGTGGATCAGGCAAAGTCTGCTTAAGGGCTAAAACTTCAGCACGCTTCCATGGAACATGTACCCAAACTTGCTGAAAATGTGGCGGAATAATTGGAACAGCATTTGCATCACCAGGTCTTCAAACTGGAAGAACCTCTCGCATCGGATATTGTCGCGCCTTTCTCCTAACCAAAGAATCAGGCTCAAACAGTCGCTGAGAAGGAGACTCACTCCTAAACGACAACAACGTCGCAACTGCTTTCTCAACCCCAAGACCCACAACAGTCCCTTTCGCAAACTCAGAACGTATACGGTACAACTCAGACGGAGTTTGTCCTACATCACCATCTTCCCATTGTTCGCGAAGGAAAGAACACATCATATCGAAAACATATCTTTGTTTCGGTGCTTCCCATTGACGAAAAACATCCATAACACACTCGAGATCATAGTGCAAAGGATACGTAACCCATTTACGCGCTAAGTGATCTAACACTGTCCGTTCATCAGGACCAGGCAATTGGCTACGCAATTGCTTACGCTCTACAACAGGATACATACCCAATGAACCCAAAAGAGGAGAGAAGAGACCAGCAACAAAATCAGTCATTCTCTGTCGAGCAGAAGGAGAAGTTGACAAAAGAACAGGAGACAAAGCAGAATGAGAAGAAACCAAAGTCGGAACAGTAACAGGGGGAGTAAACAAGACAGGCGTAGGAGTAGCAGACGAAGAAGGTAGCAAAGTCGGCGGCCCTTGAGAAGGCTGCGCCAAAGGAATAGGAGCCAACGGAAGAGGAGCTGGCTGTTGAAGAACCACAGGAGGCAAAACAACCGGAGGTTGCACAACTATAGCTTGTGGAGGTGCTGTAGCACTCTGCACATAAGGGGGTGGCGAACTCAATAGGTGCTACATTAAAGGATCTTTCGCAAGATCTTTCTTCTCTTCTTGCTGTTGAGGTGGCAAAGCTGGATAGCACTTGTCCACCGCTAACTTACGTTGCCTAATTATCTGTTCGCTTTCTTGTTCTTCTTCATTATCCCTAAACTGTATAGCAGCTTGCACCATTGACATACCACGTTCTCGTTTATTTCGTTTCGCTAACTTAATTTCTTTCTGTTTGGCTTCCTTTCGCCATAAGCGGAAAGAGTCAAACATCGCCGGCCGGGCTTTCTTCTTGAACAGTTTAACTTCGAGATTATCTAAAATCTCTGTTTCAAAGCTACCATAACGGGGCCACTGTAGGACACCGTCTTTCCTGGTATATTTGATCCATACTTCATTATACGTGATAGGACCCACTCCATTTTTTATATAGAGTTCATAGGTCGGAGTTCCAATCGGAGGAACCGGACACGAATCCTCCAATCGGGAATCCCTAATACAGCCGCAACAAAATATCTTTCCAAGTCTGCTAAGACCAGGCATCTTCGCTCACTAGTCTAGCTTCAAACTTCAAGGGAATATCAAAAACGATAGTCTCGTGAATACACGAGTCCCTCGGCTTTGGGGCCTGCAGGTACCAAATCAAAGAATCCCGAAAGGATACCAAAACAAAACTAAAGACTGGGAGACGCTCCACTCATACTTAACTGAAATGTCGATGGCGTCACCAGAAGACCCGTCTATCGTCTCACTCTACAAATCATCTAATGGCTCCAAGACAGGGCGACAGTCAGGGCAGCAGTCCTTCGTAGCCGTCGGAAAACGGGGAACCTCGCAGCAAAGACTTTCGGACCACGACGACATACAGGGGTCGATGAAGTGGCAGGCCTTCCTCCAGAATTTTCACACGAAGCTCCTCACGATCTTCAGGCTTGGACCGGTACCGCTGAAGTCGCCCCACGTTGGGCCCCAACTGAAGAACCGGGCGGCGCCAGGGAAAATGCCCGATGTCTTCGAGTTCCCCTGCCTTGGCAAACAGAGACACGGGACACTTCTTGATGACGTCAAAGACCAAATTTATTGGCTGCAACCAGGAACAGAGGTCTACGAAGCACAACACGGGTGGTTCGCTAGAGACTGCACAAATTCATAGAGCGGAGCATCGTCTTTTATGCTAAAAATCACATTCCTGGCTAGCATCGGTTACATACAAACTGACCAATTGGAGGGTGACATTTCAAACATATCGCATGACGACAATCCCACTTTCTGTTGTCCAGCCCACCAGAAATGACCAAGCAAAATTACACATTCCTGCTCGAACAGGCCAGACGGACCCATCATAAAGACCTCAACCCATATCAGTAATTAAGCCATAAAGGAAGGAACAGAAGCAGATGACAAGCAAGATAGAAGGGTGTGTGCATGTACCATAAACTCAGCAATGTCCTGCTCTTTGATCTCTATCTGACCAGCTGCTTAACAAGGAACTGGCTCAACGAGGTCAGCCTCAGGCAAGGGAGTCAGTTCGTTCAGGTCACTCAGAAGTCAGCTAAAGGTGTACGTGTCTCAAAGACTTGTTCGGCCGCAGTCATCGGCCTATGTGAGGGCAACCACACAAAATGGCTGCCGTACACAAAATGGAACCCGAGGATTCAGACGAAATCTATGAATACGTAGTGTTCTCATTGATCGATTATTACAAAAACACTCGTACATACCGCACTCGTCCTTTGCGGTCCGCTGACACCAAAATCGTCTATATCCGACGACCTTTATTGAACAGGTTCAGAATCTACGGAACCACAGAACCTCAGACAGAAGTCATTAAGTGGGACTCCACGTTACAAAGCAGTGGTAGCTGGATGTATGACGTTACAACGCGTACCGTCACAACGCGTGCTGTTACAATGCGTCTTTTACAACGCAAGTCGTGACAACGACTTGCGTTGGGGGCACGGATCGAGAATAGTATAATTTACTATTCTAACACCAGTCTACGTGGACACTAGGGAAGGTGTTGGAATAGTAAATATAATATTCTTAATCCTGTAGCGCCCTCCAGCGCAAGTCGTGGTTACGACTTGCGTTGTAAAGGACGCATCGTGACAGCACTGCGTTGAAACATCCGCAATGTAAAGGATGTTTCCCGTGGTAGCTGCCATCGCCCTGGTGGAATGGGTGCTCAATCCCACTGGAGGCTCCTTCTTTGCCAAAGAATAACAAGCTTTAATGCACAAAAAGACCCATCTAGAAATGGTCAGTTTGTGCACGGCCTGACCTTTTTTGGTGCCCACATAGCCAACAAAGAGCTAGTGATGCACCCGGAATTGTTTTGTGCGATCCAAGTAAAAGGAAAGCGCACGCTTTGGATCCAGATGGTGGAGCCTCACTTCTTCTTTGGAAGGATGCCGAGGGGGAAAGAAGGTGGGCAAAGTGATGGTCTGTCCAATATGGAAAGGAGTAACCACTTTGGGAAGGAAGGACGAGTCCGAAGGACAACTTTTTCCGGATGACCAGTCAGAAAAGGAGGCTTAGAAGAAAGTGCTTGGAGCTCACTCACCCTGCGGGCAGAGGTGATGGCCAACAGAAAGGCGGTTTTTAAGGTCAGAAGCCTGAGAGGCCAGTTATGTAGCGGCTCAAAGGGAGCTCACATAAGATATGTAAGAACCAAGTTCAAGTCCCACTGGGGCATTACGAAGGGAACAGGAGGAAAAAGATGAGTAAAGCCTTTAAGGAAGCAATTTACAACAAGGGACTTGAAAAGAGAAGGCTGATCAGGAAGCCTAAGAAAAGCTGAAATGGCTGAGAGGTAGCCCTCTAGAGTGCCCAGAGCAGAGCCCTGCTGGGCCAAAGAAAGGAGGAACAAAAGAACCTCCGAAAGAGGGGCGGAATGGGGGATCCACAGCCTTTGCTGTGGAGAGGAGAGGGCGGAAACGGATGCACAATCATCTGGGAGAGCGAGACACAGCTGGTGAGACTGAATAGAGGCTACAAAGAACTGCAACTCACAACAACTATCTTTATACTTTACATTTCCCACGTCATCTTCAGTGATAAACACCAACGCTACCTCAACCAAAGATTTGCCAACATTGTAACAATTGGGTAGAGCTACACTACAGTGGGGGACAACCACGGAGCCCGCGCATCGTCACTTACCTGAGGGTGAAGATTGAGACCACAGTGAATAGTGAGCAAGGACCCTAAGCAGTGGCTACTGCAGTTCGAAGCGTCCAAGGCACCAGAGGGCGACAAACTACAGGTATGGGAGGCATAATGTCCGTTGGCGTGATGGGAGGAACTGCTTCCCCAGATACCACTGTGCTCCTGCTGGAACTGTGTTCAGGATTTAAGGCCCTAAACAAAAGGCTTGACGCCCTAGACAGACAGTTTGACGGGCTGGGTGAGTGGATTGATCGCCACAAAACCCGCCTGGACACAACGGAAGGGCGTATATCGGATCTGGAAGATGGAGCAGCCCAAACTACTAAGCGCGTGGAGCACCTTGACCGTATAATGAAGACAGTCGCAGTCAAGAACGAGGATTTGGAAGCCAGGAGCCGCCGCAATAACGTGTTCATCATGGGAATTCCTGAATCCACCAACACAGGGAGGTTACACCAGTTTGTTGAGGGCCTGCTGACCGACTTGTTCGGGTCTGAACAATTTGCAAGCACATTTGTAGTTGAACAAGCGCACAGGACATTGGGGCCCAGGCCAAGTCTTGGGTGCCCACCAAGACCTATATTGGCAAGACTGCTAAACTTCAAAGACAGAGACATGGCGCTACGCCTCTGATGTAAATATATAATTTACCGTCTTAATTTCTATGCAGGTAAGTACTTAATCAATAATAACTCAAATCGGAAAGAAAAAGACAGAGTCCGTGGTGTTAGAGTTCTTAGGGGTTTTATTCCTTAAAAAGGAATGGTCAAGACCTGGATATCATGTTCTTCCCACCACAGGGGTGGAAGAAGGGATAGAGCACAGTTTTATTGACAATACATAGCTTATATACTTAATTTACACCATAGAAAGCAATATAGTAGGCGTAACAGCTGAGAGAAGACAAGATAACAGTATCCACGTGTTACTAGTACGTAATCAGAAGGCGTGGACTAGGCGTGAACTAGAGGTGTGTGCTAGAAACGTCACAGGTAGGTGTCACAAGGGGGTGGCACTAAACAGAAATGTTGCAATGTCAGCAGAAATCGGAAGCTTGGATGCGCGCGCAGCTGCATGACGTGTGATTGACGTGAAACTGGAGGGTGCAGGGGGCTTGACATTTCCACTGACGGAAAGAGACAGAAGTCTGGCATGTCAGATCAACTTGTACTTCTATCATATCTGATATCTGATGTTTGGGAACCATATTATCTGGACGGAAAAGGTCTCTGGGGCAGAAGCTATTCTATACTGACTGTGAGTGCGTGTATAAGCGCCTGGGTGTCTGCATGAGAAGCGTGGGGGCATGGGCCTTTCATGGGAGCATGGTAACAGAGGCTATGAATTACTTGCACGGAGACAGGTCGGCCCTTTGCTCTGCAGCTGAGGGGGATGTTTACTGGAACTAGTAGGCAGGAATGTATTTTCGAGGAGCGGAACAGATAATTCGAAGGTTGTAGTCAGTCTTGGCAGGCAGCAGGCTGAGCTGAGCGCGGTGGGCCGCGCTGGAAGTAAGTCAGAGTTCACAGGTACAGGGGCAGCCTGGGCTGAGGCTTTCAGAGTCAGAAGCCAGAAAAATGGCTCGATGGCAGAAATACAGGGCCTATTTTGCCAGAGCTGAAAACGTGTAAGGTACACTACAAAAAGACGTTGGCATAGCATACTTAGGAACGGACTATTTAACCCATTCAGGGTGGGTCTGAAAGAGGACATGTTAACGTTGGACGCAAATGTATTTGCGTCTTCATAGCAGGCGCAGGAGGGAAGTTACATGCACTTTAAGCTGGTATATGGAGACGGTGGGGTACACGCTAGGGAACACAACTTGACCATAGAATTTATATTTCCTCATTCCCTCCTTGTTCCCTACGGACCCTTCATGATATATCGATCCTCATGAATCGATCAGTTTGTTCTTGTAACATCATTTGCTCTTCTTTCTTTCTTTTACGTCTTGAAAGGAAACTGGAATGTTCAATACATGAAGTGGCACACAGTCCACAAATCGCTGGCCCACACTGTAAGCACAGGCAGCAACTGAATACTAGGACTAGGCCAATGCCTAGGAAGGATAGGATCTTCCATCCCCAAGCTGTTAACGTTGTCCAGAACCAACCGGACCAAGTCCAGGTGCCTGGATTCTGATGTATCTGATTTGCAATTTTATGGAGACGTGTAATAGCTTGATATACAGATGGTGCGTTTTGTGGAATGAAAACACAGCAACTTGACCCGATGACCTTACAGGCTCCGCCTCTATCTGCCAAGATGACGTCAATAACAAGACGATTCTGAAGAACAACAACCCGCATGGCGGACTGCTCTTCGGTTAAGTTACCTAGGGCGGAGGCAGTTTCATTCACTACTGCTTCAAGTGTTCTAGTTAATCTGCGTATTAATTTACTATTTTGGACAGGGCCTAAAAAGAAAAAGAATCCTTTATTAAAATCGGTGTACTGTTCCCATGCCGTTTCTGTGTAGTCGACAAGGGAGATATCTCTTCTGAGTCTATTCTTTACTAGATTTGGATTTCTGTGATAATCAGGAGGAGCTAGAAAAACAGGTGGCAGAAGGAATGCAATGTAACAGGTACCATCCCAATCTGGAGGTAAACGTATGTATGCGGTATGACCACAAACAAAATAGGAATGACGGATAGCTTTAAAGGACGATTTACCATGATCACTGAATTCGACCACAGTAGTACATTTACTATGACCTAAGTGTACTGAACCTTTCTTCCTGACACATAATTCACCAGTGACTGGTAATACTGACATAGCGGGCAGAACTGGTGCAGCTTCAGATTCAACAGTAAGAATCATAAGGTTAATTGTGTAATTACCTAGTCCATATACTTCATTTTCTAGATTAGTTCCTATTCTAGTGGGGAGTCCCTCCTTATCAGGGGAACAGACGTCGAGCAGGACCAAGTTCAAGTTTCCCCAAACCCAGCCCCCATCGAAAACAGCAATATCAGGATCTAAGGAATTAATTATTTTAAACCATGCACCACAGGAGCCATTGTGAGTGAACGGATACGGAAAGAGGGGCAGAGCTCCCTTGTAATTCTGGTAAGGAGGGAGTCGGCCACATATCCAGCAGTTTGTAGCATTATTCGTCTGATGGGAATGATGTAGCATACTAATGAAAGTGTTGTTGCGCAGCGCAAGTCTGTAAGAAAGTTCATGTGGAGATAACTCGCTAAAAGAATGTTCAGCAGATACATTGTAAGCAGATTGTTCACGCTTGAAAATAGGGTAATAGATAGGGAGAAGTATGCTTGCAACAATAATTAGAAGACTTAGAAAAAACATGATTAATAATGTCACTATACAGTGACTACGCAGTGATTTGCAGTATGTACGTTTCTTGAATTGTCTCTCTCTCTCTCTATCTCGATCTAGGGGATACATGTCAGAAACTATTTAACCGATTCACCTAGGGGAGGACTTAAACAATTAAACTGTCTGACTTGCTAGATCGGAGCTTTGATCTGTACTCTTCTTGTGGAGTTTTCTCTCGTTCGGAAACTTTAAAGTCACTAGTTTTGATACAGTCTTTGGTGGGGGTGGACGAGCCTGGGTCTGGTTTCAGTTCATTGCATTTTTTAATATGGCTCGTGTGGACCCACCCCTTTCTGCCTTCCAGTTTCACTGCGGTCCTCGTTGTAAGAAGGACGGTCTTTGGCTCCTTCCAGCGGGGCTCCAGCGGACTTTTCCTGTCGAAATTTCGTACTAAAACTGTGTCACCAGGACGGACATCGTGTGGCTTTACATCAGTGTTGTCGGGGAAAGCTGCGGCAACCTGTGAACGACATGATTGGAGTGCAGACATCAAGGAGGCAAGGTAATCTGTCAACATATTGCAATCAACATCAGTAATTTTCTTAGGAATGGGCATCCTCCACATATTCGGTGGTCTACCAAAGACCACTTCGTACGGGGATAGTCCTGATCTCGAGTGGGCAACCATCCTCATATAGAACAGTGCCACTGGCAGGGCGACTATCCAGTTGACCCCTTTCTCTTGACATATTTTAGCAAGGCGTGTCTTTAGTGTCTGATTATGCCTTTCTACAAGGCCTGCGGCTTCGGGATGTCGGACACAATGGAATTTCCACTGGTATCCTAGCAATAGGGAAACCTGCTTCATTAATTCGGATGAGAATGGCTGACCGTTATCTGAGTATACGACACGAGGCATGCCGTACCGTGGGAAGAATTCACGAACCAACTGCCTGGCAGTGGTCGGAGCAGTGTAATCTGGGACTGGGTATGCTTCGGTCCAACGGGACAGTGCACAAACAATTACGAGGACATATTTGAATCCTCGACAACGGTCCATCTGGATATAATCCATCTGGAGGACTTCAAAAGGGTGATCGGGAAGATGAAATCCACCTTGCTCTACAGGGACGCTTTTACCTGGATTGAACTGACAACAGATCATGCAAGTACGCACTTTCTGTTTTGCTGCTGCTCGTAAGTGTTTATTGCTCCAAAGATTTTGTAAACTGTCTAACATCGCTTTTTCTCCTAGGTGTGCTGGACTATGTGCTGTATTGATCATGACTTGAACCATAGAATCAGGGAGAAACCATGTGGATTTTCCCTTCGTCATCCAACCTTGATCTGTCTGGATCCCTCCTAGTTCAGTCCATTTCTTTATTTCATCTGGAGTAGCATGTGCCTGAATGTCGATTACATCTAGTGTGGGATCCCTGACTGTCATACAATTTGTCGGTCCTATTGTCTTTGTCACATCCGTTGTCTGAGTGTGAGTCAGTGCTGTATGTTTTGCTGTCTGGTCTGCCAGGTCGTTACCCTGGGAAACAGAATCTGTAACTTTAGTATGTGCTTTACACTTCATGACGGATATGCCTGAAGGCAGATGTATTGCTTCTAACAGTGCTTGAATGAGGGGACCGTGTTGGATCTTGGTACCATGAGAGGTCAGAAAACCTCGTTCTTGCCATAACATTCCGAAGTCGTGTACAACTCCGAACGCATAACGGGAATCAGTATATATATTAACATTTCTGTTCTTGGCTAGAATACAGGCTCGGGTCAGAGCAATAGGCTCTGCCGCTTGAGCGGACAGTGTGTCAATACGATGTGTTTATTTTACTTCGGTTTCAGTGGTCACTGCATATGCGGCCACTAATTCTCCTGTACTTGTTCGCATACATGAACCATCCACATAAAGTGTCAGGTCTGGATTTGTCAGTGGAACATCTGTTAAGTCTCGTCGGGGCTTTGTTACTGCATTAATGATTTCTATACAATCATGCGGGGCTGGATCTGTCATAATTGTAGGTAACAGTGTTGCGGGGTTCAGAATGCTGCAGCGTCTGATTTCAATGTGTGGCTGGAATAGCGTCAATTCATAACCTGTCAGTCATGCTATAGTCAAGTGTTGAGTCTGGGTTCTGTTTAACAGAACCTCTACAGAATGTGGAACTTGTACTGTTAACTGATGTCCTAAAACAATTGAATCGCTCTGTCTGATTGCTAATGCTGTTGCTGCTACTGACTTTAAGCACGCAGGGAGTGTCTGGGCTACTGAATCCAATGTACTTGAAAAATAAGCGCAAGGCTTATGTGAACCTGCTTGATCTTGAGTGAGGACAGACAATGCTGTACCATCACGTTCTGTAACAAAAAGTGTAAACGGTTTGCTGTAACATGGTGTCGCTAAAACTGGTGCTTGACATAATGCTTTCTTTAGTTCCTCAAAGGCTTGTGTATGTTCCTGAGTCCAAGGGAGGACAGTCGAAGTCGCTGCCTCCTGTGTCGTTAACTGGATGAGTGGTTTAGCTAGAAATGCATATTGAGGAATCCATTGTCTGCAGTACGAGGTGAGGCCTATAAAGGCCCGCACTTCCTTTTGTGTCTGGGGTCGTGGCATATTTACAATTAACTGAATGCGATCGGGAGTGAGCTGTCTCCCCACTTTGATGATGTAAATATATAATTTACCGTCTTAATTTCTATGCAGGTAAGTACTTAATCAATAATAACTCAAATCGGAAAGAAAAAGACAGAGTCCGTGGTGTTAGAGTTCTTAGGGGTTTTATTCCTTAAAAAGGAATGGTCAAGACCTGGATATCATGTTCTTCCCACCACAGGGGTGGAAGAAGGGATAGAGCACAGTTTTATTGACAATACATAGCTTATATACTTAATTTACACCATAGAAAGCAATATAGTAGGCGTAACAGCTGAGAGAAGACAAGATAACAGTATCCACGTGTTACTAGTACGTAATCAGAAGGCGTGGACTAGGCGTGAACTAGAGGTGTGTGCTAGAAACGTCACAGGTAGGTGTCACAAGGGGGTGGCACTAAACAGAAATGTTGCAATGTCAGCAGAAATCGGAAGCTTGGATGCGCGCGCAGCTGCATGACGTGTGATTGACGTGAAACTGGAGGGTGCAGGGGGCTTGACATTTCCACTGACGGAAAGAGACAGAAGTCTGGCATGTCAGATCAACTTGTACTTCTATCATATCTGATATCTGATGTTTGGGAACCATATTATCTGGACGGAAAAGGTCTCTGGGGCAGAAGCTATTCTATACTGACTGTGAGTGCGTGTATAAGCGCCTGGGTGTCTGCATGAGAAGCGTGGGGGCATGGGCCTTTCATGGGAGCATGGTAACAGAGGCTATGAATTACTTGCACGGAGACAGGTCGGCCCTTTGCTCTGCAGCTGAGGGGGATGTTTACTGGAACTAGTAGGCAGGAATGTATTTTCGAGGAGCGGAACAGATAATTCGAAGGTTGTAGTCAGTCTTGGCAGGCAGCAGGCTGAGCTGAGCGCGGTGGGCCGCGCTGGAAGTAAGTCAGAGTTCACGGGTACAGGGGCAGCCTGGGCTGAGGCTTTCAGAGTCAGAAGCCAGAAAAATGGCTCGATGGCAGAAATTCAGGGCCTATTTTGCCAGAGCTGAAAACGTGTAAGGTACACTACAAAAAGACGTTGGCATAGCATACTTAGGAACGGACTATTTAACCCATTCAGGGTGGGTCTGAAAGAGGACATGTTAACGTTGGACGCAAATGTATTTGCGTCTTCATAGCAGGCGCAGGAGGGAAGTTACATGCACTTTAAGCTGGTATATGGAGACGGTGGGGTACACGCTAGGGAACACAACTTGACCATAGAATTTATATTTCCTCATTCCCTCCTTGTTCCCTACGGACCCTTCATGATATATCGATCCTCATGAATCGATCAGTTTGTTCTTGTAACATCATTTGCTCTTCTTTCTTTCTTTTACGTCTTGAAAGGAAACTGGAATGTTCAATACATGAAGTGGCACACAGTCCACAAATCGCTGGCCCACACTGTAAGCACAGGCAGCAACTGAATACTAGGACTAGGCCAATGCCTAGGAAGGATAGGATCTTCCATCCCCAAGCTGTTAACGTTGTCCAGAACCAACCGGACCAAGTCCAGGTGCCTGGATTCTGATGTATCTGATTTGCAATTTTATGGAGACGTGTAATAGCTTGATATACAGATGGTGCGTTTTGTGGAATGAAAACACAGCAACTTGACCCGATGACCTTACAGGCTCCGCCTCTATCTGCCAAGATGACGTCAATAACAAGACGATTCTGAAGAACAACAACCCGCATGGCGGACTGCTCTTCGGTTAAGTTACCTAGGGCGGAGGCAGTTTCATTCACTACTGCTTCAAGTGTTCTAGTTAATCTGCGTATTAATTTACTATTTTGGACAGGGCCTAAAAAGAAAAAGAATCCTTTATTAAAATCGGTGTACTGTTCCCATGCCGTTTCTGTGTAGTCGACAAGGGAGATATCTCTTCTGAGTCTATTCTTTACTAGATTTGGATTTCTGTGATAATCAGGAGGAGCTAGAAAAACAGGTGGCAGAAGGAATGCAATGTAACAGGTACCATCCCAATCTGGAGGTAAACGTATGTATGCGGTATGACCACAAACAAAATAGGAATGACGGATAGCTTTAAAGGACGATTTACCATGATCACTGAATTCGACCACAGTAGTACATTTACTATGACCTAAGTGTACTGAACCTTTCTTCCTGACACATAATTCACCAGTGACTGGTAATACTGACATAGCGGGCAGAACTGGTGCAGCTTCAGATTCAACAGTAAGAATCATAAGGTTAATTGTGTAATTACCTAGTCCATATACTTCATTTTCTAGATTAGTTCCTATTCTAGTGGGGAGTCCCTCCTTATCAGGGGAACAGACGTCGAGCAGGACCAAGTTCAAGTTTCCCCAAACCCAGCCCCCATCGAAAACAGCAATATCAGGATCTAAGGAATTAATTATTTTAAACCATGCACCACAGGACCCATTGTGAGTGAACGGATACGGAAAGAGGGGCAGAGCTCCCTTGTAATTCTGGTAAGGAGGGAGTCGGCCACATATCCAGCAGTTTGTAGCATTATTCGTCTGATGGGAATGATGTAGCATACTAATGAAAGTGTTGTTGCGCAGCGCAAGTCTGTAAGAAAGTTCATGTGGAGGTAACTCGCTAAAAGAATGTTCAGCAGATACATTGTAAGCAGATTGTTCACGCTTGAAAATAGGGTAATAGATAGGGAGAAGTATGCTTGCAACAATAATTAGAAGACTTAGAAAAAACATGATTAATAATGTCACTATACAGTGACTACGCAGTGATTTGCAGTATGTACGTTTCTTGAATTGTCTCTCTCTCTCTCTCTATCTCGATCTAGGGGATACATGTCAGAAACTATTTAACCGATTCACCTAGGGGAGGACTTAAACAATTAAACTGTCTGACTTGCTAGATCGGAGCTTTGATCTGTACTCTTCTTGTGGAGTTTTCTCTCGTTCGGAAACTTTAAAGTCACTAGTTTTGATACAGTCTTTGGTGGGGGTGGACGAGCCTGGGTCTGGTTTCAGTTCATTGCATTTTTTAATATGGCTCGTGTGGACCCACCCCTTTCTGCCTTCCAGTTTCACTGCGGTCCTCGTTGTAAGAAGGACGGTCTTTGGCTCCTTCCAGCGGGGCTCCAGCGGACTTTTCCTGTCGAAATTTCGTACTAAAACTGTGTCACCAGGACGGACATCGTGTGGCTTTACATCAGTGTTGTCGGGGAAAGCTGCGGCAACCTGTGAACGACATGATTGGAGTGCAGACATCAAGGAGGCAAGGTAATCTGTCAACATATTGCAATCAACATCAGTAATTTTCTTAGGAATGGGCATCCCCCACATATTCGGTGGTCTACCAAAGACCACTTCGTACGGGGATAGTCCTGATCTCGAGTGGGCAACCATCCTCATATAGAACAGTGCCACTGGCAGGGCGACTATCCAGTCGACCCCTTTCTCTTGACATATTTTAGCAAGGCGTGTCTTTAGTGTCTGATTATGCCTTTCTACAAGGCCTGCGGCTTCGGGATGTCGGACACAATGGAATTTCCACTGGTATCCTAGCAATAGGGAAACCTGCTTCATTAATTCGGATGAGAATGGCTGACCGTTATCTGAGTATACGACACGAGGCATGCCGTACCGTGGGAAGAATTCACGAACCAACTGCCTGGCAGTGGTCGGAGCAGTGTAATCTGGGACTGGGTATGCTTCGGTCCAACGGGACAGTGCACAAACAATTACGAGGACATATTTGAATCCTCGACAACGGTCCATCTGGATATAATCCATCTGGAGGACTTCAAAAGGGTGATCGGGAAGATGAAATCCACCTTGCTCTACAGGGACGCTTTTACCTGGATTGAACTGACAACAGATCATGCAAGTACGCACTTTCTGTTTTGCTGCTGCTCGTAAGTGTTTATTGCTCCAAAGATTTTGTAAACTGTCTAACATCGCTTTTTCTCCTAGGTGTGCTGGACTATGTGCTGTATTGATCATGACTTGAACCATAGAATCAGGGAGAAACCATGTGGATTTTCCCTTCGTCATCCAACCTTGATCTGTCTGGATCCCTCCTAGTTCAGTCCAT
This sequence comes from Lissotriton vulgaris, assembly GCF_964263255.1. Lineage (NCBI taxonomy): Eukaryota > Metazoa > Chordata > Amphibia > Caudata > Salamandridae > Lissotriton > Lissotriton vulgaris. The sequence goes on from NC_141696.1 coordinate 1,178,556,049, forward strand.
TTCTTTATTTCATCTGGAGTAGCATGTGCCTGAATGTCGATTACATCTAGTGTGGGATCCCTGACTGTCATACAATTTGTCGGTCCAATTGTCTTTGTCACATCCGTTGTCTGAGTGTGAGTCAGTGCTGTATGTTTTGCTGTCTGGTCTGCCAGGTCGTTACCCTGGGAAACAGAATCTGTAACTTTAGTATGTGCTTTACACTTCATGACGGATATGCCTGAAGGCAGATGTATTGCTTCTAACAGTGCTTGAATGAGGGGACCGTGTTGGATCTTGGTACCATGAGAGGTCAGAAAACCTCGTTCTTGCCATAACATTCCGAAGTCGTGTACAACTCCGAACGCATAACGGGAATCAGTATATATATTAACATTTCTGTTCTTGGCTAGAATACAGGCTCGGGTCAGAGCAATAAGCTCTGCCGCTTGAGCGGACAGTGTGTCAATACGATGTGTTTCTTTTACTTCGGTTTCAGTGGTCACTGCATATGCGGCCACTAATTCTCCTGTACTTGTTCGCATACATGAACCATCCACATAAAGTGTCAGGTCTGGATTTGTCAGTGGAACATCTGTTAAGTCTCGTCGGGGCTTTGTTACTGCATTAATGATTTCTATACAATCATGCGGGGCTGGATCTGTCATAATTGTAGGTAACAGTGTTGCGGGGTTCAGAATGCTGCAGCGTTTGATTTCAATGTGTGGCTGGAATAGCGTCAATTCATAACCTGTCAGTCGTGCTATAGTCAAGTGTTGAGTCTGGGTTCTGTTTAACAGAACCTCTACAGAATGTGGAACTTGTACTGTTAACTGATGTCCTAAAACAATTGAATCGCTCTGTCTGATTGCTAATGCTGTTGCTGCTACTGACTTTAAGCACGCAGGGAGTGTCTGGGCTACTGAATCCAATGTACTTGAAAAATAAGCGCAAGGCTTATGTGAACCTGCTTGATCTTGAGTGAGGACAGACAATGCTGTACCATCACGTTCTGTAACAAAAAGTGTAAACGGTTTGCTGTAACATGGTGTCGCTAAAACTGGTGCTTGACATAATGCTTTCTTTAGTTCCTCAAAGGCTTGTGTATGTTCCTGAGTCCAAGGGAGGACAGTCGAAGTCGCTGCCTCCTGTGTCGTTAACTGGATGAGTGGTTTAGCTAGAAATGCATATTGAGGAATCCATTGTCTGCAGTACGAGGTGAGGCCTATAAAGGCCCGCACTTCCTTTTGTGTCTGGGGTCGTGGCATATTTACAATTAACTGAATGCGATCGGGAGTGAGCTGTCTCCCCACTTTGGACAGCAAGTGACCCAAGTACACAACTTGCTGAACACAGAATTATAGCTTCGAAGGAGACACCTTGTGTCCCTTGTCGGCCAGAAAATGTAAGACTGTCAGTGATGCTTGTTCGCATTCGGGCTCACTTCGTGCGGTGATCAGCAGATCATCGACGTATTGCAGTAAAGCAGTGTTAACTGGCATTTGAATACAATCTAGTTGTCTTTTCAGTGCTTGACTATAGATGCTGGGGCTTTCTGTGAATCCTTGAGGTGCGCGGGAAAATTTGAAACTTCGTCCATTTAAACTGAATCCGAAGAGATATTGGCTCTCTGGATCAATAGGTACACTAAAGAAGGCGTTCTTGAGATCAATTACAGTAAAGAAGGTTGCTTCTGAATCAATAGCAGTCAATAAGGAAGAGATATCGGGGACCACAGGGTACTGTGGTACAATACATTTATTCAGCTCTCTTAGATCAATCACCAGCCGATATACTGGCGGTGCATTGGGATCAGTACGTTTAAGAATTGGAATGATGGGTGAATTACAGATATTGGAGTCGGTCTCTACGACCACTCCTTGGGCTATGAGCTCTTCAATGATTTCCAGTAAAGCCACTACAGCATCGGGTGGTAACTTGTATTGTCTGATTCGTGGTAGAACTACTCCTGTCTTGAGTGTAACACGGTATGGTGTGATATGCATACAACCTACATCAGTTGGGCCTGTTGCCCACAAGTGATCTGGTACATTTTTTAATCTGACATCGAATTCTCGTAAGACATAATGGCCCTTGAAATCCCGCAGAAAGAGTCTAACCCCCTCCGGGGAACAGCAGATTATGGCTCCTAGAGCCTTCAATGTTTTAATTCCTAACAGATTTTCTGGGCATGATTTCGTAAGTAACAAGTCTGTAACTCGTGATAATGGACCCAAAGCCAGGGAGACTGGTTCAGATACTTCATTTACAATGGGCTGTCCTGAAAAACCAAGGGAAACATTTTGTGAGCCTGAGAGGGGTGCCCCTGGGACTTCATTATGACTAATTGTTGTGCGGCTTGCCCCTGTGTCAATTAAAAACTTTCTATCTTTTCCCAATACTTGACTGTGTACATAAGGACCCTCTTGATCTACAGGAATTTCAATAAGAGGCAAGCCAAACTCCCTCTCTAGGCTGTTTCATGTGTATCGTTGATACTCTGGATAAGCAGATTGGGCATACTGGTACATCTGTTGGGAAACTTGTTGAGTCGAAGCGGTGGGCTGTGGTACCGCTACTGTCTGTGCTGTATGAGATGAAGCATGCATAGGCTGTGTGTTTTGCATAGGTTGTACATTCTGTGAGGTCTGTTGCTGGGCCTGATCTTGTCTTGGTGGATGCGGTCTTTCTTTAGTTTTACCTGTTGCTATGTTATGTTTCAGAACTGGACATTCATGTACGTAGTGACCTGGCTGCTTACAATAGTTGCATGTCCCTTTAACGGGAGCTGCAGAATGATTTGTCTGGGTCGTACCCTTTCTGTTTCCGTCGGTATGGACCGACTGGGCTACTAACATTTTCAATTTCGTGTCTTTCATACGTTTCTGTTCCTGATCTTGTTCTTCTCTAATTCTATTCTGATGGTATTGTAACATTTGTAACATCTGGGATGGCGTATTTGCTTGCCATGTACTCTCAACCTTGTATACACGATTCTTGACTGCTAACAGGGAATTCTCAACTAACTTGGATACAAAAAGATGCGGGTACGACTCGCTACTTGGTTTAAGACCACTATTAATAATAAAACATTTCTCGAATCTTGAATAAAAGTCACTAGTATCTTCGTCGGGTTTCTGTTTACATGCTGATATTGCATCCCAGTCTTCTTTTCTAGTTGTCAATAATCTTGGCAGAACCTGTACTATCAAACCTGGTAATGCTTTAGTTTTCTCCCCAAGGCCTACCCCTGGGACACGTTTGTTCTCTTCATCTTCTATTTCTGCCCATGCAATCTTTTTCTCTCCCACCTCCCATTCCTTTTCTTTTAATTTCTCGTAGATGCCCGTGGGCAGCAGTACCTTTAACATTTTCATGATATCTTCGTATGTGTAATCCCCCATCAGTAACATGTCTTTAAGTTCTCTGTGAAAACCTGCAGGGTCTTTATCATGGCAGGGTACTAGTTTCTTCATTTCTAACAGTTCTAACTTAGTCAGTGGCGTGTGTACATACACGCGTTTCAAGGTATGATCCTCACCCATAACTGGGTGTACTTCTCGTAAGGGGTTCTGACTTTCAATGCCACTCAGGCGTTCCATATGATACATTTTTCTTTCTGGGTGCGGGGCGGGAACATATTCGGAGCTTACAAAAGTGTTATATCTATGTCGTTGTTCTAGAATTATTTGTATTAACTTGGTACTTAGACCTCTCCATCTATCCATGAGTAGTGCTTCTAATATTTCGGGTAAGGGGCCTGGATCAGAATGTTGGTTTCTGTATTTCGTGAGGAGGTGCTGAATCATGTATACACCTGCTAATTTCTGCTCGTCTGGGGAAATGTTCAGAAATGTCTGTGCTACCGTGTCATCATTATATATGTCGGGATTTTCAGACCATAATATGGCTGACCGAGCTAGTTCTTGTTCATCCATAGAATAGAGTACATGGTACCCCATTCTCTCTCGGAGTCTTTTATCAGTTTCCTGGAACTGATGTTCAGAAGAATTCGGGTTGGTTAAGGCAGAGAGAAAAACCCTCTTGCTTTCTGGACGAATACCTTTCCTAAGGTAAGTTCCCTTACCTACATACGCTATAGTATCTGTAGTCTTTTCTGATTCTTCAGGTCCTTCTTCCTCCTCGGAGGAAGCCTTTTCTTTTTCTTCTTTGTGTATATCTATCACTGCTTTTCTAATTTTCTTGTACATACTGGCTATGCAGGTCCCCTTGTCGTGTTTTCCTTCAGATATATTTTGACCCCACTTGTTTAGTGCATCTAACTCGCTCTGATCTGTCTCAGGCCTGTCTCGTTCTCTTATTAGGCAATTTATGAAAAAACGTAGTATCTGTGCTTGAACGTCAACTTTCTGACATGGCATCCTTAATACTGTCAGGGTCTTTCCCAGTCTGAACAAACTCATATATTCTATCTAGGCGTTCCTTCATTCCTGCATAGCACAGCAGGAAATCAGTAGCAGATCTTAACCGTAGTGATGCCATCATCATTATATCGTCTTTGCCGGGTACTGGATCATATCTGCAAACTGAAAGGTTTTCTTTGAATATGTCAAGGCGGGGTGACTTGAACGTAAAAGGATTCCGCAAATCCCCGAGCTGTAACCTGCGTGTTAATGGCGGGGTGTGAAGACCCCCGGTCGCACCCCCTGAGGCGGAAGCTTGGGCATTATCTCTCTGTGGAGTCTGTACCTGAACTTGAATTTTTCTTTTAGTAGGATCAGGTAGAAGTGGTTTCGGTAGATCAACTTTAGGTACGGGAAGTGGTGGAGGTGGTGGAACAGGAGGATTCTGTTGTGGTACTGACGGAATATGATCTTGGGGCGGGTTACCACCCCCGTCCCTGTCGTTAGGCAGGGCGCGGACAGGCAGATTGGTGTAAGCGGGTGCTACATCCTTTAGATAGGAATTCAGGAATATGTCTTTAGTGGTCCTATGAGTTACTTTAGTTGGAACCAATGGTGGCGGCAGATTTTTCGGTATTTCTGAAATGGCCTCAGGCGAACCCTCGGCCGCGAGATACATACCGTTTACGAGGTTATTTCGTGCGCGGTCTACTTGCTCTGATTTTACTCGGATCCCCTCGGTAACTAACTCGTTTTCTTGGGCCTTGTCTGATTCTTTAAGTCTGTCTTCTCTACGTAGTGCTTTTTCAGCACGCTTATGTGATTCCTTACGCCAAAACTCTATGGCGTCTTTCTGAGATTGTCTGGCTTTCTTTTTCCATAGTGCTTCTTCTACCTTCATGATGCACTCGGCATCCCATGTTCCGGTAACAGGCCATCTGTGTCTTTCGTCTAGATGCTTAGTATAGTCAGCCCATAAATCTAGATACAATATGGCATCTAAGCCATGCTTGTGGTACATAAAATTTCCTGGAGTGTCCCTAGGGGGGATAGGAATTGCTTCCTCTAGTATCCCTTTCCTAGTTCCTATCTGCTTTAACTTGTTGAAAAACGGCATCTTGTTTACTTAATACTGAATGCTCAACCCTAACTACTTAATACTGAATACAGCTAGTTATACAAGAACACAATAATGCACATTAAAAAACGGTCACATTCATACCACGACATTAATCACATGAAAAGACATTTTGAAACATATATGACTACCCCCTATATTGGATGTACTGCTAAACAGCACAGATACACTGCTAAAACAGCGCAGAAACTTGAATAACGGATGTACTTCTAAACAGTACAGATACACTGTCTAAAACAGCGCAGAAACTTGAATAACGGATGTACTGCTAAACAGTACAGATACACTGTCTAAAAACAGTGCAGACCGGACTTGTGTACCCAAACCCGTCTAGATACGTCCCAGCAATGGTACTCACCGGGAAGCACGGAAACTGAAGGCCTCGGAAAACTCGACTGGACTGGACTCGACTCGGCACGTGGATACTTCGGAAAACTTCGGAAAACTTCGGAAAACTTCGGAAAACGGGTGGGCCTCTTGACACCTCGGACCTTGCTTCTTTCGGCTAGGCTCTGGCCGGGATCCTCCGCACTCCTCACCGCCTCGTCTGGGTACTGATCGCAGTCTTCGTCACCTCCGTGGGCCAGAGGGAGATGCAGGAAATCCTGCCGGTACGCGTAGTTTTCCTTCTAACTGATGGCAGGGGACAGAGCTTGCAACGCACCAACCGGCGCGTGAGGTGGGGGAGGGGTCCCTGTTCGGGCGCCAAAATGATGTAAATATATAATTTACCGTCTTAATTTCTATGCAGGTAAGTACTTAATCAATAATAACTCAAATCGGAAAGAAAAAGACAGAGTCCGTGGTGTTAGAGTTCTTAGGGGTTTTATTCCTTAAAAAGGAATGGTCAAGACCTGGATATCATGTTCTTCCCACCACAGGGGTGGAAGAAGGGATAGAGCACAGTTTTATTGACAATACATAGCTTATATACTTAATTTACACCATAGAAAGCAATATAGTAGGCGTAACAGCTGAGAGAAGACAAGATAACAGTATCCACGTGTTACTAGTACGTAATCAGAAGGCGTGGACTAGGCGTGAACTAGAGGTGTGTGCTAGAAACGTCACAGGTAGGTGTCACAAGGGGGTGGCACTAAACAGAAATGTTGCAATGTCAGCAGAAATCGGAAGCTTGGATGCGCGCGCAGCTGCATGACGTGTGATTGACGTGAAACTGGAGGGTGCAGGGGGCTTGACATTTCCACTGACGGAAAGAGACAGAAGTCTGGCATGTCAGATCAACTTGTACTTCTATCATATCTGATATCTGATGTTTGGGAACCATATTATCTGGACGGAAAAGGTCTCTGGGGCAGAAGCTATTCTATACTGACTGTGAGTGCGTGTATAAGCGCCTGGGTGTCTGCATTAGAAGCGTGGGGGCATGGGCCTTTCATGGGAGCATGGTAACAGAGGCTATGAATTACTTGCACGGAGACAGGTCGGCCCTTTGCTCTGCAGCTGAGGGGGATGTTTACTGGAACTAGTAGGCAGGAATGTATTTTCGAGGAGCGGAACAGATAATTCGAAGGTTGTAGTCAGTCTTGGCAGGCAGCAGGCTGAGCTGAGCGCAGTGGGCCGCGCTGGAAGTAAGTCAGAGTTCACGGGTACAGGGGCAGCCTGGGCTGAGGCTTTCAGAGTCAGAAGCCAGAAAAATGGCTCGATGGCAGAAATTCAGGGCCTATTTTGCCAGAGCTGAAAACGTGTAAGGTACACTACAAAAAGACGTTGGCATAGCATACTTAGGAACGGACTATTTAACCCATTCAGGGTGGGTCTGAAAGAGGACATGTTAACGTTGGACGCAAATGTATTTGCGTCTTCATAGCAGGCGCAGGAGGGAAGTTACATGCACTTTAAGCTGGTATATGGAGACGGTGGGGTACACGCTAGGGAACACAACTTGACCATAGAATTTATATTTCCTCACCTCGCCAGAGAAGCTGAAACTCTGTTCTGGCAGGGATCAAATGTCTCCATATATCCGTACGTCACTGCATTGGTGCAGGACGCCAGGCGCAAGTTTGCAGGGGCAAGTTTGCAGGAGCGAAGGCTGCAGTGCAGAAGCTAGGCCTTCGCTGTGGGATGCTATGTCCTGCAAGACTCTAAGGGCCCGATGTAGGTCGGTCAGTAACGGCCAAAAATCGGTATTTTCGGCCGTTACAGATCGGTAAATAGGCGAATGGTATGTAGGGGGTATTATTTTACTGAATCGGTAAAATTACCGATTCGGTAATTTTACCGATTCGGTAAAATAAGAAATCGGTAAATTTACCGATTCGGAGCCACCCATATGTAGGTGGGACTCTTCAGAGTCCCAGGAGCCTTAACGAATCGGTATTTTACCATCAAATCCAATTTGATGGTAAAATACCGATTCCGGTGTGCATGCACATGTGTGCATGCACACCTATGCCATGTGACAGGCAGACCTGCCCTTAGGGCAGGCATGCCTGCCACATGGCACCCGTGCCTGTTTTGGTGATGACAGAGGGTGTCAAAGTGACACCCCCTGCACTCTTGTGTAAATCGGTATTTACCGATTCGGTAAATACCGAATCGGTAATGCCCATTCATTCCTATGGGCTTCAAAGCCCATAGGAATGAATGGGCATTACCGATTTGGTATTTACCGAATCGGTAAATACTGAATTCATCCGATTCGGTATTCCAGCACATCTGGAATACCTACATGTCGGACCCATAGATTTACCGATTTTCAATTACCGAATCGGTAAAATTCTGTAATTTAAAATCGGTAAATCTTTTCTACCTACATCTAGCCCTAAAAGTAGATGTGAATGGGAAGACGAAAATATTCAATAATCCTGAATATGTCCAGATCTTCTGCAAGCAGCATGCGGGGGCAGGCGATTTACATGGTGGCACCTCCCCAGGAGGAGCATCAAAGGGAGCCCAATCGGGCACGAGTGCAGACCTGTTCACAGCTAGTTGATTTGTCCTTTTGGAAGAATGGAGCTGTGTGAACTGTCTGTTGATATTGCCTTAACTGAAGATAAGTGGCGTGGGGTTGTGGAGAGGGGGGCCAGCCTGAGTATACAGAGAAGAATGCGTAGTGGGACTAATGTTACAGAATAGCGCTAGTGCGCGGGGTGCCCATGTGGCGTTGCCACTACCTCAGTGGGCTCACAATGGTATTGAAATGGGAAAGTTTGCCATGTTAGCGTTGTATTAATCAACATTTAATCCTTGGGAACATAGGGAAGCACCTGGTGGGCAGCCACTAGGTGGGGGTGGGGTAGGGGGCAGAGGTATAGAAAAGTTTAAAATATGCAGTCACACCAGTTCAGTTGACAGTCATATGCGTTACCCACATCCTACAGAGAAGACATAGTATGCTTTACTATTCACAATGGCACATTAGGTAGAAATATACCATAGCACGAAAGTCGCCCTACTGACATGGAACGTACGAGGCATTAACAATCAAAAGTAATGTTGACTAGTACTTCAATATGAGCGTCAACAATACGCAAGCATCGTTTATCAACAAGAAACACACTTATCACCTTCTTCTCTACATAAGTTTGCATCTGCCTGGGGTCCCCACAGGTTCTTTTAAAACTATACCACATGTGCTCGAGGAGTAGTGCTACTGGTTAACAAACGATTGTCCTTTGTACATACTGCAACGTTTATAGACCCAGGAGGACATTTTCTTCTGGTAATAGGGGTCCTGGCAGGGCACAAGGTCTTGCTGGCCAATATATAATCCTCAAATACAGATGATCCAGCCTTCTATGAACAGCTCCACTCGCAATTAGACACTCTAGAAGCCGATTATATTCTCTTGGGAGGGGATTTGAATATTCTGCTGGAGCCCAGATTGGACAGTCCTGCTGAGTCCCCGGTAAGCAAGCCCCGGTCCCACATGGTATTAACAGAAATTTTTAACAATTGGGAATTGAAGGACACATGGCGACACCTTAACCCTCAGAGCACTGAATATACTCATTATGCACAACAATATTACACATGGACAAGACTAGATTACTGGCTGTTATTGCGACCGGTGCTTCCATGGGTTCAAACAGTAGTAAATTGCCCCGCACCCTATCAGACCACTCCCCAGTACTCCTGTCAGTTAAGTACCGGCTGAGGGAAGGTTCGAGAGGCATTGAAGGTTCCCTACCATAGCGTTGAGAGACACGGTCCTTAGAGAGGAACTGCGTACAGCAATAGTGAATTACTTTGCACTGAATACGGGGTCGGTCTCCACGCAGAGTGCTCTATGGGAGGCCTTTAAAGCATGTATCAGAGGGGTATGCATGTCCACACAGACGGCGGTGCTAAGGGACCTGAAACGCAGTTTAGCTAGATTAGAGGAAGAACTAGCCAAACTAGGTAGAGAGAACATGGCAAGACAGCCCCGAGATAACACACCTTATATAAACCGCAGGACAGAATTATTGGCAGAATATACTGAAGCGACAAATTCCCATGCTTGCACGGCTGCTCCGGCCACATTATAAGTAGACCTATATTACCAAGCTGCAAGAGCCAGACGGAGGGATGGCTTTGGGAACGGCTGCCATTTAGCAGACATTATTGCAATACTACATGGATCTTTACACTATAAAGGCAGCAACTAGTGCAGATGGGATTAAGGAATACTTAAGCAAGATAGCTATGGTTTGGCTCCCTAATGAGCACAGGCAATTCTTAAGTGAACCATTCTCAACCAATGAGATAGAACAGGCTATTGAGGCTAGGGCTGGATCCAAGGCCCCGGGCCTTGATGGGTTCTCTGGTGCCTCCTACAAAGCATATAAGAGGCTGTTGGCCTCCTACTTACTAGAGGTTTATGCAGAAGCCTTAGAGAAAGGAATACTTCCACCCTCGTTTAAAGAGGCAGTCCTGATATTGTTGCCTAAACCTGGAAAAGATCCTGAAAAGTGTGCTCATATCGGCCGCTCTCTTTGCTCAATTTTGAGTATAAAATGTAAGCAAAAATGCTGCCGACTAGGTTGTCCCTACTTATGGAGCAACTTATAGCACCAGCGCAAACCGGATTTATAAGGCAGATCCACAGCTCTAAACTTAAGGAACTTTTTTTCTGTGGTTAACACAATAAATCTGGCTACCCCTGCAGTAGCTGCATTTTTAGATGCGGTGAAGGTGTTCCACTCGGTGGAGTGGCCCTTCTTACATGCTATATTGGCTAATATGGGCGTTCCGAAGGGCTTTGAACACTTGATTAAACTACTGTACACTGCACCGACCGCCCGTATTCGATTCATTGGCATGATAACAGAACCTTTTCTCATAACTAGAGACACCATGCAGGGATGCCCTTTATCTCCATTACTTTTTATAATTACAATGGACCCGCTCATACGGTACTGCCAGAAGGATCACTAACAGAGGGCTCCAGTTAAAACATGGGGCGGTACTAGTGACCTTATATACGGATGATGTGGTGCTGTATGTTCGCACACCAGAGGTTAACCTCCAGCCGCTGCTAGGGGAAATAGAAGATTTCGGAGCCCTATCCAGCCTTCACACTAATTGGGACAAATCCGAAGTGTTTTCATTGACACTTGGGGGTAGACACCTTAGGCGACTTGTTCCCTGGTGGGCACGTGTTCTCCCAGACAGAAGACCCCTGCTTCTTGACAGCCACTTTCATGGAGTGGTGTGGCTCACTGGTTAGAGGTGGCAGACCCGGGAGCAGAGGACGGCCCGGGACCAGGGTTCAATTCCCGACGCGGCAGGGTCATGGACCAGGGTCAGCGGACTCGATAATTCTCACCTCGGTGCCTACTCTAACCAGAGATCACACTTGGCAACTCTGGGCATTAGCTTGCCTCATCTCCGCAACGGCCCCCCACATACGCCGGGGATGCCTGGTTTCACCTTGGAGATACCCAGTATCACAGGGAAAGCCAGGACGGGTTCCCCAGCGGTCTATTGCGCAGAGATACTCCTTCGGGAGTCGATTCTAGCGCGTTAGAAACCCGCAAATTAAATGGATCAGTTTGTACTGGCCCGTAAACAAAACACACTTAGGAATGTAAACCCAACCTACCCTACTGAGCCTGAAGAGTTTGAGCCGCTTACATCAGTCATTAAAGATAGCGGGGAGCATGTTGCTTCTTGTATATATAAGGCATGTCTCACCTTGATGCTACAGTCTCACCTTGATGCCACAGCATGACACTAAAGTTAGGAGGATTTCGTTCTACCGTGCGGGACCATACTTACCGAATGGGGTGCCTCTCATTTGGGGCATTCATAGACCACTGATGCTACTATACATCGGGGTTCTATACGGATTCGTCTACAGTCTCTCTTATTCTAATTGTTTTAAGACTGTTTCCGTTCCTTAGTGTGCTACAGACGGGCCCTAAGAATACACAGACAACTATTGACACGCAGTGTGCCTTCTAGATACTTATCTTTGGTCTCGTAGACCTTACGAGACACATTCCTCCCAAGTGTCGTAAAGCACTATTTTTTCCTTGGACGCTTGACAGTGCAATCCTTTCCAAAGATTTTCTTTTCTCTTCCACAAAAGGTTAAGAAGAATTAGTACTCTACTTATATGCCCATTTGAGACCGCGTTCAAGCCTTGAAGATTTCGTATACACAACGAAACGTGTGTAAGCTGTCTGCACCAATGTGACTACAACATTTCAATGATATTTGAAGCTTTATGGAAATTTGTATAAATGGACAATATTTCAATTGGATTGTTTAACTTTTGGACCATATAAGACCGTGGACATAGTTGTATTTTTCTATTCAATTGTTTTGAAATTAAAATTAACTGACAATAGAGGCAGTCTCCTAAACAATTTTTCTGTGCTCTATATTGTATATTACCAAAGTTAGGGACGCCTGGTCGACTGACATAGGGCAGCCACTCACCGACAAGATATGGGAAGGATGCTGTAATCATATACACAAGCTTATTCATTTCAAGATACTTAGACGGGCTTACGTTACACCACAGCAGATGACCCACATAAAAAGTGCTAAGTTAATGCATTGCCCTAAGTGCAACGCGTTAGCAGCCTCTTTCATACACATGACTTGGACATGTAATATAATAAACACCTATTGGCAAGACGAATTTAGCATAATGCAGCAGATGACTGGGCTATAACTGACCCCCTCCCAGTAATTGGCGCTGATGGGTTATGTGGACACGCTGCCCAAAAGTAATTGCAGATTCACAGCAGTGGCACTGATTCTAGCGAAGCGCAAAATAGCTATACGCTGGGGTAGCAGACAGAAACCAACAATTAAAGGGTGGCTCAAGAGCATGTCATATTGCAACATTATGAGTGAGCTACATGCTGAGCTACAACCACCCACATGTCGCCCAAAGGACGTATGGCAGCCTTTACGAGAAAACCTTCGACAGCAGGAGGAAGGAAACACACGACCTAGCCAGGGGAGACAGCTTCTAGAATGAAGTTCATAAATAATGTGGTATAATTACAGGAATTATACAAGGAGATAGTGCCAAAGGAATGAGCTAGGGCTAACGGCTAAAAATAAGGCATACAGGAGGTAAAGGAGGGAACAACTTATGCAAAGTGTATTTGATAAAAGCTACAATAGCGGCACAATGATTTACATATGTGTTAAATAAATAATGATGGAGGATTGGTGAAATGATGTAACTGCATATCAATGTATCCTATGTTTTTCGTGTACTGTCAAAATGATAAATAAAGTTATAAAAAAAATTGGTATTCTCCGAGTGATTTGTAGCAGCATTGCATGGGCATCAAACAGAATATAGTATTGAAGATGTGAGACCTCAATTGAGTATATAAAAGTGACAAACTTCTCATTAAAATTTAGATTTTTTGTGTGGATTAAATTAAATATTCAATCATTTTTGTATTTGTTTGAGGAATGTTTGTTTCTGTATTTTGTGTATTGTTTTGCAGTTCAAATCATCACAATTGCTTATCAAAATGATTCTGTTCTGTTTGTGGCACTAAGGGATCACTTACTACAACATGGGATGATATCAAAATGACCACAAAATATAGGGAATGGAGGCTCTACTTGATTTCTCGTCCGCCTTTGACCTTGCTTGCCGACCTTCCCTCCTTAAAGACTACTTGTCCTTGATATTCGAGGAACTATCCTGAAAGAGAGTGCATGTACTCTTGCTGTCAAGATGCTTCCCTTATTATTTCCCACTTTATCAGCTGGTGAACTACAACGATCTGCCATTGCCCCCTTCCTGCTCAATATCTACCTAAGACCACTACCAGAGCTCCTATGCGCCTTCAATTTTTACTGCTATATTTATGCAGATGACACTTCAGCCATTTTAAAGATATTTTAGCCCATCTTCATTCATGTACCATGGGGAAATGTTTTCAGGCCACTGACTGTGGATGTTTGCTAACCATTTTAAAGGCAACACGCGAAAAGATTCTTGTATATGGCAATTGGAAAAACCATCACCATTTGGCTTCAGGAGCTGACCCAACCATTGTACTCTTCTGAAATTAGTAATTTAGGGATGACCATGTGCTCTAAATTATTCCTTTAACCACAAGTCAATCAAGTTGCCAAATCAAGCTTCTACATGATTAAATGTCTTTGAAGTTTTTCCCCATACCTTAGGTTCTAGCAAAAGATCCAGACTGTGGTCGCTCTTGTACTACTGCCCTTTCAGTCTGCTAATGGACTCTATCTAGTAACACTCCCTATTACAGCTGAGGAAGCTAGAAAGAAATCTGAAAGCCATAGCAATACAACTCCTTATCCTACCTATGCAGGCTACATCACACCTGTTTTCCTCCTACACTACCTCCCAGTAGTGTGAAAGATCATGTTCAAAGTATTGAGCACAACTCACAGAGCAGTACATGGAGTGGAACTACTATTCTTACACCAAAAACTACACTCAGATCACAAAATAATTTCTCTTCACCCAAGGCTTCCCCCATTATTGATGGCACCTTCATTCAGAGAGAGTCCACACAATGAAATCTACTTCTCTGTCCAGACAACCAACTCTGGAATTTAATGCCTTTCAGAAAAGAGATTACTGATAATTACCTTCATTCCCAGAAAGCATTAATCACTTTGGGCCTGATGTAGGTAATCTCAATTTACCTATTCTTAAATACCAAATTTTACCGATTCGGTATTTAAGAATAGGTAAATGGGATGTAGATACATTTTCAGGAAAAATTACCAAATTGGTAAGATTCGGTAATAGGCCCATAGGAATGAATGGCAATTACCGACTCGATAAATACCGATTCGGTAAAATGAGGGAAACATTCAAGGGTGCCAGGGTGTCACTTTGACACCCTGTTGCACCCCTGAATCGTGCTTGTGTGCAGATGTGGCACACATACATGCCCTAAGGGCATGTATGTCTGCCACATGGCACAGTTGAAAATGCACAGATTTGCATTTTCAAAGGTATTCCTTATTTACCACCAACTTATAGATGGTGGTAAATAACGAATCCTAAAATGGGAAAATCACTCATTTGAGTACTCCCTACATTGCAAATTCGGTAATTTAGTGAGTCGGTATTTTAAGGAATCAGTAATTCACCGATTCCTTAAAATATCGAATCGGTAAATTACCTAATTTGCAATTTAGGCTACCTACATCCCAAATGCCCAATACCGGTCAGTAACGGCCAAAATTCGGTAATTTCGGCCGTTACCGACCGGTATTGGGCCACCTACATCTGGCCCTTTGTAGTACTACAAGTACAAACTAATAGCTTTGATGCTTACTGACTAGTATTTTGATTCGCGCACAAGCAACTCTTTATTCTCCCCAACACCTCCAAAAGAGAGCCCAGTATGTGATAAACATCAATAATCAAGCATTTCACAGCCTTGAAAAAGGCATTAAGTAACTGTGGGCCAAAAATCCGTTCCGCTCGCGGAATTTCGGCAATTTCGCGATCCGCAAATCTCGCGAAATTGCCGAAAAATCCGCAAATCCGCTCGCGGGCGGATTTTTTTTTGGGCCCACAGGAAGCACGTACAGTTAAGGCAGGTGCTCGAGTTGAAGGTAACTTTGTAACCATTTTAGAATGGCACCGGCAAGCTGCCAGAGTTGAAGTTGCTTACTTGCAAGTTGCAACTTCAACTCTGGCAGCTTACCAGCGCCATTCTAAAATGGTTACAAAGTTAGCTTCAACTCTGGCACCTGCTTTAACTCTGAAAGTGCTTCCTGTGGGCCAAAAATTAAACCTCAACAGGAAGCACTTACAGATATAAATAAAGCAGGTGCCAGAGTTGAAGCTCAAATTCAGTAACGTTTTAATCAACCCAAAACATTAGTGAGCATGGTCGAGGCTGGGCAAGTGTGCTTTAACCCCATATCTGCAGTCGAAAATTAGCTGTAATACTCGAGGGAGGTCTTTGAATCCCTGAGTTTCTCGAGCTCAACCCCTGTGTAGTTCCTGTGACCAAGAGGCTGCTTTCTCCTCACCTGCTGCCCTGCTCGCTCTCTGACCCTTTATACTCAAGAGGCATGTTGACACGCATAGAAGCCCCGCTCGTTTGGCCCCGCACCACACACAAGCGGTACCAAACTTCTCCCCGCCCTTTCCCAACTATGATGGACAGCTCACTCAAGGAACCTCAGCGCCTTTTGGCGCGGTGGCAAAGTTACAGGCACACATGGTCAGTGGAGACAAATCTTCTGGCCCTTTACGCAGCTGCAGTGTAGGAAAAGCACTTTACATTTACCCAACGAGGTAGCACTTACTGGATTAGCCAGTAAAAGTACTCCAGTTGAGTAGAGGTATTGCACAAAATGATGGCATCTTTGTGGATAACTATGCAGGGCAGGATTCATTCTGGCATGAGGCTCCTGTCACAAAAATTAAACCTCAACAGGAAGCACTTACAGATATAGCAGGTGCCCGAGTTGAAGCTCAATTTCAGTAACGTTTTAATCAGCCCAAAACATTAGTGAGCACGGTCGAGGCTGGGCAAGTGAGCTTTAACCCCATATCTGCAGTCGAAAATTAGCTGTAATACTCGAGGGAGGTCTTTCAATCTCTGAGTTTCTCGAGCGCAAACCCCGTGTAGTTCCTGTGATCAGGAGGCTGCTTTCTCCTCACCTGCTGCCCTGCTCGCTCTCTGACCCTGTATACACAAGAGGCATATTGACACGCATAGAAGCCTCGTTCGTTTGGCCCCGCACCACACACAAGCGGTATCAAACATCTTCCCGCCCTTTCCCAACTATGATGGACAGCTCACTCAAGGGACCTCAGCGCGTTTTGGTGCGGTGGCAAAGTTACAGGCACACATGGTCAGTGGAGACAAATCTTCTGGCCCTTTACGCAGCTGCAGTGTAGGAAAAGCACTATACATTTACCCAACGAGGTAGCACTTACTGATTATCCAGTAGAAAGTACTCCAGTTGAGTAGAGTGCAAATCGCAAAAAAATCTGTGACTTCTCGGGAAAATCAGCGAATTCGCGGATTGTTTTGCGGTTTCGCACGAATTTGCAGACCGCAGATCTGCAAAATTTGACACTGTACAAATGTTCCTATAAAATGTCAGTAAGGCTAATCTTAAAGGAAATAAGAACTAACAATAGTTTGACAATAAGTAGAGTTAGGATTACATGTGGGGTTGGAATTAGGCTAGGTGTTACAACCAATTTTTCATCACTGTTGGAAATGTCCATATTTTGTGTTGCATTACCCCAGATTGTTGCCTTCTTTTGATGAACAGACATTTCGACCTGGCAAAATACACTTTTTGCCAGGCCTAAATCCTCCTTTTTGATATTTATAAGTCACCCCTAAGTTAGGCCCTAAATGCCTAAAGGACAATGTGCTTGGTATTTAAAAAGTAGGAAATTTCTATTTAAGGTTTTAAATGTGACAGCAGTAAAAGACCCCCAAAGTAGCTTTTCACGGTAGCACATAGAGGAACATGGACTTACAATATAACAACTTATAATGCTTAATTTTGGTTTGGGAGCAGCTAGAAAATTCATTCAAGGCTCGTTTTCATGGTAATTTAAAATCCAATTTAAGAATCACCAGATGTTATATTGCTATTGTAGAAATTACACTTTTAGAAAGTTGTCATATATCTACCCTAGCCAAAAAGACCTTTCTGAAGTGTCCAGTGTCACCTAATTGTTGAATGGCTCTTCTGCAGTGAGATGTGGATTGCTCCTAGACTGTGGAGAAAAGGTTTGAGTGTGGAGAGGTGTTTTCCATCTTCAGCAGGATGGCCTGGACGGCAATGCCAAGCCCCTTCCTACTCTTCAACGGGGCCTACCATGTCACTTGCAGATGTAGCTCACATCTAGGCCTGTTTCCCTTTGTCTTGGGCTCCAAACCCAGTGAGAGGGGTAGCTGCCCCAGACTGGCTTGGAGTGACCACAAGGGAGGTTTAAACCATTACCATAGTCACAAGTCTGGGTGGGCATGGGGAGCTCTGACCAGGAGAAGAATGCTTCCGCTGTGTTGTATTTAGGTAGAGAGAAGCACTGTGGGATAGCTTACAGTAAAACACACTGGCAGTGCTGCAAAAGTGGGTAGCACCACCGCCCCCGGGTTCTTTTATCCCATTGGGTTGGAGAGGGGCACGAAGATTCCCCACCCACAGTCTAGCACTGGCCATAAATGTGGAAACCCTAGTACCCTCCACAGAACATTACTGGACTTGTAGGGAATCAGAAAAAGGACTGCCCTTCTGTCTGAATAACCCGAAGGTAGACTGGACGTGCATGCCTTGAACCTAGGACCCGGGAAGTGACTCCAAGGGTCATTTTGCTGACCTCTTGTTTGGGATACAGGGACACATCAAGCTACAAGAGGCCTTTTTCTGCATTCCTTGCTGACCAGTTCCAACTGGACCTGCCCAGGACCCTGCTGCTGGCCTCTGCTGGAGTGAATCTTGACCTCTAAGTGCTGGCCCCCAAGGTCACACCCTTTGCTGGTGTCAAAGTGTATTCCTCTTTAAGTTTCTTGAAAGCTGGGTCTGCCAACTTTTGCTCTGTGAACTGATGGGGGACTGGTACCAACCTGCCAAGGTGATCTGATGAAGGTGCATTGCCACTGTGCCAAAGATTCAGGTTGCTCCCGCTACGTTCTTCTCAGCAGCAGACAATATGATCCAGAGGGAGTGCCTTTTAAAAACCTGGAGCAGCACTATTCTTATTGATCCACACAGTAACAGATAAGTGAATTATCCACCTCTAAAACAAGTTTGTTTCACATCTACAATTTTCCTATTGTTTTCCGTTTCAGTACTACAAAAAGAATTATCATTTTGAGGTAAATATATACAGCTGGGCATTTGGGAGTGGACTACTGAACTTTGTAAAAGTCTTTGAGATCTGCTGTATCTTATTATTAGTCATGCAAGTTTCAAGACAAAAGAGTATAGAATATTGTTCTGCTAACATTGACATCAGTCCTTCTCAGAATTCATACCACATTGCAAGGCAAATGTACCCGAGAAACCAAGCAACATCAAATGGGGAAAATAATGTGTTTGTTAAGTCAAGAACTTAATAGCTTCACAGTAATTACTACATAGGTTCTATAAAAGAGAGTGTTACTATACGAACTGAACAAAGACACCACTTGCTTCTTGAAGTATTATAGAGGTCCCCTAATAAGCTAAGTTAGCCTATTTAACAGCCTACAGTGTTTCTAGTAGAAAAACATAACACAATACATATTACCACAACTCTACATCTTTACATTACAATAAGAGTATTGCATGTTTTCAGATTAACTACATAATATTCCTTGCCTACGCATTGTTACTTTGAAAAAAGAAAACACAACTAAAAAATAAGTAATCACACTCCTGTTTAAGGCATGTGGTTGACAACCTTGTAACCGTAGATATGTATTAGCAGCAAAGTGTGCACATGCCTTATTTCAGAAAACTGCAAAGACAAACAATTGGCTTTTACTTCATAAACTCAGAGAGAGAAACCACATAACAATCAGGAAGATACCTCTGAGTGCCCATTTGAGAATCTCAGTAACACTTTAGTTTGTTTACATTAGGTTTAGATGAGCACCAGATACTTGCTTGCTTGTAACACAGCATCGAGAGATTTTCACAAGTCCTATGCCTTGGAAAAATAGAAATGCTGTCACTCGATCTGTAAAACTAGTCTTCTAGATTTCCAAGATTTAGAGAATTATTTTCAACCCTTGACCCGGTCACTCCACTACCGCACGGCCCCCGTGTGCCCGGATTCTGCTGCCGCTGCCTGCTTGGCCCTCTTGCTGCCGCCTCTCGTTAGGGCCCCTGCTCTCCAGGCTTGCCCTCGCTCTCCAGGCTTGCCCAGGCTTGCCCCGATCACCAGGCTTGCCCAGGATTGCCCTCGCTCTCCCCCGCTCCGCCTTCCCGCTCTTTACCCCCTCTGCTCCCCGCCGCTGCTCTCCTGCGGCCCGCCCCCTCTCCTGTCTCCCACTCCCGCCTCCCAGCTGCTCCTCCCTCCCACTTCGCCATAAATGGCGAGGACCGCGAGTATGCGCAGCGGGCGCGCCGAAGGCGTGCCAAAGGCAAGCCCGTCTACGCCCGTCCACGCCTGGACCGCACCCAGCGTCAGAACCCCTGGACCCCGCCAGAGCCAGCCTACCCGACTGAGCTACGACACCGCCACCCTCCAAGCTCTCAACACCGGCCGACATCCAGCCTGCTACCAAGCCACCCCGAAACGCACCCAGGGAGCCTTCACCTGCTACGCTTGCTACTTCACCTGCACTCGGTCCTGCACTGCGCGCCAGCCAAAACAGCCGCCAACAACAACCACCTCAAGTGCATCCTGCTCAACACCCGCTCCATCCACAGGCACACTGTCGAACTATGGGACCTCCTGGACAAAACGGCACCAGACGTCGCCTTCTTCACAGAAACCTGGATGAATGCCTCCTCAGCCCCCGACATCGCCATTGCCATCCCGGAGGGCTACAAGATCATCCGGAGGGACCGCGTCAACCAGACCGGAGGAGGCATCACCATCGCCCACAGAAACACTATCCGCATCACGACCAACACCGACGACACCCTCGCCACCGCAGAGCACCTGCACTTCCAGATTCACACCGACCCCAAGACCACCCGCAGAGGAACCCTCATCTACAGACCCCCGGGACCACGCTCACACTTCAGCGAGGCCATCGCAGACTTCATCAGCCCGCTCGCCCTCGCCTCCCACGACTACATCCTCCTAGGAGACCTCAACTTCCACCCAGAGAACGACCAGGACAACAACACCACCGCCCTACTAGACAACCTCGCCAACCTCAGATTCAAGCAACTGGTCAACACCCCCACCCATTACGCCGGCCACACGCTCGACCCTGTCTTCTCCTCCAGCAACCACATCTCCTTCAGCCACACCAACGAGCTCCACTGGACCGACCACAGCTGCGTTCACTTCAACTTCAGGAAAACAACGACCCACCACCGCCCTCAACAAACCCCCCAAAGATGCTGGAGCAAGATCACCACCAACCAACTCACCACCTCCTTGCGCCTAAACCCTCCCACCGACACCACGGACCCCAACGAAGGAGCCCGCAACCTCACACAGTGGATCACCGACTGCGCCGACACCCTTGCTCCACTGAAAAACCCTCCCAGCAACCTCAACAGCAAGAAAGCCGCGTGGTTCACCAACGATCTCAAAGACTCCAAGAAATCCTGCCGTGACCTCGAGAAAGCCTGGCCCCACAACATGTCAACGGATAACATGACAGCCCTCAAGAACGCCACCCGCAAACACCACCAGCTGATCCGCACCACCAAAAGGTCATCCTTCAGAGAACGACTGGACAACAACACCCACTACAGCAAGGAACTCTTCAACTTCGTGAAAGAGCTCTCCAACCCCAACGCCAGCGACAACGACATCACGCCTTCTCAAGACTTCTGCAACTCTCTGGCCACCTTTTTTCATGGTAAGATCGTCGACATACACAACAGCTTCGGCGCTCAGAACACATACCCCACCACCGAACCTACATCCCCCACCACCACCATGTGCGCCTGGCCAGGCAAGTTAACGCCGTTACCTCCTCCTGCTTCAACACACTCCGCATGCTCCGTAAGATCTTCCGCTGGATCCCCACTGGAACCAGGAAAACAGTCACCCAGGCCCTCGTTCACCTGCCGTCTGGACTACGGGAACGCCCTCTACGATGGGACCACCGCCAAACTACAGAAAAGACTCCAGCGCATCCAGAACGCCTCAGCATGACTCGTCTTGGACATTCCCCGACACAGCCACATCTCCGCCCACCTGAGGAACCTGCACTGGCTCCCCGTCAGCTAAAGGATCACGTTCAGACTCCTCACCCACGCACACAAGGCTCTCCACGACTTGGGCCCCGAATAGCTCAACAACCGCCTCACGTTCTACACGCCAACCCGCCAGTTCCGCTCCGCCAGCCTCGCACTCGCCACCGTCCCACGGATCCGCAGAAACACCACCGGAGGTAGATCCTTCTCCTACCTGGCAGACCTAGACCTGGAACACCCTCCCCATCCACCTACGACTCACCCAGGACCATCTCTCCTTCAGGAAGCAACTCAAGACCTGGCTTTTCGAGTGGTAGCAGCCCCCCCCCCCCCCAGCGCCTTGAGACCCTAGCGGGTGAGTAGCGCGCTTTATAAATACTCTTGATTGATTGATTGATTGATTGAACCAGCGGAATAGGATAATATTATGTAAACCTGAAAGCGAACCAGGTTATACTAATGTGTAGTTCACCAATGAAGTAAAGGCTGTTAGCATGCAAATCCCCAGCCACACCCCTCTTGAGTAATTGTTACATTTACACTCTACATCTAATGCAACCCCTGTCGCTCATACACTGACTACCTTTCCGCCAATCTCCGAGGATGTGCTACGTGCACTCTGCTGTAAGATTAAATCTGGCTCCCCGGCTGACCCTATGAAGCCTGACCAGTTGATAAGACTTCTCCCTGTGCTATTAACACCTTTGAGCAAGGTGATTAACATGTCCTTGTCAATGGCCAAGGTTCCTAGGTCATAGAAGCAGGCCAGGGAGATGCCACTATTAAAGAAGCCCACCCTTGATCCAACAAAACCAGAGAACTTTCACCCTATCCCCCTACTTCCTTGGTCCACAATTTCTCTGAAGCCTATGTCAACTCTATCTTGTCAGGTTACTTGGAGGAAAATAACATACTGGACTCCTCCCAGTGTGGGCTTCGTCCGGGTCTGAGCACAGAGTCTGCCCTCCTAGCTGCGATCGAACAACTAAGAGCAGCACTGGATGAGGGACGTACTTTGGCACTAATTCTATTAGATCTTATTGCCTCATTTTGATACGGTCTCTCACCAGATTTTGATACAGAGGTTGAAGGAGGCTGGCATAATGGGTTGCACCCTGGATTGGTTTATCTCCTTTCTTTCGGAGAGGTCCTTTCTGGTGTCAGCCCCTCCCTTCGCCTCCAGACCCCATTCTATCAAACAAGGAGTGCCGCAGGGCTCGGCGTTGAGTCCAACGCTTTTCAACCTGTATGTTCAGCCCCTAGCTGAGGCAGCCAAGAGGAGAGGGCTGACTATAGTGTCAAACGCCGATGACACACAACTAGTTGTCGCCCTCTCCAATGACTGTCTGAATGACGCTGCAAAATTCCTGAGTGGTCTAGTGGACGTCGCAGGGTGGATGATGGCCAACTGTCTCCAGCTCAATGCCAGCAAGTCTGAGGTTCTGCTGGTTGGGAAAGACCGGGAGCTGTGGAGTTAACAGTGGTGGCCCTCCACCATGGGCCCGCACCCACCCCTAAACAGGTGGTGAAGAACCTTGGGGTCTGGGTGGACTCGGCCTTGAGTTTTCAAACCTAGACTAAGAAGGTACGGGCGTCATGTTTTGGCATTCTGCGCGGGCTTAAACCCCTGCTGGGGATCTTTGACGCATCCATCCGACAGATGATTGTCCAGGCATCCGTGCTGTCGAGATTGAACTATGCCAGCTCGCTATATTTGGCGGCCAACAAGACAGAGATTGCGAGACTGCAGAGAGTCCAAAATGTGGCCGCCAGAACTCTTCTAGGCCTGTCTCACCGCTGTTCCACCTCCACTGCCATTCGTCAGCTTCACTGGCTGCCAGTGGCAAAACAGGTGCAGTTTAAGTCTCTGTTTTGCTTTTAGGATTTCCCCAGCTCCTGGGATTCTGGCTGACCTGCTCTCCGCCTATGCCCCTTCCCGTCACCTTTGTTTAGCAGGTCTACACTTCACAGTTGTTTCTCAGGTTAGGAAGGCCCACGCCGGTGGACGCTCCTTTCGCATTCTATCTGCTAAGTTGTGGAATGACCTGCCTGTTTATATCCGGAGTATGGACAATTACTTGACATTCCGGAAGGCCCTGAAAACTTATCTTTTCCCAGCCCTCTAGGTGTGGTCGTCTCTCTGGCTTTTTCCTTCTGCTGTTTTGATGGATTCTTTGCTGCTAGCTGCCTTCTTTGCTCGTAGCACTGGTCGCTCCTTTGCTGGGGCAGCTGTTGCGCTTTATAAATCAGCCTAACCTAACCTTTACTTATGTATCAACGTCGTTTTCGACCAAATGAACAAGTTACTTACCTTCGGTAACGATATATCTGTAAGAAACAGTAGTTAGTATTAGATTCCTTACCTTAGAATATCCCCAGGCGTCAGTCTGGATCCGGAAACTTTTGCGTAGCAGTACCCCTGCGCATCGGTAGGCGTCGTCTGCAGGCGTCCCCTGCGGCTCCGCGTCCGTCGTCGGCGTCATGCGCCGTGATGATGTCGCTGGAGTATATAGACGCCGCCTCCGCGCGCTGACGTCAGTTCTTTGTACACAGCTTTTCCGCGCCAGAACACGCAGAGCCATGTAAAAAAACAACGCTGGTGCCATTTGAAACTAGGGCCCTGAAAGGGATACTCCTGGACGCTGTGGAGGTTGTTGCTGGACCCTGTGCCTTTGGGTCTGTCTCTCTACTCGGGCTCACCTGTGTTGCCGCTGCCTCTCGCCGCACCCGCTCCGCGGGTGCCGCTTCGCGGCGTGAAGGAGGAGGGAGACGCGAAGCGAGGTGAAAGTGCTGGGAGGCGCCTGGAAGGACCAGCAGATCGGCGCTCAGCAGGGACTCGGAAGACCAGGAGTCCCTGCTTCCCCAGCTGCACAGGCGGACGCGCCCACATTCAGACACGCCCCCGCCTGACCAGGTGAAAGGGCGCGTGTTCCCTCATTCTAGCGGGATACTCCTGGACGCTGTGGAGGTTGTTGCTGGACCCTGTGCCTTTGGGTCTGTCTCTCTACTCGGGCTCACCTGTGTTGCCGCTGCCTCTCGCCGCACCCGCTCCGCGGGTGCCGCTTCGCGGCGTGAAGGAGGAGGGAGACGCGAAGCGAGGTGAAAGTGCTGGGAGGCGCCTGGAAGGACCAGCAGATCGGCGCTCAGCAGGGACTCGGAAGACCAGGAGTCCCTGCTTCCCCAGCTGCACAGGCGGACGCGCCCACATTCAGACACGCCCCCGCCTGACCAGGTGAAAGGGCGCGTGTTCCCTCATTCTAGCAGGATACTCCTGGACGCTGTGGAGGTTGTTGCTGGACCCTGTGCCTTTGGGTCTGTCTCTCTACTCGGGCTCACCTGTGTTGCCGCTGCCTCTCGCCGCACCCGCTCCGCGGGTGCCGCTTCGCGGCGTGAAGGAGGAGGGAGACGCGAAGCGAGGTGAAAGTGCTGGGAGGCGCCTGGAAGGACCAGCAGATCGGCGCCTGGAAGGACCAGCAGATCGGCGCTCAGCAGGGACTCAGAAGACCAGGAGTCCCTGCTTCCCCAGCTGCACAGGCGGACGCGCCCACATTCAGACACGCCCCCGCCTGCAACGCCCTTACATATTGAACAGCTCGACGCTTGGCGGGACGCCGAGCGAAGCCCAAGCAAAGGGCGGGCAGTCTGTGGCAGTCAGGGGCTGACAAGGCTGGGCTGGGCCACGTCCCTTTCTCTCCTACCAGCCGTGAGGACATACGCCCGGTGCCTGTCCCCGCTCCGTTGCTCAAACCATGTCTACCCGTTCAGGAAAGCCTCTCAGGAGCGAAGCTGAAAGAGGATCAAATGCCGCAAGTCCTGTCATAGGAACAATGGACCGTTTTATCACCAGGGTAGCGGCGGTGATTGAAAAGGAGATCGCTATGTCTGAGCGGCGTCTATCTGAAGTTTACCTCCCCTCAAGACGCTCATCCTTGGGGGCAGTCGCCCAGTCGCTCACACCAGCCATCGTCCGGGTTCAAACAGGTACCCCTCCTAGTGTGGTCAACGTTCCCTCAGACCCCCCCCAGTTGATTGGTATAGAGCAAAATATAGATAGGCTGGAAAATCTGGCCGCTCTTCTACCTATAGTTACATTGGAAAACGGTGGCCCTAGTAACTTGTCCACATCATTACCACCTATTCCCACAAGTGATGTCACCAGAGATCCTGAGTCCCCGAAATTGCTTCCATCCCCCACAGTTATATCAGATGGGAAGTTAGTTGGGGCTCCACCTAACACCGAAAATCCTGACATTAGGCAGGAGTTTCTGCCCATAGGTAAAAAGCCGCGCAAACGTAAAAAGGGTAGGCTAGTGAGACAGGCCGCCCTTTACCAAAGAGTAAGGAAGTCTCCTGTATCTAGTACGAGATCTACAAGGGGTGTCCCTATGTTGAACGAAACCGACAAAGAAGGGGATGTTCTGATCGCTCCCAAGGGGCCACACACAGCCAAGGTCTCAAAGCCACCTGACTTAGTAGCAGTTGAAAATATTCTGGAGAAGGTATATACCCTCTTGAAACCGTTACTAGCACAAGTCAAGGGTTTAGGGGAGAGGATTGACAAACTAGAGCAGTCAACCCACGACGGCTTTCACTCTCTCAAAACAACAATTAAGCAAACAACTAGAGTGACTGAAAATAAGGATTTGGGTGCAAAGGGGAATGAACAAACAGCTCAGAGAGGCCCTAAGTCCCTAACATCTCAAAACAAAGCCGTTCCTAATAGTCCAGTAATCCCAACTCCTAAATCTCCTTCCCATCCCAAAGCAGGCTCAAGTCAAAAGGGACCATCAACACATATAGAGCCTGATAAAAATAAGCCCAAGCCTCCTCCACAAAAGCAGCAACAGATAACTGGTGGTAAAAAGGAAGTCCAACAAAAACCAGAGGGGAGTAGCAAACCGAGTGGCTTAACAACAGGGAAAGCCCCTAGGCCTGTAACCCAACATTCTGCCCCATCTACCTCCCCACCGGCACCCAGTAATATAGCACGACGGATCCCCCCGATTAACCTCCCACCAGACTGTCAACCTTTTGTTGCTGTCATGGTTAATGTGCCCCCCCTAAAGGAAGGCCAGTTGGAAAACCATCAATCACTCAAGAACAAGTGTATCCACTGGCTGAAGGCAAATAAGCCAATCCCCCTGGGTGTGGACGGCATTATTTTAAGTGTCCGCAGAGTGGGATGGGTAGGGCAAGGGAAAAAAATGCAGGAGGGGGATTGTGTAATTATAAATTTCCAAGACCCCAGAGTAGTACCATCCATTTGTACTCCTATTAAAAATATGGGGGCCCCGGGGGTTAAACTGGTAGATATTTCGTATTTTTACCCTAGCCACCTTGTTAGCCCAAATGGAGGAAGTGTAAGTTCCCCCATTTTTGGTCCAAACTGGGCTGGGGTTGTAGGGGGCAATAGGGAGAACCAAATGTGGGCAATAGGCCCCTGCTGACTGGAAACAGTGAGCAGAGAAGACCCAGTAGGAGCACCATCCAACCAAACAAATCTTGCAAGTGGGTTGGGAGACTCGATGGCCATTCCACAGGATCCCTGTTCTCCTCGGATATTTAGGAGGAGTTCTATGGATAGGGGCATTCAGCCTCCCAGCGACCCTCCAGCTGTGACGGACCTAGCCTTTAAGGTTTTCAGCTGGAATGTCGCAGGGATTGCAGGAAAACTGGCTCTTCTGGATTTTACTGCATGGGTTGATGAGCACTCCTTGTGTCTCTTCCAGGAAACATGGAGCTTGGTCCCGGTCCATAGAGTGGGATTTTCCTCCTATTCCTCCACTGCGCGAGTCTCGGAATCTGGGAGAGGGCGACCTTCAGGCGGCCTTCTCATCTGGGTCGCGGCTTCTCTAAACTGCAGAGTAGTGGAATCTCCCACAGGTTCCCCGGACATACAAAATATCACCCTTATAGATCAAAGGGGAAGAATTGTTTTAAACGTCTATAATGTGTATGCCCGGGGTACAAAGGGTAGGAGAAAGTCTCCAGTAATAGCTCTCCTCGAGACCCTGCTAAACAACACCCCATATAAGACACGCACTTTGGTTGCAGGTGATATGAACTGCACGTTCGAACCCTTGGGCTCAGACGTTTCCCTTGACCAAGATGAGGAGGATGCTAGGCGGGGGATCCCGGCACTGGACATCCCACCGATTAAAAGGTGGACAGAGGTGGCGCTCCAGATATACTCCCTGAGTCTTGAATTTAACCTAAGGGCAGTGAACGGGAGAAATTCCTCGGATAGGGGGGGGTGCCCATACCTACAATAGACCAGGGCACACCTCTAGGCTGGATTATATTCTAATAGATGTGTGCTTATGGCCTTATGTAAGGGACATGCAGGTGGTCCCTTCGACAGAAAGTGATCACAACTCACTCTCTCTAAAAATGGAACAGTGGTGGCAACCCTTAAGGAGGGCCAGCATTAACCTGGCACCCGTACCACCAGATGAATCGGAAGTCTCCCCATGTGGTAGAAGAATAAAATGGGCGAAACTGGTTTTATCCGAGGAAAAGGTTGGGGAAATCCAATCCCATTTAAACCATGCGATAACATCCCTCGGAACGCCCCTAGAAGGGGTGGGTAAAGCGAGTGGGTTTTTTGTCTCCCTGATTGAAGCCTTAACCAACGTGTTTACCCTGTATCCCAAAAAGTCGGGCAATAAAGGAACTAAAAAACCAACTGACGGTTGGTACACCCAAGCATGTAGGGGCCACAAGGCAAAGTAAGTTGAGGCGATTAAATCCAAATCCCAAAGCATGGTCCAGGAAGCAAGGAAGGCCTATAAAAAGTCCCTCAATTTGGCTAAAAGGGAGTGGGAAGACAAATATTGGGAAGACCTACTACAGGCTAGTAAAATTAGGGATTCAGGGGCATTTTGGAATCTCATAAGTAAACGGAGTAAATCCGATGAAGCCATGAGACCCTGCAACATCCCGCCTCAAAGCTGGGTAAAACACTTTGGGTCCCTATACCTCCCTCCAGATGGGGAACTGTCCGTGGGAAGGGACCTCACATTAGTAATCGGACCTCATGCCTATGACCTCTTCACTCCATTAGAGATCGAGGGGGTTATAGGCTGGGTAGCACCGCGCAAGGCACCGGGCCCGGATGGCCTTCCGGGTGACCTCATGAGGGCTTACCCAGCGGAATGGGGAAGGATCATAGCAGCTCTCCTAAATGATATTATGAGGGGAGGAGTAGTGCCAGAATCCTGGAAAGGGGCGGTGGTGGTCCCGATTTACAAAAAAGGGTGTAGGGAGAACCCGGGCAACTATCGCCCCATAAGTCTGATAGACTCCACCCAAAAGATAGCTGGTAAAGCTATCCTTGGTAGGATTCTCCATTGGGTGGAGGAAAATAAAATCCTATCAGACTTTCAGGCAGGTTTCCGGGCTGGTATGGGGACAATAGAGCAGGTGTTTAGGCTGTCCCTTTTGGGGTGGAAGGTGGTGGAACTAGGCAAGGGTAGTCTTTACTTAGCCTTTATAGACTTGAAGACTGCCTTTGACCTAGTCCCCCGGGAAGAGCTTTGGAGGGTGCTTCATGAGTTGGGATTACCACCTTACATCTTGTCCCTTCTCATAAGCCTTCATGCCCACACCTTTGCACAGGTCCGCTGGGGAAAAAACGGAGAGCTCACTGAAAAGATACCAGTGTCCAGGGGCGTAAGGCAGGGCTGCGTCTTGGCGCCCACCCTATTTTCACTATATCTGAATGGGGTGGTAAAACATCTACAACAAGAACCAGCCGACGCCCCCTGTCTTGGAGGTGTCCGCATCCCAACCCTGCTTTTTGCGGATGACACGCTCCTGATCTCGAAGACCCCACAAGGCCTGCAGAAATTACTAACACGATTCCAGGAGTTCTGTGTTGCAAAAGGGTTAATAATAAACGTGGACAAAACGAAATACTTAGTTGTAAATCCACCTAAAAAATTGGGCCGCCCACCTACACTTAATTCTATCCCCCTAGAGAAAGTAGCCGAATTCGACTACCTTGGTATCCGGATTACGGATAGGATGACTTGGGCAAACCATATTGACAAAATGGTTCTTAATCATAGGAGAGTAGGAGGGGCTCTCATGAGGGAATATAGGGCCTCAACTAGGAGTTCACTTACCCCAGTACTCGACATCTACAAGGCCAAAGTAGCGACATCAGCCTTATATGGGGCAGAACTGTGGGGCCACTGCCGAGTGGATGCCCTAGTGACAGCGGAGAGTAAGCTTTTAAAATCCTTCATCTCTGTTCCACTGAGCACACCATCAGTTCCAGTGTGGTTTGACACGGGATGTAAAAACATCAAAGACCAGGCCCAGCTTCGACCGCTCCTGTTGTGGGCACGGATTTGGAGGAGCGAAGAATTAAAATCCTATGCTGATGCCCTGGGAGATATAATGAGCCAGGGAGGTTGGGCTAAGATAAGATGGTTAAGTGACACCAAAAAACTTTTGGAGAATATTGGCCTAGGAGATTGCTGGTCATCTCGTTCAGCCCCCCCAAAAGAAGTTGTCAAGGCGCTTTATTGGAAATGGACTGCGGAGCGTCTAATTACAAACTCTAACCACTGCAGGTCCACTGCGGCCTTTTTACAAATTAAAGACACTGTGGCCTTTGAACCCTACCTGGACTTAATCACTCTCCCCCTTGACCGAGCTCTCTATTTTAAATTTAGAGTTGGTTCCCTCCCGCTAGGTGCTCTGGTATCGAAATGGTCAGTAGCGGCCCGTACTTCTCCCAACTGTGCATGTTGCCCGAGTAAGGTTGAGTCCATTGCGCATATATTATTTGAATGCCCGGATTACGCAAGGCCTAGGAGTCTCTGGCTGAAACCACTCTGCCAAAATATGGGCACACGTAGTCATTTAGTAGCCTTGCGTATCCTAAGCACGGACACTTCCCCCCCTATTGTGCGTGGAACAGCTAAATTTTTAAAGCAGTTTTGGCTTATTCGATGTAAGAGATTGTCAGTAGCTGTTTAATTCTCTTTTTAGTTAATTTATCAACGGTCTTTTATGTCCTTTTATCTCTTTTAATACTTTACACTGACTCTTGTGGCAATGTTTTATTTTTTTGTACATTATACTGATTGTATTATAAATGTGCTTATAAGATATCTTGCATATCGAATAAAAGCTTATGACTGACTGACTGATGACCTTAACCCTAGGTATCAGTTCGCAGAACGGGGAGGAAGGGTGGGGCGGTAAGGAATCTAATACTAACTACTGTTTCTTACAGATATATCGTTACCGAAGGTAAGTAACTTGTTCATCTGAAAGAAACAGGTTAGTATTAGATTCCTTACCTTAGAATAGATACCCCAGCAATACCAACCCCGGTGGTGGGTCTGCGAACCAATACAAACTTACACCAGAAAGTCCTGGAGGACAGAACGGCCAAAGAAGCCATCCCTCCGGACTTGACTGTCCAGGCAGTAGTGCCTCGCAAAAGTGTGCAGCGAGGCCCACGTAGCCGCCTGGCAAATGTCCTGCAAGGGGACTCCCCTGCCCAGGGCAGTAGTAGCTGCTGTGGCCCGAGTGGAATCGGCCCTCAGCCCAACAGGAGGCTCCTTCCGAGCCAAAGAGTAGCACGCCTTGATGCACAGAACGACCCACCGAGAGATGGTCCGTTTGTGCACCACCCGTCCCTTCTTCGCACCCACGTAGCCAACAAACAGTTGGTCATCCACCCGGAACTTGCGTGTGCGATCCATATAAAATGAAAGCGCACGTTTTGGGTCCAGACGATGGAGCCGCTCTTCATCCTTTGAAGGATGCGGAGGCGGGAAGAAGGAGGGTAAGGTGATGGACTGCCCGATGTGAAAAGCAGAGACTACTTTGGGCAGGAAAGAAGGTCTAGTTCTCAGAACCACCTTGTCTGGATGAATGGACATGAAAGGAGGTTTGACAGAAAGAGCCTGGAGCTCACTCACTCTCCTGGCAGAGGTGATGGCAACCAGGAAGGCCGTCTTTAAAGTCAGGAGACGGAGAGGACAGGAATGAAGTGGCTCAAAGGGAGCACACATCAAGAAGGTTTGAACCAGGTTCAAGTCCCACTGAGGCATCACAAACGGAACAGGTGGATACATGTGTGTGATGCCCTTCAAGAATCTTGTTACAATAGGGGACTTGAACAAAGAAGGTTGATCAGGCAGCCTCAGAAAGGCCAAAAGGGCAGAAAGGTAGCCCTTGATAGTGCCCAGAGCAGAGCCCTGCTGGGCAAGAGAGAGAAGAAAGAGAAGAACCTCGGAAAGAGGGGCAGAAAGAGGGTCCACAGCCTTTGCTGTGCACCATGCCACAAATCTGTTCCACCGGCAGGCGTATACCGACTTAGTGGAGGGACGCCTGGCTGCCAGAATCACATCACAGACTTCAGGAGGCAAGTCAAATGGCCTCAACTGCCGCCGCCCAATCTCCACGCATGGAGGTGGAGACTGGACAGGTTCGGGTGGAGGACCGTCCCCTGCTGCTGCGACAGAAGGTCCTCCTGAAGGGGCAGGCGGATCGGGGGACCGACTGACATGCTGAGTAGCTCGGGATACCAGTACCTTCGAGCCCAGTCCGGAGCCACAAGGATGACCTGGGCCCGGTCGCGCCTGATCTTCTTCAGCACTCTGGGCAGAAGTGGTATAGGAGGAAAGGCGTATAACAGACCGCAACTCCACTCGCGCCGAAAGGCGTCGCCGTGCGAGTGCCGTCTTGGAAACTCCAACGCGCAGAACTGATGACATTGCGCGTTCTCTTCTGTGGCGAATAGATCTAACCAAGGCTCTCCCCATTGCAGAAAGAGACCTTGCACCACGTCCAAGTTCAGACGCCATTCGTGATCCATCGAGCACCGACGGCTGAGTTCGTCCGCCCTGGCGTTCAGAGAACCTGCCAGGTGTTGAACCATCAGAGTCACGCCCTGATGTTCCAGCCACTGCCAGAGGCGCAGAGCCTCTTGGCAAAGGGTCCACGACCCCACCCCGCCCTGTTTGTTGCAGTACCACATGGCGGTGGTGTTGTCCGTGAACACCTGCACTACACTCCCGCTGACAAAGGGGAGGAATGCTTTCAGCGCTAGACGAATCGCCCGCAACTCCAACAGGTTGATATGGAGCCGGGACTCCGCCGGAGACCAGATGCCTCTGATCTCTGCCTCTCCCAAGTGGCCTCCCCAGCTCTGGAGGGACGCGTCCGTCACAACAACATGCTCCGGTTGGGGAAGGGAGAGGGATCTGCCTCTGACCCAATCGCGGTCCGTAAGCCACCACTGCAGTTGTCTCGCAGTGCCCTCCGAGATCAAGACATGGTCGGACAAGTTGCCCTGATGCTGGGCCCACTGAAACTTCAGGTCCCACTGCAGAGCCCGCATCCGCCACCGGGCGTGATGCACCAGAAGGATGCAGGAAGCCATCAGCCCCAGCAGCCGCAGCGTCAACCTGACCGAAACCCGGAATAACGGCTGAAAGATGGGAATCAAAGCCTGTATATCCTGGACTCGCCGTTCCGGAGGATAAACCCGAAACTGCGCCGAGTCGAGAACCGCTCCGATGAAAAGGAGCTTTTGAGAGGGACACAGGTGTGATTTCGGCACATTGATGGAGAACCCCAGCTGGTGCAGGAGGTCTGCCGTCATCTGAAGGTGGTGGACGACTGTCTGGGGCGAGCCCGCCTTCAACAACCAATCGTCTAGGTAGGGGAAGACTGAAACCCCTAACCTGCGCAGATGGGCTGCGACCACCGCCATCACCTTTGTGAACACCCGTGGGGCGCTGGTAAGGCCGAAGGGGAGCACGATAAACTGAAAGTGCTTGTGGCCTACCGTGAACCGCAGGTAACGCCGGTGGGCCGGCAGGACGGGGATGTGAAAATACGCATCCTGCAAGTCCAACGCTACCATCCAGTCTTGTGGGTCTAGAGCAGCCAAGACCTGAGCCAAAGTCAACATCTTGAACTTCTCCTTCCGGAGGAAGCCGTTGACGTTACGTAGATCCAAGATAGGATGTAGGCCCCCTTTGTCCTTCTTGGGCACCAGAAAGTAGTGGGAGTAGCAACCACGTCCTACTTCTGGCCCAGGAACGCGCTCGATGGCCCCCTTGGCCAAGAGGGTCGTAACTTCCTCCTGCAGAAGCTTCAAGTGGTCCCCCGACACACGGTGGTTCTGCGGTGGCATGGCTGGAGGATTAGTCTCGAAGGGGAGGGAGTAGCCCCTTCGGACGATCTGCAGCACCCACCTGTCCGAAGTGATGGTGCACCAGTGGGAGTGGTGATGGCGAACCCTGCCACCCACCGGCGTCACATGGGCCTGAAAGCACGGACTAGGAGGGCTTTGAGGCGGATGCTGCGGGGGGAGGTGTGGTCTGACCTCGCCGTTGTCCCCGACCGCCTCCACGGCGGTTTCCACGGCCGCCACTGCATTGATAACTTTGTTGCGGCACGTGGCTGGCAGCACGTGTGGGACCGCCCCTTCCTTGGCCACGAAAGGAGCGAAACGCTGGCGCTGGGTCGAAAGACCCAAGGACTTGGCCGTGACCCTGGAGTCCTTGAAGCGCTCCAGCGCGTGGTCCGCTTTGTCGCCAAACAGGCGACTGCCATCAAACGGCATGTCCATCAATGTATTCTGGAAATCAGCCGAAAAGTTGGCGGATCTCAGCCAGGCGTGGCGACGAATCGCCACTGTCGTAGACATCGCTCTGCCCAGCGAGTCGGTCGTATCAAGACCACACCTGATGGAGTACCTTGCTGCGTCTCGGCCTTCAATCATAGCTTTGCCGAGTTTTTCCCGTACCTCCGGAGGGCATTCTGGCAGCAAGTCTGCGACCGTATCCCACAGAGAGTGGGTGTAGCGGCCCAAGAGGCACGCGGTGTTGCAAGACCGCAGTCCCAGACTCAGGGACGAGAAGACCTTCTTTCCATACTGGTCGTACCTCTTGGATTCCCGGTCGGGCGGGGACGACGGGAATGCGGTCTGGGAAGTCGAGGCCTGGATCACCAGACTCTCAGGGGTGGGATGGGTGGACAGGAACTTGGGGTCATCCGTACACGGACGATGGCGTCTGGCCACGTTCCTATCAACAGGCGAACCTGAAGCGGGCCTGGACCACGTGCCCAGAAGAACGTCAGTCAAGGCCTCGTTGAACGGCAGCAGTGGCTCCTGTGGGCATGACTGAGGATATTAGTCCTCACGGCCGCGACGGGGAGCTCAAGGTGTAAGGCCTTGGCAGCCTTCATCAACACCACTGAATAAGCTGCCCCCTCCTCCGAAGCCACGGTAGGAGGCAAGACAAAGCCAGGGTTAGGGGATTCATCTAGCCCACTGGCGTCACCCAAGTCACCCGTCCAGTCCACATTGTACTGACATTCGTGTGTCAGAGGGTCCTCAGACCCCTCCCAATCCTCTCCGTAATCTACATCCTCACCATACTCGGAATCAACAATGTCGACTGGCTCCCCGGGGTCCACAGGCCCCATCGGCGTCGGACTCGGCGTCGGGCGAAGCCGGTCCGACTCCACGTCTGGAGTCGGAGAGGGTATGGGGGCGGCGCCGCCCGGGGACGGCGTCGGGGGCAACCCCGATGGGATCGGCGCCGGAGAGGTCGGCTGGCCAGCCGGCGTCGATCCAGAAGGCCCCTGTGGCGCCGGGGCCGGAGCCGTCGGCGGCGCCGGAGCACCCGGCGGCATCGAGGCAGGAGCACCCGACCCGCTAGGGCCTCCGGAGGGGGCCACAGGGCCCGAAGGTGCCGTAGGCCCCGTCGGAGAAGGCAGATTCCTCATGGCCATGAGGAACTCCTCTATCTCCTCAGGCGTCGTGCCTTGCCCAAGGACCGTAGGGTATGGAGCAGGCTGCGCCGGCGGCTCACGCGGAGCCGCAGGGGTGGGGCCACCCGAACCCCCGGCCGCATCGCGCGAGCGTCGGGGGGAGTCGGGGGTACGATGACAACGCCCCGACTTCTTGTGTTTCCTACCTGAGGAACCGGAGGAATGGTGACGACTTCCGGAGCGTTCGTGGCGGCTCCGCGACCGCTCCCTCGACCTCCGGCCGGACCGGGACCTCTCTCGACGCGGGGCCGACACCCGCAGCTCGAGCAGCTTGCGGGACCGCTCCCGCCTGGCTTTACTTGTCAGAGCTCGGCAATCGACACAGGCGTCCACGTCGTGGTCGGGGCCCAGGCATCGGAGGCAGAGTCGGTGATGGTCCGTGACCGACATCGTGCGATCGCAGTCATCACAATTCTTAAAACCAGGCATCCTACTGGCACCGTAAAGATAGATCAAAAGATCAAAAAACTTTGGTCAAAAAGAGACCGGAGTACTGCACTTCCCGGATCTGCGCTAACTGCCGCGGAAAAAAGAAGAACTGACGTCAGCGCACGGAGGCGGCGTCTATATACTCCAGCGACGTCATCACGGCGCACGACGCCGACGACGGACGCGGAGCCGCAGGGGACGCCTGCAGACGACGCCTACCGACGCGCAGGGGTACTGCTACGCAAACGTTTCCGGATCCAGACTGATGCCTGGGGATATTCTAAGGTAAGGAATCTAATACTAACCTGTTTCTTTCAGATGGGCTAGGCATAGTGTAGTCCCCCCTTTGACAGAGGGCAAACACCAGTCTGTTTTAGCAGAACATATTGTACTTGTAACTTTTAATGCAGAAGAACTTTGAAAAATGAAAGGCACTGTTGCATTATAAGAGCCTCCTCTCCATTGCAGGCTCTCAAGCATTCAAGTTAAATTGCTACCATACTGGGGTTTTTCATCCCACAAATACATTATTTAATTTCTGCTAGAGAACCAGAACACCTTATTTTCTGCAGCGCCTGAATCCCATCAGCTAATTAGTTCAGGGGCGAAAATTGTTCTGTGAAGGTCTGCAAAGCACCATGACTGTCCAAAGATGTTTGGCAGTTCAACTCCCAGATCATTCACCCAGTGGCGGCCGCCGCCTATCTAGGGTGGGGGAGCGGGGGTTGTGGTTGGGTAATAATACAAAATAACACTTGCTTGCTGCCCTGCTCCCGGCCGCCCGTTTCTTTTTTGACCCAGCCCGGATATGGGTGGGCCTCAGAGCACAGGCTCCACACCCAATCCAGACGCTGCTCTTACAGAAGGAAAGCCGTGCCAGGATTGGTCTGAGCGGCCTTGTTTGCCACTCAGACAGTGCCTTGGAGCCTGTGGCTTTTCTCCAACCTTGCTGAGCAACACAGCTGGGTTGGAGAAACATAAGTGTGCATGTCTAATTGCACACGGCATGGCCGGCCCGTCCCATACCCATTGCGCGGCTCAGAGAGCAATAAATAAAATGATAATAACATTGTGTTATTAGCATTTTATTTATGATCTGCTAGCTCTGGGCAGTGGGGCGACGCTTCTCTGCCATTATGGAGCGGCCACCCCTGGATTCACCCGGGTCCACGACTTATTCATACCAAAGCTGCAGTTGGCCCATTAAAATAGTTTCCAATTTGGTACTAGATATTTAAGAAACACATGCCAATGTCACCAGTCCTTCAGACCACAGGATTTAAATTCAATTTATAATACCTATTACCTTAGATTTTCTACATCAATTTTAGGCTTATTCCTCATTAGATAAAAGTGCCCGCCTTGTCATATGGAATATTATCACCCACCTCCTTCCTACATGAATCTTGAGGCTAGATTTAATAAAAAGTTGCCCACCTCAGTACAGCAAAAAAAGTTGCAGCGCTGTGTTGCGTCACCTAGAAAGAGACGAACTGCATCATATCTTCAAAGAAATAGTGCAATTCTACTTTCTCTATGTGCGGGTGCACTTTGTATTGCCTAGTGCTAACACGGGCATTTTGGCCCCATTCTGCAACAGTGTCTGGCTTGTGATCAGGATAGTTTGTTTGCACCGAAACTATCTTTTGAGGGCATTTCCTCTTTGATGGGTGCTGCACATTGCAGCGCAGATGCAAAGAGGAAATAACCAGGGAATTAAAGATATTAATGCTTGCTATGCTAGCACCAGGAAAGCACAGGATTGTAGGGCAAATCCATAAGCCTTTGTACATATGGGCTTGTGTCAAAATGTACCACTCATGGACCACCTCACTGAAGCAAAGTAATGCCAGGCAGCGCAATGCCCTGCGCTGCTTTCTTTTATTGTTATAAAGCAGCACAAACAGATACTTGCCTTTCTTTGTAAATACTAAAAGGATTTTGCGTTGAATCTTTTTAAAAAAAGTAACACAAAACCTGTGCAAATATGGGCCTTAGTTTTTCTGAAGATAGTTGCCGATACCTCCTTGACGTCTAGGGTTTTAAACAAATAAACATTCGCAGATTGTTTTAACATCAGATATCAAATTTCAAAACGTTTTCAACGTTAATGTGACAAACTACAAGGATCTGCAGATGTCTCACAAAAACAGTACTGATGGTAGCACACCACAATGGACCCCTAACACCAAGCACCTTCAGACAGGGCAATGGTATGAAGAGGACAGGGAGGAACAAAGAATGGTCGGGAACCATAGGTTAAACGTGTACTAAAGCTAATCTTAGACACTAATAAAAGGATGAGAATCGACAAAGTACAGAGGTCAGAAGCATAATGGAATACACCCCTAATACGATTACTGAGAGCCCACCAGAATCCACAGAAATCGCTACAAGTAACCCCATCTCTGGGGCCAGTCACAAAAAAATCCCCAGACATAGGGATAAATGTTAACCGCTGGCCCAGCCGTCCTCTCTTATACCTTGAAAGGAACCGCTGTTACTCCAGTACCCTCAAGGTACAGTTAGATGAACGGCCTCCGTAGGTTCTGACAGGCGTTCACCAAACTTTTATATATT
Source organism: Lissotriton vulgaris (assembly GCF_964263255.1). Classification (NCBI taxonomy): domain Eukaryota; kingdom Metazoa; phylum Chordata; class Amphibia; order Caudata; family Salamandridae; genus Lissotriton; species Lissotriton vulgaris. The sequence continues at coordinate 1,178,594,623 of NC_141696.1, forward strand.
TTTGTTTTTCAGAAACACAATCCCAAAGTGGGTGTTTGTATTTGAAAATAAATACTAATGACCCCCACTCCCTGGAGGTTTCCTCCTGGGTGTGGGGTCATGATTTGTTTTCTCCTGTTCTTCCTGATGGTAAAGGATAGAAATAAAGGACATTACACCGTCCCTAAATAGGATGGGCAGTGTAATGCCCTTCCTCTGAGAACCCCTACTTCATCTCACAGTTGGATGACGCTTTCCATCTACAGAGAAAAGGACAGCTCCATCAGTGGAAAGCTCAGGGCTCCATGTCCTTACATGAGGTGGACAAGCCAAGCGTTTGGCGGACAGGGTACTCCATTGCATTTGTGATGGAGTACCTTATCTGTCCAGCTCTGAATCACAAATAGTCACAGGTAAACCCTAGGATCCAAAGACACAGTCACCAATGACCCTTGTTGAACCCACATCCAAAGCATTAACCCAAATGTGTGCCAAGCAAAATATTCTTAGTCCAAGAAAAGAGAACACACCCTGCACCTCCACGAAAAAGGCTATCCAAAGTTGATGCCTGTCTAAACCAAACAGTTGTAGATTCCGGGGATGCTTGTTCTTCTTATTCCTTTAGCAGGCCGCACAGCCTCGCTGCTGATGTATGACGCCTGCCTCAGAATAGGTGTTCCCTAGGGCTGCAATGTTTTTGTCTTCCCCTCTGTCCTTCATGGGCAAATACACTGGGTGTTATGTTGTTTCTGCCTGACCCGAAGAAATAGCCCCTGAATTAGACCCGCTGCCTGACTCCTCAATCGTGATGAGCACAGCCCTGAGCTGGATGGACATTTGTGAATCTTAGGTCATTCTAGCCAAATAACCACTTTCACCCATTTAGCTGTTCATAAAATTCACAATCTTATTTTAAAGGAGATTTATTAATTTTGCACTAATATACTTGCAGTGTTTGCATTTCCTCTAAAGTAATATTGAACTTGAGAGAGGTATATACTTTATGCAGTTCTAGGATATTTCACCTTGGAAGTTTAATCGATGCCCATTCACAAGTAAAATACTTATCTATTTTTGTAATCATTTGTTTATGGGCTCCCTTTCTCCTACCACTCCTCTATACCACCATGTTTCATGGGTCACCTTCAGCGTGATCTCTGTTGGTGTTCTATAAGGATGAGCTATTCACAGAAGAAGCGGTGATCAGCTTCCGCAGCCTGACCCCATGTTGTAGCACATGTCCTCGTTTGTTTTCTATTTTTTTTCTATGAGAGTAGCCCTGATGCCTCTGTACTTGTTTACGGGTGGTACTTCTCACTCATACGCCTGCACCTCTCTTCCTTTTTTGTTTTCTCTACAAGCAATTGTTACAATGTGATGTGTAAATCCATGGCGCAGGGCAGGCAGATAAATGCCTGGCACCATGACATTGGCACCTGTAAGTCCACCTACCACTGCAGATTGTTCACATATTCAGCCTATTTTAAGCTACATCTCAGAATATGGTCATCATTAATATTGTAAGAAAAACGTTGACACAAAAAAGTATTAAAATCATGTAATTCAGGAAGTTCATCCATTGACCCGAATATATGGTTGATAATTGTCAATTGTTAACTTTTCCAAAAGGAAAAATATAGCTACACGTACCTTTTTAGATTACATCATAAATAAATTCTCAATATCGTATATGAATACGAAACTATGACTACAATTGATTCAAATAGAAATATTTTCAAAACTCCACAATGTGGAATATGCTCAATTGTTATCAGTCATAAACAAAGGAATATGAATGATGTTTAATATACTGATTGTAACAAAACCCAAAGAGCGCCAAAACAAAATCAGGTGCGATTCAAAGTCTTTTTGAAAATTATTTTAAAACTCCCCTATTTAAGGAAATTCATAATATTTAGATAAATCATAGCAGTCCATATTAAAAATTTGGATTCAACCAGCTACCTCAGTATTGATAATAACTCAGAAAATTAATTCATTGGAGTGTTGGACAGGCCACATGAAGGGCCGCTCTCCCCCGGCCCAACCAGGCCTGAGCCCAGTCCCGCAAGTACCACACACCACCATTGCACGTCCTCCGTCCCCTCAGGGACCCCTGCCCTCGAGCCTGCCGACCTCGTGGGTCCGATCCACTGCCGGCCCACGCGCCCAGCCTGGGGCGCCATCTTGGACACTCCACCACGAGGCCGCCTGGCCCCCGATCGACCTCAACCCTGGGCCTGGCCCGGCCTCAGACATTCCGGCACCACCCTCCACCCAGGAGGTGAGCGGGCTACTTGGCAAGTCAATGGGAGAAAGAGGTGCCGATGGCTCTCCCCCACCAAGTGCCGCTCGCCCATCGCCTCCCCGGGCGCTGGCTCCACCCCCCTGCTGGGTGTCTGGACTCCCCCATCCCGGACCTCCCGACCTCCAAGTGCGAGGGTCCGGACATCAAAGCACGCCAGCCCTATAACTGGGGCAGCTCCAGAGCAGGAGGGCAGTTGTATCTTGGAGTCGAGAGACGTAAAGAGGAACTCATCCTGGACGGACTACTGGCGCTGCCATAGCTCTGTCCTGTGCACCATCGTCCTGCCTGTTGGCGCTGCCACAGCCGTCGTAACCTTCATCCTTCATCGTCGTCGGGATCTGCTGGCGTGGCCGCGGACCGTTGTAACCGTCATCTTCTACCGGGACCTGCAGGCTCCGCCGCGGACCGTCGTCCTTCCTTCATCCATCTCGGGACCTGCTTGGCTCCTCCACGGCCCGATCATCTAGAACGCCGAGCTCGAGGATTGAGAGCTATTTTGTACTCATTGGTAACTAAGACTGTCCCGCTACCCCTTTCCTAAACCAGAGACTAGAACCGAGGGGACCCCTGAGTCCAGACCTCCTTGTATCCATCATCGTAACCTAAGAATTGCATATAAAGTCTCGTTAACCTTCAACCTTGTGTGGTGTCCGTCTGTGGGGGGGAAGTTACTTATCTGTACAGTCGTTGGAGACGGCTCTCCCTGGAGACCTCTCCCCGTAACCTCGGCCGACCCTCCCGGTCCGTCTAACATTGGTGGCCAGCGGCGCGATCCGAATCACCGCATAAACGTACAGAGAGTAGCTCACCCCACGACGAAGTCACAATGACCACGAAAGAGAGCGGATCAACCGAGAAATTCCAAATGGAGAAATTGGAGGAGTACAACCATTGTGAACTTAAACAATTCTGCATCGAACTGGGTATCGCTACCACCGGACTGAGTACCAAGGACGATTTTAAGCATGCCCTAGAATCTTGGGCAGAAACCGGGGCTGCCGGAACCCCTGATCAAAGCACCGTAGAAAAAACGACCACGGCCCCGGAAGGGCAAAGAACGGGTCTCTCGCAAGACGAGATCCAGGAAAGAGAAAGGACCCGACTACACGAACTAGAAATGGCCCGACTTAAAATGGACGTTGAACTTAAGTTGGCCGAACAAAAAATCAACTTAGAGCACCTGCGTCTCCGAGAAGAAAGAGAGGAGAAACAGAGACAAAGGGAGCTCGAGGAAAAGAAACTAGCGTACGAACACGAACGAAACCTAGCCGAGATCAACCTACGCAAGCAGGATAAAGAAGCAGGGGTGCCCGAGCGACCCCCCACCTCAGGGGCCACAGACAAAAAGGTACACATCCCCAAGGATGTTGTCCGAGAATACTTCAGAGAGGACGACATCCAGCAATGGTTTAAAGCCTATGAAATCGCTATGACTGCACACCGGATCGATAGAAGCGACTGGGGAGCCGGTCTCTGGGGAAGATTCCTCAATGAGGGCCGCGACACCCTACTACAGCTCCCGGACCACCAGATGACCTCCTACGACCATATGAAAGCGGCCCTCCTCACCCGCTATGGTCTCACACCCGAGATGTACCGTCAGAGGTTCCGAGACTGCACCCGCATCCCGGGTACAACTTGGGTGGACTATGTAACATACTTTAGCCGAGCCTTCGAGGGCTGGATCCGAGGAAGCAACGTCACGACCTACGAGCAACTATTTAACCTGATGGTATGGGAGCATCTGTCGAACAATTGCTTCATTGAACTCCGCCAACACCTCCTCGACAGCAAGTTAACGGATCCCCGGCAGCTCGCAGCCGAAGCTGACCGGTGGGAGATCACCAGAGTGGGCCGGAATGGGTCCTACGAACAGAACCGGAACAACAATGGTCAGCACCGACCCAGAGGAGGAGGAGGGGGCCAAGGGCGAGGAAGAGACAACGCCCCGGTCGCCCCCGCTACCAACACCACCCCCCCGGCCAACCGGGGCAGCACCCCAGCGCGACCGGGGTACAGAGCCAATGTCACGTGTCACCGATGTCAACGAGTCGGCCACTATGCGAACGACCCAAACTGCCCGCAGTACCAGAGCCCAAGACCCCGCCAAGTGGCCGCTGCAGCCCTAGGGGAAGAACAGATCTCCGAGGAACAGGAAGAGTACGAACAAGAGCATCAAGAGTGGGAGCCAGCCGCCATGACTCTAGCCTGCTTAGGGGGGAAAGACATGGTCCCGCGGGTCCCCCTACCCGCTAACACCCAGAAGTACAGCCAATGGGTGAGCATCAATGGACACCAGGCCGAAGCCCTTCGTGACACCGGGGCCAGTGTAACAGCCGTCCGCTGTCACCTGGTGGCCCCAGAACAGTATCTACCGAACATTCTCTGCCCTGTACGATCAGCCGATAACTCGGAGAGCCTGTGTCGGATGGCCTGCGTCCCCTTCGAATGGGGGGGGGTCTCCGGCATGTTGAAAGTGACGGTCCGAGACGATGCCCCCGTAGACTGCCTCCTGGGAAATGACCTGGAAAGCTCTCCGTGGGCCGCCGTGGAGCGAAAGGAACACCTGGGGATGTTGGGCGTCCCAGACTGGGCGTGCGTCACCACCCGTTCCATGGCCGCCCGTGCCAACCACCAGCCAGAAGAACCCGAATGGCCGGCGCCACCGCCTCCGGTCGCCCCGGCCGAAAACACCGACCGTAACATTCCCGCCGAACCAGCTCAACCTACCGACCTCGCTAACCTCGACCAGTGGCCTCAAGAAGGGGGGCCCACGCAAGAACAATTTCGCAAAGAACAGAAGACCTGTCCCTCCCTCGAGGGACTCCGCCAGCAAGCGCTCGCCCAAAGCGCAGGGGATACCCCCGGAACTCATTGGGTCTACTGGGACAATGATCTGCTGTACAGCGAGCAAAGAATCGCCGAGCTGGGGAGCAACCGAGTACTAGTGGTACCCCTCCGTTTCAGAGACTTCCTGTTAAACCTGGCCCACGATGTCCCCCTGGCAGGACATCTGGGACAAGATAAAACCTACAGTCGCCTAGTGACCCACTTCTTCTGGCCCAAAATGAGAAACGATGTGCACCAGCATTGCCGATCTTGCCCCACGTGCCAAGCCAGTGGGAAGAGCGGCCGCAAACTAAAGGCTCCCCTGCAACCTTTTCCCGTGGTCACTACCCCGTTTGAGAGAGTCGGAATAGACATTGTGGGGCCCTTGGACCCACGCACAAAACAAGGCCATCGATTCATCCTGGTGCTAGTGGACCACGCCACCCGCTACCCTGAGGCTGTTCCTCTGCGAACGGTGACAGCCCCGGTGGTCGGCCGGGCCCTGATGGGGATCTTCTCCCGTGTGGGCTTCCCCCGAGAAGTCGTCAGCGACAGAGGCACGAACTTTATTTCCAAATACATGAAGTCCCTCTGGCAACAGTGCGGGGTCACCTACAGATTCACAACCCCCTATCACCCTCAAGGGAACGGACTCGTTGAGCGGTTCAACCGCACGCTAAAGGGAATGATCGGGGGGTTGGAAGAGCCCCTCCGTCGCCAGTGGGATGTGCTGCTGCCGTGCCTCCTCTTCGCGTATCGAGAAGTCCCCCAGAAATCCCTGGGCTTCAGCCCATTTGAACTGCTATATGGACACCCAGTGCGAGGGCCGCTCAGTCTCGTCAAAGAAGGCTGGGAGATGCCTCCGCTAAAGAACCCTCCAGATGTCTTCCGGTACCTCCTCACCCTCCGCAACCAGACCCGGCGGTTCAGAGAACTAGCGAAGGCCAACCTAGAGGCCAGTCAAGAGGACATGAAAAAATGGTATGACCAGAATGCCTCATCCATTGAATTCGAACCTGGCCAACAGGTATGGGTGATGTCCCCCACTGAGCCATGCGCCCTGCAAGACAAATGGACGGGGCCCTTCAAAGTAATAGAGCGCAAGGGTCCTGCCACTTATCTCATCGACATGGAATCCTCCCGGAACCCTCTCCGGGTCCTCCACGCTAACAGACTAAAGCCCCACTTTGTGCGAACAGAGCTCAGCCTCCTGATGGCCACAGACACTGGGGTTGAAGAAGACTCCGAGCCTCTCCCTGACCTCCTACGGACTCAAGAGCAAGATGGCTCCGTGGATGGGGTCCGGCTCTCAGAGGCCCTCACCAGAGAACAACGCCAGGAGTGTCAAGCCCTCCTATCACAGTTCGCCAGCCTGTTCTCCCTCACCCCGGGTGTCACTTCCTGGTGTGTGCACGATGTGGATACCGGGGACAGCCCCCCTATCCGCCACCGGGCCTACCGCGTGCCAGACCGGGTACGGGCCTGCATCCAGGAAGAAATAGCCAAGATGCTCACGATCGGGGTCATCGAGCCCTCAGACAGTCCCTGGGCCAGCCCTGTCGTACTGGTCCCCAAGGCAGCGGCCCCCGGCACCACCCCAGAACTCCGGTTCTGCGTCGACTACCGGGGCTTGAATGCGGTCACCAGAACAGACGCGCATCCCATCCCCCGGGCAGATGAACTAGTCGACCGAATGGGAGCTGCCCGCTACCTCAGCATCTTCGACCTGACAGCAGGCTAGTGGCAGATCGGCCTCACACCCCGGGCGCAAGAACGTTCTGCCTTCTCCACCCCCGATGGCCATTACCATTTCACGGTCATGCCCTTCGGCATGAAGAATGCCCCAGCAACATTCCAACGGCTCGTCAATCAGGTCCTGGCGGGGCTCGAAGGATTCAGCGCCGCCTACCTAGACGACATCGCTGTAGACAGCCACCATTGGACCGAGCACCTCCACCACCTCCGAGCAGTGCTGCAAGCCCTTCAGCGAGCTGGCCTCACGATCAAGGCCAGCAAGTATCAAATTGGGCAAGGGTCTGTAACCTACCTCGGACACCAGGTGGGGAGCGGCCTAGTGGCCCCGCTACAGCTGAAAATTGCCGCCATCCAGGCCTGGCAGCCCCCCATCACCCAAACCGAGGTACGAGCCTTCCTGGGCCTCACGGGCTACTACCGAAGGTTCGTAAAAGACTATGGTACCATAGTGGGGCCCCTCACAGAACTCACGTCAAAGAACCAGCCCAAGAAAGTCACCTGGACCCCAGAGTGTCAAACTGCATTTGAACAATTAAAGGCCGCCATGTGTTCCGCCCCTGTGCTCCAGGCCCCAGACTACAGCCGGGAGTTCGTCGTCCAGACGGACGCCTCCGACCAGGGCATTGGGGCAGTCCTGTCTCAAGTGAACACCGAAGGCCTTGATCAACCGGTGGCCTTCATCAGCCGGAGACTCCTACCACGGGAGCAACGCTGGAGCACCATAGAGAGGGAAGCCTTCGCTGTGGTATGGGCCCTCAAGAAGCTCCGGCCCTACCTTTTCGGCACCCACTTTCGGGTGCAGACCGACCACCGACCCCTGCAATGGCTGATGCATATGCGGGGGGAGAACCCAAAGCTGCTACGCTGGTCCATCTCCTTGCAAGGTATGGACTTCACAGTCGAACACCGGCCTGGGCCAGATCACGCCAACGCGGATGGCCTGTCCCGGTTTTTCCGCCTCGACGAGGAGAGTCCCCAAGAGGATGGGTAACTCTCCCCGCCTTCAGCTGGGGGGGACGCATGTTGGACAGGCCACATGAAGGGCCGCTCTCCCCCGGCCCAACCAGGCCTGAGCCCAGTCCCGCAAGTACCACACACCACCATTGCACGTCCTCCGTCCCCTCAGGGACCCCTGCCCTCGAGCCTGCCGACCTTGTGGGTCCGATCCACTGCCGGCCCACGCGCCCAGCCTGGGGCGCCATCTTGGACACTCCACCACGAGGCCGCCTGGCCCCCGATCGACCTCAACCCTGGGCCTGGCCCGGCCTCAGACATTCCGGCACCACCCTCCACCCAGGAGGTGAGCGGGCTACTTGGCAAGTCAATGGGAGAAAGAGGTGCCGATGGCTCTCCCCCACCAAGTGCCGCTCGCCCATCGCCTCCCCGGGCGCTGGCTCCACCCCCCTGCTGGGTGTCTGGACTCCCCCATCCCGGACCTCCCGACCTCCAAGTGCGAGGGTCCGGACATCAAAGCACGCCAGCCCTATAACTGGGGCAGCTCCAGAGCAGGAGGGCAGTTGTATCTTGGAGTCGAGAGACGTAAAGAGGAACTCATCCTGGACGGACTACTGGCGCTGCCATAGCTCTGTCCTGTGCACCATCGTCCTGCCTGTTGGCGCTGCCACAGCCGTCGTAACCTTCATCCTTCATCGTCGTCGGGATCTGCTGGCGTGGCCGCGGACCGTTGTAACCGTCATCTTCTACCGGGACCTGCAGGCTCCGCCGCGGACCGTCGTCCTTCCTTCATCCATCTCGGGACCTGCTTGGCTCCTCCACGGCCCGATCATCTAGAACGCCGAGCTCGAGGATTGAGAGCTATTTTGTACTCATTGGTAACTAAGACTGTCCCGCTACCCCTTTCCTAAACCAGAGACTAGAACCGAGGGGACCCCTGAGTCCAGACCTCCTTGTATCCATCATCGTAACCTAAGAATTGCATATAAAGTCTCGTTAACCTTCAACCTTGTGTGGTGTCCGTCTGTGGGGGGGAAGTTACTTATCTGTACAGTCGTTGGAGACGGCTCTCCCTGGAGACCTCTCCCCGTAACCTCGGCCGACCCTCCCGGTCCGTCTAACATGGAGAATCTGACAATCTTAATTTAACTTCACCTTACTCGACAATGAACTTTCATGATATGCTTTATCTTTTAATCAGGTATAATACATTTTATTTAAGTGGTATACAGGAAATGCACTGGCTCATGTCATGGCTTGAACACTTTGATCCTCAGGAGTCAAAGCAACTACACCAAGAAATAAATATATATCAATTGGACACAACAGTGATGTTGAACTTTACATAAATGCTGTTTATTAAGAGTGATCCAACAAAATATATCTCACCAAAAATATGGGGCACTACTTAGAATAAATAGTATGCACTAGCTCTGTAATCAACAAGTAGGTTTTCGCTCCCATATGCAATAGCTATGCAGCAGATCACCCCTTTCTGGATGGATGTGCTAAATAGACTCGATTGGTTAATTAAAACGATCTAATGGTCGTGGCATAAAGTGGTCAAAAGATGCCATATCCCAATTCTGAAGTTGTCAAATGTAATGCAAGACTTTTCTAACAGTCATGATGGTGGCAGGGTAATTTTTGCTTAAAACAGTGTTGAAAAATGGAGCAGGTCAGGGCGTCACTGTTTGTTGTGATCTCATTATGGGTGTTATAAGACAATAGACTGCTTGACTGATGGCAACAGAAATAACAGCTCAACGATGTTGTGTCCTTCTAACATTAATGAGATAAGTTGGTTATACTTGCCCTCAAGGAAGCAATATGCATCTATCTAAGCAAGAAGGTGGCATCCTTTTCTGATACAGACCGACGAGAGAGATTAACTGGAGTGGTTACTTCCAGAAGTGACAGAGAACCCAGAAAATGAAAACAGAGGGAGACTTTTAAAAACGATCGGCAGTGTAATATGTCTGTTTAAGTGATTGGTCCAGAATCAATAAACAATTAGTAAATTCCTGACAGGGAATGGCATTGTCCAGTACTCATAAGCCCTTTTAACTGAAAATTAAAATGGCAGATAGCCCAAATAGCAACAACTTAAATGAAATGAAATTAAACTTCCACCTAAAAGACCAAGAGATGGTCACTTGGGTATTTGAACATGTTTTGGTGGATTTAAATGTATAAAGCATCCGTGCTTAGTCATCAATCAGCCTTCTGAAAACCCAGTAGACACCCCACATAAATGAAGGTCAAAGGAAAATAATGAAGGTGCCAACAAATTATTTTAGAATAAACCCAGAGGTTTGGTACATGTGTAAATATGAAGTGGTGTACTATCAGGAAAAGAAACAATGCCTCAGCTATCCACACTGGTTTTTAATGTTTATGTCTATCTTTTGCAGAGATATTGCAATAATCCCAATTGTCCTCTCCTAATTTGGGCAGCAAGTGTATCCCAGCTCTGCATTATGCAGATGGCACCATATTGTGTGATCACACAGTTGTGGGCTTACGACAATCAATTAATTGTAGACTTACTGTGCTAGAATTGCCATAGATTTTAATAGATACAAAGAAATAAAGATCTTCACATATGCGGCTTGTACTGACAAGAAGAAAAACGTGAGAAGATACGGTCCGGGTTTAGTCTTTGACAGATGGAGTCGATTCTACCGGGATGTATGAGGACACTACCTCACTCATGCTGATGATACTCCAGCCAACACATTTAGAGATACTTTCGCCCCAGTGGTGTCAGCTTTGTACCTTGAAAGAATGCCTCATCACATTGGTTCCTTTCAATGTCCTAGAATGCCCCCCTACCCCACACCCAGGCAGTTTTCTTCCATGTTGTGGGGAGTCATTCTAGTTTTTTTCCTGTCCCTTACCACCAGGTTTTTCCTAGCAGTGAGGGAAAAGAAAAACAAAATTCACCATGCCCCCTAATTAGGGCAATGGCTGTATTGTTTCTCCTCTAACAGCCCCTACTTCATTTGGACTGTCAGAGGAAGTATTCTGTTGACTGAGCCAATGTGACTATGTTAATGGATTACTTAAGGTCTATTCGTCTCTAAATAAGGGCACACAGACTTTGGCAGGGTACAACGTGAAGGATTCCCCTCCTTGCCAAACTCACAATCCTAATTATATCTAGGGGTATATTTTGATTCTAGATAACCCTGCGCCCAATGTCCCAAATCATGGGCAGACATTTTGTAGCAGTAGCGAATTCCCTGAGTAAGTTGAATCACGAATATGGTGAAAGTGCAATTATTCCCAGAGAAAAAGTGTAAACAGCTAAGGTGGTCCCCAGTCCTCAAATGAACACATAAGTTTGAGTCCTATAAAATATAAATATATGGCCTCTTACTTAAAATAGCTGAACTAGCAAAGTGACGGAAGTATAGACCCCATACATAAAATAATTTAAAATATAATAGCACAATAATAGAACAATATCTAAAATATTTGTCAAGTTTCTAAAAAGAGAAATGCCATGCAGAAACATCCATCAGTCTAACTGCATAAGATATTTTGGGATTTTTTGAGTAAGTCATTACCCTAGAAGTCTCAGGTTCTACACAAATATCTTGGAATTACCAGATTTTGAATCCCATGTTACTAAAGGTGGCAGTTAATGTGAATTCCAAACTGAACAACAATTCCCCAACATAATTATTATCTGTTAACAACTAGTCCAGAATTCTGCTCTCGGGGGTAATCACACTAATCATGTCAGGGAGTGCTTTCAATCGCAGCCATTGACTAGAAAGGTAGGGTCTCGTGGACACATTCCTGGTCAATGAGCCTTCAGGCCTGGGTTCTAATCTGGGAAAGGTAAGTGTATTTCAGATATATAACCATGCAGCTCTTTGTATTGTGCCTCATGTTCCATGGACTACTGCTATATTAAGAATGGTCAGTTTCATGCACTCCAATGCCTTGAACTCAGTATTACATAGCAAACAAAATATTAATTTTGACTATAATATATGCTCAATGGCAGCTGCGTTCACACATTAATCAAAGAAAAGTGTGACCATCCAGCAGTGTCTGCAATTTTTAAAAACTCTCATGTTATGTTATGTTATAGGTGTTTGTATAGCGCACGGCTGCCCCAGCCAAGGGGCGTCCCGGCGCTAGCTGTCTGTATCCAAAGGAGACTGCTGAAGATGTAGACTGTCGGTGACACAACATAACTAACAGAAGAGGTGAGTTTTTATGGCTTTTCTGAAGGATAGAAGATCCTTCATCTCACGAATCTGGGCTGGGAGTCCATTCCAGAGCTTGGCCGCTAGGTATCTAAATGAGCGACCGCCCATTCGACTTAATTTAATGCGGGGAATAGTGGCCAGGTTCTGTCCCTCCGACCGTAAAGTGCGTCGAGGAACGTAGGATGAGAGGAGTGGACATAGCATGGGGGGGAAGCAAGTTTCAGAATTTTAAAAGCAAGGCATAAGGTTTTAAAATGGATCCTCTTTTCTACAGGGAGCCAATGTAGACTCTTGAGGGTAGTAGTGACAGATTTGTGACGCGGAAGACCTGTCAGAGCTGTTGCGGCGGCATTTTGAACTCGCTGTAGTCTGGCTTTCTCGGCTACGTTAGTTCCCAGCAGCAAGGAGCTAGCGTAGTCCAACCGCGAGAGAATTGCTGATTGTACCACCAATTGGCGGGTATGGTGGTCAAAGTATTTTAAAATAGGCCGTAGGTTTTGTAAAATACCAAAACATGTGGCAGCCACTTTTTTAGTATGATGGGTAAAGTTCAAGGCAGAGTCCACCCATACTCCTAAGTTTTTTACCACATTTTTGGGCACAGGTGGTTGATCCAGAGTCTCAGGCCACCAATTATTTCCCCAGGCTGTTGTATCTTTACCTAGCAGCAGGACCTCCGTCTTGCAGGCATTGAGTTGGAGGTAGTTTGATGACATCCAGCTGGTGATATCTGCGAGAGTCTGTTTAAAATTCTGCACACTCAGGCCGCTCTCGTCTTTTAGTGCTACCACCAGCTGGGTATCATCGGCGTAGGACACCAGTGAGAGCCCGCACTTCCTGGCTACCTCTGCCAGAGAAAGGACATAAACGTTGAACAGGGTGGGGCTGAGGGCAGACCCCTGAGGTACTCCCTGTTCAACGGGACATTCCTTGGAGAGATACGGTGGAATAGAGACCCTAAAAGATCTATCTGACAGGAAAGCCTTGAACCAGCTAAGAGCCATCTAATCATTGCCTAGTTTCAAATTGCCTTTAAAAAGTGCAGATATAAGTAGCTGGTACCCTAATTGCTATGTTTACCCTAAATGGCTAAGGGTATGCCCAGATGTGGATCCCTTGCTCGCTGTGCCACTGAATTCAAGCCAGCCTGGCTGATTAGGGGGGATACCCTGAAACCAGTGCCAGGATGCTTGTTTCTGGCTGACGGAGGACTTAGCCTGGCAGTTTGGACTGGACTATTTCAATGGGGAGCAGGGTCAAGACTGCTTTGCATATGGCTGGCTCCAAACTGGGGTGGCATGGTGAACAAATGAACAATTGATTTAACACGGATCTCTTGCCTAGGTTTGAGAGTTTGAAATGCTTCAGCATTCAGTCCATGATCTTGTTGTGTTTGCTATGTTTGCCCTAAGTGGCCAAGGGTATGCCCAGACGTGGGTCCCATGCTCGCTGTGCCACTTAATTCAAGCTAGCCAGGCTGATGAGGCGTGATACCCCGAAACCGGTCCCAGGATACTTGTTTCTGGTCCAGGGAGTACCTAGCCTGGCAATTCGGGCGGGACTGTTCCCATGGGGAGCAGGGTCAAGACTGATTTACATATGGCTGGCTCTAAACTAGGGTGGCATGGTGAGCAAAAGAATGATGGATTTAACCCAGATCTCTTGACTGGTGGTGAGTGTTTGAAAATTTTCAGCACTCAGTCCATCATCTTGCGTTTGCTATGTTCGCCCCAAGTGGCCAATGGTATGTCCATGCGAGGGCCCCTTGCTTGCTGTGCTATTGGATTCAAGCTAGACTGGCTCATGAGGGGAGATACCCCGGAAACAGTCTCTGGAGGCTTGTTTCCAGTCCAGGGAGGACCTGACCTGGCAGTTCGGGCTGGACTATGCCCATGGGGATTGGGTCAAGACTGCTTTGCATATGGGTGATTTGTGTACCTCGCCTACTTTGGAGATGGGGAAAAATAATGGAAATAATATAGGGGCAAATTAATGATTTACTATTGATTTCAGTGACCTACTTGTTTTTTCAAACCAGTATATATACGTTTCAGCACTTCGTCCATCATCTTGTGTTTGCTACCTTAATAACATCAATACAAAACCTATGGTTGTGAATGGAACCCAGTCACTTGAGGTTCATAATATATTCTGGACGTATCTACTTTGTTTTTATTCTTATTGCTTTTCTTGGCTAGTACTTCGGGATGCTTTTGTAAATATTTTATGCTATTTGACTCACTTTAAGTGTCTTAGAATGGCAACAGTACTACACTGTATTTATGTACAACACTAGGAAATTAGGCAGCGTAGCAGTGGCAACAGAGTCGGATGCATAGCCCAGAGCCCTTACACCACTGGACTGCGGGTGCTAGTATCCTGCATCATCCGTCCCAGCCCAACCTCTCCTTGCAGTTGATTGGGGGCGATGGGGAGTGCTCGTGAGGAGCCGCAGAGGCCAGAGATGAGCAGTTGGGGCCACATTTCAGGAGCCACCTGTGGAGCGGTCGTACCTGGAACAAGCTCGGAGTCTGGTGCAGCTCAGGGAGGAATATAGGCTGCTTGTTCATCAGGAGGCAAGGAAACTTTATAGGGCACGGCAGAGTAGAATAGTGATGATTGCTCAGACCTTTGCGTGCTACCTCAGCGCTCTTTATACTTCCAGCCTCTCTGAGGAGGTGGTGGAGGGTATGCAAGGTTTTGTGAGTGACCTCCCAGTGCCTTTAACTGAGTAGGGAAGCTAGGGATTCTCTTGAGGTCGTGATCACAGAGAGAAAAATTCCTGAAGCCCTAGCCCAAATCGAAAGTGGGAAGGTCCTTGGTCCCACTGGCTTCCCCCCGCTGTTTTTCAAAAGTGTTAAGAGTAGGGTGATCAAGCCTTTGCATTCTCTGTACTGTGAGGCTCAGATGAGGTGCGAACATCCCCAGGACCCTGGATTTTCTGCAAGCGCAGATAGTGTTGTTTCAAAATCCCAGGAAGCCCCCAGAGAATTGTGCCTTGTACAGGCCTATTCCTCTTCTAAATGTGGAAAGTAAACTTGCTAAAGTTTTGTTGAATTGCTTATCGCAGGTGATAGATGTCGTAGTGGCACATAATCCGGATTCATGCAGCATAGATCTATGCGTCACAATCTCTAGCGGCTCTTCGGCTGTCTGGCCAGGTGACTCCACATACAGAGGCTGGCACTTCTCTTTGCATTGGATGCTGAGAAGGCATTTGATTCCTGGGACTGGCTCTATCTGCAGGTTCTTCTTGACTGTATGGGCTTCGGCCCGTGTATCGGGCATGGGTGAGCCTCCTTCACCATGGGCCGACAGACAGGGTGTGGCTGAATGGCTTGCAGTCAGAGGAAAATAAATTGGGTAGGGGCACCTGACAGGGTTGCCCCTCTCTCTGTTGCTCTTTGCAGTGGCGATTGAGCTGCTGGCGAATTGGGTTCGGCGGGACATAGTGTTGCAGGATCTCCTCTGGGATGGTGACTGGGAGGATGTGATCTCCCTGTATGTGAACAATGTCCTGCTCTACCTAGCAAATGTGGATTGCTCCTTACCGAGTGTCATGGAGATCCTGCAAATCTTCAGTTTCTTCTTCAGCATAGCTATTAACTGGGGTAAGTCCAGAGCATACCCATTGTCCCGTTGGGCGCCTCAGGGCTACTGGTTCCAGCTGTTGGTATGGGCTGACCTTGGGTTCATTTACCTGGAAAATTACGTGACAGAAGACAATCTGTTTTATGATAAAAATACAGGACGGATATTGCAGGAACTTCCACAGGGATGTGGAACACTTGTGTCACCTCCCTCTGCCCCTGCTGGGCAGGGTAGCCTTGTATAAGATGATCTATCTTCTTTTATTTGGTGCAGAATTCATTTTTAGAGATCCCTGATCATTTCTTATGAAGGGTGGAGGCAGAGGTTAGGGAAATTTCCTGGGATGGTGGTGCCTGAGGATCACTCTTAGAACACTGACGAGGAGTCAGTCGGAAGGGGGCATTGCCCTGCTGGATCTATAACTGTACTACTGGGCCGCTCACCTGCTGTTGGTCAATAACTGAACCTTTGCGCATCAGAGGGAGTCAGCCCTGATGGCCTACAGGTGGCCGCTGGAGACCCATGGGATCACACGGTGAATCTACGGGGCATGGACAGTAACCACCCTCCTGAAACTGACCGTCTTGGTGGTTTGAGCTTGTGACACACAGGCTGGAATGGGCGGGTTGTTTGACACTGGAGACACCGCTGTGGGACACGGGTACGATGGCGGGGCCGCAAAGGGTGTCGGGCCACCGGTGCTGATATATGATCGGCATCTTCAAAGTGGGTGATCTCTGGAGAGGCAAAGGGTGGCTGACGCTCATGGACGTTCAAATCCAGAATTAAATGCCTTTGGGGTGGACTGGGAAGGGGGGGGTCATTTTTATGATATCTACTGATTAGGTCCATCTTGACTCGGCGGATCCCCTGCCCTTACGATATAGAGGACAAAAGCCCATTGGAGTATCAGGCACTGGTCACCCGCTATGCAGGCATGCTATATTGCGCAGATGTATTCCACACTTCTCAGCAACAGCCAGGCCTGTTACAGAGGCTGCAACCCCCACTCAGAGGACAATGAGTGGGGGTATATTGTAAATGCCCCATGAAGGTTGCTATCCGGATGGGGTTCTGGCTCATTCATTTGAAGCTTCTACACCAGGCATACTATGCGCGTACTCAGCTCTGCGTTAAGGAGAATGAGTGACACGAACTGCTGCCCGAGGGGCTGTGGACAGTAAGAAACACTGCTCCATACACTCTGCCGTTTTTCCAGAGTGAGGGCCTTCTGGGATGGAATCCTCGACTTTCTGAACTGAGTGTTAACTGCCTTTAATCTGATTTCAGGCTGACTCTGTGACTTGCCGTTTCATATGTATCTGTGTGCTGCAGCAAGCTGGGGGTTTGGTTGCTCCATGTATCATTTTACATACTGTTTGCTTGTGAGAAAATACAATAAAAAGATTTTTTTAAACACTGGGAAATGTAGGTTTGTACTTTTTTAACACTCACATCTTTGTAAGCCACACATCTTCTGTTTGTGGATTTCACACCACCCACCTATCAGCTGACATAGAAATGCTTCACAGCATTATTACACAGTGAATATTTTACCCCAAACACATTGGCTAGGTACAACTTTCAAAAATGTTTCTTCCTTTAAAAAAGAAAGAGAAACCACTGTGTAATATATAATCAAATCCCTCCATTTCTATTCAACGGCACAGATGCGAGATGAAGCAGAGTTATTTTGTAAATTTGCCCCAGTTGTTAAAGGTATTTTGATGGGTATGGCCTCATTCTTTTCTTCTTGTAACATGTCCTCTTTTTGCACTTTTTCTTCTGGGGAATTTGGGAAATTCTGCTTTTCTCTAGACTTCTGCTCTTCTAGGCATATATCTTCTGTTTTTACTTCGTCGTTCAATATCTCTTCTTTGGGAAGTATAACTTGTTCCAAAGACTCTACCAACGCTTCTCTCAGTTCGTCATCAGAGTCTTCAAAATTTCTGAAGAAAAGAACAATGATAATCAAAGCAGTTAAAACTGAACTACTCTTACCAAAATACCAAAAATCCTTTGTAAAAGGATTTTGCAACCATTGTTTTAAAATATTATGTTATCAATTCGGTTATATATTTGAGATTTTGTAAGTTTAGTTTAAATAAGAAGGGGTCAAACTCTGTATTATTAAGGATGATGTTGATTCCAATAGCTATATTACAATTCAATACCATAAAGAAAAAAAATAACATAACTTGATAGAACTGTACAGAACAATAGATTGACTGATAGTTCTATGTATGGTAATGCATGAATTTGTAAATGGGATTTTAGTATAACAAGTCACCGTCATAAAATATATAATTATCTTGATTGACTAGACTATTAACTTACATTAACAAAATATTACAAAATCAGCTTAACATAGGAGATAATGCGATGATATAGGTCAGAAGGAACATTGAATTTATTTTGAAAAATGTTTTCAGAATTAAGGCACCTCTCACAAGAGCTAGCTTTCATACAATCCCTCTCTCACTCCAAATTATACATGTTCAAATAAATTGGATGTTAAGGTTATCAGTGACAGAGGAAGGTTAACGCTAAGATAATATGCTCCATTTTCTAAAAAAAACTTGATAATATTTCAGTAATTTGTGTATAAAGATATATTTTGTAGTAGTAATGCTAATGTAAGAGCGAAGCATTGAACCAACTAGCACCAATCATAGCTAATGAGAATAATTAAAATCCATAATTATCTCAATTTCCAGAAAAACAAGTGGATTGGAGGATGGTAAGGTAAAGTACGCTGCAAAGGAAGATTCTTGCTACTGAAAAAGTATCAGCCGCAGTGCCGTCCTTTGGAAATGTTGTTATGAAAAATGTAGATTTTCCCGTGATAGCTGGCAGGAAATTCATTAATTCTTTCAAATTCCTATCATCTCATGTCACCTTTGGTGACATTTCTTTTGTGGTGAAAAGGTAGAATATGCTGGTCTTGTCAAAATAAGCAATGACAATTTACTACCTATTTGTGATTTTTTGCCTTAGCATAAAGGGCACCTGTTTCTGTGCTCATCTAAGCAGAATCTTAATAAAGGTTTTCTGTGAGACCAAAAATCAAACAAACAAAACAGGTGCTAGGCACAAAACTGAGCAAGTCTTCTCAAGAAACAGAAATTGCTAATGTCCATTCTGTTGCCTCACATGTACACATAGTAATTTTATGTGGTACATGACTTTAGGGCTTTCCCCACCAATTTTCTTTTTTAAAATGATATTCGAGTTGGTTATGTTATGCTCTCTTGGTATAGCGCAACAAATCATCCCTGAAGAAATATCTTGGCGCTTCTGCTGAAGTATAAGACTAGTGAAAAACTGACTAAAACAGACAGGTTTTTAGGAATTGTTTTAACGTACCCAGCTCTCTGCATAAGCAAATTGTTAGGGGAAGTTTATCGCAATAGAATGGGGCCTGGTAGGAAAAAGACCTCCGTCCAAATCTGGAGGTACACGTTTGTGGAATTTGAAGAAGGGCTTGTCTGTGGATCTCTGCCCTCGAGTCGTGTGATAATAACTGTTTCTAGTTTGTAGGTAGTACCATAGATGATGTAATTTGTTACGTCAATTAAAATGTGATCAGTGATGTCACCAATGATGTAATTTAACGTGTAATGAGTGATATAACACGTGAAGTCTTAAGCTGTGAGTGACAGGGTGCAAGTTATAATTAGTTCACAGAAGTTTATTTGGCAAATTTCAGTGTTTTTGAGGTTTTGCTTTGTAACTGTAACTGCATTTTAACAGGTTTTTTTGTGTGGATTTCTGGAGTGTTTTTTAATGTATGTTACAATCTTATTACCAAGCCTAACTCTAATGTCACTTTGACATTTGGTTTTTGAGTGAGTTTCTTTGTTTTTTTTATTATATCCTAAACTCAATATTTTTTGGGATCTCACCTCTGTTTATGGCTAATGTCAAGCGAAGCCCTCTGCCCAACTCTCCAAGGTGGCCAACCCTCAGCAGGCGTCCAAACCCTGATGTGCACGTCCTTTGCCATGAGCAGCAGGAGTTGGCCACAGTGACCGGCCCCTGGCCAGATACTTCACCATACATTCTGTGGGTGACCAGCCACTGGTTCACATTGCCTTTGCCCATGCACTGCAGGGGTTGGCTACTGGGCTTCTCCAGACGATGGTGCCACGGGAATATCAGCTGTTATAATACACTTCATTAATAATGCATGCCTTTACCATGGATGTTTACAACACATTGTTGTCAACATAATGTTGTTTTACAACGTGGTATTTTGAAGCACATTATGTGTTCTAACAGCTGATATTTTATATATGATTAAATGTGTACATAAACATATATATAGCGAGAGAGAGATTGTTAAAGAGCCCACCCATACCCCTTTTTATAAAAAATATACATACACACACATATATATTCTCCCTTAAAAACCCTATGTCCCTTTACCTCTACGTGCCACTGAATCCTAAAAGTCTCTTACCTCCCTATATCTCTACCAAACCCTGAATCCCTAAAAAAAACCTTACCCATTACATCTACCTGCACTTGAACCCTAAAAATCTCGTATTACCTTTACCTCTACACACCCTTGACCGCTAAAAACCCTTCCTCCCTTTACTTCTACCTGGCCATCAAATGTAAAAGACACATCCTTTTACCTCTACCTGCCCCTAACCCTTAAATCCCTTTACATCTACAAACTCCTGGACCATAAAAACTCCTTACCCCATTTACCTCGACCTGCCCTGAACCCTAACACCTCTTACCCTCTCTATCTGTACCCACCCCGAATCTTTAAAAAGTCTACCCTTCCTTACCCTCTACTGATCACAAACCCCTAATTAAAACCTTACCCCCATTTACACGTACCTATCCCTTAACCATTCCTTACCCTTTCTTTTTATGACATTAAAAATGTCATTTCAAAAAAACACTTGCCTGCATTGTAAAGTACTGCATCATAAACAGGCCAAAAAAGGCTTGTGTGGTACTTACCTGCATTCTACTGACCTACGTTGTACCAATCATGTTAGTAAAAACTGTGTGGTAAACAGTACATACCTGTCACAGTGTACTGCAGACTTCCTTCCCTGGTGCCAGCCCTCAGTACAAGAACCGGTACTGTGGATCCTGCACCATGGTATGGAAGCTTTTATGGAGCTGCAGCACCATGGTAGGGATGCTTGCTCTGGCAGGACCACAGTAAGTCTGTGAAATGACACGGGAGCCTCACTGTTGTACTGCAGATCCCCTCATTCTTTTTTTAATCAACAGGAGTCCATTTGGGCTACACCCTTTCTCAACTTTTTTTCAGGAGTTGGGGACTGAGTCCTAAGTCCTATAATAGTGGGCGGCACAACATATGATCCCAATGTTGCGCCAGCCAATTATATTTAGCATATTGACATGTGGCTAAACGAATCTTGGCGACTGCTGAAGCTAAGCAGAATAAACGGTCAATTAATCTAGCTGGTGAACTGTTTTTGAGTTGGTTGAGTTAGAGAAAAAGCATACGTTTGAGAGGCAGTTGCTTCAAGATAAATTACAGAATGGTATGCAAGCTATGGTGAGTTGAGCAAAGTGCAAGATGGGTTACAGGACAAAGAAAATGTGTTGTACACTCTACAGAAACAGATCAAGAAGCAAGATGAATATTTTGCATTTTTGAAGGCTGAATGTGATAATGCTGTTAAGTAGGACAAGCAAATATTAGAATTGAAGCAGCACTTTGCCATATTTCAGAATGAGTGTGTTCAGCAAGCAATGTTATGGGTCAAACTGAGGGCCACAGTACGCCATTGTGATCTATTTAATGGTGAAATGGTGAGGAGGCTGAGTGTCCATGTTCCTCGTGCATCCGAAGAGTGTTTTTCACGAGTTGCTGTGCAAAGGAGGAGAGAAACTGAAGTGAGCTGGCATTAGTCGCTAGGTGTCAGCACCCTCTGGTTGGATCGGTTTCATTTTGGACAACATTTTGCTTTGAAATGTTGGTATTGATTAGGTGATATATATACTGAACGTAGCACTTGATATCTTGTGTAACCTGATTATTTGTGCTGCAAGTGCATACTTCCAAGAAAATATTTAAACTTTAAAAATAACTGTCTTGCAGGAGCACCTCATTGGTGAACATCTTTGTTGATAGAATAACTTTTCTGTGCTTCAAATACTCATAGCCATATGTTGCGGCCTTACATGTCATCATCATCAGATCTTGGCTCAAGTCTCTCTTCATCCAAATCAATCTCAGAAGACATATCTGCTTCATCCTCCTCCTCCTCCACATAGTCTTTTGGATACAATGGCAATAGTGTCCCCCCTGCAAGACAGTGGAGTCTGTTAAAAAGGATACTTAAATGATATCACATTTCATGCCCATATTGCTAAGGTTACAAATGAATTTTTATATACTAATAGCTATCTTTATGAAATATTATTTAGTAATCCAATATAAAGCATTTATGCAGTTGTGCAGAGCGTAATATGTTACATATACTAATGTAGAAAGTGGGGAGGGTTTACCAAATGCAAAAAGCCCTCCCTAAAATGCTGAGCAATACACACACAATAGGTCCACTTACACACTACATCGTACTATCAATCATCCCTATGAAAACTGTGCAAAAAAACATATGGATGTCATATATATATATTAAATAAGCATTGGCATAGCCAATAGGTCTCGCCTTTGGGACCTTATAAGTGTTTAGCCAGGCAAATGTTGGTGTTGTTTCATCAAGGATATGGTGCTGCATAACTAAATACTTATACGATCCCAAGCGCGAGACCTATTGGCTATGCCAATGCTTGTTTGGACGTGGCAGCATTATTAAGCATTTTCTTCACCGGTTAGACTTCAAGTTTAGAGCATTAAATTGGAGTTAGCAAAACCGGTAACTACCGTGGACTTGCAGCACATTCTAATGACTCAATATCGCCCCATTTAGAAGTACAGCCGAGAGCAGATAATTTGTATCCTTAGGAGCAGAGAAATGTTCAGGGACTCCAGGGGCGCACCAGTAATTACTTTAAGTGCTAAGACCTGGTGTTGTTTGTGATCTCTTAGCCACAGAACCGACGGCAGATGCTTGTACGCCCGAACAGTCACATATGGGGTCCTCAGTAGACTTACTATGGAAAATATGACGCCTCCAAGTGGTATATCCAAAGGTACGGTGGCAGTTTTCCAATAAAGTACTGGGAATATGGAGTTACTCAAAGATTTGTAATGCATAATGACAATTTCAGATCGATTACGATATTAATGGTATTAAGTGCTAAATGTGAGTCTCCCTAACCTGAATGGTTGTCCCCATAACCTGCGTATTCTTCTGCTAATGCCCCTTTAACTATAATAGTTAATACGCTTGAGAAGTCAGAACACTACAATGATCCTTCAACTGTGCTACCACTCTGGAGATGAAGACAGATTTCCTTGTGCTGTACTCCCACACCACAACTCGGGACTACAAGCGAGATGTACATCAAAAGAAAAGCAATGTTCAGATGATGGAATAAATCGACTGTAGCTAAGTGTGGCCCTTGAGCATCAGCTTCTGATGCACATCAGTATGTTGCAAGGATTCTCCACAGAGTTTGTGCACGACACACAGCCAGCATCACTCTAGGTTCTACAAGGTTATCCGCTATACGTGAACATCAGAGTGATTCGCCTGCATGCCCTGGTTGCTTGTTGTGATGCTATTCCCAAGCATACTGAAGCTGTGGCATTGACTTTATCTTTTCCAAAACCCTTTACAACTCCAAGTCAGATTACAGTATTCCCAAGCCATAACAGCTCCACACTACATTTTCATGGATGTTAAAATGATGCTGGATTTTACATCACAATAAGACCTACTTGCACTACATAGGTGCAGAGTACATCAAATGGAAGGTATAAAATATCCATAAATACTGTACGTTGATGTACAACTGTAAACTTACTACCACCTTCACTCTAATTCCAGATTCACTGTCTTGACATGGCACTACTGCACATCTTTATGACCACCTTCTGTATATATCTTTGGTATTGAAGACATTGCTGTAGCTTTGCTTTTTTATCTCAAGTCCTCCAAAGGACTTTGCGACTCAGCTGGCTAAAAAACCACCCAAGCCTTTCAAGAATGGACACTAAGATTTTTGACAATTTCCGCTTAACGTGGTTGAGGGGGGAGAAACAAGCATATCCTTGATCTAGCTGGTGGCCTATTTAGTGTAGTCTGAGTGCGACTAAATTAGGTAGGACTGTTTTTATGGATATCGCCTCATTCTGAAGTAGTTTCATATTTTGCCATTTACCACAACCAGAACCAAAAGAAATGTGGACATTCATTAGCCATACATTTTAGCATACTAGGCATTGGTTCACTGAACCGGCAAAGAGACAACGTCATTAGGCCAGAACGATCGGAACAATAGTTTTAGCCTGCCATGTTTTTACTTATCGCTCATCAACTTGCCCAAGTTTCAAGTTTCAAGTTTAAAATTTGTATAGCGCACTACTCACCCAGAGGGTCTCAAGGCGCTTGAGGGAGGGGTGGGGGTACTTTACTTATCGAATATCCAAGTTTTTAGTTGTTTTCTGAAGGAGAGGTGGTTCTGTGTAAGGCGGAGGTGGGTGGGGAGAGAATTCCAGGTCTTGGCCGCTAAGTAGGAGAATAATCTTCCCCCCATGGTGGATCTTTGGATGCGTGGGATTGCGGCGAGGGCTTGATTGGACGATCGTAGTTGGCGGGTTGGGGTGTAAAAGGACAGGCGCGTGTTGAGGAATTCGGGTCCTAGGTCGTAGAGGGCTTTGTGTGCGTGGGTGAGGAGACGGAACGTTATTCTCTTGTTGACGGGGAGCCAGTGGAGGTCTTTCAGGTGACCGGAAATGTGGTCTTGGCGGGGGATGTCTAGGATGAGTCTGGCTGAGGCGTTTTGGATGCGTTGGAGTTTTTTCTGTAGTTTGGCTGTGGTTCCGGCGTAAAGGGTGTTTCCGTAGTCCAGTCGGCTTGTGACCAGTGCATGAGTGACCGTCTTTCTTGTTTCGATAGGGATCCAACGGAAGATTTTTTTGAGCATACGTAGGATGTTGAAGCATGATGATGAGACGGCGTTGACTTGTCTGGTCATCGAGAGGGAGGAGTCCAGGATGAAGCCCAGGTTACGTGCGTGGTCCGTTGGTATGGGTGCGTTTCCCAGGGCCGGTGGCCACCATGAGTCGTCCCAGGCGGAGGGGGATGATCCTAAGATGAGGACTTCCATTTTGTCCGAGTTCAGCTTTAAACGGCTGTTCTTCATCCACTCGGCTACTTCTTTCATCCCTTCGTGTAGGTTGGTTTTGGCGGTGTTTGGGTCTTTGGTGAGGGAGAGGATCAACTGGGTGTCGTCTGCGTAGGAGATGATGTTGAGGTTGTGTTGGCGCGCGATGGATGCGAGGGGACTCATGTATCATTGAAGAGGGTGGGACTGAGTGATGATCCTTGTGGTACACCGCAGATGACTTTGGTGGCCTCTGATCTAAAAGGGGGGAGGCGGACTCTCTGGGTTCTTCCGGCGAGGAATGAGACGATCCAGGTCAATACTTTTCCTTGTATTCCGACGTTGCTGAGGCGTTGTATAAGGGTGCTATGACAGACTGTGTCGAAGGCTGCGGAGAGGTCAAGTAGGATGAGGGCGACTGTTTCTCCATTGTCCAGTAGGGTTCGAATGTCGTCTGTTGCTGCGATGAGGGCGGTCTCGGTGCTGTGTTTGGCTCGGAAGCCGGACTGTGAAGGGTCGAGGAATTTGTTGGATTCGAGGAAGGCGGCGAGCTGACTGTTGACGGCTTTCTCAATGACTTTGGCAGGGAATGGGAGGAGCGAAATGGGGCGGTAGTTTTTAAGTTCGGTGGGGTCTGCTGTGGGTTTTTTCAGGAGGGCGCTGAGTTCGGCATGTTTCCAGCTTTCCGGGAAGGTAGCGGAGTTGAGGGAGCAGTTGATGACGTCTCGGAGATGGGGTGCGATAATGGAGTCTGCTTTGTTGAAAATGTGGTGGGGACATGGGTCGGTTGGTGATCCTGAGTGGATGGAGTTCATCAGGCGGATGGTGCCTTCAGTGGTGATTGGGTTCCAGGTGCAAAGGTTGTTGGAGGGGGTTTTTAGTTTGAAGGTGGGTGGGGTGGACTGGTCACCAAAGCTGTTATGTATGTCAGCGATTTTGTTGTGGAAGAATGAGGATAGGGAGTTGCAGAGGTCTTGGGAGGGAGTGATGTCGTTGGTGCCGGCGGTGGGGTTGGTGAACTCTTTGACGATGTTGAATAGTTCTTTGCTGTTGTGGGCGTAGTTATCCAATGTGGGATCAGAACTTTGAAATTTTATATATTTAAGAAATTCGAGGCTCCCTAGACATTAAATGTCATCTCTTTGTCCTGAATGTCATTCTGCACTGTAGTAGTGGAAGGGGAATGCCTCCATCCCAAACAATTATCAGTCAACGAATACCTGCTTATTTATTTTGAAAGTTTTATATAGCGCAAACAAGATCTTTGCAGATATCAGAGCACTTTACAAAAACAGGGGGTAAGGAAACAAGGGGGTGATTAACAGACTTTTGAGCAAAGAATAGTTGTAGGTAAAAAATGAATAGCAAAATAGGGTAGGTACATGGGGGAGCATAATAATCAACTAAAACCAATGATACAAATCGACAATCAGACAAACAATAGTGCAGATAGGTGCAGAGTCTCAAATAGATCCAAAGTACAAGTTCAGGTGAATTTAGTCATGAGGATAGCTTTTACTTCTTTCTTAAAGAATGTAGTGGAGGAGATAAGTCTGGTTTCTGGAGGGAGTGAGTTCCAGATCCTGGGTGCCATTCCTGAAAAGGAGCGTTTATATGTTTTAACCTTCCGGAATCTACGAGGTTTCAGAAGAAGATTCTTTGTGCTTCTAGTGGTTCTTGTGCCACCAGATATTGTCAGCTTCTGAGTGAGGTAGCCGGGTGAGTTGTAGTGTAAAGCTCTGTGCGTCATGCAGGCAATTTTCAGGTGTATTCTGGCTTCAAAAGGTAGCCAGTTCAGGGATTTTAGGTCAGGGGAAACATGTGAGTGTTTTTTTGATCCAGTGATGAGTCTCGCTGCAGCGTTCAAAGAGGCTCTCAGGGGTGCAGTTGTAGATAGAGGGAGTCCGCAAAGGGCGACGCTACCGTAGTCTAAGCGAGGAATGACTAGGGCTTGTACTGCAGATTGGAAGTCCTTGGCTGGTAGGAAGGGTTTAAGTTTCCTCAGGGTATTGATTTGGAAATTTGCTTCCTTAGTTGCCTTGCTGATATGCTGCTGCATGTTGAGGTTGGCGTCAAGTGTAATGCCTAGGGATTTCGCTGAGTCCACGATGGTAGGTTGGACATTGAGTGCAGTTAGGTGCTTAAGCCAAGTTTGAGTGGTGGAGATTTTCACGGGAGGTGAGATCAGAAGGAACTCAGTTTTCAGAGCATTGAGTTTGAGGTGATTATCGGCAAGCCATGATTGGGTGTTTCTGAGAGTTGAGTTCAGAAGTTTGATGTCTTTGGGGGATTGTGATTTGAGATATAGTTGGGTGTCGTCGGCGTACATGTGAAAGTGTACATTAGATGCTTGTAACAAGGTGGTGAGAAGTTCCATGACCAGATTGAACAATGTTGGGGATAGAGAAGATCCTTGTGGGACGCCAAATGTTACAGGCACTGGTGGGGACATCAAGTTGTTGCTCTTGAATTTCTGAGACCTGTTATGCAGAAAGGAGGTGAACCATTTGAGAACAGTCCCAGATAGACCCATTTTGGTGTGGTGTGAGGTCAAGAAGGATGAGGAGGCAGGTATCATTTTGATCTAGGATTTGGAGTGCGTCATCAATTATGTGTGTCATAGCAGTTTCAGTACTGTGCCCTGCTCGGAAGCCTGATTATGAGGGTTGAGGAGGTCTAACTGATCAATGTGTTTTGTCAATTGGAGTTGTATGCATTTTTCCAACAGTTTTGCAAGGGTGGGAATATCGGTAATAGGACGGCAATTGTTTAGGTCAGTAGGGTCAGCTGTTGGTTTCTTGAGTATAGGTGTAACTTGTCCAATTTTGAGGGAGTCGGGGATGAGTCCTTGTTGAAGTGAACTGTTAACACTGGTATTCTTGCTTCTCTAGAGGACATTCAGCTTAATTATTCCTGGTCACTTGTTACTGTTCTGGACCTCGAGGGTAGTGCTACTGCAAAAATAATCTGGACAAGTGATGTGCGTCACTAAAGTCATCACTTAGTCTTCAGAGAACCAGCTTATCTCAGAGATCTGAAATTTCGGAGTCAAGTTCTGTGGTCAATAATATCAGTCCAAACACAATTTCCAAGATGCTCTGTATGAGTGAAAGTTGGCTACTACCTATGGTGGTGCTAACCCAAAATTTTTATTATTTACCAAATTATTATTTTTTAAATACAATGTGCAGAATTTACATTGAAGAATGAAGTATGTTTAATGAATGTGTATTGCATCCTCTCCAAGTCTTTGCTTTGCATTCTGGAACTTGTAGTTATATTCATCCCACAATAACATCTATACTGGAATGTCCAAGACACAAAAAAAGCCTAGACGAGCCACTCGTGCAAAGACATTGAATAATTGAGAGCTCAGGAACATACTAAGGCTGTATAATTTTTTTTAGCTGGAAGGTTTTTAAGTAGAGTTTAAAAAATTGTTTTACAGTGCAGTAGATATTTTATGTATCTGAGCTTTATTCTATTTTGGTATTGGAAAAGAACATATACAATGCGCTACATTGATGTTATAAATGAAAAGTCCGAAATAAATGAAATTGACTGCTACACCAGCATTACAGGCATAAACCTAGGCGGCGCCTCTTCTCGACACTTTCATGGAGGTTACCTGATGGACCCATCAAAGTTTACTGGTGAACTACAAACTGTATGGAAAGGCTTCGCATCATAAAGCTTTTCAGATGAGGCCTGCACCAGTATCCACATAAGCATCTGCATTAATATCATGGTTCCACATTTCAACCCACTGCAAACGTCTCATTACATGTAACAGTATATTGGTGTATTTCAAGGCTGACCTTCCTATGGATTCCTCTGGCACATTTGCAACCACGTACAGTCACGATGGAGAGGGCTTTGAGGTACTGATTAATGCACTTCATTTTTACTAACCCCGTACTTAACTAGGAATCTACTTTATTAGAGTGCCCTTCTTCAACATAATTCGAATCCTCTGCATTGCTTACCCATCTGTGGTTGCCCCTAATATGATAATATAAAACAAAGGTGTGGTACAGTAATGAAGAATGGTGTACACCCATCTGATCTATAAAGCAAGTAGCCTTCAGAAACATGAATAATAATGGAATGTTATAGTTTAAGAAAATATGAGAGCCACAATACCTCAACCCACTTACGGGATTCACAAGCACACAAATATTGTACTCTTACGCATGCATACAAACCTACCTATTTAAGGCTAGGAGGGAAACATGGGGTAGGGAGCAACCAAGACCTCTAGGGAGAAAGCAAGAATAGGTGCACACACCCCCTAAGACAAATGGCTAAATGTTCGATAGACTTAATTTAGGATAGGGGAATTTACCAGTCTGCCCAGATTGAGAGTTTGCTGGAATTTTCCACATGCGGGGTTGGGAGAGGGAGGATCTGCTCTGCAGGAGCCGAGGAAGCCTTCCAATGTGGCATTAGCGTGTGGATAGAGGCAGCCTCTGAGCTGCATTGGAGTCGATGGGCGGCCACTCGGGTCTCATTTTGAGGTCCTCCATCAGGTCGTGGGAGCCACGGGAATGGATACAGGGATTTCCGCAGTTTGCCTCACACGAGTCATTCACCACATGTATGACACAGGTAAGTGACCGGGGAAGGGGTAGAAAATCGTACAGGTCTCCTCTGCCACATCTCGCATGCTTTAAAGCTGATACAACACATATAGGTACATCACTACCCAATGCATTTCGGACGGTCTGACGGAAAGGGATCTCAGGAACACAACACTCAGCAAGAGAGTGGAGAAACCAAAGAAGAAACCAACCTAGTTGTGAACATTTCATCTTACACTCTGTCAGAACAAGAAATGAAAGTATTACAAAGAGGCACCTCCTTTATTCCAACCAGCCACACCAACGAACTAGAGCTTGAGGTTAGTCTATTCAAATTCATGCACACCTTGCGCTTAAGACATTTCTTTGAGAACATCGCACCAACAATAGATAGTAATCAAGTTGACCAACTGAAAGGTTTACGAACAAGAAGTACGTTCATGGCACCTGCGAGCCACAAATCTCTGGATATCTTTGAAAACCTAGTAAAAAATGACATCTCGAGCTTCAACTATACAAGGAAGAAAAAATTGATCAACATGTCTAACACGGAATACTCAGTTCTCAACAACTTAGCCAAAAGAGAGGAGATTACATACCAGTCAGCAGACAAAGGGGGTGCCCTAGTCCTGATGGACACTACCTACTATCGAGAACGAGTACAAGAGCATCTTTCAGATACCAACACCTATAGTCTGATGCAACAAAATCCAACTCGACAATACATGGAAGTATTGGTTAACATTCTAACCACATCACATGCGAATGGTGTCATCAATCAAAAAACCAAACAGTATTTGACTCCAAGTAATCCAAGAACCCCTAGCATGTATATGCTACCGAAAATTCATAAAGATCTAAGACACCCACCATTTAGACCAATCGTTTCAACTCGAGGTAGCATCCATGAGAACACTGGCAAATTGATTGACAAATACCTACAACCCTTGATCCAACTATCTCGCACTTATGTGAAAGACACAACAGACTTTTTGCATCAGATAGATGGCATCACTTTTGAAGACAATGAACCCATCTGGTTATGCTCCATAGACGTGAAAGCGTTATACACCAGTATACCACATGATCTTGGCTTGGAAGCTATAGAGAACATTTTACTAAACTCTGATTTAGAGATGGATTTCCAGATTTTCATCTTGCAATTGATGCATTTCACTTTGTATCAAAGTTATTTATCATGGGAGGGCCAGTGTTATGCACAGTTGTCCGGAACTTCCATGGGCAACTGTGCAGCGCCGGTCTATGCGAACGCATTCATGAACCATTTTGAAGAGAACTATATCTTGAATTGTCATCCTTGGGATACACACGCCAGGCTGTTCTTGAGATATATCGATGATATATTTGTCCTATGGCAAGGCGATCAAACATCTTTGGAAACAGCATTAACACAACTCAATCACATCAATGATTGGATACAATTTACTGCTGAAAGGAGTCAAAATACAATCACTTTCCTGGATGTGAGTGTCACAAGAGT
Organism: Lissotriton vulgaris; assembly: GCF_964263255.1. NCBI lineage: Eukaryota > Metazoa > Chordata > Amphibia > Caudata > Salamandridae > Lissotriton > Lissotriton vulgaris. The sequence goes on from NC_141696.1 coordinate 1,178,625,577, forward strand.
AAACAATCGTTTGGAAACCAACATATACAGAAAGGAAACAGATAAAAATAACATACTGCATTATACGTCATTCCATCAAAAACCTCTTAAGAACCATCTTCCTTTCTCCCAACTACTCAGGGTCAAGAGGATAGTATCTAATTCAGATAAATATGAAGAACAAGCTGCCAACATGATGGAACGTTTCAGACAACGAGGTTACCCTCAATCAATCCTAACCAATACCAAGGAACAATGTGACAAGATCACCCGACAAGACGCTTTAGCGGTCAGAAGAAAAGATGAAATGAATAGACCTGTAGTTGTCTCTAAATTTTCAGTTGTTTCAAAAGCATACAAAACCTCAATATTGAAACATTGGCCAATTGTCAGTACTGAACAGGATTTCAATCAAATTTTCAAAGACCAACCACTATTTGCGTATACTAGGGCGAACAATTTGAAAGAAATTATCAAGAAGCCCAAAACAACTTCTTCTGTCACCTTCAAAGGCAACCAACCATGTCTGAACTGCAAAAACTGTAACAACATGATGAAAGGGCCATCGATGAAATATCCAATGAAGGGCACTAACATCAATTTAAGATTGAATGCTACATGTGACACAGAAAATGTAATTTACATAATCAAATGCCCATGCGGACTGGTTTACACTGGAAAAACATAACGTAAACTGAAAGTATGCATCAATGAACATAAGAGCAATATAAGAACTGAAAATACAAAATCTGCTCTAGCATTACACTTTAAGGAAAACAAACACAACGTCAGCCAATTCAGATTTGCTGCTGTAGAGGTCGTGGAAAAGCGTGATGACAGAGACAATAACAACTTTCTATTGAAACGCGAAAATCACTGGATTAAGTTCCTGCAATCTTCCAAACCTTTTGGTTTAAATGACCGGATGGAGTTTTTATGTTATCTTTTGCGAAACATTTGTATGATAAAGTGTATGTTTGAAAAGGCAATATACCATACTGATTTTGCACCCCAGGATTAACATCCTTCACTCATTTAAATCACTTCTTTTTTAAATCACTCGTCAGTTACATTATTTACACATCACGTTTTTCATATTCATATCCGATTGGGGATTTACACCACTATAAGATGGCCGCCGTATACAGAGTCCTTTTTTTATGTTGATAGCACACGGGTGATTTCACTTCCGTATATACGCCGGTACTTTCTACACTCGGTAGCGAGGGGCGAACGAAGTAGACGCATGGGTCTATACTATCTCACAAGTAAGTTCTTGAAAGAATGCGCACGAATGCATGTCACAGTTTCCTTTTGAGGTCTATGCTACGTTCGTTATTTTTTGCACGCAACCACGTTGAATGGTCACCCTAATGGTTGAGTTGCCGAGACTATGGGTTATACTCTATCTTAGACACATAATTAAGTCTATCATTTTTTATAAACACTCGGGCACTACACAGAGCACATTGAATAACCACTGAATATGACTTGGGATGTGAAAAGCGATTTAAAAGCACTTTTAAAACTCGCTGCACTTATGTTGTATATACATGTAATTAGACATTTTTTCGGAGGATTTGATACATAGAATGTTCATTTTGTTTACAGAATACCCCTGACGAAGGACAAACCGTCCGAAATGCATTGGGTAGTGATGTACCTATATGTGTTGTATCAGCTTTAAAGCATGACATTTGTTGATTATAATCATCTGAGAAAAATCGTTTTCATGTGAAGACAACATGAAATAAATGAAAAGAAGAATCTGAAACAAGAGTTTATGTGAAAAAATTTCTTTATTTTGGAATAACAAAGAGAAACATGTTCTGAAAGGTTGTGCCCAAGGAGCTGGCGCTTACGCTAAGTGCCACAGACATTTATTTGATTACCACACTTCTGATGTCGGGGAGTGATATCCCTGGAGCACACCACACTTTTTCAGTTTAGGATTAAACAGAGGAGTGCGCAATCCGCATCTTTATTGTGAAGAAATAATTATGCCTGCCTTCTCTAATCATATACCAATTCATAAAAAATATACACTTGCAAGAAAATGGGCAGTAGCCCAAGCTCCAGCTTTATATAAAAACCATGTAGGATGGGATGAGGATTCACCTCACCACAAAATCCAGTTAAAAAATCAGCCCACTGCACAAAGGCAGTACCCAGTTAAACAAGAAGCTAAAAAGCAAGTCAAAGAGATTTTAGATCAACTTGAATATCAAGGGGTGATTGAAACATCCTCCTCACAAATGAACAATCCTTTGTTTCCTGTCTCCAAGCCAGACGACTCATATCGTCTAGTTTTGGACTACAGACACCTTAACTCCTGTTGTAAAACATTTGCAGTACAAAACTCACACAGTGCAGCACTAATGAATAACATTATACGCAAAAAATATAAAACAACCTTAGATATCTCTAATGGATTCTTTTGTCAAAACATTGCACCTGAAAGCAGGTGTTTGACCGCTTTCTCAATAATGGGGTCACAAAAACACTTCTGTAGACTCCCACAGGGATTCAAGAATAGCCCAGGATTATTCTCAGGAAGGGTAACAGAGTTACTACAAATCTACGACGATGAGGCATTATCCTATGTCGATGACATCTACCTCACAGATGATGACCTGGAGACTCACTTAAAAAGAGTGAACACCATAATACTTGGGTTCGCTTCAGAGGGTTACAAATTCAACTTTAAAAAGTCACGAATTGCCCATCTAACAGTCCTATTTTTAGGATATGAGTTAGCAAGTGAAGGCAAGAGCCTGGCAGACAATTTCTTAGAGAAATGTGCTGTATTCCAAGCACCAAAAACGCTGAAGAACTTACAATCAATACTAGGTTTCCTGAATTTCGGAAGAACATACATACTAAATTATGCAGAGAGAGTTAAACCTCTCTATGAATTAATAAGACCTGATTTCAAATCAATAAATTGGACTCAGAAACACACAGAAATTTTAAGATCACTACAAACAGACATGTTAACTAAAACAAATTTGCAAACACGTGAAAACACACGCAATCTTGTAATCCGAGTCATCCCAGGAAGATGCGGATTCACATACCTGACCTCTAATGAGGGAGAAACGGTACCTATAGCTTACAAATCACATTTGTACACTAAAGCTGAAATGAAATCCAGTTCTACAGAAAAAATTCTGATGGCGGTTCAAACTGCTGTAGCTAAAGAAAGAGCCCAAGCCCAAGGCAGAAGGATAACTGTTTTTACAGCAGAATCAGCCCTTGAGGCATTAACATCTACACGCAATTTAAATGCTGTGGCATTAGATCCAAAATGGATACAATGGGAAAATATTCTTGCTGCAGAAGACGTGAAATACTATTTTGACCCAAAACTGAAGAAACTGGGTGATCTAGAGTACGAACAAGAATATTCTCTGCCAATCGAAATTCTGCCTCTAGAAAAGTACACTTGTGTAATGTACATGGACAGATTTGCACAACACTACAATGTAGTGGAAAAATCATACGAAGCAGTGTGCGCGATTGTTAAAGGTCATTGGCGCTCTGGTAAATTCAGACCAATGATTACCAAAACTGAATCAATCAGAAACTGTTCAGCTGGACAAGCTGAAATAAGATCGTTAAAGATGGCGCTTGAAAATGCCGATCGTGAATTCCCGACACTAATAGTGTGCGATTCGCATTTCTGCGTCAAGTCTTACAACAGTGACATGCAGACATGGAGCAAAAACGGTTACAAAGATGACACAGGTGCCACAATAAAGCATAAATCGCTTTGGGAACAAGTAGTTCTTTTAAAGAAAGAACTACAGAAGACTCACGTGATACACGCACTGAATCATCAACGTTATGGCGTTCACGTTGCAGGGAATTAATTGGCTAACTCAGCCACAGCGGAAGCGGTTCAACCGGCTTCCGTAGCCACTGAAAAGCGTTCAGAAGAACACATAGATGGGGAAACCATGCTAGCGGTAAAAGCCTCATTAAAAGGCAATTATGCAGCATTACCTCTCAACTATCCACTCAGTAATACATACATAATTGATGCAAACTCCGTTCCGTTTGCTCAAATCCCTGGAGTGGGGGATAGAGTAATTCCAAACACGAACCGGAGAGTTTTCTTGATTGAAAGCGCACACATGGGACTGGGATCGAGGCACCAACAGATCTTGAAATCTTTAATAGAATTACAATCAGAGTACTGGTGGCCGGGAATGAGCGTGCAAATTTACAAATTTGCAATGGATTGTCCAGACTGCAACAGAGATCGCAGCTGTGAACCGGACCAGAATACTGCCCGGACATCTTTGTTAGAAAGCTTCAGGCTTTCTAGGATACAGAAATCCAACCAGAAGAATACGTCCCAATAATTATTAAGACAAATTAACTTGAATATGTAGACCAGCAGCATTCAGCTGGCGCCAGAACTGTTATAAAAGATTTGCGAGTCTTTATCGGCACATACGCAATTGGCATGCTACATTCTTATCAGGGTCCTGCGTTTAGCTCTCGAGCTTACAAAGAGGCCATGAACAGCATGGGCATCGCATTGCGGTACTCTTCTCCCTTCCATCCTGAGGGAAATGCGGTAGTGGAAAGAAAAAAACGGGACATAAAGCAATCTATAACGGCGAGGGTATTAGGTTCGGGTGATGGGTGGGTCAAACATTTAACAAGTGTCCAACGTAGTCTTAATAATCTGCCAAGAAATTCTCTAAAAGGTCTCACTCCATACAAACTATTGTTCAGTACTAGAATGCTAATTCAGGATCTTGACTGTCACACTTCAGTGGTAGAAGAAAGATGCTTTGATATCAAAGACCATTTGGCTGTTTTACAGGATCTAAATGAAACAAGAAAAAGCCTGAGTAACATAAAATTGAAACAACAGCCGACAACCACTGAAGAAAAACCACCTGTCCCAGAAAGACCTGTCTGGATTCCAAAAATTGGGGATCTGGTCAGAGAGAAGATTGCGGTGAAGAAGGAATTTGGGCCTTCTTACAGAAAAGCTGTACCTGTCTTAGCCATCAGCGGAACGAGAGCAGTTGTACTACCACCCCTTGCTGGTAAAAAGGAGAGCCGAGTTGTATCCATCGACCTGGTAAAACCACAATCATGTGGCCAATAATAAGTAGTAGGCCCAGTGGACTCCCAAGAAATAGCAGAATACCAAAATTTGCTACAATCCAAGAGGCTCATGCTGAGAGACTAATCAAATTTGATAAACCTGCAGTGAATAAAAAAGGACTATGCAATAATGCCATGGAACTAAGCATGGGCGAATTTTGCGAATCTCGCGTTCCCGAATTTTGCGGATTTGCGAACTCGCAATCCGCAAAATCCGCGAATTCTCGCGAATTTGCGGATTTTTTTTTTTTGTGTGTTCGCGCGGGTTTCTGCCAGTTCGCGAGGGTTTTGTACAATTTCGCAACACGCGAACTTACCTGTCGGGTCGCAAGTTTCGCGAACTTGTTGTTTCTACGTGTCCAGCCTGTTTGGGACACTCTTCTTCATCACTGCCACTCTCTGTCACCACTGCCACTCTCTGACTACTCATGCCACCCTCTGGCCCACCCATGCCACCCTCTGTTTCATCACAGCACCCTCTGGTTGTCCAGTCAGTGTACATTATTGTGGCAAAGCAAGCACACCTTCCCTGCCTCAAGTGACCTGAATTAATTTGGGGCTGATTAATGTGTCACAGAATATTTTTTTAGCTGGCACCTGCTTCCTTAGTGCTTCCTGATTAGTGATCTTCTGCACTTGCTAAGTGCTTTCATTGTTGCAAAATTAGTTACAACACCTGCCCTGCCCCAACTGACAATAATGAATTAGGGGCTGATTAATGGATTTGAACTTCCAGCCTGGCTCCTGCTTGTCTCCCTTAGCTGTAATTCAGGACCTTTGTGGCATATGTGTAACTATTCTGAGGTTCAGAGCAGGGTCACATAATAGTTGCAACTGGCAACTGAACTCTGGAGGGGCCCCTCAGGAAGCACTACAGGAAATGGCTACTAATGATGAGCCTGAACTTTTGAACCTGGTAAGTAGTTTCAGTTTTGCTAAGATCGTATTTCTGCAATTTTGCGCTTATTCGCGGGGCGCGAAGTTGTACTGGGAAGCCGCGAACTCACGCGAACAGTGCGAGCAAGCCATAAAATCCGCTGCTCGCGAATTTGCGGATTTTGCGGGAGATTCGCGAATCTCGCGGATTGCGAATTTACCGAAAATCCGCGAGCGAAACGGATTTTCCGCCCATGCTTACATGGAACTTGTGCCTCTTGAAACCCAAATAGTAACAGTTCGTCAAGAAACACCAATCTACAATGATGTAGCCTCTGACTATTCTAATGAAACAAAGAAAAATGCAAAAGAAATGAAAATCCGGAAAAAATCCCAACAATTGACAGAACTGCATCTGGCTACTTCATCAACTTTGACGACTTCTCAGAAGATCCAAGTGAGCATGAAGAAATGCATGTAACAAAAACTTTAAAAGACTAAATAATGGAACTTTGTCTCTAACTAAAAGAAACATATCTGATTTCACCATGGATTGAATTATGGGTTGTGTTAGGTGTACTTACTCTCCTGCTTTGGCTCATCATGGTTCTATGTTTCGGAAAATTCATTGATGGAAAATATAGTACAATGGACACAGCAAGTCAGAACATCAACTTGGTCCTAAAGCCTCACACATCCTCCCACATCGAAAAAAGAGAACTATCATCAGTAAACATCTCAGCCAAACCAATAGAACTGAATATGACATTTTTGGCCCGGTTGAGCTCTTGAAGTATCCACACCAGTTCAAGGTTTCATTAAGTGACTTTGTGACACCAAGTACTTTCTCTGATGATTGGGACTTTGAAAACATTAATAATATGATGTCAGATGTCAGCCAAATTTACTGAACATGATTACCTACAGGGTTCATCGAATTATGAAGAGCTATACTGTTATAACCACTTTGGTGATTACTATTTGCATAAAACTGCACAGCCTAGAAATGTTTTATCTTATAACCAATGGGAACACTGTCCAACACCGCCAAAAGGCAGCTCGGAAACATTTTATGAGAAATTCCAGTCCTTCTCAGGGTTTAACATCAGTGATCCGAAAACGTTTTATTTTAAAATGTTAAATAGGACAGGAATGAAAACAATGTTGACAAATACTAAATTGATTTATTCGGAAATTTTTTATAACAAAATGTCTACATTTGGTTTCGAATTTTGGTAAAACAACATTGACACAAAAACAGTCTGGGGCACCAAAGATTGGCAAGTACAAGGCCAGGAAGCATTATTTAATGCCTGCATGATCCCAGAACAAATGATATTTTTGAATGACACAATTGAACAAACTACTTGTCTTGGCTTAGCTAAGATAAAAGACTTAAATACACCGTCTATTCCAAAACCCATTACTGATAGTGATAGCACTACAGATGTGGAGATAGACATAACCCATATTTTTAACCAAAACAGAACACATCCTGAATGGAAAAAGTGGTTGATCTGGCCATCAGACACAAACAACTGTCAAGATAGATTCCTGAACAAAACACAGGGGTTCAAAATGACCAGGCCAGACCCAAGATACTCCCAGAGACAACATCCAGGGATAGTTACAACATACAGTGTAGGGAAGCTATGCCTTGAGTGGCTACAGAAATCCACACTGGCTGAAATTAAGCAACACTTGACTTTACTTAAAGACGGTGCAGACTTGCGTGATTTCATAATGGGACCACGCAAACAGCTTCAAAAACGTTTCATAGCGGCCGGTATATACGCTGCGTACAACGAAGCTTGGAAAGTAATGAAAATTGAAACAGCAGAGAAAATACGAGAAATTGATCGTATTAATTTGGAAAAATCACTTTCTGTAGTGGACAATGGGTTAACGACTCTGTCCTCCAGAATATATTCATTGGAAAGCATTGTATCATCTGCTATTGATATAATAGAACAGGAATTACTAATGTTACAACATGGACAGTCTCAATTACTTTCTATTGTACAGCTTGGTTGGACGTTGCAAAATCTGCGTTCAGGCTACGTACCATGGCGTTTAATCAACACAACGTCATTATTCGGTATCTTTAACCTTACTGATAAACAAATCAGTTTGGCACAAAAAGGAGCAGATTATAGGATTCTGAGCATTGAAAAACTTGAGAGATTACCATTGACAATGTCAGAGAGACCTGTCATTGAATGGATAATACACGGAAAATTTCAATTCCGATAACAACTTTCCAGTTTAAATACTGCCAAGAGTATATACCTGCAGGCCAGTATGAAAAGTTGGGTAAAGAATACATCAAATCAACATGGGATTTACCCTATACACACAGATGTTATAGTGAAGGGAAAAGGGATGTATTCCTTAGTGGTAACAAATGTAAAAAATCACTAAGCGGTACACTTCTGTGTCAAGGTATTAACTTGCATGGAACCTGCGAAGGGTCTTCAAATAACCTTTCATGTCACCTGCATGGCAGTCCTGCAAAACAGATAGAGCCATTTTTCAAACAACTTAGTAACGGGAGTTACATTTTAATAAGTGACCACAGCTGTTGTGGGATGGTGCCAGGGAAAGCTTATCTTGTGACTGTAACTTCCAGGGTCGTTTGCTGTATGCAAGTATTGTATCCACACAGCAATCCAGATACGGGGGCTGGGTTATGGCCTTCGTTGAATATCTCTTCTATTCGAATTGAAACTTTAAGCAGAATGAAGTCTATTTTTTTACAGACAACTGTGCCTCTAACGTCATCAAAAGAAACGTATGATCTGCAAATGGCAAGGACATCGGCAGAGATACATTCTCTTTTATCGACAAATTGCCCCGCGCATTTCGCAGAAATGTTAAGCCTAATCTTAAACATGTCTGATACCAGTGGCATCGCACATGTATTTAAGACAGTTTTTTTGGGACTGTTAGCACCCTTTGAAACAGTTCTGGGCATCGTCCCGAATTTTGTCCATTCTGTCTTTGGCGGCCTACCATTAATCTTGGGACTTGTGGCAGGAATTTTATTTTTGTTCCTTCTGCTCCGATATGGCAAGCCAATCCACAGACAAGACTCTAGCAACGATGGAAGAAACGATCCTAGCAATACGATACCGAGACCGTATCACTAAGGTCCTCGGATTGGCCCGGCTAAGAGATCTAACTACAACCTGGTTTCTTTCATTCAGACCAATCTGGCAGGATTGCATCTTACCTGTGCTTCGATGTCTGCTATGCGGAGAAGAATGCGTGTTAGACATCTGTCTTACACTACCATCAGCAGTACCAAAGGATATGGATACTTTGCTAGGTCCGGTAACGACTAATGCATCGTGTTGTCCCCAGCGGCTACCTATTCTGATGACGGCAATCGTTGAGACTTCACCACTACGAGTAGGTGGCGGTGAGGTACGAGAGGAAAGCAGCACCATACAGGTACATCCTTCTGTGAGCATTGCTGATCCAAACATCGATGATAGCAATCACGCTCCAAACTGCACAGTCGCAGCATTTTCGAACTTGGTCGAACTTTCACCTGATGTTGTAGACCATTTTTTTGCGAGTCTGTCTGATATGATGTTCTCTCCAGTCAACGAGAATAATTCTTAAAAAACAATGATCACACAGCGTTCCCTGAACTCTGAATTCAGCCTTCAGTTTTGATAAACAAAGCTACTGAAAAAAAATGTGAACTATTTTTTCCCCTGAAAACGAAATTATTTTTTCCATTTCCAAAATATTTACTTTTTTTGGCACAAGGTACTCTGCTTAAAGTAGATCTATTCTTAGAGAACAGAGCTTCTATTTTTAGGATACTAGAGACAATATTTTACCTCAGCCTCTAGCACATACAGCATTTTGTATAAATATGTGATGGAATGGTCTCGACCTTCTTTTCTGTATTCAGAGCCATTTCATGTGTAAATTTTCGCAAATCATTCAGCTAAATATATATATGCATTTTTATGAATGATGACACTGCTTGAAAAGCGTACAGTACCAATACTCATTTTCGTGTATTTACCATGTACCATTTCAAATGCGATAGGTATTTTGGGGTGGGTTGGAAAACACACATGCATTGTTACATGTTTATTATTGCTTAGTTTTTTTAGTAATGATGGACATTAATCCGTGGAGTGGGTGTTATACTTCTATCTAGGACCCTAATTCGATATTCCCTTTTCATGCCGTTGTGCGGTCATAATCAATAATATCCCTACAAAGGCATAAGAATCATATTGATATTCAGTAATAGCCCATGCAGTCCAAAGCACAGCACGGCTACTCCCATCGACTCCTAGAAAGCACAACGCGTTCTTTAAACAAACCAAGCCTCCAGCAGCCCGGGAAATTCCCCCCCTGCTTTTGTTTTGATTTGAACAAGAACTCCTGGAGTCCAGCAAGAACTTTTAGTTCTTAGTGACGTCTTCTGTCCAACCTTACATCAAACCCGGCACCTTTCAGGTATAAAATACCAACAGTTGCCTTAAACAAACACGCGGTGGTTTGGAGCAGAGCGGCTATCTACTTGCCCGAGAGCCCAGCTGATGCGAGAGCCCACAGAAGCCGCCCCTCCCCTTTGACGTGCTGGAGAAGCTACTTTTTCTCACGCCGAGAAAATCCAGCTCCGGTGTTCCTGAGTCCCCCTTGCGGGTTGCTGGGAGATCGAGTCCTGAAGAACGAGATACCAGACCACCCACATTCTATTACTAAGGTACGGAGCTGACTAAACCCTTAAAGGGAATTCTTGAATCAGATCCTTGGCAAAAGCAATCTTAACCAACATAACTTAAACTGCTACTTACTTACTCCTTCCCAAGTATTAGGCCTAGGTCAGGTACATCGGGGTAGGCGTAGTTAGAAGCACCAGTTGAGTACGTTAGTCAATGGTTTTATGTATGTATATATATTTTTTCTATTTTAAGTATCATATGGCTAAGAAACCATATCTATGCTTTTACAGTATTATTTCGTAATACTACTTTTACTGTACGCACTTTACTTCATAATAAGTATTGCAATTGTGGCAATTCATTTCTCTTGCGTGAGGAAAAAGACTGCTCAATAAAATAACACCTTTTTATTGAAAACGCCCGTCTCTCTATTTCTCTGCACTCTGGTGAAACTAAGTATGCATGATTGACTGAGTGAAATAGCTGTCTATTGTTTTCACACGACTCTAGAGATACACTCTTTATTTTGAGGGAGCAAAGTTGTCATGTTTATGCGGTTGTCAGGAGCTGAATCTCTTCTTGTCTGAATCAGGGAAGTTAACCCCTCCCTATTCATTCGAGAAAGTTTCTAGTGACCTCTGAGCTAGCTGGCAAACCCAAATTAAGTCTAACATAGTCAGTAGAGACCTAGATGACCTCAGTCCTACTTTTACACTGCTGTTTATGTTATTCCAATGTGCAGAGCCTATTGGGAAAGTAGGAACTACACTACATAAGATCCGGGCATATAACGTCTGAATGGAATTTGTGGTATGAGAATGATGAATGCACAGTCCTGACTCGTTCAGAAGCGGTCGCTCCACTACGCTCCCTGGCCACTTAAGTATCACTGCTCTTGTTTGCTCTCATCGCGCACTGCTTGATATTACATTCCCTGTGTTTAATTTAAAATCGTAAGCGGCGCTTTTAATCTCAAATCCTCTCTGCCTGATTTGAATCGCAGCGCTTCATTGCGATCATTGCTCACTGTTGTAACCGCATCTGCTGTGCCTGTGTAAAATCGTAAGCGTCGCTTTGTAGATCATATTCCCCTGTGCTTTAATGTATTCGTAGCGCTTCATTGCTCCCAGTGCTCATTGCTGTAACTACATTTGTTTGCTTGTCTAGAATCGCTCGCGTCACTGTGCATCATCTTTAATTTCTCTGCGCCTGGATTCAATCGTACTGCCCTATTGCCCATTTCCATCACTGTTTGGCTCGCACTGATCGGTATATTACTTTTTGACCAATCGTGCCGGTGCCACTACTGCCCATAGCGTTACTCCGCACCTCAATATCGTCCTGCTTTGGTGTTTGTTTATTTTGCGGCCATTTTGCTGTTGTTGTTCTGCCTCCTGGCCCGTCTCTACACCCCGCCCCCGCCTCCCAGCTGACCCTCCCTCCCACTCGTAGCTCTGGACTGTCCCGCCTGGTGAAGCGCTGTGACCGTCCTGACTCGTTCAGAAGCGGTCGCTCCACTACGCTCCCTGGCCACTTAAGTATCACTGCTCTTGTTTGCTCTCATCGCGCACTACTTGATATTGCATTTCCTGTGTTTAATTTAAAATCGTAAGCGGCGCTTTTAATCTCAAATCCTCTCTGCCTGATTTGAATTGCAGCGCTTCATTGCGATCAGTGCTCACTGTTGTAACCGCATCTGCTGTGCCTGTGTAAAATCGTAAGCGTCGCTTTGTAGATCATATTCCTCTGTGCTTTAATGTATTCGTAGCGCTTCATTGCTCCCAGTGCTCATTGCTGTAACTACATTTGTTTGCTTGTCTAGAATCGCTCGCGTCACTGTGCATCATCTTTAATTTCTCTGCGCCTGGATTAAATCGTACTGCCCTATTGCCCATTTCCATCACTGTTTGGCTCGCACTGATCGGTATATTACTTTTTGACCGATCGTGCCGGTGCCACTACTGCCCATAGCGTTACTCCGCACCCCAATATCGTCCTGCTTTGGTGTTTGTTTATTTTGCGGCCATTTTGCTGTTGTTGTTCTGCCTCCTGGCCTGTCTCTACACCCCGCCCCCCGCCTCCCAGCTGACCCTCCCTCGCCCCTCCCCCTCCACTATCCACATATGACAGATGCATTTCCGCGCAGCGTTCACGCGCAGCGGTCGCGCCGAAGGTGTGCCAAAGGTAAGCCCGTCCGCGCCTGGACCGCGCCCAGCGCCAGACCCCCTGGCCCCCGCATTATCCACCAAGCCCGCATAACATATGATGCCAACACCCTCCTAGCCCTTAACCCCGGACGCACACCACAATGCTACGAAGCTGCCCCAGGACGTACCCACGGTCCATTCACCTGCCAATCCTGCAAGTTCGCCTGCATCAAGACCCACACCAATTCCACTAACTCCAAACACAGCCCAGACTCTAACCACCTGAAGTGCATCCTGCTGAACACCCGCTCGGTCCACAGACACGCCACTGAACTCTGGGACCTACTCGACACTGCCTCACCGGACATCGCCTTCCTTACAGAAACCTGGATGAACGCATCATCAACAGCCGACATCGCCATAGCCATCCCGGAAGCTTACAAGATCATCCGAAAAGACCTCACCAACCAAACAGGAGGAGGCATCGCCATCGTCCATAAGAACACCATCAAAATCACGACCAGCTTTGACGATAACCTTGCAACCACCGAACACCTCCACTTCCAGATCCACACCGACCCCAGGACCACACTTAGAGGCACCCTCATCTACAGGCCACCAGGAACCCGCACACAATTCAGCGAAGACATCACTGAATTCATCAGCCCACATGCCCTCGCCTCCGAGAACTACATTCTACTGGGAGACTTCAACTTCCACCCGGAAAATAAAAACGACAGCAACACCACCACCCTTCTGGACAACCTGGCCAATCTCGGACTCAAACAACTTGTTGACACCCCCACCCATGTAGCCGGACATACGCTCGACCCAATCTTCACCTCCAGCAAACACATCTCCTTCGATCGCACCACAACTCTCCATTGGACGGACCATAGTTGTGTTCACTTCAGCAACAAAACTACCTCGACCCACAACCCCCACAACCTATTCCGCGAAGAAACTGGAACAAAATCACCACCGACCAACTCCTCACATCGCTCAACCAAAACCCTCCCGCCCTCTCATCGGACCCAAACCAAGCTGCCACCAAACTCAAACAATGGATCACTGACAACGTTGAAGAATTAGCACCCTTGAAAAACCACCAAACCAAACAGGGTAGCAAAAAGGCCCCCTGGTTCAACGATGACCTTAAGAAATCCAAGAAACTGTGCCGCACTCTCGAGAAAACATGGAGAAAAAACCCAACCACTGACAACCTGACCACCTTCAAGACAGCCACCTGCAAACACCACCAAATGATCCAATCCACCAAGAAATCAGCACTCAAGGATCGACTCGACAACAACGCCCGTAACAGCAAGGAACTATTCAACATCGTCAAAGAATTTACCAACCCCACCGCAGCCTCAAACAACATTACTCCCTCCCAAGACCTCTGCGATTCGTTATCCTCCTTCTTCTACAACAAAATCGCCGACATACATAACAGCTTTGAGAACATTCCCAAAGAACAATCCACTCCACCCACCTCCGAACCTAAACCGCCCTCTAACAACCTTAGCGCCTGGAACCCAATCACCACTGAAGACACCACCCGCCTAATTAACTCCATTCATTCAGGTTCGCCAACCGATCCCTGTCCCCACCACATCTTTAACAAAGCAGACTCCATCATCGCACCCCATCTCCGTGATCTCATCAACTGTTCCTTCAACTCCGCTACCTTCCCAGAAAGCTGGAAACACGCCGAACTCAGCGCCCTCCTGAAGAAACCCACAGCAGACCCCTCTGAACTTAAGAACTACCGCCCCATCTCCCTCCTCCCATTCCCTGCCAAAGTCATTGAGAAAGCCGTCAATAGCCAGCTCGCCGCCTTCCTTGAATCCAACAACTCCCTCGACACCTCACAGTCCGGCTTTTGAGCCAAACACAGCACCGAAACCACCCTCATTGCAGCGACAGACGACATCCGAACACTACTGGACAACGGAGAAACAGTTGCCCTCATCCTACTCGACCTCTCCGCCGCCTTCGACACAGTCTGTCATAGCACCCTCATACAACGCCTCAGCAACATCGGCATACAAGGAAAAGCCTTGGACTGGATCATCTCGTTCCTCGCCGGGAGAACCCAGAGAGTCCAACTTCCCCCATTCAAATCAGAGGCCACCGAAGTCATCTGCGGAGTACCACAAGGATCATCGCTCAGTCCCACCCTCTTCAACGTTTACATGAGTCCACTCGCATCCATCGCGCGACAACACAACCTTAACATCATCTCTTACGCCGACGACACCCACCTGATCCTTTCCCTCACCAAAGACCCTAACACCGCCAAAACCAATCTTCACGAAGGCATGAAAAAAGTAGCCGAATGGATGAAAAACAGCCGCCTAAAACTTAACTCAGACAAAACGGAAGTCCTCATCCTCGGATCATCCCCCTCTGCCTGGGACGACTCATGGTGGCCATCGGCCCTGGGCACAGCACCCATACACACAGGCCACGCACGTAACCTGGGCTTCATCCTAGACTCCTCCCTCTCGATGACCAGATAAGTCAACGCCGTCTCATCCTCCTGCTTCAACATACTTTGTATGCTCAAAAAAATCTTCCGTTGGATCCCCTCCGAGACAAGAAAGACTGTCACCCACGCACTGGTCACTAGCCGACTGGAATATGGAAACACCCTCTACGCCGGAATCACAGCCAAATTACAGAAAAAACTCCAACGCATCCAAAACGCATCAGCCAGACTCATATTGGACATCCCTCGCCAAGACCACATTACTGGTCACCTGAAAGACCTCCACTGGCTTCCCGTCAACAAGAGAATAACGTTCCGTCTCCTCACCCACGCACACAAGGCCCTCTACAAACTGGGACCCGAATGCCTCAACACACGACTGTCCTTCTACACTCCCACCTGCCAACTAAGATCCTCCAATCAAGCCCTCGCCTCAGTTCCGCGCATCCATAGATCCACCATGGGAGGAAGATCCTTCTCCTACTTGGCGGCCAAGACCTGGAATTCTCTCCCTACTCACCTCCGCCTTACACAGAACCACATTCCCTTCAGAAAGGAACTTAAAACCTGGCTATTCGATAAATAATGCACCCCCTCCCCCAAGCGCCTTGAGACCCTCTGGGTGAGTAGTGCGCTATACAAATTCTTGAACTTGATAGTTGGCAGTCAGATGCGCAACTAGAGTGAAATTTTTTTTTGGGGGGGGTGGCTAATTCTTCTTTAAACTGTGCTTGTGCAATAGGTGATAATTGGTACGCTGACCCATGGAGCCAAATATGAATGTCTGATTTGTTGCATGTCAGCCTGGCAGAAAGGTTTAGGCCAGAATCGCAGAAAGACATCGTTGAAGAATGCACCAGAGTGACATTTCAGACCTGCGTTCGCTTCTACGGCAGAGTCAGGAAGGACATGCTAGTCCTACAAAGGAGCACACCCGACCTACAAAAAACCTAGACAGAATCAGCCTTAACCACGCACATGCGTGGTTAAGGCTGAGTCGTTGTTCGGGCAAGTCGTTGTTTGGCTTGCGTGACTCCGGATCTCGTTGTTCCGGAGTCGTTGTTCGGGATATTCCCTTTTATTGTACACACTCAGGCAAAAGAGGATTTCACACACTCAAACACTGAACTCTTACCAATTTGTTTTGTAAAAATATTATTTTATTTTATTTTATTTCAAGAGCCAAGCCAGACCTTGTGCAGGTAAGTGAAATAATACTTTGCAGGAATAACACAGTTGAATGCAGTTGTATGTAATTGATTTGGATACAGATAGGTTAATTATTCAGAAACAATTGAAATTACTTTGCAGTTACTGTCTGAATACTTACTAGATTCCTTTTTCTACTCATTGGGATATGCCTAGATGTCACACTGGGACATTTCCTAAATAAAAGGTAAGTAAAGCAGTTTTTGTGAGTACACAGTTCTTAAGGTTTCATACAATTTTCCTGCTCCACACTTAAAACATTTTTCACAGAAAAGCCGCCAGTATAATCCTAATCCTATGGGGGAGGAAATTAACTTATCGGTTTACAGGTAAGTACTTAGGTTTGGGAGTTGGTTTTCTGGGGTTAGAACAAGGGTCCCCCCAGGGTCAAGGATGCACTCCTAGAGAACCCTCAGCCGGCACCAGGGTGGCCGGGTGCAGAGTGCTGATTCCCAATGTTATCCAATGAGGGATATCGGGCCCGTGGCTTGGCAGTTCTGGCTGGACTGTTACCATAAGGAACAAGGTCAAGACTGATTTTCATATGACTGAATCTGAACTGGGGTGACGAAGTGAGCTAAAGAACGATGATGGATTCAACCCAGATCTGTGACTGGGGGTGAATGTCTGAAAAGTTTCAGAACTTTGTCAATCATTTCCTTGTGTTTGCTTTGTTTGCTTTAAGTTGACAGGGTATACCCAGACATGGGTCCAATGCTCACTTTGCCACTGGACTTAAGCTAGCCTGGCTGATGAGAATTGTTAACCCAAAACTGGTCCCAGGATGCTTGTATCCAGTCCAGGAAAGACCTGGCTTGGCAATTCAGGCTGGACTGTTCCCACGAGGAACAGGGTTAAGACTGATTTGCATATGCTGGGTCTGAACTGGGGGGGGGGGGATGCAAAGTGAGCTAAAGAACGATGATGGATTCAACCCAGTTCTGTGACTTGGGGTGAGTGTCTAAAAAGTTTCAGCGCTCCATCCATCATCTCCTTGTGTTTGCTTTGTTTTCCCTAAGTTGGCAGGGTATGACCAGACGTGGGTACATTGCTCACTTTGCTACTGGATTCAAGCTCACCTGGCTGATGAGGAGTGTTACCCCAAAACTGGTCCCAGGATGATTGTTTCCAGTCCAGGGAAGACCTGGCTTGGCAATTCAGGCTGGAATGTTCACATGAGGAATAGGGTCAAGGCTGATTTGCATATACTGGGTCTGAACTGGTGGAGGGGGGGGCGCAGTGAGCTAAAGAACGATGATGGATTCAACCCACATCTGTGACTTGGGGTGAGTGTCTGAAAAGTTTCAGCTCTCCATCCATCATCCCCTTGTGTTTGCTTTGTTTTCCCTAAGTTGGCAGGATATGCCCAGACGTGGGTACATTGCTCACTTTGCCACTGGACTTAAGCTAGCCTGGCTGATGAGGATTGTTAACCCGAAACTGGTCCCAGGATGCTTGTTTCCAGTCCAGGAAAGACCTGGCTTGGCAGTTCGGGCTGGAATGTTCCCACGAGGAACAGGGTCAAGACTGATTTGCATATGGCTGGGTCTGAACTGGGGTGGCAAAGTGAGCTAAAGAACGATGATAGATTCAACCTAGATTTGTGGCAGGGGTGTGTGTCTAAAAAGTTTCAGTGCTCCGTCCATCATCTCCTGGTGTTTGCCTTGTTTGCCCTAAGTTAGCAGGATATGCCCGGACGTGCTTCCCTTGCTCACTTTGCCACTGGATTCAAGCTACCCTGGCTAATGAGGGGTGTTACCCCAAAACTGGACCCAGGATGATTGTTTACCGTCCAGGGAAGACCTGGCTCTGCAGTTTGGGCTGGACTGTTCCTATGGGGAACAGGGTCAAGACTGATTTGCATATGGCAAAAAAGAGGGACTTTCCTGGCACCCAAATGCAGCTGGGCATGGGCAACCTGACCAATCCATGGCCCTCTGGTGCAGCCATCAACCCCCATGCATTCTCATATTTAGAAAGGCTTGCTGAAGTAGCATACAAGAAGGATTATCCATGGGGTATGGATGATAGCTGCAGTGGACATCACCAGCCCTTCTCTAGAGACAGTGGGGACTTTACCCTGGCTTGTGCCATTGGCTTAAAACCAATTCCATCTTGAGCTTGCCTGCTATCATAATCCTGAATGCCAAGTTTGTCCACTTCAATCAATCAAACTTATTTTATTCGATTAAGACAAAGTTAATCAAAAAAGTACAAGTATACATCACAGATAAAAAAGTTCAGATTAAAACTGGAAAGAAGCATTTCATAAATGTTAGCCAATACACAATTTCCTCGTTTTCAAACACACGCATAAAAAGGAGGCAACAGTATTACAAGTCAAAGGATCAGACACCATACGTAAAAAATGCAAGGTCAGGCGACATTGTCTAAAATTGTGCGTACGTAAAAGCGGAATTAGAAACCTTTGCCTTTGTTTACAATAACATTTACAGAAGAAGAAAATGTGCAAATCAGATTGTTGCGAAGTGTCATCACATGGGCAACACATGAGTTCTTTTGGGCAAAGATACCAGCAGAATGGCCCAACATGCAGGTAATAAAGTTAAGCCGAAATCTTAACGGAATAAACCTGTTCCGTGGGGCTGTTACAAATTCCAAATAGAAAGATAAACCCTTGTTAGAACTGGGGGTCTCTAGTTGGCAGAGGTAGGTACCACTGTCCAAATAGGGACCCTTGATTCTAGTCAGGGTAAGGAGGAAACCCTCTGAGATAACCCCTGCTCACCCTCTAGGTAGCTTGGCACGAGCAGTTAAGGCTATTCAGGAGGCAATGTGTAAAGTATTTGTACCAACACTCACAGTAACACAGTGAAAACACCACAAACTGACTCCACAACAGTTTAGAAAAATAAAGGTATTTAATCTAAACTACACAAGACCAAAACGACAAAAATCCAACATACACAGTTCAAGGATATGGTTTCAAAAGAGTTCTTAAGGTTGTAATGTAAGTTCTTTAGGTTGCGATAAAATAATCCACAGATGCGTGAAAAGTTCACAGTTGGGTCACGTTTACTCACAGTACCTTTTAGTTGCGACAAAGTTCCAAAAGCAGAAGCTGGTGCGGTGGAAAACAAGCGATGCGTTGCTCCTGAGACCCTGGGGAGGCGATGCGACAGCCCCGCTGCAGCAGCGGGCGTGTTGCGACGAATCCGGTCTGTATGGGGAGGAAGGCCACTTGTATGGATTCCTTTGCGTAGGTTCCGTAGGAAGTTTGTTCTCGCAAAGGCACGATGCGACGATCTCTGGAGTTGCGACGATCTCCGGGGCGACGATGCGCAAACCAGCAGTGATCTTCTCTCTCACAGTTCCTCGATGCGATGGCTCCTGCGATGACACTCGCAGTGGCGTGATGCGGTCCGCGAGCAAGCAGTGCGGCGATCTCACCCAGCGACAACACTCACAGCGATGTTAGACTTTCCCGCACCGGTCTGGTGCGTCCCGCAAACGAAGGATGCGACGGCTCTTGCAGTGGCAACAGGCGCTGCGACAATCTCGGCCTTCGTAGCGGCGGGAATTTCCTCGCACTGTCGGGGATGCGCTCCGCAGCGAGCGATGCGATAACTTTTCAATTGCAAAAAGTCTCTCAAGCTTAGTTTCAAGCTTCCCAGCACAGGTACAACTTCCAGAGGCCCCACAACTGGATCAAGCACTCTAGGAAGGACAGAACTCTCTCAGCAGAGTTCAGGGAAGTTGGGGGTGAAGTCCTTTTGTTCCTGGGACTTCAGAACAGGGAGCCAGCTCTTCTCAGGCCCTTGGAGATTCCTTCAAGACAGGGGACACAGCACAACAGCAAAATCCTTCCCCTCTCCTTGGCAGCAAAGCAACAGGTCAGTCCAGCAGAGCAACAGCAGGACAGTTTTCCTTCTTCAGATTCAGCTTTCTCCTTGGCAGAGGTTCCTTCTTGATTCCAGGATGATCTAATGTTCTGTTGTCAGGGGTCCTGTACTTATATCCCTTAAAGTCTTTGTTCTCTTTGTGCATGTGGGCCCTGAGCCCGGTCTGAACCAGTTCTGGGTGTTTCTTGAGTAATTTGTTTTCCTGGCTTCTCCTTTCCTTTCAGAGTGAGGGGCAGGGTCGTCAGACGCCCAGCAGGAGGTGGAGCCAGCATTGTGGCAGGCAGGCACAGCCCTATTCAGACCCAGGTGCTAACTCCTCCCACCACTCAGGTTGCAAATGCAGTCATTCAGCCTAGGGCTGACTCAGCCAGCCTCCCGGGGAATCCCCAGCCCCTGTCACTCTCAAACCAGACAGTCAATACACAAACAGGCCAAGGCACACAGAAGGGTCAGACAAGAGAACAGCAACTTTCTAAAAGTGCTGTTCTCAAACACAGGATTTAAAAACAACCTTTCCTAAAAGATGTGTTATTAAATTCTGATTTCAGGGATACTAGACTCTTTTGTCCTATATTGTTCCTATGGGAAGAAATCCTGGTAGCCACTGTAGCCGGCATCCCCATGTTAACCTATGGAGCAAGATAGCCTTACAATAGTGAAAAACGAAAATGGCTGCCTTTCACTACCAGAGCATGTCACCTGCACCAGTACATGCTCTACCTTTCACATACACTGCACCCTGCCCAGGGGGGGTACCTTGGGCCTTCCATAGGGGTGACTAATGTGCACAAAAAGGGAAGGGGTAGGCCTGATCAGTGGGGACACTGACCAGGAGGACACAGCAGTTCCTAGACTGCACACAGGCACTGCAGTGGAAGGCCCGAGACACCATTTTAGAGCTACTCATGTGGGTGGCACAATCAGTGCCGCAGGCCCACTAGTAGCATTTGTCATCACCAGCCCTGGCACACCCCGTGCACTTTACTAGGGACTTTGTGGTGATACAAATATGCCAAACGGGTATATCTAATCATGATAACAATTTACATAGGGAGCACTTATACTCTGGCACTGATCAGCAGTGGCAGAGTGTCCAAAGCATCTAAACCAGCAAAACGAAATCCAGCACAGCATCAAAAATACAGGAGGTAGAGGTAAAAAGATAGGTGGAAACCACGCCAAAGATGCCAGGTCTAACAACCCTCAATCTGCAATGGACCTTCAATATATTCTTTGACTGTAGATTTATTACGGTAGACAGTCAATGTCCCATCTTTAGCAGTGGTTATTAAGCGGGCCTTTAATGCTTTTTTAGAGACAGAGGCACATTTTTCTGGGGATACAAATAAGCTTCTGAGATCAAGAGTATATAAAGTATCTTTCACATACTTTAACCATAAAATATTATCCCTATGCTCGAGGGATAAGCAATCCCGTATTATTTGTTGCTTAAGTTACACTGTGTCTCTACACCATACTGAGTTCCATAAAAGAATAGGTGCAACATTTATCCAATCAGTTATGTAAGTGATGCCTAATTCTTCATGTAGATTAAAATTAGAACAACCAATTGGGAGACTCATCATTGATTTCCAAAACAAATCCTCTGTTGTTTGTATCCTCTTTACTGTAACATGGACCCACACCCCTCCACCATACGTAGCTATTGTCCTAGATTTCTCCCCATAAACCTTTCTTAAAAAATCTAGGTTTCTCGTTCCCAGCTTATTTGAAAATGAGCGTATTGCATTTGTACTTTTCTCCAACAAGACCACACGATTCACTACCATATTCCTCTAAGAGGTCTGAGAATCAAGCGTGACTCCTAGATATGAGAAGGACTCTGTTTGTGTCACTTTACGTTTTGAGATAAAAAAAAAGAAGGAGGTTTGCTCAGCTTTGGCCCTGTAATTAAAACAAATGACTTAGATTAATTTGTCTGGAGATCAAGGCCTTTCATAAATCCACATAGGTATTTAACAATTTTTGTAGGATTTTTCTTGTTCGTGCAATTAAAACTGCATTGTCTGCATATAATAAAATTGGCATATGCAACTTTCCTATTCTTGGCACATCTATATTTGAATCTAACAATTTAGACTCTCTCCCGTTAGTATAAGCGAGAATAAAAAAGGGGCGAGAACGCACACTTGGCGAACTCCTCTTTTTACAGGAAACCCCCTAGTACATTTTACCTGTGACCCATACATGACACATGCTTCAGCTCTTGAATAGAATCGTCTAATGAATTTGATCACTGCCTGATCTACCCCATTTCCCTCATAATTCTCCACAGCTGTGGATGAGACACATAATCAAAAGCCGCGCTAAGATCGATAAAGGCTAGATATAAATTTCCCTGCTTTGCGTAGGTATACTTTGCTATGAACAAACTCAAATTCAGGCATTGATCTTGAGTGCCTCTCCCTTTTCTGAAACCGTATTGTGCTGGTATCAAAATCTTATTAGTCAAAGCCCACGTCTCAAGTCGATTCAATACCCATCAATTTTACTGTGCTATCTAAGAGAGAAATAGGTCTAAAGTTCCTAGGGTCTTGCTTATCTCCTTTTTTCAAAATTGGTACTAAAATGGCCTTAAACCAAGAGGCAGGAGGTCCCTCTCTTGCTAAAGAGTTAAAAATATTAGTAAGCAGAGGACTCCATAAATCAGGGCAATCTGTAAAAAAGTCTATTGGAGCGCCATCAAAACCTATGCTTTATTACTTGTACATTGCTACATTCCAAGCATACTTCCCCTATATTAATAGTAAGAATAGTGCTAGAGGATGGGATCAGCTCTACATCCATTAGCTCAGCGTTTACAGGTGGGGCATTAAAAATATTACTGAAGTGCGCCACCCAAGAGTCCTCGTCCACATGCGTATCCAAATTCGGCTCAGAGTTTGATTTTAAAAATGGGGCGTTTAATCGTTAACCAAAAATCCCTTACATTATTTGTGATGGATGCAACCAATAATTTATCCCAAGTTTCAATTTCTTTAACCTGCTCTTCCTCGCCACCGTGTAAGTTAAGCGGGCCTGCTTTACAAATTGGAGGTTTTTAGGTACGGTCTTAAGTAATCGGCGTAGGCTAAAATGTGCTTTAGTGCAATCACGATCGAACCACTAGGGTCCCTTAGGTTTGCATTTCCATTTTAAGGGAGATTCCTTTTTACTTCTCGCAAAATAGTTTCAAAAGCCTTAGTGATGGACCCTGGGTCCTGATTTGAGTCAAGACATATTTCTCTTTCTTTCATTGAGTTTGAAACTACATGAGGAATAACAACAGCCTTATCAATATTCCCCCACTTCAATGTTATCCCATTCTTTTTCGCTATATAGGGTTTCATATGTGACAAAGTGGAGCCAAAAATACCCGTGCAGTTCACATGCCATGTTATAGCTGCATGGTCACTGAAGCCCAGGAATTCAACTTTCCTGTTGTTGAGCTTTTCACCCAGTCTAGCTGAGGCTATTATAACATCAATTGAGGAACAACATGTAGAGGAGCAAAAGGTATTTAGCGGAAGACCTGTTGATTCAGATCGTGGGTTCATGATCTCCAAATCTTTTAGAAAAATGCATTTCCCATGAGCGTTATGAGAAAAATGCATATTTGATTCTCCATCTTCATCTACAAATCCACACATTGGGGTTAATGCAGCAGGACAATGATGTACGTTAAAGTCTCCTATCCAAAAAACCATTGGTTCCTTTGTGCTTAGCCCTATTATCTTATTCATATATTCCTCCACTATTGCAACAACTTTAAACATTTCACTTCCAAATGAGTTATTATAAAAATTAATCAATAATATAGTATTGCCATCAGACCCTTTAGAGGGAAACATATTAAAACATTGACAATCATTATGAGAAGGTAAAACTTCAAATTTCAAAGTGTTCTTTAAAAAATTTGTAGTGAAGCCTGAACCTAGTTGTGTTCCCAGTTATGTTAGCATGAGCTTATTAGAAGTTTGAACGCCATTTTATATTTCTGCCGCTTTTGCACACAACACTACATATAATTGTTGTTGTAAGTTAGGCTACATGAAATGCTTTACATGAGAAGAGCTTGTCTTCGACATCCCTAGACTTGCATCGTGGCCTTAGTCTGCACAGTGAGTGCTGAAGCCATCAAGGTTATCATAACATAGAAACTGTTTTTCGTACTGATCGGCTAACAGTCTTAGACACAACAAATGGGAGCTGCAGGCCAGCCGAGATCCTGGCGCCTTTATTATCACACTGCAGTCATGATTTTAGACACTTGGAAGATTTTCGGTTTCCAGTGATGCAGAGAGCCTTGGCTGATCCTGATGTGATACACTCTTGCTGAGCTGAGAGGTAATGGGGTCCCCCAAGCAAGCCTAAGAGACCTTCTTTAGTTTATAAGACTTACTGGCAGATGCATCAAAGAAAATACCGGGAGCAAACGGGCAGATTCTCAGAATCTGTCTGTTTGCTCCCGGTATTTTTGCATTTGGGATGCATCATCCCAAATGCAGAAATCGCAATTTAAGGAATCTCTAAATAGCGATTCCTTAAATTGCTCTTGCATTTAAGGAATCCCAAAATGAGATTCCTTAAATGCAATGCATGAAACCCAAAAAAATAGCGAATTCGCTAATAGGGAGAGCAAATTACCATGAAGTTGAACTTCGTGGTAATTTGCTAAAACTTTGAAAAATGCACTTTTGTGCACTTTTCAAGTTACATGTTGCGCACACACATGCCCTTAGGGCATGTGTGTGTGTAACATTTGTGCGCAGGTCCATTTCAGGGGTGCAACAGGGTGTCCTTTGGACACCCTGGCACCCTTGAAATAGCAAAACATTAGCGATTCGGTAATAGCTAATCGCTAATAAGGAATGGCTTTCCCATTCATTCCTATGGGCCTTTAGGCCCATAGGAATGAATGGGAAAGCCATTCCTTATTAGCGATTAGCTATTACCGAATCGCTAATAAGGAATATGTAGGAATCGCTAATAACATTGCGATTCCTACATGCATCCCGTTTTGCGAGTCTTTAATAGCGATTCCTTAAAATTCGCTATTAAGGACTCGCAAAAGAGGACAATGATGCATCTGCCAGATAGTTCCTAGCTAGGGAGGGTGATTCACTAGGCGCTATTGTACCTGTTTTCATCATCATAGTAATATGATTTCGCCTTTTGTGTAATATGTCTGCTTATGTTAGCAAAGATACTGCACCTTAGAGAACGTCGTTAAAGTAAATATTTTAACTTTACCCTTGTCTCTTTTTTACTCCTGTTGTGGACTGGTATGAGAGTATAACAAAAGAGTGTTCTTACATCCCACCATTCCTGAGCTTATCCTAGGTCGCATGTTCTGGGTTGTCTAATCATTGGTTGCTTTGCTATAGGACGAAGAGCTAATGTGACAATGATGCTAGCTGGTTGGGGTTTTCTAGGCACTAGGGTGAGTTTTTGGTACACCACATTTCACTGAGGTCCTGGGTCTCTGTGCACAGTTCTGTGTAGGAGCAGAATCCTTGCGATATGGCACACCTAACGTTGTGGTCTTATAGTGAGACTCTCGAGTAGTGCTTGTATCAGTCCACGACCCCCTCACTATTGTTTCCGGTTGACAGTGGTGACGGATAAATCTACCTATAATTAAATAGGTCTTTTCAAGCTTGATACATTATAAACGGTTTCTGTTTGAATTGCTACCCAGTTGTGCTTTATTACATTGCATTGTTCTCTTTTCTTTCTGTGTCATAATGGCAGTTGATATCCCAGTGTACAGTTGTTTGGCTGTACGCAATCATTTGCAGGGTTTCACCGTTGACCTAGAAGGCATGGCAGTGGTTTTTGTAGTAGAGGCAGACGCAGCACACCCATTTGAGCTTTTCTACTCGTGGGTTACGTGTCCTGCGGTTAATGCAGACACTAATGTGTTTCATACTTACACTCCCACTGCCCTGCCTGCGGAGTACACTCCTAATAGGACACAGGAGGTTCCGATTTCTGCTTGGCAGCACCGCGTTTGGTTTGATGGCGCCCTTTCCCACCCTCTTACACCAATTAGGTTAGGTCCTTTGTCCATTCCAGCCTCTTCTTGCCTGTTTTGGCTGTATTTACCCTGCACCCACGTGCAGGGAAATGTCCCTTACTTGAATTGAGGCCCCTTTATGTCTCTGCAGTAGCGGTTATTAGGGCTTTGGTTCATTATATTTCCCGCAACATTCCAGGTAGGGGTCCTGGCGTTTCGGCGCATCCAGTTGGGCTGAACGGGTTGAAGCTTAGTCCTATCATGGTTAATGCGGTTGTGGGCAAGCGTCCTCAAGATAAGGATGAAATGCCTTTCTGGCTTGCCGAGAAGTTTGACCAACTGGAGGCAGTATTTCCCAATACTACTCCTGTGGACAAACACAGGATTCTGACAATTAGTTTGCAGAAAGACAAGTGCCTGAAGTGACTGACTGTACTACATGGGGTATGATTTTTGCGGCAGTCTATAAGAGATGCTTCAGCACCCCGTCAATGTCTGTCCTTCCCTCTGTCATTAGGCATGTTCAGGATGAGCATGGGCCGAAGGCGGCTGTTGAATTGGGAATGAGACTCGTGGGAGTGTTTGACGTAGTTTCTGAACTTGTCCTTGCTAACGTTAAGGGAGATGCAGTAAGCTTCTAGGTGTCGAATGCTTTTGTGATGTCCCCGATGCAGAGAAACCCCGTCAGTTACCGAGAATTATCACGGCGGCTTATAAAACCGTTGGCCGTAATAGTCTAGTTGTTAAGCCTTTTGCCAAGATAGCGCAATAGCAAACGCAGGCGGCGAAGTCTGACAAAGATGATCGCCCCAAGGGTCCTAAACAGACTTGGACCAACAATAAAAAACAGGGGAAAAAACAACAGAAACAGGGGTATCATTCCTCCTCGCCAGTACCTGTTGCATCATAGAGGAAGTGTGTTGCCACTGCCGCTGTTCGCCGTCAGAGGGTGTTGTCACATCAAAGGAGAAACGTGTCGCAGGGCTGTCGCATCATTGGGGAAGCGTGTCCCAGGGCCTGTCGCTGCTTGGAAAACTACCAAATTTGCCGCACAGCCGTCTGGCGTGCACTCATCGCATCCACGTTGTCGCATTGCAGTAAAGTCGCTATTGTTTCACACCGCACCGTATCATCGTAACACAATGCATCGAGGCGCCATCTTGACGCATCGGCGCGCAGCAAGAATCAACGCATCGCCTTCTCTGCACCCCTTTTGTTTTTGTGTTACGCATCCCAGGTACTTTAAAACTAAAGTGTCGAATTTATCATCTACAAGTTTATTTTTGCAACAACCCTTTTTAAAGACATTCTACTGAGTTTCTGTATGTTGGATTTGTTGTCTTTTTGGTCTTGTTTAGTTTAGATAAAGATATTTTATTTTTCTAAACTGGTTTGGTGTCCATTTGTGGTGTTTTCACTGTGTTACTGAGAGTGTTGGTACAAATACTTTACACATTGCCTTTGGGATTAGCCTGTCTGCTCATGCTAAGCTACCAAGGGGGTGAGCAGGGGTTATCTAAAGTGTGTATCCCCGTTGCCCTGACTAGAAGAAGGGCTCCCTATTTGGTCAAAGGTACCTACTTCTGCCAACTAGAGAACCCCATCCAGTGCTTAATTTGTAAAAAAAAATGCCAGGCCTCTATTGAGCAAGACATTTCCTCTTGCACTGCCCATTGCTGCATAAGTAATAAGTCACACTCCTACAAGTATGAGAATTCTGACAATTTTAGGCCCCCAAAGTTAATAGAATGGCTTTGGCAGCAGGTATTGCTCATTCTTAATGTATACTGAATTAATAAACAACAGTTGTTGTGCTCATCTCTGAATTTAATAAAACAGATCAACTGTGTGGCAGACTGTCATAGGTGCTGGTGCTGACAATTAAGTGCTGGTGCTGAGCACCGGAAACCATCTGCTCAAATTAAGCACTGGAAATTCCAAGGCTCTACGGAAACACACTTGCCGCGAGTCACCAAAGGTATAACCTCTGGGGCTCTGATTATGATTTGCATGCTATTGAAGAGGATTTACTGCACAGTAATTTACTTGCGGCATAATTGCCCTTGTACAGTGGGTGGAGTAGGGAAGTAAAAGGAAGGTTTTTTCTACCTGGCGGAAGCATTGTATTCTTACTCCATTAAAAAAAAGCACAATAAAACTTGGCTCTGCTGCAGCCAAAGACTCAGGTAGTTTTCCAGATGGTTTTACCTGCCGGAGAAATTGGGTTCTTCCGCAACCAGTAAAACCAAGAAAAACGTAAACAGTAGTAATCAGGCAGAGCTAAATTCATACATAAAACGATGGATCAATTTTGCTCGCTTGAGTGTTAATTGGACCCAGGATGATGTCATACTCTCAGCAGCACTGAGTGATTGGCCTTTGTGATTAATCAACAGTTGCCCCTTAGTTTGGAAGAGCTGATTCAGTTGTTTGATGAAGGAAACTTGTTGAGGAAAGGAAGTCATCTAGGAAGGTAGCCCAGGGCAGATCCTGCAGATGTGATTGCTGAAATTGCCTGATTGAATATTGAGTGAATGCAGTTGAAAAGTGCAAAAAAAGAGTGAATACAGTTAAAAAGTTCACAGATGTTCTTCTCTGCTGGTGAACTGAACTACACAAGACGTGTTTCCACTCCACAGTGGAACTTTGTGTGCTCACCATTTGCTTAATCGCACAGACATCCTTGCACCATCTCTTCTCCAGGCATGATGTCATCTTGAGGCCACAGAGTAAATCCTGGGTTCAAAGGAAGTGTTTATTTCAAGTAACATCTGTTTCTGGAGCATGCCACTGTCTGGAGACTGCAATCAACCCCCCAAGCACTGTAGACACATGCATCACAAATAGGTCCCTTCTACAGTGGACATTGGTAGGTGGACACAGCAGCGGCGGCTCCTACATAATGGCATAGGAGCGTCACCCCACCTGCCGGCGGCTGAAAAAATGAAAAATAAAACAATAATGAACCTTTGTTTATCATTGTTTAAGTTTTCTCGCGGAGCCGAGGCTTGGGGGAGGGGCCAGGGTGATGACAGGCTGGAGAGGGTGTATTGGGCACTGCTACTCAGAGTTCATTTTAAAGCACTCTGTATCACACATGAGATGCTTACAGGCATCGGCCCAGGAATCCTGAGTGATCTATGCGCCCATTAGGTACCTTCACGAGCGCTGTGCTCGGCGGATCTGCTACTTGCAAGAATTCCACAAATGCAAAGGACCAGATCAGGTGGTTGATCTTTTAAATGGCCGGCTCCCGCTTAATGGAACTCCCTCCCTCTACATATCCATAGCAATCCTGATCACCTGGCCTTCAGAAGGCTGGTAAAGACCTGGCTTTTCTCCCACTGCTAATTCTCTGCCTTGCTTCCTTACGCTGTGCTCTGCTTCAGTGCTCGGTCGCCTCATTGCTGGGGCAGCCATGCGCTATACAAGTATTCTAATCTAATCTAATCATGGCATGCGCACTGAAGCTCTCTTCAACCCCAGGTGCGTTGCCAGGATGGAGAGAGAAGGCACAGGCTCCCAGTCTAACTGAAAGCACAAAACATCAGCATTCAGGCCAATTGTGATGCTGCTTTCAGCAGCATGAAAGCAGCAACAGGATTGGCCGCAGTGCACTCTGGGAGTTTGTGCCTGAAAAAGCAAGGGGGGCGATGTGGCAAGCAGGTGTTTTAAAAAAAAATATTATTATTATTCCCACCTGTTCTCCACCTCCTCCCTGCCCTGCAAATCTGCGGCTGCCCGAGGCCACCCGGTGGCCATCAGGAGGGCGGCACCGTAGTTACAGAGGGCCTCCCCCCTACCCTCTGTCTTGCCTGGCCACTCACTCCTCTGGGTGTAGGAGGAGTCCCGGCAGGGAGAGGGCTGGGCCAGTGACGTGCGCCCGGGGCGGTAGGCAGGGGGAGGGGTATTTAAGTTCCCCTCGCCATTTTAGATGCCTCTTTGCCGCCCCGGACGCCTCCAGACGCTACTAGGACACTCTTTTTGCAACTTTCACCGGTAAGTGCAGGCCTAGCTGGCCGGTACCCCCCCCTCCGCCTACTCCCTCTTTGTAGAGTTTGAGCGAGGCTAGGCGGCCTGCTTAGTTAGCAGGCCGCTGTGGAGGTGGGGGTGCCAGACTTCACCGTGTTCGCTGAGGGGTCCCTGGGGGTTGCTAGGGCGTTCGGGGTAGGGCGGGCGCTCACCATTCTGAGCGCCTCGCTGGTCGGTATCGGGGGTCATCGGTGTGAGCAAGTTACAAGTTGATCGTTTACCCCACGGGTGGCTTCGCTCCTGCGGGAGTCTACACGCTGCTGGGGGTTGGGTGGTTGGTCCATGGCACCCGAACAATCAGCTCGCGGTGCATGATGGTGTGGTCTTTGTCTGCCACGACATGCGAGCACCTTGGGTTTGGATGGGTGCCCCCCCATACAACCCCCCCCTTTTTTCGGTCACAACAGTATTTATGGCGGTGCTCGATACACTGCTTTAATAGGGGGCACGGGGCCAATTGGGATCAAGGGAAGCTCAGAGTTATGTGGACAAAATGCCTTTTCCACACGTTATGGTTATCAACATGGTATAGAAACTATCGGTAGTTGCAGGCAAAGTCAAGGAATGGGCGGCACGCCAATGTAAAGGGCGGAAAGGGACAGTATGTTCAGTACAGGCATTGTAATTTCAGCATAGAATTTTCGTTGCTTGTGCTCATGGTCTCTTCTGTTTCAGGTGTAGAAGGAGGTGACGTGCTGGGTGTGCAGGGACACACAGTAATTAACAAAAGTACAGGTAATGCGGGTGAAGTTGGGCCTAAGGTGTAGGTGCAATGGGACCATCAGGTGGCGCCCAGTTACCGACCATGTGAGATGTGTGGTATAGTGTTCATCTAGCAGGCCATGGCTGTTTACACATCGGCACACAAGGTCTCAGCGTCATATTCATGGATTCCTTTTCCTTTCAGACACCTGTCGTACCAAAACATTCGCATACGCATCTGCACTGCATTCTAGTGAGACATTTCTAGAGGTATGTATCATTGCTCACGGGGTTAGCTCAAGGCGGCAGGAACAGGAAGCGACTGGGGTGATTCTCATTGAATGGGGGGGGTAGGCCGGTGGTTTTTATCACCAGCTAGGGTTGTCCTTGCTCTAGGCCGCACACCGTTATCCCTATATCAAGCTCATGGAGCCTTTCTTTTTCAGGATCCGAGCTTGAAGAGACGGAATGGATAGCCAGGGATCCCCCCCGCTCTTCTCCCAGATGTCCCAAGTTGACGAGTCTCAAGCAGGACTTTCTCAGGATACACAAATTAAGGCACTCATGGACCTGATAAAGGCCAAAGGGGTGGCTTGGGCCAGTGAGCGGTTGAGTGATAACGGTCCAGGGGATTCCGGGGTTGTCTTGTCGCCACCAGCGGCAGAACCCGAGATAACAGAGGACATGTCAACCACGAGGTC
Organism: Lissotriton vulgaris; assembly: GCF_964263255.1. Classification (NCBI taxonomy): domain Eukaryota; kingdom Metazoa; phylum Chordata; class Amphibia; order Caudata; family Salamandridae; genus Lissotriton; species Lissotriton vulgaris. Next base: position 1,178,657,420 of record NC_141696.1, read on the forward strand.
CAAGAGATTGAAGAGGCCCACATGCAAAGACTTTCCAGCGGAACCGGCTCCTGCCAAAAGCCGCACTACCGAGCCAGTCAGGAATGTGATAGTCCATGCAGCGGCGTCCCCTCCCACTGTGGTCAGCGCTTCCCCCCCCCCAGGGCAGCGGTGGCCCCACCCACGAACTTTGCTACACATGACGAGTTGGGTAAGCTCACCAGCACCCTCACAGACTTTATGGCTGAGATTAGAGCAAGACTAAAGACAGCTGGGCAGCAGGCAGGCGACGAAAATATGGTTGCGGGGGGCGGGATAGGGGCACCAGCACCTGCTCCTGTGGCAGTAGCAGAGGCAAATTTTACACAAGTGTGGGGAAGCGAAATTTCACAAGTAGGAACCGGCAGAAGCAACGTCGCGGTTCCCCAGCGAGCAGTCCTACCGGCCCCTCCGCCCCCTGCCGAGCAGCAAAGCGAAGCGCTAGCGCCCCTCACTTCAGCATTGTCTCCTCCTGCCCCCGCCGTACAAGCGCCTCCCGCGCCACCTGTAGCATCCACCCCTGTGGCAAGCACATCATCGCCCAGCGTGCCAGCAGCACCACAAATGTCCATGGCTCCCATGCTTTCAGGGAAATGCTCTTTAGCTTGGCAGGTGCCCCAGGCGGCAAAGGAAGGCATCTGGCGTAGGGAATTTATTGATATTTTCTCCCTCCTCATGATCGGGGCCGATGGGGTGGACATTAGGAAGATGGGGGCTAAGGATGAGGAGAAGAAGGTACGCTATCAGGCCTGGCCTGAGAAATCTATCAAGAATTGGAGGCAGGCATTCTCTATCTTAGCCGCAGTCATCACAGAGCGTTTCCCAGAGCATGCGCAGGGCCTGTTTCAATACGCAAGCGTCATCACTGATGAGGCAGAATCGAGCGGGGGCATGGGTTGGTAAAAGTACGACTGCGAATTTAGAAAAAAGATGGCAGTGTGTCCCGAACTGGATTGGGATCAAATGGAGGTTAGGCTATGGATGCAGTACATGGGCAAGGGTAAGGCGGAAGTCACTGCTAAAGCCAGCTCCGTTGATAAGAAAGTGGAGGCAGGGAAAGGCCAGAGACAAGACAAAAAAGGTCATTTCAAACAGTCCTTTCGGGGGGGCGAGGAGGAGGTGCTTACAACAGGGGTGGCAAAAGATCCTTCGTTGGAACTTGCAGGTTGTTTAATGCGGGGAACTGTACATGGGGCAAGGCTTGTAGATTCGCTCACACATGCAGCAAGTGCAGCGGCGCCCATCCTGCCTCGTCATGCGACAAGCGGGATTCAGCTGGGGGCCAGCAGAAACAAGAAAAGTAACAGCCCGACAATTCCTTTCCAGCCCATTCTCCATTGCCAACCGACCCGTCTCCTGCGCCTCCACATGACCCTGTGTTGCAACTCGACATGTCAGCCGTCACTTCTGTTTGGGTTACCACAACTGTTTGTTCCCTCCATTCGAAAGGCCCTTCCCCAATTGTTATTCCCAACCTCCTGCCCCTTCTGAGGATGTATCCCAATGCGAAAGACAGGGCTACATTGTCGGAAGGGTTTTTAGAAGGTTTCAAAATCCCTTACTTGGGGCCGAGGGTCAGCAGGGACGCAGAGAATCTGAAATCAGCTAGGGACCTCCCCGAGGTAGTGTCTGAGAAGAGCCGAAAAGAACTGGCTTTGGGGAGGGTTGCAGGCCCGTTTGACCTCTCCCCCTTCCGGATTTCGTGGTGTCCCCCGTAGGAGTGGTCCCTAAGAAGGAACAGGGGGCTTTTAGGCTCATCCATCACCTATCCTTCCCGGAGGGGGACTCTGTTAACTCTTGGTTGGATGAGGGGGCATGTTCTGTATTTTACTGTTCACTAGACGTGGCCATAGACATCATCAGGAGAGCAGGGAGGGGGGCGTGGTTGGCGAAGGCCGACATTGAGGCAGCATTCAGACTCTTGCCGTTCACCCTGAGAGCCATCACCTGCTGGGTTTCAAGTGGGGAGGCCAGTATTTCTTTGACAAGTGCATGCCCATGGGCTATTCTGTATCCTGCGCATTCTTCGAGGCATTCAGCTCTTTCTAGCAGTGGTCACTCTCGGTGAGATATGAGGTCAGGGCGGTGACTCACTACCTGGGCGATTTCTTATTCATTGGGAGGGAAGGTACTGAGGAATGCAGCAAAGGGCTTTCATGCTTCATGGATCTGGCAAGACACCTTGGTGTACCTTTGGCTCCAGGCAAGACCGAGGGCCCGGCACAGATTCTCATGTTTCTGGGCATCGAGCTAGACACAGTTAATGGGGTGTCAAGACTCCCTGCCGGGAAGGTGCAGGACCTGCAACGGGACATCCGCGATCTGCTGGGGAGGAACAAGGCACCGCTGGGCGTCATCCAGAGCCTCCTTGGCAAACTCAACTTCGCGGCACGTGTCATCCCTGCGTGCCGGGTCTTTGCTAGGCGATTAGCTAGGGCAACTGCAAAAGTAGTCAAACGCCACCACTTCGTGAAATTGTCAGCGGGCTTGAAGCAGGACTTGAAAATGTGGGGGAGTTCCTGGATGACTTCAACGGCACGGTCATCTGGAGGGCACCTTGGGCTGACAGTCCTGAACTCAGTATGTTCATGGATGCATCAGGCAGGGAGGGCTTTGGTGCAATTCTGGGCGAACAATGGTGTGCGCAAGAATGGCCCAACGCCTGGCGCAAGCGAGGCATCACTGCCAACATCACAGTTTTGGAGCTCTTCCCTATTGTCATTGCTCTGCATCTCTGGCCCGGCCTTTTGTCCGACAGAAAGGTCCTCTTTTGGTCGAACAACATGGCGGTTGTCCAAGCTATCAATGGGCAGACGGCCAGTTGCCCGTTGGTCCTCTCCCTGCTGAGGAAGTTAGCGAGAAGGAGCCTGCGCTGCACCATGGAGTTTAGGGCGCGACACATTCCTGGGGTCATTAACGTTGCAGCTGATGCTCTTTCTCGTTTCCAGTGGGACCGTTTCCGTGCGGCCTGCCCGCAAGCGAGAAAGAAGATGACCCCCTTCCCACCGGCACTATGGCGCATCTTGGAGTGGAGCAAGAATTGAGAGCAATGGGGGAGAGAGCATTGGCGCCAGGTACCAGGAAGCGTTATGGGAGGCACCTGGCGATTTTCAACGAGGCAGTCATAGGCATGGGATTGGCGGGAGTACCCCTTGTAGACAAAGTACAGGCTTTCACTGTCTGGGCAAAGAAGCAGGGCAAATCTCACTCCTGGATTTGTTGCCACTTAGCCGCTGTTAGCAATGATGCCAAGCTGAAGGGTTTGAGTGATCCAGCCCAGTCCTTCATCATCAGGGCAGCCCTAAAGGGGTGGGCAAGGGACGAACCTAGGACTCCGGACAATAGAGCCCCCATTGATTTTCGCACTCTGCAGTCTATGCTGGTGGCGTTGCAAGCCGTGGCACACTCTCATTTCGAATCCTCTTTGTTTGCGGCAGCTTTCTGCCTAGCTTTCTTCGGAGCTTTTCGTAGTAGCGAGCTGGTTGCACGATCCAAGAGTGACATTTCAGGGGATGCTCTGGGCAGGGATGACGTCAATGTAGACACCAACCTGACTATCACGCTCAGGAAGTCAAAGACAGATCAGGCTAGGAAAGGGGTTGTCATTTTGCTGGCTCCATTAGAGGACCAGATAGGTTGTCCAGTCTCAGCGGTCCGTGCCTACCTCGCCCTTCGACCAACAGCAGCAGGTTACCTCCTCATGCATGAGGATCTAAGCCCGCTCACCAGGTACCAGATGGACAAAATTATGATTGTCTCTCCAGAGCAGGTTTTGTAAATAAGGGAAAGAAGTTCTCCAGCCATTCTTTTCGAATAGGGGCGGCCACTGCGGCTTCCTGCGCTGGCATGCCAGCGGCAAGCATACAAAAAGTTGGGCGCTGGGAATCCCTTTGTTATAAGCGTTACATACGTCCATAAGATATGGGTCGATTTTAAGTTTGCAGTGATGGTCTAAGTGATATTTTCGTGTGCAGTGTTTGCTGTGTTGTACCATTTGTGTTAATAAAGAACAAAAGGTGAAATTGTGTCCTTTGTTTTAACAGGTTCAAGAGTGTGGGTTTTGGGGCATTCATCCGTCGCAAGGTTAGGCCGATGGGCGGCCATAAGGAACTGGATGCGCGTTTTCTCCAACACGAAGTGCATGTGGATGGGTTTCCCTGGCATGCGCTGGACTTGCCTTTTGCCTAGGCTCAAAGACTCCCTAGCTTCAAGGGGGGCACCTCCCCATCATCTGGTCATCCACCTGGGGGGCAATGACATCACCAACCTGGGAAGGTCAACACTTTTGCAAAAAATGAAAGTGGACCTGGGAGAAGTTTGCAGATTAATGGGAAGTTGTGAAGTATGGTGGTCCGAATTGGTACCACGCAGGATATGGCAGGGCGCTAAGTCAGGCGAAGCAATAGAGAAGTCAAGGAGGAGAATGAACGGCGACATGCGTAAATTCACCTTGCAGAGGGGCATTGGTTTCATCAGGCATGAAATGATTCAGGACAAGATAAAAGGTTACTTTGAACCTGATGGTGTCCACCTTTCTCCAGTCGGTATGGACCTGTTTCTATTGGACTTACAGGAAGCACTGCAGTGCAAAGGCTGCAAATAGTATAGGAAGTTAGGTGGTAGGGGGCACCCGCGGCGGCAGTTGCCGCCGGCCGGGCTGTGGCGGAGTTACAGGGCGATCCGGAAGCAGAGAGGTGCAGCACTGTACCTCAGCAGGCACATAGGGGTGCCAGAGCCTAAGACCTGGACCTCAGGGGAGGTCCGGGAACCTGTGTCGGCACCCCAGTAGTCCTTCGGGCGGTTGTGGGCCTGTGCAACCGGGGGCTTGCCTAACTGTGCTCCGTCCCACTCGGGGCGCGAGTAAAATAATTACCATTAGGGGCCACACTCAGGTGGTTCGCCACGATGCTGCTTGGCTCATCAGGCGGGCAGGTGGCGAGAATGCGGCCTGCCCTTGGATCGCCCGTTAGATAACCCATCATGATTACATAATGTTGTATGTAATAAACCTGCAGCAAGTTTTTCCCAACATAACACTTGTGTCTTGTGTGTTATTTGCGGGTTTGTAGGTGTGTTGTGGGGCGGGGGGGTCCTGTTGCCATGATGTAACTATGCGGCTGCCCGAGGCCACCCGGTGGCCATCAGGAGGGCGGCACCGTAGTTACAGAGGGCCTCCCCCCCGCGCCCTCTGTCTTCCTTGGCCACTCACTCCTCTGGGTGTAGGAGGAGTCCCGGCAGGGAGAGGGCTGGGCCAGTGACGTGCGCCCGGGGCGGTAGACAGGGCGAGGGGTATTTCAGTTCCCCTCGCCATTTTAGATGCCTCTTTGCCGCCCCGGACACCTCCAGATGCTACTAGGACACTCTTTTCCCTCCCTACCTCTTACCCTGAGTGTCAGCTGGGGGGAAATTGGTTGAACTTTATAATGTATCCTTTTTTTGGTTGCAGGCGGAGCTACAGGGCGATCTGGAAGCATAACCCGTGTCGGCGCCCCAGTAGTCCTTCGGGTGGTTGTGGGCCTGTGCAACCGGGGGCTTGCCTAACTGCGCTCCGTCCCACTAGGGGCGCAAGTAAAATAATTACCATTAGGGGCAGCACTCAGGTGGTTCGCCACGGTGCTGCTTGGCTCATCAGGCGGCGAGAATGCGGCCTGCCCTTGGATCGCCCGTTAGATAACCCATCATGATTACATAATGTTGTATGTAATAAACCTGCAGCAAGTTTTTCCCAACATAACACTTGTGTCTTGTGTGTTATTTGCGGGTTTGTAGGTATGTTTTGGGGCGGGGGGGTCCTGTTGCCATGATGTAACTATGTTAACAGCCAGGCAGCTACTGGGACACAGATGAGCTGTGCCGGGACCTCCGGGTAACATTTAGGGGGCGCATGGCATGTGACAGAAACCAAACCAAACATGGTTTGCAGAATACACTCCAGGCGTGGTGCACGAGTGTTTGGTGAAATAACTGAGATATAATTTTTTTCAGGCTAGCAACGCTCAATGGGCTGTAAGGGCTTCAGCCCTCCTCCCCTATGTGTTCCGTAGCCTAGGCTGCAGGCCTGCAGCTGTGTGGGTGTCTGTCCCAGGGAAAGTCCGGGAAAACTACAGATGAAGAAGAGAGCGTTTGAACAAACATTTTCTCCAACAGACCCCTTCAGCTTATCTTGCAACTGCAGTGTCCTTAAAGGAGGCGATAGGGGTCACAGATGAACCACAACACCCAGGACAAAAACCTCACAGTGGGGGTTCAAATGTGTATGGCAGTGTGCTTTACTGATCACTATTGTTTTAAAGAGAAGCAATGTGTGCTCTTTAACGCTCTATTTAAGGGACTGCGTCAACACTTCAAAAGCAATTTCTGCCGTCTTCCTCTGCTTTCAAGTAAACAAGGTAGAAGTAGCAAATTGTCTTGCTTTGGAATTGCATTTATATAGTGCTTACTACCCATATCATGAGTAATAAGCACTAAATAAATTCTAAAAAGGTAAAGAAATACATTTTGTCTTTTAAATGCAGCGACCAGACTCTTCTGCCAATAGCATCTTTCATGGTGGGGGGCTGGGGCTCAAAGGCATCATGGCGCTTTACACAAGCACCAGATTAAATAACACAAAATCAGATTTTTTTTAAGCACAGGCAGGATAAGTGATCTGCACAGGATCACAGGACACTGAGCTGACGCTGGGATTCAAACTACCCAGTTCCAAAGTCAGCAGCTCAGGCTGTTAGACCACATCTCGCTGTTGGACAGGCCCCAGGAAGGGCTCGCTCCCTCCCCGCATGACGAAGCCCGGACACCGGCTCTCCATGTGCTACCCACAGAAGCAACCCGCAACCTGTCCCCTACGGGACGCCTGCCCTCGAACATCTCTGTGTCACTGGCCCGGGCCACCGTCAGCACCATTGCCCGGGCCCAGCCGCCATCTTGGACACTGCACCACGAGGCCGCGTGGCCTCAGCTCGACCCCAACCCTGGGCCTGGCCAGGCCCCGACATCCCGGCGCCACCATCCACCCAGGTGGTGAACGGACCACTTGGCAGGTCAATGGGAGAGAGGAGTGTCGATGGCTCTCCCCCGCCAGGTGCCGATTGCCCCCAGCCTCCCCGGGCGCTGGCTCCACCCCCATGCTGGGTGTCTGGACTCCCTCATCCCGGACCTCCCGACCTCCAAGCGCAAGGGTCCGGACATCAAAGGGCGCCAGACCTATAACTGGGGCAGCTCCAGAGCAGGAAGGCAGTTGTATCCTGGAGTCGAGAGACACCGTGAAGAACTCATCCTTGACGGACTGCTGGCGCTGCCGCAGCCCTGCCTTGTGAACTGTCGTCCTGCCTGCTGGCGCTGCCGCGGCCTTCTGCAACCTTCATCCTCGTAGGGACCTGCTGGCGCTGCCGCGGCCCTCTGCAACCTCCATCCTCGTAGGGACCTGCTGGCGCTGCCGCGGCCCTTTGCAACCTACGTCCTCGTCGGGACCTGCTGGCGCTGCCGCGGCCCCCTTGCAACCACCATCTTCGTCGGGACCTGCTGGCGCTGCCACGGCCCGTGGCTATCTACGACCTCCTCGGGACCTGCTGGCGCTGCCGCGGCCCGACCTTCCAGAACGCCGAGCTCGAGGATTGTGAGCTATCATCAGTCCACCTCCAGGCCAGATTGGTAACAAGACTGTCCCGCTACCCCCTTTCCCTGCCAGAGACTAGAATTGAGAGGATCCTCGTATCCTGATCTCACTGTACCGTCTTACTTTATTTTAAGAACTACATATAAAAAGCGTTAAACCTTATCCTTGTGTGGTGTCCATCTGTGGGGGGGAAGCTACTTGTCTGTACGATCGCTAGGAGACGGCTCTCCCCGGAGGCCTCTCCCTTTGTCCTCGGCCGACCCTCCAGGTCCCGTCTAACATTGGTGGCCAGCGGCGCGATCCGAACCAACGCGTAATCGTACAGAGAGTAACTCGCTCTACGACTAAACCACAATGTCGACCAAAGAGAGCGGATCCACAGAGAAATTCCAGATGGAAAAACTTGAAGAGTACAGCCATCGAGAGCTAAAACAATTTTGCATAGAACTAGGCATTGCTACCACCGGTCTGAGCACGAAAGAGGACTTCAAACACGCCCTAGAATCTTGGGCAGAAACAGGTACCGCCAGACCCCGAGACCAAAACGCCGAAGCACCAGAGACAAACACCACTCCGACCGAAGAAAGAAGAGCGGGTCTCTCCCGGGAAGAGATCCAAGAACGAGAAAAAAGCAGACTCCACGAATTAGAATTGGCACGGCTCAAGTTGGACGGAGAACTGAAACTGGCAGAACAAAAGATAAACTTAGAATACTTACGGCTCCGAGAAGAGCGAGAAGAAAAGCAAAGACAAAGATAACTCGAAGAGAAAAGACTGGCATACGAACACGAGCGCAAACTCGCAGAGATAGAAATGCGGAAACAGAACAAAGAACTAGGGGTGCCCGAGCAACCGCGCCCCCCAGGTGCTACCGAACCAAAGGTCCACATCCCTAAAGATGTCGTCCAAGAATATTATCGGAACGACGACATACAACAGTGGTTCAAGGCCTACGACATCGCCATGACCTCCCACCGGATCGATCGAAGTGACTGGGGAGCCGGTCTATGGGGGAGGTTCGTCAATGAAGGCCGCGATGCCCTGCTACAGCTCGCGGACCATCAGATGACGTCTTATGACCACATGAAGGCCGCTCTCCTCACTCGATATGGGCTCACGCCCGAGATGTACCGCCAGAGGTTCCGCGACTGCACACGGATCCCGGGTACGACTTGGGTAGAATATGTGAACTATTTCAGCCGAGCCTTCGAGGGATGGATAAAGGGGAGCCATGTAACCACTTACGAGCAACTCTTCAACCTCATTGTGTGGGAGCACCTCTCCAACAACTGCTTTGTCGAGCTCAGGCAGCACCTCCTCGACAGTAAATTGACTGAACCTCGGCAGCTCGCCGCTGAGGCTGACCAATGGGAAAGCACCCGAGTGGCCCGGAGTGGGCCAAACGAGCAGAACAGAACCAACCAGGGTCACCATCGTCCCCGAGGAGGAGGAGGAGGCCAGGGCCGGGGCAGAGAGGCCGTCCCGGCCGGTCCCGCCAACACCACCCCGCCCCCGGCCGGTCGGGGAAACCCCCCGATGCGCCCAGGGTTCCGAGCCAACGTTACTTGCTACCGGTGCCAGCGAATCGGCCACTATGCCAGCGACCCGAACTGCCCAAAGAACCAGACTCCCGGGCCCCGCCAGGTCGCTGCCGCCGCCCTAGGAGAAGAGCAAATCTCCGAAGAACATGGAGAGTACGAACAGGAGCAGCCCGAGTGGGAACCTGCCGCCATGGTCCTAGCTTGCCTAGGTGGAAGAGACATGATCCCGCGGGTCCCCCTACCCGCCAACACCAGAAAATACAGCCAGTGGGTGAGCATAAATGGGCGCAAGGCCGAAGCCCTGCGTGACACGGGGGCCAGTGTGACGGCTGTCCGCTGTCACCTGGTGACCCCAGAACAAATCCTGCCAAACGTTCTTTGCCCCGTCCGATCGGCCGACAATTCTGAGAGCCTGTGTCGGATGGCCTGCGTTCCCTTCGAATGGGGAGGAGTGTCCGGCATGCTAAAAGTGACTGTCCACGATGATGCCCCCGTGGACTGCCTCCTGGGGAACGATCTCGAGAGTTCCCCGTGGGCGGCCGTTGAAAGAAGAGAGCACCTGGGGATGTTGGGCCTCCCGGACTGGGCGTGCGTAACAACCCGGTCCATGGCCGCCCGCACCATCCCCAGACCCGAAGAACCCGAATGGCCAGCTCCTCCTCCCCCGATCGCCCCAGAGGAAGACACCGTCCAGACTGGCCCCCCAGAACAAACCCAAGAAGGGCCCGCTCAGCCCCAAGACCTTCCAGACCTGGCTCAGTGGCGTCAAGAGGGGGGGCCCACCCAGGAACAATTCCGGCAGGAGCAAAAGACCTGTCCCTCCCTCGAGGGACTCCGGCAGCAAGCACTCGCCCAGCGCGCGGGAGACACCGCAGGGGCCCACTGGATCTATTGGGACAATGACCTACTGTACAGCGAGCAAAGAATAGCGGAATTGGGGGCCAGTCGGGTGCTGGTGGTGCCCCTCCGCTTCAGAGACTTCCTTTTGAACTTGGCACATGATGTCCCCCTGGCTGGGGACCTGGGGCAAGACAAAACCTACAACCGCCTGGTAACCCACTTTTACTGGCCAAAGATGCGAAATGACGTCTCCAACCACTGCCGGGCCTGCCCCACCTGCCAGGCCAGCGGAAAGAGCGGCCGGAAACTCAAGGCACCTCTGCAACCATTCCCCATCGTCACCACCCTGTTCGAAAGGGTGGGAATAGACATTGTGGGGCCCCTGGACTCCCGAACAGCACAAGGGCACCGATTCATCCTGGTCCTGGTGGACCACGCCACCCGCTATCCCGAGGCCGTTCCCCTTCGAACTGTGACAGCACCAGTGGTAGGCCGAGCCTTGATGGGGATCTTCTCTCGAGTGGGCTTCCCCCGGGAGGTCGTCAGCGACAGGGGCCCGAACTTTATTTCCAAATATATGAAATCCCTCTGGCAGCAGTGCGGAGTCACCTACCGATTCACAACCCCCTATCACCCGCAAGGTAACGGACTGGTCGAGCGGTTCAACCGCAGTCTCAAGGGGATGATCATGGGGCTAGAGGAACCCCTACGCCGCCAGTGGGACGTGCTACTCCCGTGCCTCCTCTTCGCCTACCGAGAAGTCCCCCAGAAGTCCCTCGGCTTTAGCCCCTTCGAGCTCCTGTACGGACACCCTGTCCGAGGGCCCCTCAGCCTAGTGAAAGAAGAATGGGAAATGGCCTCCCTGAAAACCCCTCCAGACGTCTATAAGTACCTCCTGACCCTCCGCAATCAGACCAGGCGATTCAGGGAGATCGCTAAAGCCAACCTTGAGGCCAGTCAGGAGGACATGAAGAAATGGTACGATCAACATGCCTCCTCCATCGAGTTTGAACCTGGTCAGCAGGTGTGGGTGATGTCCCCCACCGAGCCTTGTGCCTTGCAAGATAAATGGACAGGTCCCTTCAAGGTAATCGAACGCAAGGGCCCTGTCACCTATCTCATCGACATGGAATCCCCCCGGAACCTCCTCCGGGTCCTCCACACCAACAGACTCAAACCACACTTCGTGCGCTCGGAGCTCAGCCTACTGATGGCTACCGACAGTGGGGCGGAAGAAGACTCCGAGCCCCTCCCTGACCTGCTGAGGACCCGTGAAAAAGATGGTTCAGTGGACGGGGTCCGACTCTCCGATGCCCTGACCCCGGAGCAGCACCAAGACTGTCGGGCCCTCCTGCTGCAGTTTGCAAACCTGTTTTCCCTCACCCCCGGGGTCACCTCCTGGTGCCTTCACGACGTGGACACCGGGGACAGTCCCCCTATCCGACACCGGGCGTACCGAGTACCAGATCGGGTGCGCGCCTGCATCCAAGAAGAAGTCGCCAAAATGCTCACACTCGGGGTCATCGAGCCCTCAGACAGCCCCTGTGCCAGCCCAGTCGTACTGGTCCCCAAAGCAGCTGCCCCGGGCACCACCCCCGAGCTCCGATTCTGCGTCGACTATCGGGGTCTGAACGCTGTCACCCGAACCGACGCTCATCCCATCCCCCGAGCAGATGAACTGGTTGACCGCATGGGGGCTGCCCGCTACCTGAGCATCTTCGACCTAACAGCGGGCTACTGGCAGATCGGCCTCACCCCTAGGGCCCAAGAACGATCCGCCTTCTCCACCCCGGATGGACACTACCAGTTCACCGTGATGCCATTCGGCATGAAAAACGCTCCAGCCACTTTTCAACGACTGGTGAACCAGGTATTGGCGGGCCTCGAAGAATTCAGCGCCGCCTACCTGGACGATATCGCGGTATACAGCCGCCACTGGGCAGACCACCTCCGCCACCTCCGAGAGGTCCTGCAGGCCCTTCAACGAGCCAACCTCACAATCAAGGCCAGCAAGTGCCAAATTGGCCAGGGGTCCGTGACCTACCTCGGGCACCAAGTGGGGAGCGGTCTGGTGGCCCCTCTCTAGCTCAAGATCGCTGCCATCCAGTCCTGGCAGCCCCCGTCACCCAAACTGAGGTACGAGCCTTCTTGGGGCTCACCGGATATTACCGGCGGTTTGTGAAGGACTATGGCAGCCTTGTGGGGCCCCTCACGGAACTCACATCCAAGAAACACCCAAAAATAGTCAACTGGACCCCGGACTGTCAAGCGGCCTTCGAGAAGCTGAAGGCCGCCATGTGCACCGCCCCTGTGCTCCAGGCCCCCGACTACAGCCGTGAGTTCATCGTCCAGACTGATGCCTCAGACCATGGCATTGGGGCCGTCCTCTCCCAACTGAACCCCGAGGGAGTCGACCAACCAGTGGCCTTCATCAGCGACGCCTGCTGGCCCGAGAACAGCGCTGGAATACCATCGAGCGGGAGGCCTTTGCAGTAGTGTGGGCCCTCAAGAAGCTCCGTCCCTACCTCTTCGGTACCCACTTTCGGGTACAAACAGATCATCGCCCCCTGCAATGGTTAATGCAGATGCGGGGGGAGAATCCCAAACTGTTGCGATGGTCCATCTCCCTGCAGGGGATGGACTTCACTGTGGAACATCGCCCGGGCCAAGACCACGCCAACGCGGATGGCCTGTCACGCTTTTTCCGCCTCGACGAGGAGAGTCCCCAAGAGGATGGGTGACTCTCCCCGCCTTCAGCTGGGGGGGACGCATGTTGGACAGGCCCCAGGAAGGGCTCGCTCCCTCCCCGCATGACGGAGCCCGGACACCGGCTCTCCATGTGCTACCCACAGAAGCAACCCGCAACCTGTCCCCTACGGGACGCCTGCCCTCGAACATCTCTGTGTCACCGGCCCGGGCCACTGTCAGCACCATTGCCCGGGCCCAGCCGCCATCTTGGACACTGCACCACGAGGCCGCGTGGCCTCAGCTCGACCCCAACCCTGGGCCTGGCCAGGCCCCGACATCCCAGCACCACCATCCACCCAGGAGGTGAACGGACCACTTGGCAGGTCAATGGGAGAGAGGAGTGTCGATGGCTCTCCCCCGCCAGGTGCCGATCGCCCCCAGCCTCCCCGGGCGCTGGCTCCACCCCCCTGCTGGGTGTCTGGACTCCCTCATCCCGGACCTCCCGACCTCCAAGCGCGAGGGTCCGGACATCAAAGGGCGCCAGACCTATAACTGGGGCAGCTCCAGAGCAGGAAGGCAGTTGTATACTGGAGTCGAGAGACACCGTGAAGAACTCATCCTTGACGGACTGCTGGCGCTGCCGCAGCCCTGCCTTGTGAACTGTCGTCCTGCCTGCTGGCGCTGCCGCGGCCTTCTGCAACCTTCATCCTCGTAGGGACCTGCTGGCGCTGCCGCGGCCCTCTGCAACCTCCATCCTCGTAGGGACCTGCTGGCGCTGCCGCGGCCCTTTGCAACCTACGTCCTCGTCGGGACCTGCTGGCGCTGCCGCGGCCCCCTTGCAACCACCATCTTCGTCGGGACCTGCTGGCGCTGCCGCGGCCCGTGGCTATCTACGACCTCCTCGGGACCTGCTGGCGCTGCCGCGGCCCGACCTTCCAGAACGCCGAGCTCGAGGATTGTGAGCTATCATCAGTCCACCTCCAGGCCAGATTGGTAACAAGACTGTCCCGCTACCCCCTTTCCCTGCCAGAGACTAGAATTGAGAGGATCCTCGTATCCTGATCTCACTGTACCGTCTTACTTTATTTTAAGAACTACATATAAAAAGCGTTAAACCTTATCCTTGTGTGGTGTCCATCTGTGGGGGGGAAGCTACTTGTCTGTACGATCGCTAGGAGACGGCTCTCCCCGGAGGCCTCTCCCCTTGTCCTCGGCCGACCCTCCAGGTCCCGTCTAACACAATTGGTATTGGCGTGAGTAGCTGCTGATCTTTGAAAGTAAAACAACAGGAGAGAAACGCCAATACTGATACTACAACTCATATCTCTTAATGTCTTCCAAATAAAGAATTCTATTCAAGACTGGAAAATGCTATTTAATAGCTATTTATTAACCAAATTAGGTTGCTAGATATATTGGATGAACCTCAGTACATCATTAATGAATTAGTACAAATAATGAGAAAGGAAACAAAACAGGATAAAATCACTATCAAACCATCATATAGTCGCTAATCATACATATCACAGTCATCCCACTACCATTCACACATTCATGCACACCGGTTTCTGGCATTCCAGCCGTCTTCAGCCCGGCTTGCTTGAATCCAGAGCATAACACAGTAAGTAATAAGCATGGATGGGCAAGGGGCAATAACATTTTCAATTCCAACACTCCCTCTTAGAGAGGTAGTTGTAACCCCCAAGGTGATTAGCTGTCATGGTGTGAGGAGATTCCCACTGAAGAATCATACACCTCTGGTGGGAAAGGGAATTCATCCCAAACAAGGAGCATTCCTGTACAGCTAGGTTTTGTTTTGTTGTCTTTGTTCTACGTCTTTCCTAAAGAGACCCAGGTTTTCTATATGTATTTATTAAAGTCAAAACATCAACAGAACATGAGCATTTACAAGGAGTGGTGAAATCAAATGTTAAGGCTTTTTTTGAAAGTTCTAATATGCCAACTAAGGAAGGAGGTGTGATCTAGTTCCTAAACTGTCAATATGAGGACCTTGGCTTGAATGCAACTTGGCATTGACTGAAAATAGTGCAGTTGTGCTGCTGGACCGTGCCTGTCCCAAACATAATCTGTGTAATTGGTTAGATGTCATGTAAACATCATAACCCAACTTCTCGGAACATGTTGCCCTGGCCACCCACCAGTTTAGTGAGTAAATTACTAAATCACTGGACAGAGTTCTACCAGTCAGATGGCAAAACAGATATCCAGCTGGCCCATACATCTCCTTCGTTTAATGCCCACTTGATGTCCCTGAAAAAGGAGTGCAAACATTTGGAGAGAAGATGGAGAAAGACTTAGGATGAGTCCTGCAAATCTGAATATAGGAAATCCATCAGACGATAAGACACACAGAAATTAAAGCATCTCAAGCCTTCTTCTTCTTCTCCAAAATTGCTAACTCCTCTAACCCTCCTAAAGAGATTTTTAATACATTACTCAGCCCCCAACAATTAGTCTCACTCCGGATGCCTTAGTCGAGCACAGTGATAATCTGGCCTGTTACTTTCAGAAAACAATCATGGCTATATATTCCTCTTTCTCTGACACTATATTAACTTGGCTGATGCTCCTTGTAGGTAGTAATCTAACACTGGATCAACGAGAGGGTCTGTTTACTGCCTTTCCAGTCTCACAGTGAATCTTGTAAATGATCTTCTAAACAAAGTAAGATCAGGCTCTCCCTTGGACCCAGCCCCCTCTCCATATTATTCACTAAATACGTCGCTCCTATGCTGACAGTTACTCAACATCTCCCTCTCCTCTGAACAGGCCGCTCACCAATGAAAGCATGCAATAGTCAGGCCAATTTTAAAAAAAAGGAATTTTCACCATCTCTGTCTCAGTAATTATTGGCCTATCTCCTTGTTACCTGGAGTCTACAAAACATGTTAATAAAATCTCTCCCCTGTCCTCGAATCCAAGGAAGTGCTTCATCCAACTCAGATGGGCGTCCGCCCACAACACTGAAACAGCGCTGTTGGAGGTGGACCAGGAACGGAGACGGCTCCTTGATCAAGGAGGATCTGCAGCCATTATTCTCTTAGATCTCAGTGCTGCCTTTGACACCGTGGACCATCTAACTCTCACTCTGAGAATTTCAAAGGCCGGTGTCAAGGGCCGGGCACTAGAATGGCTCAACTATTTTCTGGGGAACCAAACCTTTCAGGTCTTGGATCAGTCCTATAACTCATCAGACTTCCCCTTAGCTGTGGGGTTCCTTAGGGCTCCTCCCTGAGCCTCACTCTTTTAATCATTATATGCTCCTCCTTACCAACATCGTGCTCTCATTTGGGCTTTCATTGGTCTCAAATGCCGATGACACCCAGTAGGTCATGTCAATTTCCCTCGACCCCAACTCCAGACAGCTGTTTTTGATTCCATGTCTCCAGGAAGCAGCCAGTTAGATGGCTGGTTGTAAATTTAAACTCGATGAGGAAGAAGTTAAACGTGATGTTGAGGAAATAGGCGACCATGTAGCGACCCTTGAAGAGCATGAAAACAGAAGGGATGAGGAACTGAATATGAAGCAGCAAGAAATCCTCCAGCCTAAAGAGCAGAATATTGAGCAACAGGGACATGCGGAAGAACTGCAAAACTGTTACTGCTGCAACTATGGGTGCATCAGAGGTGTGAAATCAGGTGCAGAGGGAGAGGACATTAGGGAGTTTGTTGTGGCCCTCTTTCGCCAGGTGTTGGGCGACGACCACACAGCTGACATCCAGATTGACAGGGTCCATTGGTTGGGGTTGCCGAGAAGTGGTAAAGCTCCACCGCCGGATATTCTGGTTTGTGCACACGACTGAAGGAACTGATTATTAAGAAGGCGAGAGCCGCTCACCCCTTGCAGTTCCACGGTAACTCTCCAACATTTTTCCAAGATCTGCCGACTGACACCCTGTTCAAGCGACGTGAATTTCGGCTGATTACGATGCACCTAAAAGAGAAAGGAATCACATACTCCTGGGGTCATCCCTTCCGCATTATATTCCGCTATCAGGGTAAGCTGCGACAGATACGTTCACTTCAGGAGGCCAGGGATGTCCTGGGAATTGCGAAGCCCATGTCCACGGAAATGCAACGTATATCCCTGGAGGGATCGAGGCACACTCAACCTCGCTGGCAGACGATGGTTAGGAACCCATTCTTCCACAGACTGGACACAGCGACTAAAGTGAAGGAACAAGAAGCAGTTATTTCCTCGCTGGCCACTAGCCCGTACCATTTGTCCCCCAGCTGAATGCTTACAGGAAGCACGATGAGCACAACTAAGTGGTGGAGTCGGAGACCGCCCTCACCTTCCCCTAGAGCTTAGCCGTGGGCACTTGCCCCCTTACCCAGTTCTACCGAGACAAACTTTTGTCTCTAGGAATGCTTGCTCTTGTTCCACCCAGTCTGATGGGAAAGTTTATAATGATTTCTTGCATGAGGTTTCTTTTTTTGTGTATTCTGCACCGGTCATAGGGAGGCCAGATATGCAAGGGTAGCGCCGCACACTTCCTGGCCCACCCCACTTCGCCCATCCTACTATGCATACACCCCCATATACCACTTAACATCGGATACACCACATGGGTAAGGATGTAAAGATCGTATCCCTCAATGTACGGGGCCTCAACCACCCTGTGAAACGCGCTGCCATCCTCTCCCTACTGGAGAATGCAGACAATGACATTTGCATGTTACAAGAAACCCACTTATTAGCTAGAGACACTGCCCGCATGAGAACATGCCGATTCCCACACCAGTACTGGTCCTTGAGTGGCAGTAAAAAATAATGGAGTGCTATCCTGTTTAGAGCAAAATTCGAAGGGAAAGTTCTCTCTACCCTATGAGGTGAAGGGGAGGGTTCTCGCACGTAGAATTTAATGGGGCTCCACTCCTTTCACCTTAATTAATATCTACATGCCAAACACGCACCAATACCCCTTCATTATGAGGACCCTCTCAAAAGGTCCAGCATCTCCTGACGTTGCGATCCTGGTGAGAGGTGGCTTTCACTTAGTAATGGATGATGCCAAGGTCCGTTCCAACCAGCGGTCAGCTCAGATAGGGGCACTATCCCCAGTGGGTAAACAATGGTTCAAAGATAATGGGCTGCATGATGTCTGGCGCCACCACCACCCAGAAACATGGGATTACACATACTACTCAGCTACACACAAATCTTATGCGCGCCTAGACCACTTTCTAGCCTCCACAGCGCTTCTGCATAGGGTGCGTGAAGCAAATATAGAGCCACGGTCCCTGTCGGACCATGCGCTGATCACTGTCACCATTCAATCAGTTGAGGCCAGCAACAAATACACGAGATGGCGCCGCCGGGAGGGCCTGTTGCAGTCACCGGAGACGGTGAAGGTGATCTGATCAATAATTGTAGAATACATACAACATAATGAAAGGGAGGACACCTCGTCGGCAGCGATATGGGAGGTCCTGAAATTAGTAACGAGGGGGGAATTTATGGCTCTTCCGCTGACAATAGAAAGCATCAGGAGATCCGTCAGAACATTGAACAAGAGGTGGGAGAGCTGGAAACTATACATACTCAGTAAACAATGGGGTGACCCTGTCTCCCTCAGAACATGGGTATAGTAATGCAAAAAGTACAGTGTTTCTGTCGGTTGTAACCAACTATTTCTTATGAATGCAATTCAATTCAGAACAAGTTATTTTCTGCA
Source organism: Lissotriton vulgaris (assembly GCF_964263255.1). Lineage (NCBI taxonomy): Eukaryota > Metazoa > Chordata > Amphibia > Caudata > Salamandridae > Lissotriton > Lissotriton vulgaris. The sequence goes on from NC_141696.1 coordinate 1,178,675,821, forward strand.
CAAGTTAAATGTTAAAGCGTTTTCAGGGAACACACTGTAGAAACACAAAAACCACAAAGAAATCAGGTTTTTAAGGAATTGGGATATTTTATATCAATTGCATCATTTATATAAAATATCCCAATTACTTAAAAACCTGGGGGCATATTATCAAGGGGGTTTATCTCTGCTTTTTTGGCTTTAAAAGCCAAGAAAGCGGAGATAAAATTATCTCCCTATTACCTAGCTGTCGCTAACACCAGTTAGCGACAGCTAGTAGGAGATAGCGACCATCTTGGGCCCCGCTTTGCATATCAGTGATATTTATCACTAATGAGATGCAAAGTGGGCGTGCCAAGATGTTAGCGACTGAAAACAGTTGCTAACATCGCTATCTCCTATTACCAACTTTTGGAGATATTCGCGCTAAGCGCGAATATCTCCAAAAGCTAACACCTGCCCTGAGCAGTTCTTAGCCATGTTATCCAATGGGAGGTGGATAACATGGCTAAGAGCATTAGCTCGGTAATGCATGAATATCGCTGACTTTTCAGCGATATTCATGCTTTGCGGCGATTTTTATCGCATTTGCGTTAAACCTTGGTAATACCAAGGTTTATTTGCGGTATAAATCGCCGCAGCTCAGCGGTAAATTTTTCCCGCTAACCAAGCAATAGCGATAATTATCGCTATTGCTTGGTAATATGCCCCCTGATTTCTTTGTGGTTTTTGTGTTTCTACGCTGTGTTCCTTAAAAACGCTTTAACATTTAACTTGTGCAGAAAATAACTTGTTTTGAATTGAATTGCATTCATAAGAAATAGTTGGTTACACCCGACAGTACTTTTTGCAGGAAACTGTACATAAGCGCACAGATGCTCCAAGGGTATGGAGAGAACTGGAGAAGAAACATCTCCTCCTAAAGCCCCTAGATATGAATAGGGTTGAGTACGCCCTACTCCATCTCCGCCATAAATTCTACCTGTGCAGCAACAAATGTGGCATGTTGCTTGCTCAGAGGCTTAGAGCTTAAACTCTGGCGGCGGCTATACCATCGATTAAGACGCCCTCAGGCGAGGAGGTGCACTGGGATCTCAGATAGCAGCGACCTTTGGTCAATTCTACCAGTCTCTGTATACCGCCCAACGGATTCCGGACCACCCGCAGAGACAGGGGCTACAATTTGGAAGTGATGTCCATAAGATAAGCCTTAATGCGGACAACGTAATTCCATTCCACTCACCTGTCTGCCCATCCTCGTGGCCGAGCTGGAGGCCTTTGGGAAAGTGTCAGGATTTAAAGTGAACCTAAGATTCTTAACCTTTCCTCCCCCAAGGCACATGAAGAGATTTTAAGGGAGAGATTCCCCCTAAAATCTGTCAAGCAACCCATAACTAACCTGGGCAGCTTCCTGGCTCCAGCGATAGCGAAAACGCTGGGGATGAACTACTCCGCTCTGGTGGAACAAACGACGAAGCCCTGGATAGGTGGTTGAGACTAAAACTAGGCTGGTTTGGGAGTATAGCAGCGGTAAAGATGATGTGCTACAGTGGATTCTATATGCTTTTCAGACTCTACCCCTGGCCACCCCCCTCCGAAAGCTATAGGCGCTATGCAACTAGCCATTAACAAATTTGTCTCGGGAGGGAAGAAGGCGCGATTACCCATTTCCCAAATGGCACAACCTAAGCAGGACGGAGGGGTGTATCTCCCACTGGTGCATAGATATCTTCAAGCCTCCCACCTCCGGTATATTCTGGAGTGGAATCGTCCGCTCTCTGAAAAACACTGGACCTTTATGGACCAGGCGGTAGCTGGAGCAAATATATGGAGGAAGGCGTGGCTCCCGCGTAATTTAAGGGCCTGGGGTTTCTACTCTTCCCCTGTCACTGTGACGACTCTAAAGGTATGGGATGCCATGCCATTTAGGAGAGGCCTGACAACATTCCCCTTGCCGATGCCCCCAATAGTGGACAACCCAGACTTCCCACCAGGCCGTAAATCTGAGGTCTTTCAGAGATGGAGAAAAGTGGGGTGTTAAAGGGTGGTTTCGCTGTTTGATGTAGAGGGCATACTTTCCTATGAACAACTGCAATTGGATTATGGTCTGCCCAAGTCGGACGACTTCCACTACCTGCAACTTAGGTATTGGGTCACTTCACTGACCTATCTAGTGAAAGCCTCTCGGCCGCTTACCCCTTTCGAGAAGTGGCTAACGTGCAAACAGGATGAAACACATATGATCTCAGAACTGTATGTTATGCTTGCCACAGGGCAGAAGTGGGGGGGGGGGGGCGTACAAAGGATCAACTACGATAGAAGGAGGAGCTGGGGAGGGTCCTCTCGGACAAAGACTGGGAGAACATCCATTACAGGGCAGACCACACAGCCGATAACACTGCATGGACTGAATCATCATACAAAGTCACATCCTATTGGTATCTCACTCCAGCCAGCATTCATAGCTGGGACAAAAATCATACTGAGAAATGTTGGAGGGGGTGTGGCCTTTGCGGCTGCTTAGTGCACTTACTCTGGCACTGTCCAAGGCTGGTGCCCTTCTGGGAGGGGGTGTTGAATGATATTGGCAAAGCCTTTGATACTGAGATCCCACGCTTCCTTGCATACACACTACTGGGGCTATCAAACGTGCTGACATTTTCCCTTCACTCACTGAGGGGTAGACAGATGGCACTGGCATTGCTAGCAGCGCGACAAACGATCCTTGCGCAATGGGGCTCCACGAATGTCCCTGACCACACGGCCTGGCTGCATAGACTTTGGCTGACTCTCGCCATGGAACGCCTCTCACTAGTTAAAGATCACAAGGGCGAGACCCTATGCCGAATTATGGGCCCCATTCATCCAGCTACTGTCGAAGGAGTTTAGGAAGGTAACATGCCCCAAATATCTCCAAATTTTGCATTTGATTCCTGAGGTAGAAGGGGCGAAGACGTCCCGCATGTAGTGGGGCAGACCTTATAAGAAGTCTAGGAGCTCATGGAGGGCAGTATCAACGCTAATGAATCCACGACAGGTGCAGATCTTTTTTCTTTTCCTTTGAGGGGTGGGAGGGAGGGACTTTTGCTTATCTCTTCATTCAGTTCTGTGTTGTTTCTAGATTTGTTCTCATTATTGAAGTTAGGTTTTCTACACAATCCAGGCATCGCTGCCAGCCCCGGGGTTGTAGGCACTGAAGCTGTGTAAATGTAACTCTCTCTTTGACCCCACACTGCCGGCCAATATGGTTGTAAGCACACAGTTGTGTATTGCCTCAGGATTGTCACTTAATACTAATAATAAGATTGGTTCCATAAACTCAATGAGGATAAGATGAAAGGTATGCTGCTGGGTAATAACTTCTGCAGTAATGCCCCAAGCCCCTTACCAGACTGGCAAGTTGCCTTCTCCAAAAACCTCAATAAAGAGCTTTGGGATGTGACTGGACCCCAATCTCAAGATGGACCATCAAGTAAAAAAGGTTGCTGCCAGCTGCTATAGCATCTTGACATTATTGAGGAAGGTGAAGAACCTTCTTTCATCTACAGCCAGAAGAGTGATCATACAGGCCCTTGTCCTATCAGGCCTTGATTACGGGAATGCCATATATCCTGGTTCACCCAGTTACGTTGTCAGAAGGTTGTAGATTGTACAAAATGCTGCTGCCCGACTTCTAATGAACATACCGAACATCAGTCTGCTGCTAAGGCTCTAAAATACCTCCACTGGCTTCCGATGTAATGCCAAGTTCAGTTCAAGTGCCACTGCGTTATGCATAGGGGAATTAATAGTAAAAGCCCTTTATTGTTAGGACCATTGGCATCCCAATATCTGCCTGGGAGACTTCTTCTATCTTCCTCATTTATTGAAGGTTCCCCGGATTCGTAGAGCTGATTGGGGTGGACGCTCCACCTCTTTTCTGGCATCCAAACTGTGGAATACCTTACCTCTTGAACTTCTGTCTAGTGGAGCACCATTTGACCTTCTGTAAAGCCTTGAAGGCCTGGCTGTTTAGGGATTATTCCTTTGCAGCCCACGATGATCTACGGTTTCTGTTGCAACACTGGGAGGCCCCCGAGTAGCCGTGCACAATATAAAATCTGCAGAATAGAATAGAATAGTTGTGGAAAATCACTTAATCAAAATTTGACTAAAATGTAAATGTTTGAATCAAAGCAGTAAGGGAGGGACCTGCACAGCGTGATAGTTCGATGATTTTAATCCAAATATTAACTTTGTAGCGTGCCAACGGGGTCGAACGCTGTCTGTACCTCACAGCGGAAATCTATAAACTAGTACAAAGCTCCCCCCATTTGGAAGGAGACACCCTGTTGCACAGCTTGAGACATAGACAGGATTGTCTATAAACAGTTCATCAAGATTGATTCCACCTCATGTTAGGGTTCCAAAAGTATTTAATGTTTCATCAAAAGTTCAACATAAATCAAAGTTCATGAATTTTATCCAACGTCAACATAATCCAGTCATATATCTTCCCCAATGCATTTCGGGCTGATGAAAAAGCCCTTCCTCAGGGGACAACTCTACAAAAAAGGAACAAATCATAATATCACTATGTATGCCAAAAATCGCATTAAATACTTTTTGAACCCTAACATGAGGTGGAATCAATCTTGATGAACTGTTTATAGACAATCCTGTCTATGTCTCAAGCTGTGCAACAGGGTGTCTCCTTCCAAATGGGGGGAGCTTTGTACTAGTTTATAAAATGTAAATGTGACAGACAGTCCTTGGGGCTGGTCTCTCCTGTGTGCCCTGTGCAGCATGTCCGGCAGGTCCTCCCGCTCAGCGGCTCCCGGATTGCGTACTCAGACCACGCCGGAGGGGAGCGAAGATGGCGGGTGTTAACAATGGGATTTCTGGTTGGCTAAGGCTTGCGCCAAAGCCAGGGAGAAACCAGCATTCCTAAGTCAGGGTAAGGAAGTCACCCGCCAAGACAACCCCTGCTCACCCTCTTGGTAGCTTGGCACGAGCAGTCAGGCTTATCTCAGAGGCGATGTGTAAAGTATTTGCGCATGCACCCACCAGCAACAACATCCTAGGCCCCCCACAAAAAGAATTCCACACAAAGTATATGTAAAAATAGCCTTTGTATTGCAAAGCACATTAAATAGAAACACACACTTTACAATGTGCCAACAGGCACGGGCAGAATTTACAGGGGATATGTACAGGACAGGGCCACATGGGCCACTGTCAGGAATATGCACTTTTAGAACTAGGATACTTGTTAAAATTAGCACTTAGAATATAAAATCACTGTAGCACCAAATAGCAAATAGAACACACAACCAGTAACTACTGGTAAGAGGTAAGTACCACCCACGCAACCCTAACCACCTTAGGAGAATGTTACGCAGGGAACCAGGACCTCACTAGCATCACCTGTACTAGGAGAAAACAACCACCTAAGTATCACCATACATTTAGGGGTAAGCATGAACAGATTACACATGATGCATCACAACATTCAGAGGTGTAGGGAAGGAAAACACATGATGCATAAACATACATTCAGTGGTGTAAGAACAAGGCACATGACGCATCAAAACACATTCAGAGGTGCAGCACAGGAGAACACATGATGCATAAACAACACATTCAGAGGTGTAAGGAACAAGGCACATGACGCATTAAAACGCATTCAGAGGTGCAGCACAGAATAGTTCGCAGAAATCACATTAGCACAGAACTTACATCAAAGTCCAGGTTGCGCCACTGCGCCAAAACCTAAACGTAGCAGCTGCCCACTACTTGCTGGGCAGCTGAGGGACAAGACAGGACAGGGCCTAAACGCTGCAGCTGGCACTAAGTGCTGCGCAGCTGGGGAACGCCAAGGTAGGGATGAAGGAGTGCGTCTCACTCCTAAGTCCAAGAACAAGTCCCTAGAAAGGAAAGAACCCTAAACGGTGCAGCTGCCCAATACTTGCTGGGCAGCTGTAGCAAATTGCGACAGGGGCTCTCGCTAGCCCCTCAGGAACCCACACTGTGCAAACTGGGAGCCTTCTAGGCTCTAGGACAAATACTGCACACCTGGGAGCCCTCTAGGCTCTGAAAACAAATGTGGGCCTTGGAGCCTTGGGGTTTGGACGTACAACTGTGCCCCCTGAGCCCTCGTGGGCACCAAAACAACAATGCCCGTCGTTGGAGTCTTGTGGACTCTGGAGGAATTGGGCCCAGTGTGGGGGGAGCGGCCCGCTGCCTGCCGGGGCCGCTCTACCACCCAGAATGCCCGGGATCGTGGGAGTCCCTCGTGGGGGACTCAAAAAGAACTAAACGCCAGCCAAGAGGCTCTCTGGCTCTAACAATAATTGCCCCCTGGAGCCCCTCGGGGGCTTGAGATAAATGCTGGCGCCTTCGGTGGAGTCCCTCCTCTGGGGACTCAGAAAGAAACAACTGCCCCCGGCTTTGGAGTCCCTCGTGGACTCAGGGACAGCAGAAGCGCTGGGAAGTGACCCGCAGGGACGCCCACACTCACCGGACGGCTGGGAGGCGGCGTCTCCTCTCCGCGGCGTCTCTTCGGCTCGGCACTTGCGGTGGGGGCATTCTCTGGCGGCTGCGGGGCTCTCCCTCGGTAATGGGAGCCTCGCCTGACCAGCTGCCCGGCTTCACCCGGCCCCCCATCTCGGGCCGGGATTTGGAAATGGAGCCCGCGAGGCTCCGGGCTAACAGCAGACCATGGTTTCCCCCAGGCAGGGGGAAGCGGAAACAACGTCCTCCAGGTCCCGCCCACTACCAGGCGGCTGGCCAGATATCGGCTTCCGGTGCTTCTCCCAGGCCGGCGGTGAATCTCGGGGACCAAAAGGAGGGGTGGGCACCCTCGACACCCAATTAAGAGATAGAAGCGAGGTGGGCACTCGCTGAGGAACACATAAACGGGGTGGGCTCCCGTATATAAAAAAAATACCATAACGAGCATAATGCAGGGTGGGCACCTGCAATGAAGGGGCCACCACAGGGAGAATCCCTGCGCTCGGGATTCCCTCACACACGGCCACAGGGGAGAGAAGCCCCGCGCTCCCAGGGCGCCCACAGGCAGCATCAAGTCCTGGGGCAAGGGGAACAGAACAGAAACAAGTCCTGGAGGTCAGGGAGGCAAAGCAGGGCCCAGAGGCCAGCACACAGGGCAGTCCAGAAAGGAGACAGCCCCCATGGCTGTCCCTCCTGGGCCCCACCATCAGCAAAGCCCCCTCTGCCAGGGTTCAGGAAGTAGAGGGGTCCTCCAGGCATCCAGGAGCTGGGCAGGGCCCATGGAGGCAAGCCTTCCCCTGGGCCCCAGCAGCAGCACGCCCCTGGTAGATTCAAGTCAGGAACAAGAACATTTTGTAAGGAGACACAGCCCCTTTTTATATAGTGAATTCCTTTGTCTCAGGGTGGGGGAAAAACCAGTTGCAGCTAGTTTTGGAGCACTGTTGATGTGCTCAGCCACCCTTTCCTTTCACTGGCCAGGCTAGGGTCATCAGTCGCACCACAGGGGGTGGAGCCAGCATTGTGTGTGGGAAAGTCCAGCCCTATTCAGGTCCCAGGTGCACCACTCCCTCACATCACACATGCTAATCTCAACACTCACCACCGGGGCAGACCCATGGAGCCTGGCACACCAGCCAGCTCCAGCCAATCACAAGCCAGCACATTCACTGCACAGACAGGCACACTTCTAGAAGTGGCACTTCCATATTAGACACAAACACGCTGCACGCATCATTGCGCAGCATTCAATCACACTAGTCCGCACATACCAAACTCGAGCCTGCACACCTCATGCATCAGGAACTACCGGTGACACAGACATTCCCCATGCATTCCTATGGGAGGGCAGGCCAACCTTACTCCACGCACTCAGAGTGCGCACGCACATTCCACTGGGACACAGTGAAAGTGCACAGAAACCAAGAATCACCATCCCTAAGTCACATGTAAAAAGCAAAAAGTTCAGGGGTGAACCTGCCAGAAGGGCCAAGTCCAACAGCGGGCGATCTAAAGATCTGTTGCGCTTCACTGCAAGTTTACAGTTGTGGTGGGGGCCAGCTGCTGCGCCGGGGAAATAATCGCCCGGTCTGCCCGTTTCCAGGCCTCAGTGGGGGAGCGAGGACAGGTCCCGGACCAGGTGCTCCCCAGAGCACGATCCCGGCCTGGAAGGAGACAAGATGGCGGGTGGTCCACGGAGGCCTAGCCAAAAGATCCGTAAATCTTCACGTCGGGCAGCTTTCCTTCAGCAACGGGCCCACTCACACCCCCCAGGCCATGTACCAGCCATGCAAGGGCTCGGGGGCCCACTGAATCAGCGCCGTCTAGGGCAGATCGCAGTTCCATCTAGGTGCGCGGCAACCCCCGCTTCCTCTGCCTCTGCAGGGCCCTCAGGTCAGGTCAGAAACCGGTGCAAAGAGCACCGCCACAGCTGCCAGACTTTTTCGAACCGTCACCGTAGGAAGGTCTACTCAGGTTCGGTCCCCATATAGCTGTTTGGGGACAGGGGATGGAGCAATTACAAAGTGATGTAGTGGCGAGGCCGGAGGGACGAAAACACACTGCCGCAGTGACAGATCTCCAGTCAGTGTTGCATGGGACTTTGTCATATTCATTGAGGGAAGGCCCGTCGGCCATCTTCAAGTCTGCACAGAGCGGAGGGCCCGATTGCAAAGTGGCCATATCACACGCCTGGCACTGACTGTGGGGGTAGTTTAGCTGATCATCGTGCCACCCCCTTGAAGCCCCAACAACTGTCAGTGGACACAGCCTCAGAGACTGTTGCTAGGATAGGGAGAGACCTGCTCCACTGCCGGGGGGCTGGGAGAGGAAACTGGGCGCTGTATAGGCCCCTTTCCCGCCTGCGACACCACTGGGGCCCTCACTGGTCTACCGGGCAGAGAAAGGCCTGGTTTTCTGCACACGCCACCTGGCCAAGCGGGTACTGGGAGTCGTAGAGCAAGAGAATCGCCCCGGCAGCACGAGGCCTGATTGAGGCGAGTGACCGGGTACCGCAGACCTACAGCGACGTAGCGTCGGCCAGGTGGTCCCCCAGAGCATGCTCCGGCTTGAGTTCCGACACTGTCATCCTTCCGAGCCTGGAGGGCTGCTGGGTGACATCCTAGTGGATCCCTTGTTGCCTCCCCCGTGAGCCCTGCCCAGCACCATGGTGTCAGCCCGAGCGAAGAGGGAGAAAACCCTGAAGGACTTGCGATCAAAGCAGACAACTGGCCCTGACGCAGTGAACGCAACACCCCAGAACTCGGGGCACCCGGAGCAAATAGATGGAGCAGATGGACCAGCCATGAAGGCCTTCATGATGGAGCTATTCTCTGCCATCAAAGAGGACATATTGGATTTGAAGGGCCAACTCTCTGCTGACCTCAAAGAAGTCCGGCGAGACGTGGATGAGGTAGGAGAGAGGGTGGCCGCCCTCAAGGAGCACGAACTACGCCGCAAAGAGTACTTGCACCAGCTACAACAGGAAGTAATCCGGCTGCAGGATCAAAATCTGGACCTCCAAGCCCATGCAGAGGATTTGGAGAATCGCTCATGACGGAATAATATCCGCATTCGAGCAATCCCATGGCGATTCTATGTCCATGGCAGATCTTAGGAGACGACGGCCTGCAAGAAATTCAGATGAACAGGGTGCATCGCGTGGGCCTGCCCAGAGGAGGGAAGGCCTCCCCACCAGATGTGCTTGTCTGCGTGCATGACATCCAGCTTAAGGAGTAGATCCTACGCAGGGCTCGAGCGGCCCAGCCGATCCAGTTCCCAGGGGCACTACCCGGCCCTCTTCCAGGATCTTGCCAAACAAAGAGAATTCCGAGTGGTCACCTACTACCTCTGTGACAATGGAATTCCCAACATGTAGGCCATCCCTTTCGCATCATATTCAAGTACCAAGAGAAATTGGGACAGATCCGCTCTCTTGCAGAGGCTTTTGCTCTGCTGGAGCTGGACAACACGGTGGATGCAGAGCGGAGGGAGAGCCCCAAAGGCCGGGTCGCACGAAGACTGTCACAATGGCATACAGTTGGGAAAGCGATGGCCTCTGAGAAACCAGACCCGGAGGAGATGGCGAAGGACTGGGAAGCGGTGATCTCCTCCCTTTTGCAACCCCATGACCGCCCGTGTTCCCCTTTAGCACCCCAGTTCAGCATACGGGATGGATGTCATGGAGCGAGGTAGGAGGGGCTCCTGGGTCGACTACCTTTCCTTGCCCAATAGAATGCCCTTCTGTTTTTCTTGGTTCGCCAGGTACTCTGTTCAGTGGTCTGCCACCAGTGGCCTGAACCCCTTTGGTTTTTCTTTGCAGATGGACTTATGTCTACTGTTCCTTCATGGGGTTGAGTTATTCTGGGTTGCCTTTTTATGTACACTTGTAGGGGTTTCTTTAAGGGGTTTCCCGTACCGGGACCTGCGCTTGCGTCCCTGCCTTGTCTGCCCACACGCTCTCTGGCCCCTATTTGCGCTCTGTTTCCTCAACCCTATGGGTGTGCCTTGTGTGCTAACCCCATTGGTTATGACTAGAGACCTAAAACTTGTGAGCCTCAATTTTCGGGGCCTGAATCACCCTACCAAATGCGCTGCGATTCTTTCCCTACTCGAACAGGCATATGGCGACATCTGCATGCTACAAGAGACTCATCTGCTTGCTTCCCTCACCAATTCTGGTCATGTGGCGCAGCAAAAAAGAATGGGGTAGCAATCCTTCCGGGGGCTAAATTTGATGGTAAGGTGCTGACTACCTTCTATAAGTCCAGGGGCAGGGTTCTGGCTCTCCGTATTCAGTGGGGGTCCACTTTTCTCACTCTAATTAACATTTATGCACCCAATACACAGCAGGAGCCTTTTCTCCATTGACATATTACCGAAGGCTTGGCCTCCCCTGACTCTGCATTGGTGGTGAGTCGGGACCTCAACTTGGTCATAGACAATGACTGAGACCGCACGGGGTAGTGCTCCACGCACGTGGAAGCTATCTCTCCAGAGGGTAAGCAATGGCTGGCTGAGTGCGGCCTTCACAATGTTTGGCGCCTTTAGCACGCGGACATGCGCGATTACACCCACTACTCGGCGGCACACAAGACATATACGCATATAGATATGTTTTTGTTCTCGCAGACGCTTCTCCTCAGAATCAGTGATGCCTCTATCACCATGCACTCAGTCTCCGACCATGCACATATCTCTCTTTCTATACGCCTTGACAGGGGCGGGCACATCCCTGCCAGATAGGGGCTGCTCGTAGGACTCTTACACTCACCTGCCACTGTAGATGGGGTTCGGGCTGAGATCTTAGAATACATCCAACACAACGACACTGGTGAGAAGTGCCTGTCTGTTGTTTGGAAAACCCTCAAAGCAGTGATTCGTGGGGAATTCATTGCGAATTCATCTACTGACGCTCGGAGACGCAAGGAAGTCCGTTCGGGCCTCGAAAAAGAAGTGGCAGAATTGGAGGCGATATATATATAAAGGTACCAGAGCCCCGAGGGTGTGGCGGTCACTAGAGAAGCGGATGCTTCTTAAAAGCTTAGATCTTAACAGGGCGGAATATGCCCTACTTCGCCTTCGTTTTACTTAGGTAATGGCAGATGTGGGCGAATGTTGGCACAGTGATTGCGTGCCAGGGCAGTGGCGGGGACTTTTACCTCCCTCAAGCAGCCTACAGGCGGGGAGATCCACCTGGACTCCCAGATCGTTGAGGAATTCCGGTGCTTCTACCACTCTCTCTTTAGAGGAGATACACCTGATCCCCCTGACGCTCAAGACTATTTGGATTCTAGCAACTTTACTCATCTCCCAAAGGCGCTGGCAGACCCCTTAGGAGACCCAATATGGCTGGACGAGGTTATCTCAGCAATTTCTCGATTGAAGCTTGACAAATCTCCGGGTCCTGACGGTTATCCTGCCCTGTTTAATAAAACATTCTGTCACAAGTTAGCTCCCCTCCTAACACCAAATGCATTCTCTATCTCATAGACAGTGTTCACCGCTCCCAGGTAGGAGATGTGCTTTTTTCCGTCGACACTCAAAAGGCGTTCGATTGAGTATGTTGGACATATCTCTTTGACATCTTGCGGGGCTTCAGGTTTGGGCCCGCTTTATTCAATGGGTGCAGTGTATCTACTGTGACCCCGGGCATTTGTTAGAGTTAATGGGCTTCCTCCCCCTTTGAGATCGCCTGGGGTACGAGGCAGGGGTGCCCCCTCTCGCCCCTCTTATTTGCACTTTATATGGAGCCCCTTGCGCAGAAAATCCGCAATCACCCGAGAATCCAGCATCTCAAGTTCGGAGGTGACATCCACAAGATAAGCCTCTATGCAGATGATGCCATCCTCTCCCTCGCACAACCTCTTACCTCCCTCCCCACGCTGGTTGACAAGCTTGAGTCCTTTGGTCGGCTTTCCGGTTTCAAGCTCAGCCTTAGCAAGTCCCAGGTCCTCAACTTGTCCTTACCGCAAATACAGGTGGAAGACCTCAGGCAGACTCTTCCCCTACACTGGTCTAGTGACCCTGTGCCCTATTTGGGCATTCTTCTGACCCACTCACTCCCACGTACGCTAGAGCTGAACTACTCAACCTTAGTGGCTCAGACGTACAAAGTGCTGGACGGGTGGACTAAACACAGTGTATCCTGGTTTGGGCGCATCGCCGTGGTGAAAATGACGATCCTGCAGTGCATACTATACTTAGTTCAGACCCTCCTGTTAGTTCCGCCACCTAAAGCACTGCAGACCTTGCAGCTTGCCATGAATAAATTCATTTGGGGCAATAAGAAAGCACGCCTTTCGGTAGTGCAGCTATCGCGCCCCAAAGGGGACAGAGGGATGAATCTGCCTCTAGTTCACAGATACCTCCAGGCAGCGCACCTTCACTACGTGCTGGAGTGGAATCACCCACTTTCAAAGAAGCACTGGACCTTTATGGACCAGGCAGGTGCTGGCATGAATGTCTGGCGTGAAATCTGGCTTCCCCGCCCGTCACGTTCATGGGGCTTATACTCCTCCCCGGTCACGGCGGCGACAATGAAGGTGTGGGACAAGGTGGCAGTCTTGAAAGGTCTTACCACCTTTCCATCCCCGATGACTGGAGTTCTGGACCTTTTTGGTTCCGTCCAGAGGTGTCAGGGAACAACACCCAAAGACCCCGGAGTTCCACCTGCCTTGGTGCACAAATGAACAGAAACACGGGCTTCTCGATGGTGGCGTCAAAGACCAAAGGTTTATTACTGCAGGGACACAGAAGTCACAGATACTACACACGGGCAGTAATCAGGAGCCTGTTCGATTTGTACAAAGCGGGTTGCTCCTTATATACGAAATTTTAAGCTGGGGGCGAATTCTTTACATGTAATACATTCCCAAAACCTTTGTGTCTGAAACAATAAATATTTGGTGTTACACAGGATCCGTCGATAATATCTGAGGCCAAACATTGCGAAGAGAGGGGTTCCCACTAGTTTGTCACAATTCCCTGTCAATATTGCATTCAGGACCTGGACCGCCTCATCGTAAAGTCCGTTACCTCCCCCTAATAAAGATTCAGAAAGAAAGAAACAGAGCCAGGTGTGGAAGATAGAAAAGTGGGATAAGGGATGTTTGTGAGTTGTAAATGGGCAAGGCTACCGGCTTCGGCCGCCTAATCATGATCAGGACAATGGACACGAAGACCAGTTTGGCAGGACTGGCCTCGGGCAGAGGAGGTAGCCTTTGTCGAGTCATGCAGCTACAGCGTGATCTGGTTTAAGGAGCACGTGTCATGAAAGAGGTGAATCTCCGGCTAAGGTTACGTGTCCTTAATCGAAATGAAGTGATCAGAGGCTATTGCATATGTGAGGGCAAGAATCACAAAATGGCGGCCATGATCTAAGATGGATGCCGTGGGTAGATCAGAAATATGTCAATGGACGGAGTGCTCTTGCTCGTAGCGTAGCGAAAACACCAGGATATACTAAATGGATCATTTGCGGTTCGCTGATACCAATATTATGTATTTCCGACAAACTTGAAAACACGGGTTCAAGTCGTCACGGAACCGTCACGGAACCTCAGACCCTCCTTTTGCCCTTACATAGGCAATTACTCAGTCTATGTCAGAATCTAGTTCTATGCTCATCAGGTCAGTGACATGCTGTTGTATCATCATCCTTTCTCGTGTCTTTTCTCCAAACGTAGGTGGTTTTCTGAGACAAGTTGCAGCACAAAGACTACACAGAGCAGGACCACACTGGATAATCAGACAACATGAGAATAGGAATACTAAGATGACACCAATGACCATCAGAACCTTCCATCCCCACGCTGATATCAGAGTCCAAAACCACTCCATGAAGGACCAGTTTCCCTTGTCTACATGTATGGAATCTGAAATCTTGTGCAACTTAGAGATCGCCTCATAGACTGTTGGAGCATTATTAGGAATAAAGACACAGCAGCTCGATTGGATCATTCTACATACCCCACCTCTATCTGCAAGTATAACATCTAGAACCATACGGTTCTGCAACGTCATGAGCCTATCCGCCTGAAGCTCAGCTGTCAGATTGCTAAGGGCACAAGCAGTTTCGGTAATAGTAGATTCAACTACCCGTGTTAGCTGACGTATGTTTCTACTATTGGCCATAGGTCCCCAGAACGGAAGGAAGCCTTTGAAGAAATCTCCAGCTTCCTGACCAGCGGTATCTTCCTTGCTGAAGACACCTCTCGCTATTCTGGTTCTGTGGTAATCAGATGAAGCAGTGTATGTCGGAGGCAACAATCGAGCAATGTAACATGATCCTGAAAAGTCGGCAGGCAACCATGTATAAGCTCTGTCTCGACAAATGAAGTAGGTACCCCTAGCAGTAAGAAAGGCAGGGGAAGAGTTAGCCGGAAACACATAAGTCTCTACGCACTCACTCCTCCCTAGCTGAGCTCTGGGATTTCTCCCATTACCTTGCAAACAGACCTGACCTCGGTGAGGTACGACCCAGATTGGAGTTGAGCTTTTACGCTTGCTTTCTCCTAAACTAAGGCGATACTCTGAAGTATTCCAACTTAAATATACTCGCAATTCGTCTCCAGGGTAAGATGGAGTATTATTGACGTCCTTGACCATGTCAATAATTCCCTGGACCAAGGCTTTGTTGGCAGAGTTATATTTAGTGGAACGCGGTGGACGTGGAGGATAGGTTTCAAGGGCATAAGCAAAGATGGTTTGGAAGGCCTGAAATGATCCATTATAGCTGTAAGGCAAAACCAGATAAGGAATACCTTTATCCATAGTGTGGGGTATCAAGCCACACACCCAGCAGTCTGTAGTGTTAACTACCAGTTGGTGTTGGTGTAAGAGCTGTACAAAAGTGTTGTTGGTGAACTCTGAGCGTCTGGCTTGCTCATGTTCCGGAAACGAGTGAAAAGAGTATATAGAAGAAACAGTAGAAATAGCAGGATCAAGGGGAGGTACCGTAGAAACTGGCACAAAAATTAAATTTATACTAAAGACGATTCCACCCACCAATGTTGCTAAAACAATCAAGAATGTAATGGCACATTGCATCAAAAAGCATTTGCTGTGAAGAATTCTATTAAGTCTGTTTCTGCGAACATAAATCACATTCTCTCGTTGCAGCGCAGGAAGCTCCATCTTCTACAATCCGCTCGCGACCACTGATGATGTGTACGTAGATGAAAATGCCTCTATCAGCCCTGGGAGTTCCCAGAACCAACAGAAAGATCGACCTTGTGTCAGACCCCTGCAAATTCAAACTAGGCACACAGCCACGACCCTACGGCTACCCAGACGGCAAGGCAATTTTTAAAAACAATAAACAATAGCAAACTTCCTGGCTGAAGGCAAAAGTTCAATATATCAAAATCACAGTATGCAGTTGCCTGCTTTATTTGTCCATTTTATGGCTTCTTAGGTTGTATCTCTGCTTCGCTGGTACTGTCTGATCGGAAAATAGGGTATCACTAGCAGCTGTTGCAGAGTTTAAGTTCGCAGATAGCAAAGTTTCTTCTGATGCTGGAGACAAATGTTCAGTGTTCAAAGGAGTCTTTTCAGGAGGAGAGTCGGATTTTGAAGCGTCAGTAATCAATTCGGCATCGCTGAAAGAGATGAACTTCGGTGTGATTTCAGATTCGGAGGCACCAATTCCCTTTTTCACCCAGTCGTCGTAAGGGAGCGGCAAAGGGACACGCTTAACATGTGACGCGTGTACCCAGTGCTTGCGTCCAGCTACACGAACTGCTGTCCTCGTTGCCAGTAAGATTTGGAAAGGCCCCACAAATCTTGGCTGAAGGTTCTTCGTCCTCGCGAAGTTCTTGATTACAATGAAGTCACCCGGTTTCAGCTGGTGCCCTGGACTCTCCGGAGGTTTTGGCAAAGCATCGAAAACCTGTTGATGAATAAGACTCAATTTAGCAGTCAAGTCGTAAAGGTAGTCTATCAACATAGGATATTCAATGGAGCAAAATTGTTTAGGCCTTGGCACACCCCAGATATTTGCCGGGCGGCCAAAGACTATCTCGTACGGACTAAGCCCTATTCTAGAATGTACTGTTGCTCTCGTTGATAACAAGGCCAAAGGAAGTGCGTCTGGCCAGGCTAAACCTGTGGATGCTTGTATTTTGGCTATTTTCAGCTTGAGGGTGCCATTGTAACCCTCAACTAAACCAGCAGACTGGGGATGGTTTGCACTGTGAAATTTCTGTTTCAATCCTAGGCCGGCACACACACTCTGCATAACTTTCCCTATAAACTCACTTCCGTTATCTGACCATACAATCCGTGGCATTCCATATCTAGGGAAAAATTCCTTGAGAAGAATTTTGGCAGTAGATAGGGCAGTGTTGTCCTTTAGTGGGTATGCTTCTATCCACCTGGAAAAAGCACAAACTACCACCAGGACATATTTCAAATTGTTGCAGCGTTCCATGTGAATGAAGTCTAACTGAATTACTTCAAAGGGGCAGGAAGGAGGAGCGAAATGACCAGCTGGAGTTGGAGTTCCCTTGCCAGGGTTATGCATCAAGCACACCATACAATTTTTCACCACTCTCTCTGCACACTTACTGATTCCCTCATTCTTCCAGACCGGAGCTAACATCTTGCATATCCCTTTAGAACTTATATGCGCTACTCCATGCGCCATTGTCACTACTGCAAGCACATACGCATCGGGCAACATCCAACGCTGCTGTTCTGTCAAATCAATCCAACATCCATTCGAGTCCAACTTGCCCGTACTTTCTCTCCATACACGTTTCTCTTCCTCAGTCGCTTCTTTCTGGATCTCTTTCACACTTTCCATAGTATCCTCACACATTCCAGACTCAGCAATCCATCCTGCAGACGTAGCAACATACATTCTGCTCATTGTGTCTCTAGCTGTCTGTTTAGCGATTTCGTCAGCAAAGGCATTCCCACGACCAACATCATCCGTGATTGCTTTATGAGCACTGCACTTCACAATCGCAACTTCAGTCGGCAAGGTTAGAGATTCCAACAAGTCGTTAACTAGCTGACCATGCTGGATCTTAGTCCCATGGGACGTAATGAACCCTCTTTCTCTCCACAACCGGCCAAAACTATGGGCCACGCCAAATGCGTACTGACTATCTGTAAACACATTCACTCTCTTTCCCTCAGCTAAAACACACGCTCTCGTTAGAGCTATTAATTCTGCAGCTTGGGCAGAATTCTGACTTACTCTTGCAGTCTCCACAATCGTCTTCAAAGTCGTTACTGCGTAAGCAGCAGTCACATCACCATTCTCCAATTTAAAACATGACCCATCCACATACAGCGTACCATCCGGATCTGATAACAGAGTATCTTTCAAATCGATGCGTCCTTTTGTCTCTTCCTCCGTTTTGAAATAGCAATCATGTGGCTCGGAATCACTCGACTCTTGATCAGTCGGCAACAATGTTGCTGGATTCAATACATTGCATCTTTTGATCTGAATATGACTCGCTAGTAATGTCAGCTCGTAACCAGATAATCTCGCACTAGTAAGGTGTTGAGTCTTCGTTCGGTTCATGAGTGTATCCACCGCATGAGGAACCATGACCACTAGCATGTTATTCATCACCAAACCAGCAGATTGTCGAATGGAAGCTGCAGCTGCCGCTGTAGCTCTCAAACAACTAGGTAACGCTCTAGCTACCGGATCTAATGTTGATGAAAAATACGCACAAGGGCGTTGTTTATCACCGAACTTCTGTGTCAGAACACTCAACGCGCAACCTTCTCTTTCGTGAACGTAGAGCGTGAATGGTTTACTGTAATCAGGTGTACCCAATACAGGAGCTGAACACAATGCTTTTCGTAATTCAGTAAAACTCTCTTGGCATTCATCAGACCATGGCACCGGACTCGGAACATTTTTCCCAGTCAAAGCTACCAATGGTTTCGCTAAAAGAGAAAAATTTGGAATCCACTGCCTACAGTAAGAGGTAATACCTAGAAAGGCACGTACTTCTCTCTGTGTGCGTGGAACACTCATCTGCGTAATTGCTTTTATTCTCTCTGGGGTCAACTTCCTTCCCTCCTTTGACAAGAGATGACCTAGGTAGGTCACTTCTTGGCAGCAGTATTGCATTTTGGAAGGAGACACCTTGTGATTCAAATTAGACAAATGATGCAATAGGGAAACTGTAGCTGCTTTGCAAGTTTCCTTGTCATCTGCAGCCACTAGAAGATCGTCTACGTACTGTACTAGGGCAGAACCTGGAGGAAGGACAAAAGAATCTAACTGACTTTTTAATGCTTGACTATAAATGGATGGACTTTCACAATAGCCTTGTGGTGCGCGTTTAAATCTGAAACTGCGACCTCCTAGACAGAAGCCGAAAATATCCCTACTTTCTTCGGCTATCGGAATGCTGAAAAAGGCATTCTTCAGGTCAATAACTGAGAACCATGTGGCTGTGGCAGGAATCAATGTTAACAAGGCAGTAATGTCTGGCACTACAGGAAACTGCGGGACTACAATCTTATTAACTTCTCTAAGGTCTATGACAAACCTGTACACTGGAGGTTTTGTAGGATCAGTTCGCTTTAGAATCGGCAATACAGGACTGTTACAGACATTACCTCTAGTTTCTTCAACCACACCTTTCTTAATCAAGTCTTGCACAATCAATAAAAGTGCACGCTCTCCTTCACTCGATATTTTATATTGGGGGATTCTTGGAAATTTTACATTTGTTTTCAAAGTTACCACATACGGTGGAATTTCTAGGAGACCTACATCATTAGGACCAGTCGCCCAAAGAGAATCAGGGAGTGAATGTAGCTCCGGCGGGAGTGCATCCATTGACAAGTACATCGGAGAGATGATATTTTTACCCAACGTAAGTTGTACTCCTTCCGGAGAACAGTACAATGTCGCATATAGTCGTTTTAACAAATCTAAACCAAGCAGATTTTCATTACAACCTGTCGTCAAAATCAGGGGTGCTTTCAATTGGCATGGTCCAACAGAAATAGACAAAGGACCAGATATCGGGTTGTAAACAGGGGCGCCTGAAAAACCTACGGAAACATTTGTTGAGCCAGACAAAGGTGCGCCAGGGAGTTTCGCATGAATGATAGAACTTTTTGCGGCACCAGTATCCAACAGAAACGGTTCGACTACACCTGATGTTGCTACTGCGACATAAGGCCCACTCTGATCCACTGGAACTGATACTACTCCCTCTCTCTGTCCATGGCTGTCCTAGTACCCATTTTGCTGAAAACCCTCATCTACTTCATTATAGTCCTCAACAAGATACTGTTGAGATCTATTTTGCTGAGCAGATTGTCCATTTCGTTGATCAAAGTGATTAGAGGGACGATCATTCGTTTGTGGAGGCATAGCACCTCGTCCTCGTCCTCTAGAATTCTGCACAAAACCACCAAGACCTCTCTGAGCTGCTGCTGCATTATTTTGCGCTAATATTGGACATTCATTTTTATAGTGACCCTCTTTCTTGCAGTACGCACACTGATTCCACTGATATTGAGGTCTTGATGAACCATAATCTGTCCTTTGGTATGAACCTTGCTGCGTATTAGTCTGATTCGTGCGAGGCGGATACGCCTGCTGCAAAAGAACTTTAGTTTTTAAATCTTTCGTTTTCTTCTCTGATTTTTCCTTTTCCTCTTTATCCCTATTTTCGTAGTACTGTGCAGTCGCAAGTATTTGCGCTGTCGTAGATACAGCCCACGCACTTTCTGAATCCTTTAATTTATTGCATAATTCAGGTAACAAATTATGCACGAATTTATCTACAAACAGTCTTTGCCCTCCTTCTGTACTCATGTCCTGACCACTATGATCTACAAAAGTCTCTTCGAACCTCGTGAAGAAGTCGGAGACGCTTTCGTCTTTCTTCTGCTTGCATGCTGACAACTTATCCCAATTTACACGTAATGCGGGCATCAGAGTCTTCATTAGATCAATTATTCTACCTGGAAGATCAGCAATTAGAGGTTCGGGTTTTGCACCACCTATTTGCTGACCATCTGCTGCAGTGATAGCTGCCCAATCACCACCTAAAGCAGCTTGATGATCCTCTCTACGAATTTTAGCCCACACTGGTTGCGGAACTACGTTACCAAACAACATATCGATGTCGGCTAGGTTCATTATACAAGCCTCAACTGTCTGTGTTAACTCCTTGTAATATCCAGCAGGATTCTTATGTGGATCTGGCAAGGCTTGTTTCACCGCTAACACTTCAGCTCGCTTCCATGGAATGTGTATCCACACTCGCTGGAATTGTGCTGGAGCAGCTGCAATTCCTGCATTATCATCACGTTGTATTGCTTCGCGTCAGATTGGAGGAACCTCCCTCATAGGATATTGGCGACTTGGCTTCACTTTACCTTTCTCTAAATCTCTCGGTGAACGAAGAGATGGATCACTCCTAAAACTTAAAATAAGTTCCATCGCTTCCTTTATATTCTCACCCACTATCATTCCAGCAGCGAACTCTTTTTGAATCCTAATTAAATCTTCCAAATCTGATTCAACATCATCTTCTTCTATTTCTTCACGTAACAACGAGCACATCTCATCAAAGACGTACCGTTGCGTTGGTTCCTTCCACTGCATAAATGTGTCTAGCACATCTCTCGTACTATATCTTCTACCCTTCGAAATCCATCTGAGAGCCGTGGAATCTAAAATTCCCCGTTCCTCAGTACTTGGAAGCTGACTACGTCTCTGAACTGAATCAGGAGTAGGAGTCTTGATTAAAGTTTTATATAAAGGAGACAGCATATTAGTAACAGAATCAGTGATTCTTCGACGAACAGAAAGCGGAGTTAGCACACTCGCAGACATAGAGAATGCAGTAGAGGTAGGAATAGATGACGAAACAGTAGGAGTATCGAGGAAAATAGTTTCTGGAGCAGTAGGTACAGAAGTAGGTATGGAAGCTGGCAGTGCAGGAAGAGAAGGAGCTGTAGGAACATTCACATTCATCACAGGAGGTACGGGAACTTGATTCTGAGGGATAGGAGCAGGAACACCAGGTTGTCCAGCAACCGGCAATTGAACATTCGGGACAGGCGGAGCCGTAGCACCTTGTGCATACGGTGGAGGTGACCGTAACAGGTAAGATAACAGAGGATCGTTTTCGGAATCCTCCAGTATCTTAGCCATTTTCGATGGCAAGGCAGGATAGCACTTGTCAATCGCTAAGTTATGCTCTCTAATTGCTACATCTATGGCCTTCTCACACTCGTTAGCCTGCAACTGTTTAGCCGCTTGCTCTAGAGTTAACTCTTCTTGTTCTTTCTGTTCTTTCTTCAACCTTTTCATTTCTCTCTGTTTGGATTCTTTTCGCCAGTAACGGAAGGAATCAAACATTGCCGGCCGGGCTTTCTTCCTGAACAATTTCGCTTCTAAGTTGTCGAGAATCTCTGGTTCAAAACTACCATGCAGTGGCCAACTAAGGACACCATCCTTCTTACAATAACGGACCCATACCTCATTATAAGATATAGGACCCACACCGTACTTACAATATAAATCATATAGGGGAGTCCCAATCGGAGGAACCAGACATGAGTCCTCCAATCGTGAGTCACTGTTGCAACTAAAACAAGACAACATTTTCCGACTTACCATTTTCAGTCCGGAACACAAAACAAACAAACACGGAACAAATATGTGCACTCGAACCAAGAACTTAGGCCTACCAAAACGAACTGATGTATCGATACCCAAACTAAACCAAATAGATTATCGTAACTAGAACAACCAGTGATAATCTTACAAAACCAAACCAAACCAAGAACCGATCAAGGATTTTTAACAATCCTCACAAAGTAACCAGCTAGCTATCACTAAATACTTAACTGAGTCACTGAAGACGTCACCAAGGAGAAACCCGTCACGTTTCGCCGTACTAAGGACTGCACCTCGGGTCCAAGACAGGGCGACGGTCAAGGCAACGGCCCACTGCAGCCGTCCTGAACGGGAAACCCTCGTGGAAGAGAACTTCGGGCCACTTTTGCGATATGCCGGGATCGATGAAGTGGGGCGCCTCCCTCAGGAATCTTCACACGAAGCTTCTCGAACTCTTCAGGCTTTTGGACCGGTACCGAATGACGTCGCCCCACATTGGGCGCCAATTGGAGTTCTGGACCTTTTTGGTTCCGTCCAGAGGTGTCAGGGAACAACACCCAAAGACCCCGGAGTTCCACCTGCCTTGGTGCACAAATGAACAGAAACACGGGCTTCTCGATGGTGGCGTCAAAGACCAAAGGTTTATTACTGCAGGGACACAGAAGTCACAGATACTACACACGGGCAGTAATCAGGAGCCTGTTCGATTTGTACAAAGCGGGTTGCTCCTTATATACGAAATTTTAAGCTGGGGGCGAATTCTTTACATGTAATACATTCCCAAAACCTTTGTGTCTGAAACAATAAATATTTGGTGTTACACAGGATCCGTCGATAATATCTGAGGCCAAACATTGCGAAGAGAGGGGTTCCCACTAGTTTGTCACAATTCCCTGTCAATATTGCATTCAGGACCTGGACCGCCTCATCGTAAAGTCCGTTACCTCCCCCTAATAAAGATTCAGAAAGAAAGAAACAGAGCCAGGTGTGGAAGATAGAAAAGTGGGATAAGGGATGTTTGTGAGTTGTAAATGGGCAAGGCTACCGGCTTCGGCCGCCTAATCATGATCAGGACAATGGACACGAAGACCAGTTTGGCAGGACTGGCCTCGGGCAGAGGAGGTAGCCTTTGTCGAGTCATGCAGCTACAGCGTGATCTGGTTTAAGGAGCACGTGTCATGAAAGAGGTGAATCTCCGGCTAAGGTTACGTGTCCTTAATCGAAATGAAGTGATCAGAGGCTATTGCATATGTGAGGGCAAGAATCACAAAATGGCGGCCATGATCTAAGATGGATGCCGTGGGTAGATCAGAAATATGTCAATGGACGGAGTGCTCTTGCTCGTAGCGTAGCGAAAACACCAGGATATACTAAATGGATCATTTGCGGTTCGCTGATACCAATATTATGTATTTCCGACAAACTTGAAAACACGGGTTCAAGTCGTCACGGAACCGTCACGGAACCTCATGACGCTGATGGTAGACAACCCAGATTTTCCCCCGGGAGTTAAGACTGCAGTTGCTCAGAGATGGAGGAAAGCTGGGTGTAAGCGTTTTGGCCACTTATTTGATCTTGAGGGCCTCATCCCGTTTGATCGGGTTCGACAAGACTATGATCTTCCCCACACTAATGAGTTCTATTATTTGCAGCTCCACCACTGGGCTACCACTAAGGCCTATCTGCCACACGTCTCTCGTAAGCTTACCCCTTTCGAGAAATGGATAGCGAACAAGATCGATGATAAGCACCTCATAGCAGAACTTTATGTTCTCCTCACTCAGCGCACACACAGGTAGTCGTCTTGCGGCCAACTCCGGTGGGAAGAAGAACTGGGTCGGGCTCTCAAATTCAAAGAGTGCGACAATATTAATTATAGGGCTCGCCACACGGCATACAACACTGCAGGGACTGAATTTACATTTAAAGTAGCATCTTATTGGTATCTCACATCAGCACGGATCCACCAATGGGACAAAAACCACACTGAAAAATGCTGGCGGGGCTGTGGCTTGACAGGCTCTCACGCACATCTTCTTTGGCACTGCCTGAGGCTAGAGCGTTTTTGGGAACAGGTACTTAATGATATTGACACGGCATTTGAAACTGAGATTCCCTCGTTTCCCAGCTTACACTTTGCTAGGGCTATCGAATCCACTCACCTTCCCATTACGGTCATTTCGAGGCAGGCTGATGGCATTGGCACTAATCGCAGCTCGCCAGGCGATCTTAGTCCACTGGGGTACTCCCACGGTCCCGGATCATATGGCCTGGCTCCACAGGCTCTGGATGACCCTTGCCATGGAGCGACTCTCGCTGGTCCAAAATCAGAAGAGTGAGAAATACGCAGAGCTTTGGGCTCCTTTCATAACGTTGCTGTCGAAGGACCTCCGTGAGGTCACTTGCCCCAAATTCCTGCAAGTGTTACGTCTAATACCATCAACTGCGGAGTAGGTGACGCCCTGTGTACGTGAGAGGGAGGACTGGAGGGTGGGCATGGTGGGGGGCATGGGTCGCTCTGCGACCCCTAATGTCTTGGTACGGGTTCCCCTTTGTTTTCCTTCTTCATGGGAGGCGATTGGGTGGGTGGTTTTTTTTATTTATTTGTTGTTCTCTTTCTAGGTGGGTGCTCGTTTCTGGACTTATGAGGTCCTTGACAGAGTAGGCTTTATCTAATTGCTGGACTTAACTCTGAGCGCTACCAGCCTCTGGGATGTCGGCATTAATGCAATAGTGTTCTATTCTCACTTAATGCCTCATTTGTTAGCCGCCGGCCCCTGTGGCTGTAGGCAAATGGCTGTGTACAAATGTCGAGACACCTACCAATTAACTCAAATAAAAAAAAATTGTTCCATAAAATGTAAATGTGGGAGATATTGCTGTAAGTGTGTGCAACAAAAATATTTAATCTACCACTTGATGAATACAGTCTAGCATCATTTTCCATCACTTCCCATAATGTGCAACGTTCTGTTGCTCTTGGGCTAGGTTAATGCTATAGAAATACCAACACATGCGTGCTTATACTATGTGAAGAGGTAATTCGCTTATTATTCTCTGTGTATACTCCTTCCTGTTGAGCTGTTTGTGGGCCCCTCTCATGTTGTGACAGCCAGATGGAAGCTCCCTACAATTTTCTTTATTCCAGTTTATTCTTCACACCTCAAGTCTGCTTTTCAGTGAATGTGGGAGCACATTTGTGGGCACATTGGGAGATTCCTCCCACACTCATCTTCTTGTTCCTTAGAAGCATTTTATCATTATGCAATTCATGCTTCTTTTAATCAGATAAGACACTTTTCTTTTCTGTGCATCGGACAGGGGGCGTAGCTATCATTGGTGCAGCAGGTGCAGTGGCACCGGAGCTCAGAGCCCGGCGGGCCCGTTGAACCCTGACAATTGCTGTATTTACTACCACACCAGCATTAAAAGTGGCCATTTCTTCTGCTTGCACCAGGCCTATGGCATTCGTGCTAAGCTGCTTCCTCAGACATGCATAGGACCTGCTTGCTAGCAACCATCTTGCAGAAATCTGATGCTTGCAGGTCTGGTGTTCACACTCTGCGCTCCAACAGTGGTCGGTTTGTCAGGGGAATGCATTGAAGATAAAAGATCTGGCTTTAATGTGCTTACAGCATGATAGAACAGGCATGCACACATGCCTTTTCCATGCATTACCACATTAAACCCTGAACTATTGGCCTTCCAAACCTGAATGGTTCCCAGTGTGACAAATGGCTCCACCATCATTTTTAGTACTAGTAGCCCCCCCCCTCCACCCACCCCGAAGTTCAGGTCTAGTTGTGCCCCTGATTCACATCATGGCTAGCTGCATCACTGTGGGTTCTAGTGTATTCATTAGCATATATTGTAGGACCACCTGCGTTTCTGCTTAGCAATTTGTTGTCCGCTAAAATACTTGAAAGAAGGACAGACACTTAGAACCCAAGATGGCGGCTCTGAAGAATGCTAAATTAGGAATTCTGCTCCATAAGCCACACAACTTGGAATGTTACTCTTTTGCAAAAATCTTCCACCCCAAATCTAAACGCCAACAGAAAGCATAAGAGAAACTGCAAACTAGTGCCACACTACCAACAAACAGTCCATGTAAGAGATCTTGGCACCTTCTCTGGACATATTCTCCCCACCGGCTCACCCCAATCCACCAGTGATATATGTGCTGACTGGGACTATAAGAATAGTTTTCTTTTTTTTCATGTGAACTTCAATTATTTTCCACAAAAACTATGAAAAATGTGCAGTGGTTGTGAACTTCTAAGCAAATTATGCACTTGTGCACAAAATCCATGCAAGTTACTGGTGCGAATATGTTGAAGGGGGCTCATGAGAAAGGGCCAAGCAGCATGTGCCTTTCCATAACATAGCCACTAGGTCTCGCCTTTGGGACCTTATACGTGTTTAGCCATGCAACAGTTAATGTTGTTGCACCAAGGATATTGTGCTGCATTACTAAATACTTGTAAGGTCCCAAATGCGAGACCTATTGGCTATGCCAATGCTTGTTTATGTTACCATTGGTTTGCTGTTTTTCATAACTTAATTTTCTCTTTGAAAGCATTGTGGTGGAAGTTAGGTCCCTGAGAGCAGCCCTTCGGTGTGTCTTCAGTTCTCTTTGTTTGGCCACCTCCCCAGATAATGTATCTTTTAAGGAACTCCAATATTATAATGTTGCTTGGAAGGCAAAATAAAAGACGACAATAAAGTTGTACCCGATTGTCGTTTCAGAGGCTCCATTTTGTTTTGACTTTTAATTCTTTATAGAGGGAATAGGCAAATATTGAACGACTGTAAATGATTGAAATGCAGTGATACAGAATTAATTTTTTGGAAGGTAGTTGAGGTGGTATTGATACTTATGTCGTAACCTGATGATCTATTAATGGCTGTGGAATGTAATACTGATCCTAGCATTTTGTGTACGTAGAAGTACCTAAAAGTGTAAAGGTTTTGCTCAAATTGAATGGAGAAAATTCCAGCCCAGTTACTCAATTAAAAAGTATTCTACTTCATCTGGAGAAAGAGGACTCCCTAACGCTTCTCTCAGATGGGGCATCTGAGCTGAAGTGTCCTAGTGGCTTGAAGGCATCAGTTGGTGCCATGCAGTCTTTATACATCATCACAAAACTAAATAAAAGGAACTACAATTCTTCATTCTAAGTTTCTTCATTGAAAATCCTCATTATGTCAACGATTTCATCGTGTTTCGTTCCACTAGACATATTTGTTGAACAAAAAAGAATAAGAATGCTTATATAATGCGGAGTGTCCTTTTGTATTCTCCTTCCTGCAGATACCATTCGTTTTTTTGGGGGAAATTTTTGGTTAGCTGCTATTCTTTAGAAAGCATGCCCTAAAAGAGAGAATGATTGAGCTTGGGCTCGGAATGAGAAATAAACGAATGAAGCAGCAGTGCCCCAAAACCAAGGAGCGATACATAATTACACAGACCTTACCACAAAATTCCGTTTACCATTATATTTCCCTGTAATTATATTCATTTTTTACCGTAGGTTCGACTGTATGGAAATACAGCGTACTACAGGTGTAGAAAGAGGTGAGCGCCAAGCCCTTTCTTCTTAAATATGCAGTCATACAATTGCCCGCGCGCTTTGGGAGTTGCATAAATGACTGGCAGTGTGTTCCATTCGAGGCCTATGTAGGGTCGGTTGACAGCTGTGCGCATTGGCATGCTGGGAGCAATGGTAGCTGCAGACAGGAAAAAGCTGAAATCCTATGTCTACCCTGATAGCGTTCCTCTGTCGGAAAAATGAAGGTGAGAACATTTGTCCAGCTTTGCGTGGGGGGCGGCTAAGTGGGACAGTGCTGATGGCAGTATATATTTCACAGTGAATTGCTGTCCTTGTGGGAATAAATGCCTTGAACCGGTCGGCGCGAGCCAGCCTTTCCTGCTCAATCAGCAGCCATGGGGCTCGGCTTTGTCCTCGGGTTTGCTCTCGGCCAGAGAATTTAGAAAACAAGCCTAAGTCCGCGAGTGGTGGAGCAACTAAAGGAAATTTAAAAAACAAGCAAAAGTGATGCGGCCACCCCTGAAAGTGAAAAGGAAAATGAAACTGACGAGGAGGGAGTGGAAGAAGGGAGGGGGTAGGGGAGGGGATTCACGTGCTGGAAGTCTGGAAGGCTTAATGAGGCTTGACAGAAACCCACATGCCTGCTGCACGTGTGCACACACATGTGCACACAAGATTTAGGCCAGGAAAAGCCTATGGTAGCACTTTTAAAAGCCTGTTTACTAAATTTCTCGCAGTGCAGCGCATGTGCTGGCTCAGCGAGACCTAAAAATGACTGCAAGTTACTCATGTGACAATGTTTCAGAGTACTCGAGGAATAAGCTGAGCAAGTTATGCACTAGCAAACAAGATGCCTACGAGTTCTTGGTACCAGCTGATGTTATGTTCAAGGCAGAAGAAAGGCAATCAGGAAAATCTGCAAACACCTTGCAAACCAGTAATTGCAAACTATGCAAAACTATATTTATGCAATGAAAACTGCACATTCTGGTGTGGTGTATTCTGGCAGTGTTATAGATTAACATATGTAGTAGACTTTAACATAATGTTTATTTACCATGAGTTTTGCTTGTTCAGACTCTGCAGAATAATTTCTTTTTTATGTGCATATTGCCACATGCCTCCAGTTCTAAACTACCCTTCTTAAAGAGAACGTTATACGTCTGCACAGATTAATATTAAAGCATCTAAGAAGTAAAACTTTACTTGCAGAACAATCTTATGAGCTCGCCAGTTTGGGGAATAATTGGGCTCCAAATGCAACTTGTCACCTGGTGGTGATCTGGAGTGTCACCTGTTGTTGGTCGCTCCAGGTCTGCTCTCATTTCTCACTGCCCTCCAGATATTGAGATAAAACGTTTATCAAAGGTGCACAGAGCAAAGGGGTTACTACCTCCCTTCAGCCTTGCTGTAAAAATCCACCTGTAAATGACTTCGCTTGAACCCCCCCTGTGCTGCTGCCTGTCCCTGGGCTGTCCATGCTGTGGATCCAGCTCTTGCTTGTTTCGAGTCAGTGCAACTGGTTATCACCGTTAATCCCCTCCAAAACAAGGGACCATAAGCCTTAACGTTACCCCGGGCAGTAATTGCAGCCACTGTTTTGTCCCTCGTTGCCTCTTAACAATGACTTCAGAGCACTCAAGCCGATCCTTACCATCACGGATGACCATTTAACTCCCTGACTGACAATTATCTGGGTGTATCGCTCCTCCACAATGGTTCACTGTCACTTCCACCCTCTCACTTTCCACTTGCCCCCTCCATGGGTGAGCCTGTCACTATACCATGCATTGAAGTGAACCAGATGCTAATAATGTCCCTCCTGCATCTCTGACCTCCCTTACTTCACTGAAACAAGGGCAACTGGTCACTAATCTGCAGTGTCAAACCTGCCTTGAGGCTGCTGGTATCCACCCATTCACCCCTCAATGAGGATTACACCTACTCTTTCTGCTGGCATCCACTTTCCAAATATGTACTCTGTGCTTTTGAAAATATCTCACAACCCAACACCCAAGCTGGATCTATTTCGTTTTAACTTGTCAACTACATTATCACCACTGCAAGAAATTGAATTATTAGTTGAGGGAGGTAAGTACCCATCTCAAGTAATAATCAGAATCCTTGTCAGGGTGAACCACTAAAGTCACAAATTAAACCCCAGCTCAATCGCCTGGTAACTATAGCACAAAGCAAACAGGCTTAACTAAGGGGCAATGTGTAAGTATTTATGCAATATTACACAGTATCAAAGTCAAAATGCAAAACAATACAAAATTCCAAAACAAATTAGAAAAACAGAGTACAATTTAATAAACAAAATGGCAAACATCCAATAAGGGAAACAGGAGATATGAATTTTCAAAGTTTTAAGTAAGAATTGAACCAAGAACTCCCAACAGGGGTGGCACTTCCATGTGGGCGGAGGAGCGTCATCCCACTGCTTTCTCACAGTGCGAGAAGTTCAAGTTCAAGTTCAAGTTCAGGAATTTGTATAGCGCACTACTCACCCAGAGGGTCTCAAGGCGATTGGGGGATGGGGTGCATTATTTATCGAATAGCCAGGTTTTAAGTTCCTTTCTGAAGGAAACGTGGTTCTGTGTAAGGCGGAGGTGAGTGGGGAGAGAATTCCAGGTCTTGGCCGCCAAGTAGGAGAAGGATCTTCCTCCCATGGTGGATCTGTGGATGCGCGGAACTTCGGCGAGGGCTAGATTGAAGGATCTTAGTTGGGATTTTAGGTTTCTTCTTCTCACTCTGCGAGAAAGCAGAGTGTTTGGTTGGGGGCTGGCGGGTGGGCGGGCCTGCTTTAGGGGAGGGGAGGAGTGGCTTACCCACTATTGTGGCGCTGACTGTTTAGTCAGCTCTTTGGGCCGACCAAACCAGTCATATGCACTCCATTTTCTCCATGTAAGCTGCCGGTGAAGGTAAGTTTTCAATTTTAAATTAACCCCCCCATGCACGCAACCCTCCTGCCCCACCACTCCCGAGTCTTGCCTGCCGCGACTGAGCCCAAAGTGACAATAATAGTTAATGGTCACAGTAGAACGGGTCCTAGGTGCAATTTGACACTGACCACGATTGAGTGCAGGTCAGACACACTAACAAAGTTTGTCCTGGTCAAACATTTTATCTTCTGACTTTAGTCCCAATCCACCACAGGAGAACACTTCTAAAGCCCACCAGGACCCCAAGGGAGACACTTAGAGCACCATTTCCCAAACTGTGGCTCGGGACCTACCGATTTTTGGTGGGTTGGGAAAGTCCATGCAATAAATAAAGATGCCTTTAAATGCTGTGTTTATCATGTCGCATTTGCTGTGCTTCAAACACAAAGATCAAATCTTAGGCTATGTATTCCGACAAATTGCTGCTGATTCTTTTAACATGGAATTCGTGTGTATTTTTCTTTCTCTGACTGAAAAGTCGGAGGAGTTTTTAAAGTGAATTATGTGTCAATCTTGCTGGAGCACAGCAAAGTGTGATATTGTTTTTTTTTTTTGCACCACACACCAAAACATAAATACCTGTAAATGGACTGTATACATTCAGCTGTTAGGAAAAGCCATAATTAAGCACATTACTTTGTAATTCTGCAGTGTGCTGGAAACTACGATTTTAATAGGATCAAAACAAATCAAGACATTGCGATGCACAAATGATAAATAATACCAGAAACCAGATTTCCACACACATTATCATCATAGAACTTTGTTTTGATTGCTGTGGATCATAAAAGTATAGACAAACAAGACAACCACAGTACACATTCCACACATTATCACTTGTGCGCTATAAAGTTTTATCAGTAAACAGTATGTCTGTGCAAAGTTAGAGGCCATTTCAATGGGAAAATGTGCCATCTGTAAATGATAATGTGGTACTAAACAATGCTTTAGGCACATTAAAAAAAATCAGTCTGTCTGAAGTCCACTAAAGGTAGGTGAGTCACGAAAGTTTGTCGTTTAAAAAAGTGTGTTGTGGTTCTAAAAAGTTTGGGAACCACTGACTTAGAGACTCATAGGGTGGCAGGTGGAGTCAAGCCCAGGTCTAGTTGCTACTGATCAGCTGGTCAGTTGAAGATAAGCCGCTTGGAGCTTGTTGTGTCCCTGTAGATTGAACAAGAGGTCAGCATTTTGACTCTTTGTGTCCACTTCGCTAATGAGGGTACTAGAAGAAGGGAAGGTTCCAGTCTTCTACGCTCTTCTCAGACAGCAGATTTAGTTCTCTTTTGATCTTCCCCTCGTCCGGTGAGGTTCCGTGATGATTTGTACCTGTGTTTTCAATATTGTCGGAAATACATAATATTGGTATCAGCGAACCGCAAATGATCCATTTAGCATATCCTGGTGTTTTCGCTACGCTACGAGCAAGAGTACTACTGTTACGAACATTTTTCCGATCTACCCATGGCATCCATCTTAGATCATGGCAGCCATTTTGTGTTTCTTGCCCTCACATACGCAATAACCTTTGATTACTTCATTTCGATTAAGGACACGTAGCCTTAGCCGGCGATTCACCTTTCCAGTGACACGTGCACCTTGGAACAGAACACGCTGTAGCTGCATGACTCGACAAAGGCTGCCTCCTCTGCCCGAGGCCAGTCCTGCTATACTGGTTCTTGTGGTCGTTGGCCTGATCATGATTAGGCGGCCGAAGCCGGTAGCCTTGCCCATTTACAACCCACAAACATCCCTTATCCTGCTTTTCTATCTTCTGCACCTGGCTCTGCTCCTTTCCTTCTGGGCCTTTATTAGGGGGAGGTAACGAAATTTACGATTAGGCGGTCCGGGTCTTGAATGAAAAGTCGACATGAGATTATGATGGAAAAGTGGGAACCCCTCGTTCGTAATGTTTTGGCATCAGATATTGTCGACGATTCCTGTGCAACGCCAAATATTTATTGTTTAAGACACAAAGGTTTGGGAATGTACTAACATGTGAAGAATTTGCCTGAAGCCCAATTTTTAGTATATAAGGAGCAACCCTCTTTGTACAAATCGAACAGGCTCCTAGACACTGCCCATGCGTAGTTTCTGTGACTTCTGTGTCCCTGCAGTAATAAACCTTTGGTCTTTGACGCCACCATCGAGAAGCCCGTGTTTCTGTTTATTTGTGCACCAAGACAGGTGGAACTCCGGGGTCTTCGGGTGTTGTTCCCTGACACCAAAAAGTCCAGAACTCCAATTGGCGCCCAACATGGGGCGACGTCATTCGGTACCGGTCCAAAAGCCTGAAGAGTTCGAGAAGCTTCGTGTGAAGATTCCTGAGGGAGGCGCCCCACTTCATCGATCCCGGCATATCGCAAAAGTGGCCCGAAGTTCTCTTCCACGAGGGTTCCCGTTCAGGACGGCTGCAGTGGGCCGTTGCCTTGACCGTCGCCCTGTCTTGGACCCGAGGTGCAGTCCTTAGTACGGCGAAACGTGACGGGTTTCTCCTTGGTGACGTCTTCAGTGCCTCAGTTAAGTATTTAGTGGTTGCTAGCTGGTTATTTCGTGAGGGTTGTTAAAATCCTTTTTGGTTCTAAGTTTGGTTTGGTTTCGTAAGATTATCACTGGTTGTTCTGGTTACAATAATCTATTTGGTTTAGTCTGGGTATCGATACATTTGTTCTCTTTTGGTAGGCCTAAGTTCTTGGTTCGAGTGCACATTCTTGTTTGTGTTGTTTGTTCTGTGTTCCGGATTACAAAATGGTAAGTCGGAGAAATTGTATGTTGTCGTGTTTTGGTTGCAACAGTGATTCACGATTGGAGGACTCATGTCTGGTTCCTCCGATTGGGACTCCTCTATATGATCTTTACTGTAAGCATGGTGTGGGTCCTATATCTTATAATGAGGTGTGGGTCCGATACACTGAAAAGGACGGTGTCCTTAGTTGGCCACTGCATGGTAGTTTTGAACCCGAAATCCTTGACAATCTAGAAGTGAAATTGTTTAAGAAGAAAGCCCGGCCGGCAATGTTTGATTCTTTCCGTTACTGGCGAAAAGAATCTAAACAGAGAGAGATTAAAAGGTTGAAAAAAGAACAGAAAGAGCAAGAGTTAACTTTAGAACAAGCGGCTAAGCAGCTGCAAGATA
The DNA here is from genome assembly GCF_964263255.1 of Lissotriton vulgaris. Classification (NCBI taxonomy): domain Eukaryota; kingdom Metazoa; phylum Chordata; class Amphibia; order Caudata; family Salamandridae; genus Lissotriton; species Lissotriton vulgaris. The sequence goes on from NC_141696.1 coordinate 1,178,709,538, forward strand.
ACGAGTCTGAGAAGGCAATGGAGATAGCCACTAGAGAGCGTAACTTAGCGATAGATAAATGCTATCCTGCCTTGCCATCGAGTACGACTAAGATAGTAGAGGATCCCGAAAACGATCCTCTGTTGTCTTACTTGTTACGGTCCCCACCACCGTATGCACAGGGTATTACGGCTCCACCTGTACCAAATGTTCAATTGCCGGTTGCTGGACAACCTGGTATTCCTGCTCCTGCCCCTCAGAATCAAGTTCCTGTACCTCCTATAGTTAATGTAAACGTTCCTACAGCACCTCCTCTTCCTGGGTTGCCGACTTCTCTACCTATACCTGTATCGCTTACACCTACTGTTCCACAAGCTATCTTCCTCGATACTCCTACTGTCCCGCTATCTGTTCCAACTGCTACTGTGTTCTCTGCATCTGCCAGTATGTTGACTCCGCTTTCTGTTCGTCGAAGAATCACTGATTCTGTCTCTAACATTCTATCTCCTTTCTATAAATCTTTAATTAAGACTCCTACTTCTGACTCTGTACAAAGACGTAGTCAGCTCCCAAGTACTGAGGAACGGGGAATATTAGATTCCACGGCTCTCAGATGGATTTCGAAAAGTAGGAGATATAGCACGAGAGATGTACTAGATACATTTATGCAGTGGAATGAACCAACGCAACGATATGTCTTTGACGAGATGTGCTCTCTTTTACGTGAGGAACTAGAAGAAGATGACTCTGAATTGAATTTAGAAGACTTAATTAAGGTTCAGAAAGAGTTTGCTGCAGGAATGATAGTAGGTCAAAATATAAAAGAAGCGATGGAACTGATTTTAAGTTATAGGAATGATCCATCACTTCGTTCACCGAGAGACTTAGAGAAAGGTAGTACGAAGCAGAATCGACAATATCCAATGAGGGAGGTTCCTCCGATTTGGCGCGATGCTGTGCAAGCTGATGCAGTCCGTGGTATTGCAGCCGCTCCGGCGCAATTCCAGAGAGTGTGGATACACATTCCGTGGAAGCGAGCCGAAGTGTTAGCAGTGAAGCAGGCCTTGCCAGACCCGCGTAAGAATCCTGCTGGATACTATAAGGAATTAGCGCAAACAGTTGAGGCCTGTGTGATGAATCTGGCGGACATTGACATGTTATTTGGGAATGTAGTTCCGCAACCAATTTGGGCTACAATTCGTAAAGAGAATCATCCAGTTGCCCTAGGTGGTGATTGGGCAGCTATCATTGCAGCGGATGGTCAGCAAATAGGTGGTTCCAAACCCGAACCTCTAATTGCTAATCTTCCAGGTAGGATAATCGACTTAATGAAGACTCTGATGCCCGCATTGCGTGTTAATTGGGACAAGTTGGCCGCATGCAGGCAAAAGAAAGACGAAAGTGTCTCCGACTTTTTCACGAGGTTCGAAGAGACTTTTGTAGATCATAGTGGTCAGGATATGAGCACAGAAGGAGGACAGAGATTGTTTGTCGATAAATTCGTACACAATTTGCTACCTGAGCTATGCAATAAATTAAAAGATTCCGAGAGTGCGTGGGCTGTCTCTACAACTGCGCAAATACTTGCAACTGCACAGTATTATGAAAATAGGGATAAAGAGGAGAAAGAGAAATCGGATAAGAAAACGAAAGACTTAAAGACTAAAGTCCTTTTGCAACAGGCATATCCGCCTCACATGAATCAGACTAATACACAGCAAGGATCGTATCAAAGGACAGATTATAGTTCACCTAGGCCACAATACCAGTGGAATCAGTGTGCGTATTGTAAGAAAGAAGGTCATTATAAAAATGAGTGTCCAGTCTTAGCGCAAAATAACGCAGCAGCAGCTCAGAGAGGTCGTGGTGGTTTTGTGCAGAATTCTAGAGGTCGAGGACGAGGTGCTATGCCTCCACAGACAAATGATCGCCCTTCCAATCACTTTGATCAACGAAATGGACAGTCTGCTCAACAAAATAGATCTCAACAGTATCATGTTGAAGACTATTGTGAAAATGATGAGGGATTTCAACAAAATGAGTACTAGGACAGCCATGGACAGAGAGAGGGAGTAGTATCAGTTCCAGTAGATCAGAGTGGGCCTTATGTCGCAGTAGCAACATCAGGTGTAGTCGAACCGTTTCTGTTGGATACTGGTGCCGCAAAAAGTTCGATCATGCATGCGAAACTCCCTGGCGCACCTTTGTCCGGCTTAACAAATGTTTCTGTAGGTTTTTCAGGCGCCCCTGTTTACAACCCTGTATCTGGTCCTTTGTCTATTTCTGTTGGACCGTGTCAATTGAAAGCACCCCTGATTTTGACGACAGGTTGTAATGAAAATCTGCTTGGTTTAGACTTGTTAAAACGCCTATATGCGACATTGTACTGTTCTCCGGAAGGAGTACAGCTTACGTTGGGTAAAAGAATCACCTCTCCGATGTACTTGTCAATGGATGCACTCCCGCGAGAGCTGCGTTCACTCCCTGATACTCTTTGGGCGACTGGTCCTAACGATGTAGGCCTTTTAGAAATACCACCATATGTAGTCACCTTGAAAGCAAATGTAAAATTTCCACGAATTCCTCAATACAAGATCTCTAATGAAGGTGAACGTGCACTTTTACTGATTGTGCAAGATTTGATTAAGAAAGGTGTGGTTGAAGAAACTAGAGGAAATGTCTGTAACAGTCCTGTATTACCGATTTTGAAATGAACTGATCCTACAAAGCCTCCAGTATATAGGTTTGTCATTGATCTCAGAGAGGTTAATAAGATTGTGGTCCCGCAGTTTCCTGTGGTTCCAGATATTACTGCCTTGTTAACATTGATTCCTGCTACAGCCACATGGTTTTCAGTCATCGACTTGAAAAATGCCTTTTTCAGCATTCCGATAGCCGAAGAAAGTAAAGATATTTTCGGCTTCTGTCTAGGAGGTCGAAGCTTCAGATTTAAACGCGCTCCACAAGGCTATTGTGAGAGCCCATCCATTTACAGTCAGGCATTAAAAAGTCAGTTAGATTCCTTTGTACTTCCTCCAGGTTCTGCTCTAGTACAGTATGTAGATGACCTTCTAGTGGCTGCCGATGACAAGGAAACTTTCAAAGCAGCTACAATTTCGTTATTGCATCATTTGTCTAAATTGAATCACAAGGTGTCACCTTCGAAAATGCAATACTGCTGCCAAGAAGTGACCTACCTAGGTCATCTCTTGTCAAAGGAGGGAAGGAAGTTGACCCCCGAAAGAATAAAAGCAATTACGCAGATGAGTGTTCCTCGCACACAGAGAGAAGTGCGTGCCTTTTTAGGTATTACCTCTTACTGTAGGCAGTGGATCCCAAATTTTTCTCTTTTAGCAAAACCATTGGTAGCTTTGACTGGGAAAAATGTTCCGAGTCCGGTGCCATGGTCTGCTGAATGTCAGGAGAGTTTTTCTGAGTTACGAAATGCACTTTGTTCAGCTCCTGTATTGGGCACACCCGATTACAACAAGCCATTCACGCTCTATGTTCACGAGAGAGAAGGTTGCGCGTTGAGTGTTCTGACACAGAAATTTGGTGATAAACAACGCCCTTGTGCGTATTTTTCATCAACATTAGATCCGGTAGCTAGAGCGTTACCTAGTTGTTTGAGAGCTACAGCGGCAGCTGCGGCTTCCATTCGACAATCTGCTGGTTTGGTGATGAATAACATGCTAGTGGTCATGGTTCCTCATGCTGTGGATACACTCATGAACAGAACTAAGACACAACACCTTACCAGTGCGAGATTATCTGGCTACGAGCTGACATTGCTAGCGAGTCATATTCAGATCAAAAGATGCAATGTATTGAATCCAGCAACACTGTTGCCGGCTAATCAAGAGTCGAGTGATTCCGAACCTCATGATTGTTGTTTCAGAACCGAGGAAGAGACAAAAGGACGAATTGATTTAAAAGACACCCCATTGTCAGATCCGGATGGCACGTTGTATGTTGATGGGTCATGTTTTAAATTGGAGAATGGTGATGTGACTGCTGCTTATGCAGTAACGACTTTGAGGACGATTGTGGAGACTGCAAGAGTGAGTCAGAATTCTGCCCAAGCTGCAGAATTAATCGCCCTAACAAGAGCGTGTGTTTTAGCTAAGGGAAAGAGAGTGAATGTGTTCACAGATAGTCAGTACGCGTTTGGCGTGGCCCATAATTTTGGCCGTTTGTGGAAAGAAAGAGGTTTCATTACGTCCCATGGGACTAAGATTCAACATGGTCAGTTAGTTAACGACTTGTTGGAATCTCTAACCTTGCCGACTGAAGTTGCGATTGTGAAATGCAGTGCGCATAAAGCAATCACGGATGATGTTGGTCGTGGGAATGCTTTTGCTGATGAGACTGCTAAACAGACAGCTAGAAATATGATGAGTAGAATGTATGTTGCAACATCTGCAAGATGGATTTCCGAGTCTGGAATGTGTGAGGATACAGTGGAAAGTGTGAAAGAGATTCAGAAAGAGGCAACTGAGGAGGAAAAACGTGCACGGAAAGAAAGCACGGGCAAGTTGGATTCGAGTGGGTGTTGGATTGACTTGTCGGAACAACAGCGTTGGATGTTGCCTGATGCGTATGTGCTTGCAGTGGTGACAATGGCACATGGAGTAGCGCACATAAGTTCTAAAGGAATCTGTAAAATGTTGGCCCCAGTTTGGAAGAATGATGGGATTAGTAAATGTGCAGAGAGAGTGGTGAAAAATTATATGGTATGCCTGATGCATAATCCTGGCAAGGGAACTCCTACTCCTGCTGGTCATTTCGCTCCACCCTCTTGCCCCTTTGAAGTGATTCAGTTAGACTTCATTCACATGGATCGGTGCAATAACTTAAAATACGTCCTGGTGGTAGTTTGTGCTTTCTCCAGATGGATCGAAGCATATCCACTAAAGGACAATACTGCCCTATCTACTGCCAAAATTCTTCTCAAAGAATATTTCCCTAGGTTTGGAATGCCACGGATTGTATGGTCAGATAACGGAAGTGAGTTTATAGGGAAAGTTATGCAGAGTGTGTGTGCCGGTTTAGGTATTAAGCAAAAATTTCACAGTGCAAACCATCCCCAGTCTGCTGGTTTAGTTGAGGGTTACAATGGCACCCTCAAACTAAAACTTGCTAAAATACAGGCATCCACGGGTTTATCCTGGCCAGACGCACTACCCTTGGCTTTGTTCCAACGAGAGCGACTGTGCATTCTAGAGTAGGGCTTAGTCCATACGAAATTGTCTTCGGCCGTCCTGCTAATGTTTGGGGAGTGCCAAGGCCAAAGGAATTTTGTTCTCTAGAATATCCAATGTTGATTGATTACCTTTACGACTTGACTGCTAAATTGAGTCTTATTCACCAACAGGTTTTCGATGCATTGCCAAAGCCTCCGGAGAGTCCAGGTCATCAGCTGAAACCCGGCGACCACGTTGTGGTACGAAATTTTACGAGGACAAAGAACCTTCAGCCCAAATTTGTTGGCCCCTTCCAGGTGTTGTTAGCAACGAGAACTGCTGTTCGTGTGGCTGGTCGCAAGCACTGGATACATGCAACTCATGTCAAACGTGTGCCCCTACCACTTCCTTACGACAACTGGGTGAAGAAGGGAATTGGTGCCTCTGAATTCGAGCAAACACCCAAGTTTATCCCTTTCAGCGATGCCGAATTGATAACTGACACTCCGAACTCTGACTCTCCTCCTGAAACTACTTCTTTGACTCCTGAACACTTTCCCTCTGCATCAGAAGAAACTTTGCCATCTGCGAACTTGAACATTGCAAACTCTATTGACAACACACTGTTTCCTGATCAAACGGTTCCTGCAAAACTAAGATACAACTTACGATCTCGTAATATGGACAAATAAAGCAGGAAACTGCCTATTGTGATATTTGAAATTTTGAACTTTTGCCTTCAGCCAGGAAGTTTGCTATTGTTTTATTGTTTTTAAAATTGCCTTGCCGTCTGGGTAGCCGTAGGGTCGTGGCTGTGTACCTAGTTGAATCTGCGGGGGTCAGACACAAGGTCGATCTTTCTGTTAGTTCTGGGAACTCCCAGGGCTGATAGAGGCATTTTCATCTACGTACACATCATCAGTGGTCGCGAGCGGATTGTAGAAGATGGAGCTTCCTGCGCTGCAACGAGAAAATGTGATTTATGTTCGCAGAAACAGACTTTACAGAATCCTTCATAGTAAATGTTTTCTGATGCAATGTGCTATTACATTTTTAATTGTTTTAATAACGTTGGTGGGTGGAATCGTTTTTGGTATAAATTTAATCTTTGTGCCAGTAACTACAGTACCTCCCCTTGATCCTGCTACTTCTACTGTTTCTTCCATACACTCTTTTCACTCGTTTCCTGAACATGAGCAAGCTCGACGCTCAGAATTCATTAATAACACTTTTGTACAGCTCTTGCACCAACACCAACTAGTAGTTAACACTACAGACTGCTGGGTGTGTGGCTTGATACCCCACACTATGGATAAAGGCATTCCCTACCTGGTTTTGCCTTTTAGCTATAATGGATCATTTCAGGCCTTTCAAACCATCTTTGCTTATGCCCTTGAAACCTATCCTCCGCGTCCACCACGTTCCACTAAATATAACTCTGCCAACAAAGCTTTAGTCCAGGGAATTATTGACATGATCAAGGACGTCAATAATACTCCATCTTACCCTAGAGACGAATTACGAGTATATTTGACTTGGAATTCTTCAGAGTATCGCCTTAGTTTGGGAGAAAGCAAGCGTAAAAGCTCCACTCCAATCTGGGTCGTACCTCACCGAGGTCAGGTCTGTTTGCAAGGAAATGGGAGAAATCCGAGAGCTCAGCTAGGGAGGAGTGAGTGCGTAGAGACTTACGTGTTTCAGTCTAACTCTTCCCCTGCTTTTCTTACTGCTAGGGGTACCTACTTCATCTGTCAAGACAGAGCGTATACATGGTTGCCTGCTGACTTTTCAGGTTCATGTTATATTGCTCGACTGTTGCCTCCAACATACACTGCTTCTTCTGACTACCACAAAATCAGAGTAGCAAGAGGTGTTTTCAGCAAGGAAGACACCGCTGGTCAGGAAGCTGGAGACTTCTTCAAAGGCTTCCTTCCGTTCTGGGGGCCTATGGCCAATAGTAGAAACATACGTCAGCTAACACGGGTAGTTGAATCTACTATTACTGAAACTGCTGGTGCCCTTAGCAATTTGACAGCTGAGCTTCAGGCGGATAGACTCATGACGTTGCAGAACCGTATGGTTCTAGACGTAATACTTGCAGATCGAGGTGGGGTATGCAGAATGATCCAATCGAGCTGCTGTGTCTTTATTCCCAATAATGCTCCAACAGTCTATGAGGCGATCTCTAAACTACACAAGATTTCCGACTCTATACACGTAGACAAGGGAAACTGGTCCTTCATGGAGTGGTTTTGGACTCTGATATCAGCGTGGGGATGGAAGGTTCTGATGGTCATTGGTGTCATCTTAGTATTCCTATTCTCATGCTGCCTGATTATCCAGTGTGGTCCTGCTCTGTGTAGTCTTTGTGCTGCAACCTGTTTTAGGAAACCACCTGCGTTGGGAGAAAAGGCGCGAGAAAGGATGATGATACAACAACATGTCATTGACCTGATGAGCATAGAATTAGACTCTGACATAGACTGAGTAATTGCCTATGTAAGGGCAAAAGGAGGGTCTGAGGTTCCGTGACGATTTGAACCCGTGTTTTCAATATTGTCGGAAATACATAATATTGGTATCAGCGAACCGCAAATGATCCATTTAGCATATCCTGGTGTTTTCGCTACGCTACGAGCAAGAGTACTACTGTTACGAACATTTTTCCGATCTACCCATGGCATCCATCTTAGATCATGGCAGCCATTTTGTGTTTCTTGCCCTCACATACGCAATAACCTTTGATTACTTCATTTCGATTAAGGACACGTAGCCTTAGCCGGCGATTCACCTTTCCAGTGACACGTGCACCTTGGAACAGAACACGCTGTAGCTGCATGACTCGACAAAGGCTGCCTCCTCTGCCCGAGGCCTGTCCTGCTATACTGGTTCTTGTGGTCGTTGGCCTGATCATGATTAGGCGGCCGAAGCCGGTAGCCTTGCCCATTTACAACCCACAAACATCCCTTATCCTGCTTTTCTATCTTCTGCACCTGGCTCTGCTCCTTTCCTTCTGGGCCTTTATTAGGGGGAGGTAACGAAATTTACGATGAGGCGGTCCGGGTCTTGAATGAAAAGTCAACATGAGATTATGATGGAAAAGTGGGAACCCCTCGTTCGTAATGTTTTGGCATCAGAAATTGTCGACGATTCCTGTGCAACGCCAAATATTTATTGTTTAAGACACAAAGGTTTGGGAATGTACTAACATGTGAAGAATTTGCCTGAAGCCCAATTTTTAGTATATAAGGAGCAACCCTCTTTGTACAAATCGAACAGGCTCCTAGACACTGCCCATGCGTAGTTTCTGTGACTTCTGTGTCCCTGCAGTAATAAACCTTTGGTCTTTGACGCCACCATCGAGAAGCCCGTGTTTCTGTTTATTTGTGCACCAAGACAGGTGGAACTCCGGGGTCTTCGGGTGTTGTTCCCTGACACCTCTGGACGGAACCAAAAAGTCCAGAACTCCACCGGGACTATCCTGAAGTGTGTGCCAATCGATGCCACATGTATTAATGGCATGACCTAGTGGGCGGGAATGACCCCTGAGGGTGCCCTAAACAATAGGAGACAGGTTCAAAGAGCTAACCCTACAAATGTGAACATTTTCAAAATGGGTAAAGTCTTCAGCCACACTAAACTTGGATTCTGTGGGCTGGGGTTAAGTGTGGAGTATACTAGGGTAATCCTTGTGCCCTCACACATCTATCATTACAATCCAGTTCTGAACAGCCCCTGCGCCCCCAACAAACGCAGAGACAAAATTCTGATAAAATCAAAGCTGAGCTTTTGGCATCCAGACAGTGGGTACACATAAAGTGTTTTATCATTCTCTTGTCCTCCTTTGAAGTGCACCCCAAATGTTATATGTAAAACTCCAGCAGACCTGTCAAGCAGGATGTGACATTCAAGCAGAATTTCACATTCTAATCTCAAAGGGGATGCTCACAGCCTCTAAACCAGGTCTGGGGGAGCACCTCTTCCCTCTGGGGTTGGTGCCCCCTTGCAACTAGAAGGACAAGTGGAGTGGCAGGCCCAGGTGCGAGATACATCTCCTTGTGACAAGGGAGGCCCCTTTGAAGTGCATCACCGAGGCCTTAGGCAGGTAAACAGTAACTTTTCCAACGTGTCTTTCCTGTAACAGTTGGACAAAAATGTGACTTTACCATTAAATTGTAGTTTGTTTAACTATTAAAAAGAGTCCTTGAATTATTTTGCTAGTTGTTACAAACTTGAAATTAGCATTATAAGGTGTTTTAATGTAATCCAGCACTTCCCTATGGAAGCAGCCAGCCTCGCTACAGTGAAAATAGCTTTTATGTTTTTTCACTGGAAGAACATGCAGAATATTAAACTTCTACATATCCTGCTTTTAAATAGCTGGCATCCTGCCCAATGGACAAAAGGGCCTACATTAAGGGTGACGTATTCATATTTAAAAGGAAGGTTTGGGCCTGTCAAAGGGGTTTATTTTGAAAGGTTGAATTGTCAGGTTAAAACTGCACAGCCAGGCTACAGTGGTAGCTATGGAAACATGCTTTACTCCATCACTGCAGTGGTTGACACAATGAGTGCCGCAGCGCACGGGTGACATTCAACTTACAGGCCCTGGGTACACTTTGGGTACTATATGCTAGGGACTTATAGCTATGTTAAAAATGCCAATCAGGAGTATATGAATTTTGCCATGTTGAAAAGAGGAGCACAAGCATGTTACCACTGGTTAGCAGGGGTAAAGTGTGCAGAGTTGCATAGCCAGCAAGAATAGGGTTCAGCAATAAGGCCAATAAATCCGGGTGACGCTGAAGAGAGAGCAAATTTCCAACACCCACCCCAGACCTCGTTCCTGCACACTTACCTCATCCAGGTAACATGCAGCTCGGATGCTGTCTCATTGGTTTCTAGCGTTAAGAAGAAGGGGTCCCAGTAAAGAGGACGTATGAATAGAGAGAATTTGGACAAAGAAAATACAAATAAGTGCATCTATAATGTTTTAATCACATTATAGGGAAAAAGTTATCAAAACCAAATGTACATTACACAGTTGTATTAGTGCCCCTGGGGCTAGGGGGAACGTGCAGTCGTGAGGGTAGTGTGAGGGGAAATCGTGACAATAAAAACACGTATTATTCAGACATTTATCATAAGTTCAATGTCAAATGGACAGCATATAGATACTGAATCAGCTTGAAAGTTCAAAGTACACATGCCCCAAAGTCCCTATTGTGCAAAATTGGGGTAGGAGGAGGCTGTGTAGGAGCTGAGAAAGTCGACGTTTCGACCCTGGGGAAGCAGGAAGCGTTAAAATCCTTGCAGGTGGGTCTTCATCAGGACGGGAAGAGGGTGACGGGGCAGGCAATCTGAATTTGGGTAAATATTGAGGATCAGTAAATTATTTGCGGAGCTGGGTACTTAATAAGTTACGCAAGGGTATACATGTTAAACAGACTAACCTGATATAATCAGTGTTGCTGGGTTAAATTAATTAGTTGAGGTCGGTATGAGCATTCAATCCTAAGTAAAGAAAATAAAATTAAGTGCCCATTAGCAGTATGAAGGGTATGTTCATATCAAGGGCTGGTGGAGAGAAATTATCTCTGAACTTACTTGTGAAAATAAAGTACATATCCCACATGGGTAATGGAAAACGAAACGATCCGGGTGCTGGGCTGGGGGACCACTCCAATTATCTGAGTAAAGGAGGACATATATCAGAATGGAAAGTGGGCCATTATTAAAATCACTCAAGGTCAGATATAAATGATGGTAGAGATCGGTAACGCTTACCGATTAGCAGGAAATCAATCCTGTGTCCCCGTAGAAGGAAAGGATTAGTCAGAATCCGTGACCTGTTACAAAGGAAACATGGGGGATCATCAGTTGTTGGGCCCATGACGGGGCGCGCAAACATAGATCAGGGTTAATCTCGGGAGCCATGTGGGGAGAAAGGCTTACCGGTCTGTGGCGGCTTGGTTGGAGCGCAGCGTCTCTCTCGGCTGTCTCGAGGAGAACGCCGAACTTCCGGGTGTCTTGGTTGTCATGGCACCGGGTGGGTCACATGATAGTGGATAGTGTAGAAAGACTAAAGAGTGGGTGGTAGTCATAGTTACCCGATCGAGGGTAAGAATGCATCGGTATCTCAAAATCGAAATCGATTTAACATAAGTAGTGCAGTATTCTCGGATCAATTGTAATTCTTGTTATAGGCACAAAGGGAATGTGGATCATAAAGGACGTTAACGTAAGGATATCGTCCTAGGAATCTGTCCGTGTGGGGATGGACATGCCCTCACTACTCGAAGATAGATTCTATCATCAAATTAGTGCAGATGTACATTGCGCATGGTCATACTTAATCACCCTGTGACCCTGTGACCAGAGGTGTGAGATACTATAATGCAAGAATAATCAGGGGAATATACAATAAGGCATATATCTGAATTAAAATACATAGTAGCATATGAGTATTAATGCGCTGAGATGTGATCATGAACAGTAGTACTGCGAACCTATCACATGATGGTTAAGGCAGTGTCGATGGTACACAAAATTTCTGTCGGACGTTCTTTTTCAACTCTATCCAATGTGGTCTAAATGAACATGACAGCTCTTTCTCTCAGCTTGCTCCCTTACCCTAAATTTCGTATTTTCAAACTTTCAATTTGACCTGTCTAGGGTATTCTTGGTAATGCATAACCACTTACGAACTGATACTGCCTTACCATCATGTGATAGGTACACAGTTTTGTACATATATATGGCTCTGAATTCTGATGCATATGGTTTATGGAGATTTGTTTTTTACATACCGTCATGGAGAACAACTATTGCCCCTTCTTGTTGGCTACAATTCACTGTAACAGGAAATGAACCATTACTGTCCATTCCCCCCCTACCGTCTGACAGAAATTTTGTGTACCATCGACACTGCCTTAACCATCATGTGATAGGTTCGCAGTACTACTGTTCATGATCACATCTCAGTGCATTAATACTCATATGCTGCTATGTCTTTTAATTCAGATATATGCCTTATTGTATATTCCCCTGATTATTCTTGCATTATAGTATCTCACACCTCTGGTCACAGGGTCACAGGGTGATTAAGTATGACCATGCGCAATGTACATCTGCACTAATTTGATGATAGAATCTATCTTCGAGTAGTGAGGGCATGTCCATCCCCACACGGACAGATTCCTAGGACTATATCCTTACGTTAACGTCCTTTATGATCCACATTCCCTTTGTGCCTATAACAAGAATTACAATTGATCCGAGTATACTGCACTACTTATGTTAAATCGATTTCGATTTTGAGATACCGATGCATTCTTACCCTCGATCGGGTAACTATGACTACCACCCACTCTTTAGTCTTTCTACACTATCCACTATCATGTGACCCACCCGGTGCCATGACAACCAAGACACCCGGAAGTTCGGCGTTCTCCTCGAGACAGCCGAGAGAGACGCTGCGCTCCATCCAAGCCGCCACAGACCGGTAAGCCTTTCTCCCCACATGGCTCCCGAGATTAACCCTGATCTATGTTTGCGCGCCCCGTCATGGGCCCAACAACTGATGATCCCCCATGTTTCCTTTGTAACAGGTCACGGATTCTGACTAATCCTTTCCTTCTACGGGGACACGGGATTGATTTCCTGCTAATCGGTAAGCGTTACCGATCTCTACCATCATTTATATCTGACCTTGAGTGACTTTAATAATGGCCCACTTTCCATTCTGATATATGTCCTCCTTTACTCAGATAATTGGAGTGGTCCCCCAGCCCAGCACCGGATCGTTTCGTTTTCCATTACCCATGTGGGATATGTACTTTATTTTCACAAGTAAGTTCAGAGATAATTTCTCTCCACCAGCCCTTGATATGAACATACCCTTCATACTGCTAATGGGCACTTAATTTTATTTTCTTTACTTAGGATTGAATGCTCATACCGACCTCAACTAATTAATTTAACCCAGCAACACTGATTATATCAGGTTAGTCTGTTTAACATGTATACCCTTGCGTAACTTATTAAGTACCCAGCTCCGCAAATAATTTACTGATCCTCAATATTTACCCAAATTCAGATTGCCTGCCCCGTCACCCTCTTCCCGTCCTGATGAAGGCCCACCTGCAAGGATTTTAACGCTTCCTGCTTCCCCAGGGTCGAAACGTCGACTTTCTCAGCTCCTACACAGCCTCCTCCTACCCCAATTTTGCACAATATGGACTTTGGGGCATGTGTACTTTGAACTTTCAAGCTGATTCAGTATCTATATGCTGTCCATTTGACATTGAACTTATGATAAATGTCTGAATAATATGTGTTTTTATTGTCACGATTTCCCCTCACACTACCCTCACGACTGCACGTTCCCCCTACCCCCAGGGGCACTAATACAACTGTGTAATGTACATTTGGTTTTGATAACTTTTTCCCTATAATGTGATTAAAACATTATAGATGCACTTATTTGTATTTTCTTTGTCCAAATTCTCTCTATTCATACGTCCTCTTTACTGGGACCCCTTCTTCTTAACGCTAAATACCCAGGTCCCAGTGACTCCTTTGGGTTAACCCTCTCTCTGATACTAGTCTCATTGGTTTCATCAATGCTCAGCGCCAGTCGAGCCTGGCTAGAAGGCTATATAGGTAGGAGTGAGATGCCAATCTCCCACCTGCAGTACAACAATCCTGCTGATCATCTGGCGGTTCTGGGCTATATGCAAAGACTGAAGACACCCTTTAACCCATAGAGTATATTGCGAGGAACAGTTTGGCACTTGTTACCTGTTTTTTTGGAGGATTAAGATGCCAGGCCATTCCCGGCCTCTCTCACAAGGGCAGCCATGACAAATTAGAGCCAGAGCAAGCTGTGTGTCATTTCCGGCTGCCTTAATGGACACAGCAGAGCAGGGGCAGGAAGAATAAGTGTGACTCTATGTGACCAGAAATAACTTCTCCAGTCCTGGGCTTTTCTGGGATGTCTTGTTTTATTTCTGTGTGTTTGTCCAGTTCAATGGGAATATCTCCCAGAATGCACTGCTTTGTTAAATGACAGGGCATGATTTGAAACAGACTGTCACGGGGCATGGAATCATTTAACAAGTGCTGGCATGGCACTCCCACCAGAGCCCTGTAACCCATTTAAGGAATGACAGCTACCGGAGCCTTCCATTCCCCACCACATTATCCGTTGATGCACTCACTCCTTCATTTACCCGTTCACTCACTCGCCTCTCTACCATCCATCCATCCTTACACCTATCGGGCCCTCTATTAATGCACTGAGTCACTCAGTGCACGTGGTGCCCATTGATCCATCTATACCAGTGGTTCCCAAACTTTTTTGACCCATGGCTCCCTTGACCTAATTGGCAGTTGGCCGTGGCTCCCCACCATTTTTTCACTGGTAGCCGGGTGGGGGAGATGTAAGCCCAACCTCGGGAGTACTTCCTGTTGTCTTCCTTAATTTAATTGGGATGCAATCAAGGTATTATAATCATATTTCTAACAAAATAAAAAGATAACATTTGTTTGATAAAAACTTGTTAAGTGAGAAACGATACAATGAGGAAGACGAAAGCAGACGTAGCAGACAATAGGAAAGAGTATATCATATCTCTTCATGTAAGTTTCTTTGCAGAGACGAAAGTAAGAAATATACTTACAGTCCACAATACATCAGTTCATACTTTAAACCTGCCACGCGCGAGCAAGAAGATCGTTTTGTGAAAGTGTTTCAATTTTAGCTTCTTCATCACAAAAATCAATTTTGTAAATGTTGAAAGGCACCTTTTTTCTAGTGAGGGTTAGGGAAGTTGCAAAATAGGTAAGAGATTAATTTGGCTTGGGGGACCAAAATTTGAGAAACATCTTTTTATTAGCATTGAAACAAAAGGTCTTAATTTTGACCTTGGAACCTGCAGTCCTGGGTCCTAGTCCCATTTCTGTGATGTCACCAAAATCAATTGATTGCAGGCAAAATATTTTATTTATTAGTAAATGGAACTGCTAAAATGTGCTTATGAAAAAATCATGTAAGCTAATTACTTGCAGCTGGTGTGCAGTCTAGTAATAGTTGTTTAATAATGGCGATTTTATGTTCATGGTTCATCGTAAGACACTCCAACAGTGCTTCTTCTGGACAGGCACATGACATATATGCATCCTGTTGAACACTGATCAAACTGCACCTTTGCTCATGAAGAAAAAACAGAGTAAACCGCCTCCCCTATTTGTGGCACACAGGTTAATTCATGAACGTTGTGCTATAAGACATAAGTACATGCAAACATTTATTTCATACGATGTAACTGATTACGTGTCATATCATAAACTCATGCCCATAGTACAAGTATCAACCATAGCAAGGCACAATACTAAATGGAGTGAGATTTGTCACGGCCCTTGGTCATAATTAGCTTTCACTACAAGCCCTTACTTACCGATGGGGGGCTTGGGGGGGGGGCAGCCGACCGCAGGGAGGTCCCCTCCCCCCGGGCTGATGGGGAGGGGCCAGTGGGGGGCGGTGCCTGTGGACCGCCAGCCTTGGGCTTCTTTTGGGCTCCCTTGGTTCCTACTGAGGGAGCCCAGGTATATATTCCCCTGACTCCTCCTCCCGGCCACCATTTTAGGCTGAATGACCTGGTGGCCGGGAGCTCATTAGTTTAATTGGAAAAATTTTGTTGGTTTGTTGTTCTCTTCGTCATGTCAGGAGAAGACTACCGTGTTCTGGAGGCTATCCGTCTCCTTAGTGAAGCTGGGCGTTTGGACCTGGTGTTGGGGGATGTGCCTGGGACTTCGCGTCCTCGGCGGCAGGCCTCAGCACGTGTGGCGGCGGCGGTCGCGGCTTGTGAGTCGCCTAAGAGGTCTCGCTGGGAGGCGGTAAGTGAAAGGGGCCACCCACGCTCTAGGAGAGTAGTCCCTGAAACTGGGGCTCATTCTGAGGGAGGAACGGTTTTCCGCGCGAGGCGGGTTTGGAAGAGGGAGGGGCGTCGGCTCCTCTGGTAACTGAAGGGTTGCCGGTGCGGTCGCTTTCGGTCCCCGCTGCAAGGGGCAAGCGGGCCGGTAAGCGTGGAGGCAGGAAGCGCTCTGCTTCTGCCTCCGTTTTTCCTGACGCGGAGCCGTTGGGCGACGGGCCGGCAGTTGGCGCGCATGCGCACGTCGAAATTCTCGCGCCTCGTGCTGAAGGTGATGGCGGGTTGCCGGCTCCTGGGCCGGATAGCCAGTTTGTTGATTTGATTGGTTTTGGGGCTCAGAGAGTTGTTGAACATGTGATACAATTGGATTCGGGTGCTGGGGCTGGTGGGGATCGTGTTTCGACGCCGGCCCGTGCTCCCGGAGATATTGTGCCTGTCAGTAGTGTTTCTTGTGGTGTGGTGCAGTCAGGGCCTTTGATGTCTGAGTCTGCTTTTGTTCCTTATAGCCCCCTGTTGTTTTCCCCCCTGCCTCAACTCGGGGGGAGGTGCTGTCGGTACTGAGTGGCTCGGTGGGGGAAGGGGAGTGGGCGCAGATGGAGAGGAGGGCAGTTTCACAGGGGCAGGAGGCTGGTCGTGGTCTGTTGAGTGCGCAGCGGGATGTATCTGGGTCAGTTGGAGGGTTCGTTGAGCCTTCGGTGGGTGGTACTGTTCTTTCTTCCCTACAAGAGAGTGGTAGTAGGCAGGTGGGTGCCAGGTCTTGGGAAGGCCTGGATGTTTTCCCTTCTTGGGTTGTGGGGATTCGTGATGCGGCCAGGGCTCCTCCTATTAAGGGGACTGATATGTTGAGTGGTTTTGGGGGTACTTTGAGTTTTCCGGGTTTGCCTGTGGGGGGCAGATCTTTTGGGAGAATGGAGCAGCCTCGGTCTGATACTCAGCGGGAGGGACATGGTGGGCTGGTGTCGGGTCCTGCGTCTAAGATTGTTCAGGAGCTGTTGGACTGGAGTAGTGGTGGAGAAGACGTGGAGCCCTCCGTTTCTCGCCCGGGGTTGCCTGTTCGGTCTGAGGAGACTGTTTCTCGGGAACCTGGTCAGTTACAGTTTCAGGATTCTAGGTTTTGTGTGGCTACTGGTGTTGATAGGTTTGGTCGTTCTGGTAGTAAGGGTCCCGGCACATCAGTTCAGCCTTTTTCTTCACAGTTTGGAGAACGTCGTGGAGCGGCAGACTTGGTAGGGTGGAGCGCGGCCCAGTTACACCGAGGAGAAGGGAGAGTGGAGCCTGGCGCGGCATACCCCGTACCGGCGAGGGATCCCGGCGCGGTCAACGTAGGCAGGTCCGGCGCGACCTCGTTGGCCCCAACGTCTTCTTTTCAAGATCTCGGCGCGGTCAGCAGAAGCAGGGCAGGCGCGTCCTCGCTGGCCCCAACTTCTCTTTCTACAGGTATCGGCGGGGTTGGCAGAAGCAGGCCCGGCGCGTCCTCGCTGGCCCCATTGTCAGGTTCTCTGGATATCGGCGGGGTTGGCAGAAGCAGGGCTGGCGCGTCCTCGCTGGCCCCAAATGTTTCTTCTCATCAAAAAAGGGATTCATCGTTGGATAAGGTGTACAAAACTGGTCAACGTTCGGGGGAGTACAGACGGGTCCAGTCGGCTCCCCCGCCTCAGGTGTCAGTACGGGCTGGTAAGGCCCAGGTTGGTTTCAAAAGTCCGTCAGTGGTATTGGCCCCTCCTAGGTTGGAGGAATCCCTTGTTTTGGATTATGATGAGGAAAGCCCTGAGGAGGGCGAGTTACGTGCTGAGGGTGCACGGGGGGGGGGGCTCTTTCATGCTTCTGATGATGTTTTACAGGCACCGGTGGTGGTGCGTCCGAAAGCTACAGTTTCCAGACCTACTCGAGAGAGCGGCCCCGCGGTGAGGGTTCCTCGGACGGGTGATGATGTTGAGCATCTGGCATGGAGAGTGAGGCCGGCCCAGCTTCCTTTATTGAATCCAGGTGAGCTTGAGGGGCCGCGGGACAAACCATTGATGGTATCTGTGGGAACTGGGGGTGAGCCTCCTTTGGAGGGTATGGACCTTAAGCTCCACAAAGGTTGTTATGTTAAAGATCAGGGAGTGGGTACAAGTGATGGGGGTGCGGGTTCCAAGGTGGATTCTGGCACTTTAACTGAACCCATGGAGGTAGGTAAAGATCCCCCACACAGTAAGGAGCTTAAAATAAAGAAGTTGCCTTACATGGGCGTCACGAAACCTTTGGGCGCTCATTTAATGTTATCTACTAAGGAAAGGATTTGGAAAGGGGAATATGTTGAATTACTGAAGCTTTTACATAGGGAAGTTAGGTCCAAGGAGGGCTCTAAGGAGGAGGAGTACGAGTTGGCCAAGCGCCCCAAGGTACCTTTGACCATTGAAAATTGGACAGCGGCTTTTCTTATATATGCTAGTGTATATTGTGAGAAATTCCCGGAGCTCTGTGTGGCAATTTTTAAGTATATGGATGTGATCAGGAAGGCACAGATTACTGGCAGTGGTTATGCTTGGTCTCAGTATGATGAGGAATTCCGAGCCCGGATGGCTTGGGATTCTGAAGCAAAATGGGGGGAGTTGGATAATGATTTGTGGCAACACACTATGGGGGCATCTGCTGGTGGAAAGACGATTTTTACAGCCAGCGGATATCCATTACCTTATCGGCCCTTTCAGGGTAAGCCCACTCGGGGAGGGGTGGGTGCAGCAGCGTCAGTCCAATATGCCAATGGGACCTGTTGGGATTTTAACAGAGGTTATTGCCCCAGGGAGTATTGTAAGTTCAGGCATGAGTGCTCCCAATGTGGTAGAACGCACCCTCTGGCAAGGTGTTGGGGGCCCCGTGTTACAGGGGGCAGACAATGGTCACAGCAGCCGGCAAATTCCCCAGGTCCTGCACAGCAACCTCAGCCTAACAGGGGGGGGAAGAACACTTCTGGGGCTGGGCCCAAAGGCTCGTACGCCAGTTAATCATTTTCACTTGGCGGTGGCTTGAAGAGGTTATGGAAATGCTGAGGCTGGTAAGTTATTGTTGGATGGTTTTCAAGAAGGTTTTCGTCTGGGTTATACTGGGCCGCGGTTGCGGCGGTGGTCCAAGAATCTGTTGTCAGCCAATGAACATCCCACTGTGGTACAAGACAAATTGGATAAGGAAGTGCGTGAAGGGAGAACGGCGGGTCCCTTTGATGATTGGCCCTTGGAAAATCTTATTGTTTCCCCAATTGGTGTGGTTCCTAAGAAAGAGCCTGGGCAGTTTCGGTTGATTCAACATTTGTCATGGCCGGAGGGCTCGTCAGTTAACGATTTCATTGATGGCGAAGCTGCTTCAGTATCTTATTCTTCAGTGGATGTGGCCATGGCCCTGGTTGTATCTGCCGGCACTGGTGCGGCGATGGCTAAATGTGATATCAAATCGGCATTTCGTTTGTTGCCAGTACATCCTGGGGATTGGGATCTGTTGGGGATTCAATTCCAGGGGAAGTGGTATGTTGATAAGGCCTTGCCAATGGGTTGTTCCATCTCCTGTGCATTATTTGAGACTTTCAGCACCTTTCTCCAATGGTTTTTCACCAACACTTCAGGACACCAGCTTGTGACCCACTACCTGGATGATTTCTTTTTTGTGGGCGCTCCCAATTCCTCAGCTTGCCAGACTGCTTTGCGAACCTTCCAAACCCTGATGGATTTCTTAGGTGTGCCGTTGGCACCGGAAAAGTCAATGGGCCCCTGCGCGACCATGTCTTTTTTAGGTATCGAGATTGACTCGAATGTCATGGAGGCACGTTTACCAGTGGATAAAAAGACAAAAATGTTGGACCTATTACATGCTATGTTGAACAAGACAAAAGTGACAGTGAAGGAAGTTCAAGTGCTGCTAGGCCATCCTAATTTTGCTTGCAGGGTGGTCAGGGCTGGTAGAACGTTTTGCAGGCGTCTGGGTAGAGCGCTATCTGGTCAGTTTTTACCTCACCATCACGTCCGATTGTCAGCAGGTGTTAAGGAGGATCTGCGGATGTGGGTGGCCTTTTTACACTCGTTCAATGGCATTCCTTTGTACAGAGAAGAAGATTGGGTTTGGGATGTCCAAATTTTTTCAGATGCTGCAGGCGGTGATGGTTTCGGTCTTTACTGGCAAGGCAGATGGTGCGCTGAACAGTGGCCTGCTGCATGGAAGAACGGAGGCAGGAGTATTGCGTTCCTTGAGTTATTCCCTGTGGTGGTTGCTTTGACTTTGTGGGGCCATGAGTTTGCTCACAAGAAAGTGCTGTTTCGAATTGATAATAAAGCTGTGGTGGACATTATCAATCGGCAGTCGGCCAGGGATGCTCAAATTTTGAAGCTCTTGAGGGTCTTTGTGTTGGGGTGCTTGACGTATGACATCAGTTTTAAGGCCTTGCACATTCCTGGGGTGGACAATGACATTGCGGATGCTTTGTCTCGTTCACAGTGGGAGAGATTCCATGGGTTAGCCTCGGAGGCGGACCGGATGCCGACCCCCATGCCAGATCACCTGTGGACTGTAGGCGAGACAGGGTTTTGCAGTTGGTGGTAGGTTCGCTGGCTGTTTCCACTAGGGCAGCGTATGATTTAGCCTGGAAGGAGTTTCTGGAATCTGGGGCCGGCTGGCGCGCTCCGGGTTGGAGGCGATGTGAGGATGTGGTACAGTTCATTCTGCTCTTGATGGACAGGGGTCTGACACGTGTGACAATTGCTGGGAAATTGGCTGGTATAGCGTTCATGGGCAAGTTACTGTGGGGCTATTCTCCTTCAGCGGGGGAGGTGGGTAAGCGCATGTTGGAAGGTTGGTCTAGGGAGAGGGGTCGGGAGCAGTTGGTTCGCCAACCTTTGTCTTGGCAGACTTTAGCACGAGTTTTACAGGTTTTGCCCTCAGTTTGTTTTGACGAGTTTGAGGTTTGTCTTTTTTCCACTCTCATGGTTTGGATGTTTTTTGGTGCTTTCAGGGTTTCCGAGCTGTTAGGATCTAAAGTTGGTCTTGGGGTGGGGTGGGGCAATGTCCGTCTTTTAGAGTCAGGATTGCACATTTGGTTGGCTTGCGCGAAAACGGATCAACATAGCAGAGGGAGGGGCATTTGGCTGGAGGCATCTTCCCCTCTTGAGACGTGTCCTTTGAGGTGGGCTAGGCGTTTGAGGGAATGTTCGGGGGCCGCCATTAAGGGCCCTGTGTTTCATCATCGGGATTGTTCCAGGGTGACTGAGTATCAGCTGCGCATGGTGCTGCGTAAAGCGCTGCGTTTCATTGGCCTGGATGAACGACAGTATGGTACACATTCTTTCAGGATTGGGGCAGCCACGGAAGCTCACAATAGGGGTTGGTCGCAGCAAGACATTATGTCTCTAGGGCGTTGGTCCTCCAACCAGAGCCGGTCCTAGGCCTTCTGAGGCCGTCTGAGGCCCCGGGCGAAAGGGAAGATGTGAGGCCCCTCTAAGTGCCTTACTGCTTGCGCGAGTGCGCTTTTCCCTACTCTGCGGGGTCGGCAGGGGGCCCCCTGAGCGCGAGGCCCTGGGCAGCTGCCCATACCGCCCATGCCTAGGACCGGCCCTGCCTCCAACTGTTTTAGGCGCTATGTGCGGAATGATCCTGTTTCGGCGCCTGCGGATGCTAATTTTTCTTGAATTTGATGCTGCTTTTCTTTTTCAGGTTCGGTGGCTGGCCCCCGATCATCTGTCATGTCAATTTGGATTGTGGGACATTCCTTCATTAGAGGTGCGGAAGCTCAAGCTATACAGAGTTATTTTGGCCCCACACTTGGTTTTAATTCTCGACTGTTTAATGTTGTGTGGAATGGGAAAGGGGGTATGATTTGGAGGGAGCTCATTCCGGCCTTGAATTCCTGGTTGGTGGGGGGTATTTGTCCAGACGTATTGCTTTTGCACCTCGGGGAAAACGATCTTTGTGGGGTGAAGGGGGTGGTTCTCTTGAGAACTATGAAGAAGGATCTTTCCCTCATTCGTCAACAGTGGTCGGGTTGGCATGTTTTATGGACAGAATTGGTCCCCAGAAGAATTTGGAGGGGTGCGCTTAAGCCTAGGGCAGTTGATAAGGCGCGTAGGAAGTTGAACTTGGAAGTTTCCCGTTTTTGTAGAGATCTGGGTTTTGGGCGGGTGTCCCATAAGGACATCCGTTATGACACTCTTGAGTTTTTTCGCGGCGATGGTGTTCATCTGTCTCGTATCGGGATGGATTTGTATTTGTTGGAATTGCGAGAGGTGCTCTCCAGGTGTTTGAAGATTCAGAATTTCCTGGGTTGAGGTCTTTTGGGTACTTTTGTTGGTCAGTTTTGGGGGGCAGAAAGAGAGGAGGGTAATTCCTTCCCCCCCTCTTTTCTGGGTGGCGGAAATTGGGGGTTCTTCGTCAGCAGGGACAGGAAGGTTGTTGGGATTTTGGTAAAATTGGGTTATGGCTGGAAAAGTTTAAATAGTTGTTTCGTGGGGTGGTTACACGGTTTTGGGTAACGTAAGTTGTTGGTGGGCAATTTTTGAAATGTGATGTCATGCTTTTGCTTTGGGGTGATGTTTAAATGATTATGCAGGTTTTTGTATTGTTTGAATTGTAATTATGTTGTGCTGGGTGGGGGCGGGGACTGTGACGTATTAGGGGCGGGCCTGACGTTTGGGGTTGTAAGGTAATATTTTAATTAGTGAGGTCTAGTTTTGTGAGGCGTTTGGCAGGGTTGTATTATTGTGAATATGCACCTGTTTCAATAAAAGCGGCCTTTTGCACACTCTCAATTTGGTCTGGTGTCTGCTCACCCCCCCTCACCCCTCCCTCCCAATTCCCTGGGAAGAGGGTCCCACGAGGCGAGGCACTGGCACTGCACAACACTGCGGGCAGGAACAACGAGACTGAAACGCTCTGAGCTGCGTGGGCAGAGTAATGTGAAGACTACCATCTAAACGCATGTTCAATTGTTCATACAGACGCACGTACAGCAGTGCGCTCTTCGGCCAAAACATTTTTAAGGTGGCATTTCAAACCCTGACCTGCAAGTTTCTGAGGCTCCAATTTCTTCATTGTGCGTGGTGGCGCGGCGCCATGGATTCTAATCACGGCGCACCGGGGTGCCGCGGCGCACAGTTTGGGAAGCACTGATCTATACACACATTCATTCATTCATCCACCAGAGGCGCTCAATCATTCATCCAAACATTGACTTTTTCACGCTTTTACCACTCACTTGCTAATCATGTTGTCAGGGAAGGAGAAAGACTTGTTTCCCAAAGACATTCTATGTCAGTGCTCGTTTTTTCTCTCACTTTCACTGAAATCATAATAACACCAATCGCCTCGAGTGCAATGAGGCTTTCCGCACAGACCTTACCACTGCTGCTAGATAGGTACCAGGGTTCTGAGGCTGCATTCCTAGGAGGTGAGGGAGTTTGTATTCATGAGTGAAGCTCGAGGACTTCCGGGTCTGATGATGATGTCACGCCTCGGGTTGGGGACCGCGAGATGTCACAGCGACTGGGGATCAGAGGCTAGAAGGGAAGTCATGCCTGGAGGCTTTGGACTGAGGGGGTTTCGGGAGGTCCATCCCTGGGGAGGGGCAGGAATCAATGTATTAATGTGCGGGGACGGGCAGTGGGACGGGAAGTGCTTCTACTTGTCAATGAGTGGAATGGCTTTTTTAATCCCGTTACATTTCTGTACAACGGATTTGAAACAGTAGAAAGTGTAAATTGTAAATATTCTTCGAGCAATTCATAAAATTTAAATAGGTAATTTCTCCGCAGGAAGGAGTGGATTAATGGACAGTACTCGAGAGGAGGAGCAGGGCAGACGGGGAGATGTTGTTGTTGCAGTTTTTTATAGCGCTAAATCAACCCGAAGGCATCATAGCGCTACACTTAAGCACCAGTTACATGACAGAGAAACACATTCACTATTAAGCACGGGGAGAGTTGACCAAAACCACAGGACGTTTGAGCCTCCTGCCAGACCCGAACCTCAAGGTCGGCCGCTCTAACCGTTATACCCCCCCCCCCCCCCCCCCTCCCCCTTCCCCTCTTGGAGACGGTGATGTGGCCTAGTAAAAATCATTTAATTTGTACAATGAAGGAGCGCTGTTTGAGCAAGTGATGAGAATGCGGCCTATGATAAAAAGTTTCATTTATTTTAAATGAAGACTTAGAAAACCCTGCATTTTATATTGATTAGAAAGGCGCGTGCCATCCCATCGGCACCGGAAGCAGAATCCTGTGAATGGAACGTTTATGATGTAACTTCACTGTGATGTCACCAGGCCCAGGGCAAATGCAGGGCAGGGGTGGGGGCGTCTTCCCAGTAAAGTGGAAAGAAGAGACCACTGTTGAGGAAGGGTGTCGGGTAGGGGGGGGATCTTCTTTCGGGTTCATCGCAGGAGCTTTTGTATTTAAATAGTTTGATTTACTTAACAAATCCCGTAATACCAGTGCCTTGCCAGCTCCCCCGTTAATCTTAAAACACATGGCATCACCCACACAGCAGTGATGTAGGATGACACGCTGAAAAGCCTCCACTGTGACGTGTTCTTGGTATGAGAGGCTGGTAACCAGGCAGCTGCAGCATTGCACTCGGGGACATCGGACGGAGAGGACCGCTGCTGGCGGCTGGAGCTCGGGCAGGGAGAGGGCGAAGCTGCAGGGGCTGAGCAGGCTCCGAAAACGGAGAGGGGCAGAGAGAGAGAGGGGTAGGACGGAATAAGGAGACAAGGTGAGTGAATAAACCAAACTGAAAGCTGAACTTGAAATCAAACTGAAAACTAACTTGAAACTGACTTGAAACTGACTTGAAATTCGAATACCCTTTCCCCTGAAAACCAAGCTGAACTTGAAACTGAATTGAAACTGACTTGAAATTCTAATACCCTTTCCCCTGAAAACCAAACTGAACTTGAAACTGACTTGAAATTCTAATACCCTTTCCCCTGAAAACCAAACTGAACTTGAAACCAAACTTGAAACTGACTTGAAATTCCAATTCCCTTTCCCCTTTTCATCTTCTCTTTTTCCGTCCATTTCATTTAATTTCGTTTCCTTTTCTTTTCTTCTTTTCTCTTTTCCTTTCTCTCATTTCCATTACCTTCCTCCCCCCACACCACCCCTCTCTCTTTCTCTCCTCCTCTTCCTTTCTTTTCTGCGCTTTCCCTCCTGGCCTTCCTTTCCCTCCTGCCATTCCCTGCCCTCCTGTCCTTTCCTGCCCTCCTGCAGTTCCTTGCCCTCCTGTCCTTCCTTTCCCTTGTGCCCTGCATTTCCCTTCTGCTCTGCTTTCCTGGCCTACCCTGTACTCCTGGAGCCCTGACCCCTGTTTTACCTTCCTCCCTTGCCGCTTGCCCTGACCTCCTGCCCTGCCCCCAGCCCCTCGACCTCCTGCCTTGCCCCTCTGCCCTACCACCCATACTGCCCTCCTACCCTGCCTTGCCCCCTGCCCTGCTCTGCCCTCCTCCCCTGCCCTGCTTCCTTGCACTCTGCCCTCTTGTTCTCCCACCCTGCTCCACTGCCCCACCCTTCTCCCTACCCCACTGCCCTCCTGCCCATCCCTCTTGCCTTCCTGCCCCCCTGCCCTCCAATCCTGGCCTCCTTCCCTGTTCTGCCTTGCCATCCTGCCCTACTCTGCCCCACCATGCTCTGCCTTCTCACCCTTTCCTTTCCTTTCCTTTCCTTTCCTTTCCTTCCTTTCCTTTCCTTTCTTTTCCCTTTCCTTCATTATGCCTCCTCTTGTATACCCCTCCAAACTAACCCAACCCAACCGCTTCTCTGTCTCCTCCTAAACCCCTTCCCTATTTCCTCCTATAGCTGCTCCTGTCTTTTCCTGTAACCCTTCCCTTCCTCCTCATATACCCCTTACATTCCCTTCCTCCTACTTTACCCCTTCCCTTCCTCCTCCCATAGCCTTTCCCTTCCTCCTGCCATACGTTTCACTTTCTCCTCCTATACCCCTTCCCTCCCTCCTCCCATATACGTTCCCTTTCTCCTCATATACCGCTTCCCTTCCCTGTCTCCTCCTATAACCCTCCTTTCCCTATCTCCTCCTACACCCCTTCCCTTTCCTCCTCTTTCCTGTGTTCCTATGCCCATTCCTTTCCCTGTCCCTCCTATACCCCTCCCCTTGCCTTCCCTGTTTCCTCCTATACCTCTTCCCTGTCTCCTCCTGTACCCTTTCCTTTGCCTTCACTTCCCTGCCACCTCATATACCCCTTATCTTCCATTCCCTGTCTCCTCCTATACCCATGCCCTGTCTCCTCCAATACCCCTTCCCTTCCGCGTCTCCTCCTATACCCCTTCCCTTCCACGTCTCCTCCTATACACCTGCCTTCCCTGTCTCCTCCTCTACCCCTTTCCTTCACTGTCTCCTCCTATACCACTCCCCTGTCCCCTCCTATACCACTTCACTGTCGCCTTTACCCCTTCCCTGTCTCACAGGCCTTCCCTCCCCTTCCTTGTCTCCTCCTATACCCCTCTCCTCTTCTCTTCTCTTTTGTCTTCTCTTCCCGCCCACTTTCCATTTACCTTTCCTTTCCTTTCCTTTCCTTCCCTTCACAAACACTCAACTTCCCTTCCCTTTACCCTCCGCTCCCATCCCCTTCCCATCTCCCTTTCCTTTCTCTTCCCTTTGCTTTGCCCTTCCCTCCTTTCCTTTGCCCTTTTCCCTTTTTCATATCGCCCTTCCCTTCATTTGCCTTCCCTGCCCTTCCTTTCCCTTTCCTTGTGTCCGCCTATACCCTTCCAACCAACTTTACCTCCTGTTCCTTCTTCCCTTCTCTTCCTTTCCCAGTCTCCTCCTATTACCCTTCAATTCCCTGTCTCCTCCTATACACCTTCCTTATCTCTGTCTATACCCTTTTCCTTCCCTGTCTCATCCTATACCCCACTCTTCCCTTCCCTGTTTCCTCATTCCCCTTCCTTTTTTTCTCCTATACTCCGTCCCTTCCCTGTCTCCTATTCCCCTGCCTTCCCTGTCTCTTCCTCTATCCCTTCCCTCTATCTCTTCCCACACCACTTCCCTGTCTCTACCTATACCCGTCCCTTTCTCCTCTTATACCCCTTCCCTTTTCCCTCCTATACCCCTTCACTTCCCTGTTTCCTCCTATACCCTTTTCTTCCATTCCCTTCCTTCCCTTCCCTGTCTATACCCCTTCCCTTCCCCTTCCCCTTCTCCTCCTATACCCCTTCCCTGTCTCCTCTTATACCCCTTCCCTCCCATGCTTCCTCCTATACCTATTTCCTTCCCTGTCTCCTATGCCTTTCCCCCCTTACCTGTTTTGCCTTTCCCCTTCCCTTCTCTTCTCCCTTTACCTTTCCTTCAATGTATCCCTCCACCCCTTCCCTTCCCTCTCCTCTTCCCTTTCCCCACCCCCTTTCCTTTCTCCTTCTCCCTTTGCTTTGCCCTTCCCCCATTTCCCCTTTTCATTTTCCCCTTCCCTGCCCTTCCCTATCCCCGCCTGCACCCTTGCAACCTCCACTTTCCCTCTCTTTCCTTCTTCCTTTCTCTTCCATGTCTCCTCATATAACCCTTCCTTTCCCTGTCTCCTCTCTTTTTCCCCATACTCATAATCTTTTTCCTCCGATACCCCATCCCTTCCCGGTCTCCTTTACCCCTTCCCTGCCTCCTACTATACCCCTCCCCTCTCTTACCTTACCACTATACCCCTTCACTGCCTCCTCCAATACACCTCCCCTCTCTTACCTGTCTCCTCCTTTATCCCTACCCTTCCCAGTCTCCTCCTATACCCCTTCCCTTCCTTTCCCTGTCTACTCATATACCCCTTCCCTGCGCCTTGCTATACCCCTTCCCTGTCTCCTCCTATACCCTTTCCCATCACTGTCTTCTTCTATACCCCTGCACTTCCCATCTCCTATACCCCTTCGCTTCACTGTCTCCTCCTATACCCCTTCCTTTCCCTGTCTCCTTTTATACCCCTTCCCTTCCCTTCTTTCCTTCTCCCTTCTTTTCTCTTCCCCTTCCGTTCCCTTTCCCCTCCCCTCTCCTTCCCCTTGCCCCTTCCCCCTTTCCTTTGACCTTTTGCTCTTTTCCTTCCTTTTCTGCTACTCCTTCCTCTTCCCTTTCCTGCCTCCTCTTATACCCCTTCTCTTCCCTTCCCTGTCTCCTCCCATACCCATACCCTTTCCTTCCCTATCTCCTATACCACTTCCCTTTCATATCCTATCTCCTCCTATTCCCCTGCCTTCCCTGTCTCCTCTATTCCTTTCCTTCCCTTCCCTTCCCTGTCTCCTCCTATACCACTCCCCTGTCTCCACATACACCCTCCCTTTCTCCTACTATACCCCTTCCCTTCCTCCCTTCCTCCCTTCCCTTTCTCCTCCTATACCCCTTTCCTTCCCTGTTTCCTCCTATACCTTCCCTTCCATTCCCTTCCCTTCCCTGTCTATACCCATTCCCTTCGCTGTCTCCCCATTACCCCTTCCCTGTCTCCTCCTATATCCCTTCCCCCGTGCGTATCCCTTCCCTTCCTTTCCCTTCTCTTCTCACTTCCTTTACCTTTCCTTTCCTTTATCCAACCCTCCACTCCACTCCCCCCCCTTCTCCCTTCCCTTTCCCCTCCCTCTTTTCTTTCTCCTTCTCTCTTTGCTCTTTCCCCTTTCCTTTGCCCTTTTCCTCTTTTCATTTTCCACTTCCCTTCCCTTCCCTCCATTTCCCTTCCCTGCCTTTCATTGTCTCTGCCTATACCCTTCCAACCCCCACTTTCCTCCTCTTTCCTTCTTCCATTCTCTTCCCTTCCCTGTTTCCTTCTATACACCTCTCTTTTTCCCCATACCCCTTATCTTTTTACTACTATACCCCATCCCTTACCTGTCTCCTATGCCCCTTCCCTGCCTCCTCCAATGCACCTCCCCTCTCTTACCTATCTCCCCCTGTATCCCTTCCTTTCCCAGTCCCCTCCTATACCCCTTCCCTGTTTTCTCCTATACCCTGTCTGCTCCTATATCCCTTCCCTGCCTCTTCCTATACCCCTTCCCTTCCTTTCTCCTTCTATACCCCTTCCCTTCCCTGTCTCCTCCTATACCCATTCCCTTCCCTGTCTCCTTTATTACCCCTTCACTTCTCTGTCTCCTTATATCCCCTTTCCCTTCACTGTCTTCTCCTTCTATACCCCTTCCCTGTCTCCTTTTATACCCCTTCCCTCTTTCATATATCTCTTCCCTCCCCTTCTGTCTCCAACTGTTCCCCTTTCCTATCTCTGACTTTGCCCCTCCCCTTCCCTCCCTTTCCCTTCTTCCCTTCTCCCTTCTCTTCCCGTCCCATCACGTTCCCTTTCCCTTCCCCTCTCCTTCCCCATTTCCTTTCCCCTTCCCCTTTTCCTTTGCCCTTTCCCCTTTCCTTTGCGCTTTTGCCCTTTTCCCTTTCTGATTCTTCCTCTTCCCTTCCCTGCCTACTCCTATACCCTTCTCTTCCCTTCCCTGTCTCCTCCTGTACCCCTGCCCTTTCCTTCTCTGTGTCCCATACCCCTTCCCTTTCATTCCCTGTATCCTCCAAACTGCTTTACTGTCTACTCCTAAACCCCTTATGTTCCTTCCTATACCCCTTCCCTTCCCTGTCTTCTCCTATACCCCTTCCCTGTCTAAAACTATACCCGTTGCCTGTCTTCTCCTATACCCCTTCACTTTTAATGACTCCTCCTATTCCCCTGCCTTCCCTGCCTCCTCTATCCCTTCCCTGTCTCCTCCCATACCACTCCCCTGTCTCCACCTATACCCTTCACTTTCTCCTCCTATACTCCTTGCCTTCCTCCCTTCCCCTTCTCCTCCTAAACCCCTTCCCTTCCCTGTTTCCTCCTATACGTTTCCCTTCCATTCCCTTCTTTATCTATACCCCTTCCCTATCCATACCCTTTCCCTGTCTACCCATTACTCCTTCCCTGTCTCCTATATCCCTTCCCCCTTGCTTTTTCCCTTCCCTTCTCTTCTCACTTCCTTTACGTTTCCTTTATCCCACTCTCCATTCCCTCCCCCCTTCCCTTTCCCCTCCCTCTTTTTTTCTCCTTCTCTCTTTGCCTTTTCCCCTTTCCTTTGCCCTTTTCCTCTTTTCATTTGCCCCTTCCCTTCCCTTCCCTCCATTTCCCTTCCCTGCCTTTCCTTGTCTCCGCCTATACTCTTCCAACCCCCACTTTCCTCCTCTTTCCTTCTTCCTGTCCCTGTTTCCTCCTATACCCCTCTCTTTCCCCATACCCCTTATCTTTTTCTACTATACCCCATCCCTTACCTGTCTCCTACACCTCTTCCCTGCCTCCTCCAATACACCTCCCCTCTCTTACCTATCTCCTTCCTTTCCCAATCTCCTCCTATACCCTTCCCTGTTTTCTCCTATACCGTGTCTGCTCCTATACCCCTTCCCTGCCTCTTCCTATACCCCTTCCCTCCCTGTCTCCTTCTATACCCCTTCCCTTCCCTGTCGCCTCCTATACCAATTCCCTTCCCTGTTTCCTCCTATACCTCTTCCCTGTCTCCTTTATTACCCCTTCACTTCCCTGTCTCCTTCTATACCCCTTCCCTTCACTGTCTTCTCCTCCTATACCCCTTCCCTGTCTCCTTTTATACCCCTTCCCTCTTTCATATATCACTTCCCTCCCCTTCTGTTTCCAAATGTACCCCTTTCCTATCTCCAACGTTACCCCTTGCCTTCCCTTCTACCCTTCTCCCTTCTCTTCCCTTCCCCTCACGTTCCCTTTTCCTTGCCCTCTACTTCCCCATTTCCTTTCCCCTTCCCCTTTACTTTGCCCTTTCCCCTTTCCTTCGCCCTTTTGCCCTTTTCCCTTTCTGCTTCTCCTTCCTCTTCACTTCCCTGCCTACTCCTATACCCCTTCTCTTCCCTTCCCTGTCTCCTCCTGTACCCCTTCACTTTTCTTCCCTGTGTCCTATACCCCTTCCCTTTCATTCCCTGTCTTCTCCAAACCGCTTTCCTGTCATCTCCTAAACCCCTTCTGTCCCCTCCTATACCCCTTCCCTGTCTACTCCTATACCCCTTCCCTGTATCCTCCTATACCCAGTCCCTGTCTTCTCCTATACCCCTGCCTTCCCTGTCTCCTCTATCCCTTCCCTTTCTCCTCCCATGCTACTCCCCTGTCTCCACCTATACCCTTCACTTTCTCCTCCTATACCCCTTCCCTTCCTCCCTTCCCTTCCCTTTCTCCTCCTAAACCTCTTCCCTTCCCTGTTTCCCCCTATACTTTCCCCTTACATTCCCTTCCTTATCTATACCCCTTCCCTGTCTACACCCCTTCCCCGTCTCCCTATTACCCCTTCCCTGTCTCCTCCTATACCCCTTCCCCCTTGCTTTTTCCCTTACCTTCTCTTCTCACTTCCTTTACCTTACCTTTCCTTTATCCCACCCTCCACTCCCTTCCCTTTCCCCTCCCTCTTTTCTTTCTCCTTCTCTCTTTGCCCGTTCCCCTTTCCTTTGCCCTTTTCCTCTCTTCATTTTCCACTTCCCTTCCCTCCATTTCCCTTCCCTGCCTTTCCTTGTCTCTGCCTATACCCTTCCAACCCCCACTTTCCTCCCTTTGTCATTCTTCCTTTCTCTTCCCTTCCCTGTTTCCTTCTATACCCATCTTTTTCCCATACCTTGTTAGACGGACCGGGAGGGTCGGCCGAGTTTACGGGGAGAGGTCTCCAGGGAGAGCCGTCTCCAACGACTGTACAGATAAGTAACTTCCCCCCCACAGACGGACACCACACAGGATTGAAGGTTAACGAGACTTTATATGCAATTCTCAGGTTACGGTGATATAATACAAGGAGGTCTGGACTCAGGGGTCCCCTCGGTTCTGATCCCTGGTTGAGGAAAAGGGTAGCGGGACAGTCTTAGTTACCAATGAGTTCAATAGCTCTCAATCCTCGAGCTCGGTGTGGTTGCTGATCGGGCCGTGGAGGAGCCAAGCAGGTCCCGGGATGGATGAAGGATGGTCGACGGGCCGTGGAGAAGCCAAGCAGGTCCCGGGATGGATAAAGGATGGTCGACGGGCCGTGGAGAAGCCAAGCAGGTCCCGATGCAGATGACGGTTACAACGGTCCGCGGCCTCGCCAGCAGATCCGGACGACGGTGAAGGATGAAGGTTACGACGGCTGTGGCAGCGCCAACAGGCAGGATGATGGTGCACAGGACAGAGCTACGGCAGCGCCAGTAGTCCGTCCAGGATGAGTTCTTCTTTCGTCTCTCGACTCCAAGATACAACTGCCTTCCTGCTCTGGAGCTGCCCCAGTTATAGGACTGGTGTGCTTTGATGTCCGGACCCTCGCACTTGGAGGTCGGGAGGTCCGGGATGAGGGAGTCCAGACACCCAGCAGGGGGGTGGAGCCAGCGCCCGGGGAGGCGATGGGCGAGCGGCACTGGCCGGGGGAGAACCATCGACACCTCTTTCTCCCATTGACGGGCCAAGTAGCTCGCTCACCTCCTGGGTGGAGGGTGGTGCCGGAATGTCTGAGGCCGGGCTAGGCCCAGGGTTGAGGTCGATCGGGGGCCAGGCGGCCTCGTGGCGAAGTGTCCAAGATGGCGGCCCCGGCTGGGCGCATGGGTCGGCAGTGGATCGGACCCGCGAGGTTATCATGCTCGAGGGCAGGTGTCCCGGCGGGGACGTAGGACATGCAAAGGTGGTGTGTGGTGCTCGCGTGACTGGCTCGGGCCTGGTCGAGCCGGGGGGAGAGCGGCCCGTTAGGTGGCCTGTCCAACATGCGTCCCCCCCAGCTGAAGGCGGGGAGAGTTACCCATCCTCTTGGGGACTCTCTTCGTCGAGGCGGAAAAACCGGGACAGGCCATCCGCGTTGGCGTGGTCGGACCCAGGCCGGTGTTCAACGGTAAAGTCCATACCTTGCAAGGAGATGGACCAGCGTAGCAGTTTTGGGTTTTCCCCCCGCATATGCATCAACCACTGCAGGGGTCGGTGGTCAGTCTGCACCCGGAAGTGGGTGCCGAAAAGGTAGGGTCGGAGCTTCTTGAGGGCCCATACCACAGCGAAGGCTTCCCTCTCTATGGTGCTCCAGCGTTGTTCCCGTGGCAGGAGTCTCCGGCTGATGAAGGCCACCGGTTGATCCAAGCCTTCGGGGTTCACCTGGGACAGGACCGCCCCAATGCCCTGGTCGGAGGCGTCTGTCTGGACGACGAACTCCCGGCTGTAGTCTGGGGCCTGGAGCACAGGAGCGGAACACATGGCGGCCTTTAGCTGTTCGAAGGCCGCTTGGCACTCTGGGGTCCAGTTCACCTTCTTGGGCTGATTTTTTGACGTGAGCTCGGTGAGAGGCCCTACGATGGTTCCATAGTCCTTCACGAACCTTCGGTAGTAGCCCGTAAGGCCCAGGAAGGCTCGCACCTCGGTTTGTGTGATAGGGGGCTGCCAGTTCTGGATGGCGGCAATTTTCAGTTGTAGAGGGGCCACTAGACCGCTTCCCACCTGGTGTCCGAGGTAGGTCACTGACCCTTGTCCAACTTGACATTTGCTGGCCTTGATCGTGAGGCCAGCTCGCTGAAGGGCTTGCAACACTGCTTGGAGGTGGTGGAGGTGCTCGGTCCAATGGTGGCTGTACACAGCGATGTCGTCCAGGTAGGCGGCGCTGAACTCTTCGAGCCCCGCCAGGACCTGATTGACGAGCCGTTGGAAAGTCGCTGGGGCATTTTTCATGCCGAAGGGCATGACCGTGAAATGATAGTGGCCATCGGGGGTGGAGAAGGCAGAACGTTCTTGTGCTCGGGGTGTGAGGCCGATCTGCCAATAGCCTGCCGTTAGGTCGAAGATGCTGAGGTAGCGGGCAGCGCCCATTCGGTCGACCAGTTCATCTGCCCGGGGGATGGGGTGTGCGTCCGTTCTGGTGACGTCATTCAGGCCCCGGTAGTCGACACAGAACCGGAGTTCGGGTGTGGTTCCGGGGGCGGCTGCTTTGGGGACCAGTACGACCGGGCTGGCCCATGGACTGTCGGAGGGCTCGATGACCCCGAGCGTGAGCATCTTAGCTACTTCCGCCTGGATGCAGGCCCGTACCCGATCCGGTACGCGGTAGGCCCGGTGGCGGATAGGAGGGCTGTCTCCGGTGTCCACATCGTGCACACACCAGGAGGTGACACCTGGGGTGAGGGAGAACAGGCTGGCAAATCGTGATAAGAGGGCTTGGCACTCTTGACGTTGTTCCTGGGTGAGGGTCTCCGAGAGTCGGACCCCATCTACGGAGCCGTCTTGCTCCTGGGTCCGCAAGAGGTCAGGGAGAGGCTCGGAGTCATCTTCAACCCCGTTGTCTGTGGCCATCAAGAGGCTGAGTTCTGTTCGTGCAAAGTGGGGTTTCAGTCTGTTGGTGTGGAGGACGCGGAGCGGATTCCGGGCGGACTCCATATCGATCAGATAGGTGGCAGGACCCTTGCGCTCGATTACCTTGAAGGGTCCCGTCCATTTGTCTTGAAGAGCGCACGGTTCTGTGGGGGACATTACCCAAACCTGTTGCCCCGGCTCGAATTCAATAGATGAGGCATTCTGGTCATACCATTTCTTCATGTCCTCCTGACTGGCCTCTAGGTTGGCTTTTGCTAGGTCTCTGAACCGCTGGGACTGGCTGCGGAGGGTGAGGAGGTACCGGAAGACATCTGGAGGACTCTTGGCCGGGGGCATCTCCCAGCCTTCCTTGATCAGGCTGAGTGGCCCCCGTACTGGGTGCCCATAGAGCAGCTCGAATGGGCTGAAGCCTAGGGACTTCTGTGGGACCTCCCGGTAGGCGAAGAGGAGGCACGGCAGCAGCACGTCCCACTGGCGACGGAGGGGTTCTTCCAATCCCCCGATCATCCCTTTTAGTGTGCGATTGAACCGCTCAACAAGTCTGTTTCCTTGGGGGTGATAGGGGGTCGTGAAGCGGTAGGTGACCCCACACTGTTGCCAGAGGGACTTCATATATTTGGAAATAAAGTTCGGGCCTCTGTCACTGACGACTTCTCGGGGGAACCCCACACGGGAGAAGATCCCCATCAGGGCCCTGCCGACCACTGGGGCTGTCACAGTCCGGAGAGGAATAGCCTCGGGGTAGCGGGTGGCGTGGTCCACTAGTACTAGGATGAAGCGATGGCCTTGTCTTGTACGCGGGTCTAGGGGTCCCACAATGTCTATTCCGACCCTCTCAAATGGGGTTGTGACTACGGGAAAGGGTTGCAGGGGGGCCTTTAATTTGCGGCCGCTCTTCCCACTAGCTTGGCACGTGGGGCAAGATCGGAAATGCTGGTGCACATCGTTCCTCATTTTTGGCCAGAAGAAGTGGGTCACTAGGCGGCTGTAGGTTTTATCTTGTCCCAGGTGCCCTGCCAGGGGGACATCGTGGGCCAGATTTAGCAGGAAGTCTCTAAAGCGGAGGGGCACCACTAGTACTCGGTTGGCCCCCAGCTCGGCGATTCGTTGCTCGCTGTATAATAGGTCATTGTCCCAGTAGACCCAATGAGTTCCGGAGGTATCCCCTGCGCTTTGGGCGAGCGCTTGTTGGCGGAGTCCCTCAAGGGAGGGACAGGTCTTCTGCTCCTGACGAAATTGTTCTTGTGTGGGTCCCCCTTCTTGAGCCCACTGGTCAAGATTAGCAAGGTCGGAAGGTTGAGCAAGTTCGAGGGGGATGCCCTGGTCGGGGGTCTCGGCAGGGGCGACCGGAGGCGGAGGCGCCGGCCATTCTGGTTCTTCCGGGTGATTGTTGGCACGGGCGGCCATGGACCGGGTGGTGACGCACGCCCAGTCTGGGACGCCCAACATCCCCAAGTGTGCTTTTCGCTCCACGGCTGCCCACGGGGAGCTTTCCAGGTCATTTCCGAGGAGGCAGTCCACGGGGGCGTCGTCTCGGACCGTTACCCTCAACATGCCGGAGACCCCTCCCCACTCAAAGGGGACGCAGGCCATCCGACACAGACTCTCCGAGTTGTCGGCTGATCGCACAGGGCAGAGAATGTTCGGTAGATATTGTTCTGGGGTCACCAGATGACAGCGGACGGCTGTCACACTGGCCCCGGTGTCTCGAAGGGCTTCGGCCCGTTGTCCATTGATGCTCACCCATTGGCTGTACTTCTGGGTGTTAGCGGGTAGGGGGACCCGCGGGACCATGTCTCTTCCCCCTAAGCACGCGAGAGTCATGGCGGCTGGCTCCCACTCTTGATACTCTTGCTCGTCGGTTTCTTGTTCCTCGGAGATCTGTTCTTCCCCTAGTGCCGCGGCGGCCACCTGGCGGGGTCTTGGACTTTGATACTGCGGGCAGCTTGGGTCGTTGGCATAGTGGCCGACTCGTTGGCATCGGTGACATGTAACATTGGCTCTGTATCCCGGTCGCGCCGGGGTGCTGCCCCGGTTGGCCGGGGGGGTGGTGCTGGTAGTGGGGGCGGCCGGAGTGATGTCTCTTCCTCGTCCTTGGCCCCCTCCTCCTCCTCTGGATCGGTGGTGACCATTGTTGTTCCTGTTCTGCTCGTAGGACCCATTCCGGCCCACTCGGGTGATCTCCCACCGGTCAGCTTCAGCTGCGAGCTGCCGGGGATCGGTTAACTTGCTGTCGAGGAGGTGCTGGCGTAGTTCAATGAAGCAATTGTTGGACAGATGCTCCCATACCATCAGATTGAACAACTGCTCGTAGGTCGTGACGTTGTTCCCTCTGATCCAGCCTTCGAAGGCTCGGCTAAAGTACGTTACATAGTCCACCCAAGTTGTACCTGGAATGCGTGTGCAGTCTCGGAACCTCTGACGGTACATCTCGGGCGTGAGGCCATAGCGAGTGAGGAGGGCCGCTTTCATATGGTCGTAGGAGGTCATCTGGTGGTCTGGGAGCTGTAACAGAGTATCGCGGCCCTCATTGAGGAATTTGCCCCATAGGCCGGCTCCCCAGTCGGCTCTATCGATCCGGTGCGCAGTCATCGCGATTTCATATGCCTTAAACCATTGCTGGATGTCGTCTTCTCGAAAATATTCTCGGACCACATCCTTGGGGATGTGCACTTTTTTGTCCGTGGTCCCTGGGGTGGACGGTCTGTCGGGCACCCCTAACTCTTTATTCTGTTTGCGCAGGTTGATCTCGGCTAGGTTCCGCTCGTGCTCGTACGTTAGTCTTTTTTCCTCGAGCTCTCTTTGCCTCTGTTTTTCCTCTCTTTCTTCTCGGAGGCGAAGGTGCTCTAAGTTTATTTTTTGCTCGGCCAATTTGAGTTCTATGTCCATCTTGAGTCGGGCCATTTCGAGTTCGTGTAGTCGGGCTTTTTCTCTTTCTTGGATCTCGTCTTGCGAGAGACCCGTTCTTTGCTCTTCAGGGGTCGTGTTGGTCTTTTGCGCGGTGCTTTGCTCAGGGGCTTCGACATCCCCGGTCTCTGCCCAAGATTCTAGGGCATGCTTAAAATCGTCCTTGGTACTTAGTCCGGTGGTAGCGATACCTAGTTCGATGCAGAACTGCTTTAGTTCACGATGGCTGTATTCCTCTAGTTTTTCCATTTGGAACTTCTCAGTTGATCCGCTCTCTTTAGTCGACATTGTTGTTCGTTGTGGGGTGAGCTACTCTCTGTACGTTATGCGGTGATTCGGATCGCGCCGCTGGCCACCAATGTTAGACGGACCGGGAGGGTCGGCCGAGTTTACGGGGAGAGGTCTCCAGGGAGAGCCGTCTCCAACGACTGTACAGATAAGTAACTTCCCCCCCACAGACGGACACCACACAGGATTGAAGGTTAACGAGACTTTATATGCAATTCTCAGGTTACGGTGATATAATACAAGGAGGTCTGGACTCAGGGGTCCCCTCGGTTCTGATCCCTGGTTGAGGAAAAGGGTAGCGGGACAGTCTTAGTTACCAATGAGTTCAATAGCTCTCAATCCTCGAGCTCGGTGTGGTTGCTGATCGGGCCGTGGAGGAGCCAAGCAGGTCCCGGGATGGATGAAGGATGGTCGACGGGCCGTGGAGAAGCCAAGCAGGTCCCGGGATGGATAAAGGATGGTCGACGGGCCGTGGAGAAGCCAAGCAGGTCCCGATGCAGATGACGGTTACAACGGTCCGCGGCCTCGCCAGCAGATCCGGACGACGGTGAAGGATGAAGGTTACGACGGCTGTGGCAGCGCCAACAGGCAGGATGATGGTGCACAGGACAGAGCTACGGCAGCGCCAGTAGTCCGTCCAGGATGAGTTCTTCTTTCGTCTCTCGACTCCAAGATACAACTGCCTTCCTGCTCTGGAGCTGCCCCAGTTATAGGACTGGTGTGCTTTGATGTCCGGACCCTCGCACTTGGAGGTCGGGAGGTCCGGGATGAGGGAGTCCAGACACCCAGCAGGGGGGTGGAGCCAGCGCCCGGGGAGGCGATGGGCGAGCGGCACTGGCCGGGGGAGAACCATCGACACCTCTTTCTCCCATTGACGGGCCAAGTAGCTCGCTCACCTCCTGGGTGGAGGGTGGTGCCGGAATGTCTGAGGCCGGGCTAGGCCCAGGGTTGAGGTCGATCGGGGGCCAGGCGGCCTCGTGGCGAAGTGTCCAAGATGGCGGCCCCGGCTGGGCGCATGGGTCGGCAGTGGATCGGACCCGCGAGGTTATCATGCTCGAGGGCAGGTGTCCCGGCGGGGACGTAGGACATGCAAAGGTGGTGTGTGGTGCTCGCGTGACTGGCTCGGGCCTGGTCGAGCCGGGGGGAGAGCGGCCCGTTAGGTGGCCTGTCCAACACCTATTATCTTTTCCAACTATACCCCATCCCTTACCTGTCTCCTATACCCTTTCCCTGCCTCCTCCAATACACCTCCCCTCTCTTACCTATCTCCTCCTGTATCCCTTCCTTTCCCAGTCTCCTCCTATACCCCTTCCCTGTTTTCTCCTATACCGTGTCTGCTCCTATACCCCTTCTCTACCTCTTCCTATACCCCTTCCCTCCCTGTCTACTTCAATACCCCTTCCCTTCCTCCTCCTATACCCATTCCCTTCCCTGTCTCCTCCTATACCTCTTCCCTGTCTCCTTTATTACCCCTTCACTTTCCTGTCTCCTTCTATACCCCTTTCCTTCACTGTCGTCTCCTCCTTTACCCCTTCCCTGTCTCCTTTTATACCCCTTCCCTCTTTCATATATCTCTTCCCTCCTCTTCTGTCTCCAACTGTACCCCTTTCCTATCTCCGACTTTACCCCTCGCCTCCCCTTCTTCCCTTCTCCCTTCTCTTCCCTTCCCCTCACGTTGCCTTTCCCTTCCCCTCTCCTTCGCCATTTCCTTTCCCCTTCCCCCTTTCTTTTGCCCTTTCCCCTTTCCGTTGCCCTTTTGCCCTTTTCCCTTTCTGCTTCTCCTTCCTCTTCCCTTCCCTGCCTACTCCTATACTCCTTTCCTTCCCTTCCCTGTCTGCTCCTGTACCCCTGCTCTTTTCTTCCCTGTGTCCTATTCCCCTTCCCTTTCATTGACTTTTTCCTCCAAACCGCTTTCCTGTCTACTCCTAAACCCCTTCTGTGACCTCCTCTACCCCTTCCCTTCCCTGTCTCCTCCTATACCCCTTCACTGTCTCCTATAGCAGTTCCCTGTCTTCTCCTATCCCCTCTCCCTTCCTATTCCCCTGCCTTCCATGTCTCCTCTATCCCTTCCCTGTCTCCTCCCATACCACTCCCGTCTCCACCTATACCCTTCACTTTCTCCTCCTATACCCCTTCCCTTCCCCCCTTCCTCCTCCTAAACGCCTTCCCTTCCCTGCCTCATACGCCTTTCCTCCCCTTACCTGTCTCCTCCTATACCCCTCCCCCTTCCTTTTTCCCTTCCCCCTTCCCTTCTCCCTTCTTTTACCTTTCCTTCCCTTCATCCCCCACCCCTCCACTTCCCTTCCCTTTCCCCTCCCCTTTTTCTTTCTCCTTATCCCTTTGCTTTACCCATTTCCCTTTCCTTTGCCCTTTTCCCCTTTTCAATTTCTCCTTCCCTTCCTTTCCTTGCCCTTCCCTGGCTCTGCCTATATCTTTCCAACACCCACTTTCCCTCTCTTTCCTTCTTCCTTTTTCTTCCCTTCCCTACCTCCCCATGTTACCCTTCCCTTCCCTGTCTTCTTCTTTATCCTTCTCTTTTCCCCATACCCCTTATCTTTTTCCTCCTATACCCCATTCCTTCCCTGTCTCATATACCCCTTCCCTGCCTCCTCCTATACCCCTTCCCTCTCTTAACTGTCTCCTATGCCCCTTCCCTGCCTCCTCCCCTCTCTTACCTGTCTCCTCATTTATCCCTTCCCAGTCTCCTATACCCCTTCCCTGTTTTCTCCTATACCCCTTCCCTTCCATTCCCTACCCGCTCCTATATCCCTTCCCTGTCTCCTTCTATACCCCTTCACTTCCCTGTCTCCTTCTATACCCCTTCCCTTCACTGTTTCCTCATCCTATACCCCTTCCCTGTCTCCAACTATACCCCTTCCCTGTCCTACTTTACCCATCCTCTTCCATTCTTC
The DNA here is from genome assembly GCF_964263255.1 of Lissotriton vulgaris. NCBI lineage: Eukaryota > Metazoa > Chordata > Amphibia > Caudata > Salamandridae > Lissotriton > Lissotriton vulgaris. Next base: position 1,178,750,024 of record NC_141696.1, read on the forward strand.
CCCCTTCCCTTCTTCTCTTCTCCCTTCCTCCTTCCCTTTCATACTCCGTCTGTTCCCTTTCCTCCCCCTTTTCCATTCCTTCCCCTTTCCCCTTTTCCCTTTTCCCTTCCTTTCCCTGTCTCCTCCTATACCTCTTTCCTGTCTCCTCCTGTCCCCTTTCCCTTCCCTGCATCTTCCTATACCCCTTCTCTTCACTGTCTCCCCATACCTCTGCCCTTTCCTTCCCTGTCTCCTATATCCCTTCCCTTCCCTGTCTACTATACCTCTTCCATGTCTCCTCCTATACCCCTGCCTTTCCTGTCTCCTCCTCTACCCCTATCCTTCCCTGTCTCCTATACCCCTTCCCATCTCCTTCTATACCCCATTCACTTCCCTGTCTCCTTCTATACCCCTTCCCTTCACTGTCTCCTCTTATACCCCTTCCTTTCCGTCTCCTTTTATACCCCTCCCCTTCTTCCCTTCTCCCTTCTTTTCCCTTCCCCTCCCCCTCCCCTCCCCTCTCCTTCCCCATTTCCCCTCCCCTCTCCTTCCCCATTTCCTTTCCCCTTCCCCCTTTCCTTCGCCTTTCCCCTTTCCTTTGCCCTTTTCCTTTTCTGCTTCTCCTTCCTCTTCCCTTCCTCCTCTTATACCCCTTCTCTTCCCTCCCCTGTCTTCTCCTATACCCCTGCCCGTTCTTTCCATGTGTCCTGTACCCCTTCCCTTTCTTACCCTGTCTCCTCCTATACCCCTTCCCTTCCCTATCTCCACCTATACCCCTGCCCTTCCCTTCCATGTCTCCTCCTATACCCCTTCCCTTCCCTGTCTCATATGCCTTTCCTCCCCTTACCTGTCTCCTCCTATACCCCCTTCCCTTCTCCCTTCCTTTACCTTTCCTTCCCTTCATCCCTCCCCTCCCCTCCACCCCCTCTCCTATCCCCTTCACTTTCCCCTCCCCCTTTCTTTTCTCATCCTCTCTGTGCTGTGCCCTTTCCCCTTTCCTTTGCTCGTTTCCCCTTTTTATTTTCCCCTTCTCTTCATTTCCTTTCCTTGCCCTCCCCTGTCTCTGCCTATATCCTAACAACCCCCACGTTCCCTCTCTTTCCTTCTTTCTTGCTCTTCCCTTCCCTGTCTCCTCATATTACCTTTCCCTTCCCTGTCTCCTTCTATATCCTTCTCTTTTTCCCATACCCCTTCTCTTTTTCCCCCTATACCCCATTCCTTCCCTGTCTCCTATACCCATTCCCTGCCTCCTCCTATACTCCTTCCCTCCCTTGCCTGTCTCCTCTGCCCCTTCCCTGCCTCCCCCAATACACCTCCCCTCTCTTACCTGTCTCCTCCTTTAACCCTTCCCAGTCTCCTCCTATACCCCTTCCCTGTTTTCTCCTATACCCCTTCCCTTTCATTCCTTACCCTGACTGCTCCTATACCCCTTACCTTCCCTACCTCTTCATGTACCCCTCCCCTGTCTCCTCCTATACCCCTCCCTTCCCTGTCTCCTATGCCCCCCTTCCCTTCCGTCTCCTTCTATACCCTTCACTTCCCTGCCTCCTTCTATACACCTTCCCTTCACTGTTTCCTCCTCCTATATCCCTTCCCTGTCTCCAACTATACCCCTTCATTGTCTCCTACTTTACCCATCCTCTTCCATTCTTCCCCCCCTTCTTCCCTTCTCCCTTCCCTTTCATTCCGTCTGTTCCCTTTCCTCCCCCGTTTCTTTCTCTTCCCTTTCCTCTTTTCCCTTTCCCCTTTCCCCTTCCCTTCCCTGTCTTTTCCTATACCTCTTCCCTGTCTCCTCCTGTACCTTTTCCCTTCCCTGCCTCTTCATATAACCCTTCCCTGTCTCCCCCATGCCCCTGCCCTTTCCTTCCCTGCCTCCTATATCCCTTCCCTGTCTTCTCCTATTCTGCTTCCATGTCTCTTCCTATACCCCTGCCTTTCCTGTCTCCTCCTCTACCCCATCCTTCCCGGTCACCTCCTATACCACTCCCCTATCTCCTATACTGTTTCCCTTCCCTGTCACCTCCTGTATTCCTTCCCTTCCCTGTCCCCTCATACCTCTTCACTTCCCTTCCCTGTCTCCTCATATACCCCTCACCCCTTCCCTTCTACTTCCCCCTTCCCTTCACTTCTCTTCTTTTCTCTTCCTTTCCCTTCCCCTTTTTGTTTACGTTTCCTTCCCTTCATCTCCTCCCCTCCCCTTCCCCCTAACCTTCCCCTCCCCTTCCCTTATCCCTTTCCTTTTCCCCCTTTCCTTTGTCCCTTTCTTTTTCCCTTTTCATTTTCCCCTTCCCTTCCTTCCCCTTTCCTGTCTCTACCTATACCCTTCCAATCCCCACTTTCCCTCCCTTTCCTTCTTCCCTTCTCTTCCCTCTCTCCTCCTATTACCCTTTCCCCTTTCTTCCCTGACTCCTCCTATGCCCCTCTCGTCCCTTCCCTATCTCCTCCTATATCCCTCTCCCCTTTTCCCTATGCCCTTTCACTTTTTCCTCCTAAACCCGTCCTCCCCATCTCCTATACCCCTTTTATGCCTCCTCCTATACCCATCCCCTGTCTCCTCCTATATCCCTCTCTTCCCTTCCCTTTCCCCATCCCCTTTTTCCTTCTAAACCCGTCTTTCCGTCTCCTTTACCCCTTCCTTGCCTCCTCCTATGCTTCTTCCCTTCCCTGTCTCCTTCTGTATCTCTTCCCTTCCAAGTCTCCTCCTAATCATCTTCCCCTATACCCCTTCCGTGTGTTCTCCTATACCCATTCCCTTCCCTGTCTCCTCCTATACCCCTTCCCTGCATTTTCCTATACCTCTTCCCTTCCCTGTCTCCCATGCCCATTCCCTGCCTCCTCCTATCCTCCTTCCCTTCCCTTAACTGTCTCCTCCTGTACCCCTTCCCTTCCCTGTCTAATCCTATACCCCTTCTCTGTTTCCTTCTATACCCCCACCCTTCACTGTCTCCTTTTATACCCCTTATCTTCCCTGTCTCCTCCTATATCCCTTCCCACCTCTTTTGTCTCCTCCTATACACCTTCCTTGTCTCATACTTTACCTCTCCATTCCCTTCTCCCCTCCCTCTTATATTCCATTCCATATTTCCTTAACCTTTCTCCTCCCCTTTCTGTACCCCTTTTTTCCCTCCCCCTTTCCTCCTTCCCATTTCCTTTCCCCTTCTCCCTTTCCTTTGCGCTTTTGCCCTTTCCCTTCCCTGCCCTTCCCTGTCTCCGCCTTTACCCTTCCAACCCCAACTTTCCATCCCTTTTCTTCTTCCCTTCCCTTCCCCTCCTTTCCTTTTTCTTTCCTTTCAGTCCATTCCCTTCCTTTCCCTGTCCTCTGTCCTATCCCCTTCCAACCCCTCCTATCCTAATCCCTTTCCTTCCAGTTTCTCTCCTTTCCTAACCTTCCCCTTCCCTCCCCTTTCCTATGCTTCCGCTTCTCTTTCTTTCCCCTCCCTGTTTCACTTCCTCTTCCCTTTTTGCCCTTTCCCCCTCCCCTTCCCTTCCTGTCCCTCCTCTTCTCTTTTCTTGCTTTCCTTCCCTTCTTTTTCCATTCTTTCTCTCTCCTCCTATACCCTTCCTTTCTATCTTCTTACCGATCTCTATCTTCAGTCCTATACCCTTCTAACTCCACCCATCCCCTTCTACTGTCCTGTGCCCTTCCCTGTCTCTCTCTCTCTCTATATATATATATATCACTTTTTTTTAATCAACCTAAAACCCTAAGATAACCCATACCACCCCAATACCCATACCCCCTTAAATTGCTAAAATACCCTTACCACCCCAATACCCAGCATAAATTACCTATAGCACTCCAAAACCCATAACGAACCCCTAAATTACCCTTGACACTCCAAAACCCATACCCCCTGAACTTTAAAATAACCCCAGGCACCCCAAAACTCATAGCTACCCTGAACCCTAAAATTACCCTCAGCACCTCAAAACCCATACCCACCCTAAAACCTAAAATGTTCCTTGGCACCCCAAAACCCATACCCACCCTGAACCCTAAAATTACCATTTGCACCCCAAAACCAATACCTAAAATGACCCTTGGCATGCCGAAACTCATACATCCCATAACCCAAAAAGTACCCTTAGCACCCCAAAACCAATACCTACAATTAACCCTAAAATTACCTTTGGCACCCCAAAACCCACACCCACCGTGAGCCCTAAAATTACCAGTGGCACCCTAAAACCCATACCCAACCGTAACCCTAGAATTACCTTTGGCACCCCAAAACCCACACCCAACCTGAACCCCAAAATGACCCTTGGCACCCCAAAACCCATACACTTTCTCAACCCTAAAATGACCCTTAGCACCCCAAAATTCATACCTACCATGAACCCTAAAACTATCCATAGCACCCCAAAACCCATACCCACCCTGAACCCTAAAATTACCCTTCGCACCCCAAAACCCATACCCCCATAACCCCAAAAATAATCTTGGCACACCCTACCTACAATGCACCCTTAAATTACACTTAGCAGACCAAAACCCATACCCAAACTGAAACCAAAAACTACCCTTGGCACGCCAAAACCCATAACCACCCTGAACCCTAAAATTACCCTTTGCACCCCAAAACCAATACCTAAAATTACCGGTGGCAGCCATACCATACAAACCATACCCTCCATAACCCCAAAAATAACCTTGTAACCTTGGCACCCCAAAACCCATACCTAAAAGGAACCCTAAAATCACCCTTAGCACCCTAAAACCCATACTCACTCTGAACCCTAAAACTACCTTTCGCTCCCCAAAACCCCTACCTACCCTGAACTTTAAAATTACCCTTGGTACCCCAAAACCCATACCGACCCCAAGCCCTAAAATTACCCTTGGGACCCCAAAACCAACACCCAACCTGAACCCTTAAATTATCCTCGACACCCCAAAACCCACACCCACGCTGAAACCTAAAATTACCCTTGGCACCCCAAAACCCATACCCACCCTAAGCCCTAAAATTACCCTTGGCACCCCAAAACCCACACCCACCCAGAACCCTACAATTACCCTTGGCACCCCAAACCCATACACACCCTGAACCCTAAAATTACCATTGATACCCAAAAACACATACCCATGCTCAACCCTAAAATGACCCTTAGCACCCCAAAACCCAAACCCACCCTGAACCCTAAAATTAACCTTGGAACCCCAAAACCCATACCCACCCTGAACCCTAAAATTACCCATAGCACCCCAAAACCCATACTTAATCTGAACCCTAAAACTACCCCTGACTCCCCAAAACCCACGCCCACCACGAAGACTAAAATTACTATTGGTTCACGAAAACCCATCCCATACTGAAAATTAAAATTACCCTTGGCACCCCAAAACCCACACTGAACCCTAAAATCACCTGTTACCCCAAAACCCATACCCACCCTGAGCCCTAAAATTACCCTTGACAACCTAAAACCCATACCCACCCTGAAACCTAAGGTTACCTATGGCACCCCAAAACCCACACCCGCCCTAAACCCCAAAATTACCCTCGGCACCCCAAAACCCATACCCACCCTGAACCCCAAAATTACCCTTGGCACCCCAAAACCCATACCCAGGCTCAACCCTAAAATTACCTTTAGCACCCCAAAACCCATACCCACCCTGAACCCTAAAATTACTATTGGCGCCCCAAAACCCATACCTACAATAAACCCAAAAATTCGCCTTAGCAACCCAAAACGAATACTCACTCTGAACCCTAAAACTACCCTTGGCTCCCTAAAACCGAAGTCTACCCTGAACTCTAAAGTTACCCTTGGCTCAGCCAAAACCCATCCCATACTGAACCCTAAAATTGCCCTTAGTGCCCCAAAACCCACACCCCCCGAACCCTTAAATTATCCTTGGCACCCCAAAACCCACATCCATCCTGAACCCTAAAATTACCCTTAGCACCCCAAAACCCATACCCATCCTGAGCCCCAAAATGACGATTGGCACGCTATAACCCATACCCACCCTGAACCCTAGAATTACCCCTGGCACCCCCAAACCCACACCCACCCTGAACCCCAAAATTTCCCTTGGCACCCCAAAACTCATACCCACCCTGAACCCCAAAATGACCTTTAGCACCCCAAAACCCATACCTACCCTGAACTCTAAAATTACTTTTAGCACCCCAAAAAACACCCCCAAAAAAACCTTGGCACCCCATACCAAATGTACCCTAAAATTACCCTTAGCACCCCAAAACCCATACCCACCCTGAAACCTAAAATTATCCTTGGCACGCCAAAACCCATAACTACCCTGAAGCTTAAAATTACCCTTTGCACCCCAAAACCAATACCTAAAATTATCTGTGGCACCCCAAAACCTATATCCCCATACCCCAAAAATAACCTTAACACCCCAAAACCCACACCCACCCTGGACCCTACAATTACCCATAGCACCCCAAAACCCATAACCCCATAAAACCTTGGCACCCCATACCTACAATGTACCCTAAAATGACCCTTAGCACCCCAAAACCCATACCCACCCTGAAACCTAAGTTTACCCCTGGCACCCCAAAACCCATTACTACCCTGAACCCTAAAATGACCCTTTGGACCCCAAAACCAATACCTAAAATTACCCGTGGCACCCCAACACCTATATCCCCCATACCCCAAAAATAACCTTGACACCCCTAAACCCATACCTACAAAGAACCCTGAAATTACCATTGGCATACTAAACCCTTACCTACTCTGAACGCTAAGATTACCCTTGCACCCCAAAACCAACACCCACCCTGAACCCCAAAATTACCCTTTGCACCCCAAAATTCATACCCATACTGAACCCTAAAATTACCCTTGGCACCCCAAAACCCACACCCACCCTGAACCCTAAAATCACCCATGGCACCCCAAAACCCATACCCACACTGAACTTTAAAACGACCCTTGGTATCCCTAAACCCATACCCACCCTGAGCCCTAAAATTACCCTTGCTACCTCAAAACCCACCCTGAACCCTCAAATTATCCTCGACACCCTAAAACCCATACCCACCCTGAACCCTAAGGTTACCCTTGGCACCCCTAAACCCACACATGCTTTGAACCCCCAAATTACCCTGAGCACCCCAAAAACCATACCCACCCTGAACACTACTGTTACCCTTGGCACCCCTAAACCCACACCCTCCCGGAACCCCAAAATTACCCTTGGCACCCTAAAACCCATACCCACCCTGAACCCCAAAATTGCCCTTGCACTACAAAACCTATACCCAGGCTCAACCCTAAAATGACCCTTCGCACCCAAAAACCCATACCCACCCTGAACCCTAAAATTAACCTTGGCAGCCCAAAATCTATACCCACCCTGACCCCTAAGGTTACCCTTGGCACCCCTAAACCCACACCCACCCTGAACCCCAAAATTACCCTTGGAACCCCAAAACCCATACCCACCCTGAACCCCCAAATTACCCTTGCACTACAAAAGCCATACCCAGGCTCAACCCTAAAATGATCCTTAGCACCTCAAAACCCATACTCACTCTGAACCCTAAAACTACCCTTGGCTCCCTAAAACCGATGTCTACCCTGAACTCTAAAGTTACCCTTGGCTCAGCCAAAACCCATCCCATACTGAACCCTAAAATTGCCCTTAGCGCTCCAAAACCCACACCCCCCGAACCCTTAAATTATCCTTGGCACCCCAAAACCCACATCCATCATGAACTCTAAAATTACTCTTAGCACCCCAAAACCCATACCCATCCTGAGCCCTAAAATGACGATTGGCACGCTATAACCCATACCCACCCTGAAACCTAGAATTACCCCTGGCACCCCCAAACCCACACCCGCCCTGAACCCCAAAATTTCCCTTGGCAGCCCAAAACTCATACCCACCCTGAACCCAAAAATGACCTTTAGCACCCCAAAACCCATACCTACCCTGAACCCTAAAATTACCCTTAGCACCCCGAATCCCATACCCACCTTGAACCCTAAAATTACTTTTAGCACCCCAAAAAACACCCCCAAAAAAACCTTGGCACCCCATACCAAATGTACCCTAAAATTACCCTTAGCACCCCAAAACCCATACCCACCCTGAAACCTAAAATTATCCTTGGTGCGCCAAACCCCATAACTACCCTGAAGCTTAAAATTACCCTTTGCACCCCAATACCAATACTTAAAATTATCTGTGGCACCCCAAAACCCATATTCCCATACCCCAAAAATAACCTTGACACCCCAAAACCCATACCTACAATGAACTCGAAAATTAAAGTATCTCAACACCCCAAAACCCACACCCACCCTGGACCCTACAATTACCCATAGCACCCCAAAACCCATAACCCCATAAAACCTTGGCACCCCATACCTACAATGTACCCTAAAATGACTATTAGCACCCCAAAACCCATACCCACCCTGAAACCTAAAATTACCCCTGGCACCCCAAAACCCATTACTACCCTGAACCCTAAAATGACCCTCTGGACCCCAAAACCAATACCTAAAATTACCCGTGGCACCCCAAAACCTATATCCCCATACCCCAAAAATAACCTTGACACCCCTAAACCCATACCTACAAAGAACCTTGAAATTACCATTGGCATACTAAACCCTTACCTACCCTGAACCCTAAGATTACCCTTGCACCCCAAAATCAACACCCACCCTGAACCCCAAAATTACCCTTGGCACCTCAAAATTCATACCCACCCTGAACCCCAAAATTACCCTTGACACCCCAAAACCCATACCCAGGCTCAACCCTAAAATGACCCTTAGCACCCCAAAAGCCATACCCACACTGAACCCTAAAATTAACTTTGGCACCCCAAAACCCATACCCACCCCAAACCCTAAAAGTACCCTAAGCACCCAAAAACCCAAACTCACTCTGAACCCTAAAACTACCCTTGGCTCCCCAAAACCCATGCCCACCCTGAACTCTAAAATTTCCCTTGGCTCGCCAAAACCAATCCCATACTGAACCCTAAAATTACCCTTGGCACCCCAAAACCCACACACACCCTGAACCTTAAATTCAACCTTGTCACCCAAAACCAAATACCCACCCTGAACACTAAAAAAAACACGTGCCACCCCAAAACCCATACCTACCCTGAACCCTAAAATTACCCTTGGCATCCCAAAACCCACACCCACCCTGGACCTTAAAATAACCTTTTACAGTCCAAAACCCATACCCACCATAAACCCCAAAATTATCCTTCGCACCATAGAGACCCACACCTCCCCTAACCCTAAAACTTCCCTTGGCGCACATAAACCCATACCTACCTGATCCCTAAAATTACCCTTTGCACCCTAAAACCCATACCCACACTGAACCCTAAAATTACACTTGTCACTCCAAAATCCATACCCACCATCAAATCTCAAATTACCCTTTGCACCCCAAAACGCATACATAAAATTACCATTAGCACCCCATTCATGTTATAAATATTATATTTAGATGCAAATGGATGTTTATATTCCTTGCAATGCGTTTGTTTATTATGTATGAAAAATACGTTTAATAAAAAATTTGAACACTAAAAAATGAATGTCTTGTTAAAGGGTTGGATGTTTTGTGTTTTTCATGCTCAGTTCAGTCTGCTGTATCTTTGAGCTTGCGGAAATGGAAGAGAAGGAAAAGTAGAATTAGGGATGGGAGGGAAGGGGAAATGAGGGAAGGTCAGGGAGGGGGAACACGAGATAGTGAAGGTGGGCAGGAGAGAGGGCGAAAGGGAAGGGAAGGTATAAAAAGGGGGAAAAGAGTTGGGGAGAGGAGAGCGCGAATAAAGGTAAAGGGTGGGGAAGGAGACAGGCGATGGAGGGGAAGGGGTAAGGTATCTTCTCCCGTTTACTTTCCCCTGCATCCCTTCTCCCCTGCTCTTCTCTCCTATCGGCTCTCCTCACCTTCCCTCATTTTTCTTCCTGCCCTTTTTCTTTCTACTCTATCCCTTCCATATCTTTCCTCCCTACCCTGGCCTACCTCCTTTGCTTCCCTATCACTCCTCTCCTCTGCCCTTCCCTTCCTTTCCCTTCCCATTGTTTCATTTTCCTTCCCTAACTTCTTTCCTTTTCTGTCTTTTCTCTCCCCTACTGTTCCCTTCCCCTAACTTCCATTACCTCCCTCGACTATCTCTCCTCTACTCGAGCCTTCCCTCAAGTACCCTCCCCTCCCCTTTCACTCACTCTTCCCTAGCTCTTCTTTTCTCTGCCCTTCCCTCCCCTTCCCCATCTTCTCATACCTCCTTTTCCTTTCACTTCACTTTTCTTTTTTACCATTTCTTTCCTCTCCAAACTCTTTCCGTCCCCACCTCCTCATTCTCCCATTCCCCTCCATTCCCTATCTCTCCACTCTCCCCTTCACTTCCTTCCCTATCTATTCTCTCCCCGTCCCGCCTGATACCACCCTTTCCTTGCTTTCCTTTCCCTTCCCATTAGTTTCATTATCTCTTCTATCCCCTCCGCTTCTCTTTCCCTTCCCTTTTCTTTTCTTCTTTCCCTTCCTTTCTTTGCCAATGTCTTTCCCCATCTACCCTTTCCAGGCTTTTTAGCTATAGTTCCACCCTTTCCTCTTCTCTTCCCTTCCCTTCCCTCCCCTTCCTATCTGTACACTCTTCTTTCTCCCAAACCTTTCCTTCTCCGCCACTCCCTGTCCTCTCCTCTTCTCTCCCCCTCTCCTTTCCTCTCCTCCTTTCTCCTCTTCTCTGTTCTCCTCTCTTTTCCTTTACTCTTCCCTTCCATTCCTTTCCCCTTCATTTCTCTTACTTACTTCCCTAACTCTTCCTTTCCCTTTCCTAGTTGCTCTCTCCCCTTTACCTCCCTTCCCTATCTCTCCACACTTCTCATCTCCTCAGCGTCTCTTCCTCTTTACACACACTTTTCTTGACGTTCCACCCTCCCCTCACCTTCTTTCCCTTTCCCAGTCACTTAATTTTGCTACCTCTCCTCTCCCCTCCTACATTTACTTCCCTTTTATAATATCCTTCCCTACCCTTCCCTGTCTCTCCCCCAAACCTCTCCCTCCATTCCTTTCATTCTTCCCTATCACCTCTAGTATTACCCTATTATCCTCAATTTCATTCTCTTCCTTTCCCATTTCTCCACTTTCCTGCCTTGCCTTCTCCTCCCATCCGCTCTCCTCACCTTTCCTTGCCTTTAACTCCCCTCTTCCGTTCTCTTCTAGTTCCTCTGTTTCCCTTCCTATCTACTCCCCTTCCTTCCCTTGCCTTTACTCATCTCCCCTTCCATCTCCTCCCCATCTCTTCTCTCCGTTTTCTTTTCCTCCTCATGCCTTCTCTCCCCTTTGTCTCTTCTAATCCCTTCCCTCTTCCCATTCCTTTCCCTCTCTTTTTTCTCCTCACTTCCATCCTTAATTTCTCCCCCCTTGTTCCCCTCCACTCCCAACTTTTCTACCTATTCCTTCCATTGTATCTCCTTCCCTCTTCTCCTCCCCTTCCTGCCTTCACTTCCCATTTCCCTTACACTCCTTTACCTTAGCTTTTTCTACTTTCCTGTCTAACCCTCCCTTCCCCTCCCTCTCTACTTCTATTCCCTTCCCTCTTCCCTTCAATTCCCTTTGGTTCTCTTCCTTACTTATCTAGCTCTCCTCCCCCCTTTCCTTTCACTTCCCCTACCTTCCTTCCCTATTTTAGCTCTCCCTTTCACTTACCTTACCTATCTCTCCACTCTTCTCTTCTCATATCCACTCTCCTCAGCTTTCCCCTTTCCATGCACTTTCGGGAAAGTGCATGGAAAGGGGAAAGCTGAGGAGAGTGGATATGAGAAGAGAAGAGTGGAGAGATAGGTAAGGTAAGTGAAAGGGAGAGCTAAAATAGGGAAGGAAGGTAGGGGAAGTGAAAGGAAAGGGGGGAGGAGAGATAGATAAGTAAGGAAGAGAACCAAAGGGAATTGAAGGGAAGGGAATAGAAGTAGAGAGGGAGGGGAAGGGAGGGTTAGACGGGAAAGTAGAAAAAGCTAAGGGAAAGGAGTGTAAGGGAAATGGGAAGTGAAGGCAGGAAGGGGAGGAGAAGAGGGAAGGAGATACAATGGAAGGAATAGGTAGAAAAGTTGGGAGTGGAGGGGAACAAGGGGGAGAGAAATTAAGGATGGAAGTGAGGAGAAAAAAGAGAGAGAAAGGAATGGGAAGAGGGAAGGGATTAGAAGAGACAAAGGGGAGAGAAGGCATGAGGAGGAAAAGAAAAGGGAGAGAAGAGATGGGGAGGAGATGGAAGGGGATATGAGAAAAGGCAAGGGAAGGAAGGGGAAAAGATAGGAAGGGAAACAGAGGAACTAGAAGAGAACGGAAGAGGGGAGTTAAAGGCAAGGAAAGGTGAGGAGAGCGGATGGGAGGAGAAGGCAAGGCAGGAAAGTTGAGAAATGGGAAAGGAAGAGAATGGAATTGAGGATAATAGGGTAATACTAGAGGTGATAGTGAAGAATGAAAGGAATGGAGGGAGAGGTTTGGGGGAGAGACAGGGAAGGGTAGGGAAGGATATTATAAAAGGGAAGTAAATGTAGGAGGGGAGAGGAGAGGTAGCAAAATAATTAAGTGACTGGGAAAGGGAAAGAAGGTGAGGGGAGGGTGGAACGTCATGAAAAGTGTATGTAAAGAGGAAGAGACGCTGAGGAGATGAGAAGTGTGGAGAGATAGGGAAGGGAGGTAAAGGGGAGAGAGCAACTAGGAAAGGGAAAGGAAGAGTTAGGGAAGTAAGGAAGAGAAATGAAGGGGAAAGGAATGGAAGGGAAGAGTAAAGGAAAAGAGAGAGGAGAACAGAGAAGAGGAGAGGAGAAAGGAGGAGAGGAAAGGAGAGGGGGAGAGAAGAGGAGAGGACAGGGAGTGGCGGAGAAGGAAAGGTTTGGGAGAAAGAGGAGTGTACAGATGGGAAGGGGAGGGAAGAGAAGAGAAGAGGAAAGGGTGGAACGATAGCTAAAAAGCCTGGAAAGGGTAGATGGGGAAAGACATTGGCAAAGAAAGGAAGGGAAAGAAGAAAAGAAAGGGAAGGGAAAGAGAAGCGGAGGGGATAGAAGAGATAATGAAACTAATGGGAAGGGAAAGGAAAGCAAGGAAAGGGTTGTATCAGGCAGGACGGGGAGAGAATAGATAGGGAAGGAAGTGAAGGGGAGAGTGGAGAGATAGGGAATGGAGGGGAATGGGAGAATGAGGAGGGTGGGGACGGAAAGAGTTTGGAGAGGAAAGAAATGGTAAAAAAGAAAAGTGAAGTGAAAGGAAAAGGAGGTATGAGAAGATGGGGAAGGGGAGGGAAGGGCAGAGAAAAGTAGAGATAGGGAAGAGGGAGTGAAAGGGGAGGGGAGGGTACTTGAGGGAAGGCTCGAGTAGAGGAGAGATAGTCGAGGGAGGTAATGGAAGTTAGGGGAAGGGAACAGTAGGGGAGAGAAAAGACAGAAAAGGAAAGAAGTTAGGGAAGGAAAATGAAACAATGGGAAGGGAAAGGAAGGGAAGGGCAGAGGAGAGGAGTGATGGGGAAGCAAAGGAGGGAGGCAAGGGTAGGGAGGAAAGATATGGAAGGGATAGAGTAGAAAGAAAAAGGGCAGGAAGAAAAATTAGGGAAGGTGAGGAGAGCCGATAGGAGAGAAGAGCAGGAGAGAAGGGATGCAGGGGAAAGTAAACGGGAGAAGATAGGAGACATAGCTAAGGGGATAGAGAAGACAAGGGAGGGAAGGAGAGATATGGGGACGCGAACAGGAAAGATAGAGAAGAGAAGAAAAGGGGATAGTGGACGGGAAGGTTAGGAGAGCAGATGGGAGAGGAGAGGCAATGAGGGAAATAGATAAAAGGGAAGAGGAAAGGAAAGGAAAGGAGAGGATACACAAGCAGTGGAAGAGAAGGAAAGGGTTAGAAGGGAGAGGAGCTATACGGAAGGGACAGGAAAGGGAAGGGAAGAGGAATGGAAAGGAATGTGAAGCGTAGGGGAGACAAGGAAATGGAAGATGCAGGGAGGGGATAGGGATTAAGAAATGGGGAGTGAGGTGAAGGAAAGGGGAGAGTTGAGACAGCGAAGGTACGTGATGGGAAAGAGAGCGGAGGAAGGGTAGAGAATGGGATATGATACAAAAATTGGGGTAGCAAGGAAGGAAAGGGGGATGGTGGGAAGGCGAGGGGAGAAAAGGGAAGGGCAAAGAAAAGCAGAGACAGAAGGAAGGGAAAGGACATGGGAGGGAATGGAAAGGGAAGGTTAAGGGAGAGATATCGAAGGGAGGGGTAGGGGGATGAAAGGGAAGGGATAGAAAAGCAAAGAATGTATGGGAAAGGGAGAGGAGAGCAAGGTAAAGGCATAAAGGGAATGGGAGAGGAGAGATAGGGAAGGAAGGAACAGAAGGGAAGGGGGGAGGAAGTGAGGGGAGAGATAAGCTAGAGAAGGGTAGGGGAAGGGTAAAGGAAATGAATGGAGGGGAGAGGGGAGGGGAGGAGAGATAGGAAGGACAGAAGGGAAGGAGAGGCAAGAGAAGATAAGCCAAGAGATAGGGAATGGAGAGGCCGGGGGGGAAAGGGACGGGTAAGGAAAGGATATGGAACAGGGGAAGGGATGGAAATTGAAGGTGAGGAGAGGAAAAGAGAGATAGGCAAGAGGCCTAAAGAAGAGACAAGCAATATGTAAGGAAGAAAGTGAGGGGAAGGTAAGAAGGGGAGGGAATGGTAGAGGAAGGAGAGATAAGGAAGTAATGGAGAGATAGGGAAGGGAATGAAATGGAAGGGGAGATGGAAATGGATGGAAGTAAGAGGAAAGGCAATGAAAGGGAGGGTTTAAGAGGAAGGGGAGGGAGAGTGGAGGAGAGAGGGAGAAGAAAGGGAAGGAAATTTAAGGGAAATGGAAAGGGAAGTGAAGCAAATGGAGGAGAAGCGAAGGAGATGAAGAGGATGGAAGGCGAAAGGATAAAAGAGAAAGGGGTAGGAAGGAAGGCGAGTGGAGGGGAGAGGAAGGAAGGGGAAGAAAGGTAAGGGAGAGGCGATGCAGAGAAGGAAGGGGAAGGACATTTGAAGGGAAATTATGAGAAGGAAAAGAGAACAGAAGGGGCTAGAAGAAATTGGAAAGGAAGGGGAGATGAGAGGAGAGTTAGGGAAGGGAAGTGAAGAGGAGATAGTCAAGGGAAGCGATGAGAAATAGCAATGGGATATAGAGGAAAAGGAATGAAAGGGAAGAAAGGAGACGGGAGGGAAGGGGAACGGTTATAAGAGATAGGGTAGAGTGGAAGGGAAGGGCATTGGATGGGAGGCGGGGACAGGAGAGGAAAGGGTAGAAGAATGAAGGGTAGAGGAGAAGAAATATAGAGAAGGAAGGGGGAGGGAGGGAGGGAAAGGAAGGAAGAGGGACGGAGGGCTCCCCTTCCTTTTCGGAGCCTGCTCAGCCCCCGCAGCTTCGGCCTCTCCCTGCCCCGAGCTGCAGCCGCCTGCAATGGTCCTCCCCGTCCGGTGTCCCCGAGTGTAATGCTGCAGCTGCCTGGTTACCAGCCTCTTATACCAAGAACACGTCACAATGGAGGCTTTTCAGCGTGTCATCATACATCACTGCTGTGTGGGTGATACCATGTGTTTCAGTTCAACAGGGGGAGCAGGCAAGGCACGGTTATTGTGCATTTTATTGAGATAATTTAACTTTTTTGTCACAAAATGATCCTGTTATTAACCTGAATAAGATCCAATCCTACCCGATATACTTCCCCAACAGTGGTCTCTCCTTTTCTCTCCGCTGCCGTGACGGCCTCCCCCCTGCATTTACTCTGCGCCTCGTGACATCGCATTGGAGCGCCTGTTAGGTCATAAGTGTTCCATTCACAGGATTCTGCTTCTGGTGCCGCTGGGAAGGCACGCGCCTTTCAAGCGTATGTCAAACGTGGTTGTTTTTAGTCTTCGTTTAAAATCAATTACATTTTAATTGTACGTCTTATTCTCACAACTTGCTTGCATGGCGCCCTTTCCTTACATTGTACAAGTTAAAGGATTTTTACTGGGACATATCCGCATCTCTGTCCAGGTTCTCCCCTAGTCCAGTAAACCGCGTTATACCTTTTAAGAAATGTTTGTATTGATATAAATACAAACGTACTTGTTCTCATTCGGTGAATATTATAGTGAACAGAAGGGGCCAGCCTTCGAGTCTCGCTTCAGGAGACCTGTAGTTCGAACCCTGCGCAATGCTGGCCGCTCGGTCAGGTCGTCCTTAGTGCGTCCGTAGATGCGGTTTCTGTGGGTCTAATTGTTAACAATTGAAAACTGCTCCTCGTCTCCTGCAGGAAGCACAGTGCGCGTCTTTGCTGAAGGACGAATGTGTAAAGTCTCTGATTGAAAAGTACTGGCCCAGCTCTTTACAACCTGTGCCGGAAGGGGGCGCTAATGTCTCATATATACGCATGGTTGGAATAAACGTGAACATTTTGCCACCTCGAACACCAGGAGAAAAGACCAGGGAATGACTGACATGTCTGGAGTGCGCGTGAAAGAGGAATGATTAGGGTGACCAACTGGCACGGCTGCATATTCAGGATGGTGGGTGTGAACATTCAGGACATCGGGTTAAAATTCAGTACAAAAATTCAGGACAGAAGGTCAAAATTCATGTACAGGCAAATCAGAGGAGGTCGCGCAATAGTTAGTATATGAATAAGTAAATTAACAACCAAAATAACTACAAGTCAAAAAAAGTTCATATTAGGTTGAGAAGATCGTGCACTTCATGGTTTATCAGTATGCACGCAGTTTTGAGCAACTGCAGTTCTTTTTGTGGGAATTCATTTGATCATAATCTATTTATATAATTCTTTTCTCTCTATTCTTTAAAATCATATTTTATTTTATTTTCATATTTCCCTATTCCATATTCACATTAATTTTTTTGTTCCTTTTTTCATTTGATCATCCTCTTGTCCTTCCTTTATGTTTAATCTGTTTTATAGCCCATACTCAGTTTCTTCCTTCGTTTTCTCACTCCATTTGTGTCATACGTTTTTTTGATTTAGCCATTTTAATAATTTATCTTTCTGTTCCCGCTTTTGCCAACTTCTGCATCCTTTGGGCCCCCTCCCCACGGCTGCATTACGGTGATTATTCTTGTTTTGATTATTAGGTTCTTATCCTGTCTTGTGCTGTCCTGGGAGCCAAGTTAGGATGGGTGATGAAACTCTTTTATCTGACGCAGTCCATTTATATAATTTCCATCGCCACTAGAACATGGGTAACGTTGGGGACACGTGTGTTGTGGCTCCCTTGCACTGCTAGTAGCATGACACTGTACTGCGTGGTATGACTGGGCCATGAAAAGTATATTTTCTTGTTTTTATTATTGTTAGGTCTGATTATCCAAGGCCTTTTGATTTTATAAAATTATATTTATTATAGTCTCAATTATAGGGTCTTTCAGTCAGCCTTTCTCGCCCATTGGTCTCTTGTTATGTCATTCATATAGTCTTCTGTCCACTACAACATACAACATGAGGTAATGGTTTAGCCCACTTCAGCCATTGGCTAAGTTATCGATGAATGACAGCATTCTGCTCTTTCACAGGGAGTACATGCACAGACAAAGTAGTTATCCTCAGTGCCAGGGACTACTTTGAGTGCATTTTAAAACCAAAATCTTTTTTCCTTTTAGGCAATTTTTTAAATTCGTTTTGGCCTGGCTGCTCCCTTATCAATAAAGTTGTAGAGAAGCCATGAGAAAACAAAATAAGCATTGAAAAAGCCAAAAGACTGGCAGCCTACTCCAGATCTGTTGACTTGCCCAAAGCTTTTTTATTTTGTTGTTGTTTATTGTGTTCACAGCACACATGCATTACATTTAAATGTTAATGATATTTAAACACACTTTTTAAGTGACAACCCCAGTTCCAGTTCTGGATGCCTGACATCAAAGACTTGTCACAGGGGTTCAAGATGGTGGAATTCGAACAGCTTGATAACGCTTCCTTCAAAGCCCTTATGTGTACAGTAAAGTAGGGCTCCCCCGATGATCCGATTAAACCATATCTGATACATAAAGCTGAGGAGATTCTTATCCCCATCTTTGTGACCCTAACTAACCTTTCTTTGTCCACTGCGGTGGTGCGTGCTGGGTGGAAACTTGCTAAAGTCATCCAGCTTTAATAAAAATCTATTCTAGTCCCTTCCTACCTGATAGCGATCGACCCATTTGTCTCATTCCCTTTCTGTGGACAGTGGTAGAGAAATATCTGAACTGTCTCCTGGTGGATTTCTTAGCTCGCCCGTGCACCACAATGGTCAGCCTAAACTGGTGACTTTGTCCCGGCCGGACGTGACCAGATATCCTCAATGGTGCTTTTTGCTTCTTGCTGTTATTTTCTACTATACATTTTACATTTTGATATCACCGAGTCTACTAATTGGATATTTGTTGTTTTTGTTCAGAGCTAATTTTCTAAACTGGTAAGGGATCATTTGGCGTTATCACCATTTTACTGTAAGTAGTGTTGCACAAATACTTTTAACATTGCCTCTAAAGTTAGACCTGACTACTCTGTGCCAAGCTGCCAGAGGTTGAGCATAGGTTAATTTAGTGTAGCCTACTTCTCACGTGACTAGAATTGTGGTTCCTGCTTGACCAAGGCCCATGCCCCTGTCATCCAGTAGCCCAATTTCTAACAATGGTGATCAGCGGTGAGATTAGGTGTTTGTGCAGTGCCATTCAGTGATTTGGTATACACTACCATTCCACACCTAGGACCAATTTCAATTTCAAATTCTCCCCGATTGACATTTTTGATTTCCCAAATTATCTCTCTACATATTGGATCTTAAAACCACACCTGCAAGCACACTTCTGATTCTAAAGGTTGGGGACCAAATCAACGAAGGCTATTTTAATTGTAAAGTTTGGGCTGACCCCTCAAAAGTACTGCCAAATGCCCATTTGCCTGAAAATACTTTGAAGTACTGGCAGTGGCTCACCATTAATTGCCAACTGTTGGAGGCTCTGAGAGACACATAAACCAGTATGACTCCTGTGAAGAATCAGCAGGTGTCATCAGAGCAGGTCCTTCCTAACACATTCCACCAAGTCATAATCGCTGACAATCTTGAGAGCGATCTACCAATAGCTCTGGTTCTCTTTGAGTGTGGGGGGGTGATCTCAGGTTCTCTGAAAGTAGCTGTGAGCCCTTCCATGCCTGTAAATGGTTTGTTAGGCAATGATATGGAGCACACTATCTAGAGGGGAGTAGAGCTCAGGTCTCACTTGGAGATTTTGGGATTGCCTGAATGGGTCTGTATGATCACACGGCCTATGCCTGCCTGTGTAGGGAGTCAAGGGTGTCTGCAGCCTAAAACAATGGCCCAGACTACTGCCATGAAAGAGAGAGGTAGGGTGTGAAAAACCAGCCCCTGAATTCCCCATGGTCGAGGTTGACGGGGCACCTGAGGAGGAGGCCCGAAACAACTGGGGAGCACATTGACACCCTTTGTGACATGTCTGAGCTTGTTGGTTGGCAAGTTGAGGGTGGGCCCACCAGTTCTGCAAGATGCAGAGACACTGTCCCACTCTTGAGGGAGCAAGCCCAAGCCCAGGCAGAAGGTGACACCTCTGGAGATCACCTGATCTATTTTGAGAATAACCTCCTATATGGCGAGCCTAAGGGTCCTGGTTCTGGGTAAGCCCACATGCTGTGGTCCCCCAGTGTTCCAGGACCTTCCTACTAGGTTTGGCTCATCATATAGCTCTGGCAGGACACCTAGGGCAAGACAAAACCTTCACCAGGCTTTCTGCACACTTTTATTATCCCTTGATGAAGACGGCCTCAGATGAATACTGTACGTCCTGCCCAACCAGCCAGGCCAGTGGGAAGTCAGGGAAAAAGCACAAAGCTCCCCTGACTCCACTACCTGTTGTTGAAACTCCCTTTGAAAGGGTAGACATCAACATTATTGGACCCTTGGACCTTGGACCCCAAGACATACTTTAACAACAGGTTTGTGCTCGTTTTGGTGGAAAATACCACCACTAGCCAGAGGTCATCTCTCTGAGGTCCGTGACTGTACCTGTGTTGGCCAGAACCCTGATGAGTGGCTAGAACTCCGATAGGGATTTTTACCTGTGTGGGGCTCCCTAGGGAGGTAGTGTCTGACTGAGGTACTGCCTTCATGTCAGTGTAAATGCAGTCCAAGTGGGATGAGTGTGCTATACCCTATCAGCTCCAAATCAATGGTCTTGTGGAGAGATTCAACAAGGCCTTGAAAGACATGATAATGGGCCTTCCTGAGCCCATGAGGCATGAGTGGGACATCCTCCATCTATGCCTTGTCTTTTCCTACAGGGAGGTGCCACAGAAACAATTAGTTATTGGCCCCTTTGAACTCCTCTATGACCCCCCTGTTAGGGTATGTATGAGCTTTGTAAGAGAGGGGTGGGAGCAAGCTCCCAGGAAACCTCCCCAGGATATGGTCATCTACATGCTGGCCCTCCGCAACCAAATGCACTGCTTCTGGAAAATGTAAAACGTAACCTTGAGGCCAGTCAAAAGGTTAAGATGCTCTTGTCAAGAGGTTATAATGCTCTAGTATGTACAGTAAAGTAGGGCTCCCCCGATGATCCGATTAAACCATATCTGATACATAAAGCTGAGGAGATTCTTATCCCCATCTTTGTGACCCTACCTAACCTTTCTTTGTCCACTGCGGTGGTGCGTGCTGGGTGGAAACTTGCTAAAGTCATCCAGCTTTAATAAAAATCTATTCTAGTCCCTTCCTACCTGATAGCGATCGACCCATTTGTCTCATTCCCTTTCTGTGGACAGTGGTAGAGAAATATCTGAACTGTCTCCTGGTGGATTTCTTAGCTCGCCCGTGCACCACAATGGTCAGCCTAAACTGGTGACTTTGTCCCGGCCGGACGTGACCAGATATCCTCAATGGTGCTTTTTGCTTCTTGCTGTTATTTTCTACTATACATTTTACATTTTGATATCACCGAGTCTACTAATTGGATATTTGTTGTTTTTGTTCAGAGCTAATTTTCTAAACTGGTAAGGGATCATTTGGCGTTATCACCATTTTACTGTAAGTAGTGTTGCACAAATACTTTTAACATTGCCTCTAAAGTTAGACCTGACTACTCTGTGCCAAGCTGCCAGAGGTTGAGCATAGGTTAATTTAGTGTAGCCTACTTCTCACGTGACTAGAATTGTGGTTCCTGCTTGACCAAGGCCCATGCCCCTGTCATCCAGTAGCCCAATTTCTAACAATGGTGATCAGCAGTGAGATTAGGTGTTTGTGCAGTGCCATTCAGTGATTTGGTATACACTACCATTCCACACCTAGGACCAATTTCAATTTCAAATTCTCCCCGATTGACATTTTTGATTTCCCAAATTATCTCTCTACATATTGGATCTTAAAACCACACCTGCAAGCACACTTCTGATTCTAAAGGTTGGGGACCAAATCAACGAAGGCTATTTTAATTGTAAAGTTTGGGCTGACCCCTCAAAAGTACTGCCAAATGCCCATTTGCCTGAAAATACTTTGAAGTACTGGCAGTGGCTCACCATTAATTGCCAACTGCTGGAGGCTCTGAGAGACACATAAACCAGTATGACTCCTGTGAAGAATCAGCAGGTGTCATCAGAGCAGGTCCTTCCTAACACATTCCACCAAGTCATAATCGCTGACAATCTTGAGAGCGATCTACCAATAGCTCTGGTTCTCTTTGAGTGTGGGGGGGTGATCTCAGGTTCTCTGAAAGTAGCTGTGAGCCCTTCCATGCCTGTAAATGGTTTGTTAGGCAATGATATGGAGCACACTATCTAGAGGGGAGTAGAGCTCAGGTCTCACTTGGAGATTTTGGGATTGCCTGAATGGGTCTGTATGATCACACGGCCTATGCCTGCCTGTGAAGGGAGTCAAGGGTGTCTGCAGCCTAAAACAATGGCCCAGACTACTGCCATGAAAGAGAGAGGTAGGGTGTGAAAAACCAGCCCCTGAATTCCCCATGGTCGAGGTTGACGGGGCACCTGAGGAGGAGGCCCGAAACAACTGGGGAGCACATTGACACCCTTTGTGACATGTCTGAGCTTGTTGGTTGGCAAGTTGAGGGTGGGCCCACCAGTTCTGCAAGATGCAGAGAGACTGTCCCACTCTTGAGGGAGCAAGCCCAAGCCCAGGCAGAAGGTGACACCTCTGGAGATCACCTGATCTATTTTGAGAATAACCTCCTATATGGCGAGCCTAAGGGTCCTGGTTCTGGGTAAGCCCACATGCTGTGGTCCCCCAGTGTTCCAGGACCTTCCTACTAGGTTTGGCTCATCATATAGCTCTGGCAGGACACCTAGGGCAAGACAAAACCTTCACCAGGCTTTCTGCACACTTTTATTATCCCTTGATGAAGACGGCCTCAGATGAATACTGTACGTCCTGCCCAACCAGCCAGGCCAGTGGGAAGTCAGGGAAAAAGCACAAAGCTCCCCTGACTCCACTACCTGTTGTTGAAACTCCCTTTGAAAGGGTAGACATCAACATTATTGGACCCTTGGACCTTGGACCCCAAGACATACTTTAACAACAGGTTTGTGCTCGTTTTGGTGGAAAATACCACCACTAGCCAGAGGTCATCTCTCTGAGGTCCGTGACTGTACCTGTGTTGGCCAGAACCCTGATGAGTGGCTAGAACTCCGATAGGGATTTTTACCTGTGTGGGGTTCCCTAGGGAGGTAGTGTCTGACTGAGGTACTGCCTTCATGTCAGTGTAAATGCAGTCCAAGTGGGATGAGTGTGCTATACCCTATCAGCTCCAAATCAATGGTCTTGTGGAGAGATTCAACAAGGCCTTGAAAGACATGATAATGGGCCTTCCTGAGCCCATGAGGCATGAGTGGGACATCCTCCATCTATGCCTTGTCTTTTCCTACAGGGAGGTGCCACAGAAACAATTAGTTATTGGCCCCTTTGAACTCCTCTATGACCCCCCTGTTAGGGTATGTATGAGCTTTGTAAGAGAGGGGTGGGAGCAAGCTCCCAGGAAACCTCCCCAGGATATGGTCATCTACATGCTGGCCCTCCGCAACCAAATGCACTGCTTCTGGAAAATGTAAAACGTAACCTTGAGGCCAGTCAAAAGGTTAAGATGCTCTTGTCAAGAGGTTATAATGCTCTAGTATGACCAGCCGGCCAGACTCCAGAGCTCCCCAGGATTGCTGGGCGGGCCCATATGATGTGAAAGAGCAAAAAGAGAAGTCTCCTACCTGGTAGATCTTCAAACCCTAGGAACCCTTTAAGCGTGCTCCACATGAATCGCCTTCAGCCACAGTTTGATAGGTATGAAGTGGGCATGCTCCTGGTGAAAGATGAAGGTGTGGAAGAGGAGAGCGGGCCTCTCCCTGACCTCCTCTTTCCAGGAGCACAATGGGTCAGTGGAAGGTGTTCTTCTCTCTTCTACCCTGGCCCCAGAGCATGAGAATGACTGCTATCAGTTATTGGGGCAGTTTACCTCTCTTTTCTCCCTCACACCGGGACTCACACACACACACACACACCTGTGCGTCCATGATCTGAATGCTGGGGACACCCTACCTGTGAAGATCAACATGTGCAGATTGTCAGACAGAGTGGGAGTCAGCATCAAGGAGGTCTCCAAGATGCTGGTGTTAGGGGTGATTGAGCCCTCCAACAGTCCCTGGTCCAGCCCTGTGGTGCTAGTATCAACGGCTGCCCCACTGGGCGCAACCCCTGAACGTAGGTTCTGCATGAAGTACAGGGGTCTCAATTAAGTCACCAGGACTGATTCATACCCCATCCCCTCAGCTGATGAGTTCATTGACAGGCTGGACACTGCCAAATTCCTCAGTACTTTTGATTTGGCATCAGGGTGCTGGCAAGTTGTTCTGACTGAAGGAGCAAAAGAGAGGTCAGAACTCTCAACCTTAGAGGCTCACTTCCAATTTCGGGTGATGCCCTTTGGCCTGTAGAATGCCCTGCCACCTTCAAGAGATTGGCTAGCAGCATCCTAGCTGGAAAGGAGGTCTTCTGTGCCACTGATCTGGACGACTTTACGATCTATATCTCCAACTAGGAGGAGCACTTGCAACATCTCCAGGAGGGTGATTCAGGCTCTGCAACAGGCAGGCCTGACTATCAAGGTCAGTAAGTGCGAGATAGGGTAGGGTCTATCTGGTGTGTCTGGGCCACCGCTGAACGGGGGCAAGGTCATCCTCTCCAAACCAAGATTGGGACTATCATGACCTGACAACCACCTAAAACACAGACTGAGGTGATTACCTTCCTAGGCCTCACAGGATACTACAAAAGAATGATTTTTTTAACAGAGTTTTATATAGCGCAAACTTGACCTGAATCAGGTATCAGAGCGCTTTACATAGCACCAGTTGCATTACATGAGGACACATTCATTTTTGTTAGGCACGGGGAGATTAAGTGATTTGTCCAGAATCACAGGATGTTCAGCTTCATTGCCGAGACTCGAACCAAGTTCCCCAAATTTGAGGCCGACCGCCCTAGCCGTTGGACCAACTCCTCTCTCCTAAATTTGTTAAGGGATAAGGCACCATTGTTGCTCTGGTAACAGAGGTGACATTGAAGAAACAGCTCAGATTGGCGATCTGGGCACGGGCCTGTCATGAAGACTTGAATACCGTCAAGGAGGCCATGTGTACAGCACCTGTACTCAAGGTTCCTGACTTCTCCAAGGAATTAATCGTGCAGACGAATGCTTCAGAGAATGGCATAGGAATGGTCTTAGCACAGTTGAAGGAAGAGGGCCCATACCAACTGGTAGTATTTGTAAGAAGCTAACTCTGTATCTAGTATGCCAAAGTAAGGTATACACAGAGTCCAATAGATCCCCAAAGGTAGGCAGAGGTAAATATAGATAATACCTTACTCTCTATTTGTAGTAGTGTGGGCGAGCAGTAAGGCTTTATAGAGGGTAGTGTTAAGCATTTATTGTAGGTTGTATGTTTGAACAACGAGTTCCTCAACCACGATTTCCCTAACAACGAGGTCATAACCACGACCCAGTCGAAACCACAATTTTTTTCCCACACATTCATTTACCACAATCTTTCATGGTAAAGGAATGCATGGTATAAAAAAATGTTTTCCAACTAGTAAGCCGATCCCCCCCACTCCTTAAATACCAATTCCACCCACCCTAAAAATAAGCACAATCACCCACACACAAGCCATGCCTGCACGTACTGCAATCGTGACACGTGATGCTACATTGCCGGTGTATGCTAGTGCATCGCCTGTCACTAAGTCGACCTATCACAGCATCACCTCCCCCACTTCCTTGTGTCTGATTACTTATCTGGAGCTTCAACTGTTTGGAGCGCACATTATAAAGTTCATGGTATGATGTTAAAGTTCGATCATGCAGAATGCTAGCCTGCCATCTAGTGGTCGTTTTCTTTTTCATGTATCTTGATCACAGAATGAGCGCTTATTTATTATCAGCATGAGGGCAGAATCATCTATTGTGATTAAGAACTTGGAGTTGGGGTGAACTGAAAATCACAAATAATGGATTGAAAGTGCAGTGAGTTCACACTATTGCAGCTCTTTACGTTGTACTACACATGTAAACAAATGTGTCAGTGTTGTGTTTAGTTTAAGATCAGGGCATATAACGTCTGTTATGGAATTTGTGGTGTGAGAATGATGAATGCACTCAGATGCGCAACTAGAGTGAAATTTTGGCGGGGGGCTAATTCCTCTTTAAACTGTGCTTGTGTGTGTGGGGCGTGGCCAAGATGGCGGAGTGAGCAGACGTGTGTTTCCACTGCTCCCGCCGGCGGCCGCTTTCAGCACCGGTTCTGGCGCACCCTGGTCCACGGTGTTGGGCTGAGGACTGCCGGAACCGAGTACACAGCGGAACGGGTCTCAGCGGACGTGAGGCGCTCCATGCATCAGGCAGCCTAGAGCCCGAGAGCGCGAGGCGCCCATCCCCCGCAGGGCCGAAAGTGAGGCCAGCTCCCGCGTCAGTGTGCAGGCGAGCGGAGGACCCCTGTCCCGGCGGCCGTGGTGTCGTCTGCAGCACACGCCTTGGGCGATCGCCGGAGTGCGGAGCGGAGACCTGCGGCAACGGTGGAGGCGGACGCACGAGAGGAGGCATCGCCGCGGAGGTCCAGGGTACGGCGGAGCCATCGGGAGGCGCCGGGAGGCCCGGAGACCGGAGGGGACGGGCGGCGGAAGCAAGGCCTGGAGCACGACACATGAACGGAGGCTCCGTGCAGCGGCTCCGTGAGTCCGGGATCAGTGTGGCAGTGGCCGCCCTGGGAAGAGAGGGGCGCCTTCAACGGGCAGGTCGGCCCGGCGGTGTGGGTGACGCCTCGACAGAGACGAGCGTGGCCTAGGCCCTGCTGGCTTGGGGAGGACTGCGACGCAGTGCAGTGCCTAGCTGTGTGAGGTCGGAGGCACCAGTGGGGCTGTTGGCCATTTAGCGGCTGGGGGCTGCGCTCCCCGTTCTGGAGGACTGAGGTCGAGCGATCACTGGCATAGGGGCTCTACAGCGGTGAGGAGGACCCCGCAGACAGCGCATAGAGCAGTGGCCAGACAGCCAGGGGACAGGTGTGGCCTACCAGGAGTGAGCGGAGGTGGCTGGTTGTTGCGGGGCCCGCCAGGGCCCAAGAAGACGGTCGAACCCGAGTGCAGGCAAGCCAGAGGGAGGGGCCCGCGCTAAGTTTGGCGGACAGGGTGCATTGGCCCCGCGGAGATCCGCAGTCGCCTTGCAGGCACGGTGAGAAGGAGGTCCTGATGGACTTGCTGAAGAACGCGGGACCGCCAGGTGGATTGATTACCGGGGCTGCGTGATGTCTACGGGCAGGCCCCCCCGGGGCAAAACTGTGAAGGAGCTGTTCGCGAAAACGACACAGTGGTCCCGACCCCGAAGAAGATGGAACAAAACACCGATTGCGGGTCGGAGCCCATCACAAAGGCTTTTCTGGAATCCCTTTTTGCGTCCCTGCGGGACGATATTCAGACCTTTAAGACAGAATTTACCAGCGAAATCAGAGAAGTGCGGCGTGAGATGGACGGCATAGGGGAAAGGGTTGCAGACCTGGAGACTAAAAGCGACGATAGAGACACTGAACTCGCGGCCCAACAGCAAGAAATCATCCGTCTGCACGACCAGCAGGTGGACCTTCAGCTCCACTTGGAAGACCTGGAGAACCGCTCCAGACGCCATAACATTCGCATTCGCAACGTGGCCACGTCCGAGGCCACCCAAGACGCGTTTCGCTATGCTAGAGAACTTTTCAACCACGTGCTAGGGCGGCCATTAGACTCACCCCTCGTACTAGACAGGGCACATAGGACCGGGCCGCCCCGTGCGGCGACGGCGCCACACCCGGACATACTGGTTTGTGTCCAAGACTACCGCACCAAAGAAGAGATACTACAGAGGGCACGTCAGAAACACCCGATCGCATTTCAGGGCACGTCGCCGCTGCTGTACCAAGATTTGGCGGCCCTCACGCTGCACAAACGCCGTCTTTTCAAACCCGTCACATCGTATCTCCAACAGAACAATATCCCATACAGTTGGGGTCACCCCTTCCATCTCATCTTCAGACTGGAGAACAAACAGTACCAGCTCCGGTCGGTCTCGGAGGCCTGCACTCTGTTAGGAATAGAAACACCCGAGGAAGGCACCGAGGCCTCGGGAACCACACCCGAGACGGAGGCGCGCAGGCCCCAGTGGAGCCAGGAGCGGCGGCGGAAACGA
Source organism: Lissotriton vulgaris (assembly GCF_964263255.1). Taxonomy (NCBI): domain Eukaryota; kingdom Metazoa; phylum Chordata; class Amphibia; order Caudata; family Salamandridae; genus Lissotriton; species Lissotriton vulgaris. The sequence continues at coordinate 1,178,777,716 of NC_141696.1, forward strand.
GTGAAGAAACCTCCGGTGACGGAGATTGCAGCTGGTCAACGCGCCGTAGTGGATGCGGTGGCCACGGATGGCGGTACTGGCCCCACAGGGTGAAGAGCCTGCTGAGACCTGGTGATCTGGTTGCCCGTTTTGGCCACATGGCCGTCGGTGGGAGAGTGCTCCCGGACAGACTAGTAAGACTACCCTGTGCTGGTTTTTTCCTTTTCATCTCTAGATGAGGGACTATGACAGTTTGCAGTTCTGGGGGGGGGGGGGGAATGGGTGTGGTAGGGAATTTGGTCCATGGTTCGACTGTCAGTAGGGTGGGTTCTGGCGCCGGGGTTTTGGAGTTAGTGGGCTGGGACAGGCTCGGGGACACCAGACTTAGATCTCCCGGGGAGGCATGCGGGGCGGGTTGAGGTTTTGCACCTCTAGATGATGATGGATGATCTAGTTATCCTAACGCTGAATGTGCGCGGCCTGAACAACCTTGTCAAGCGCAAAGCGATCTTGCTCCAGTTGGAACAGTCTCTGGCGGACATATGCCTCTTGCAGGAAACGCACCTTCTGGCCAGGGATTGTCACCGGCTGAGGTCTTGTAAATTTCCCCACCAGTTCTTTTCCTCGTGCCCTGATAAGAAGGCGGGAGTTGCGATCCTGGTGGCACAAAAGTTTAGGGGCAAGGTTTTGGGGAAATTGGCTGAAACCAAGGGGCGACTGTTAGTATGCAGGTTTGCACTGGGGGACAGGACTCTTACGATTGGCTCGATATATGGGCCCAATGAAGGCCAAGAACAGTTCCTACACAGAGCGCTCACTGATGTCACTGACACGACTGACCATCACTTATTTTTCGGCGGGGAATTAAATCTGTTTTTTGACAACATACTGGACAGGTCTTGTCAACACACTACACAGGTGGGGGCGCTTACAGAAGCAGGCAAAGCTAGATTACAGGATCTAGGGTTGGTGGATCTATGGCGTACGCTTCATCCTGGGGAGAGGGATTACACATACTTTTCAGCTGCCCACAAAACATATGCGCGTCTCGACTACCTGCTTGTTTCCACTGCCACTCAAGCGTTTGTCACTAGAGCCGACATAGGTACTGCTTCCCTTTCCGACCACGCTCCAGTCACGGCCTCCCTTTCCATGCCAGCTGCCCAACGCTCGCGTAGGGTTTGGCGCCTCCGAGATTCATTGCTGCAGAGGAAGGTGGTGGTCACTCAAATCCAGAGCGTGATCACTGACTACCTCTCCCATAGTAGCAACGGTGACACCACTCTGTCTACACAGTGGGCGGCGCTGAAAGCTGTTCTTAGGGGTGAATTTATATCTATCTCGACAGCAGAAAATGTGGAACGACAATCCAAGAGGGATGAGCTCATATGGCAGACCAGGGAACTGGAACAGATACACAGGAGAACATGGGCTCCGAGAATATGGAGGCAATTAAAAATTGCCCGCCAACAACTCGCAGCCTTCGATCTAGATAGAGCAGAATATGCAGCCTTATGACTGCGCTACGCCTATTACACGGGCAGGTACAGATGTGGGCGCTTGCTGGCGAACAAGCTCCGCGAGGTCACGCAGCGCAGGGAGGTTCGTGAGATAAGAGGGATCGATGGCATCACAGTGAACGGAGACCAAGTCATAGCTGAGGCTTTCAGTGCATTCTATGCGGAATTGTATGCGGCTGACCCCTCAAACCCGGAGGCGGAGACAGATTTCCTAGCGGCTCTCCCCCTGCCGGCGTTGACGCAGGATCAGATCGATTGCTTAGACAGAGACATCCGACCGGAAGAGGTGATTTCTGCGATCTCCCGGCTCAAACTAGGCAAGGCTCCGGGTCCGGATGGCTTCCCGGCGAGCTTTTATAAAACATTTTGTGGCCAGGTGGCCCCTCTACTCGTCCGACTCTTTACCTCCTTCGCGGAGGAGGGAGCGATCCAGAGAGACCTACTGGAGGCGTCCATCGCGGTGATACCTAAACCGGGTAAGGATCCCGCCGAGTGCGGAGCATATAGGCCTATTTCCCTCTTAAATGTCGATCTTAAGATTTATACAGGGATCCTCGCCTCTCGCTTGGGACCATACATGGGGGACTGATCGACCCGGATCAGTATGGGTTTATTCCAGAACAGCAGACCTCAGACAACACTAAAAGAGCTTTCCACCTTCTAGAAAAGGCCGCTCGAACAGAGGGTGAATTTATGATGCTGGCCATCGATGCCGAAAAGGCATTTGATAGTGTGCATTGGCCTTATCTGGAAAGGATGCTGCTGAAGGCCGGTATAGGGCCCAAATTCCGAACTAGAGTGTTTAACTGCTACAAATTTCCTTCAGCTGCAGTCCGAGTCAATGGCTGCACATCTCCCCGGTTTGAAATCGAGCGAGGCACTAGGCAGGGCTGCCCACTATCCCCCCTATTGTTCGCCCTTTATATGGAGCCTCTCGCGCACCTTCTACGGTCCGACCCGAAAGTGCAGGGAATCAAGTTCGGGGGTGACGTTCACACCATAAGCCTGTACGCTGACGATGTGCTGATATCGCTCGCTAACCCCCGGAGTTCTCTCCCGGTGTGAATTGCAGGCCTCAAGCGATTCGGCCAAGTCTCAGGCTTCAAAGTCAACATGTCTAAATCAGTGGCCCTCGACTTGTCACTAGAAACCACCACACGTGCCTATTTACAGGCGGAGTTCCCCATGCCGTGGACGACGGACGCGGTCCCATTTCTTGGGATACAACTGGCACCTTCCCTTCAGACCTCCGTAGAACTCAACTATTCCAACCTGCGACAGAAAATCAGACGCGATTTGGGACAATGGAAGTATTATCCGCTTTCCTGGTTGGGTAGGGTGGCAGCTGTTAAGATGACGGTTCTTCCCCAAATACTATACCTCTTTCGCACGATTCCCCTTGCGCCCACACGAGGCTGGATAAAACTGATGCAGTCGGAACTGTCGCAGTTCATATGGAATGGGAGAAAACCCCGCCTGAAGCGAAGGATCGCCATGCTGGCACCAGAACAAGGTGGGATTGGGATGCCAGACTTGGCAACGTATTTTCAAGCTTCCCAGCTCCGCTTCCTAGTGGAATGGGTTAGATGGGAATCTGGGAAACATTGGCTGTTTCAAGACCAGGCCGTCGCTGGACGGACTCTGCAGGAAATCCCCTTTATGCGACGGGAACACAGGCCTCCCAATCTCTATGCATCCCTCATCATGCGGGTACCTCTGGAGATCTGGGACCGAGTGGGGGATAGCCAAGAACTCACCACCCTCCTTTCTCCCCTCACCCCCATCATCGGGAACCCAGACTTCCACCCGGGGATGGACGAGACATCTTTTGCGCGCTGGAAGCCTGCGGGTTGTTGCGCACTCCATCATGTCTATGGCCCAGAAGGTGTCATTCCCTTCCAGCGATTTCGGCAGGAATTCGGCCTACCAGAAACTGAGAGGCTTCGCTACATTCAGGTCAGGCACTGGGCGCTTAACACCGCAGTAAGGTCCGCGTCGGACAGACGCTTGACAAAATTCGAGTATTGGCTGATCTCCCGCACTAATGATAAACAACTGATTTCAGACCTCTATAAAATGCTCATGCAAAAACACAGATACACCTACAACGCAGGCAGGGTGCGCTGGGAGCGGGAGCTGGGGAGAGCCCTAACTCACAAGGAGTGGGAGGGAGTCTACTATAGAGCGCGGCACTCGGCCTATCATATGGTACTTACAGACACCCTTACGAAGGTCACGTCCTACTGGTATTACACCCCCGAACACCTGTATGAAATGGATAGTGGACAGGATCCCCGGTGTTGGCGCGGCTGTGGTCAGGTTGGCACGTTAGTTCACGTACTCTGGGACTGTCCATTTTTACAAGAATACTGGAGCCAGATCTTAGCGGACGTAGACACACATTTCGAAACAGATATTCCCCGCTTTCCCGCCTATGTAATCCTAGGGTTGCCTAATGCACTGACTTACCCATTGTGATCGCGGAGGGGTCGTCTGATAGCGATCGCGTTGGGGTCAGCGGTACAGAATATAGTGGCGCTTTGGCGATCAAAACACATCCCCACATATCAGGGCTGGCTTCACCGCCTCTGGATGGTTCTGGGCATGGAGAAACTATCACTATCTAGGGCAGAGGAGAGGGCACGCTATGCCGAGCTGTGGAGGCCATTCCTATCCTTGCTGGCTTCTGAGTTTACGGAGGTGACGTGTCTTAAGTATCTCCGACTGTTGAGGCTGACGGACATCGAAACAGACAAAAATACACTGCTTCGACACTGAAGGTTGCGAGGGACCAGCGGCGGGAGTAAAGGTGGACCATGGACCAAAGGGGGCGGGATTGGGGGAGTTGGGAGGGGTGGGGTTACATGGGGGAAGGGGTTGTCGGGGTCTGGGTAGGGTTGGGATTGTTTAGGGGGGTCTTCCTTCTTTTTCTTGATTAAGGGCGTCCGAGGGACGATGTCTAGGGGTGGCTGTTAGGCCGTAGGGCAAAAGGAAGGTGCTCGAAGAGAGACTGTTGGACATAAAGCTTCCATAGCTCGGATAACATGTCTTCATGTCTCCAAATGGCAGGGGACGCAATGGGGTCCCGGGGATGCTTACCAGCCTCACAGTGTTTATGACGCGTCCGGCCCAGGTTGGGCTGTTGGCGGCTTGCTGTGTATAAGACTGCTTCCTCATGACATGGCCGATGGCTTGTACCTTCCTTAACATTGCTCGGTGGGTCGGCCCTCGGACTGATCTGCGATTCTTATATGGCATTACTGTTTGCTAACTTTTGTAAAATCAATAAAAACATTTAATACTAAACTGTGCTTGTGTAATAGGTGATAATTGATACGCTGACTCATGGAGCCAAATACGAACGTCTGATTTGTTGCATGTCAGCCAGGCAGCAGAGTTTAGGCCAGATGCGCAAAATGACATTGTTGAAGAATGCACCGGAGTGACATTTCAGACCTGCATTCGCTTCTATGGCAGAGTCAGGAAGGACATGCTAGTCCTACAAAGGAGCACGCCCGACCTACGAAAAACCTAGACAGAATCAGCCTTAACCAAGCACATGCATGGTTAAGGCTGAGTCGTTGTTCGGGCAAGTCGTTATTTAGCTTGCGTGACTCCGGATCTCGTTGTTCCGGAGTCGTTGTTCAGGATATTCCCCTTTATCGTACACACTCAGGCAAGAGATGAGTTCACACACTCAAAAACTGAACTCTGACCAATTTGTTTTGTAAAAATATTATTTAGTTTTATTTTATTTCAAGAACCAAGCCAGGCTTGGTGCAGGTAAGTGGAATAATACTTTGCAGGAATGACATAGTTGAATGCAGTTGTATGTAATTGATATGGATCCAGATAGGTTAATTAGTCAGAAACAATTGAAATTACTTTGCAGTTACTGTCTGAATACTTACTAGATTACTTTTTCCACTCAGCGGAATATGCCTAGATGTCACACTGGATACTTATACAAAGAATTACTAGCTGCACATTTCTTTCATGTCTCACATTTAAGAACTACAAACCAATATCAATTGGAGTTTGTAAGGTATACTTTGTTCATACCTATTTTATTTCATTATTTTTTTAATGTTTCTGTATTGTTTCAACTAAGAAAAAACACTATACATACATATTTACAATTTGTACAAAACAACATATATATTCTACAACATTAAACAATATATAGAGATAGAATTCATCACATAGAGACAATTTCATCAAAAGACATCAATTATTGTGGGGTGCCCTATCTTGACACCAAGTTCATTTACTTTTTTTTTTTTTTTTTAAACATTTTTATTGATTGCAAGAAATGATATAATTCATTACAATTCCATTCGATATTCAACATACAAATACAATTAATATGAGCAACAACAAAAACTGAGGAATGCCAACAACATATACTTAATTATTAAGCCTATATTTCTCATTAGCTCTACTATTACAGTAATAAACTACTAGAACAGATAGACAAAGTTTAAACTAACCTAAATCATACATCTTGGCCTTCAAAAAAGTGCATCCATATCCTTTCTTTTCTCAGAAAAGCTTTAGGGCCCCTAAGTTTAGCTAAAGCAAATTCCATAGTTCTAATTTCATAAACCAAAGCTAGCCAATCCGCTACACTAGGGGGTTCTTTAGAAATCCAGCCCCTCGCTATTGTTAATCTAGCACATGCTAACAAAATCGTTAAGAGATCCTTATGGGGAGAGTTCTTTTCTTGGATGTCTAATAAAACCATTTGTACTGTAAGATCCGAAGAGTTTATCTGGTTGAGTTGAAGATGGTAAGATATGCAATTCCAAAAGTTGGAGAGCACAGGGCATGAGAATAACATGTGTTCAATTCCAGCCGCATCAGTGTTACATTTAACACACCTAGATTTCTCTGTCAACGAGTTACCATGTGTCCAGCTGGATATTCTTTGCGGCGTATAATACAATTCCGTAATTGTCCTATATAGCTGCATTTTCAACTTAGAGGAATGAACTATTTCACTTAAATGAGTTAGGGCATTTCCAATCTGTTCAGAATTTATGTTTTGATTTAATCTCCGAGACCATTTGGCTGCGATTTGAGTTGTGTTTTCGCCCTTCTCCTTAATAAGCCATTGGTATCCCAACCTGATTAATGATTTTGTTTTTTCTGAGTAAATACCTTCAATAATATCAGATTGTTTAACTTGCGTTATTTTCAGTTTATTACAGAAAAAATCTCTTAGTTGTCTATATTTAAAATGCATGTCGTCCGTAAGCCCGTTAGTAATTTTTAGATTCTCGAAGTCCCTCAACCCAGTAGTACAATAAAGATCTCCTAATGTGATTATATCCTGTCTAATCCATCGATTACCCACACCGTCCGAAAATATGTCAGGAAGGCCCGGATTATTCCATAATCTAAGTTCAGTGTTAAAAAATGAACTATTACTAGTGTGCAGAATTTTATCCCAAATTCGTATGGCATGTTTTGCAATCTTAAACTTTACTCTTTTGAAATAATTTGGATCATGGACCCGTAGTAGAAATTGATTAGCATCTGCCCCCAACATGTATTGATGAAAAAATAGAGAGGGGGTGCTTTTTAATAGGCTCCTGGTGCGTAAAAGAAAAGTAGCTAAAAAATAACGATTAAAATCCGGCAACGTTAGACCCCCTTTAGAGATTGGAAGTGTCAAAAATGTTATCGCTCTTCGTGCTTTTTTATACCCCCAGATAAAGCTACTACAGATGCCATCCAATTTTCTAAAAAAAAGCTTGTTTGGTTGAAGCGGTATGGATCTGCACAGATAAAGGAACTTAGGTAAAATTTTCATCTTTATCAAGTTTAATCTCCCTAACAAACTCAAAGGTATCTTGTGCCATTTTTTAAAACTCGCAGCCGTATCTTTAAGGAATGACCCATAGTTTATTTCCACAATTTTCTCCACTTTGGCAGTAAGCTTAATACCTAAGTATACGGCTTCATTACAGGTTTTGTAGCTACATGTAGCCGGAGTATAGTTAAGTATAATTTGGGTTTTGTTAACATTTAACTTATACCCGGAGATTTTCCCATACTTATGTGCTTCTTCTATAATTGCGGGCATAGATTTACAAACATCCGATGTATATATTGCGATATCATCCGCAAAGGCAGTTAATTTAAGAGATATATCCCCATGTTGAGCTGGAGTTATATTGATTTGATCGTTTAAAGCATTTAGAAAAGGTTCTAGAGATAGAGCAAATAATAATGGGGAAAGAGGGCATCCCTGTCTTGTACCTCTTGCAATCTTGAAGTTATCAGAATCTATACCTCCATAGCTGATCACGGCCCGTGGATCATCATAAAGAGATTTAACCCAATCTAAATAAAAACCATTTATGCCCATTTTAATTAGTACTGTCCACAGATATTCCCACCCCACTCGGTCAAATGCTTTTTCAGCATCTAACATTATCATACCGAGTGGGGTGTTAGTCGTTTCGGCTACATCCAAAGCAGTTATGGAAGTATTAACATGCAATGTAGTATCTCTACCAATCACAAAGCCATGTTGTTGGGGATTAACAATATCCGGCATATGGGGTGCTAGCCGATTAGCTAAAATTTTTGAAAAAATTTTCACATCAGAGTTGAGTAGAGATATGGGCCGATATGAGCCGCACTCATTCTCCGGTTTTCCCTTCTTCAGAAAGAATATTATTTTAGCAAGTTTCCATGAAGGTGGTGATTGTTTAGAGACAATAATTGAGTTAATAACTTTTTGTAGTAGTGGAACCAGCTCTTGATAGCACAATTTATAAAGTTCCCCTGGTATGCAATCTTCACCTACCGCCTTACCTAATGGTAGATGGTCTATAGCCAATTTGATCTCCTCGGTAGTAATATCAGAATTTAATTGCTGAATTACTTCGTGATTTAATGCTCGCGATGGTCTTAGGTATTGATCTAGATACTTTACAACCTCTGCTTCGTTCAATGGCTCCTCTGGGGTATATAAATGTTGATAAAATTTAACAAATTGATTTAATATTTGATCCTCTTGTCCATAAATCACTAAATCTGATCCAATTATTTCCTTTATTCTAGTTTTTGCTTTTCTATCTGCCGTTTTAAAAGCCAATACTTTTCCTATACAGTCACCACCTTCATATTGATCTAACTTGTATTTATGTAGTTTAACCGCATATCTTTCTCTCAGCTCTTTTCTGAGTCCAGCTTGCAATTCCACCAGTTGTGCTCTAAGCCCCTCAATATCACTTTTTGAATGCAAAGTCGCTTCAGCCAATTGTATTTCCAGGTCCAACAATTTAGATGTCTTATCTTTATTTTTGTTATAATTTTCTGCATTGAGCCTGTATATATATTGCTGGACACACCCTCTAATGCTACACTTACAAGCATCCCATACCATATTGATACTAGCAGTATCAACATTTAACTCAATAAATTCTTGTATGTGTTTTTTAATTAGTGAGATAAATGTTTGGTCAACTAGCAAATGTCTAGGAAAAGTGAACTTTCGTGGTTTTACATTCCGATTTTCCAAATTAACATCCAAAAGAAGAGGGTTATGATCCGATGTGACTTTGGGACAGATTTCAATCGCACACTTTTCTAAAATTTGTTGCGAGGCCCATACCATGTCTATCCTAGAGCATGATCTGTGCGGGGCAGAATAGTAAGTAAAGCCGGGCACCTTGGGATGTTTGGACCGCCATAAATCTCTAATATTGTTTAATCTTGCAAGCTCTAAAATTGCAGCTCTTACTTTATACATTCGTTTGAAGTTCATTGGCCCCGTAGAGTCAATTTTATAGTTCATAACACAGTTAAAATCTCCAGCAATCATGGTTTCCCCTTCCCACTCTAACAATTCTAAGCTTAGGTCTTCATAGATTTTAGGTTTATCAATATTTGGGCCATATACCACACATAGTACCAGCTTAACCTTCACTCCTTGCATCTGTGCTATTACCCATCTACCTCTGTTATCAGAGGCCGTTTTAATTATCTCTATTGGGAGCGTTTTTTGTTTTAAAATAGCGACCCCCCTTATAGTCTCATTTAAAGAAGTACAAATAACCAATTCATAGCCTAATTGGGTTAACACCTTTCGGTCTTGATATTTTATATGAGTTTCCGTCAGCAGCACTATATTAGGGTTATACAGTTTAATCTCTTCCTGTACTAATTTTCTTTTGCTTTTACTGTTTAGGCCGTCTACATTCCAACATAGGATTCTTAACTTAAGCATTTATTTGATATAGATCATAAATATGTTGTTCTCCTTTTCCTCGATGCGTTTTACCTTCGTTACCTTTTCGTTTCTACGTTTATTAAACAAAAATATATCATCAAATCTTGCAATCATATTTTTTACCTTTTTCACCACCCCCCACCCACAACACCCGTTGCCACCCCTGCCCTTGTGGCAACCCCACCCCCTCCCTTGCGGCTCCCTGTTTCTTGGGGGGGAGCTCCCCTCTAGCGTTGCTGCCGCTAGCGTGGCAGCGCAGTGAAGAAACGTGTATGAGTGGCTGCACTAACCATATTTAATTCATGCCTACTTGTGTCTTATAGTGTCTATATTCAATTCAATTCAAACCCAAAGAAAAAAATCCCCGCCTAAAGCAAGAAGAAAAAAAGAGAAAAAAAAAAGAAAGAGAGAGGGAGAAACATATATAAGCATATCACTATGTACAAGCCAGTCCCTTTAGAATTTTGCACAGAGATGCCACCCTAATTTTCTTTTGCTTTTTGATTTCTTTTTTCATTGTCCCGTGAAAATTTTTCCAAACATTGTTCCGCAGTTAGGGGGTCAGTGAAGAAGACCACTTGCCCTTCACGAATAACCTTAAGGCGAGCAGGCTCTTGAAGATAGGCCAAACATCCTAGATTTTTAAAGGCATCTATCAGTTTCCGAAGTTCCCAACGTTTATCCATGGTGGCCTTGGTTAAGTCTGACTTCACAAAAAAAGTGAAGTTATCAACAGTAACAGGGTTATTAGGTTTTGCTTTTAATGCTACTGCTTGTCTCAAAAGAAAATTACCGAAATAAATCAAAAAGGGTCTCGGAAATTTACTATTAGTGTTTCTTTGAACTAGTGGAAGTCTATGTACTCGCTGGAGTTGGGAGTCCCAGTCCCAATCCGCAAGGTCCAAAAAGGCCCTTTGAAAAAGTTTAACCATAAAGGCTCTCGGATCTGACCCCTCGATTCCTTCAGGTATTCCGAAAAGTCTAAGGTTTTGTCTCCGGGCCCTATTTTCCAAATCTTCCACTTTGGCTTCCAGAAGGGACACTCTTGAAGTATTTTGTCTGACCGTTAATGTAGTTTGGCTCACATCTTCCTCCACCTCTACTATTCGTGATTTGATGTCTTCTATTTCTTTTGTGACTCCTCCTAGATTCTGACATATCTCCATCATAGTTCCTTGTATTTTAGTATTGTCTTCTCTTAGTTGAGAGTATTGTTGTTGTATCTCTACTCTCTGTTCTATCAGAATCTGCATAATTGCTTCCATTGAGATACCTTTCGGAGGTATAGGATCTGAAGTGTCAGAAGCGCTCTGTAGCGCAGATTCACTAATTTGTGTAGTAGATGGATCAGGTACTGTTTCTCCAAAATTTGTCTCCTCGGACAAATCAGCCAGAGAATCATGTTCCACATTTTCTCTTGATTTAGCACTAAGATTATGTTCTACCTGCGTTGGAGTTTGCCTCAAGCTGGATACTAAAGTTTCATTAATCTCTTCAGAATTAAGAATTGAAAGTTCAAGATCTTGCTCTTCACAGGGTTTCTTAACGTCGTTTAATATGGTATGGGACAGCGAGGTATCTGAAATGGCATTAGGTGAAACTCTAGAAATCCCTGAGTAGATCTCATTATTTAAGTCCCCATTTCCTTCTTCCAAGATCATAACCATGTTGCCAGTTACCTCTTGGTTCAGGGGAAGTGCACTCGAGTTAGGGTCAATTAATAGATCCATAGGTTTGTTCGGTTTTAGACTTAAGTCCTTACTTAGGTTATCTACTTGAATTTCACTAAGTTGACCTTTCAGCTCATCAGGGCTTGCCCCTGAAAGTCTTAGGGCCATGTTCTTAACCCCACCTTTAGCCTCAATCCATCTTCTCAGAGGGCTGTCATCTATTAACCGAGTTTTTTTGCTTTCGGCCATTTCTTTCCCTGTTGTTTTTAGTAGAAGGATTTTTTGTTTAGACTTAACCTTTTTCTTAGCTTTCCTCGATAGCAATTTTTTGTTAACTATTGCTTTGGAGGTTTCATTAAGCCCTTCCTCTTCAGGTTCCGATAGCTCCTCGTAGTCAGCGTTTGAGTCCTCATCTGATTTAGCCTCAGGTTCAATCACACCCTCTTTCACCTTCTCTTTCTCCTTTGAATTGATCTTATCAGTCAGTACAGATACCGTATTATCAGCCGTGTTGTTAACCTTAAGGTGTACAGAGCCGCCTGCTTGGTCTTGTACTATGTGCAGTGGGCTATTTATCAGGGCGCTCTCTGCTGCAGCATCCATATTTTTTCCAATTTCGTTTGTCTTAACCAATTTTATCTTACTGGTTTCTTTCAATGTTGAACATGTAGGTCCTTTATCCATGGGGATTTTATCTGACCCTTTCTTGCCTCCACGTGACTCTGTAGCAAACCCATTATCTTTAATTGCCTGTGTAATAGTTTCTCCTGGCAGAGTCTCTCCGTTTTTGTTACAAGGCACTGTGGGCGCAATAGGTACAGCGGGTTCTTTATCTACCAATATTCCATCCCCGTCTTTTCCGCCTTTGTTGTTGCCACACCTCTTTTGTTTGTCTGTTAATTGTATTTCTATTATATCTGAATCAACAATTATTGCACTACTGGCACTAGCACCTCCCTTTATATCCACAGGTTTTAAATGTTCTGAATGTTGTTTGATTTTAGCAGAGTCATTTTTATCCCCCACCACCGTTACCCCTGCAGCCACTGCAGTCATAGTACCTGTGAGTGCTTTCTTTACTGTCGAAGCAGTCTTCCTGGATCTGGTCTGGCGCATTGAGATTAATTCATGTGCCGTGTTCGTCTCCTCTGTTTCTGTCCGTTTCAACTCCCTTGGCCGTGTGACCAGGGAGGGCTTCAGGTGTGCTCTTCGCTGTATTGAGGCTGGGAACGCCCAGCCGACTGTGAGGGTAGAGAGCTGTGGCCGGCGAGTGAAGCTCGCTACGTTAGTCCAGGAACGAAGCAATTTCCTGCCTCCCTGCTGCAGCAGTCTCCAAAACATCGGCGCCCCGTCAAGCCCCGGTCTTCAGCCGGGTTCCAGCCGTTCCTCTCGTTAGGTAAGTTCAGATAGGTGAGCGCTTCGTTTTCTTTCACTTTCCCCCTTCCACAAGCGCCGAGCGCCGAGCGTATCAGCTCCCGCCGATAAGCTCCAATCTCCAGCCCGCCGCTTACCGATTCTCTCAGTCAGCGCACTGGTGCCTTAAACTTTCCTTTCCTTCATGCTTCCTTTAGGCAAAAAACTGTATATTTTTACTCGTCAAAGGCAAGCGTAGCATGTTACCGCTGCAGACCCACACATACACGTCTTCACACGGCGGTGCTCAGCCCGCCATCATGGCTCCGCCCCTCCGCCGCCTACAAAGTTCAAAGAAAGGTCCTGAGGCATGAATAGGAAATGCCACAAACGTTCTAAGGCTCACACCAAGTTCATTTACAATCCATAACAACTTAATGCAAGGGAAAAAGTAAAAAATACTCTAAGCAACAAATCGCTCTATAAGACCACACATGAATTAATTAGTCTAAAGGACTTCCAAGTCAATTGCTTCTCAAAAAAAAAAAAGATGTCACACTGGGACATTTCCTAAATAAAAGGTAAGTAAAGCAGTTTTTGTGAGTACACAGTTTCTTAAGGTTTCATTCAATTTTCCAGCTCCACATTTAAAACATTTTTCACAGAAAAGCAGTCAATGCAATCCTATAGGGGAGGAAATTAACGCATCAGTTTACAGGTAAGTACTTAGGTTTGGGAGTTGGTTTTCTGGGGTTAGAACAAGGGTCCCCCCCCAAGGGTCAAGGATGCACTCCTAGATCACCCTCAGCCGGCACCAGGGTGGCCGGGTGCAGAGTGCTGATGCCCAATGTTATCCAACGAAGGATATCGGGCACCTAGCTTGGCAGTTCTGGTTGGACTGTTACCATGAGGAACAAGGTGAAGATAGATTTTAATATGGTACTTTGTTTGCTTTAAGTTGACAGGGTTTGCCCAGACATGGGTCCGTTGCTCACTTTGCCACTGGATTCAAGCTAGCCTAGCTGATGAGGAGTGTTACCCCAAAATTGGCCCCAGGATGCTTGTTTCCAGTCCAGGGAAGACCTGGCTTGGCAGTTTGGGCTGGAATGTTCCCACAAGGAACACAGTCAAGACTGATTTGCATATGCTGGGTCTTAACTGGGGTGACGAAGTGAGCTAAAGAACGATGATGGATTCAACCTAGATTTGTGGCCGGGGTGAGTGTCTAAAAAGTTTCAGCGCTCCGTCTATCATCTCCTGGTGTTTGCCTTGTTTGCCATAAGTTAGCAGGATATGCCCAGACGTGGTTCCCTTGCTCATTTTGCACCCAGATTCAAGCTGCCCTGGCTGATGAAGGGTGTTACCCCAAAACTGGACGCAGGATGAGTGTTTCCCGTCCAGGGAAGATCTGGCTCTGCAGTTTGGGCTGGACTGTTCCTATGGGGAACAGCGTCAAGACTGATTTGCATATGGCAAGAAAGAGGGACTTCCCTGGCACCTAAATACAGCTGGGCCTGGGGAACCTGACCAATCCATGCCCCTCTGGTGCAGCAATCAACACCCATGTGTTCCCATATTTTGAAAGGCTTGCTGAAGTAGCATACTAGAAGGATTATCCATGGGGTACCCTGTCAGGCTATGGATGATAGCTGCAGTGGACATCACCAGCCCTTCTCTAGAGACAGTGGGGACTTTACCCTGTCTTGTGCTAGTGGCTTAAAACCAATTCCATCTTGAGTTCACCTGCAATCATACTCCAGAATGCCAAGTTTGTCCACTTCAATCATCAACCAATCAAACTTACTTTATTCGATTAAAACAAAGTTAATCATAAAAGTACAAGTATACATCACAGATAAAAAAGTTACAGATTAAAACTGGAAAGAAGCAGTTCATAAATGTCAGTCAATACACAATGTCCTCGTTTTCAAACACATGCATAACAAGCATTTACAATGCAATGGTCTCGGCATCATTAAAGGTGGAGCTATTGGCATTGCTCATGACATTTCTTTTTTTTCTTTAAATCATAAATAGATGGCATTGTCATTTACATTGCCAATACACAGCACTCTGCACTCAACAGCACACACCACTCTGCACTCAACAGCACACACCACTCTGCACTCAACAGCACACACCACTCTGCACCTGCACTCACTGCTCTGCACACTCACTCTGCACTCACTACTCTGCATTCAGCACTCACTACTCACTACTCACTACTCACTGCTCTGCACTCACTGCTCTGCAATCACTGCTCTGCACTCACTACTCTGCACTCACTACTCTGCACTCACTACTCACTACTCTGCACTCACTACTCACTACTCTGCACTCACTACTCACTACTCTGCACTCACTACTCACTACTCTGCACTCACTACTCTGCACTCACTACTCTGCACTCACTACTCACTACTCTGCACTCACTACTCTGCACTCACTACTCACTACTCTGCACTCACTACTCTGCACTCACTACTCTGCACTCACTACTCACTACTCTGCACTCACTACTCACTACTCTGCACTCACTACTCTGCACTCACTACTCTGCACTCACTACTCTGCACTCACTACTCTGCAATCTGCACTCACTACTCTGCACTCACTACTCACTACTCTGCACTCACTACTCACTACTCTGCACTCACTACTCACTACTCTGCACTCACTACTCTGCACTCACTACTCACTACTCTGCACTCACTACTCTGCACTCACTACTCACTACTCTGTACTCACTACTCACTACTCTGCACTCACTACTCACTACTCTGCACTCACTACTCTGCACTCACTACTCACTACTCTGCACTCACTACTCTACACTCACTACTCACTACTCTGCACTCACTACTCACTACTCTGCACTCACTACTCTGCACTCACTACTCTGCACTCACTACTCTGCACTCACTACTCTGCAATCTGCACTCACTACTCTGCACTCACTACTCTGCAATCTGCACTCACTACTCTGCACTCACTACTCTGCACTCACTACTCACTACTCTGCACTCACTACTCTGCACTCACTACTCTGCACTCACTACTCGGCACTCATTACTCTGCACTCACTACTCTGCAATCTGCACGCACTACTCTGCACTCACTACTCACTACTCTGCACTCACTACTCACTACTCTGCACTCACTACTCACTACTCTGCACTCACTACTCTGCACTCACTACTCACTACTCTGCACTCACTACTCACTACTCACTACTCTGCACTCACTACTCTGCAATCTGCACTCACTACTCTGCACTCACTACTCACTACTCTACACTCACTACTCACTACTCTGCACTCACTACTCACTACTCTGCACTCACTACTCTGCACTCACTACTCTGCACTCACTACTCTGCACTCACTACTCTGCACTCACTACTCACTACTCTACACTAACTACTCTGCACTCACTACTCACTACTCTGCACTCACTACTCTGCACTCACTACTCACTACTCTGCACTCACTACTCACTACTCTGCACTCACTACTCACTACTCTGCACTCACTACTCTGCACTCACTACTCTGCACTCACTACTCTGCAATCTGCACTCACTACTCTGCACTCACTACTCACTACTCTGCACTCACTACTCACTACTCTGCACCCACTACTCACTACTCTGCACTCACTACTCACTACTCTGCACTCACTACTCACTACTCTGCACTCACTACTCTGCACTCACTACTCTGCACTCACTACTCTGCAATCACTACTCTGCAATCTGCACTCACTACTCTGCAATACGCACTCACTACTCTGCACTCACTACTCACTACTCTGCACTCACTACTCACTACTCTGCACTCACTACTCACTACTCTGCATACTCTGCACTCACTACTCACTACTCTGCACTCACTACTCACTACTCTGCACTCACTACTCTCTACTCTGCACTCACTACTCACTACTCTGAACTCACTACTCTGCACTCACTACTCTGCACTCACTACTCTGCACTCACTACTCTGCACTCACTACTCACTACTCTGCACTCACTACTCTGCACTCACTACTCTGCACTCACTACTCACTACTCTGCACTCACTACTCTGCACTCACTACTCACTACTCTGCACTCACTACTCTGCATTCACTACTCTGCACTCACTACTCTGCACTCACTACTCACACTCTGCACTCACTACTCTGCACTCACTACTCACTACTCTGCACTCACGATTCACTACTCTGCACTCACTAATCACTACTCACTACTCTGCACTCACTACACACTACTCACTACTCTGCACTCACTACTCACTACTCACTACTCTGCACTCACTACTCTGCACTCACTACTCTGCACTCACTACTCTGCACTCACTACTCTGCAATCTGCACTCACTACTCTGCACTCACTACTCACTACTCATTACTCTGCACTCACTACTCACTACTCACTACTCTGCACTCACTACTCACTACTCTGCACTCACTACTCACTACTCTGCACTCACTACTCTGCACTCACTACTCACTACTCTGCACTCACTACTCACTACTCACTACTCTGCACTCACTACTCTGCACTCACTACTCACTACTCTGCACTCACTACTCACTACTCTGCACTCACTACTCTGCACTCACTACTCTGCACTCACTACTCTGCACTCACTACTCACTACTCTGCACTCACTACTCACTACTCTGCACTCACTACTCACTACTCAGCACTCACTACTCACTACTCTGCACTCACTACTCTGCACTCACTACTCTGCACTCACTACTCTGCACTCACTACTCACTACTCTGCACTCACTACTCACTACTCTGCACTCACTACTCTGCAATCTGCACTCACTACTCTGCACTCACTACTCTGCACTCACTACTCTGCAATCTGCACTCACTACTCTGCACTCACTACTCACTACTCTTCACTCACTACTCACTACTCGGCACTCACTACTCACTACTCTGCACTCACTACTCACTACTCACTACTCTGCACTCACTACTCTGCACTCACTACTCACTACTCTGCACTCACTACTCACTACTCTGCACTCACTACTCACTACTCTGCACACTACTCACTACTCTGCACTCACTACTCACTACTCTGCACTCACTACTCTACACTCACTACTCTGCACTCACTACTCTGCACTCACTACTCTGCACTCACTACTCACTACTCTGCACTCTGCACTCACTACTCACTACTCTGCACTCACTACTCACTACTCTGTACTCACTACTCTGCACTCACTACTCACTACTCTGCACTCACTACTCTGCGCTCAGTACTCACTACTCTGCACTCACTACTCTGCACTCACTACTCTGCACTCACTACTCTGCACTCACTACTCACTACTCACTACTCTGCACTCACTACTCACTACTCTGCACTCACTACTCACTACTCTGCACTCACTACTCTGCACTCACTACTCTGCACTCACTACTCTGCAATGTGCACTCACTACTCTGCACTCACTACTCACTACTCTGCACTCACTACTCACTACTCACTACTCTGCACTCACTACTCTGCACTCACTACTCTGCACTCACTACTCACTACTCTGCACTCACTACTCACTACTCTGCACTCACTACTCACTACTCTGCACTCACTACTCACTACTCTGCACTCACTACTCACTACTCTGCACTCACTACTCACTACTCACTACTCACTACTCTGCACTCACTACTCTGCACTCACTACTCACTACTCTGCACTCACTACTCACTACTCTGCACTCACTACTCACTACTCTGCACTCTGCACTCACTACTCTGCACTCACTACTCTGCACTCACTACTCACTACTCTGCACTCACTACTCACTACTCACTACTCACTACTCACTACTCTGCACTCACTACTCTGCACTCACTACTCACCACTCACTACTCACCACTCACTACTCACTACTCTGCACTCACTACTCACTACTCTGCACTCACTACTCACTACTCACTACTCTGTACTCACTACTCTGCACTCACTACTCACTACTCTGCACTCACTACTCACTACTCTGCACTCACTACTCACCACTCACTACTCACTACTCTGCACTCACTACTCTGCGCTCAGTACTCACTACTCACTACTCTGCACTCACTACTCTGCACTCACTACTCACTACTCTGCACTCACTACTCTGCACTCACTACTCTTCACTCACTACTCTGCACTCACTACTCACTACTCTGCACTCACTACTCACTACTCACTACTCACTACTCTGCACTCACTACTCTGCACTCACTACTCACCACTCACTACTCACCACTCACTACTCACTACTCTGCACTCACTACTCACTACTCTGCACTCACTACTCACTACTCACTACTCTGTACTCACTACTCTGCACTCACTACTCACTACTCTGCACTCACTACTCACTACTCTGCACTCACTACTCACCACTCACTACTCACTACTCTGCACTCACTACTCTGCGCTCAGTACTCACTACTCACTACTCTGCACTCACTACTCTGCACTCACTACTCACTACTCTGCACTCACTACTCTGCACTCACTACTCTTCACTCACTACTCTGCACTCACTACTCACTACTCTGCACTCACTACTCACTACTCTGTACTCACTACTCACCACTCACTACTCTGCACTCACTACTCTGCACTCACTACTCTGCACTCACTACTCTGCAATGTGCACTCACTACTCTGCACTCACTACTCACTACTCTGCACTCACTACTCACTACTCACTACTCTGCACTCACTACTCTGCACTCACTACTCTGCACTCACTACTCACTACACTGCACTCACTACTCTGCACTCACTACTGACTACTCTGCACTCACTACTCACTACTCTGCACTCACTACTCACTACTCACTACTCTGCACTCACTACTCACTACTCTGCACTCACTACTCACTACTCTGCACTCACTACTCACTACTCTGCACTTTGCACTCACTACTCTGCACTCACTACTCTGCACTCACTACTCACTACTCTGCACTCACTACTCACTACTCACTACTCACTACTCTGCACTCACTACTCTGCACTCACTACTCACTACTCACCACTCACTACTCACTACTCTGCACTCACTACTCTGCACTCACTACTCACTACTCACTACTCTGTACTCACTACTCTGCACTCACTACTCACTACTCTGCACTCACTACTCACTACTCTGCACTCACTACTCACTACTCTGCACTCACTACTCACCACTCACTACTCACTACTCTGTACTCACTACTCACTACTCTGCACTCACTACTCACTACTCTGCACTCAATACTCACTACTCTGCACTCACTACTCACTACTCTGCACTCACTACTCACCTCTCACTACTCACCACTCACTTCTCTGCGCTCACTACTCACCACTCACTACTCACTACTCACCACTCACTACTCACTACTCTGCACTCACTACTCACTACTCTGCACTCACTACTCACTACTCTGCAGTCACTACTCACTACTCTGCAGTCACTACTCACTACTCTGCACTCACTACTCACTACTCTGCACTCACTACTCTGCACTCACTACTCTGCACTCACTACTCTGCACTCTGCACTCACTACTCACACTCTGCACTCACTACTCTGCACTCACTACTCACTACTCTGCACTCACTATTCACTACTCTGCACTCACTACTCTGCACTTACTACTCTGCACTCACGACTCTGCACTCACTACTCTGCACTCACTACTCTGCACTCACTACTCTGCACTCACTATTCACTACTCTGCACTCACTATTCACCACTCTGCACTCACTACTCTGCACTCACTACTCTGCACTCACTACTCTGCACTCTGCACTCACTACTCACACTCTGCACTCACTACTCTGCACTCACTACTCACTACTCTGCACTCACTATTCACTACTCTGCACTCACTACTCACTAATCACTACTCACTACTTACTACTCTGCACTCACTACTCACTACTCACTACTCTGCACTCACTACTCACTACTCTGCACTCACTACTCACTACTCCGCACTCACTACTCACTACTCTGCACTCACTACTCACTACTCACTACTCTGCGCTCACTACTCACTACTCTGCGCTCACTACTCACTACTCACTACTCTGCACTCACTACTCTGCACTCACTACTCACTACTCTGCACTCACTACTCTGCACTCACTACTCTGCACTCACTATTCTGCACTCACTACTCTGCACTCACTACTCTGCACTCACTATTCACTACTCTGCACTCACTATTCACTACTCTGCACTCACTACTCTGCACTCACTACTCTGCACTCTGCACTCACTACTCACACTCTGCACTCACTACTCTGCACTCACTACTCACTACTCTGCACTCACTATTCACTACTCTGCACTCACTACTCACTAATCACTACTCACTACTTACTACTCTGCACTCACTACTCACTACTCACTACTCTGCACTCACTACTCACAACTCACTACTCTGCACTCACTACTCACTACTCTGCACTCACTACTCACTACTCTGCACTCACTACTCACTACTCTGCACTCACTACTCTGCACTCACTACTCTGCACTCACTACTCTGCACTCTGCACTCACTACTCACACTCTGCACTCACTACTCTGCACTCACTACTCACTACTCTGCACTCACTATTCACTACTCTGCACTCACTACTCTGCACTTACTACTCTGCACTCACGACTCTGCACTCACTACTCTGCACTCACTACTCTGCACTCACTACTCTGCACTCACTATTCACTACTCTGCACTCACTATTCACCACTCTGCACTCACTACTCTGCACTCACTACTCTGCACTCACTACTCTGCACTCTGCACTCACTACTCACACTCTGCACTCACTACTCTGCACTCACTACTCACTACTCTGCACTCACTATTCACTACTCTGCACTCACTACTCACTAATCACTACTCACTACTTACTACTCTGCACTCACTACTCACTACTCACTACTCTGCACTCACTACTCACTACTCTGCACTCACTACTCACTACTCCGCACTCACTACTCACTACTCTGCACTCACTACTCACTACTCACTACTCTGCGCTCACTACTCACTACTCTGCGCTCACTACTCACTACTCACTACTCTGCACTCACTACTCTGCACTCACTACTCACTACTCTGCACTCACTACTCTGCACTCACTACTCTGCACTCACTATTCTGCACTCACTACTCTGCACTCACTACTCTGCACTCACTATTCACTACTCTGCACTCACTATTCACTACTCTGCACTCACTACTCTGCACTCACTACTCTGCACTCTGCACTCACTACTCACACTCTGCACTCACTACTCTGCACTCACTACTCACTACTCTGCACTCACTATTCACTACTCTGCACTCACTACTCACTAATCACTACTCACTACTTACTACTCTGCACTCACTACTCACTACTCACTACTCTGCACTCACTACTCACAACTCACTACTCTGCACTCACTACTCACTACTCTGCACTCACTACTCACTACTCTGCACTCACTACTCACTACTCACTACTCTGCGCTCACTACTCACTACTCTGCACTCACTACTCTGCACTCACTACTCACTACTCTGCACTCACTACTCTGCACTCACTACTCTGCACTCACTACTCACTACTCTGCACTCACTACTCTGCACTCACTACTCTGCACTCACTACTCTGCATCACTACTCTGCACTCACTACTCTGCACTCACTACTCTGCACTCACTACTCTGCACTCACTACTCTGCACTCACTACTCTGCACTCTGTACTCACTACTCACACTCTGCACTCACACTCTGCACTCACTATTCACACTCTGCACTCACTACTCACACTCTGCACTCACTACTCTGCACTCACTACTCACACTCTGCACTCACTACTCTGCACTCACTACTCACTACTCTGCACTCACTACTCTGCACTCACTATGCACTCACTACTCTGCACTCACTACTCTGCACTCACTACTCACACTCTGCACTCACACTCTGCACTCACTATTCACACTCTGCACTCACTACTCACACTCTGCACTCACTACTCTGCACTCACTACTCACACTCACTACTCTGCACTCACTACTCTGCACTCACTACTCTGCACTCACTACTCTGCACTCACACTTTCACTCTGCACTCACACTCTGCACTCAACTCTGCACGCTGCATTCACACTCTGCACACTCACTCTGCGCTCACTACTTCACACTCTGCACTCACACTCTGCTCACTCACTCTGCACTCACTACTTCACACTCTGCACTCTGCACTCACACTCTGCTCACTCACTCTGCACTCATTACTTCACACTCTGCACTCTGCGCACTCTGAACTGTGCGCACTCTGCACTCACACTATAATAATCCTTATGCAGAATTCCTCTAAAGTATAAGCAGCTTGGGTTTTTCCTATAGGCGCCAAAGAGTCAATGATAGGAAAAGAGGGCAGAGAGTTCTAACCCCATCTCCCCACCCACAGACAACCAAAAATTATCTTCTGCGTTGCTTTGTTCTAATAATATAAATAAGGAATTTAAAGTATATGTATGGGCGAGTGGAAGGTGATCTATCGTATTCAATATATTTTAACACAATTGCTGTTCATGGTTACCTTTACAAACGTGAGATGAAGATGATGCTCACTTTTTAGTTATATAAGGATATTTTGTTGAGTACATTCAAGTTCAACCCAATGGCTGTAAGCAACAAGCTGAGGATCAACAGGCGCAAAACAGCGTGGCGGGCGCGCACGAGACGCAGCGTGGGCGTGCACATCAGCTGAAGATCCCCGGAGAAGACACCGAGTCTGCCTGCTGCCATGACTGACCCGCTGCGAGGGAAAGAGCCTGGTGAGTGGGGGTCGAGGGGGGGCGGCAGAGAGGGAGTGGGCAGAGAGGGAGGGTGTGTGTGTGTGTGTGTGTGTGTGTGTGTGTGTGTGCGTGCGTGCGTGCGTGAGTGTGTGCTTCCGTGAGTGTGAATGTGAAGCAAGAGATGTGCACGGCTCCAGGAGGCACGGCGTGCGCGTCCACGAGATGCAATCGGCGCTCGTTCACCGCTCTGGCTCCGTTGAGAGTGAACTCCGTGACAATAGGTCTCGAAGCCGAGACCTAAAAAGGAGGAAGCAGTATTACAGGTCAAAGGATCAGACACCATACGTAAAAAATGCAAGGCCAGGCGACATTGTCTAAAATTGTGCGAACGTAAAAGCGCAATTAAAAACCTTTTCCTTTGTTCACAATAAAATTTACAGAAGAATAAAATGTGCAAATCAGATTGTTGCGAAGTGTCATCACATGGGCAACACAGGAGTTCTTTCGGGGAGAAGATACCAGCAGGATGGCCCAACATGCAGGTAATAAAGTTAAGCCGAAATCTTAACAGAGTAAATCCCACCTGTGCCGTGGGATTGTTACAAATTCCAAATAGGAAGATCAATCTGCAATGGATCTTCAATATATTCTTTGACTGTAGATTTATTACGGTTGACAGTCAATGTCCCATCTTTAGCAGTGGTTATAAAGCGGGCCTTTAATGTTTTTTTAGAGACAGAGGCACAGTTTCTGGGTATACAAATAAGCTTCCTAGATCAAGAGTATATAAACTATCTTTCACATACTTTAACCATAAAATATTATCCCTATGCTCGAAGGATAAGCAATCCCGTATTATTTGTTGCGTTAGTTAAACTGTGTCTCTACACCATACTGAGTGCCATAAAAGAATAGGTGCAACATTTATCCAATCAGTTATGTAAGGGATACCTAATTCATCATGTAGATTAAAATTAGAACAACCAATTGGGAGACTCATCATTGATTTCCAAAACAAATCCTCTGTTGTTTGTATCCTCTTTACTGTAACATGGCCCCACACCCCTGCACCATACGTAGCTACTGTCCTAGATTTTGCCCCATAAACCTTTCTTAAAATATCTAAGTTCCTCGTTTCCAGCTTATTTGAAAATTAGCGTATTGCATTTGCACTTTTCTCCAACAAGACACCACGATTCTTTACCATATTCCTCTAAGAGGCCTTAGAATCAGAAGTGACTCCTAGATATGAGAAGAACTCTGTTTGTGTCACTTTACGTTTTGAGATAAAAAAAGAAGGAGGTTAGCTCAGCTTTGGCCCTGTAATTAAAACAAATGACCTAGATTCATTTGTCTGGAGATCAAGGCCTTTCATAAATTCCACATAGGTATTTAACAATTTTTGCAGGGATTTTGTTGTTCGTGCAATTAAAACTGCATCATCTGCATATAATAAAATTGGGATATCCAACTTTCCAATTCTTGGCACATCTATATTTGAATCTAACAATTTAGACTCTCTCCCGTTTGAATAAGCGAGAATAAAAAAGGGGCGAGAACGCACTCTTGGCGAACTCCTCTTGTTACAGGAAACCCCCTAGTACATTCTCCCTGTGGCCAATACCTGACACATGCTTCAGCTCTTGAATACAGTTGTCTAATGAAATTGATCACTGCCTGATCTACCCTCATTTCCCTCATAATTCTCCAGAGCTGTGGGTGAGACACACAATCAAAAGCCGTGCTAAGATCCATAAAAGCTAGACATAAATTGCCCTGCTTTGCGTGGGTAATACTTTGGTATGAGCAGACTCAAATTCAGGCATTGATCTTAAGTGCCTCTCCCTTTTCTGAAACCGTATTGTACTGGTATCAAAATCTTATTAGTCAAAGCCCACGTCTCCAGTCGATTCAATAGCACTCTCCCGATCAATTTTACTGTGCTATCTAAGAGAGAAATAGGTCTATAGTTCCTAGGGTCTTGCTTCTCTTCTTTTTTCAAAATTGGTACTAAAATGGCTTTGAACCAAGAGGCGGGAGGTCCCTCTCTTGCTATAGAATTAAACATATTAGTAAGCAGAGGACTCCATAAGTCAGGGCAATCTGTAAAAAAGTCTACTGGAGCGCCATCAAAACCCTGTGCATTATTACTTGTACATTGCTCCATTGCCAAGCATACTTTCCCTATATCATTAGTAAGAATAGTGCTAGCGGATGGGACCCGTTCTACAGCCATTAGCTCAGTGTTTACAGGTGGGGCATAAAAAATATTACTAAAGTGCGCCACCCAAGAGTCCTCGTCCACATGCGTATCCAAATTCGGCTCAGAGTTTGATTTTAAAAATGGGGCGTTAATCGTTAACCAAAAATCCCTTTCATTATTTGTGATGGATGCAACCAATAATTTGTCCCAAGTTTCCTCTTTCAATGTCTTTAACCTGTTCGTCCTCGCCACCGTATAAGTTAAGCGGGCCTATTTTACAAGTTGGGGATTCTTAGGTACAGTCTTAAGTAATCAATGTAGGTTAAAAAGTGCTTTAGTGCAATCACGATCGAACCACTTCGGTCCCTTAGGTTTGCATTTCCATTTTTAGGGAGATTCCTTTTTAGTTCTCGCGAATTAGTTTCAAAAGCCTTAGTGATGGACCCTGGGTCCTGATTTGAGTCAAGACATATTTCTATTTCTTTCATTGAGTTTGAAACTACATGAGGAATAACAGCAGTCTTATCAATATTCCCCCACTTCAATGTTATTCCATTCTTTTTCGCTATATAGGGTTTCAGATGCGAAAAAGTGGAGCTAAAAATACTCGGCCAGTTCACATGCCAGGTTATAGCTGCATGATCACTGAAGACCAGGAATTCAACTTTCCTTTTGTTGAGCTTTTCACCCAGTCTAGCTGAGGCTATTATAAAATTAATTGAGGAACAACATGTAGAGGAGCAAAAGGTATTTAGCGGAAGACCTGTTGATTCAGATCGTGGGTTCATGATCTCCAAATCTTTTAGAAAAATGCATTTCCCATGTTAGCGCTGGGATGCCTCCGGGTAACCATGCGCTTTATAAATCTGGTTACATTACATTACATTACATAAGCGTCATGGGAAAAATGCATATTTGATTCCCCATCTTCTACAAAGCCACAAATTGGGGTTAACGCCAATTGATATAAGTTAAAGACCCCTATCCAAAGCACCATTGGTTCCTTCATGCTTAGCCCTATTATCTTATTCATATATTCCTCCACTATTGCAACAAATTTAAACATTTCACTTCCAAATGAGTTATTATAAAAATTAATCAATAATTTAGTGTTGCCATCAGACCCTTTAAGGCAGAGGTCTTCAAACTTTTGGATGCCAAGAACCCCCCTGTCAACATTTTGAGGCGTAAGGACCCCCTCCTGACAAAAATTTCTAAACCTGTAGGCAGGGCTACTAGAATTATGAAGCAGGTGAGGCCCAAATTACGCGACAGGCTTGACTAAATTGTGTGGGAAGAAAATTAAGTGATGTTATGTGATGCAGCGTATTTTGGGATAGCATTGCTTCATTATTTTGACATTTTTTACACACAGTAACACTGAGGAAAGATTTCACCCCATCAGTACTCGTTTATAACCAAAATAAAGCAGTTAACATCAGAAATATTTCTAGCCAACCTTTGAGAAGGGCCTTCCACTCTGTAGGAATATGTGCTGCCAGATTAGAAGCTCACCTGGCCCTGGCCAGGAGAAGCAGGGGTCCCTTTAAAACCTGGCGGTTTTGTGCAGAGTAAAGCAGCTTTCCTCTCACCCCCTCCCTTCCATCCCTCTCTCACTTTGCAGGCCATTTTCTTTCACCCCTTTTTACAACATCTGAACTCTCCTCATTCAACCTCTCACTTCACCTTTAATCATCTCTTGCCATTTTGTCTTTTCACTGCCCTCATCTCGAACAGTCTCTCACATTTATCTCATGGCCTCTCTTGTCCCGTCACCTCCCGTGCCCCTCAGCACTTCTCGTTCACCTCGTCTCTCCATTGAAATTTTTGTCTATTTGTATCTTAGACCTCTCGAGTCCCCCATTCAATTTTCACATCTCCCCTTTGTTCTAACAGAAGCCCTCACCTTTGACTCACACTCACTTCTTGCGTGTCCACACTTCTCTTTGGCAAATCACATTTCTCCTCATCCCTGTTCTCTGCAATCGAATTCTCTCACTCCCTTGCTGTCCTCTCTCATCCTCTCAACTCTCCTCACCAAGCACACAGGTCGGACCCGTATGCTCCTCTCTGCCTGTGCCACTCTGCTTTTTGTTCCTAATTCAAGAAGGCATGAGTTGTCTGTCTCGCTGGTTTGGTGCAGGCCGCGCAGTTATGGAACTTGCACCCTCCTTTGCTTCGCTCCACCAAGAATCTATTATCCTTTAGGAAGATATAAAAACCTTTCTCTATGCTCTGTAGGTTACCCAATTTGGCTGGTTCACTTTCTCCTTCTGTGTGTTTCTCATTTGCCTACATGCAGCAGATGATTATTAGCCCCAGGACATCTTTTGGTAACAGTAGCGCACAACAAATGTAAATAATAATAATAGCCAGAAGCAGGGAAGTCACTAGTCCAGAAATTCGGAGGGGACTAATACTTCCAGCCAGGGCTGGTCCTAACACTGGTTGCACATGGTGCAACAGTCTTTTTTGGTGCCCCACCCCACGTTTCCTCCTTCTCCATGAATTCCTTCGCTGCCACTCACCAACAATGCACCTCATCTCTCTATAGCACCTTCCTGACAAACATTTAATTTTCCTATAGCGCTACTCATAGTTTACTCACTCTCATTTCTGTGACCTGCATGGTACACGTTCTTTGTAGCAGGCACATTAACCCTCTGCACAATGTGTGGGTGACGAGTGCCCTTGTGAATGCACGGTGAGCGATGCAAAAGTGCGAGAGTAGGTTACGAGGAGTGACTGCGGGGTGAGTGAAGTGGCATATGAATTTGGTTGCGGATGCAAGTTCAGAATGGGATGAATGAATGTATGATTACTGATGGGCTTGTTTGAGTGAGTTGCATATTGAGCAGTGAGGGGGTCAGGTGAGTGAAGTGTCACATGAGTGCAGGATGAGTAGTGTACTCATGTGACTGCAGGGTGAGGTATAGGGTGAACAGCGCAAGTGCATTGTGAGTGCAGTGTGATCACTGTGAGTGCAGGGTGAGCGGGTGAATGGTGTGAGTGCATGGTGATCATTGTGAGTGCATTGTGATCACTGGGAGTACAGGGTGAATGGTGTGAGTGCATGGTGATCAGTGTGAGTGCAGGGCGATATTGAGGAGTGAGTTGTCTGAAGGCAGGGTGCATTCCTAGACACTTGAAGTAACATGTTATTGACGGCGGCGTAGGGTTTAACCACATCAGTGCTCATGACGAGCTCAGCTCGCCATGAGGCACAGTGGCGCCGTGCTCATGACGAGCTGAGCTTGTCATAACCGCTGCGGAAAGCCCACGCGGGGATAATTCCCCTGCTGTGCTGGGCTTTCCATTAACCGGGCGTGGTCATGACGAGCTCAGCTCGTCATGAGCACAGCGCCACCGTGCAGCGTGAAGAGCCAAGCTAGTCACAAGCACCGCGGCTCTGCGCGTGGCCCCCCTCCCCCGCACCGCGGGGGAATTAGCCCCGCGGCAAAGGGGTTAAGATCTAAGTTAAACTACTGCGGCATTAATCGAGGGTGGAGGAAATAAATAATGTGCTGATCCTGCAACAAACTTACAGTCCTATGGTTAGGGTTGCCAGCAGATTATTTTGATGGCCAAGTCGGTACAAAAATAAGCAGTCACCTAAAGTTGTATTTTCAGCACTTATGTGCATACTTCGAACAGCAAATATAAATAGAAAGCGCTTTTAATTGTGTTCTAGGGCTGCCTCAATGATCCATAATTGACAAAGAGAAAAAAGACAGAAAAGTCACATAACTAATGCATACATACTTTTGTATTTAAAAGTCTATTTAGTGTCAAGAGGAGGTCTTTGCAGGCTCTTTAAACACAACAGGCAGGCATTTTTCTTTTGGCAACCCTACTTTATATTCCTTTTCATTAAATGCACTCTCACACTACAGCAGTAATTGTAAAATACAAATGTAAGGAACTGGCACAGTGAGGGCCCAGGGGGTACTCAAACCAGGAAAAAAACTAAGCCTCTGTAACCAGTTTACAAAGGCATGTAAATATGCAAATGGTCTTTAAAGACCTGTGAAAAATTCGGGCCTGCCAGAGATGACTCCAGACACTGCCCAGCCAAGCCCACAGCAGATCGAGTTGCACTGCAGCAGCAGCCGGGCTGAGAGACACGACGAAGGAGGAGGGGGGCTGAAGCCTTTGGGCCTGGACAGAAGTATGACTGTGAAGGCGCGACCCCCTTTGCATCGCTCCACGGCCCCCCTGGGGGTCGTGCCCCACAGTTTGAAGACCCCTGCTTTAAGGTGTAACATATTATACAAGCATTGGCATAGCCAGTAGGTCTCGCTTTTGGGACCTTCTAAGTATTTAGTTATGCAGCACAATATCCTTGGTGCAACAACATCAACTGTTGCACGGCTAAACACGTATACGTTCACAAAGGTGAGATCTTTTGGCTATGCCAATGCTTGTTATTTTTTGTTCTTGGGGGAAACCGGGCTAGTGCCAGGCGGGTCAAGGGGGAGTGGTAAGGAGTTGAAGAGTGAATGCCAGGAGGGACAAGGGTGACTGTCAGGCCATGGGGGTGAAGGGTGAGTATAAAGAACAAAAAAAGAACTAGAAGGTCTGAATGCAAAAAAATTTGGTGAAGGGTGAGTGCCAGGGAGGCGAAGAGTGAGTGCCAGGGAGATGAGAAGTAAGAGTCAGGAGGGTCAAGGGTGAGTGCCAGGGAGGGGAAGGGTGAGTGCCGAGAAGGGGAAGTATGAGTGCCAGGGGTGAGGGGTAGCTGCCAGGCCAGAGGGGTGAAAGGCTAGTGCCACGGAGGTGAAGGTTGAGTGCCAGGTCAGGGGGATGAAGGGTGAGTGCCAGGGAGATGAAGGTTGAGTGTCATGGGGTTGAGATGTAAGAGTCAGGAGAGTCAAAGGTGAGTGCCAGGGAGGGGAAGGGTGAGTGCAAGGGGTGAAGGGTAGTTGCTAGGCTAGGGGGAGGAAAGGCTACTGCCATGGAGGTGAAGAGTGAGTGCCAAGGGGGCGAGTAGTGAATGCCAGGAGGGATATGGATGAGTGTCAGGGAGGTGAAGGATATGTGCCAGGGAGGGGAATTATGAGCACCAGGAGGGTCGAGGGTGGGTGTCGGGGAGGCGACAGTTGAGTGTCACAGAGAGTCAATGCTGGGTGCCAGAGAGGGAGAAGGGTGAGTGCCAGGTGCGAGGAGTGACTGCCATGCCTAAGGGGTGAAGGGTGAGTGCAAGGGAGGTGAGGGGTGAGTGACAGGCTGCAAACAGTAGTGAGCTGGGGTCTAGAAGGAGGTGCGGAGATCATCACCCGGTGTGTGCCAGGCTAGACGCACC
The DNA here is from genome assembly GCF_964263255.1 of Lissotriton vulgaris. Taxonomy (NCBI): domain Eukaryota; kingdom Metazoa; phylum Chordata; class Amphibia; order Caudata; family Salamandridae; genus Lissotriton; species Lissotriton vulgaris. The sequence continues at coordinate 1,178,808,822 of NC_141696.1, forward strand.
AGTGCCATGTGGATCAGAGAAAATGCATGGAGTGGTATGGTTGACAGGAGACGTGCAGGCTGCTTAAATATTGTAGAGATTGGATTGTCAAGCACTAGGAAACAAAAGTGAATGACTAAAACTAGAAACGCGAACACTTTCACAGCGAACGCGGCTGTGAAAGTGAAACTGATTGCGATCGCGTGAAAGTGAAACTGATCGTGCTACCTGGCTGAGAGGAGGCTGATATGCAGTGAGTGGCCGGGGGTGTGTGTGTGTGTGGTTGTGTGTGTGGTTTTGTGTGTGGTTGTGTGTGTGGTTGTGTGTTGTGTGTGTGGTTGTGTGTGTGTGTGGTTGTGTGTGTGTGGTTGTGTGTCTCTGTGGTTGTGTGTGTGTGGTTGTGTGTGTTTGGGTGTGTGTGGGTGGGTGTGTGTGTGTGTAGTTGTGTGTGTGGTTGTGGTTATGGTTGTGTGTGTGGTTGTGGTTGGTTTTGTGTGTGTGGTTGTGTATATGTGTGATTGTGTGTGTGTGTGGTTGTGTGTGTGTGTGTGTGTGTGTGTGTGGTTGTGTGTGGTTTTGTGTGTGTGTCAGTGTCGTTGTGGGTGTGTGTGCATAGAAGTGTGGTTGTGTGTGTGGTTGTGGTTGTAGTTGTGTGTGTGGTTGTGTTTGTGGTTGTGTGTGTGGTTGTGTGTGTGTGTGGTTGTGTGTGGTGTTGTGTGTGGTTGTGTGTGTGGTTGTGTGTGTGTGTGGTTGTGTGTGTGTGGTTGTGTGTGTGTGGTTGTGTGTGTGTGGTTGTGTGTGTGTTTGTGTGTGTGTGTGGTTGTGTATGTGGTATGTGGTTTTGTGGTTGTGTGTGGTTGTATGTGTAGAAGTGTGGTTGTGTGTGTGGTGTGTTTGGTTGTGGTTGTGTGTGGTTGTGTGTGTGGTTGTGTGCGTGGTTGTGGTTGTGTGTATGTGTGGTTGTGTGTGTGTGGTTGTGTGTGGTTGTGTGTGTGTGTGGTTGTGTGTGTGGTTGTGTGTGGTTGTGTATGGTTGTGCGGTTGTGTGTGGTGTTCTGGTTGCATGTGTGGTTGTGTGTGTGGTTGTGTGTTCGGTTGTGTGTGTGGTTGGTTGTGTGTGTGGTTGTGTGTGTGTGGTTGTGTGTGTGGTTGTGGTTGTGTGTGTGGTTGTGTGTGTGTGTGTGGTTGTGTGTGGTTGTGTGTGTGTGGTTGTGTGTGTGTGGTTGTGTGTGTATGTGGTTATGTGTGTGGTTGTGGTTGTGGTTGTGGTTGTGTGTGTGTGGTTGTGTGTGTGTGTGTGTGGTTGTGTGTGTATGTGGTTGTGTGTGTGTGTGGTTGGGTGTGTGTGGTTGTGTGTGTGTGTGGTTGTGTGTGTGGTTGTGTGTTTGGTTGTGGTTGTGTGTGTGGTTGTGTGTGTGTTTGTGTGCGTGGTTGTGTGTGTATGTGGTTGTGTGTGTGTTTGTGTGTTTGTGTGAGTGTGGTTGTGTGTGGTTGTGTGTATGGTTGTGTGTTTGGTTGTGGTTGTGTGTTTGGTTGTGGTTGTGTGTGTGTGGTTGTGTGTGTGGTTGTGTGTGTAGTTGTGTGTGGTTGTGTGTGGTGTTCTGGTTGCATGTGTGATTGTGTGTGTAGTTGTGTATTCGGTTGTGTGTTTGGTTGGTTGTGTGTGTGGTTGTGTGTGTGTGGTTGTGTGTGTGTGGTTGTGTGTGTGTGTGGTTGTGTGTGTGTGTGGTTGTGTGTGTGTGGTTGTGTGTGTATGTAGTTGTGTGTGTGGTTGTGGATGTGTGTGTGTGTGGTTGTGTGTGTGTGTGGTTGTGTGTGGTTGTGTGTGTATGTGGTTGTGTGTGTGTTGTTGTGTGTGTGTGGTTGTTTGTGTGTGGCTCTGTGGTTGTGTGTTTGGTTGTGTGTGTGTGTGTGTGTGTTTGGTTAGGTGTGTGGTTGTGTGCGTGGTTCTGTGTCTATGTGGTTGTGTGTGTGGTTGTGGTTGTGTGTGCGGTTGTGTGTGTGTGTTTGTGTGTGTGGTTGTGTGTTTGGTTGTGGTTGTGTGTGGTTGTGTGCATGGTTGTGGTTGTGTGCATGGTTGTGGTTGTGTGTATGTGTGGTTGTGTGTGTGTGGTTTTGTGTGTGGTTGTGTGTGTGTGTGGTTGTGTGTGTGTGGTTGTGTGTGTGTGGTTGTGTGTGTGTGTGGTTGTGTATGTGTGGTTGTGTGTGGTGTTGTGTGTGGTTGTGTGTGTGGTTGTGTGTGTGGTTGTGTGTGTGTGTGTGTGTGGTTGTGTGTGTGGTTGTAGGTGTGTGATTGTGTGTGTGTAGTTGTGTGTGTGGTTGTGTGTGTGTGGTTGTGTGTGGTTGTGTGTGTGGTTGTGTGTGTGTGGTTGTGGGGTTGTGTGTGTGGTTGTGTGTGTGAGTGTGTTAGACGGACCGGGAGGGTCGGCCGAGATTACGGGGAGAGGTCTCCAGGGAGAGCCGTCTCCAACGACTGTACAGATAAGTAACTTCCCCCCCCACAGACGGACACCACACCAGATTGAAGGTTAACGAGACTTTATATGCACTTCTTAGGTTACGTTGATATAATACAAGGAGGTCTGGACTCAGGGGTCCCCTCGGTTCTGATCTCTGGTTGAGGAAAAGGGTAGCGGGACAGTCTTAGTTACCAATGAGTTCAATAGCTCTCAATCCTCGAGCTCGGCGTGGTTGCTGATCGGGCCGTGGAGGAGCCAAGCAGGTCCCGAGATGGATGAAGGGTGGTCGACGGGCCGTGGAGAAGCCAAGCAGGTCCCGAGATGGATGAAGGATGGTCGACGGGCCGTGGAGAAGCCAAGCAGGTCCCGATGCAGATGACAGTTACAACGGTCCGCGGCCTCGCCAGCAGATCCGGACGACGGTGAAGGATGAAGGTTACGACGGCTGTGGCAGCGCCACCAGGCAGGATGATGGTGCACAGGACAGAGCTACGGCAGCGCCAGTAGTCCGTCCAGGATGAGTTCTTCTTTCGTCTCTCGACTCCAAGATACAACTGCCTTCCTGTTCTGGAGCTGCCCCAGTTATAGGGCTGGCGTGCTTTGATGTCCGGACCCTCGCACTTGGAGGTCGGGAGGTCCGGGATGAGGGAGTCCAGACACCCAGCAGGGGGGTGGAGCCAGCGCCCGGGGAGGCGATGGGCGAGCGGCACTGGCCGGGGGAGAACCATCGACACCTCTTTCTCCCATTGACTGGCCAAGTAGCTCGCTCACCTCCTGGGTGGAGGGTGGTGCCGGAATGTCTGAGGCCGGGCTAGGCCCAGGGTTGAGGTCGATCGGGGCCAGGCGGCCTCGTGGCGAAGTGTCCAAGATGGCGGCCCGGGCTGGGCGCGTGGGTCGGCCGTGGATCGGACCCACGAGGTTATCATGCTCGGGGGCAGGTGTCCCTGAGGGGACGTAGGACGTGCAATGGTGGGGTGTGGTGCTTGTATGACTGGCTCGGGCTTGGTCGAGCCGGGGGAGAGCGGCCCGTCACGTGGCCTGTCCAACATGCGTCCCCCCCAGCTGAAGGCGGGGAGAGTTACCCATCCTCTTGGGGACTCTCTTCGTCGAGGCGGAAAAACCGGGACAGGCCATCCGCGTTGGCGTGGTCAGACCCAGGCCGGTGTTCAACGGTAAAGTCCATACCTTGCAAGGAGATGGACCAGCGTAGCAGTTTTGGGTTTTCCCCCCGCATATGCATCAACCACTGCAGGGGTCGGTGGTCAGTCTGCACCCGGAAGTGGGTGCCAAAAAGGTAGGGTCGGAGCTTCTTGAGGGCCCATACCACAGCGAAGGCTTCCCTCTCTATGGTGCTCCAGCGTTGCTCCCGGGGTAGGAGTCTCCGGCTGATGAAGGCCACCGGTTGATCAAGGCCTTCGGTGTTCACCTGGGACAGGACCGCCCCAATGCCCTGGTCGGAGGCGTCCGTCTGGACGACGAACTCCCGGCTGTAGTCTGGGGCCTGGAGTACAGGAGCGGAACACATGGCGGCCTTTAGCTGTTCGAAGGCCGCTTGACACTCTGGGGTCCAGTTCACCTTCTTGGGCTGATTTTTCGACGTGAGTTCGGTGAGAGGCCCCACGATGGTACCATAGTCTTTCACGAACCTTCGGTAGTAGCCCGTGAGGCCCAGGAAGGCTCGCACCTCAGTTTGAGTGTTAGGGGGTTGCCAGTTCTGGATGGCGGCAATTTTCAGTTGAAGAGGGGCCACTAGACCGCTTCCCACTTGGTGTCCGAGGTAGGTCACTGACCCTTGTCCAATTTGACATTTGCTGGCCTTGATCGTGAGGCCAGCTCGTTGAAGGGCTTGCAACACTGCTTGGAGGTGGTGGAGGTGCTCGGTCCAGTGGTGGCTGTACACAGCGATGTCGTCCAGGTAGGCGGCGCTGAACTCTTCGAGCCCCGCCAGGACCTGATTGACGAGCCGTTGGAAAGTCGCTGGGGCATTTTTCATGCCGAAGGGCATGACCGTGAAGTGATAGTGGCCATCGGGGGTGGAGAAGGCAGAACGTTCTTGTGCTCGGGGTGTGAGGCCGATCTGCCAATAGCCTGCCGTTAGATCGAAGATGCTGAGGTAGCGGGCAGCGCCCATTCGGTCGACCAGTTCATCTGCCCGGGGGATGGGGTGTGCGTCCGTTCTGGTGACTTCATTCAGGCCCCGGTAGTCGACACAGAACCGGAGTTCGGGTGTGGTTCCGGGGGCGGCTGCTTTGGGGACCAGTACGACCGGGCTGGCCCATGGACTGTCGGAGGGCTCGATGACCCCGAGCGTGAGCATCTTAGTTACTTCCGCCTGGATGCAGGCCCGTACCCGATCAGGTACGCGGTAGGCCCGGTGGCGGATAGGAGGGCTGTCTCCGGTGTCCACATCGTGCACACACCAGGAAGTGACACCTGGGGTGAGGGAGAACAGGCTGGCAAATCGTGATAGGAGGGCTTGGCACTCTTGGCGTTGTTCCTGGGTGAGGGTCTCCGAGAGTCGGACCCCATCCACGGAGCCGTCTTGCTCCTGGGTCCGCAAGAGGTCAGGGAGAGGCTCGGAGTCGTCCTCAACCCCGTTGTCTGTGGCCATCAAGAGGCTGAGTTCTGTTCGTGCAAAGTGGGGTTTCAGTCTGTTGGTGTGGAGGACTCGGAGCGGATTCCGGGCGGACTCCATATCGATCAGATAGGTGGCGGGTCCCTTGCGCTCGATTACCTTGAAGGGTCCCGTCCATTTGTCTTGGAGAGCGCACGGTTCTGTGGGGGACATTACCCAGACCTGTTGCCCCGGCTCGAATTCAATAGATGAGGCGTTCTGGTCATACCATCTCTTCATGTCCTCTTGACTGGCCTCTAGGTTGGCTTTCGCTAGGTCTCTGAACCGCTGGGACTGGTTGCGGAGGGTGAGGAGGTACCGGAAGACATCTGGAGGACTCTTGGCCGGAGGCAACTCCCAGCCTTCTTTGATCAGGCTGAGTGGCCCCCGTACTGGGTGCCCATAGAGCAGCTCGAATGGGCTGAAGCCTAGGGACTTCTGTGGGACCTCCCGGTAGGCGAAGAGGAGGCACGGCAGCAGCACGTCCCACTGGCGACGGAGGGGTTCTTCCAATCCCCCGATCATCCCTTTTAGTGTGCGATTGAACCGCTCAACAAGTCCGTTTCCTTGGGGGTGATAGGGGGTCGTGAAGCGGTAGGTGACCCCACACTGTTGCCAGAGGGACTTCATGTATTTGGAAATAAAGTTCGTGCCTCTGTCACTGACGACTTCTCGGGGGAACCCCACACGGGAGAAGATCCCCATCAGGGCCCTGCCGACCACTGGGGCTGTGACGGTCCGGAGAGGAATAGCCTCAGGGTAGCGGGTGGCGTGGTCCACTAGTACTAGGATGAAACGATGGCCTTGTCTTGTACGTGGGTCTAGGGGTCCCACAATGTCTATTCCGACCCTCTCAAATGGGGTTGTGACTACGGGAAAGGGTTGCAGGGGGGCCTTTAATTTGCGGCCGCTCTTCCCACTGGCTTGGCACGTGGGGCAAGATCGGCAATGCTGGTGCACATCGTTTCTCATTTTTGGCCAGAAGAAGTGGGTCACTAGGCGGCTGTAGGTTTTATCTTGTCCCAGGGGCCCTGCCAGGGGGACATCGTGGGCCAGATTTAGCAGGAAGTCTCTAAAGCGGAGTGGCACCACTAGTACTCGGTTGGCCCCCAGCTCGGCGATTCGTTGCTCGCTGTACAGTAGGTCATTGTCCCAGTAGACCCAATGAGCTCCGGAGGTATCCCCTGCGCTTTGGGCGAGCGCTTGTTGTCGGAGTCCCTCAAGGGAGGGACAGGTCTTCTGCTCCTGACGAAATTGTTCTTGTGTGGGCCCCCCTTCTTGAGCCCACTGGTCGAGATTAGCAAGGTCGGAAGGTTGAGCAGGTTCGAGGGGGATGCACTGGTCGGGGGTCTCGGCGGGGGCGACCGGAGGCGGAGGCGCCGGCCATTCTGGTTCTTCCGGGTGATGGTTGGCACGGGCGGCCATAGACCGGGTGGTGACGCACGCCCAGTCTGGGACGCCCAACATCCCCAAGTGTTCTTTTCGCTCCACGGCTGCCCACGGGGAGCTTTCCAGGTCATTTCCGAGGAGGCAGTCCACGGGGGCGTCGTCTCGGACCGTTACTTTCAACATGCCGGAGACCCCTCCCCACTCAAAGGGGACGCAGGCCATCCGACACAGACTCTCCGAGTTGTCGGCTGATCGTACAGGGCAGAGAATGTTCGGTAGATATTGCTCTGGGGTCACCAGATGACAGCGGACGGCTGTCACACTGGCCCCGGTGTCTCGAAGGGCTTCGGCCCGTTGTCCATTGATGCTCACCCATTGGCCGTACTTCTGGGTGTTAGCGGGTAGGGGGACCCGCGGGACCATGTCTCTTCCCCCTAAGCACGCGAGAGTCATGGCGGCTGGCTCCCACCCTTGATACTCTTGCTCGTCTGTTTCTTGTTCCTCGGAGATCTGTTCTTCCCCTAGTGCCGCGGCGGTCACCTGGCGGGGTCTTGGGCTCTGATACTGCGGGCAGCTTGGGTCATTTGCATAGTGGCCGACTCGTTGGCATCGGTGACATGTAACATTGGCTCTGTATCCCGGTCGCGCCGGGGTGCTGCCCCGGTTGGCCGGGGGGGTGGTGCTGGTAGTGGGGGCGGCCGGAGTGTTGTCTCTTCCTCGTCCTTGGCCCCCTCCTCCTCCTCTGGATCGGTGGTGACCATTGTTGTTCCTGTTCTGCTCGTAGGACCCATTCCGGCCCACTCGGGTGATCTCCCACCGGTCAGCTTCGGCTGCGAGCTGCCGGGGATCGGTTAACTTGCTGTCGAGGAGGTGTTGGCGTAGTTCAATGAAGCAGTTGTTGGACAGATGCTCCCATACCATCAGATTGAACAACTGCTCGTAGGTCGTGACGTTGTTCCCTCTGATCCAGCCTTCGAAGGCTCGGCTAAAGTACGTTACATAGTCCACCCAAGTTGTACCTGGAATGCGTGTGCAGTCTCGGAACCTCTGACGGTACATCTCGGGCGTGAGGCCATAGCGAGTGAGGAGGGCCGCTTTCATATGGTCGTAGGAGGTCATCTGGTGGTCTGGGAGCTGTAACAGAGTATCGCGGCCCTCATTGAGGAATTTGCCCCATAGGCCGGCTCCCCAGTCGGCTCTATCGATCCGATGCGCAGTCATCGCTATTTCATATGCTTTAAACCATTGCTGGATGTCGTCTTCTCGAAAATATTCTCGGACCACATCCTTGGGGATGTGCACTTTTTTGTCCGTGGTCCCGGGGGTGGACGGTCTGTCGGGCACCCCTAATTCTTTATTCTGTTTGCGCAGGTTGATCTCGGCTAGGTTCCGCTCGTGCTCGTACGTTAGTCTTTTTTCCTCGAGCTCCCTTTGCCTCTGTTTCTCCTCTCTTTCTTCTCGGAGGCGAAGGTGCTCTAAGTTTATTTTTTGCTCGGCCAATTTGAGTTCTATGTCCATCTTGAGTCGGGCCATTTCAAGTTCGTGTAGTCGGGCTTTTTCTCTTTCTTGGATCTCGTCTTGCGAGAGACCCGTTCTTTGCTCTTCAGGGGCCGTGTTGGTCTTTTTCGCGGTGCTTTGCTCCGGGGCTTCGACATCCCCGGTCTCTGCCCAAGATTCTAGGGCATGCTTAAAATCGTCCTTGGTACTTAGTCCGGTGGTAGCGATACCTAGTTCGATGCAGAACTGTTTTAGTTCACGATGGCTGTATTCCTCTAGCTTTTCCATTTGGAACTTCTCAGTTGATCCGCTCTCTTTAGTCGACATTGTTGTTCGTTGTGGGGTGAGCTACTCTCTGTACGTTATGCGGTGATTCGGATCGCGCCGCTGGCCACCAATGTTAGACGGACCGGGAGGGTCGGCCGAGATTACGGGGAGAGGTCTCCAGGGAGAGCCGTCTCCAACGACTGTACAGATAAGTAACTTCCCCCCCCACAGACGGACACCACACCAGATTGAAGGTTAACGAGACTTTATATGCACTTCTTAGGTTACGTTGATATAATACAAGGAGGTCTGGACTCAGGGGTCCCCTCGGTTCTGATCTCTGGTTGAGGAAAAGGGTAGCGGGACAGTCTTAGTTACCAATGAGTTCAATAGCTCTCAATCCTCGAGCTCGGCGTGGTTGCTGATCGGGCCGTGGAGGAGCCAAGCAGGTCCCGAGATGGATGAAGGGTGGTCGACGGGCCGTGGAGAAGCCAAGCAGGTCCCGAGATGGATGAAGGATGGTCGACGGGCCGTGGAGAAGCCAAGCAGGTCCCGATGCAGATGACAGTTACAACGGTCCGCGGCCTCGCCAGCAGATCCGGACGACGGTGAAGGATGAAGGTTACGACGGCTGTGGCAGCGCCACCAGGCAGGATGATGGTGCACAGGACAGAGCTACGGCAGCGCCAGTAGTCCGTCCAGGATGAGTTCTTCTTTCGTCTCTCGACTCCAAGATACAACTGCCTTCCTGTTCTGGAGCTGCCCCAGTTATAGGGCTGGCGTGCTTTGATGTCCGGACCCTCGCACTTGGAGGTCGGGAGGTCCGGGATGAGGGAGTCCAGACACCCAGCAGGGGGGTGGAGCCAGCGCCCGGGGAGGCGATGGGCGAGCGGCACTGGCCGGGGGAGAACCATCGACACCTCTTTCTCCCATTGACTGGCCAAGTAGCTCGCTCACCTCCTGGGTGGAGGGTGGTGCCGGAATGTCTGAGGCCGGGCTAGGCCCAGGGTTGAGGTCGATCGGGGCCAGGCGGCCTCGTGGCGAAGTGTCCAAGATGGCGGCCCGGGCTGGGCGCGTGGGTCGGCCGTGGATCGGACCCACGAGGTTATCATGCTCGGGGGCAGGTGTCCCTGAGGGGACGTAGGACGTGCAATGGTGGGGTGTGGTGCTTGTATGACTGGCTCGGGCTTGGTCGAGCCGGGGGAGAGCGGCCCGTCACGTGGCCTGTCCAACAGAGTGGTTGTGTGTGTTTGTGTGGTTGTGGTTGTGTGTGTGGTCGTGTGCGTGGTTGTGTGTGTGTGTGTGTGGTTGTGTGTGTGTGTGGTTTGTGTGTGGTTGTGTGAGTGTGGTTGTGTGTGTGTGCTTGTGAGTGTGGTTGTGTGTGTGGTTGTGTGTGTGTGTGCTTGTGTGTGTGGTTGTGTGTGTGTTTGTGTGTGTGTGTGTGGTTGTGTATGGTTGTGCGGTTGTGTGTGGTGTTGTGGTTGCGTGTGTGGTTGTGTGTGTGTGGTTGTGTGTGTGGTTGTGATTGTGTGCGTGGTTGTGTGTGTGGTTGTGTGTGTGTGGTTGTGTGTGTGTGTGTGTGTGTGGTTGTGGTTGGTTGTGTGTGTGTGGTTGTGGTTGGGGGTTTGGTTGTGGTTGTGTGTGTGTGTGTGGTTGTGTGTGGGGGTGTGTGTGTATGTGTGAGTACAAATACTTTACACATTGCCTCTTTAGTTTAGCCTGACTGCTCTGTGTCGAGCTATTCTAGGATGAGCACAGGTAAACTTAGTGTGTACTACACTTACCTGACTAGGATCGTGGGTCCCTACTTGGACAGGGTGCAAACAACTGCAAAGTAGAGACCCAATTTTTAACAGTAAGAAAGCAGATCCCCATAAAGAACAAGTTACTTACCTTCGGTAACAATATATCCGTAAGAAACATAGGTTAGGTATGGATTCCATAGCTTCAAATTACCCCCAGGCATCAGACTGGATCTGGAAAGTTTTTTGTCAGCATTACCCCTGCACATCGAAAGATGGCGTCGGTCGGCTCCGCGTTCGTCGTTGGCTTCATGGTCGCCGGGATGATATCACGGTAGCTAAATAGAGGCAGCCCTCGCGCACTGACATCAGTTCTGTACAAGACTTTCCATGCCAGAAGCGCAGACCCATGCAAGACACTGACCACTGTTGCACAAAACTAGGGCCCTGAAAGGAAGTCTGTTGGAATTGGGGTAGCCTGGCCTAGGGCAAGACTAGCATATCAGAGGCACACTGTAAAGGTTGCAGACCACCCAAAAGTAATTCCACGTAATAGCACTCAAAAAGAAAACACTACACCAAAAATGTGGGAAAATACGTACTGCTTTATAAAAATAATATACTCTCTGTTCTCCAATATAAATAGCTCAGAACATTTCAGGTCACTTTAGAATCAGCAGTTAAACTTTTTAAATTACTAGCAGATTATCAATTAGTCTCTTCAGTACATTACATTTAGTTGTTTTCAAATCAATATTCTACTTCCCAAGATGTTATCCTGTTCAATAAGTCAATACACTTGTCAATGGATTAATCATAACACTTTAGACTTTCCCAGATCAAAGACCCACATCAATGATGCATTTCATAAGACCCCAGAAGTAATTACAACTGGTTACTGTATTGTGCCCAATACTGTCTTTCCCAACACCAACCCCCCCTCACTTCCTAGTACACAGTTGCTGATGATCCCCTCCAGTTACTCCCTCCTGTGTGTCACACAGCTGTGGCAATTAATAGGATGTGAGTTATCTCCAGATGATCTTTAGTGCCACTCTCCCCCTTTTTAGTACACCTCCTTACTTGTTCTCAGCTGTTGAAGTTGTCCTGCGCCAAGAGGGAGAGGGGACACGGAAAAGGAGGGGCTAGGAACCGTGGCTGCAGAGGCTCTCTCAGGGGACTCCTCGGTGTTACTAGGTTTGGGCCAACTCCGTGTTGAGTCTCTCACTTAGTGAGCGTCAGGGACCGAAATCACGATGCCCCCAGGCCCCCTTCCAGGCCTCTTAGCTCCCCCTCCCTGCTCGGGCCAGCTCTTCAGTGTGGCGCTCGAGCAGGAGGAGAAGGCAGGATCACTCGGCGCTCCTGAGAAACTCCCCCGGCGCCTCTCCTCACAAAGGCACTCACTCGGTGGTCATGCGCGGAAGCGCTTGCTCTCGTCCCGCCTCTCCTCACAAAGACACTTACTCGGCGGTCATGCGCGGAAGCGCTCGCTCTCGTCCCGCCTCTCCTCACCAAGACGCTTCCAGGAAGGACATGCGCGGAAGCGCTCGCTCTCGTCCCGCCTCTCCTCACAAAGACACTTCCAGGAAGGACATGCGCGGAAGCGCTCGAGTAGGGATTCGCCTTCCCCGTTTCTTCAAGGGAGACAGTACTTTGCCGGCAATGCGCTAGAAGCGCGGAAGGCGCCCCCGGGGTCCCGTCCACAGAGAGAAGCCTCAATAACCTCAAGGCTCAGTGGATCCCGGGGCGGGCGATGTCTCCAGAAAACGATCAGCACCCCAGGGGTCCCGCTCTCAGTGGGGACGGCGCTGTCTCCAGAAAACGATCAGCACCCCAGGAAGGTAGGAGAACTGTGCTAGTTCGTTTCCTTAACCTCAGCGCCCACTCTGCCAGGTCCTTTTAGTGCTCAAGTTGAGATAGGGGTTGGGATCTAGGGAAGAAGGTTATCCTTCCTGAGTCTCCTTCTGCTGGGCAGAGGACTGCGCACCGCAGCACTGCAGTCTCGTTCTCCTTGGACTTCCCCTGTATAGTTTGGACAAGGGGCAAGCTAGGCGCCCAGGGTCTCCAGTAACCCTTCACAGCGGGGTCAGGACAAGTAACCCAAAAGGGGAATAATGAGGTGACAACCCAAGGCAGCTTCCCTATCTAGGAGGTCAACCCTATGTCTAACCTCTCCCACCCTTAGTTACAGCCTGTCCTCCAGCTGACTTCCACAGGTAGACAAAATGGCTGCCCCACATTCCGCCTTATATAGGCTGCCCTTCAGTGGTCCAGAATGGACCAGAAGGTTCTAGAATGCCCTATGTTAGGCTATGGCCAAGTTCTGTGTGTGACAGTTGGGGCAGTTGGTGGACACCATTTTAGGTGGTGCCAAATTCCTGTCAGAACAGGCCTCTGGGCCTGAGGTAAAAGATTATGAGGGGGAGAAAGAACACCTATCCCCCTGGCCAACACCTACAAAAAGTCAGTAGACAAAAAAAATTATCAAGGGTATGAGGGGCAAAAAGGGGACAAAATAAATAATAATTAGGAGGGACTTCGCCAAAAAGCCAGACAGGTCTAACACGCGTCCCCCCCAGCTGAAAGTGGGGAGAACTACCCAACCCCTTGGGAGTCCTCATCACTAAGGCGGAAATACCTGGAGAGACCGTCTGCATTGGCGTGGTCCACTCCAGGCCGATGTTCCACCTGGAAGTCCATTCCCTGTAGGGAGATGGACCACCTCAACAACTTGGGATTTTCCCCCTTCATTTGCATCAGCCAACGAAGGGGTCGGTGGTCAGTCTGAACCAGGAAGTGCGAGCCAAAGAGGTATGGCCGCAGCTTCTTCAGAGCCCACACCACCGCTAAAGCTTCCCTCTCAATGGCACTCCACTTCTGTTCCCGGGGAAGCAGTCTCCTGGATAAGAAGACTACGGGTTGATCCAGGCCCTCTTCATTCAGTTGCGATAACACTGCCCCAATGCCATGTTCTGATGCATCTGTTTGGACAATGAACTCCTTGGAGAAGTCTGGGGCCCTCAGGACCGGTGCCGCACACATTGCCTGTTTCAACTTTTTAAAGGCTTGCTGACAAGCCTTTGTCCAAACTACCCGTCGAGGTTGTTTCTTGGAGGTGAGCTCTGTGAGGGGCGCTACAATAGTGCCATACCCCTTCACAAAGCGACGGTAGTAGCCTGTGAGGCCCAGGAAAGCTCGGACCTCAGTCTGTGTCTTCGGGGCTTCCCAGGCCATGATTGCCTCAATCTTCGCCTGCAGGGGCTGCACAGTCCCCCTACCCACCAAGTGTCCAAGGTACACAACCGACCCCTGCCCAATCTGGCATTTGCTGGCTTTGATGGTCAATCCAGCTTGTCTCAGGGCCTGGAGAACGGTCTGCAAATGCTGCAGATGGTCCTCCCAGCTGCTACTGAAGACAGCAATGTCATCCAAGTAGGCAGCAGAGAAACTCTCCAATCCAGAGAGGACCTGGTTCACCAGCCGCTGAAATATGGCAGGGGCGTTCTTGAGCCCAAAGGGCATCACACAGAACTGGTAGTGTCCCTCAGGCGTGGAGAAGGCTGACCTTTCCCTTGCTCCATCTGTCAAGGAGATCTGCCAGTACCCTGAAGTGAGGTCAAAGGTACTCAGATATTGGGCAGCTCCTAGCCGGTCAATCAATTCATCCGCCCTAGGGATCGGATGAGCATCAGTCTTGGTTACTGAATTCAGTCCTCGGTAATCCACACAGAACCTTAGTTCGGGTGTGGTGCCTGGTGGTGCGGCTTTTGGCACGAGCACCACCGGACTGGACCAAGGGCTGTTGGAAGGTTCAATTACTCCCAGCTCTAGCATCTTGGCAACTTCTCCATGGATGCTAGCCTTCACCTTGTCAGACAGCCGGTAGGTCTTGGACTTCACTGGTGGGCTGTCTCCTGTGTCCACATCATGGGTACACAGGTGGGTCCTTCCCGGGACAAGGGAGAACAACGAAGAGTACTGCTCCAGGATCTGGCGGCAGTCCTCCCGTTGCTCAGGAGTTAGAGTAGGAGAGAGAATCACTCCCTCCACTGACCCATCCTTCTCTTGGGATGAAAAGAGATCTGGGAGAGGTTCGCTTTCCGCTTCCTCTTCCCCGTCAGTCACCATCATCAACATGACTTCGGGCCTCTCATGGTGGGGCTTGAGTCGGTTGGCATGCAGCACCCGTAGGGGCTGTCGAGGGGTCTTAAGGTCCACCAGGTATGTGGCCTTACCCTTCTTCTCCAACACCTCAAAGGGGCCTGTCCAGCGATCCTGGAGGGCGCTAAGCTCTCCAGGCTCCATCACCCACACTTTCTGTCCAGGCTCCAATTCCACCTGGTGAGCATTGTGGTCATACCACTCCTTCATGACTGCCTGGCTGGCTTCCAAGTTGTCAGAAGCTTGCTTCCACAACTTTGCCATTTGGCTCCTGAAAGCCAGCATGTAGCTCACCATATCCTGGGGGGGTTTCCTGGGAGACTTCTCCCAACCATCCTTCACCAGGCTGAGAGGACCGCGTACAGGGTGCCCATACAGAAGCTCAAAGGGGCTGAAGCCCACTCCCTTCTGGGGCACTTCCCTGTAGGAAAAGAGTAAACAGGGTAGGAGGACATCCCATTTCCTCCGCAGGCTCTCGGGCAGACTTCTGATCATGCCCTTCAAGGTCTTATTAAACCTCTCAACCAGTCCATTCGACTGGGGGTGATAAGGAGTGGTGAACCGGTAGGTCACTCCACACTCCTTCCACACTGCCCGCATATAAGCTGACATGAAGTTGGTCCCCCTGTTGGACACAACTTCCTTGGGAAATCCCACTCGGGTAAAGATTCCCATTAGGGCTCTTGCCACTACAGGTGCAGTGACTGTCCTCAGAGATATTGCCTCTGGGTACCGTGTGGCATGATCCACCAGTACCAGGATAAACCTGTGACCAGCTGTTGTTGGTGGATCCAAAGGCCCTACAATGTCGATGCCCACCCTCTCAAAGGGTGTGCTAACGACTGGAAGTGGTTCCAGGGGAGCCTTTAGCTTCACCCCTGTTTTCCCACTGGCCTGGCAGGTTACACATGTCCTACAGTAAGTGTTGGACGCCACTTTCATCTGAGGCCAGTAAAAGTGGAGGACAAGCCGTGCAAAGGTCTTGTCCTGGCCTAAGTGTCCTGCCAGGGGTATGGCATGAGCCAATTCCAAAAGAAAGGCTCGGTACTGTTGCGGGACTACCAAGGCCCTCGATGAACCAGGCGAGGGTACCTTGGGTTCACTGTAGAGGAGTCCATCCTCCCAGTAAATATGGTAATGTCCCGTAACATCACCTGCTGCTTGGGCTTCAGCCTGTCGTCTCAGTCCCTCAAGGGTGGGGCACTCCCTCTGCCCCTTACAGAAGTCCTCTCTGGTAGGACCTCCCTCCACATGCCACTCCGCAGGGATGGGCAAATCCTCCAGAGCGTCTACTTCCCCCTCCACGGACTCCTGGTCCACCACCGCAGGTGGCCGATCTGTCTCATGGGGTGTGGAAGCCGGAGCAGGCTGTCTCTGTCTCCGGGTCTGTCCCTTCTTAGCAGCGGGTTGGGCCATTGTTCCAGGCTCCAACCCAGGCGAACTCCCTCTCCGGGCAGTCGCAGACCGTGTGCTGACACAGGCCCAGTCAGGTGTACCCAGCATCGCAGAATGCGTCCGGTATTCCACCTCTCTCCAAGTGTTGTGTTCCATGTCATTCCCCAACAGACAATCGACCGGCACGGCAGGGCTTACGGCAACTCGAAGTGAACCTGCAACCCCCTCCCACTCAAAGGGAACCTCAGCCACTGGATAGTGGCCCATTCTGCCGTCAGCCATCGCGGCGGGGTGGAGTACATTAGGAACAACCTGCTCTGGAGACACCAGCTGACTTCTCACCATAGTCATGCTGGCTCCTGTATCTCTCAGATCCTCCCCTCTCTGGCCATTGATGGTAACCCATTGCCCATACTTTGTAGTATTTGGGGGCACCTGGATCTTTGGCACCATCTCCCGCTCTCCCAGGGACACTAAGGTGACACCCGCCCACTCACCCCCCTTATCTAAGGGCACCTCCTCCCCGAGCGCTACACTAGCTACTCCCGGTGACTTTCCTCCGGTGGGAGGGGGTGGTCTCTTTGGGCATCTGACATCTCCCTTATAATGTCCAACGCCACCGCATTCAAAACAGTGGAGAACCCTGGGCTGCTGGCTTTGGCCAGGATTAGGGTTTCGGGGCGGGTTTGCCCTAGGGGTGAAACCTGCTCCCTTCCCTTGGAAGTTATTTTGGGGACCTTTAGAGAACTCTTTCTTTTTCTCCCCCCTCCTTCTTCTGGGGGGCGCCCTGTCCGGCTTTTTGAGATTCCCCTCCAGTCCCCTTGGAGGACACCCGGGTACTTGCCCAGATGTCCGCCTCCTCTGCAAGCTTCCGGGGATTGGTCAGCTTGCTGTCCACCAGGTGTTGGCGCAGCTCAGGAAAACATTTCTCGAGGAGGTGTTCTTTCAAAAATAGATCGTACAGCCCCTCATAATCCTTTACCTCACTGCCCTTGACCCAACCCTCTAAGGCCTTTCTGGCGTAGTCAAGGAAGTCCACCCATTTCTGAGTACTTAATTTGTGGCTCCCCCTAAACTTCTGTCGGTACTTTTCTGGGGTAAGCCCGAACTTCCTTAACAACGCCAGCTTCATGGTGGGGTAGTTTGTCTGTTCCTCTGGATCCAGGGCCAGCAAGGTGTCCCGACCAGCAGGAGGCATGTACTTGTACAAACTACCCCCCCAGTGCTTCTCCTGCACCCCATGAACCCTCAGAGAAACCTCATAAGCAGCCAGCCACTTAGCTACATCGTCCCCCTGACTGAAGCTCGCTATCAGGTCCTTTGGTATATAGGGTTTGGTCTCCCTGGCTGACTCCTTTGGTTCGCTGCCACCATTCCTACTAGGAGAGGACCCCCGTCGTAGACTTTGGAGCTCCAGTTCCTTCAGTCTAAACTCGTGGGCCATCCTCCTCTCCTCTTTCTCCTGCTCCAACTTAGCCAACTCCCACCTTAACTGTCTTTTCTCCCTCCTATCGGTGAGCTCGGCTTCCGTTAGGCTTCCCCCAGAGATGCTACTGCCCCTTCTGGAGTAGGACACTGGTCCGGTGAGTAAGTTTTCCCCCTCATGGCGGAATAACTCTTCTACCTCCCCCACCGTGTCCTGGTCGACCTCTTCATCCTCCTCCTTCTTTCCTTGGTGTGCCTCCACCCAGGCCCTAAGACTGGTCTGGAGCTCCCCCTTCCTGGCACCATGTTTGAAAAATACCCCCATTTGTTGGCAGAACATTTTCAATTGTGACACGGAATAGACTTCCAGGTTTTCCACAGCAAACTCCATTGTGAGTCAGGCAAACCTAGATACACACCAGAAATTTCAGAGTGGCAAGGGCAACCTAAAGCCAACTCTACCCACCACCAGGAATAAATTTGGAAAAAACAAAAAGACTAATTGCGAGGGCCGCAAGGAGAAAACTCCTGGTGTAGGTTTGGTGTATTACGTCAAATTACTAGTGAGTAGCTGCAACCAAGTCAGGATCCCACCGCTAGGCACCAATATGTTGGAATTGGGGTAGCCTGGCCTAGGGCAAGACTAGCATATCAGAGGCACAGTGTAAAGGTTGCAGACCACCCAAAAGTAATTCCACGCAATAGCACTCAAAAAGAAAACACTACACCAAAAATGTGGGAAAATACGTACTGCTTTATAAAAATAATATACTCTCTGTTCTCCAATATAAATAGCTCAGAACATTTCAGGTCACTTTAGAATCAGCAGTTAAACTTTTTAAATTACTAGCAGATTATCAATTAGTCTCTTCAGTACATTACATTTAGTTGTTTTCAAATCAATATTCTACTTCCCAAGATGTTATCCTGTTCAATAAGTCAATACACTTGTCAATGGATTAATCATAACACTTTAGACTTTCCCAGATCAAAGACCCACATCAATTATGCATTTCATAAGACCCCAGAAGTAATTACAACTGGTTACTGTATTGTGTCCAATACTGTCTTTCCCAACACCAACCCCCCCTCACTTCCTAGTACACAGTTGCTGATGATCCCCTCCAGTTACTCCCTCCTGTGTGTCACACAGCTGTGGCAATTAATAGGATGTGAGTTATCTCCAGATGATCTTTAGTGCCACTCTCCCCCTTTTTAGTACACCTCCTTACTTGTTCTCAGCTGTTGAAGTTGTCCTGCGCCAAGAGGGAGAGGGGACACGGAAAAGGAGGGGCTAGGAACCGTGGCTGCAGAGGCTCTCTCGCCTCAGGGGACTCCTCAGTGTTACTAGGTTTGGGCCAACTCCGTGTTGAGTCTCTCACTTAGTGAGCGTCAGGGACCGAAATCACGATGCCCCCAGGCCCCCTTCCAGGCCTCTTAGCTCCCCCTCCCTGCTCGGGCCAGCTCTTCAGTGTGGCGCTCGAGCAGGAGGAGAAGGCAGGATCACTCGGCGCTCCTGAGAAACTCCCCCGGCGCTCTCCTCACAAAGGCACTCACTCGGCGGTCATGCGCGGAAGCGCTTGCTCTCGTCCCGCCTCTCCTCACAAAGACACTTACTCGGCGGTCATGCGCGGAAGCGCTCGCTCTCGTCCCGCCTCTCCTCACCAAGACGCTTCCAGGAAGGACATGCACGGAAGCGCTCGCTCTTGTCCCGCCTCTCCTCACAAAGACACTTCCAGGAAGGACATGCGCGGAAGCGCTCGAGTAGGGATTCGCCTTCCCCGTTTCTTCAAGGGAGACAGTACTTTGCCGGCAATGCGCTAGAAGCGCGGAAGGCGCCCCCGGGGTCCCGTCCACAGAGAGAAGCCTCAATAACCTCAAGGCTCAGTGGATCCCGGGGCATGCGATGTCTCCAGAAAACGATCAGCACCCCAGGGGTCCCGCTCTCAGTGGGGACGGCGCTGTCTCCAGAAAACGATCAGCACCCCAGGAAGGTAGGAGAACTGTGCTAGTTCGTTTCCTTAACCTCAGCGGCCACTCTGCCAGGTCCTTTTAGTGCTCAAGTTGAGATAGGGGTTGGGATCTAGGGAAGAAGGTTATCCTTCCTGAGTCTCCTTCTGCTGGTCAGAGGACTGCGCACCGCAGCACTGCAGTCTCCTTCTCCTTGGACTTCCCCTGTATAGTTTGGACAAGGGGCAAGCTAGGCGCCCAGGGTCTCCAGTAACCCTTCACAGCGGGGTCAGGACAAGTAACCCAAAAGGGGAATAATGAGGTGACAACCCAAGGCAGCTTCCCTATCTAGGAGGTCAACCCTATGTCTAACCTCTCCCACCCTTAGTTACAGCCTGTCCTCCAGCTGACTTCCACAGGTAGACAAAATGGCTGCCCCACATTCCGCCTTATATAGGCTGCCCTTCAGTGGTCCAGAATGGACCAGAAGGTTCTAGAATGCCCTATGTTAGGCTATGGCCAAGTTCTGTGTGTGACAGTTGGGGCAGTTGGTGGACACCATTTTAGGTGGTGCCAACTTTCCTGTCAGAACAGGCCTCTGGGCCTGAGGTAAAAGATTATGAGGGGGAGAAAGAACACCTATCCCCCTGGCCAACACCTACAAAAAGTCAGTAGACAAAAAAAATTATCAAGGGTATGAGGGGCAAAAAGGGGACAAAATAAATAATAATTAGGAGGGACTTCGCCAAAAAGCCAGACAGGTATAACACGCGTCCCCCCCAGCTGAAAGTGGGGAGAACTACCCAACCCCTTGGGAGTCCTCATCACTAAGGCGGAAATACCTGGAGAGACTGTCTGCATTGGCGTGGTCCACTCCAGGCCGATGTTCCACCCGGAAGTCCATTCCCTGTAGGGAGATGGACCACCTCAACAACTTGGGATTTTCCCCCTTCATTTGCATCAGCCAACGAAGGGGTCGGTGGTCAGTCTGAACCAGGAAGTGCGAGCCAAAGAGGTATGGCCGCAGCTTCTTCAGAGCCCACACCACCGCTAAAGCTTCCCTCTCAATGGCACTCCACTTCTGTTCCCGGGGAAGCAGTCTCCTGGATAAGAAGACTACGGGTTGATCCAGGCCCTCTTCATTCAGTTGCGATAACACTGCCCCAATGCCATGTTCTGATGCATCTGTTTGGACAATGAACTCCTTGGAGAAGTCTGGGGCCCTCAGGACCGGTGCCGCACACATTGCCTGTTTCAACTTTTCAAAGGCTTGCTGACAAGCCTTTGTCCAAACTACCCGTCGAGGTTGTTTCTTGGAGGTGAGCTCTGTGAGGGGCGCTACAAAAGTGCCATACCCCTTCACAAAGCGACGGTAGTAGCCTGTGAGGCCCAGGAAAGCTCGGACCTCAGTCTGTGTCTTGGGGGCTTCCCAGGCCATGATTGCCTCAATCTTCGCCTGCAGGGGCTGCACAGTCCCCCTACCCACCAAGTGTCCAAGGTACACTACCGACCCCTGCCCAATCTGGCATTTGCTGGCTTTGATGGTCAATCCAGCTTGTCTCAGGGCCTGGAGAACGGTCTGCAAATGCTGCAGATGGTCCTCCCAGCTGCTACTGAAGACAGCAATGTCATCCAAGTAGGCAGCAGAGAAACTCTCCAATCCAGAGAGGACCTGGTTCACCAGCCGCTGAAATGTGGCAGGGGCGTTCTTGAGCCCAAAGGGCATCACACAGAACTGGTAGTGTCCCTCAGGCGTGGAGAAGGCTGACCTTTCCCTTGCTCCATCTGTCAAGGAGATCTGCCAGTACCCTGAAGTGAGGTCAAAGGTACTCAGATATTGGGCAGCTCCTAGCCGGTCAATCAATTCATCCGCCCTAGGGATCGGATGAGCATCAGTCTTGGTTACTGAATTCAGTCCTCGGTAATCCACACAGAACCTTAGTTTGGGGGTGGTGCCTGGTGGTGCGGCTTTTGGCACGAGCACCACCGGACTGGACCAAGGGCTGTTGGAAGGTTCAATTACTCCCAGCTCTAGCATCTTGGCAACTTCTCCATGGATGCTAGCCTTCACCTTGTCAGACAGCCGGTAGGTCTTGGACTTCACTGGTGGGCTGTCTCCTGTGTCCACATCATGGGTACACAGGTGGGTCCTTCCCGGGACAAGGGAGAACAACGAAGAGTACTGCTCCAGGATCTGGCGGCAGTCCTCCCGTTGCTCAGGAGTTAGAGTAGGAGAGAGAATCACTCCCTCCACTGACCCATCCTTCTCTTGGGACGAAAAGAGATCTGGGAGAGGTTCGCTTTCCGCTTCCTCTTCCCCGTCAGTCACCATCATCAACATGACTTCGGGCCTCTCATGGTGGGGCTTGAGTCGGTTGGCATGCAGCACCCGTAGGGGCTGTCGAGGGGTCTTAAGGTCCACCAGGTATGTGGCCTTACCCTTCTTCTCCAACACCTCAAAGGGGCCTGTCCAGCGATCCTGGAGGGCGCTAAGCTCTCCAGGCTCCATCACCCACACTTTCTGTCCAGGCTCCAATTCCACCTGGTGAGCATTGTGGTCATACCACTCCTTCATGACTGCCTGGCTGGCTTCCAAGTTGTCAGAAGCTTGCTTCCACAACTTTGCCATTTGGCTCCTGAAAGCCAGCATGTAGCTCACCATATCCTGGGGGGGTTTCCTGGGAGACTTCTCCCAACCATCCTTCACCAGGCTGAGAGGACCGCGTACAGGGTGCCCATACAGAAGCTCAAAGGGGCTGAAGCCCACTCCCTTCTGGGGCACTTCCCTGTAGGAAAAGAGTAAACAGGGTAGGAGGACATCCCATTTCCTCCGCAGGCTCTCGGGCAGACTTCTGATCATGCCCTTCAAGGTCTTATTAAACCTCTCAACCAGTCCATTCGACTGGGGGTGATAAGGAGTGGTGAACCGGTAGGTCACTCCACACTCCTTCCACATTGCCCGCATATAAGCTGACATGAAGTTGGTCCCCCTGTCGGACACAACTTCCTTGGGAAATCCCACTCGGGTAAAGATTCCCATTAGGGCTCTTGCCACTACAGGTGCAGTGACTGTCCTCAGAGGTATTGCCTCTGGGTACCGTGTGGCATGATCCACCAGTACCAGGATAAACCTGTGACCAGCTGTTGTTGGTGGATCCAAAGGCCCTACAATGTCGATGCCCACCCTCTCAAATGGTGTGCTAACGACTGGAAGTGGTTCCAGGGGAGCCTTTAGCTTCACCCCTGTTTTCCCACTGGCCTGGCAGGTTACACATGTCCTACAGTAAGTGTTGGACGCCACTTTCATCTGAGGCCAGTAAAAGTGGAGGACAAGCCGTGCAAAGGTCTTGTCCTGGCCTAAGTGTCCTGCCAGGGGAATGGCATGAGCCAATTCCAAAAGAAAGGCTCGGTACTGTTGCGGGACTACCAAGGCCCTCGATGAACCAGGCGAGGGTACCTTGGGTTCACTGTAGAGGAGTCCATCCTCCCAGTAAATATGGTAATGTCCCGTAACATCACCTGCTGCTTGGGCTTCAGCCTGTCGCCTCAGTCCCTCAAGGGTGGGGCACTCCCTCTGCCCCTTACAGAAGTCCTCTCTGGTAGGACCTCCCTCCACATGCCACTCCGCAGGGATGGGCAAATCCTCCAGAGAGTCTACTTCCCCCTCCACGGACTCCTGGTCCACCACCGCAGGTGGCCGATTTGTCTCATGGGGTGTGGAAGCCGGAGCAGGCTGTCTCTGTCTCCGGGTCTGTCCCTTCTTAGCAGCGGGTTGGGCCATTGTTCCAGGCTCCAACCCAGGCGAACTCCCTCTCCGGGCAGTCGCAGACCGTGTGCTGACACAGGCCCAGTCAGGTGTACCCAGCATCGCAGAATGCGTCCGGTATTCCACCTCTCTCCAAGTGTTGTGTTCCATGTCATTCCCCAACAGACAATCGACCGGCACAGCAGGGCTTACGGCAACTCGAAGTGAACCTGCAACCCCCTCCCACTCAAAGGGAACCTCAGCCACTGGATAGTGGCCCATTCTGCCGTCAGCCATCGCGGCGGGGTGGAGTACATTAGGAACAACCTGCTCTGGAGACACCAGCTGACTTCTCACCATAGTCATGCTGGCTCCTGTATCTCTCAGAGCCTCCCCTCTCTGGCCATTGATGGTAACCCATTGCCCATACTTTGTAGTATTTGGGGGCACCTGGATCTTTGGCACCATCTCCCGCTCTCCCAGGGACACTAAGGTGACACCCGCCCACTCACCCCCCTTATCTAAGGGCAACTCCTCCCCGAGCGCTACACTAGCTACTCCCGGTGACTATCCTCCGGTGGGAGGGGGTGGTCTCTTTGGGCATCTGACATCTCCCTTATAATGTCCAACGCCACCGCATTCAAAACAGTGGAGAACCCTGGGCTGCTGGCTTTGGCTAGGATTAGGGTTTCGGGGCGGGTTTGCCCTAGGGGTGAAACCTGCTCCCTTCCCTTGGAAGTTATTTTGGGGACCTTTAGAGAACTCTTTCTTTTTCTCCAACCCCTCCTTCTTCTGGGGGGCGCCCTGTCCGGCTTTTTGAGATTCCCCTCCAGTCCCCTTGGAGGACACCCGGGTACTTGCCCAGATGTCCGCCTCCTCTGCAAGCTTCCGGGGATTGGTCAGCTTGCTGTCCACCAGGTGTTGGCGCAGCTCAGGAAAACATTTCTCGAGGAGGTGTTCTTTCAAAAATAGATCGTACAGCCCCTCATAATCCTTTACCTCACTGCCCTTGACCCAACCCTCTAAGGCCTTTCTGGCGTAGTCAAGGAAGTCCACCCAGTTCTGAGTACTTAATTTGTGGCTCCCCCTAAACTTCTGTCGGTACTTTTCTGGGGTAAGCCCGAACTTCCTTAACAACGCCAGCTTCATGGTGGGGTAGTTTGTCTGTTCCTCTGGATCCAGGGCCAGCAAGGTGTCCCGACCAGCAGGAGGCATGTACTTGTACAAACTACCCCCCCAGTGCTTCTCCTGCACCCCATGAACCCTCAGAGAAACCTCATAAGCAGCCAGCCACTTAGCTACATCGTCCCCCTGACTGAAGCTCGCTATCAGGTCCTTTGGTATATAGGGTTTGGTCTCCCTGGCTGACTCCTTTGGTTCGCTGCCACCATTCCTACTAGGAGAGGACCCCCGTCGTAGACTTTGGAGCTCCAGTTCCTTCAGTCTAAACTCGTGGGCCATCCTCCTCTCCTCTTTCTCCTGCTCCAACTTAGCCAACTCCCACCTTAACTGTCTTTTCTCCCTCCTATCGGTGAGCTCGGCTTCCGTTAGGCTTCCCCCAGAGATGCTACTGCCCCTTCTGGAGTAGGACACTGGTCCGGTGAGTAAGTTTTCCCCCTCATGGCGGAATAACTCTTCTACCTCCCCCACCGTGTCCTGGTCGACCTCTTCATCCTCCTCCTTCTTTCCTTGGTGTGCCTCCACCCAGGCCCTAAGACTGGTCTGGAGCTCCCCCTTCCTGGCACCATGTTTGAAAAATACCCCCATTTGTTGGCAGAACATTTTCAATTGTGACACGGAATAGACTTCCAGGTTTTCCACAGCGAACTCCATTGTGAGTCAGGCAAACCTAGATACACACCAGAAATTTCAGAGTGGCAAGGGCAACCTAAAGCCAACTCCACCCACCACCAGGAATAAATTTGGAAAAAACAAAAAGACTAATTGGGAGGGCCGCAAGGAGAAAACTCCTGGTGTAGGTTTGGTGTATTATGTCAAATTACTAGTGAGTAGCTGCAACCAAGTCAGGATCCCACCGCTAGGCACCAATATGTTGGAATTGGGGTAGCCTGGCCTAGGCCAAGACTAGCATATCAGAGGCACAGTGTAAAGGTTGCAGACCACCCAAAAGTAATTCCACGCAATAGCACTCAAAAAGAAAACACTACACCAAAAATGTGGGAAAATACGTACTGCTTTATAAAAATAATATACTCTCTGTTCTCCAATATAAATAGCTCAGAACATTTCAGGTCACTTTAGAATCAGCAGTTAAACTTTTTAAATTACTAGCAGATTATCAATTAGTCTCTTCAGTACATTACATTTAGTTGTTTTCAAATCAATATTCTACTTCCCAAGATGTTATCCTGTTCAATAAGTCAATACACTTGTCAATGGATTAATCATAACACTTTAGACTTTCCCAGATCAAAGACCCACATCAATGATGCATTTCATAAGACCCCAGAAGTAATTACAACTGGTTACTGTATTGTGCCCAATACTGTCTTTCCCAACACCAACCCCCCCTCACTTCCTAGTACACAGTTGCTGATGATCCCCTCCAGTTACTCCCTCCTGTGTGTCACACAGCTGTGGCAATTAATAGGATGTGAGTTATCTCCAGATGATCTTTAGTGCCACTCTCCCCCTTTTTAGTACACCTCCTTACTTGTTCTCAGCTGTTGAAGTTGTCCTGCGCCAAGAGGGAGAGGGGACACGGAAAAGGAGGGGCTAGGAACCGTGGCTGCAGAGGCTCTCTCGCCTCAGGGGACTCCTCGGTGTTACTAGGTTTGGGCCAACTCCGTGTTGAGTCTCTCACTTAGTGAGCGTCAGGGACCGAAATCACAATGCCCCCAGGCCCCCTTCCAGGCCTCTTAGCTCCCCCTCCCTGCTCGGGCCAGCTCTTCAGTGTGGCGCTCGAGCAGGAGGAGAAGGCAGGATCACTCGGCGCTCCTGAGAAACTCCCCCGGCGCCTCTCCTCACAAAGGCACTCACTCGGCGGTCATGCGCGGAAGCGCTTGCTCTCGTCCCGCCTCTCCTCACAAAGACACTTACTCGGCGGTCATGCGCGGAAGCGCTCGCTCTCGTCCCGCCTCTCCTCACCAAGACGCTTCCAGGAAGGACATGCGCGGAAGCGCTCGCTCTCGTCCCGCCTCTCCTCACAAAGACACTTCCAGGAAGGACATGCGCGGAAGCGCTCGAGTAGGGATTCGCCTTCCCCGTTTCTTCAAGGGAGACAGTACTTTGCCGGCAATGCGCTAGAAGCGCGGAAGGCGCCCCCGGGGTCCCGTCCACAGAGAGAAGCCTCAATAACCTCAAGGCTCAGTGGATCCCGGGGCGGGCGATGTCTCCAGAAAACGATCAGCACCCCAGTGGTCCCGCTCTCAGTGGGGACGGCGCTGTCTCCAGAAAACGATCAGCACCCCAGGAAGGTAGGAGAACTGTGCTAGTTTGTTTCCTTAACCTCAGCGCCCACTCTGCCAGGTCCTTTTAGTGCTCAAGTTGAGATAGGGGTTGGGATCTAGGGAAGAAGGTTATCCTTCCTGAGTCTCCTTCTGCTGGGCAGAGGACTGCGCACCGCAGCACTGCAGTCTCCTTCTCCTTGGACTTCCCCTGTATAGTTTGGACAAGGGGCAAGCTAGGCGCCCCGGGTCTCCAGTAACCCTTCACAGCGGGGTCAGGACCAGTAACCCAAAAGGGGAATAATGAGGTGACAACCCAAGGCAGCTTCCCTATCTAGGAGGTCAACCCTATGTCTAACCTCTCCCACCCTTAGTTACAGCCTGTCCTCCAGCTGACTTCCACAGGTAGACAAAATGGCTGCCCCACATTCCGCCTTATATAGGCTGCCCTTCAGTGGTCCAGAATGGACCAGAAGGTTCTAGAATGCCCTATGTTAGGCTATGGCCAAGTTCTGTGTGTGACAGTTGGGGCAGTTGGTGGCCACCATTTTAGGTGGTGCCAACTTTCCTGTCAGAACAGGCCTCTGGGCCTGAGGTAAAAGATTATGAGGGGGAGAAAGAACACCTATCCCCCTGGCCAACACCTACAAAAAGTCAGTAGACAAAAAAAATTATCAAGGGTATGAGGGGCAAAAAGGGGACAAAATAAATAATAATTAGGAGGGACTTCGCCAAAAAGCCAGACAGGTCTAACAAAGTCCTTAACCCTAAAAGTCAGTTTGCAGAACGGGGAGGATGGGTGGGGAGGTAAGGAATCTATAACTAACCTATGTTTCTTACAGATATATTATTACCGAAGGTAAGTAACTTGCTCAGCTGAAAGAAACAGTTAGTTATAGATTCCTTACCTTAGAATAGATACCCCAGCAATACCAACCCGGGAGGTGGGTCTGCACCCTAAGTTCACACCAGGAAGTCCTGGAGAACAGAACAGCCAAATAAGCCCTCTCTGCGGACTTGGCTGTCCAGGCATTAGTGTCTTGTGAATGTGTGCAGTGATGCCCACGTAGCTGCCTGACATGAAGAACCAGGTTTTAGAACCCAACGGTGCCAGGGAAAATGCACGATGTCTTCGAGTTCCCCTGCCTTGGCAAACAGAGACATAGGGCACTTCTTGATGACGTCAAAGACCAAATTTATTGGCTGCAACCAGGAACAGAGGTCTACGAAGCACAACACGGGTGGTTCGCTAGAGACTGCACAAATTCATAGAGCGGAGCATCGTCTTTTATGCTAAAAATCACATTCCTGGGTAGCATCGGTTACATACAAACTGACCAATTGGAGGGTGACATTTCAAACATATCGCATGACGACAATCCCACTTTCTGTTGTCCAGCCCACCAGAAATGACCAAGCAAAATTCAACATTCATGCTCGAGCAGGCCGGACTGACCCATCATAAAGACCTCAACCCATATCAGTAATTAAGCCATAAAGGAAGGAACAGAAGCAGATGACAAGCAAGATAGAAGGGTGTGTGCATGTACCATAAACTCAGCAATGTCCTGCTCTTTGATCTCTATCTGACCAGCTGCTTAACAAGGAACTGGCTCAACGAGGTCAGCCTCGGGCAAGGGAGTCAGTTCGTTCAGGTCACTCAGAAGTCAGCTAAAGGTGTACGTGTCCCAAAGACTCGTTCGGCCGCAGTTATCGGCCTATGTGAGGGCAACCACACAAAATGGCTGCCGTACACAAAATGGAACCCGAGGGTTCAGACGAAATCTATGAATACGTAGTGTTCTCATTGATCGATGATTACGAAAACACTCGTACATACCGCACTCTGATTCTTGCCATTACCTTGCAGACAATAATGACCCTGATGGGGCACTATCCAAATCGAAGGGGATTTCTTCGCTCGCTGGTTAACACTCAGACTAACTCCGTATCCAGTAACGTTCCAACCAATGTATGCTTGTGTCTCATCTCTCGGGATAGTCTCATACGAACTAATTCCCCTAATCATGTCGACTATACCCTTGACCAGAGCACTAGTCTTTGGACTATCTTTCACGGAACGTTGGGGATAGACTCCATGAGCATAAATGAACATCGTTCTATATGCCCAAATAGAACGATTGTAGCTAAAAGGCAAAACCAGGTAAGGAATACCTTTATTGGTAGTATGGGGCATAAGGCCACACACCCAACAATTTGTCGTGTTCATTACTAGCTGGTGTTGATACAGGAGTTGACCAAAGGAATTATTAGCAAATTCCAATCTTCTAAAAATTTCATGTTCTGGCAGAGGGTGAAAAGAATGCGAAGAAACAGTAGGAGGAGGCATAGGTTGCATAGTGGGCATGAACGTCACTTGAAAAGAGAATGTCACATATCCAATTAAAAATATCATTAAGCTAAGCAATATAAGCAAACACAATATTAAAAAACGTTTTCTGCTCATTAATTTACATATTTTGCTCTTAAAGCTTATTCTTTCAACAGGTCTCTCCATCTCGAAAAACTCCATCCTCTCTAATTGCAGCTCGCGGCGGTAGGGTGTTCTGTGCTAAGGAACGCGTCTGTCAGTCCAGGGCAACTCCCTTAGACCAACCAGAACCGTCAACCTAACGTCTTAGGCTTGCACTCCAAAGACTTGACACCGCGACCCTACAGCTGAACCCGGATGGCGGTTCGAAAAACAAAAATCAAAATAGTTCCTCGGAGGAGAGCTAACCTTAAAAATATCAGTAAAAGAAAGAATCTCAGTGCTTTATTAGTCCAGCGACTCTCGGTCGCAAATTATAACGCTCTTTGCCAGGCAATGTCTGTTCACGGAATAATAACTCAGGTTCAACAGTGTTCATACTATTCAACGGAGGCACAGTTTCTTGAAGAAGATCGTCACTTTCTTGCTCAGTGTTCGTTCCAATCAAACGGGCATCGCTGAAAGGCAGAAAACGAGGCACACTCTCAGTTTCAGATTCAGGAAGTCCTTTCTGGACCCACCGGTCGTACGGCAGAGGCAAAGGAGCCCTCTTACAATGTACGCCGTGGATCCAGTTCTTTGTACCGTGCACTCGTACTGCAGAACGGGTGGACAACAGAACTAAATACGGGCCGTTCCAGCGGGGCTGATCGTTCTTGGTCCGCTGGAAATTCTTCACCAGCACCCAGGTGCCAGGTTCAATGGCGTGTCCTGGATCTTCAGAAGCTTGTGGCAGTGAATCATGAACCTGTTGATGCAAAACACGCAATTTAGCCGTCAATTCATACAGGTAGTCAAGCAACACAGGATGTTCTATCTCACTAAACTTTGTCGGCCGCGGCACTCCCCAAACATTTGCCGGGCGACCAAACACTACCTCGTATGGCCTAAGACCCATTCGTGAATGCACAGTCATTCTAGTGGACAGAAGAGCTAATGGCAAAGCAACTGGCCATTGTAAACCAGAGCTCGCTTGAATCTTAGCTAATTTCAACTTAAGAGTGCCATTATAGCACTCGACTAAACCAGCTGATTGGGGATGATTTGCAGCGTGGAACTTCTGCTTGATACCTAATCCATCACATACTCTCTTCATCACTTGACCTACAAATTCACTCCCATTGTCACTCCAGATCATTCTCGGCAAACCAAACCTAGGGAAGAATTCCTTAATAAGGACTTTCGCTGGGGACAAGGCAGTATTATCTTTCAAAGGGTAGGCTTCCACCCATCTAGAAAAAGAGCAAACAACCACTAAGACGTATTTCAGGTTGTTGCACCTCTCCATGTGGATGAAATCTAGCTGCAAAGCCTCAAACGGATACGTTGGAGGAGCAAAATAACCAGCTGGAGTTGGAATTCCCTTACCAGGATTGTACATCAAACACACCATACAATTCTTAACCAGATTCTCCACACACTTAGGAATACCAGCATTCTGCCATACTGGAGCTAACAACTTGCAAATCCCTTTTACACTGATATGTGCCAATCCATGAGCCATCGTAACCACTGGAAGTACATACGCATCGGTTAACAACCATCTCTGATGCTCTGACAACTCAATCCAACAACCATTCGAATCCAATTTACCCTTGCTTTCTCTCCATTCATTCAACTCTTTCTCTGTAGCTTCAGCTTGGATGGATTTCACACTCTCAAGCGTATCTTCACACATACTCCTATCCGGAACCCATCTCGCCAGACCCGCAACATACATTCGACTCATCACATTTCTCGCAGTTTCTTTCGCGACTTCATCTGCAAACGCATTACCACGACCAACATCATCCGTAACTTTCTTATGCGCACTGCATTTCACAATCGCGACTTGCAACGGCAAAGTAAGAGATTCAAGAAGTTCATTCACCAATTGACCATGCTGAATCTTAGTTCCATGTGAAGTCAGGAACCCACGCTCTTTCCTCAAACGTCCAAAACTATGAGCCACACCAAACGCGTACTGGCTATCGGTATACACAGTCACTCGCTTTCATTTCGACAACACACACGCTCTCGTTAATGCAATCAACTCTGCTGCTTGCGCTGAATTATGTGGGATACGTGCAGCTTCAACAATCGTATGCAAAGTCGTAACAGCATATGCCGCAGTCGTATCACCATTCGGAAGCTTAAAGCACGAACCATCAACCCATAAGGTACCATCACACTCTGGAAGAGGAGTATCCCTAAGATCTATCCTCCCTTTTGTTTCTTCCTCTGTCCTAAGGAAGCAATCATGCTGTTCAATAACATCTGTCTCTACTGAAATCGGCAACAACGTAGCTGGATTCAAAGTGTTGCATCTCTTTATATGTATGTGACTCGCTAACAGTGTCAATTCATAACCCGACAACCGAGCACTAGTTAAGTGCTGTGTCTTGGTACGATTCAACAAGGTATCCACTACATGTGGAACCATCACAATTAGTGTATAGTCCATAACCAAACCAGCAGACTGTCGAATCGAAACAGCCGCTGCTGCTGTAGCTCTCAAACAACTCGGCAACGCTCTAGCTACGGGATCCAAAGTCGACGAAAAATAAGCACATGGACGTTGCTTATCGCCAAATTGCTGAGTCAAAACCGACAATGCACATCCCTCTCTCTCTTGGACATATAATGTAAAAGGCTTACTGTAGTCGGGAGTACCCAAGACAGGAGCCGAACACAACGCATCGCGCAATTCTGAAAAGCTCTTATGACATTCGTCAGTCCAAGGAATAGGATTTGGAGTATCCTTAACAGTAAGAGCTATCAAAGGCTTCGCAAGCAATGAAAAATTAGGGATCCACTGTCTACAGTACGACGTAATACCTAGGAAAGCACGTACTTCTCTCTGTGTCGTAGGCACACTCATTTTCGCAATCGCTTGAATTCTTTCTGGGGTCAGTTTCCTTCCCTCCTTCGATAAGAGGTGACCTAAGTAGGTAACTTCTTGTCAACAATATTGCAACTTTGATAGAGAAACCTTATGATGGAAATCAGATAAATGACGTAACAACGACAAAGTAGCCTCTCTACAGATCTCTTCATTGTCAGCAGCAACTAACAGATCGTGAACATACTGAATAAGAGCAGCACCATCAGGTAAAACAAGCAAATCAAGTTGTGTTTTCAAAGCCTGACTATAGATCGATGGATTTTCACAATAGTCTTGAGGAGCGTGCTTAAACCGGAAACTTTGTCCTCCTAAAGAGAAGCCAAAGATATCCCTACTCTCCACGGCAATCGGGATGCTGAAGAAAGCATTCTTCAAGTCAATCACCGAAAACCACGTGGCTGTAGCTGGGATCAAAGTCAGTAAAGTGGTGATATCAGGCACAACAGGAAATTGCGGAACAACGATCTTATTCACCTCGCGGAGATCGATCACAAACCTATATACAGGAGGCTGTGAAGAATCCGTTCTTTTCAGAACAGGCAAAACCGGACTATTGCACACATTACCTCTCGTTTCCTCAATCACACCTTTCACAATCAGATCATAGATGATCTCCAAAAGTGCTCTTTCACCATCACTGGAAATTCGATATTGCGGAATACGTGGCAATCTAGCATTCGCTTGTAACGTCACAACATATGGCAGAATCTCTAGGAGACCCACATCATTAGGACCAGTAGCCCAAAGAGAATCAGGGAGAGAAGACAATTCAGGTGGAAGTCGATCTTTAGATAAATGCATCGGAGAGATCACTCTCTTACCCAATGTAAGATGTACTCCTGAAGGAGAACAATGTAGCGTCGCATACAATCTCTTCAACAAGTCCAATCCCAACAAGTTCTCACCACAACCTGTCGTTAGAATGAGGGGTGCTTCGAATTCACAAGGTCCAACAGAATAGACAACGGACTAGAAATCGGATTCGTAACCAGGGCGCCAGAAAAACCTACTGAAACATTCGTTAAGCCATACAAAGGTGCGCCAGGGAGTTTAGAGTGCATAATAGAACTCTTCGCATCACCAGTATCCAACAGAAAAGGCTCTGACACACCTGATGCAATCTCTTCAACATAAGGTCCACTCTGATCTACTGGAACTGAAACAACTCCCTCTCTTTGTCTATGGCTGTCCTAGCAATCATTAGCATCCACATTCTCACCTTCAACATAGTAATCGTCCGCATAGTACTGTGCCGTCCTACCAGACGCACCATTTTGCTGATCAAAGCTATTCCTACGGGAAAACGCTGTTGAGAAGACTCGAACCTTTGTGAGTTTCTTCAGACCACGACGGCATACAGGGGTCGATGAAGTGGCAGGCCTTCCTCCAGAATTTTCACACGAAGCTCCTCACGATCTTCAGGCTTGGACCGGTACCGCTGAAGTCGCCCCACGTTGGGCCCCAACTGAAGAACCGGGCGGCGCCAGGGAAAATGCCCGATGTCTTCGAGTTCCCCTGCCTTGGCAAACAGAGACACGGGACACTTCTTGATGACGTCAAAGACCAAATTTATTGGCTGCAACCAGGAACAGAGGTCTACGAAGCACAACACGGGTGGTTCGCTAGAGACTGCACAAATTCATAGAGCGGAGCATCGTCTTTTATGCTAAAAATCACATTCCTGGGTAGCATCGGTTACATACAAACTGACCAATTGGAGGGTGACATTTCAAACATATCGCATGACGACAATCCCACTTTCTGTTGTCCAGCCCACCAGAAATGACCAAGCAAAATTCAACATTCCTGCTCGAGCAGGCCGGACTGACCCATCATAAAGACCTCAACCCATATCAGTAATTAAGCCATAAAGGAAGGAACAGAAGCAGATGACAAGCAAGATAGAAGGGTGTGTGCATGTACCATAAACTCAGCAATGTCCTGCTCTTTGATCTCTATCTGACCAGCTGCTTAACAAGGAACTGGCTCAACGAGGTCAGCCTCGGGCAAGGGAGTCAGTTCGTTCAGGTCACTCAGAAGTCAGCTAAAGGTGTACGTGTCCCAAAGACTCGTTCGGCCGCAGTTATCGGCCTATGTGAGGGCAACCACACAAAATGGCTGCCGTACACAAAATGGAACCGGAGGGTTCAGACGAAATCTATGAATACGTAGTGTTCTCATTGATCGATGATTACGAAAACACTCGTACATACCGCACTCGTCATTTGCGGTCCGCTGACACCAAAATCGTCTATATCCGACGACCTTTATTGAACAGGTTCAGAATCTAAGGAACCACAGAACCACAGACCCTCCTTTTGCCCTTACATAGGCAACAAACCCAAACCCATGTCAGTCTGAATCCAGGTCTATATTCATCAGATCATCAAGATGTTGCTGTAGCATCATCGTAGTACTTAGCAACTCTCTCTGGACAGGTCTCCTCGCACACGAAGTAGCACAAAGGCCACATATAGCAGGAGCACACTGTACGCAAAGACAGAACAGGAAAAGGTTAGCTAAGATCATCCCAATGACCATCAGAATCTTCCATCCCCACGTGGATAACAATCCCCCAAACCATCCCATCAACGACCAATCTCCCTCGTCTATATGTACAGACTCGGAGATCTTATGTATTCTGGAAATGGCCTGGAAAACTGTCGGAGCGTTGTCTGGAATGAAAACGCAGCAGCTCGATTGAATCAATTTACACACCCCACCTCTATCTGCAAGTATGACATCTAGCGCAACTCTGTTCTGAAGAGTCATAAGTCGATCCGACTGGAGCTCAGCAGTCAAGTTACTAAGGGTACCGGCAGTTTTGACTATGGTGGACTCAACCACTCTCGTCAACTGTCGAATGTTCCTGCTATTAGCCATAGGTCCCCAGAACGGCAGAAAACCCTTAAAGAAATCTCCCAATTCTTGTCCTGCGGTATCTTCCTTACTGAAGATACCTCTAGCAACTCTCGTCTTATGGTAATCTGCCGCAGCTGTAAATGTGGGAGGCAACAGGAACGAAACAAAACATGTGCCCGAAAAGTCAGGGGGCAACCATGTGTACGCTTTATCGTAACAGATGAAATAGGTACCCTTAGCTGCTAGGAACGCTGGGGAAGTCTGAGACGCAAAAACAGAAGTCTCAGTGCAAACGCTCTTCCCTAACTGAGCTCTCTGATTCTTGCCATTACCTTGCAGACAATAATGACCCTGATGGGGCACTATCCAAATCGGAGGGGATTTCTTCGCTCGCTGGTTAACACTCAGACTAACTCCGTATCCAGTAACGTTCCAACCAATGTATGCTTGTGTCTCATCTCTCGGGATAGTCTCATACGAACTAATTCCCCTAATCATGTCGACTATACCCTTGACCAGAGCACTAGTCTTTGGACTATCTTTCACGGAACGTTGGGGATAGACTCCATGAGCATAAATGAACATCGTTCTATATGCCCAAATAGAACGATTGTAGCTAAAAGGCAAAACCAGGTAAGGAATACCTTTATTGGTAGTATGGGGCATAAGGCCACACACCCAACAATTTGTCGTGTTCATTACTAGCTGGTGTTGATACAGGAGTTGACCAAAGGAATTATTAGCAAATTCCAATCTTCTAACAATTTCATGTTCGGGCAGAGGGTGAAAAGAATGCGAAGAAACAGTAGGAGGAGGCATAGGTTGCATAGTGGGCATGAACGTCACTTGAAAAGAGAATGTCACATATCCAATTAAAAATATCATTAAGCTAAGCAATATAAGCAAACACAATATTAAAAAACGTTTTCTGCTCATTAATTTACATATTTTGCTCTTAAAGCTTATTCTTTCAACAGGTCTCTCCATCTCGAAAAACTCCATCCTCTCTAATTGCAGCTCGCGGCGGTAGGGTGTTCTGTGCTAAGGAACGCGTCTGTCAGTCCAGGGCAACTCCCTTAGACCAACCAGAACCGTCAACCTAACGTCTTCGGCTTGCACTCCAAAGACTTGACACCGCGACCCTACAGCTGAACCCGGATGGCGGTTCGAAAAACAAAAATCAAAATAGTTCCTCGGAGGAGAGCTAACCTTAAAAATATCAGTAAAAGAAAGAATCTCAGTGCTTTATTAGTCCAGCGACTCTCGGTCGCAAATTATAACGCTCTTTGCCAGGCAATGTCTGTTCACGGAATAATAACTCAGGTTCAACAGTGTTCATACTATTCAACGGAGGCACAGTTTCTTGAAGAAGATCGTCACTTTCTTGCTCAGTGTTCGTTCCAATCAAACGGGCATCGCTGAAAGGCAGAAAACGAGGCACGCTCTCAGTTTCAGATTCAGGAAGTCCTTTCTGGACCCACCGGTCGTACGGCAGAGGCAAAGGAGCCCTCTTACAATGTACGCCGTGGATCCAGTTCTTTGTACCGTGCACTCGTACTGCAGAATGGGTGGACAACAGAACTAAATACGGGCCGTTCCAGCGGGGCTGATCGTTCTTGGGCCGCTGGAAATTCTTCACCAGCACCCAGGTGCCAGGTTCAATGGCGTGTCCTGGATCTTCAGAAGCTTGTGGCAGTGAATCATGAACCTGTTGATGCAAAACACGCAATTTAGCCGTCAATTCATACAGGTAGTCAAGCAACACAGGATGTTCTATCTCACTAAACTTTGTCGGCCGCGGCACTCCCCAAACATTTGCCGGGCGACCAAACACTACCTCGTATGGCCTAAGAACCATTCGTGAATGCACAGTCATTCTAGTGGACAGAAGAGCTAATGGCAAAGCATCTGGCCATTGTAAACCAGAGCTCGCTTGAATCTTAGCTAATTTCAACTAAAGAGTGCCATTATAGCACTCGACTAAACCAGCTGATTGGGGATGATTTGCAGCGTGGAACTT
The DNA here is from genome assembly GCF_964263255.1 of Lissotriton vulgaris. Taxonomy (NCBI): domain Eukaryota; kingdom Metazoa; phylum Chordata; class Amphibia; order Caudata; family Salamandridae; genus Lissotriton; species Lissotriton vulgaris. The sequence continues at coordinate 1,178,845,108 of NC_141696.1, forward strand.
CTGCTTGATACCTAATCCATCACATACTCTCTTCATCACTTGACCTACAAATTCACTCCCATTGTCACTCCAGATCATTCTCGGCAAACCAAACCTAGGGAAGAATTCCTTAATAAGGACTTTCGCTGGGGACAAGGCAGTATTATCTTTCAAAGGGTAGGCTTCCACCCATCTAGAAAAAGAGCAAACAACCACTAAGACGTATTTCAGGTTGTTGCACCTCTCCATGTGGATGAAATCTAGCTGCAAAGCCTCAAACGGATACGTTGGAGGAGCAAAATAACCAGCTGGAGTTGGAATTCCCTTACCAGGATTGTACATCAAACACACCATACAATTCTTAACCAGATTCTCCACACACTTAGGAATACCAGCATTCTGCCATACTGGAGCTAACAACTTGCAAATCCCTTTTACACTGATATGTGCCAATCCATGAGCCATCGTAACCACTGGAAGTACATACGCATCGGTTAACAACCATCTCTGATGCTCTGACAACTCAATCCAACAACCATTCGAATCCAATTTACCCTTGCTTTCTCTCCATTCATTCAACTCTTTCTCTGTAGCTTCAGCTTGGATGGATTTCACACTCTCAAGCGTATCTTCACACATACTCCTATCCGGAACCCATCTCGCCAGACCCACAACATACATTCGACTCATCACATTTCTCGCAGTTTCTTTCGCGACTTCATCTGCAAACGCATTACCACGACCAACATCATCCGTAACTTTCTTATGCGCACTGCATTTCACAATCGCGACTTGCAACGGCAAAGTAAGAGATTCAAGAAGTTCATTCACCAATTGACCATGCTGAATCTTAGTTCCATGTGAAGTCAGGAACCCACGCTCTTTCCTCAAACGTCCAAAACTATGAGCCACACCAAACGCGTACTGGCTATCGGTATACACAGTCACTCGCTTTCATTTCGACAACACACACGCTCTCGTTAATGCAATCAACTCTGCTGCTTGCGCTGAATTATGTGGGATACGTGCAGCTTCAACAATCGTATGCAAAGTCGTAACAGCATATGCCGCAGTCGTATCACCATTCGGAAGCTTAAAGCACGAACCATCAACCCATAAGGTACCATCACACTCTGGAAGAGGAGTATCCCTAAGATCTATCCTCCCTTTTGTTTCTTCCTCTGTCCTAAGGAAGCAATCATGCTGTTCAATAACATCTGTCTCTACTGAAATCGGCAACAACGTAGCTGGATTCAAAGTGTTGCATCTCTTTATATGTATGTGACTCGCTAACAGTGTCAATTCATAACCCGACAACCGAGCACTAGTTAAGTGCTGTGTCTTGGTACGATTCAACAAGGTATCCACTACATGTGGAACCATCACAATTAGTGTATAGTCCATAACCAAACCAGCAGACTGTCGAATCGAAACAGCCGCTGCTGCTGTAGCTCTCAAACAACTCGGCAACGCTCTAGCTACGGGATCCAAAGTCGACGAAAAATAAGCACATGGACGTTGCTTATCGCCAAATTGCTGAGTCAAAACCGACAATGCACATCCCTCTCTCTCTTGGACATATAATGTAAAAGGCTTACTGTAGTCGGGAGTACCCAAGACAGGAGCCGAACACAACGCATCGCGCAATTCTGAAAAGCTCTTATGACATTCGTCAGTCCAAGGAATAGGATTTGGAGTATCCTTAACAGTAAGAGCTATCAAAGGCTTCGCAAGCAATGAAAAATTAGGGATCCACTGTCTACAGTACGACGTAATACCTAGGAAAGCACGTACTTCTCTCTGTGTCGTAGGCACACTCATTTTCGCAATCGCTTGAATTCTTTCTGGGGTCAGTTTCCTTCCCTCCTTCGATAAGAGGTGACCTAAGTAGGTAACTTCTTCTCAACAATATTGCAACTTTGATAGAGAAACCTTATGATGGAAATCAGATAAATGACGTAACAACGACAAAGTAGCCTCTCTACAGATCTCTTCATTGTCAGCAGCAACTAACAGATCGTGAACATACTGAATAAGAGCAGCACCATCAGGTAAAACAAGCAAATCAAGTTGTGTTTTCAAAGCCTGACTATAGATCGATGGATTTTCACAATAGTCTTGAGGAGCGTGCTTAAACCGGAAACTTTGTCCTCCTAAAGAGAAGCCAAAGATATCCCTACTCTCCACGGCAATCGGGATGCTGAAGAAAGCATTCTTCAAGTCAATCACCGAAAACCACGTGGCTGTAGCTGGGATCAAAGTCAGTAAAGTGGTGATATCAGGCACAACAGGAAATTGCGGAACAACGATCTTATTCACCTCGCGGAGATCGATCACAAACCTATATACAGGAGGCTGTGAAGAATCCGTTCTTTTCAGAACAGGCAAAACCGGACTATTGCACACATTACCTCTCGTTTCCTCAATCATACCTTTCACAATCAGATCATAGATGATCTCCAAAAGTGCTCTTTCACCATCACTGGAAATTCGATATTGCGGAATACGTGGCAATCTAGCATTCGCTTGTAACGTCACAACATATGGCAGAATCTCTAGGAGACCCACATCATTAGGACCAGTAGCCCAAAGAGAATCAGGGAGAGAAGACAATTCAGGTGGAAGTCGATCTTTAGATAAATGCATCGGAGAGATCACTCTCTTACCCAATGTAAGATGTACTCCTGAAGGAGAACAATGTAGCGTTGCATACAATCTCTTCAACAAGTCCAATCCCAACAAGTTCTCACCACAACCTGTCGTTAGAATGAGGGGTGCTTCGAATTCACAAGGTCCAACAGAATAGACAACGGACTAGAAATCGGATTCGTAACCAGGGCGCCAGAAAAACCTACTGAAACATTCGTTAAGCCATACAAAGGTGCGCCAGGGAGTTTAGAGTGCATAATAGAACTCTTCGCATCACCAGTATCCAACAGAAAAGGCTCTGACACACCTGATGCAATCTCTTCAACATAAGGTCCACTCTGATCTACTGGAACTGAAACAACTCCCTCTCTTTGTCTATGGCTGTCCTAGCAATCATTAGCATCCACATTCTCACCTTCAACATAGTAATCGTCCGCATAGTACTGTGCCGTCCTACCAGACGCACCATTTTGCTGATCAAAGCTATTCCTACGGGAAAACGCTGTTGAGAAGACTCGAACCTTTGTGAGTTTCTTCAGACCACGACGGCATACAGGGGTCGATGAAGTGGCAGGCCTTCCTCCAGAATTTTCACACGAAGCTCCTCACGATCTTCAGGCTTGGACCGGTACCGCTGAAGTCGCCCCACGTTGGGCCCCAACTGAAGAACCGGGCGGCGCCAGGGAAAATGCCCGATGTCTTCGAGTTCCCCTGCCTTGGCATACAGAGACACGGGACACTTCTTGATGACGTCAAAGACCAAATTTATTGGCTGCAACCAGGAACAGAGGTCTACGAAGCACAACACGGGTGGTTCGCTAGAGACTGCACAAATTCATAGAGCGGAGCATCGTCTTTTATGCTAAAAATCACATTCCTGGGTAGCATCGGTTACATACAAACTGACCAATTGGAGGGTGACATTTCAAACATATCGCATGACGACAATCCCACTTTCTGTTGTCCAGCCCACCAGAAATGACCAAGCAAAATTCAACATTCCTGCTCGAGCAGGCCGGACTGACCCATCATAAAGACCTCAACCCATATCAGTAATTAAGCCATAAAGGAAGGAACAGAAGCAGATGACAAGCAAGATAGAAGGGTGTGTGCATGTACCATAAACTCAGCAATGTCCTGCTCTTTGATCTCTATCTGACCAGCTGCTTAACAAGGAACTGGCTCAACGAGGTCAGCCTCGGGCAAGGGAGTCAGTTCGTTCAGGTCACTCAGAAGTCAGCTAAAGGTGTACGTGTCCCAAAGACTCGTTCGGCCGCAGTTATCGGCCTATGTGAGGGCAACCACACAAAATGGCTGCCGTACACCAAATGGAACCGGAGGGTTCAGACGAAATCTATGAATACGTAGTGTTCTCATTGATCGATGATTACGAAAACACTCGTACATACCGCACTCGTCATTTGCGGTCCGCTGACACCAAAATCGTCTATATCCGACGACCTTTATTGAACAGGTTCAGAATCTAAGGAACCACAGAACCACAGACCCTCCTTTTGCCCTTACATAGGCAACAAACCCAAACCCATGTCAGTCTGAATCCAGGTCTATATTCATCAGATCATCAAGATGTTGCTGTAGCATCATCGTAGTACTTAGCAACTCTCTCTGGACAGGTCTCCTCGCACACGAAGTAGCACAAAGGCCACATATAGCAGGAGCACACTGTACGCAAAGACAGAACAGGAAAAGGTTAGCTAAGATCATCCCAATGACCATCAGAATCTTCCATCCCCACGTGGATAACAATCCCCCAAACCATCCCATCAACGACCAATCTCCCTCGTCTATATGTACAGACTCGGAGATCTTATGTATTCTGGAAATGGCCTGGAAAACTGTCGGAGCGTTGTCTGGAATGAAAACGCAGCAGCTCGATTGAATCAATTTACACACCCCACCTCTATCTGCAAGTATGACATCTAGCGCAACTCTGTTCTGAAGAGTCATAAGTCGATCCGACTGGAGCTCAGCAGTCAAGTTACTAAGGGTACCGGCAGTTTTGACTATGGTGGACTCAACCACTCTCGTCAACTGTCGAATGTTCCTGCTATTAGCCATAGGTCCCCAGAACGGCAGAAAACCCTTAAAGAAATCTCCCAATTCTTGTCCTGCGGTATCTTCCTTACTGAAGATACCTCTAGCAACTCTCGTCTTATGGTAATCTGCCGCAGCTGTAAATGTGGGAGGCAACAGGAACGAAACAAAACATGTGCCCGAAAAGTCAGGGGGCAACCATGTGTACGCTTTATCGTAACAGATGAAATAGGTACCCTTAGCTGCTAGGAACGCTGGGGAAGTCTGAGACGCAAAAACAGAAGTCTCAGTGCAAACGCTCTTCCCTAACTGAGCTCTCTGATTCTTGCCATTACCTTGCAGACAATAATGACCCTGATGGGGCACTATCCAAATCGGAGGGGATTTCTTCGCTCGCTGGTTAACACTCAGACTAACTCCGTATCCAGTAACGTTCCAACCAATGTATGCTTGTGTCTCATCTCTCGGGATAGTCTCATACGAACTAATTCCCCTAATCATGTCGACTATACCCTTGACCAGAGCACTAGTCTTTGGACTATCTTTCACGGAACGTTGGGGATAGACTCCATGAGCATAAATGAACATCGTTCTATATGCCCAAATAGAACGATTGTAGCTAAAAAACAAAACCAGGTAAGGAATACCTTTATTGGTAGTATGGGGCATAAGGCCACACACCCAACAATTTGTCGTGTTCATTACTAGCTGGTGTTGATACAGGAGTTGACCAAAGGAATTATTAGCAAATTCCAATCTTCTAACAATTTCATGTTCGGGCAGAGGGTGAAAAGAATGCGAAGAAACAGTAGGAGGAGGCATAGGTTGCATAGTGGGCATGAACGTCACTTGAAAAGAGAATGTCACATATCCAATTAAAAATATCATTAAGCTAAGCAATATAAGCAAACACAATATTAAAAAACGTTTTCTGCTCATTAATTTACATATTTTGCTCTTAAAGCTTATTCTTTCAACAGGTCTCTCCATCTCGAAAAACTCCATCCTCTCTAATTGCAGCTCGCGGCGGTAGGGTGTTCTGTGCTAAGGAACGCGTCTGTCAGTCCAGGGCAACTCCCTTAGACCAACCAGAACCGTCAACCTAACGTCTTCGGCTTGCACTCCAAAGACTTGACACCGCGACCCTACAGCTGAACCCGGATGGCGGTTCGAAAAACAAAAATCAAAATAGTTCCTCGGAGGAGAGCTAACCTTAAAAATATCAGTAAAAGAAAGAATCTCAGTGCTTTATTAGTCCAGCGACTCTCGGTCGCAAATTATAACGCTCTTTGCCAGGCAATGTCTGTTCACGGAATAATAACTCAGGTTCAACAGTGTTCAAACTATTCAACGGAGGCACAGTTTCTTGAAGAAGATCGTCACTTTCTTGCTCAGTGTTCGTTCCAATCAAACGGGCATCGCTGAAAGGCAGAAAACGAGGCACGCTCTCAGTTTCAGATTCAGGAAGTCCTTTCTGGACCCACCGGTCGTACGGCAGAGGCAAAGGAGCCCTCTTACAATGTACGCCGTGGATCCAGTTCTTTGTACCGTGCACTCGTACTGCAGAACGGGTGGACAACAGAACTAAATACGGGCAGTTCCAGCGGGGCTAATCGTTCTTGGTCCGCTGGAAATTCTTCACCAGCACCCAGGTGCCAGGTTCAATGGCGTGTCCTGGATCTTCAGAAGCTTGTGGCAGTGAATCATGAACCTGTTGATGCAAAACACGCAATTTAGCCGTCAATTCATACAGGTAGTCAAGCAACACAGGATGTTCTATCTCACTAAACTTTGTCGGCCGCGGCACTCCCCAAACATTTGCCGGGCGACCAAACACTACCTCGTATGGCCTAAGACCCATTCGTGAATGCACAGTCATTCTAGTGGACAGAAGAGCTAATGGCAAAGCATCTGGCCATTGTAAACCAGAGCTCGCTTGAATCTTAGCTAATTTCAACTTAAGAGTGCCATTATAGCACTCGACTAAACCAGCTGATTGGGGATGATTTGCAGCGTGGAACTTCTGCTTGATACCTAATCCATCACATACTCTCTTCATCACTTGACCTACAAATTCACTCCCATTGTCACTCCAGATCATTCTCGGCAAACCAAACCTAGGGAAGAATTCCTTAATAAGGACTTTCGCTGGGGACAAGGCAGTATTATCTTTCAAAGGGTAGGCTTCCACCCATCTAGAAAAAGAGCAAACAACCACTAAGACGTATTTCAGGTTGTTGCACCTCTCCATGTGGATGAAATCTAGCTGCAAAGCCTCAAACGGATACGTTGGAGGAGCAAAATAACCAGCTGGAGTTGGAATTCCCTTACCAGGATTGTACATCAAACACACCATACAATTCTTAACCAGATTCTCCACACACTTAGGAATACCAGCATTCTGCCATACTGGAGCTAACAACTTGCAAATCCCTTTTACACTGATATGTGCCAATCCATGAGCCATCGTAACCACTGGAAGTACATACGCATCGGTTAACAACCATCTCTGATGCTCTGACAACTCAATCCAACAACCATTCGAATCCAATTTACCCTTGCTTTCTCTCCATTCATTCAACTCTTTCTCCGTAGCTTCAGCTTGGATGGATTTCACACTCTCAAGCGTATCTTCACACATACTCCTATCCGGAACCCATCTCGCCAGACCCGCAACATACATTCGACTCATCACATTTCTCGCAGTTTCTTTCGCGACTTCATCTGCAAACGCATTACCACGACCAACATCATCCGTAACTTTCTTATGCGCACTGCATTTCACAATCGCGACTTGCAACGGCAAAGTAAGAGATTCAAGAAGTTCATTCACCAATTGACCATGCTGAATCTTAGTTCCATGTGAAGTCAGGAACCCACGCTCTTTCCACAAACGTCCAAAACTATGAGCCACACCAAACGCGTACTGGCTATCGGTATACACAGTCACTCGCTTTCATTTCGACAACACACACGCTCTCGTTAATGCAATCAACTCTGCTGCTTGCGCTGAATTATGTGGGATACGTGCAGCTTCAACAATCGTATGCAAAGTCGTAACAGCATATGCCGCAGTCGTATCACCATTCGGAAGCTTAAAGCACGAACCATCAACCCATAAGGTACCATCACACTCTGGAAGAGGAGTATCCCTAAGATCTATCCTCCCTTTTGTTTCTTCCTCTGTCCTGAGGAAGCAATCATGCTGTTCAATAACATCTGCCTCTACTGAAATCGGCAACAACGTAGCTGGATTCAAAGTGTTGCATCTCTTTATATGTATGTGACTCGCTAACAGTGTCAATTCATAACCCGACAACCGAGCACTAGTTAAGTGCTGTGTCTTGGTACGATTCAACAAGGTATCCACTACATGTGGAACCATCACAATTAGTGTATAGTCCATAACCAAACCAGCAGACTGTCGAATCGAAACAGCCGCTGCTGCTGTAGCTCTCAAACAACTCGGCAACGCTCTAGCTACGGGATCCAAAGTCGACGAAAAATAAGCACATGGATGTTGCTTCTCGCCAAATTGCTGAGTCAAAACCGACAATGCACATCCCTCTCTCTCTTGGACATATAATGTAAAAGGCTTACTGTAGTCGGGAGTACCCAAGACAGGAGCCGAACACAACGCATCGCGCAATTCTGAAAAGCTCTTATGACATTCGTCAGTCCAAGGAATAGGATTTGGAGTATCCTTAACAGTAAGAGCTATCAAAGGCTTCGCAAGCAATGAAAAATTAGGGATCCACTGTCTACAGTACGACGTAATACCTAGGAAAGCACGTACTTCTCTCTGTGTCGTAGGCACACTCATTTTCGCAATCGCTTGAATTCTTTCTGGGGTCAGTTTCCTTCCCTCCTTCGATAAGAGGTGACCTAAGTAGGTAACTTCTTGTTAACAATATTGCAACTTTGATAGAGAAACCTTATGATGGAAATCAGATAAATGACGTAACAACGACAAAGTAGCCTCTCTACAGATCTCTTCATTGTCAGCAGCAACTAACAGATCGTGAACATACTGAATAAGAGCAGCACCATCAGGTAAAACAAGCAAATCAAGTTGTGTTTTCAAAGCCTGACTATAGATCGATGGATTTTCACAACAGTCTTGAGGAGCGTGCTTAAACCGGAAACTTTGTCCTCCTAAAGAGAAGCCAAAGATATCCCTACTCTCCACGGCAATCGGGATGCTGAAGAAAGCATTCTTCAAGTCAATCACCGAAAACCACGTGGCTGTAGCTGGGATCAAAGTCAGTAAAGTGGTGATATCAGGCACAACAGGAAATTGCGGAACAACGATCTTATTCACCTTGCGGAGATCGATCACAAACCTATATACAGGAGGCTGTGAAGAATCCGTTCTTTTCAGAACAGGCAAAACCGGACTATTGCACACATTACCTCTCGTTTCCTCAATCACACCTTTCACAATCAGATCATAGATGATCTCCAAAAGTGCTCTTTCACCATCACTGGAAATTCGATATTGCGGAATACGTGGCAATCTAGCATTCGCTTGTAACGTCACAACATATGGCAGAATCTCTAGGAGACCCACATCATTAGGACCAGTAGCCCAAAGAGAATCAGGGAGAGAAGACAATTCAGGTGGAAGTCGATCTTTAGATAAATGCATCGGAGAGATCACTCTCTTACCCAATGTAAGATGTACTCCTGAAGGAGAACATGTAGCGTCGCATACAATCTCTTCAACAAGTCCAATCCCAACAAGTTCTCACCACAACCTGTCGTTAGAATGAGGGGTGCTTCGAATTCACAAGGTCCAACAGAATAGACAACGGACTCGAAATCGGATTCGTAACCAGGGCGCCAGAAAAACCTACTGAAACATTCGTTAAGCCATACAAAGGTGCGCCAGGGAGTTTAGAGTGCATAATAGAACTCTTCGCAGCACCAGTATCCAACAGAAAAGGCTCTGACACACCTGATGCAATCTCTTCAACATAAGGTCCACTCTGATCTACTGGAACTGAAACAACTCCCTCTCTTTGTCTATGGCTGTCCTAGCAATCATTAGCATCCACATTCTCACCTTCAACATAGTAATCGTCCGCATAGTACTGTGCCGTCCTACCAGACGCACCATTTTGCTGATCAAAGCTATTCCTACGGGAAAACGCTGTTGAGAAGACTCGAACCTCTGTGAGTTTCTTCAGACCACGACGGCATACAGGGGTCGATGAAGTGGCAGGCCTTCCTCCAGAATTTTCACACGAAGCTCCTCACGATCTTCAGGCTTGGACCGGTACCGCTGAAGTCGCCCCACGTTGGGCCCCAACTGAAGAACCGGGCGGCGCCAGGGAAAATGCCCGATGTCTTCGAGTTCCCCTGCCTTGGCAAACAGAGACACGGGACACTTCTTGATGACGTCAAAGACCAAATGTATTGGCTGCAACCAGGAACAGAGGTCTACGAAGCACAACACGGGTGGTTCGCTAGAGACTGCACAAATTCATAGAGCGGAGCATCGTCTTTTATGCTAAAAATCACATTCCTGGCTAGCATCGGTTACATACAAACTGACCAATTGGAGGGTGACATTTCAAACATATCGCATGACGAGAATCCCACTTTCTGTTGTCCAGCCCACCAGAAATGACCAAGCAAAATTCAACATTCATGCTCGAACATGCCAGACGGACCCATCATAAAGACCTCAACCCATATCAGTAATTAAGCCATAAAGGAAGGAACAGAAGCAGATGACAAGCAAGATAGAAGGGTGTGTGCATGTACCATAAACTCAGCAATGTCCTGCTCTTTGATCTCTATCTGACCAGCTGCTTAACAAGGAACTGGCTCAACGAGGTCAGCCTCGGGCAAGGGAGTCAGTTCGTTCAGGTCACTCAGAAGTCAGCTAAAGGTGTACGTGTCCCAAAGACTTGTTCGGCCGCAGTCATCGGCCTATGTGAGGGCAACCACACAAAATGGCTGCCGTACATAAAATGGAACCCGAGGATTCAGACGAAATCTATGAATACGTAGTGTTCTCATTGATCGATTATTACAAAAACACTTGTACATACCGCACTCGTCCTTTGCGGTCCGCTGACACCAAAATCGTCTATATCCGACGACCTTTATTGAACAGGTTCAGAATCTACGGAACCACAGAACCACAGACAGATGTCATTAAGTGGGACTCCACATTACAAAGCAGTGGTAGCTGGATGTATGACGTTACGACGCGTACCGTCACAACGCGTGCTGTTACAACGCGTCTTTTACAACGCAAGTCGTGACAACGACTTGCGTTGGGGGCGCGGATCGAGAATAGTATAATTTACTATTCTAACACCAGTCCCCGTGGACACTAGGGAAGGTGTTGGAATAGTAAATATACTATTCTTAATCCTGTAGCGCCCTCCAGCGCAAGTCGTGGTTACGACTTGCGTTGTAAAGGACGCGTCGTGACAGCACTGCGTTGAAACATCCGCAATGTAAAGGATGTTTCCCGTGGTAGCTGCCATCGCCCTGGTGGAATGCGTGCTCAATCCCACTGGAGGCTCCTTCTTTACCAAAGAATAACAAGTTTAATGCACAAAAAGACCCATCTAGAAATGGTCAGTTTGTGCACGGCCTGACCTTTTTTGGTGCCCACATAGCCAACAAAGAGCTAGTCATGCACCCGGAATTGTTTTGTGCGATCCAAGTAAAAGGAAAGCGCACGCTTTGGATCCAGATGGTGGAGCCTCACTTCTTCTTTGGAAGGATGCCGAGGGGGAAAGAAGGTGGGCAAAGTGATGGTCTGTCCAATATGGAAAGGAGTAACCACTTTGGGAAGGAAGGACGAGTCCGAAGGACAACTTTTTCCGGATGACCAGTCAGAAAAGGAGGCTTAGAAGAAAGTGCTTGGAGCTCACTCACCCTGCGGGCAGAGGTGATGGCCAACAGAAAGGCGGTTTTTAAGGTCAGAAGCCTGAGAGGACAGTTATGTAGCGGCTCAAAGGGAGCTCACATAAGATATGTAAGAACCAAGTTCAAGACCCACTGGGGCATTACGAAGGGAACAGGAGGAAAAAGATGAGTAAAGCCTTTAAGGAAGCAATTTACAACAGGGGACTTGAAAAGAGAAGGCTGATCAGGAAGCCTAAGAAAAGCTGAAATGGCTGAGAGGTAGCCCTCTAGAGTGCCCAGAGCAGAGCCCTGCTGGGCCAAAGAAAGGAGGAACAGAAGAACCTCCGAAAGAGGGGCGGAATGGGGGATCCACAGCCTTTGCTGTGGAGAGGAGAGGGCGGAGACGGATGCACAATCATCTGGGAGAGCGAGACACAGCTGGTGAGACTGAATAGAGGCTACAAAGAACTGCAACTCACAACAACTATCTTTATACTTTACATTTCCCACGTCATCTTCAGTGATAAACACCAACGCTACCTCAACCAAAGATTTGCCAACATTGTAACAATTGGGTAGAGCTACACTACAGTGGGGGACAACCACGGAGCCCGCGCATCGTCACTTACCTGAGGGTGAAGATTGAGACCACAGTGAATAGTGAGCAAGGACCCTAAGCAGTGGCTACTGCAGTTCGAAGCGTCCAAGGCACCAGAGGGCGACAAACTACAGGTATGGGAGGCAAAATGTCCGTTGGCGTGATGGGAGGAATTGCTTCCCCAGATACCACTGTGCTCCTGCTGGAACTGTGTTCAGGATTTAAGGCCCTAAACAAAAGGCTTGACGCCCTAGACAGACAGTTTGACGGGTCTGGGTGAGTGGATTGATCGCCACAAAACCCGCCTGGACACAACGGAAGGGCGTATATCGGATCTGGAAGATGGAGCAGCCCAAACTACTAAGCGCGTGGAGCACCTTGACCGTATAATGAAGACAGTTGCAGTCAATAACGAGGATTTGGAAGCCAGGAGCCGCCGCAATAACGTGTTCATCATGGGAATTCCTGAATCCACCAACACAGGGAGGTTACACCAGTTTGTTAAGGGGCCTGCTGACCGACTTGTTCGGGTCTGAACAATTTACAAGCACATTTGTAGTTGAACAAGCGCACAGAACATTGGGGCCCAGGCCAAGTCTTGGGTGCCCACCAAGACCTATATTGGCAAGACTGCTAAACTTCAAAGACAGAGACATAGCGCTACGCCTCGCCAGAGAAGCTGAAACTCTGTTCTGGCAGGGATCAAATGTCTCCATATATCCGGACGTCACTGCATTGGTGCAGGACGCCAGGCGCATGTTTGCAGGAGCAAGTTTGCAGGAGCGAAGGCTGCAGTGCAGAAGCTAGGCCTTCGCTGTGGGATGCTATGTCCTGCAAGACTCTAAGGGCCCGATGTAGGTCGGTCGGTAACGGCCGAAAATCGGTATTTTCGGCCGTTACAGATCGGTAAATAGGCGAATGGTATGTAGGGGGTATTATTTTACCGAATCGGTAAAATTACCGATTCGGTAATTTTACCGATTCGGTAAAATAAGAAATCAGTAAATTTACCGATTCGGAGCCACCCATATGTAGGTGGGACTCTTCAGAGTCCCAGGAGCCTTAACGAATCGGTATTTTACCATCAAATCCAATTTGATGGTAAAATACCGATTCCGGTGTGCATGCACATGTGTGCATGCACACCTATGCCATGTGACAGGCAGACCTGCCCTTAGGGCAGGCATGCCTGCCACATGGCACCCGTGCCTGTTTTGGTGATGACAGAGGGTGTCAAAGTGACACCCCCTGCACTCTTGTGTAAATCAGTATTTACCGATTCGGTAAATACCGAATCGGTAATGCCCATTCATTCCTATGGGCTCGGTATTTACCGAATCGGTAAATACTGAATTCATCCGATTCGGTATTCCAGCACATCTGGAATACCTACATGTCGGACCCATAGATTTACCGATTTTCAATTACCGAATCGGTAAAATTCTGTAATTTAAAATCGGTAAATCTTTTCTACCTACATCTAGCCCTAAAAGTAGATGTGAATGGGAAGACGAAAATATTCAATAATCCTGAATATGTCCAGATCTTCTGCAAGCAGCATGCGGGGGCAAGCGATTTACATGGTGGCACCTCCCCAGGAGGAGCATCAAAGGGAGCCCAATCGGGCACGAGTGCAGACCTGTTCACAGCTAGTTGATTTGTCCTTTTGGAAGAATGGAGCTGTGTGAACTGTCTGTTGATATTGCCTTAACTGAAGATAAGTGGCGTGGGGTTGTGGAGAGGGGGGCCAGCCTGAGTATACAGAGAAGAATGCGTAGTGGGACTAATGTTACAGAATAGCGCTAGTGCGCGGGGTGCCCATGCGGCGTTGCCACTACCTCAGTGGGCTCACAATGGTATTGAAATGGGAAAGTTTGCCATGTTAGCGTTGTATTAATCAACATTTAATCCTTGGGAACATAGGGAAGCACCTGGTGGGCAGCCACTAGGTGGGGGTGGGGTAGGGGGGAGAGGTATAGAAAAGTTTAAAATATGCAGTCACACCAGTTCAGTTGACAGTCATATGCGTTACCCACATCCTACAGAGAAGACATAGTATGCTTTACTATTCACAATGGCACATTAGGTACAAATATACCATAGCACGAAAGTCGCCCTACTGACATGGAACGTACGAGGCATTAACAATCAAAAGTAATGTTGACTAGTACTTCAATATGAGCGTCAACAATACGCAAGCATCGTTTATCAACAAGAAACACACTTATCACCTTCTTCTCTACATAAGTTTGCATCTGCCTGGGGTCCCCACAGGTTCTTTTAAAACTATACCACGTGTGCTCGAGGAGTAGTGCTACTGGTTAACAAACGATTGTCCTTTGTACATACTGCAACGTTTACAGACCCAGGAGGACATTTTCTTCTGGTAATAGGGGTCCTGGCAGGGCACAAGGTCTTGCTGGCCAATATATAATCCCCAAATACAGATGATCCAGCCTTCTATGAACAGCTCCACTCGCAATTAAACACTCTAGAAGCCGATTATATTCTCTTGGGAGGGGATTTGAATATTCTGCTGGAGCCCAGATTGGACAGTCCTGCTGAGTCCCCGGTAAGCAAGCCCCGGTCCCACATGGTATTAACAGAAATGTTTAACAATTGGGAATTGAAGGACACATGGCGACACCTTAACCCTCAGAGCACTGAATATACTCATTATGCACAACAATATTACACATGGACAAGACTAGATTACTGGCTGTTATTGCGACCGGTGCTTCCATGGGTTCAAACAGTAGTAAATTGCCCCGCACCCTATCAGACCACTCCCCAGTACTCCTGTCAGTTAAGTACCGGCTGAGGGAAGGTTCGAGAGGCATTGAAGGTTCCCTACCATGGCTTTGAGAGACACGGTCCTTAGAGAGGAACTGCGTACAGCAATAGTGAATTACTTTGCACTGAATACGGGGTCGGTCTCCATGCAGAGTGCTCTATGGGAGGCCTTTAAAGCATGTATCAGAGGGGTATGCATGTCCACACAGACGGCGGTGCTAAGGGACCTGAAACACAGTTTAGCTAGATTAGAGGAAGAACTAGCCAAACTAGGTAGAGAGAACATGGCAAGACAGCCCCGAGATAACACACCTTATATAAACCACAGGACAGAATTATTGGCAGAATATACTGAAGCGACCAATTCCCATGCTTGCACGGCTGCTCCGGCCACATTATAAGCAGACCTATATTACCAAGCTGCAAGAGCCAGACGGAGGGATGGCTTTGGGAACGGCTGCCATTTAGCAGACTTTATTGCAATACTACATGGATCTTTACACTATAAAGGCAGCAACTAGTGCAGATGGGATTAAGGAATACTTAAGCAAGATAGCTATGGTTTGGCTCCCTAATGAGCACAGGCAATTCTTAAGTGAACCATTCTCAACCAATGAGATAGAACAGGCTATTGAGGCTAGGGCTGGATCCAAGGCCCCGGGCCTTGATGGGTTCTCTGGTGCCTCCTACAAAGCATATAAGAGGCTGTTGGCCTCCTACTTACTAGAGGTTTATGCAGAAGCCTTAGAGAAAGGAATACTTCCACCCTCGTTCAAAGAGGCAGTCCTGATATTGTTGCCTAAACCTGGAAACGATCCTGAAAAGTGTGCTCATATCGGCCGCTCTCTTTGCTCAATTTTGAGTATAAAATGTAAGCAAAAATGCTGCCGACTAGGTTGTCCCTACTTATGGAGCAAATTATAGCACCAGCGCAAACCGGATTTATAAGGCAGATCCACAGCTCTAAACTTAAGGAACTTTTTTTCTGTGGTTAACACAATAAATCTGGCTACCCCTGCAGTAGCTGCATTTTTAGATGCGGTGAAGGTGTTCGACTCGGTGGAGTGGCCCATCTTACATGCTATATTGGCTAAGATGGGCGTTCCGAAGGGCTTTGAACACTTGATTAAACTACTGTACACTGCACCGACTGCCCGTATTCGATTCATTGGCATGATAACAGAACCTTTTCTCATAACTAGAGACACCATGCAGGGATGCCCTTTATCTCCATTACTTTTTATAATTACAATGGACCCGCTCATACGCTACTGCCAGAAGGATCACTAATAGAGGGCTCCAGTTAAAACATGGGGCGGTACTAGTGACCTTATATACGGATGATGTGGTGCTGTATGTTCGCACACCAGAGGTTAACCTACAGCCGCTGCTAGGGGAAATAGAAGATTTCGGAGCCCTATCCAGCCTTCACACTAATCGGGACAAATCCGAAGTGTTTTCATTGACACTTGGGGGTAGACACCTTAGGCGACTTGTTCCCTGGTGGGCACGTGTTCTCCCGGACAGAAGACCCCTGCTTCTTGACAGCCACTTTCATGGAGTGGTGTGGCTCACTGGTTAGAGGTGGCAGACCCGGGAGCAGAGGACGGCCCGGGACCAGGGTTCAATTCCCGACGCGGCAGGGTCATGGACCAGGGTCAGCGGACTCGATAATTCTCACCTTGGTGCCTACTCTAACCAGAGATCACACTTGGCAACTCTGGGCATTAGCTTGCCTCATCTCCGCAACGGCCCCCCACATACGCCGGGGATGCCTGGTTTCACCTTGGAGATACCCAGTATCACAGGGAAAGCCAGGACGGGTTCCCCAGCGGTCTATTGCGCAGAGATACTCCTTCGGGAGTCGATTCTAGCGCGTTAGAAACCCGCAAATTAAATGGATCAGTTTGTACTGGCCCGTAAACAAAACACACTTAGGAATGTAAACCCAACCTACCCTACTGAGCCTGAAGAGTTTGAGCCGCTTACATCAGTCATTAAAGATAGCGGGGAGCATGTTGCTTCTTGTCTATACAAGGCATGTCTCACCTTGATGCCACAGTCTCACCTTGATGCCACAGCATGACACTAAAGTTAGGAGGATTTCGTTCTACCGTGCGGGACCATACTTACCGAATGGGGTGCCTCTCATTTGGGGCATTCATAGACCACTGATGCTACTATACATCGGGGTTCTTTACGGATTCGTCTACAGTCTCTCTGATTCTAATTGTTTTAAGACTGTTTCCGTTCCTTAGTGTGCTACAGACGGGCCCTAAGAATACACAGACAACTATTGACACGCAGTGTGCCTTCTAGATACTTATCTTTGGTCTCGTAGACCTTACGAGACACATTCCTCCCAAGTGTCGTAAAGCACTATTTTTTCCTTGGACGCTTGACAGTGCAATCCTTTTCAAAGATTTTCTTTTCTCTTCCACAAAACGTTAAGAAGAATTAGTACTCTACTTATATGCCCACTTGAGTCCGCGTTCAAGCCTTGAAGATGTCGTATACACAACGAAACGTGTGTAAGCTGTCTGCACCAATGTGACTACAACATTTCAATGATATTTGAAGCTTTATTGAAATTTGTATAAATGGACAATATTTCAATTGGATTGTTTAACTTTTGGACCATATAAGACCGTGGACATAGTTGTATTTTTCTATTCAATTGTTTTGAAATTAAAATTAACTGACAATAGAGGCAGTCTCCTAAACAATTTTTCTGTGCTCTATATTGTATATTACCAAAGTTAGGGACGCCTGGTCGACTGACATAGGGCAGCCACTCACCAACAAGATATGGGAAGGATGCTGTAATCATATACACAAGCTTATTCATTTCAAGATACTTAGACGGGCTTATGTTACACCACAGCAGATGACCCACATAAAAAGTGCTAAGTTAATGCATTGCCCTAAGTGCAACGCGTTAGCAGCCTCTTTCATACACATGACCTGGACATGTAATATAATAAACACATATTGGCAAGACGAATTTAGCATAATGCAGCAGATGACTGGGCTATAACTGACCCCCTCCCAGTAATTGGCGCTGATGGGTTATGTGGACACGCTGCCCAAAAGTAATTGCAGATTCACAGCAGTGGCACTGATTCTAGCGAAGCGCAAAATAGCTATACGCTGGGGTAGCAGACAGAAACCAACAATTAAAGGGTGGCTCAAGAGCATGTCATATTGCAACATTATGAGTGAGCTACATGCTGAGCTACAACCACCCACATGTCGCCCAAAGGACGTATGGCAGCCTTTACGAGAAAACCTTCAACAGCAGGAGGAAGGAGACACACGACCTAGCCAGGGGAGACAGCTTCTAGAATGAAGTTCATAAATAATGTGGTATAATTACAGGAATTATACAAGGAGATAGTGCCAAAGGAATGAGCTAGGGCTAACGGCTAGAAATAAGGCATACAGGAGGTAAAGGAGGGAACAACTTATGCAAAGTGTATTTGATAAAAGCTACAATAGCGGCACAATGATTTACATATGTGTTAAATAAATAATGATGGAGGATTGGTGAAATGATGTAACTGCATATCAATCTATCCTATGTTTTTCGTGTACTGTCAAAATGATAAATAAAGTTATTAAAAAAAATTGGTATTCTCCAAGTGATTTGTAGCAGCATTGCATGGGCATCAAACAGAATATAGTATAGAAGATGTGAGACCTCAATTGAGTATATAAAAGTGACAAACTTCTCATTAAAATTTTGATTTTTTGTGTGGATTAAATTAAATATTCAATCATTTTTGTATTTGTTTGAGGAATGTTTGTTTCTGTATTTTGTGTATTATTTTGCAGTTCAAATCATCACAATTGCTTATCAAAATGATTCTGTTCTGTTTGTGGCACTAAGGGATCACTTACTACAACATGGGATGATATCAAAATGACCACAAAATATAGGGAATGGAGGCTCTACTTGATTTCTCGTCCGCCTTTGACCTTGCTTGCCGACCTTCCCTCCTTAAAAGACTACATGTCCTTGATATTCGAGGAACTATCCTGAAAGAGATTGCATGTACTCTTGCTGTCAAGATGCTTCCCTTATTATTTCCCACTTTATCAGCTGGTGAACTACAACGATCTGCCATTGCCCCCTTCCTGCTCAATATCTACCTAAGACCACTACCAGATCTCCTATGCGCCTTCAATTTTTACTGCTATATTTATGCAGATGACACTTCAGTCATTTTAAAGATATTTTAGCCCATCTTTATTCATGTACCATGGGGAAATGTTTTCAGGCCACTGAATGTGGATGTTTGCTAACCATTTTAAAGGCAACACGCGAAAAGATTCTTGTATATGGCAATTGGAAAAACCATCACCATTTGGCTTCAGGAGCTGACCCAACCATTGTACTCTTCTGAAATTAGTAATTTAGGGATGACCATGTGCTCTAAATTATTCCTTTAACCACAAGTCAATCAAGTTGCCAAATCAAGCTTCTACATGATTAAATGTCTTTGAAGTTTTTCCCCATACCTTAGGTTCTAGCAAAAGATCCAGACTGCGGTCGCTCTTGTACTACTGCCCTTTCAGTCTGCTAATGGACTCTATCTAGTAACACTCCCTATTACAGCTGAGGAAGCTAGAAAGAAATCTGAAAGCCATAGCAATACAACTCCTTATCCTACCTATGCAGGCTACATCACACCTGTTTTCCTCCTACACTACCTCCCAGTAGTGTGAAAGATCATGTTCAAAGTATTGAGCACACTCACAGAGCAGTACATGGAGTGGAACTACTATTCTTACACCAAAAACTACACTCAGATCACAAAATAATTTCTCTTCACCCAAGGCTTCCCCCATTATTGATGGCACCTTCATTAAGAGAGAGTCCACACAATGAAATCTACTTCTCTGTCCACACAACCAACTCTGGAATTTAATGCCTTTCAGAAAAGAGATTACTGATAATTACCTTCATTCCTAGAAAGCATTAATCACTTTGGGCCAGATGTAGGTAATCTCAATTTACCTATTCTTAAATACCAAATTTTACCAATTCGGTATTTAAGAATAGGTAAATGGGATGTAGATACATTTTCAGGAAAAATTACCAAATTGGTAGGATTCGGTAATAGGCCCATAGGAATGAATGGCAATTACCGACTCGGTAAATACCGATTCGGTAAAATGAGGGAAACATTCAAGGGTGCCAGGGTGTCACTTTGACACCCTGTTGCACCCCTGAATCGTGCTTGTGTGCAGATGTGGCACACATACATGCCCTAAGGGCATGTATGTCTGCCACATGGCACAGTTGAAAATGCACAGATTTGCATTTTCAAAGGTATTCCTTATTTACCACCAACTTATAGATGGTGGTAAATAACGAATCCTAAAATGGGAAAAGCACTCATTTGAGTACTCCCTACATTGCAAATTCGGTAATTTAGCGAGTCGGTATTTTAAGGAATCAGTAATTCACCGATTCCTTAAAATATTGAATCGGTAAATTACCTAATTTGCAATTTAGGCTACCTACATCCCAAATGCCCAATACTGGTCGGTAACGGCCGAAATTCGGTAATTTTGGCCGTTACCGACCGGTATTGGGCCACCTACATCTGGCCCTTTGTAGTACTACAAGTACAAACTAATAGCTTTGATGCTTACTGACTAGTATTTTGATTCTCGCACAAGCAACTCTTTATTCTCCCCAACACCTCCAAAAGAGAGCCCAGTATGTGACAAACATCAATAATCAAGCAATTCACAGCCTTGAAAAAGGCATTAAGTAACTGTGGGCCAAAAATCCGTTCCGCTCGCGGAATTTCGGCAATTTCGCGAATCGCAAATCTCGCAAAATTGCCGAAAAATCTGCAAATCCGCTCGCGGGCTGATTTTTTTTGGGCCCACAGGAGGCACGTACAGTTAAGGCAGGTGGTCGAGTTGAAGATAACTTTGTAACCATTTTAGAATGGCACCGGCAAGCTGCCAGAGTTGAAGTTGCTTACTTGCAAGTTGCAACTTCAACTCTGGCAGCTTACCAGCGCCATTCTAAAATGGTTACAAAGTTAGCTTCAACTCTGGCACCTGCTTTAACTCTGAAAGTGCTTCCTGTGGGCCAAAAATTAAACCTCAACAGGAAGCACTTACAGATATAAATAAAGCAGGTGCCAGAGTTGAAGCTCAAATTCAGTAACGTTTTAATCAACCCAAAACATTAGTGAGCACGGTCGAGGCTGGGCAAGTGTGCTTTAACCCCATATCTGCCGTCGAAAATTAGCTGTAATACTCGAGGGAGGTCTTTGAATCCCTGAGTTTCTCGAGCGCAACCCCTGTGTAGTTCCTGTGACCAAGAGGCTGCTTTCTCCTCACCTGCTGCCTTGCTCGCTCTCTGACCCTTTATACACAAGAGGCATGTTGACACGCATAGAAGCCCCGCTCGTTTGGCCCCGCACCACACACAAGCGGTACCAAACTTCTCCCCGCCCTTTCCCAACTATGATGGACAGCTCACTCAAGGAACCTCGTCGCCTTTTGGCGCGGTGGCAAAGTTACAGGCACACATGGTCAGTGGAGACAAATCTTCTGGCCCTTTACGCAGCTGCAGTGTAGGAAAAGCACTTTACATTTACCCAACGAGGTAGCACTTACTGGATTAGCCAGTAAAAGTACTCCAGTTGAGTAGAGGTATTGCACAAAATGATGGCATCTTTGTGGATAACTAAGCAGGGCAGGATTCATTCTGGCATGAGGCTCCTGTCACAAAAATTAAACCTCAACAGGAAGCACTTACAGATATAGCAGGTGCCCGAGTTGAAGCTCAAATTCAGTAACGTTTTAATCAGCCCAAAACATTAGTGAGCATGGTCGAGGATGGGCAAGTGAGCTTTAACCCCATATCTGCAGTCGAAAATTAGCTGTAATACTCGAGGGAGGTCTTTCAATCCCTTAGTTTCTCGAGCGCAAACCCCGTGTAGTTCCTGTGATCAGGAGGCTGCTTTCTCCTCACCTGCTGCCCTGCTCGCTCTCTGACCCTGTATACACAAGAGGCATATTGACACGCATAGAAGCCTCGCTCGTTTGGCCCCGCACCACACACAAGCGGTATCAAACATCTTCCCGCCCTTTCCCAACTATGATGGACAGCTCACTCAAGGGACCTCCGCGCGTTTTGGTGCGGTGGCAAAGTTACAGGCACACATGGTCAGTGGAGACAAATCTTCTGGCCCTTTACGCAGCTGCAGTGTAGGAAAAGCACTATACATTTACCCAACAAGGTAGCACTTACTGATTATCCAGTAGAAAGCACTCCAGTTGAGTAGAGTGTAAATCGCAAAAAAATCCGCGACTTCGCGGGAAAATCAGCGAATTTGCGGATTGTTTTGCGGTTTCGCACGAATTCGCAGACCGCAGATCTGCAAAATTTGACACTGTACAAATGTTCCTATAAAATGTCAGTAAGGCTAATCTTAAAGGAAATAAGAACTAACAATAGTTTGACAATAAGTAGAGTTAGGATTACATGTGGGGTTGGAATTAGGCTAGGTGTTACAACCAATTTTTCATCACTGTTGGAAATGTCCATATTTTGTGTTGCATTACCCCAGATTGTTGCCTTCTTTTGATGAACAGACATTTCGACCTGGCAAAATAAACTTTTTGCCAGGCCTAAATCCTCCTTTTTGATATTTATAAGTCACCCCTAAGTTAGGCCCTAAATGCCTAAAGGACAATGTGCTTGGTATTTAAAAAGTAGGACATTTCTATTTAAGGTTTTAAATGTGACAGCAGTAAAAGACCCCCAAAGTAGCTTTTCACGGTAGCAAGGCTATCTCGCACATAGAGGAACATGGACTTACAATATAACAACTTATAATGCTTAATTTTGGTTTGGGAGCAGCTAGAAAATTCATTCAAGGCTCGTTTTCATGGTAATTTAAAATCCAACTTAAGAATCACCAGGTGTTATATTGCTATTGTAGAAATTACACTTTTAGAAAGTTGTCATATATCTACCCTAGCCAAAAAGCCCTTTCTGAAGTGTCCAGTGTCACCTAATTGTTGAATGGCTCTTCTGCAGTGAGATGTGGATTGCTCCTAGACTGTGGAGAAAAGGTTTGAGTGTGGAGAGGTGTTTTCCATCTTCAGCAGGATGGCCTGGACGGCAATGCCAAGCCCCTTCCTACTCTTCAACGGGGCCTACCATGTCACTTGCAGATGTAGCTCACATCTAGGCCTGTTTCCCTTTGTCTTGGGCTCCAAACCCAGTGAGAGGGGTAGCTGCCCCAGACTGGTTTGGAGTGACCACAAGGGAGGTTTAATCCATTACCATAGTCACAAGTCTGGGTGGGCATGGGGAGCTCTGACCAGGAGAAGAATGCTTCCGCTGTGTTGTATTTAGGTAGAGAGAAGCACTGTGGGATAGCTTACAGTAAAACACACTGGCAGTGCTGCAAAAGTGGGTAGCACCACCGCCCCCGGGTTCTTATATCCCATTGGGTTGGAGAGGGGCACAAAGATTCCCCACCCACAGTCTAGCACTGGCCATAAATGTGGAAACCCTAGTACCCTCCACAGAACATTACTGGACTTGCGGGGAATCAGAAAAAGGACTGCCCTTCTGTCTGAATAACCCGAAGGTAGACTGGACGTGCATGCCTTGAACCTAGGATCCGGGAAGTGACTCCAAGGGTCATTTTGCTGACCTCTTGTTTGGGATACAGGGACACATCAAGCTACAAGAGGCCTTTTTCTGCATTCCTTGCTGACCAGTTCCAACTGGACCTGCCCAGGACCCTGCTGCTGGCCTCTGCTGGAGTGAATCTTGACCTATAAGTGCTGGCCCCCAAGGTCACACCCTTTGCTGGTGTCAAAGTGTATTCCTCTTTAAGTTTCTTGAAAGCTGGGTCTGCCAACCTTTGCTCTGTGAACTGATGGGGGACTGGTACCAACCTGCCAAGGTGATCTGATGAAGGTGCATTGCCACTGTGCCAAAGATTCAGGTTGCTCCCGCTACGTTCTTCTCAGCAGCAGACAATATGATCCAGAGGGAGTGCCTTTTTAAAACCTGGAGCAGCACTATTCTTATTGATCCACACAGTAACAGATAAGTAAATTATCCACCTCTAAAACAAGTATGTTTCACATCTACAATTTTCCTATTGTTTTCCATTTCAGTACTACAAAAAGAATTATCATTTTGAGGTAAATATATACAGCTGGGCATTTGGGAGTGGACTACTGAACTTTGTAAAAGTCTTTGAGATCTGCTGTATCTTATTATTAGTCATGCAAGTTTCAAGACAAAAGAGTATAGAATATTGTTCTGCTAACATTGACATCAGTCCTTCTCAGAATTCATACCACATTGCAAGGCAAATGTACCCGAGAAACCAAGCAACATCAAATGGGGAAAATAATGTGTTTGTTAAGTCAAGAACTTAATAGCTTCACAGTAATTACTACATAGGTTCTATAAAAGAGAGTGTTACTAAACGAACTGAACAAAGACACCACTTGCTTCTTGAAGTATTATAGAGGTCCCCTAATAAGCTAAGTTAGCCTATTTAACAGCCTACAGTGTTTCTAGTAGAAAAACATAACACAATACATATTACCACAACTCTACATCTTTACATTACAATAAGAGTATTGCATGTTTTCAGATTAACTACATAATATTCCTTGCCTACGCATTGTTACTTTGAAAAAAGAAAACACAACTAAAAAATAAGGAATCGCACTCCTGTTTATGGCATGTGGTTGACAACCTTGTAACCGTAGATATGTATTAGCAGCAAAGTGTGCACATGCCTTATTTCAGAAAACTGCAAAGACAAACAATTGGCTTTTACTTAATAAACTCAGAGAGAGAAACCACATAACAATCAGGAAGATACCTCTGAGTGCCCATTTGAGAATCTCGGTAACACTTTAGTTTGTTTACATGAGGTTTAGATGAGCACCAGATACTTGCTTGCTTGTAACACAGCATCAAGAGATTTTCACAAGTCCTATGCCTTGGAAAAATAGAAATGCTGTCACTCGATCTGTAAAACTAGTCTTCTAGATTTCCAAGATTTAGAGAATTATTTTCAACCCTTGACCCGGTCACTCCACTACCGCACGGCCCCCGTGTGCCCGGATTCTGCTGCCGCTGCCTGCTTGGCCCTCTTGCTGCCGCCTCTCGTTAGGGCCCCTGCTCTCCAGGCTTGCCCTTGCTCTCCAGGCTTGCCCAGGCTTGCCCCGATCGCCAGGCTTGCCCAGGATTGCCCTCGCTCTCCCCCGCTCCGCTTTCCCGCTCTTTACCCCCTCTGCTCCCCGCCGCTGCTCTCCTGCGGCCCGCCCCCTCTCCTGTCTCCCACTCCCGCCTCCCAGCTGCTCCTCCCTCCCACTTCGCCATAAATGGTGAGGACCGCGAGTATGCGCAGCGGGCGCGCCGAAGGCGTGCCAAAGGCAAGCCCGTCTACGCCCGTCCACGCCTGGACCGCGCCCAGCGTCAGAACCCCTGGACCCCGCCAGAGCCAGCCTACCCGACTGAGCTACGACACCGCCACCCTCCAAGCACTCAACACCGGCCGACATCCAGCCTGCTACCAAGCCACCCTGAAACGCACCCAGGGAGCCTTCACCTGCTACGCTTGCTACTTCACCTGCACTCGGTCCTGCACTGCGCGCCAGCCAAAACAACCGCCAACAACAACCACCTCAAGTGCATCCTGCTCAACACCCGCTCCATCCACAGGCACGCTGTCCAACTATGGGACCTCCTGGACAAAACGGCACCAGACGTCGCCTTCTTCACGGAAACCTGGATGAATGCCTCCTCAGCCCCCGACATCGCCATTGCCGTCCCGGAGGGCTACAAGATCATCCGGAGGGACCGCGTCACAAGACCGGAGGAGGCATCGCCATCGCCCACAGAAACACTATCCGCATCTCGACCAACACCGACGACACCCTCGCCACCGCAGAGCACCTGCACTTCCAGATTCACACCGACCCCAAGACCACCCTCAGAGGAACCCTCATCTACAGACCCCCGGGACCACGCTCACACTTCAGCGAGGCCATCGCAGACTTCATCAGCCCGCTCGCCCTCGCCTCCTACGACTACATCCTCCTAGGAGACCTCAACTTCCACCCAGAGAACGACCAGGACAACAACACCACCGCCCTACTAGACAACCTTGCCAACCTCAGATTCAAGCAACTGGTCAACACCCCCACCCAATACGCCGGCCACACGCTCGACCCTGTCTTCTCCTCCAGCAACCACATCTCCTTCAGCCACACCAACAAGCTCCACTGGACCGACCACAGCTGCGTTCACTTCAACTTCAGGAAAACAACGACCCACCACCGCCCTCAACAAACCCCCCAAAGATGCTGGAGCAAGATCACCACCAACCAACTCACCACCTCCTTGCGCCTAAACCCTCCCACCGACACCACGGACCCCAACGAAGGAGCCCGCAACCTCACACAGTGGATCACGGACTGCGCTGACGCCCTTGCTCCACTGAAAAACCCTCCCAGCAACCTCAACAGCAAGAAAGCCGCGTGGTTCACCAACGATCTCAAAGACTCCAAGAAATCCTGCCGTGACCTCGAGAAAGCCCACAACATGTCAACGGATAACATGACAGCCCTCAAGAACGCCACCTGCAAACACCACCAGCTGATCCGCACCACCAAAAGGTCATCCTTCAGAGAACGACTGGACAACAACACCCACAACAGCAAGGAACTCTTCAACTTCGTGAAAGAGCTCTCCAACCCCAACGCCAGCGACAACGACATCACGCCTTCTCAAGACTTCTGCAACTCTCTGGCCACCTTTTTTCATGGTAAGATCGTCGACATACACGACAGCTTCGGCGCTCAGAACACGTACCCCACCACCGAACCTACATCCCCCACCACCACCATGTGCGCCTGGCCACGCAAGTTAACGCCGTTACCTCCTCCTGCTTCAACACACTCCGCATGCTCCGTAAGATCTTCTGCTGGATCCCCACTGGAACCAGGAAAACGGTCACCCAGGCCCTCGTTCACCTGCCGTCTGGACTACGGGAACGCCCTCTACGATGGGACCACCGCCAAACTACAGAAAAGACTCCAGCGCATCCAGAACGCCTCAGCACGACTCGTCTTGGACATCCCCCGACACAGCCACATCTCCGCCCACCTGAGGAACCTGCACTGGCTCCCCGTCAGCAAAAGGATCACGTTCAGACTCCTCACCCACGCACACAAGGCTCTCCATGACTTGGGCCCCAAATAGCTCAACAACCGCCTCACGTTCTACACACCAACCCGCCAGTTCCGCTCCGCCAGCCTCGCACTCGCCACCGTCCCACGGATCCGCAGAACCACCACCGGAGGTAGATCCTTCTCCTACCTGGCAGACCTAGACCTGGAGCACCCTCCCCATCCACCTACGACTCACCCAGGACCATCTCTCCTTCAGGAAGCAACTCAAGACCTGGCTTTTCGAGTGGTAGCAGCCCCCCCCCCCCAGCGCCTTGAGACCCTAGCGGGTGAGTAGCGCGCTTTACAAATACTCTTGATTGATTGATTGATTGAACCAGCAGAATAGGATAATATTATGTAAACCTGAAAGCGAGCCAGGTTATACTAATGTGTAGTTCACCAATGAAGTAAAGGCTGTTAGCATGCAAATCCCCAGCCACACCCCTCTTGAGTAATTGTTACATTTACACTCTACATCTAATGCAACCCCTGTCGCTCATACACTGACTACCTTTCCGCCAATCTCCGAGGATGTGCTACGTGCACTCTGCTGTAAGATTAAATCTGGCTCCCCGGCTGACCCTATGAAGCCTGACCAGTTGATAAGACTTCTCCCTGTGCTATTAACACCTTTGAGCAAGGTGATTAACATGTCCTTGTCAATGGCCAAGGTTCCTAGGTCATAGAAGCAGGCCAGGGAGATGCCACTATTAAAGAAGCCCACCCTTGATCCAACAAAACCAGAGAACTTTCACCCTATCCTCCTACTTCCTTGGTCCACTAATTTCTCTGAAGCCTATATCAACTCTATCTTGTCAGGTTACTTGGAGGAAAATAACATACTGGACTCCTCCCAGTGTGGGCTTCGTCCGGGTCTGAGCACAGAGTCTGCCCTCCTAGCTGCGATCGAACAACTAAGAGCAGCACTGGATGAGGGACGTACTTTGGCACTAATCCTATTAGATCTTAGTGCCTCATTTGATACGGTCTCTCACCAGATTTTGATACAGAGGTTGAAGGAGGCTGGTATAATGGGTTGCACCCTGGATTGGTTTATCTCCTTTCTTTCGGAGAGGTCCTTTCTGGTGTCAGCCCCTCCCTTCGCCTCCAGACCCCATTCTATCAAACAAGGAGTGCCGCAGGGCTCGGCGTTGAGTCCAACGCTTTTCAACCTGTATGTTCAGCCCCTAGCTGAGGCAGCCAAGAGGAGAGGGCTGACTATAGTGTCATACGCCGATGACACACAACTAGTTGTCGCCCTCTCCAATGACTGTCTGAATGACGCTGCAAAATTCCTGAGTGGTCTAGTGGACGTCGCAGGGTGGATGATGGCCAACTGTCTCCAGCTCAATGCCAGCAAGTCTGAGGTTCTGCTGGTTGGGAAAGACCGGGAGCTGGGGAGTTAACAGTGGTGGCCCTCCACCATGGGCCCGCACCCACCCCTAAACAGGTGGTGAAGAACCTTGGGGTCTGGGTGGACTCGGCCTTGAGTTTTCAAACCTAGACTAAGAAGGTACGGGCGTCATGTTTTGGCATTCTGCGCGGGCTTAAACCCCTGCTGGGGTTCTTTGACGCATCCATCGGAAAGATGATTGTCCAGGCATCCGTGCTGTCGAGATTGGACTATGCCAGCTCGCTATATTTGGGGGCCAACAAGACAGAGATTGCGAGACTGCAGAGAGTCCAAAATGTGGCCGCCAGAACTCTTCTAGGCCTGCCTCACCGCTGTTCCACCTCCACTGCCATTCGTCAGCTTCACTGGCTGCCAGTGGCAAAACAGGTGCAGTTTAAGTCTCTGTTTTGCTTTTAGGATTTCCCCAGCTCCTGGGATTCTGGCTGACCTGCTCTCCGCCTATGCCCCTTCCCGTCACCTTTGTTTAGCAGGTCTACACTTCGCAGTTGTTTCTCAGGTTAGGAGGGCCCACGCCGGTGGACGCTCCTTCGCATTCTATCAGCTAAGTTGTGGAATGACCTGCCTGTTTATATCCAGAGTATGGACAATTACTTGACATTCCGGAAGGCCCTGAAAACTTATCTTTTCCCAGCCCTCTAGGTGTGGCCGTCTCTCTGGCTTTTTCCTTCTGCTGTTTTGATGGATTCTTTGCTGCTAGCTGCCTTCTTTGCTCGTAGCACTGGGACGCTCCTTTGCTGGGGCAGCTGTTGCGCTTTATAAATCAGCCTAACCTAACCTTTACTTATGTATCCACGCCGTTTTCGACCAAATGAACAAGTTACTTACCTTCGGTAACGATATATCTGTAAGAAACAGTAGTTAGTATTAGATTCCTTACCTTAGAATATCCCCAGGCGTCAGTCTGGATCCGGAAACTTTTGCGTAGCAGTACCCCTGCGCGTCGGTAGGCGTCGTCTGCAGGCGTCCCCTGCGGCTCCGCGTCCGTCGTCGGCGTCGTGCGCCGTGATGATGTCGCTGGAGTATATAGACGCCGCCTCCGCGCGCTGACGTCAGTTCTTTGTACACAGCTTTTCCGCGCCAGAACACGCAGAGCCATGTAAAAAACCAACGCTGGTGCCATTTGAAACTAGGGCCCTGAAAGGGATGACCTTAACCCTAGGTATCAGTTCGCAGAACGGGGAGGATGGGTGGGGCGGTAAGGAATCTAATACTAACTACTGTTTCTTACAGATATATCGTTACCGAAGGTAAGTAACTTGTTCATCTGAAAGAAACAGGTTAGTATTAGATTCCTTACCTTAGAATAGATACCCCAGCAATACCAACCCCGGTGGTGGGTCTGCGAACCAATACAAACTTACACCAGAAAGTCCTGGAGGACAGAACGACCAAAGAAGCCATCCCTCTGGACTTGACTGTCCAGGCAGCAGTGCCTCGCAAAAGTGTGCAGCGAGGCCCACGTAGCCGCCTGGCAAATGTCCTGCAAGGGGACTCCCCGGCCCAGGGCAGTAGTAGCTGCTGTGGCCCGAGTGGAATGGGCCCTCAGCCCAACAGGAGGCTCCTTCCGAGCCAAAGAGTAGCACGCCTTGATGCACAGAACGACCCACCGAGAGATGGTCCGTTTGTGCACCACCCGTCCCTTCTTCGCACCCACGTAGCCAACAAACAGTTGGTCATCCACCCGGAACTGGCGTGTGCGATCCATATAAAATGAAAGCGCACGTTTTGGGTCCAGACGATGGAGCCGCTCTTCATCCTTTGAAGGATGCGGAGGCGGGAAGAAGGAGGGTAAGGTGATGGACTGCCCGATGTGAAAAGCAGAGACTACTTTGGGCAGGAAAGAAGGTCTAGTTCTCAGAACCACCTTGTCTGGATGAATGGACATGAAAGGAGGTTTGACAGAAAGAGCCTGGAGCTCACTCACTCTCCTGGCAGAGGTGATGGCAACCAGGAAGGCCGTCTTTAAAGTCAGGAGACGGAGAGGACAGGAATGAAGTGGCTCAAAGGGAGCACACATCAAGAAGGTTTGAACCAGGTTCAAGTCCCACTGAGGCATCACAAACGGAACAGGTGGATACATGTGTGTGATGCCCTTCAAGAATCTTGTTACAATAGGAGACTTGAACAAAGAAGGTTGATCAGGCAGCCTCAGAAAGGCCGAAAGGGCAGAAAGGTAGCCCTTGATAGTGCCCAGAGCAGAGCCCTGCTGGGCAAGAGAGAGAAGAAAGAGAAGAACCTCGGAAAGAGGGGCAGAAAGAGGGTCCACAGCCTTTGCTGTGCACCATGCCACAAATCTGTTCCACCGGCAGGCGTATACCGACTTAGTGGAGGGACGCCTGGCTGCCAGAATCACATCACAGACTTCAGGAGGCAAGTCAAATGGCCTCAACTGCCGCCGCCCAATCTCCACGCATGGAGGTGGAGACTGGACAGGTTCGGGTGGAGGACCGTCTCCTGCTGCTGCGACAGAAGGTCCTCCTGAAGGGGCATGCGGATCGGGGGACCGACTGACATGCTGAGTAGCTCGGGATACCAGTACATTCGAGCCCAGTCCGGAGCCACAAGGATGACCTGGGCCTGGTCGCGCCTGATCTTCTTCAGCACTCTGGGCAGAAGTGGCATAGGCAGAAAGGCGTATAACAGACCGCAACTCCACTCGCGCCGAAAGGCGTCGCCGTGCGAGCGCCATCTTGGAAACTCCAACGCGCAGAACTGATGACATTGCGCGTTCTCTTCTGTGGCGAATAGATCTAACCAAGGCTCTCCCCATTGCAGAAAGAGACCTTGCACCACGTCCAAGTTCAGACGCCATTCGTGATCCATCGAGCACCGACGGCTGAGTTCGTCCGCCCTGGCGTTCAGAGAACCTGCCAGGTGTTGAACCATTAGAGTCACGCCCTGATGTTCCAGCCACTGCCAGAGGCGCAGAGCCTCTTGGCAAAGGGTCCACGACCCCACTCCGCCCTGTTTGTTGCAGTACCACATGGCGGTGGTGTTGTCCGTGAACACCTGCACTACACTCCCGCTGACAAAGGGGAGGAATGCTTTCAGTGCTAGACGAATCGCCCGCAACTCCAACAGGTTGATATGGAGCCGGGACTCCGCCGGAGACCAGATGCCTCTGATCTCTGCCTCTCCCAAGTGGCCTCCCCAGCCCTGGAGGGACGCGTCCGTCACAACAACGTGCTCCGGTTGGGGAAGGGAGAGGGATCTGCCTCTGACCCAATCGCGGTCCGTAAGCCACCACTGCAGTTGTCTCGCAGTGCCCTCCTAGATCAAGACATGGTCGGACAAGTTGCCCTGATGCTGGGCCCACTGAAACTTCCAGTCCCACTGCAGAGCCCGCATCCGCCACCGGGCGTGATGCACCAGAAGGATGCAGGAAGCCATCAGCCCCAGCAGCCGCAGCATCAACCTGACCGAAACCCGGGATAACGGCTGAAAGATGGGAATCAAAGCCTGTATATCCTGGACTCGCCGTTCCGGAGGATAAACCCGAAACTGCGCCGAGTCGAGAACCGCTCCGATGAAAAGGAGCTTTTGAGAGGGACACAGGTGTGATTTCGGCACATTGATGGAGAACCCCAGCTGGTGCAGGAGGTCTGCCGTCATCTGAAGGTGGTGGACGACTGTCTGGGGCGAGCCCGCCTTCAACAACCAATCGTCTAGGTAGGGGAAGACTGAAACCCCTAACCTGCGCAGATGGGCTGCGACCACCGCCATCACCTTTGTGAACACCCGTGGGGCGCTGGTAAGGCCGAAGGGGAGCACGATAAACTGAAAGTGCTTGTGGCCTACCGTGAACCGCAGGTAACGCCGGTGGGCCGGCAGGACGCGGATGTGAAAATACGCATCCTGCAAGTCCAACGCTACCATCCAGTCTTGTGGGTCTAGAGCAGCCAAGACCTGAGCCAAAGTCAACATCTTGAACTTCTCCTTCCGGAGGAAGCCGTTGACGTTCCGTAGATCCAAGATAGGACGTAGGCCCCCTTTGTCCTTCTTGGGCACCAGAAAGTAGTGGGAGTAGCAACCACGTCCTACTTCTGGCCCAGGAACGCGCTCGATGGCCCCCTTGGCCAAGAGGGTCGTAACTTCCTCCTGCAGAAGCTTCAAGTGGTCCCCCGACACACGGTGGTTCTGCGGTGGCATGGCTGGAGGATTGGTCTCGAAGGGGAGGGAGTAGCCCCTTCGGACGATCTACAGCACCCACCTGTCCGAAGTGATGGTGCGCCAGTGGGAGTGGTGATGGCGAACCCTGCCACCCACCGGCGTCACATGGGCCTGAAAGCACGGACTAGGAGGGCTTTGAGGCGGATGCTGCGGGGGGAGGTGTGGTCTGACCTCGCCGTTGTCCCCGACCGCCTCCACAGCGGTTTCCATGGCCGCCACCGCATTGATAACTTTGTTGCGGCGCGTGGCTGGCAGCACGTGTGGGACCGCCCCTTCCTTGGCCACGAAAGGAGCGAAACGAACCCGTTTGCTGGCGCTGGGTCGAAAGACCCAAGGACTTGGCCGTGACCCTGGAGTCCTTGAAGCGCTCCAGCGCGTGGTCCGCTTTGTCGCCAAACAGGCGACTGCCATCAAACGGCATGTCCATCAATGTATTCTGGACATCAGCCAAAAAGTTGGCGGATCTCAGCCAGGCATGGCGACGAATCGCCACTGTCATGGACATCGCTCTGCCCAGCGAGTCGGTCGTATCAAGACCACACCTGATGGAGTACCTTGCTGTGTCTCGGCCTTCAATCATAGCTTTGCCGAGTTTTGCCCGTACCTCCGGAGGGCATTCTGGCAGCAAGTCCGCGACCGTATCCCACAGAGAGTGGGTGTAGCGGCCCAAGAGGCACGCGGTGTTGCAAGACCGCAGTCCCAGACTCAGGGACGAGAAGACCTTCTTTCCATACTGGTCGTACCTCTTGGATTCCCGGTCGGGCGGGGCCAACAGGAATGCGGTCTGGGAAGTCGAGGCCTGGATCACCAGACTCTCAGGGGTGGGATGGGTGGACAGGAACTTGGGGTCATCCGTACACGGACGATGGCGTCTGGCCACGTTCCTATCAACAGGCGAACCTGAAGCGGGCCTGGACCATGTGCCCAGAAGAACGTCAGTCAATGCCTCATTGAACGGCAGCAGTGGCTCCTGTGGGCATGACTGCGGTTTGAGGACCTTAGTGAGGATATTAATCCTCACGGCCGCGACAGGGAGCTCAAGGTGTAAGGCCTTGGCAGCCCTCATCAACACCACTGAATAAGCTGCCCCCTCCTCCGAAGCCACGGTAGGAGGCAAGACAAAGCCAGGGTTAGGGGATTCATCTAGCCCACTGGCGTCATCCAAGTCACCCGTCCAGTCCACATTGTACTGACATTCGCGTGTCAGAGGGTCCTCAGACCCCTCCCAATCCTCTCCGTAATCTACATCCTCACTATACTCGGAATCAACAATGTAGACCGGCTCCCCGGGGTCTACAGGCCCCATCGGCGTCGGACTCGGCGTCGAGGGTATGGGGGCGGCGCCACCCGGGGACGGCGTCGGGGGCAACCCCGATGGGATCGGCGCCGGAGAGGTCGGCTAGCCAGCCGGCGTCGATCCAGAAGGCCCCTGTGGCGCCGGGGCCGGAGCCGTCGCGGCGCCGGGGCCGGAGCACCCGGCGGCGTCGAGGCAGGAGCACCCGACCCACTAGGGCCTCCGGACGGGGCCACAGGGCCCGAAGGCGCCGTAGGCCCCGTCGGAGAAGACAGATTCCTCATGGCCATGAGGAACTCCTCTATCTCCTCAGGCGTCGCGCCTTGCCCAGGGACCGTAGGGTATGGAGCAGGCCGCGCCGGCGGCTCACGCGGAGCCGCAGGGGTGGGGCCACCCGAACCCCCGGCCGCATTGCGCGAGCATCGGGGGGAGTCGGGGGTACGATGACGATGCCCCGACTTCTTGTGTTTCCTACCTGAGGAACCGGAGGAATGGTGACGACTTCCGGAGCGTTCGTGGCGGCTCCGCGACCGCTCCCTCGACCGCTCCCTCGACCTCCGGCCGGACCGGGACCTCTCTCGACGCGGGGCCGACACCCGCAGCTTGAGCAGCTTGCGGGACCGCTCCCGCCTAGCTTTACTCGTCAGAGCTCGGCAATCGACACAGGCGTCCACGTCGTGGTCGGGGCCCAGGCATCGGAGGCAGAGTCGGTGATGGTCCGTGACCGACATCGTGCGATCGCAGTCATCACAATTCTTAAAACCAGGCATCCTACCGGCACCGTAAAGATAGATCAAAAGATCAAAAAACTTTGGTCAAAAAGAGACCGGAGAACTGCACTTCTGGGATCTGCGCTAACTGCCGCTGAAAAAAGAGGAACTGACGTCAGCGCGTGGAGGCGGCGTCTATATACTCCAGCGACATCATCACGGCGCACGACGCCGACGACGGACGCGGAGCCGCAGGGGACGCCTGCAGACGACGCCTACCGACGCGCAGGGGTACTGCTACGCAAAAGTTTCCGGATCCAGACTGACGCCTGGGGATATTCTAGGGTAAGGAATCTAATACTAACCTGTTTCTTTCAGATGGGCTAGGCATAGTGTAGTCCCCCCTTTGACAGAGGGCAAACACCAGTCTGTTTTAGCAGAATATATTGTACTTGTAAC
This sequence comes from Lissotriton vulgaris, assembly GCF_964263255.1. Taxonomy (NCBI): domain Eukaryota; kingdom Metazoa; phylum Chordata; class Amphibia; order Caudata; family Salamandridae; genus Lissotriton; species Lissotriton vulgaris. The sequence goes on from NC_141696.1 coordinate 1,178,880,348, forward strand.
TTTTAATGCAGAAGAACTTTGAAAAATTAAAGGCACTGTTGCATTATAAGAGCCTCCTCTCCATTGCAGGCTCTCAAGCATTCAAGTTAAATTGCTACCATACTGGGGTTTTTCATCCCACAAATACATTATTTAATTTCTGCTAGAGAACCAGAACACCTTATTTTCTGCAGCGCCTGAATCCCATCAGCTAATTAGTTCAGGGGCTAAAATTGTCCTGTGAAGGTCTGCAAAGCACCATGACTGTCCAAAGATGTTTGGCAGTTCAACTCCCAGATGATTCACCCAGTGGCGGCCGCCGCCTATCTAGGGTGGGGGAGCGGGGTTTGTGGTTGGGTAATAATACAAAATAACACTTGCTTGCTGCCCTGCTCCCGGCCGCCCGTTTCTTTTTTGACCGAGCCCGGATATGGGTGGGCCTCAGAGCACAGGCTCCACACCCAATCCAGACGCTGCTCTTACAGCAGGAAAGCCGTGCCAGGATTGGTCTGAGCGGCCTTGTTTGCCACTCAGACAGTGCCTTGGAGCCTGTGGCTTTTCTCCAACCTTGCTGAGCAACACAGCTGGGTTGGAGAAACATAAGTGTGCATGTTTAATTGCACACGGCATGGCCGGCCCGCCCCATACCCATTGCGCGGCTCAGAGAGCAATAAATAAAATGATAATAACATTGTGTTATTAGCATTTTATTTATGATCTGCTAGCTCTGGGCAGTGGGGCGACGCTTCTCTGCCATTATGGAGCGGCTACCCCTGGATTCACCCGGGTCCACGACTTATTCATACCAAAGCTGCAGTTGGCCCATTAAAATAGTTTCCAATTTGGTACTAGATATTTAAGAAACACATGCCAATGTCACCAGTCCTTCAGACCACAGGATTTAAATTCAATTTATAATACCTATTACCTTAGATTTTCTACATCAATTTTAGGCTTATTCCTCATTAGATAAAAGTGCCCGCCTTGTCATATGGAATATTATCACCCACCTCCTTCCTACATGAATCTTGAGGCTAGATTTAATAAAAAGTTGCCCACCTCAGTACAGCAAACAAAAGTTGCAGCTCTGTGTTGCGTCACCTAGAAAGAGACGAACTGCATCATATCTTCAAAGATATAGTGCAATTCTACTTTCTCTATGTGCAGGTGCACTTTGTATTGCCTAGCGCTAACACGGGCATTTTTGCCCCATTCTGCAACAGTGTCTGGCTTGTGATCAGGATAGTTTGTTTGCACCAAAACTATCTTTTGAGGGCATTTCCTCTTTGATGGGTGCTGCACATTGCAGCGCAGATGCAAAGAGGAAATAACCAGAGAATTAAAGATATTAATGCTTGCTATGCTAGGACCAGGAAAGCACAGGATTGTAGGGCAAATCCATAAGCCTTTGTACATATGGGCTTGTGTCAAAATGTACCACTCATGGACCACCTCACTGAAGCAAAGTAATGCCAGGCAGCGCAATGCCCTGCGCTGCTTTCTTTTATTGTTATAAAGCAGCACAAACAGATACTTGCCTTTCTTTGTAAATACTAAAAGGATTTTGCATTGAATCTTTTTTAAAAAAGTAACACAAAACCTGTGCAAATATGGGCCTTAGTTTTTCTGAAGATAGTTGCCGATACCTCCTTGACGTCTAGGGTTTTAAACAAATAAACATTCGCAGATTGTTTTAACATCAGATATCAAATTTCAAAACGTTTTCAACGTTAATGTGACAAACTACAAGGATCTGCAGATGTCTCACAAAAACAGTACTGATGGTAGCACACCACAATGGACCCCTAACACCAAGCACCTTCAGACAGGGCAATGGTATGAAGAGGACAGGGAGGAACAAAGAATGGTCGGGAACCATAGGTTAAACGTGTACTAAAGCTAATCTTAGACACTAATAAAAGGATGAGAATCGACAAAGTACAGAGGTCAGAAGCATAATGGAATACACCCCTAATACGATTACTGAGAGCCCACCAGAATCCACAGAAATCGCTACAAGTAACCCCATCTCTGGGGCCAGTCACAAAAAAAACCCCAGACATAGGGATAAATGTTAACCGCTGGCCCAGCCGTCCTCTCTTATACCTTGAAAGGAACCGCTGTTACTCCAGTACCCTCAAGGTACAGTTAGATGAACGGCCTCCGTAGGTTCTGACAGGCGTTCACCAAACTTTTATATATTTTTGTTTTTTCAGAAACACAATCCCAAAGTGGGTGTTTGTATTTGAAAATAAATACTAATGACCCCCACTGCCTGGAGGTTTCCTCCTGGGTGTGGGGTCATGATTTGTTTTCTCCTGTTCTTCCTGATGGTAAAGGATAGAAATAAAGGACATTACACCGTCCCTAAATAGGATGGGCAGTGTAATGCCCTTCCTCTGAGAACCCCTACTTCATCTCACAGTTGGATGACGCTTTCCATCTACAGAGAAAAGGACAGCTCCATCAGTGGAAAGCTCAGGGCTCCATGTCCTTACATGAGGTGGACAAGCCAAGCGTTTGGCGGACAGGGTACTCCATTGCATTTGTGATGGAGTACCTTATCTGTCCAGCTCTGAATCACAAATAGTCACAGGTAAACCCTAGGATCCAAAGACACAGTCACCAATGACCCTTGTTGAACCCACATCCAAAGCATTAACCCAAATGTGTGCCAAGCAAAATATTCTTAGTCCAAGAAAAGAGAACACACTCTGCACCTCCACGAAAAAGGCTCTTCAAAGTTGATGCCTGTCTAAACCAAACAGTTGTAGATTCCGGGGATGCTTGTTCTTCTTATTCCTTTAGCAGGCCACACAGCCTCGCTGCTGATGTATGACGCCTGCCTCAGAATAGGTGTTCCCTAGGGCTGCAATGTTTTTGTCTTCCCCTCTGTCCTTCATGGGCAAATACACTGGGTGTTATGTTGTTTCTGCCTGACCCGAAGAAATAGCCCCTGAATCAGACCCGCTGCCTGACTCCTCAATCGTGATGAGCACAGCCCTGAGCTGGATGGACATTTGTGAATCTTAGGTCATTCTAGCCAAATAACCACTTTCACCCATTTAGCTGTTCATAAAATTCACATTCTTATTTTAAAGGAGATTTATTAATTTTGCACTAATATACTTGCAGTGTTTGCATTTCCTCTAAAGTAATATTGAACATGAGAGAGGTATATACTTTATGCAGTTCTAGGATATTTCACCTTGGAAGTTTAATCGATGCACAGAACACTCCTATGCCCATTCACAAGTAAAATACTTATCTATTTTTGTAATCATTTGTTTATGGGCTCCCTTTCTCCTACCACTCCTCTATACCACCATGTTTCATGGGTCACCTTCAGCGTGATCTCTGTTGGTGTTCTATAAGGATGAGCTATTCACAGAAGAAGCGGTGATCAGCTTCCGCAGCCTGACCCCATGTTGTAGCACATGTCCTCGTTTGTTTTCTATTTTTTTTTCTATGAGAGTAGCCCTGATGCCTCTGCACTTGTTTACGGGTGGTACTTCTCACTCATACGCCTGCATCTCTCTTCCTTTTTTGTTTTCTCTACAAGCAATCGTTACAATGTGATGTGTAAATCCATGGCGCAGGGCAGGCAGATAAATGCCTGGCACCATGACATGGGGATGGGGCAGTGAGATAAATAACGGTGATGGATCAAGCCCTGATCTTTGGACTGGGTAAGAGTGGTCTGCTCAATTCAGACACTCTGTTCATCACCACCCCCTTTTGTAAATCGATTTTGGCCACTATAGGTGTGGCAGGGTATACTCAGACATGAGTCCCTTTCTCACTGCTCCATCAGGATTCAAGCAAGCCGGGCCGAAGAGGCTGAAATGCCAGAAACCGGTCCCCGGTAGCTTGTCTCCTTTCTGGTAAAGAATTGGCTTGGTAGTTTAGTCTGCCCTGTTCCCATGATGCACTGGGCCAGGGACAGACTGATTTGCATATAGCCAGGTTCTGAGCTGGGATGGGGCAGTGAGATAAATAACGGTGATGGATCAAGCCCTGATCTTTGGACTGGGTAAGAGTGGTCTGCTCAATTCAGACACTCTGTTCATCACCACCCCCTTTTGTAAATCGATTTTGGCCACTATAGGTGTGGCAGGGTATACTCAGACATGAGTCCCTTTCTCACTGCTCCATCAGGATTCAAGCAAGCCGGGCCGAAGAGGCTGAAATGCCAGAAACCGGTCCCCGGTAGCTTGTCTCCTTTCTGGTAAAGAATTGGCTTGGTAGTTTAGTCTGCCCTGTTCCCATGATGCACTGGGCCAGGGACAGACTGATTTGCATATAGCCAGGTTCTGAGCTGGGATGGGGCAGTGAGATAAATAACGGTGATGGATCAAGCCCTGATCTTTGGACTGGGTAAGAGTGGTCTGCTCAATTCAGACACTCTGTTCATCACCACCCCCTTTTGTAAATCGATTTTGGCCACTATAGGTGTGGCAGGGTATACTCAGACATGAGTCCCTTTCTCACTGCTCCATCAGGATTCAAGCAAGCCGGGCCGAAGAGGCTGAAATGCCAGAAACCGGTCCCCGGTAGCTTGTCTCCTTTCTGGTAAAGAATTGGCTTGGTAGTTTAGTCTGCCCTGTTCCCATGATGCACTGGGCCAGGGACAGACTGATTTGCATATAGCCAGGTTCTGAGCTGGGATGGGGCAGTGAGATAAATAACGGTGATGGATCAAGCCCTGATCTTTGGACTGGGTAAGAGTGGTCTGCTCAATTCAGACACTCTGTTCATCACCACCCCCTTTTGTAAATTGGCACCATGACATTGGCACCTGTAAGTCCACCTACCACTGCAGATTGTTCACATATTCAGCCTATTTTAAGCTACATCTCAGAATATGGTCATCATTAATATTGTAAGAAAAACGTTGACACAAAAAAGTATTAAAATCATGTAATTCAGGAAGTTCATCCATTGACCCGAATATATGGTTGATAATTGTCAATTGTTAACTTTTCCAAAAGGAAAAAAATAGCTACACGTACCTTTTTAGATTCCATCATAAATAAATTCTCAATATCGTATATGAATACGAAACTATGACTACAATTGATTCAAATAGAAATATTTTCAAAACTCCACAATGTGGAATATGCTCAATTGTTATCAGTCATAAACAAAGGAATATGAATGATGTTTAATATACTGATTGTAACAAAACCCAAAGAGCGCCAAAACAAAATCAGGTGCGATTCAAAGTCTTTTTGAAAATTATTTTAAAACTCCCCTATTTAAGGAAATTCATAATATTTAGATAAATCATAGCAGTCCATATTAAAAATTTGGATTCAACCAGCTACCTCAGTATTGATAATAACTTGGAAAATTAATTCATTGGAAAATCTGACAATCTTAATTTAACTTCACCTTACTCGACAATGAACTTTCATGATATGCTTTATCTTTTAATCAGGTATAATACATTTTATTTAAGTGGTATACAGGAAATGCACTGGCTCATGTCATGGCTTGAACACTTTGATCCTCAGGAGTCAAAGCAACTACACCAAGAAATACATATATATCAATTGGACACAACAGTGATGTTGAACTTTACATAAATGCTGTTTATTAAGAGTGATCCAACAAAATATATCTCACCAAAAATAAGGGGCACTACTTAGAATAAATAGTATGCACTAGCTCTGTAATCAACAAGTAGGTTTTCTCTCCCATATGCAATAGCTATGCAGTAGATCACCACTTTCTGGATGGATGTGCTAAATAGACTCGATTGGTTAATTAAAACGATCTAATGGTCGTGGCATGAAGTGGTCAAAAGATGCCATATCCCAATTCTGAAGATGTCAAATGTAATGCAAGACTTTTCTAACAGTCATGATGGTGGCAGGGTAATTTTTGCTTAAAACAGTGTTGAAAAATGGAGCAGGTCAGGGCGTCACTGTTTGTTGTGATCTCATTATGGGTGTTATAAGACAATAGACTGCTTGACTGATGGCAACAGAAATAACAGCTCAACGATGTTGTGTCCTTCTAACATTAATGAGATAAGTTGGTTATACTTGCCCTCAAGGAAGCAATATGCATCTATCTAAGCAAGAAGGTGGCATCCTTTTCTGATACAGACCGACGAGAGAGATTAACTGGAGTGGTTACTTCCAGAAGTGACAGAGAACCCAGAAAATGAAAACAGAGGGAGACTTTTAAAAACGATCGGCAGTTTAATATGTCTGTTTAAGTGATTGGTCCAGAATCAATAAACAATTAGTAAATTCCTGACAGGGAATGGCATTGTCCAGTACTCATAAGCCCTTTTAACTGAAAATTAAAATGGCAGATAGCCCAAATAGCAACAACTTAAATGAAATGAAATGAAACTTCCACCTAAAAGACCAAGAGATGGTCACTTGGGTATTTGAACATGTTTTGGTGGATTTAAATGTATAAAGCATCCGTGCTTAGTCATCAATCAGCCTTCTGAAAACCCAGTAGACACCCCACATAAATGAAGGTCAAAGGAAAATAATGAAGGTGCCAACAAATTATTTTAGAATAAACCCAGAGGTTTGGTACATGTGTAAATATGAAGTGGTGTACTATCAGGAAAAGAAACAATGCCTCAGCTATCCACACTGGTTTTTAATGTTTATGTCTATCTTTTGCAGAGATATTGCAATAATCCCAATTGTCCTCTCCTAATTTGGGCAGCAAGTGTATCCCAGCTCTGCATTATGCAGAAGGCACCATATTGTGTGATCACACAGTTGTGGGCTTACGACAATCAATTAATTGTAGACTTACTGTGCTAGAATTGCCATAGATTTTAATAGATACAAAGAAATAAAGATCTTCACATATGCGGCTTGTACTGACAAGAAGAAAAACGTGAGAAGATACGGTCCGGGTTTAGTCTTTGACAGATGGAGTCGATTCTACCGGGATGTATGAGGACACTACCTCACTCATGCTGATGATACTCCAGTCAACACATTTAGAGATACTTTCGCCCCAGTGGTGTCAGCTTTGTACCTTGAAAGAATGCCTCATCACATTGGTTCCTTTCAATGTCCTAGAATGCTCCCCTCCCCCACACCCGGGCAGTTTTCTTCCATGTTGTGGGGAGTCATTCTAGTTTTTTTCCTGTCCCTTACCACCAGGTTTTTCCTAGCAGTGATGGACAAGAAAAACAAAATTCACCATGCCCCCTAATTAGGGCAATTGCTGTATTGTTTCTCCTCTAACAGCCCCTACTTCATTTGGACTGTCAGAGGAAGTATTCTGTTGACTGAGCCAATGTGACTATGTTAATGGATTACTTAAGGTCTATTCGTCTCTAAATAAGGGCACACAGACTTTGGCAGGGTACAACGTGAAGGATTCCCCTCCTTGCCAAACTCACAATCCTAATTATATCTAGGGGTATATTTTGATTCTAGACAACCCTGCGCCCAATGCCCCAAATCATGGGCAGACATTTTGTAGCAGTAGCGAATTCCCTGAGTAAGCTGAATCACGAATATGGTGAAAGTGCAATTATTCCCAGAGAAAAAGTGTAAACAGCTAAGGTGGTCCCCAGTCCTCAAATAAACACACAATTTTGAGTCCTATAAAATATAAATATATGGCCTCTTACTTAAAATAGCTGAACTAGCAAAGTGACGGAAGTATAGACCCCATACATAAAATAATTTAAAATATAATAGCACAATAATAGAACAATATCTAAAATATTTGTCAAGTTTCTAAAAAGAGAAATGCCATGCAGAAACATCCATCAGTCTAACTGCATAAGATATTTTGGGATTTTTTGAGTAAGTCATTACCCTAGAAGTCTCAGGTTCTACACAAATATCTTGGCATTACCAGATTTTGAATCCCATGATACTAAAGGTGGCAGTTAATGTGAATTCCAAACTGAACAACAATTCCCCAACATAATTATTATCTGTTAACAACTAGTCCAGAATTCTGCCCTCGGGGGTAATCACACTAATCATGTCAGGGAGTGCTTTCAATCGCAGCCATTGACTAGAAAGGTAGGGTCTCGTGGACACATTCCTGGTCAATGAGCCTTCAGGCCTGGGTTCAAATCTGGGAAAGGTAAGTGTATTTCAGATATATAACCATGCAGCTCTTTGTATTGTGCCTCATGTTCCATGGACTACTGCTATATTAAGAATGGTCAGTTTCATGCACTCCAATGCCTTGAACTCAGTATTACATAGCAAACAAAATATTAATTTTGACTATAATATATGCTCAATGGCAGCTGCGTTCACACATTAATCAAAGAAAAGTGTGACCATCCAGCAGTGTCTGCAATTTTCAAAAACTCTCATGTTATGTTATGTTATAGGTGTTTGTATAGCGCACGGCTGCCCCAGCCAAGGGGCGTCCCGGCGCTAGCTGTCTGTATCCAAAGGAGACTGCTGAAGATGTAGACTGTAGGTGACACAACATAACTAACAGAAGAGGTGAGTTTTTATGGCTTTTCTGAAGGATAGAAGATCCTTCATCTCACGAATCTGGGCTGGGAGTCCATTCCAGAGCTTGGCCGCTAGGTATCTAAATGAGCGACCGCCCATTCGACTTAATTTAATGCGGGGAATAGTGGCCAGGTTCTGTCCCTCCGACCGTAAAGTGCGTCGAGGAACGTAGGATGAGAGGAGTGGACATAGCATGGGGGGAAGCAAGTTTCAGAATTTTAAAAGCAAGGCATAAGGTTTTAAAATGGATCCTCTTTTCTACAGGGAGCCAATGTAGACTCTTGAGGGTAGTAGTGACAGATTTGTGACGCGGAAGACCTGTCAGAGCTGTTGCAGCGGCATTTTGAACTCGCTGTAGTCTGGCTTTCTCGGCTACGTTAGTTCCCAGCAGCAAGGAGCTAGCGTAGTCCAACCGCGAAGAATTGCTGATTGTACCACCAATTGGCGGGTATGGTGGTCAAAGTATTTTAAAATAGACCGTAGGTTTCGTAAAATACCAAAACATGTGGCAGCCACTTTTTTAGTATGATAGGTAAAGTTCAAGGCAGAGTCCACCCATACTCCTAAGTTTTTTACCACATTTTTGGGCACAGGTGGTTGATCCAGAGTCTCAGGCCACCAATTATTTCCCCAGGCTGTTGTATCTTTACCTAGCAGCAGGACCTCCGTCTTGCCGGCATTGAGTTGGAGGTAGTTTGATGACATCCAGCTGGTGATATCTGCGAGAGTCTGTTTAAAATTCTGCACACTCAGGCCGCTCTCGTCTTTTAGTGCTACCACCAGCTGGGTATCATCGGCGTAGGACACCAGTGAGAGCCCGCACTTCCTGGCTACCTCTGCCAGAGGAAGGACATAAACGTTGAACAGGGTGGGGCTGAGGGCAGACCCCTGAGGTACTCCCTGTTCAACGGGACATTCCTTGGAGAGATACGGTGGAATAGAGACCCTAAAAGATCTATCTGACAGGAAAGCCTTGAACCAGCTAAGAGACATCTAATCATTGCCTAGTTTCAAATTGCCTTAAAAAAGTGCAGATATAAGTAGCTGGTACCCTAATTGCTATGTTTACCCTAAATGGCTAAGGGTATGCCCAGATGTGGATCCCTTGCTCGCTGTGCCACTGAATTCAAGCCAGCCTGGCTGATTAGGGGGGATACCCTGAAACCAGTGCCAGGATGCTTGTTTCTGGCTGACGGAGGACTTAGCCTGGCAGTTTGGACTGGACTATTTCAATGGGGAGCAGGGTCAAGACTGCTTTGCATATGGCTGGCTCCAAACTGGGGTGGCATGGTGAACACATGAACAATGGATTTAACACGGATCTCTTGCCTAGGTTTGAGAGTTTGAAATGTTTCAGCATTCAGTCCATGATCTTGTTGTGTTTGCTATGTTTGCCCTAAGTGGCCAAGGGTATGCCCAGACGTGGGTCCCATGCTCGCTGTGCCACTGGATTCAAGCTAGCCAGGCTGATGAGGCGTGATACCCCGAAACCGGTCCCAGGATACTTGTTTCTGGTCCAGGGAGTACCTAGCCTGGCAATTCGGGCGGGACTGTTCCCATGGGGAGCAGGGTCAAAACTGATTTACATATGGCTGGCTCTAAACTAGGGTGGCATGGTGAGCAAAAGAATGATGGATTTAACCCAGATCTCTTGACTGGTGGTGAGTGTTTGAAAATTTTCAGCACTCAGTCCATCATCTTGCGTTTGCTATGTTCGCCCCAAGTGGCCAATGGTATGTCCATGCGAGGGCCCCTTGCTTGCTGTGCTATTGGATTCAAGCTAGACTGGCTCATGAGGGGAGATACCCCGGAAACAGTCTCTGGAGGCTTGTTTCCAGTCCAGGGAGGACCTGACCTGGCAGTTCGGGCTGGACTATTCCCATGGGGATTGGGTCAAGACTGCTTTGCATATGGGTGATTTGTGTACCTCGCCTACTTTGGAGATGGGGAAAAATAATGGAAATAATATAGGGGCAAATTAATGATTTACTATTGATTTCTGTGACCTACTTGTTTTTTCAAACCAGTATATATACGTTTCAGCACTTCGTCCATCATCTTGTGTTTGCTACCTTAATAACATCAATACAAAACCTATGGTTGTGAATGGAACCCAGTCACTTGAGGTTCATAATATATTCTGGACGTATCTACTTTGTTTTTATTCTTATTGCTTTTCTTGGCTAGTACTTCGGGATGCTTTAGTAAATATTTTATGCTATTTGACTCACTTTAAGTGTCTTAGAATGGCAACAGTACTACACTGTATTTATGTACAACACTAGGAAATTAGGCAGCGTAGCAGTGGCAACAGAGTCGGATGCATAGCCCAGAGCCCTTACACCACTGGACTGCGGGTGCTAGTATCCTGCATCATCCGTCCCAGCCCAACCTCTCCTTGCAGTTGACTGGGGGCGATGGGGAGTGCTCGTGAGGAGCCGCAGAGGCCAGAGATGGGCAGTTGGGGCCACATTTCAGGAGCCACCTGTGGAGCGGTCGTACCTGGAACAAGCTCGGAGTCTGGTGCAGCTCAGGGAGGAATATAGGCTGCTTGTTCATCAGGAGGCAAGGAAACTTTATAGGGCACGGCAGAGTAGAATAGTGATGATTGCTCAGACCTTTGCGTGCTACCTCAGCGCTCTTTATACTTCCAGCCTCTCTGAGGAGGTGGTGGAGGGTATGCAAGGTTTTGTGAGTGACCTCCCAGTGCCTTAACTGAGTAGGGAAGCTAGGGATTCTCTTGAGGTCGTGATCACAGAGAGAAAAATTCCTGAAGCCCTAGCCCAAATCGAAAGTGGGAAGGTCCTTGGTCCCACTGGCTTCCCCCCGCTGTTTTTCAAAAGTGTTAAGAGTAGGGTGATCAAGCCTTTGCATTCTCTGTACTGTGAGGCTCAGATGAGGTGCGAACTTCCCCAGGACCCTGGATTTTCTGCAAGCGCAGATAGTGTTGTTTCAAAATCCCAGGAAGCCCCCAGAGAATTGTGCCTTGTACAGGCCTATTCCTCTTCTAAATGTGGAAAGTAAACTTGCTAAAGTTTTGTTGAATTGCTTATCGCAGGTGATAGATGTCGTAGTGGCACATAATCCGGATTCATGCAGCATAGATCTATGCGTCACAATCTCTAGCGGCTCTTCCGCTGTCTGGCCAGGTGACTCCACATACAGAGGCTGGCACTTCTCTTTGCATTGGATGCTGAGAAGGCATTTGATTCCTGGGACTGGCTCTATCTGCAGGTTCTTCTTGACCGTATGGGCTTCGGCCCGTGTATCGGGCATGGGTGAGCCTCCTTCACCAAGTGCCGACAGACAGGGTGTGGCTGAATGGCTTGCAGTCAGAGGAAAATAAATTGGGTAGGGGCACCCGACAGGGTTGCCCCTCTCTCTGTTGCTCTTTGCGGTGGCGATTGAGCTGCTGGCGAATTGGGTTCGGCGGGACATAGTGTTGCAGGATCTCCTCTGGGATGGTGACTGGGAGGATGTGATCTCCCTGTATGTGGACAATGTCCTGCTCTACCTAGCAAATGTGGATTGTTCCTTACCGAGTGTCATGGAGATCCTGCAAATCTTCAGTTTCTTCTTCCGCATACCTATTACCTGGGGTAAGTCCAGAGCATACCCATTGTCCCGTTGGGCGCCTCAGGGCTACTGGTTCCAGCTGTTGGTATGGGCTGACCTTGGGTTCATTTACCTGGAAAATTACGTGACAGAAGACCGTAATCTGTTTTATGATAAAAATACAGGACGGATATTGCAGGAACTTCCACAGGGATGTGGAACACTTGTGTCACCTCCCTCTGCCCCTGCTGGGCAGGGTAGCCTTGTATAAGATGATCTATCTTCTTTTATTTGGTGCAGAATTCATTTTTAGAGATCCCCGATCATTTCTTATAAAGGGTGGAGGCAGAGGTTAGGGAAATTTCCTGGGATGGTGGTGCCTGAGGATCACTCTTAGAACACTGACGAGGAGTCAGTTTGGAAGGGGGCATTGCCCTGCTGGATCTATAACTGTACTACTGGGCCGCTCACCTGCTGTTGGTCAATAACTGAACCTTTGCGCATCAGAGGGAGTCAGCCCTGATGGCCTACAGGTGGCCGCTGGAGCCCCATGGGATCACACGGTGAATCTACGGGGCATGGACAGTAACCACCCTCCTGAAACTGACCGTCTTGGTGGTTTGAGCTTGTGACACACAGGCTGGAATGGGCGGGTTGTTTGACACTGGAGACACCGCTGTGGGACACGGGTACGATGGCGGGGCCGCAAAGGGTGTCGGGCCACCGGTGCTGATATATGATCGGCATCTTCAAAGTGGGTGATCTCTGGAGAGGCAAAAGGTGGCTGACGCTCATGGACGTTCAAATCCAGAATTAAATGCCTTTGGGGTGGACTGGGAAGGGGGGAGTCATTTTTATGATATCTACTGATTAGGTCCATCTTGACTCGGCGGATCCCCTGGCCTTACGATATAGAGGACAAAAGCCCATTGGAGTATCAGGCACTGGTCACCCGCTATGCAGGCATGCTATATTGCGCAGATGTATTCCACACTTCTCAGCAACAGCCAGGCCAGTTACAGAGGCTGCAACCCCCACTCAGAGGACAATGAGTGGGGGTATATTGTAAATGCCCCATGAAGGTTGCTATCCGGATGGGGTTCTGGCTCATTCATTTGAAGCTTCTACACCAGGCATACTATGCGCGTGCTCAGCTCTGCGTTAAGGAGAATGAGTGACACGAACTGCTGCCCGAGGGGCTGTGGACAGTAAGAAACACTGCTCCATACACTCTGGCGTTTTTCCGGAGTGAGGGCCTTCTGTGATGGAATCCTCGACTTTCTGAACTGAGTGTTAACTGCCTTTAATCTGATTTCAGGCTGACTCTGTGACTTGCCGTTTCATATGTATCTGTGTGCTGCAGCAAGCTGGGGGTTTGGTTGCTCCATGTATCATTTTACATACTGTTTGCTTGTGAGAAAATACAATAAAAAGATTTTTTTAAACACTGGGAAATGTAGGTTTGTACTTTTTTAACACTCACATCTTTGTAAGCCACACATCTTCTGTTTGTGGATTTCACAACACCCACCTATCAGCTGACATAGGAATGCTTCACAGCATTATTACACAGTGAATATTTTACCCCAAACACATTGGCTAGGTACAACTTTCAAAAATGTTTCTTCCTTTAAAAAAGAAAGAGAAACCACTGTGTAATATATAATCAAATCCCTCCATTTCTATTCAACGGCACAGATGCGAGATGAAGCAGAGTTATTTTGTAAATTTGCCCCAGTTGTTAAAGGTATTTTGATGGGTATGGCCTCATTCTTTTCTTCTTGTAACATGTCCTCTTTTTGCACTTTTTCTTCTGGGGAATTTGGGAAATTCTGCTTTTCTCTAGACTTCTGCTCTTCTAGGCATATCTCTTCTGTTTTTACTTCGTCGTTCAATATCTCTTCTTTGGGAAGTATAACTTGTTCCAAAGACTCCACCAACGCTTCTCTCAGTTCGTCATCAGAGTCTTCAAAATTTCTGAAGAAAAGAACAATGATAATCAAAGCAGTTAAAACTGAACTACTCTTACCAAAATACCAAAAATTCTTTGTAAAAGGATTTTGCAATCATTGTTTTAAAATATTATGTTATCAATTTGGTTATATATTTGAGATTTTGTAAGTTTAGTTTAAATAAGAAGGGGTCAAACTCTGTATTATTAAGGATGCTGTTGATTCCAATAGCTATATTACAATTCAATACCATAAAGAAAAAAAATAACATAACTTGATAGAACTGTACAGAACAATAGATTGACTGATAGTTCGATGTATGGTAATGCATGAATTTGTAAATGGGATTTTAGTATAACAAGTCACCGTCATAAAATATATAATTATCTTGATTGACTAGACTATTAACTTACATTAACAAAATATTACAAAATCAGCTTAACATAGGAGATAATGCGATGATATAGGTCAGAAGGAACATTGAATTTATTTTGAAAAATGTTTTCAGAATTAAGGCACCTTTCACAAGAGCTAGCTTTCATACAATCCCTCTCTCACTCCAAATTATACATGTTCAAAGAAATTGGATGTTAAGGTTATCAGTGACAGAGGAAGGTTAACGCTAAGATAATATTCTCCATTTTCTAAAAAAAACTTGATAATATTTCAGTAATTTGTGTATAAAGATACATTTTGTAGTAGTAATGCTAATGTAAGAGCGAAGCATTAAACCAACTAGCACCAATCATAGCTAATGAGAATAATTAAAATCCATGATTATCTCAATTTCCAGAAAAACAAGTGGATTGGAGGATGGTAAGGTAAAGTACGCTGCAAAGGAAGATTCTTGCTACTGAAAAAGTATCAGCCGCAGTGCCGTCCTTTGGAAATGTTGTTATGAAAAATTTAGATTTTCCCGTGATAGCTGGCAGGAAATTCATTAATTCTTTCAAATTCCGATCATCTCATGTCACCTTTGGTGACATTTCTTTTGTGGTGAAAAGGTAGAATGTGCTGGTCTTGTCAAAATAAGCAATGACAATTTACTACCTATTTGTGATTTTTTGCCTTAGCATAAAGGGCACCTGTTTCTGAGCTCATCTAAGCAGAATCTTAATAAAGGTTTTCTGTGAGACCAAAAATCAAACAAACAAAACAGGTGCTAGGCACAAAACTGAGCAAGTCTTCTCAAGAAACAGAAATTGCTAACGTCCATTCTGTTGCCTCACATGTACACATAGTAATTTTATGTGGTACATGACTTTAGGGCTTTCCCCACCAATT
This sequence comes from Lissotriton vulgaris, assembly GCF_964263255.1. Taxonomy (NCBI): domain Eukaryota; kingdom Metazoa; phylum Chordata; class Amphibia; order Caudata; family Salamandridae; genus Lissotriton; species Lissotriton vulgaris. The sequence continues at coordinate 1,178,895,592 of NC_141696.1, forward strand.
TTCTTTTTTAAAATGATATTCGAGTTGATTATGTTATGCTCTCTTGGTATAGCGCAACAAATCATCCCTGAAGAAATATCTTGGCGCTTCTGCTGAAGTATAAGACTAGTGAAAAACTGACTAAAACAGCCAGGTTTTTAGGAATTTTTTTAACGTACCCAGCTCTCTGCATAAGCAAATTGTTAGGGGAAGTTTATCGCAATAGAATGGGGCCAGGTAGGAAAAAGACCTCCGTCCAAATCTGGAGGTACACGTTTGTGGAATTTGAAGAAGGGCTTGTCTGTGGATCTCTGCCCTCGAGTCGTGTGATAATAACTGTTTCTAGTTTGTAGGTAGTACCATAGATGATGTAATTTGTTACGTCAATTAAAATGTGATCAGTGATGTCACCAATGATGTAATTTAACATGTAATGAGTGATATAACACGTGAAGTCTTAAGCTGTGAGTGACAGGGTGTAAGTTATAATTAGTTCACTGAAGTTTATTTGGCAAATTTCAGTGTTTTTGAGGTTTTGCTTTGTAACTGTAACTGCATTTTAGCAGGTTTTTTGTGTGGATTTCTGGAGTGTTTTTTAATGTATGTTACAATCTTATTACCAAGCCTAACTCTAATGTCACTTTGACATTTGGTTTTTGAGTGAGTTTCTTTGTTTTTTTTATTATATCCTAAACTCAATATTTTTTGGGATCTCACCTCTGTTTATGGCTAATGTCAAGCGAAGCCCTCTGCCCAACTCTCCAAGGTGGCCAACCCTCAGCAGGCGTCCAAACCCTGCTGTGCACGTCCTTTGCCATGAGCAGCAGGAGTTGGCCACAGTGACCGGCCCCTGGCCAGATACTTCACCATACATTCTGTGGGTGACCAGCCACTGGTTCACATTGCCTTTGCCCATGCACAGCAGGGGTTGGCTACTGGGCTTCTCCAGAGGATGGTGCCATGGGAATATCAGCTGTTATAATACACTTCATTAATAATGCATGCCTTTACCATGGATGTTTACAACACATTGTTGTCAACATTATGTTGTTTTACAACGTGGTGTTTTGAAGCACATTATGTGTTCTAACAACTGATATTTTATATATGATTAAATGTGTACATAAACATATATATAGCGAGAGAGAGACTGTTAAAGAGCCCACCCATACCCCTTTTTATAAAAATATACATACACACACATATATATTCTCCCTTAAAAACCCTATGTCCCTTTACCTCTACGTGCCACTGAATCCTAAAAGTCTCTTACCTCCCTATATCTCTACCAAACCCTGAATCCCTAAAAAAACCTTACCCATTACATCTACCTGCACTTGAACCCTAAAAATCTTGTATTACCTTTACCTCTATACACCCTTGACCGCTAAAAACCCTTCCTCCCTTTACTTCTACCTGGCCATCAAATGTAAAAGACACATCCTTTTACCTCTACCTGCCCCTAACCCTTAAATCCCTTTACATCTACAAACTCCTGGACCATAAAAACTCCTTACCCCATTTACCTCGACCTGCCCTGAACCCTAACACCTCTTACCCTCTCTATCTGTACCCACCCCGAATCTTTAAAAAGTCTACCCTTCCTTAACCTCTACTGATCACAAACCCCTAATTAAAACCTTACCCCCATTTACACGTACCTATCCCTTAACCATTCCTTACCCTTTCTTTTTATGACATTAAAAATGTCATTTCAAAAAAACACTTGCCTGCATTGTAAAGTACTGCATCCTAAACAGGCCAAAAAAGGCTTGTGTGGTACTTACCTGCATTCTACTGACCTACGTTGTACCAATCATGTTAGTAAAAACTGTGTGGTAAACAGTACATACCTGTCACAGTGTACTGCAGACTTCCTTCCCTGGTGCCAGCCCTCAGTACAAGAACCGGTACTGTGGATCCTGCACCATGGTACGGAAGCTTTTATGGAGCTGCAGCACCATGGTAGGGATGCTTGCTCTGGCAGGACCACAGTAAGTCTGTGAAATGACACGGGAGCCTCACTGTTGTACTGCAGATCCCCTAATTCTTTTTTTAATCAACAGGAGTCCATTTGGGCTACACCCTTTCTCAACTTTTTTTCAGGAGTTGGGGACTGAGTCCTAAGTCCTATAATAGTGGGCACAACATATGATCCCAATGTTGCGCCAGCCAATTATATTTAGCATATTGACATTTGGCTAAACCAATCCTGGCGACTGCTGAAGCTAAGCAGAATTAAACGGTCAATTAATCTAGCTGGTGAACTGTTTTTGAGTTGGTTGAGTTAGAGAAAAAGCATACGTTTGAGAGGCAGTTGCTTCAAGATAAATTACAGAATGGTATGCAAGCTATGGTGAGTTGAGCAAAGTGCAAGATGGGTTACAGGACAAAGAAAATGTGTTGTACACTCTACAGAAACAGATCAAGAAGCAAGATGAATATTTTGCATCTTTGAAGGCTGAATGTGATAATGCTGTTAAGTAGGACAAGCAAATATTAGAATTGAAGTAGCACTTTGCCATATTTCAGAATGATAGTGTTCAGCAAGCAATGTTATGGGTCAAACTGAGGGCCACAGTACGCCATTGTGATCTATTTAATGGTGAAATGGTGAGGAGGCTGAGTGTCCATGTTCCTCGTGCATCCGAAGAGTGTTTTTCACGAGTTGCTGTGCAAAGGAGGAGAGAAACTGAAGTGAGCTGGCATTAGTCGCTAGGTGTCAGCACCCTCTGGTTGGATGGGTTTCATTTTGGACAACATTTTGCTTTGAAATGTTGGTATTGATTAGGTGATATATATACTGAACGTAGCACTTGATATCTTGTGTAACCTGATTATTTGTGCTGCAAGTTCATACTTCCAAGAAAATATTTAAACTTTAAAAATAACTGTCTTGCAGGAGCACCTCATTGGTGAACATCTTTGTTGATAGAATAACTTTTCTGTGCTTCAAATACTCATAGCCATATGTTGCGGCCTTACGTGTCATCATCATCAGATCTTGGCTCAAGTCTCTCTTCATCCAAATCAATCTCAGAAGACATATCTGCTTCATCCTCCTCCTCCTCCACATAGTCTTTTGGATGCAATGGCAATAGTGTCCCCCCTGCAAGACAGTGGAGTCTGTTAAAAAGGATACTTAAATAATATCACATTTCATGCCCATATTGCTAAGGTTACAAATGAATTTTTATATACTAATAGTTATCTTTATGAAATATTATTTAGTAATCCAATATAAAGCATTTATGCAGTTGTGCAGAGCGTAATATGTTACATATACTAATGTAGAAAGTGGGGAGGGTTTACCAAATGCAAAAATCCCTCCCTAAAGTGCTGAGCAATACACACACAATAGGTCCACTTACACACTACATCGTACTATCAATCATCCCTATGAAAACTGTGCAAAAAAACATATGGATGTCATATATATATATTAAATAAGCATTGGCATAGCCAATAGGTCTTGCCTTTGGGACCTTATAAGTGTTTAGCCAGGCAAATGTTGGTGTTGTTTCATCAAGGATATGGTGCTGCATAACTAAATACTTATACGGTCCCAAGAGCGAGACCTATTGGCTATGCCAATGCTTGTTTGGACGTGGCAGCATTATTAAGCATTTTCTTCACCGGTTAGACTTCAATTTTAGAGCATTAAATTGGAGTTAGCAAAACCGGTAACTACCGTGGACTTTACAACTCCAAGTCAGATTACAGTATTCCCAAGCCATAACAGCTCCACACTACATTTTCATGGATGTTAAAATGATGCTGGATTTTACATCACAATAAGACCTACTTGCACTACATAGGTGCAGAGTACATCAAATGGAAGGTATAAAATATCCATAAATACTGTACGTTGATGTACAACTGTAAACTTACTACCACCTTCACTCTAATTCCAGATTCAATGTCTTGACATGGCACTACTGCACATCTTTATGACCACCTTCTGTATATATCTTTGGTATTGAAGACATTGCTGTAGCTTTGCTTTTTTATCTCAAGTCCTCCAAAGGACTTTGCGACTCAGCTGGCTAAAAAACCACCCAAGCCTTTCAAGAATGGACACTAAGATTTTTGACAATTTCCGCTTAACGTGGTTGAGGGGGGAGAAACAAGCATATCCTGGATCTAGCTGGTGGCCTATTTAGTGTAGTCTGAGTGCGACTAAATTAGGTAGGACTGTTTTTATGGATATCGCCTCATTCTGAAGTAGTTTCATATTTTGCCATTTACCACAACCAGAACCAAAAGAAATGTGGACATTCATTAGCCATACATTTGAGCATACTAGGCATTGGTTCACTGAACCGGCAAAGAGACAACGTCATTAGGCCAGAACGATCGGAACAATAGTTTTAGCCTGCCATGTTTTTACTTATCGCTCATCAACTTGCCCAAGTTTCAAGTTTCAAGTTTAAAATTTGTATAGCGCACTACTCACCCAGAGGGTCTCAAGGCGCTTGAGGGAGGGGGGGGGGGGCTACTTTACTTATCGAATATCCAAGTTTTTCGTTGTTTTCTGAAGGAGAGGTGGTTCTGTGTAAGGCGGAGGTGGGTGGGGAGAGAATTCCCGGTCTTGGCCGCTAAGTAGGAGAATAATCTTCCCCCCATGGTGGATCTTTGGATGCGTGGGATTGCGGCGAGGGCTTGATTGGACGATCGTAGTTGGCGGGTTGGGGTGTAAAAGGACAGGCGCGTGTTGAGGAATTCGGGTCCTAGATCGTAGAGGGCTTTGTGTGCGTGGGTGAGGAGACGGAACGTTATTCTCTTGTTGACGGGGAGCCAGTGGAGGTCTTTCAGGTGACCGGAAATGTGGTCTTGGCGGGGGATGTCTCGGATGAGTCTGGCTGAGGCGTTTTGGATGCGTTGGAGTTTTTTCTGTAGTTTGGCTGTGGTTCCGGCGTAAAGGGTGTTTCCGTAGTCCAGTCGGCTTGTGACCAGTGCATGAGTGACCGTCTTTCTTGTTTCGGTAGGGATCCAACGGAAGATTTTTTTGAGCATACGTAGGATGTTGAAGCATGATGATGAGACGGCATTGACTTGTCTGGTCATCGAGAGGGAGGAGTCCAGGATGAAGCCCAGGTTACGTGCGTGGTCCGTTGGTATGGGTGCGTTTCCCAGGGCCGGTGGCCACCATGAGTCGCCCCAGGCGGAGGGGGAAGATCCTAAGATAAGGACTTCCATTTTGTCCGAGTTCAGCTTTAAACGGCTGTTCTTCATCCACTCGGCTACTTCTTTCATCCCTTCGTGTAGGTTGGTTTTGGCGGTGTTTGGGTCTTTGGTGAGGGAGAGGATCAACTGGGTGTCGTCTGCGTAGGAGATGATGTTGAGGTTGTGTTGGCGCGCGATGGATGCGAGGGGACTCATGTATACGTTGAAGAGGGTGGGACTGAGTGATTTATTTATTTATTTATTTATTTTTAGAGTTTTCTATAGCGCGAACTTGAACCGATTAGGTTATCAGAGCGCTTTACATAGCACCAGTTCCGTTACATGTTATCACAGCAGTTTACATAGAATCAGTTACGTTGCACCTTTCAGGATCTTGAACCGATTAGGTTATCAGAGCGCTTTACATAAGACAGCATTCGATGTCCAGTGCCCTCCTCCGCCGTGTAGCGGGGGACCACTTCCAGCCCTCCGAAGTCGTCGAGCTGTCGGGACTAGGCTCCTGGAATTTCAGCTGCCCCTTTACAAGGCACTTTAGAAAGAATCAGTTACGTTAAACATTTCAGGAACACCTTTCTTCTTGCTCTAGTGGATAGGGTTATCTCCTCACACGGGGGAAGGGATACACCTGGCTATATTCCAACAGTTCCACAGGCGATTAGTCGTAAAAGCTATAATTCTAACACAGGGAGGGGATACACATGGATACAATCTAAATATCAAATAGTATACTAGTCGTTAGCGTTATCTTCTATCTTGACAGTAGGGATGTGACTGGAAACACTCTAGGGGTAATATAGGGGTGGTAGAGAGTACAAAGGACCGCTGCAAACACTACACGAGTACCAGCATAGAGGAGGGGTGGGTGGGATGCAAAGGTCTAGAGGGAAGGAAGGGCTAGAGTCCAGCGAGAACTGTCCAAGAAAAAAACAGCAGCATTCACAGCATAGAGGAAGGGTGGGTAGGATGCAGGGTATGGAGGGAGGGACTAGTCCAACGAAAGAGTCCTCCAGAGTCCACCAGGGCCCTATCCTCTGCGTTCGTGTTCCCGTAGCCTGCGTCTGCCGGTCATAGAAAGTGTGTCCCCAAGGGCGCCATCTTGAAGTCAGGCACCGCCGGCGCCAAACAGCGCGGCCAGCAATGGGGAAGGGGGGGGGGGCACATCTCTGCCCTCGGGCCCAGGCTCGTCTGTGGCGGAGAGAGGGGTGTATGGCCCCCGGAGCAGGTCGGTGGGAAGGCCTCAAGGCGGCGCCGTCATCAGCAGGGGCGCCGCCGTCAATCACCGGCCCTTTACTGGTGTGCCCCTGGAATGCCCTCAGAGTCTCGGTGGGTGACAGCGGGTGGCAGCGGGGGACGCCGTGGGAGCTCTACATACCGCTCAGGTGTTCAGCGCCTGTCCGACTCGCCCCCGGTCTCCGCTCCTCTTCCCTGATGCCCTTCAGCCCGGGCCGGCAGCGGGCGTCCGCCATGTTGGGTCCCCGGCAGGGATCGACAGCAGCCAGCCAGCCACAGACACCAGCAACGAGGTGGCGGCGGGGGACGCGGCAGGAGCCCTACATCGGCTCGGGTGAACAGCGCCCGCCCGTCCGACTCGCCCCCGGTCTCCGCTCCTCCTCCTTGATGCTCCACAGCCCGAGCTGGCAACGGGCGGCCGCCATGTTGGGTCCTCGGCGGGGATCGGGAGCACTCAGCAATCGCCGCTCCACAGGCACCAGCAGCGATCGGGGTAGCCCCGCAGATGCCCCATACCCTCCGCTACAATCAAGAAGCGTGTGCGTCGCGGGGGGCCTCCCAAGGACGCTGGGCTCCCGGCCGGAGCAGCGCGCGGGTGTTTTTCTTTTGATTTAATAAAAAGGCCCGCTCCCTTTCCACATTACAACGCATTAGATGCTCACAAAACAGATTTCATTAAATTTAGAGCAATAAAAACTCTAGAGGACAAACGTGCCATACATTATTTACGTGGCTAAAAATAAGTCACTTAAGTCTGTGGTGTTAAAAATTAAACAGACCGGGAAAAGGCTTTTAATAACTCGCACTGGAAACGAAATGACAGAATTTGCATTTTCCCCTTTCATTATTCATCTCTGGATTTGCACGTGCAATTCAGTCACTTGACTACAAATCCCCACAGGACGCCCTTGGAATTCAGATCCGTAGTGATCCTTGTGGTACGCCGCAGATGACTTCGGTGGCCTCTGATCTAAAAGGGGGAGGCGGACTCTCTGGGTTCTTCCGGCGAGGAATGAGACGATCCAGGTCAATACTTTTTCTTGTATTCCGACGTTGCTGAGGCGTTGTATAAGGGTGCTATGACAGACTGTGTCGAAGGCTGCGGAGAGGTCAAGTAGGATGAGGGCGACTGTTTCTCCGTTGTCCAGTAGGGTTCGAATGTCGTCTGTTGCTGCGATGAGGGCGGTCTCGGTGCTGTGTTTGGCTCGGAAGCCGGACTGTGAAGGTTCGAGGGATTTGTTGGATTCGAGGAAGGCGGCGAGCTGACTGTTGACGGCTTTCTCAATGACTTTGGCAGGGAATGGGAGGAGCGAAATGGGGCGGTAGTTTTTAAGTTCGGTGGGGTCTGCTGTGGGTTTTTTCAGGAGGGCGCTGAGTTCGGCCTGTTTCCAGCTTTCCGGGAAGGTAGCGGAGTTGAGGGAGCAGTTGATGACGTCTCGGAGATGGGGTGCGATAATGGAGTCTGCTTTGTTGAAAATGTGGTGGGGACATGGGTCGGTTGGTGATCCTGAGTGGATGGAGTTCATCAGGCGGATGGTGTCTTCAGTGGTGATTGGGTTCCAGGCGCAAAGGTTGTTGGAGGGGGGTTTTAGTTCGGAGGTGGGTGGGGTGGACTGGTCACCAAAGCTGTTATGTATGTCAGCGATTTTGTTGTGAAAGAATGAGGATAGGGAGTTGCAGAGGTCTTGGGAGGGAGTGATGTCGTTGGTGCCGGCGGTGGGGTTGGTGAACTATTTGACGATGTTGAATAGTTCTTTGCTGTTGTGGGCGTAGTTATCCAATGTGGGATCAGAACTTTGAAATTTTATATATTTAAGAAATTCGAGGCTCCCTAGACATTACATGTCATCTCTTTGTCCTGAATGTCATTCTGCACTGTAGTAGTGGAAGGGGAATGCCTCCATCCCAAACAATTATCAGTCAACGAATACCTGCTTATTTATTTTGAAAGTTTTATATAGCGCAAACAAGATCTTTGCAGATATCAGAGCGCTTTACAAAAACAGGGGGTAAGGAAACAAGGGGGTGATTAACAGACTTTTGAGCAAAGAATAATTGTAGGTAAAAAATTAATAGCAAAATAGGGTAGGTACATGGGGGAGCATAATAATCAACTAAAACCAATGATACAAATCGACAATCAGACAAACAATAGTGCAGATAGGTGCAGAGTCTCAAATAGATCCAAAGTACAAGTTCAGGTGAATTTAGTCATGAGGATAGCTTTTACTTCTTTCTTAAAGAATGTAGTGGAGGAGATAAGTCTGGTTTCTGGAGGGAGTGAGTTCCAGATCCTGGGTGCCATTCCTGAAAAGGAGCGTTTATATGTTTTAACCTTCCGGAATCTACGAGGTTTCAGAAGAAGATTCTTTGTGCTTCTAGTGGTTCTTGTGCCACCAGATATTGTCAGCTTCTGAGTGAGGTAGCCTGGTGAGTTGTAGTGTAAAGCTCTGTGCGTCATGCAGGCAATTCTCAGGTGTATTCTGGCTTCAAAAGGTAGCCAGTTCAGGGATTTTAGGTCAGGGGAAATATGTGAGTGTTTTTTTGATCCAGTGATGAGTCTCGCTGCAGCGTTCAAAGAGGCTCTCAGGGGTGCAGTTGTAGATAGAGGGAGTCCGCAAAGGGCGACGCTACCGTAGTCTAAGCGAGGAATGACTAGGCCTTGTACTGCAGATTGGAAGTCCTTGGCTGGTAGGAAGGGTTTAAGTTTCCTCAGGGTATTGATTTGGAAATTTGCTCCCTTAGTTGCCTTGCTGATATGCTGCTGCATATTGAGGTTGGCGTCAAGTGTAATGCCTAGGGATTTCGCTGAGTCCACGATGGTAGGTTGGACATTGAGTGCAGTTAGGTGCTTAAGCCAAGTTTGAGTGGTGGAGATTTTCGCGGGAGGTGAGATCAGAAGGAACTCAGTTTTCAGAGCATTGAGTTTGAGGTGATTATCGGCAAGCCATGATTGGGTGTTTCTGAGAGTTGAGTTCAGAAGTTTGATGTCTTTGGGGGATTGTAATTTGAGATATAGTTGGGTGTCGTCGGCGTACATGTGAAAGTGTACATTAGATGCTTGTAACAAGGTGGTGAGAGGTTCCATGACCAGATTGAACAATGTTGGGGATAGAGAAGATCCTTGTGGGACGCCTAATGTTACAGGCACTGGAGGGGACATCAAGTTGTTGCTCTTGAATTTCTGAGACCTGTTATGCAGAAAGGAGGTGAACCATTTGAGAACAGTCCCAGATAGACCCATTTTGGTGTGTAACAGCTCGAGTAAGTTCACATGTTTGACAGTGTCAAATGCTGAGGAGAGGTCAAGAAGGATGGGGAGGCAGGTATCATTTTGATCTAGGATTTAGAGTGCGTCATCAATTATGTGTGTCATAGCAGTGTCAGTACTGTGCCCTGCTCGGAAGCCTGATTATGAGGGTTGAGGAGGTCTAACTGATCAATGTGTTTTGTCAATTGGAGTTGTACGCATTTTTCCAACAGTTTTGCAAGGGTGGGAATATTGGTAATAGGACGGCAATTGTTTAGGTCAGTAGGGTCAGCTGTTGGTTTCTTGAGTATAGGTGTAACTTGTCCAATTTTGAGGGAGTCGGGGATGAGTCCTTGTTGAAGTGAACTGTTAACACTGGTATTCTTGCTTCTCTAGAGGACATTCAGCTTAATTATTCCTGGTCACTTGTTACTGTTCTGGACCTCGAGGGTAGTGCTATTGCAAAAATAATCTGGACAAGCGATGTGCGTCACTAAAGTCATCACTTAGTCTTCAGAGAACCAGCTTATCTCAGAGATCTGAAATTTCTGAGTCAAGTTCTGTGGTCAATAATATCAGTCCAAACACAATTTCCAAGATGCTCTGTATGAGTGAAAGTTGGCTACTACCTATGGTGGTGCTAACCCAAAAATTTTATTATTTACCAAATTATTATTTTTTAAATACAATGTGCAGAATTTACATTGAAGAATGAAGTATGTTTAATGAATGTGTATTGCATCCTCTCCAAGTCTTTGCTTTGCATTCTGGAACTTGTAGTTATATTCATCCCACAATAACATCTATACTGGAATGTCCAAGACACAAAAAAAGCCTAGACGAGCCACTCGTGCAAAGACATTGAATAATTGAGAGCTCAGGAACATACTAAGGCTGTATAATTTTTTTTAGCTGGAAGGTTTTTAAGTAGAGTTTAAAAAATTGATTTACAGTGCAGTAGATATTTTATGTATCTGAGCTTTATTCTATTTTGGTATTGGAAAAGAACATATACAATGCGCTACATTGATGCTATAAATGAAAAGTCCGAAATAAATGAAATTGACTGCTACACCAGCATTACAGGCATAAACCTAGGCGGCGCCTCTTCTCGACACTTTCGTGGAGGTTACCTGATGGACCCATCAAAGTTTACTGGTGAACTACAAACTGTATGGAAAGGCTTCACATCATAAAGCTTTTCAGATGAGACCTGCACTAGTATCCACATAATCATCTGCATTAATATCATGGTTCCACATTTCAACCCACTGCAAACGTCTCATTACATGTAACAGTATATTGGTGTATTTCAAGGCTGACCTTCCTATGGATTCCTCTGGCACATTTGCAACCACGTACAGTCACGATGGAGAGGGCTTTGAGGTACTGATTAATGCACTTCATTTTTACTAACCCCGTACTTAACTAGGAATCTACTTTATTAGAGTGCCCTTCTTCAACATAATTCGAATCCTCTGCATTGCTTACCCATCTGTGGTTGCCCCTAATATGATAATATAAAACAAAGGTGTGGTACAGTAATGAAGAATGGTGTACACCCATCTGATCTATAAAGCAAGTAGCCTTCAGAAACATGAATAATAATGGAATGTTATAGTTTAAGAAAATATGAGAGCCACAAAACCTCAACCCACTTACCGGATTCACAAGCACACAAATATTGTACTCTTACGCATGCATACAAACCTACCTATTTAAGGCTAGGAGGGAAACATGGGGTAGGGAGCAACCAAGACCTCCAGGGAGAAAGCAAGAATAGGTGCACACACCCCCTAAGACAAATGGGCAAATGTTCGATAGACTTAATTTAGGATAGGGGAATTTACCAGTCTGCCCAGATTGAGAGCTTGCTGGAATTTTCCACATGCGGGGTTGGGAGAGGGAGGATCTGCTCTGCAGGAGCCGAGGAAGCCTTCCAATGTGGCATTAGCGTGTGGATAGAGGCAGCCTCTGAGCTGCATTGGAATCGATGGGCGGCCACTCGGGTCTCGTTTTGAGGTCCTCCATCAGGTCGTGGGAGCCACGGGAATGGATACAGGGATTTACGCAGTTTGCCTCACACGAGTCATTCACCACATGTATGACACAGGTAAGTGACCGGGGAAGGGGTAGAAAATCGTGCAGGTCTCCTCTGCCACATCTCGCATGCTTTAAAGCTGATACAACACATATAGGTACATCACTACCCAATGCATTTCGGACGGTCTGACGGAAAGGGATCTCAGGAACACAACACTCAGCAAGAGAGTGGAGAAACCAAAGAAGAAACCAACCTAGTTGTGAACATTTCATCTTACACTCTGTCAGAACAAGAAATGAAAGTATTACAAAGAGGCACCTCCTTTATTCCAACCAGCCACACCAACGAACTAGAGCTTGAGGTTAGTCTATTCAAATTCATGCGCACCTTGCGCTTAAGACATTTCTTTGAGAACATCGCACCAACAAGAGATAGTAATCAAGTTGACCAACTGAAAGGTTTACGAACAAGAAGTACGTTCATGGCACCTGCGAGCCACAAATCTCTGGATATCTTTGAAAATCTAGTAAAAAATGACATCTCGAGCTTCAACTATACAAGGAAGAAAAAATGATCAACATGTCTAACACGGAATACTCAGTTCTCAACAACTTAGCCAAAAGAGAGGAGATTACATACCAGTCAGCAGACAAAGGGGGTGCCCTAGTCCTGATGGACACTACCTACTATCGAGAACGAGTACAAGAGCATCTTTCAGATACCAACACCTATAGTCTGATGCAACAAAATCCAACTCGACAATACATGGAAGTATTGGTTAACATTCTAACCACATCACATGCGAATGGTGTCATCAATCAAAAAACCAAACAGTATTTGACTCCAAGTAATCCAAGAACCCCTAGCATGTACATGCTACCGAAAATTCATAAAGATCTAAGACACCCACCATTTAGACCAATCGTTTCAACTCGAGGTAGCATCCATGAGAACACTGGCAAATTGATTGACAAATACCTACAACCCTTGATCCAACTATCTCGCACTTATTTGAAAGACACGACAGAATTTTTGCATCAGATAGATGGCATCACTTTTGAAGACAATGAACCAGCAGCGGTGCGTCCATTGGGGCGTAGGGGCGTAGCCCCTCTAAGCCTGGACGCACCGCTAAAATATTTTTGTGAATGCAGCTAGAAATATATTTAAATGCCACAGCGCAGCGCTTCAATCCGGGACACACCCGATTGAATTGGAGAGAGTGCGCAGGGGCAGGGGGTGGGGCTGGCTGGTCTGCTGCACAGCTTGAGTGACAGCAGGAGGCCAGCAGCACTGCGCATGCGATTGTTTGATTGCACCTAACCCAAGCATGCGCACTGGTTACCTTAGTAATAGAGGGACAGCGGGGGTGCTGCTTTAGACGGGCCGCAGCAGCCCCCGGGGTTTCAAATGCGCCAGGGCGAGTAGTTAGTGTGACCCCCCAGCCAATCCTGGTGCTGCATGCGGCACCAGGATTGGCTGGTCCCACCGGCAGAAGGGCAGGCAATCCATCATTGGATGCCGCGCGTGGGTGGTGGCAGCCGCACTGCATATGGCCAATCACTGTGTGACTTCATGTGAAGTCATGCAGTGATTGGCCATTTCGTGACGCGCGCGCTGCTGGTGGGGTGTGACGTTCCAATCTCGTGTGCAGGCAGCAGTCAGCAGACCGACTTCAGCCGCTGGTGTGTAGGTGACGTGATGTCTCTAATCGTGTGATCCAGATCCGATCCATCCTGCTGTGAAAAAGTAAGAGTGAGCTGCTGACTGTAAGTAACATGGGCGTGGGATTGAGGGCTGCAGAGGATCCTCAATGTTGTCGCTGTGACGTGACACAGACCGCAATGGCATGCACTGCCTGCACATCCATCCACTCTCTTCAGCGCCCCTGCGCCACTCCAGACCGTGCCTGATCTCACAGTCACCAGGGAACTTCAGTCTTGGTTCCCTTTCACTTTCATGCGCCATAGGATTAGCGCAAGCAGAAGGGAGGGACAGCCTAGGCCTGAGGTGACCCTTGTGCGCTGTCAGCTGGGCTGGCAGTGGCTTCTCATTCATACATCTTGCCCGGCCAGGGGGCCTAGGACTGATTGACCTCCGTGCCCCCCATCCGATAGCGGGAATTGTAAGCACGCTGCAGCACAGGCCTACCTTCACTCTCGCGAAGATGCCCTCCGTGCTCCTTAAGGTCCGCGGCACTGCAGGGCAGCCAGGCCCGACGATAAATAATGGCGCCAAGTTTGAACTGGAGTCTGTACCTGGTCCGCGCCGCAACACAAACATGCTGCTACATACAGTAAAACACGAAACACCATCTCACACACACACACACACAATGAGGAGATAAACGTTGCACAGCACATTCCTGGATTCCTGGGACCTGGGAGGCTTCATGCAGACCCCGAACAAAGGCCCCTCTGTGTCCCCAAGACTCTCTGCTGACCCCGGGAGTGAGGGATGGGCTGCCGGCTTCAGTGATGTCTCGAACGGGAGCTGGGGAGGGCGGCCGGGCCAGATGTGCAGCTGGTCTAGGCATCTGTTGCGTCCCACAGGGAGGCAGCCAGACTGTCCCCTATGAACCATCCTCGACCTCACAGAGTGCTGGGGGGCGGGGGCACTGTGGGTATGGATCTGCCCTGATAGAAGGGGTGTCTTGAGATTCATAGCTGTGCACATAAACACACACCTGACATACGGCAATCGGCACATGTACCGGCTCCGTAAAAGCGAGGAACTTAGGAAGTGTGCCTTGCTAATGCCTTGTCCAATGTCCTGTTATGTGTGCGATGCTTTCACTGCTGCGTGTGACAAGAAGTGTGCACGGAGGCTGCTCTGGCCACTGCTGCTCTGTGTAATGAGGGGAACAGCTTCACACCAGGCACCGTTTCTGTGTTTTTTTAACGTGAAATCGAACTTGTATATTGATTTTGCAGTTTTATAGTGTTAATGCCTTTGAGTGGTGCAGATTTCTGTTCATTTGCTCAGCTCACCGTATATGAGCATACTGCTTTATGAGCGTTTCACGTGAAAGGTTATGTTAAAGTTGTTAGTGATCTTTTGCTGTTAGTTGCATTAAGTGTAAAAGCCTTTTAGTGCAGTTTTGTCCTTGTTATGGTGAGCTGGTTTGTCAAGTTCTGATGTTGGATTCACTCATTGCTCTCTTTTACAATTTTGGAGAAAATGATGTCTGCACTTAATTCCCTGCTAATTCTTCTTCGTGAAAGGGAATTTAAATACTTGTGTCCCCCTCCGATTGCCATTTTCACTTGTGGCTTGATGCCTGGGAGTACTAACAAAGACCTAGACTTCTGGAACGCAATCATGCCTTGCTATTTGTCAGTAACAAGGAATTTTGGCCCCTAGATACTAACACGTGTTTCCATCGACAAAGAATGGGAAAAACATTTGACATCGGGCCATTAGAGAAGAGGATTGAACAGTCTTAACTGAATATATGTGTCCTTTGATCGCATAATTGTGATCGATGTGGGTGGTTTCCATGATGGCGAAAATAGTGCAGCAAATGTTCTGTCTGATTTTAGAAGGTGTGGAGAGTTAAAAACCCTGCCAGGGCAGGATGTAGTGGTTTATCAGCATGCAGGTCGTACTAGATGTGAAGGCTGGGACCTGCTGGTGAAGCTGTTAGAGAGTCTTAAGGGAAGTCTTGACAGCAAACGAAGAAGGCCTGCATTGTACCAGAACCACTTATGCCAAGGAGGTGGAATCTTGCGCCAGAGTAAAAACATAATAACAGCCTAGTGGTCTGTGCCCAAACTACTTCCTGGGTCACATGCTTAACTCAAAACAAGCATTACAGGACGGGAGAAAGTGGGAAATTGAAAGGGCTGCGTTGTCAATTTATACGCAGTCGAACACACATATGTAGTAACTCTAATGAGCTATTATATCGTTTTTTCAGGAAAATATCTAGGTTGTGGGCCTATATGGTAAATGCCGCAAATCTAGAACTATGCGAACAACGTTGCTGTCGCACAATTACATAATTCCAGTTTCCCTGTGTGTAAGACCTGCAGTCAATTAGTAACTTTGTGCAAAATGGAACACCACCACCTCAAGGGCTGGAAGTAGTGAACATCAGACATGGATTGAATTGATTATTCTAACAGTAGCTACCGTTTGAGGGAATCAAACAATTATTATCTGAAGACTTATTCAAAACGCAATGGCAAAACCAACAGGTCTTGCTTTTGAACCCTGATGATGTATGTATGTGCGCACATATGTCGTGAAACAGCATCCACTTTATTTGCTTTTACAGTTGCATGATAGCAGATTCTAAGGTTGAGGTAAATTCTAAAAATAAAGGTGAGGGAAAGTTAATTTAGGGAAAGAAGTGGCCTGGTAGCAAATTGCAGCTCGGTGACCTCCTGAAAAATAAAACAAATAAACAAAAACAATTTTAAAGAAACAGGGAGGGGTCGACAGAGGACCGGAGGAATACGAGTTGGGGGAGCAAGCCAATCTCAAGGATGAGAAAGGGGGAGCAGCAAGAGGGAGCTATAGATGAGCCTGGTAGTGGGGTGTCTACTAAATCAGAGTGGGACAGAGAGGTTTTGTGGTGAGTCCACGTGTGAGAGGGCCACGCTCAGAAGTTCAAGACTGTCCTAATTATTTTGAATCTGACTGTGGCCTTATATCTTTCTAGAATCTTACATGAAGGAGGAAGCAATCACCTGGAGTTTAACAATGAGGGGAGAAGATGTAGCCTTACAGCCAGAGCAGTTGACCGCAAAGCTGGGAAACCGGTTTCGAGACTCGGCAACAACGATCAACATCCTGTGATTCTGGGCAAATCATTTAATCTCCCGTGCCTAACAAATATAAATGTGTCCATCTGTAACGAAACTGGTGATCAATCAATCAATCATAGCACTTGTATAGCGCACTACTCACCCGGCAGGGTCTCAAGGCGCTTGGGGGAAGGGGTCTGCTATTGCTCGAACAGCTAGGTCTTGAGTTGTCTCCTGAAGGCGAGATGGTCCTGGGTCAGCCGGAGATGGATGGGGAGGAAGTTCCATGTCTTGGCCGCCAGGTAGGAGAAGGATCTGCCACCAGCGGTGGCTCTTCGGATGTGTGGTACGGCGGCGAGGGCGAGGCTTGTTGAGCGTAACTGGCGGGTGGGCGTATAGAAGGTCAGGCGGTCGTTGAGGTACTTGGGGCCCAGGTCGTGGAGAGATTTGTGGGTGAGGAGCCTGAACGTGATCCTCTTGCTGACGGGGAGCCAGTGCAGGTCCTTCAGGTGGCCGGAGATGTGGCAGCGTCGGGGGATGTTCAGGATAAGTCGGGCGGAGGCGTTCTGGATGTGTTGGAGTCTTTTCTGTAGCTTGGCTGTGGTTCCGGCGTAGAGGACGTTTCCGTAGTCCAGTCGGCTGGTGACGAGTGCCTGGGTGACAGTCTTCCTTGTTTCGGTTGGGATCCATCAGAAGATCTTGCGGAGCATGCGTAGGGTGTTGAAGCATGATGAGGAGACGGCGTTGACTTGTCTGGTCATCGAGAGAGAGGAGTCCAGGATGAATCCCAGGTTGCGTGCGTGGTCTGTTGGCTTGGGAGTGGCGCCCAGGGCGGGGGGCACCAGGAGTCGTCCCAGGCGGAGGGCGATGGTCCCAGGACGAGGACTTCCGTCTTGTCTGAGTTCAGTTTCAGACGGCTGTTCTTCATCCACTCGGCGACGTCTTTCATCCCTTCGTGTAGGTTCGTTGTGGCGGGGTCTCTGGTGAGGGAGAGGATCAGTTGGGTGTCGTCGGCGTAGGAGATGATGTTGAGGTTGTGCTGGCGAGCGATGGCTGCAAGAGGTCTCATGTAGATGTTGAAGAGGGTGGGGCTGAGTGATGATCCTTGCGGTACGCCGCAGATGACTTTGGTGGCCTCGGATCGAAATGGGGGGAGGCAAACTCTCTGTGTTCTTCCGGTGAGGAATGAGATGATCCACTCCAGTGCCCTCTCTTGGATACCAGTGTTGCTGAGGCGTTGAGCTAGGGTGCAGTGGCAGACGGTGTCGAACGCTGCAGAGAGGTCCAGGAGGATGAGGGCCGCTGTTTCCCCGTTGTCGAGCAGGGTTCTGATGTCGTCGGTGGCTGTGATGAGGGCGGTCTCGGTGCTGTGGTTGGCTCGAAAACCAGACTGCGAGGGGTCGAGGGATCCGTTCGTCTCGAGGAAGGCTGTCTGTTGACGGTCTTCTCGATGACTTTGGCAGGAAAAGGGAGGAGCGAGATGGGGCGGAAGTTCTTGAGATCGATGGGGTCAGCTGTTGGTTTCTTCAGTAGGGCGTTGAGCTCGGCATGCTTCCAGCTCTCCGGGAAGGTGGCGGTGTTGAAGGAGGTGTTGATGACGTCCCGGAGTTGGGGTGCGATGATGGAGTCGGCCTTGTTGAAGACGTGGTGGAGGCAGGGGTCGGTCGGAGATCCGGAGTGGATGGTGTTCATCATGCGGGCTGTGTCTTCGGTTTCTCGGGGGTGCGGCAGCTTTTCTTGGAGTCCTTGAGTTCGTCGGTGAACCAGGAGGCTTTCTTGCTTCTGGGTCTGCTGGTAGGGTTCTTTAGTGGCGCGAGGTAGTCAGCGCAGTCGGTCAGCCACTTCGTGAAGTTGCGTGCTGCTTCGGTGGGGTCCGTTGTGCTGGCGGGTGGGTTCTGACTGAGGGAGGTGGTGAGCTGTTCGGCGGTGATCTTGCTTCAGCTCCTGTGAGGAACCTGTTGCGGGTGGTGGTGGGTCGTGGTTCTTCTGAAGATGAAGTGGACGTAGCTGTGGTCGGTCCAGTGAAGTCCTGTGGAGTGGCTGAAGGTGATGTGCTTGCTGGATGAGAAGACTGGATCAAGCGTGTGGCCGGCGTAGTGGGTGGGGGTCTTGACCAGTTGCTTGAGTCCGAGGTTGTCCAGCAGGGTGGTGGTGTTGCGGTCGTTGTTGTTCTCCAGGTGGAATTTGAGGTCCCCGATGAGGATGTAGTCGGTGGAGGGAAGGGCGTGTGAGCTGATGAAGTCTGCGATGTCTTCGCTGAATTGTGTGCAGGGTCCTGGGGGTCTGTAGATGAGGGTGCCTCTGAGGGTGGTCTTGGGGTCGGTGTGAATCTGGAAGTGCAGGTGTTCGGCCGCCGTGAGGGTGTCGTCGGAGTTGATCGTGATGTGGATGGTGTTCTTGTGGACGATGGCGATGCCTCCTCCAGTCTGGTTGACGCGGTCCCTCCGGGTGATCTTGTATCCGTCCGGAATGGCGATGGCGATGTCGGGCGCTGAGGAGGCGTTCATCCAGGTTTCTGTCAGGAAGGCGATGTCTGGAGATGTGGTGTCGAGGAGGTTCCAGAGTTTCACAGCGTGTCTGTGTACAGAGTGGGTGTTGAGCAGGATGCACTTCAGGTGTTCACTGCTGGTGCTCATCTTGGCGGGTGCGGTGCAAGTCCGGATGCAGGAGAAGTTGCAGGATCGCCAGCAGAAGGGTCCGTGGGTGCGTCTCAGGGTGGCTCGGTAGCATCCGGGGGTTCGGCCGGTGTTGAGTGTGGCGGCGTCGTAGGTCCGGCGGATGGGATGGCCTCTGCGGGGGCCAGGGGTTCTGGTGATCATGTAAAGCGCTCTGATACCCAATGTCTCAGTTCTAGTTCGCACTATATAAAACAAAAAATAGAAAAATCAGTTGTTGGCCTATATATGGAGGTGCATTGGCAGTCTGGCAGACCTTGCCTATTTTTGTGGTCCCAGTAGTGAAATAGCAGCAGGCGTTCCTGTAGCCTATGGGTTATAAAGTTTTCTAGTTTTTGTTCCTATTTGGGGACTGAACAGATTTTAATGATCAAATGGCATATTAAGTACATTTTGTTTCACCTAAACACTATAATCTGTGTGGAAAGACATGCGTGATAAAGTCACATGCGTTCTAATGGAAACGTGGTAAAGGTAAGGCGTGGTTCCCAATGCTTTGTAAAGGCTGTTTCCCAACTGCTGTGCAACTTCTTCCACTCTTAGAGCTGAGATTTTCATGAAAGTCTTATAGTCTGAATTCAGCACCTGAGCGTAATAGGACGGAATGTATGAAGCTCTGTGGTTATACTGAATAAGCAGCTACCTATGTTATGCCATCTATTAATGTAATAACTGCACTTTCACAATTGCTTTATTAACCTTCCTGCTTTCTCAAATTTGCTTGAAAATGCACGATTTTCTTCTTTTTTTTCAAAATTTTCTTGGGGGGGGTTATCCCCCCAAACCCCCCTTTTGGGGTTCAGGCTCGCTCGCTGCGCTCGCTCGCTACGGTGCAGTATGCAAATCACTTTACGCCCCACCACTTTCAAATGTCACCCACCGCCCCTGCAATGAACCCATCTGGTTATGCTCCATAGACGTGAAAGCGTTATACACCAGTATACCACATGATCTTGGCTTGGAAGCTATAGAGAACATTTTACTAAACTCTGATTTAGAGATGGATTTCCAGCTTTTCATCTTGCAATTGATGCATTTCACTTTGTATCAAAGTTATTTCTCATGGGAGGGCCAGTGTTATGCACAGTTGTCCGGAACTTCCATGGGCAACTGTGCCGCGCCGGTCTATGCGAACGCATTCATGAAACATTTTGAAGAGAACTATATCTTGAATTGTCATCCTTGGGATACACACGCCAGGGTGTTCTTGAGATATATCGATGATATATTTGTCCTATGGCAAGGCGATCAAACATCTTTGGAAACAGCATTAACACAACTCAATCACATCAATGATCGGATACAATTTACTGCTGAAAGGAGTCAAAATACAATCACTTTCCTGGATGTGAGTGTCACAAGAGTAAACAATCGTTTGGAAACCAACATATACAGAAAGGAAACAGATAAAAATAACATACTGCATTATACGTCATTCCATCAAAAACCTCTTAAGAACCATCTTCCTTTCTCCCAACTACTCAGGGTCAAGAGGATAGTATCAAATTCAGATAAATATGAAGAACAAGCTACCAACATGATGGAACGTTTCAGACAACGAGGTTACCCTCAATCAATCCTAACCAATACCAAGGAACGATGTGACAAGATCACCCGACAAGACGCTTTAGCGGTCAGAAGAAAAGATGAAATGAAGAGACCTGTAGTTGTCTCTAAATTTTCAGTTGTTTCAAAAGCATACAAAACCTCAATATTGAAACATTGGCCAATTGTCAGTACTGAACAGGATTTCAATCAAATTTTCAAAGACCAACCACTATTTGCATATACTAGGGCGAACAATTTGAAAGAAATTATCAAGAAGCCCAAAACAACTTCTTCTGTCACCTTCAAAGGCAACCAACCATGTCTGAACTGCAAAAACTGTAACAACATGATGAAAGGGCCATCGATGAAACATCCAATGAAGGGCACTAACATCAATTTAAGATTGAATGCTACATGTGACACAGAAAATGTAATTTACATAATCAAATGCCCATGCGGACTGGTTTACACTGGAAAAACATCACGTAAACTGAAAGTACGCATCAATGAACATAAGAGCAATATAAGAACTGAAAATACAAAATCTGCTCTAGCATTACACTTTAAGGAAAACAAACACAACGTCAGCCAACTCAGATTTGCTGCTGTAGAGGTCGTGGAAAAGCGTGATGACAGAGACAATAACAACTTTCTATTGAAACGCAAAAATCACTGGATTAAGTTCCTGCAATCTTCCAAACCTTTTGGTTTAAATGACCGGATGGAGTTTTTATGTTATCTTTGAGAAACATTTGTGTGATAAAGTGTATGTTTGAAAATGCAATGTACCATACTGATTTTGCCCCCCCTAGGATTAACATCCTTCACTCATTTAAATCACTTCTTTTTTAAATCACTCGTCAGTTACATTATTTACGCATCAAGTTTTTCATATTCTTATCCGATTGGGGATTTACACCACTATAAGATGGCCGCCGTATACAGAGTCCTTTTTTATGTTGATAGCACACGGGTGATTTCACTTCCGTATATACGCCGGTACTTTCTACACTCGGTAGCGAGGGGCGAACGAAGTAGACACATGGGTCTATACTATCTCACAAGTAAGTTCTTGAAAGAATGCGCACGAATGCATGTCACAGTTTCCTTTTGAGGTCTATGCTACGTTCGTTATTTTTTGCACGCAACCACGTTGAATGATCACCCTAATGGTTGAGTTGCCGAGACTATGGGTTATACTCTATCTTAGACACATAATTGAGTCAATCATTTTTTATAAAGACTCGGGCACTACACAGAGCACATTGAATAACCACTGAATATGACTTGGGATGTGAAAAGCGATTTAAAAGCACTTTTAAAACTCGCTGCACTTATGTTGTATATACATGTAATTAGACATTTTTTCGGAGGATTTGATACATAGAATGTTCATTTTGTTTACAGAATACCCCTGACGAAGGACAGACTGTCCGAAATGCATTGGGTAGTGATGTACCTATATGTGTTGTATCAGCTTTAAAGCATGAAATTTGTTGATTATAATCATCTGAGAAAAATCGTTTTCATGTGAAGACAACATGAAATAAATGAAAAGAAGAATCTGAAACAAGAGTTTATGTGAAAAAATGTCTTTATTTTGGAATAACAAAGAGAAACATGTTCTAAAAGGTTGTGCCCAAGGAGCTGGCGCTTACGCTAAGTGCCACAGACATTTATTTGATTACCACACTTCTGATGTCGGGGAGTGATATCCCTGGAGCACACCACACTTTTTCAGTTTAGGATTAAACAGAGGTGTGCGCAATCCGCATCTTTATTGTGAAGAAATAATTATGCCTGCCTTCTCTAATCATATACCAATTCATAAAAAATATACACTTGCAAGAAAATGGGCAGTAGCCCAAGCTCCAGCTTTATATAAAAACCATGTAGGATGGGATGAGGATTCACCTCACCACAAAATCCAGTTAAAAAATCAGCCCACTGCACAAAGGCAGTACCCAGTTAAACAAGAAGCTAAAAAGCAAGTCAAAGAGATTTTAGATCAACTTGAATATCAAGGGGTGATTGAAACATCCACCTCACAAATGAACAATCCTTTGTTTCCTGTCTCCAAGCCAGACGACTCATATCGTCTAGTTTTGGACTACAGACACCTTAACTCCTGTTGTAAAACATTTGCAGTACAAAACTCACACAGTGCAGCACTAATGAATAACATTATACGCAAAAAATATAAAACGACCTTAGATATCTCTAATGGATTCTTTTGTCAAAACATTGCACCTTAAAGCAGGTATTTGACCGCTTTCTCAATAATGGGGTCACAAAAACACTTCTGTAGACTCCCACAGGGATTCAAGAATAGCCCAGGATTATTCTCAGCAAGGGTAACAGAGTTACTACAAATCTACGACGATGAGGCATTATCCTATGTCGATGACATCTACCTCACAGATGATGATCTGGAGACTCACTTAAAAAGAGTGAACACCATAATACTTGGGTTCGCTTCAGAGGGTTACAAATTCAACTTTAAAAAGTCACGAATTGCCCATCTAACAGTCCTATTTTTAGGATATGAGTTAGCAAGTGAAGGCAAGAGCCTGGCAGACAATTTCTTAGAGAAATGTGCTGTATTCCAAGCACCAAAAACGCTGAAGAACTTACAATCAATACTAGGTTTCCTGAATTTCGGAAGAACATACATACTAAATTATGCAGAGAGAGTTAAACCTCTCTATGAATTAATAAGACCTGATTCCAAATCAATAAATTGGACTCAGAAACACACAGAAATTTTAAGATCACTACAAACAGACATGTTAACTAAAACAAATTTGCAAACACGTGAAAACACACGCAATCTTGTAATCCGAGTCATCCCAGGAAGATGCGGATTCACATACCTGACCTCTAATGAGGGAGAAACGGTACCTATAGCTTACAAATCACATTTGTACACTAAAGCTGAAATGAAATCCAGTTCTACAGAAAAAAATCTGATGGCGGTTCAAACTGCTGTAGCAAAAGAAAGAGCCCAAGCCCAAGGCAGAAGGATAACTGTTTTTACAGCAGAATCAGCCCTTGAGGCATTAACATCTACACGCAATTTAAATTCTGTGGCATTAGATCCAGAATGGATACAATGGGAAAATATTCTTGCTGCAGAAGACGTGAAATACTATTTTGACCCAAAACTGAAGAAACTGGGTGATCTAGAGTACGAACAAGAATATCCTCTGCCAATCGAAATTCTGCCTCTAGAAAAGTACACTTGTGTAATGTGCATGGACAGATTTTCACAACACTACAATGTAGTGGAAAAATCATACAAAGCAGTGTGCGCGATTGTTAAAGGTCGTTGGCGCTCTGGTAAATTCAGACCAATGATTACCAAAACTGAATCAATCAGAAACTGTTCAGCTGGACAAGCTGAAATAAGATCGTTAAAGATGGCGCTTGAAAATGCCGATCGTGAATTCCCGACACTAATAGTGTGCGATTCGCATTTCTGCGTCAAGTCTTACAACAGTGACATGCAGACATGGAGCAAAAACGGTTACAAAGATGACACAGGTGCCACAATAAAGCATAAATCGCTTTGGGAACAAGTAGTTCTTTTAAAGTTGAGTCATCAATGTTATGGCGTTCACGTTGCAGGGAATTCATTGGCTAACTCAGCCACAGCGGAAGCGGTTCAACCGGCTTCCGTAGCCACTGAAAAGCGTTCAGAAGAACACATAGATGGGGAAACCATGCTGGCGGTAAAAGCCTCATTAAAAGGCAATTATGCAGCATTACCTCTCAACTATCCACTCAGTAATACATACATAATTGATGCAAACTCCGTTCCGTTTGCTCAAATCCCTGGAGTGGGGGATAGAGTAATTCCAAACACGAACCGGAGAGTTTTCTTGATTGAAAGTGCACACATGGGACTGGGTTCGAGGCACCAACAGATCTTGAAATCTTTAATAAAATTACAATCAGAGTACTGGTGGCCGGGAATGAGCGTGCAAATTTACAAATTTGCAATGGATTGTCCAGACTGCAACAGAGATCGCAGCTGTGAACCGGAACAGAATACTGCCCGGACATCTTTGTTAGAAAGCTTCAGGCTTTCTATGATACAGAAATCCAACCAGAAGAATACGTCCCAATAATTATTAAGACAAATTAACTTGAATATGTAGACCAGCAGCATTCGGCTGGCGCCAGAACTGTTATAAAAGATTTGCGAGTCTTTATCGGCACATACGCAATTGGCATGTTACATTCTTATCAGGGTCCTGCGTTTAGCTCTCGAGCTTACAAAGAGGCCATGAACAGCATGGGCATCGCATTGCGGTACTCTTCTCCCTTCCATCCTGAGGGAAATGCGGTAGTGGAAAGAAAAAAACGGGACATAAAGCAATCTATAACGGCGAGGGTATTAGGTTCGGGTGATGGGTGGGTCAAACATTTAACAAGTGTCCAACGTAGTCTTAATAATCTGCCAAGAAATTCTCTAAAAGGTCTCACTCCATACAAACTATTGTTCGGTACTAGAATGCTAATTCAGGATCTTGACTGTCACACTTCAGTGGTAGAAGAAAGATGCTTTGATATCAAAGACCATTTGGCTGTTTTACAGGATCTAAATGAAACAAGAAAAAGCCTGAGTAACATAAAATTGAAACAACAGCCGACAACCACTTAAGAAAAACCACCTGTCCCAGCAAGACCTGTCTGGATTCCAAAAATTGGGGATCTGGTCAGAGAGAAGATCGCGGTGAAGAAGGAATTTGGGCCTTCTTACAGAAAAGCTGTACCTGTCTTAGCCATCAGCGGAACGAGATCAGTTGTACTACCACCCCTTGCTGGTAAAAAGGAGAGCAGAGTTGTATCCATCGACCTGGTAAAACCACAATCATGTGGCCAATAATAAGTAGTAGGCCCAGTGGACTCCCAAGAAATAGCAGAATACCAAAATTTGCTACAATCCAAGAGGCTCATGCTGAGAGACTAATCAAATTTGATAAACCTGCAGTGAATAAAAAAGGACTATGCAATAATGCCATGGAACTTGTGCCTCTTGAAACCCAAATAGTAACAGTTTGTCAAGAAACACCAATCTACAATGATGTAGCCTCTGACTATTCTAATGAAACAAAGAAAAATGCAAAAGAAATGAAAATCCGGAAAAAATCCCAACAATTGACAGAACTGCATCTGGCTACTTCATCAACTTCGACGACTTCTCAGAAGATCCAAGTGAGCATGAAGAAAAGCATGTAACAAAAACTTTAAAAGACAAAATAATGGAACTTTGTCTCTAACTAAAAGAAACATATCTGATTTCACCATGGATTGAATTATGGATTGTGTTAGGTGTACTTACTCTCCTGCTTTGGCTCATCATGGTTCTATGTTTCGGAAAATTCATTGATGGAAAATATAGTACAATGGACACAGCAAGTCAGAACATCAACTTGGTCCTAAAGCCTCACACATCCTCCCACATCGAGAAAAGAGAACTATCATCAGTAAACATCTCAGCCAAACCAATACCCGGTGGGGTAGCATGGGACAGAACTGAATATGACATTTTTGGCCCGGTTGAGCTCTTGAAGTATCCACACCAGTTCAAGGTTTCATTAAGTGACTTTGTGACACCAAGTACTTTCTCTGATGATTGGGACTTTGAAAACATTAATAATATGATGTCAGATGTCAGCCAAATTTACTGAACATGATTACCTACAGGGTTCATCGAATTATGAAGAGCTATACTGTTATAACCACTTTGGTGATTCAATTTGCATAAAACTGCACAGCCTAGAAATGTTTTATCTTATAACCAATGGGAACACTGTCCAACACCGCCAAAAGGCAGCTCGGAAACATTTTATGAGAAATTCCAGTACTTCTCAGGGTTTAACATCAGTGATGCGAAAACGTTTTATTTTAAAATGTTAAATAGGACAGGAATGAAAACAATGTTGACAAATGCTAAATTGGTTTATTCTGAAAATTTTTATAACAAAATGTCTACTTTTGGTTTCGAATTTTGGAAAAACAACATTGACACAAAAACAATCTGGGGCACCAAAGATTGGCAAGTACAAGGCCTAGAAGCATTATTTAGGGCCTGCATGATCCCAGAACAAATGATATTTTTGAATGACACAATTGAACAAACTACTTGTCTTGGCTTAGCTAAGATAAAAGACTTAAATACACCGTCTATTCCAAAACCCATAACTGATAGTGATAGTACTACAGATGTGGAGATAGACATAACCCATATTTTTAACCAAAACAGAACACATCCTGAATGGAAAAAGTGGTTGATCTGGCCATCAGACACAAACAACTGTCAAGATAGATTCCTGAACAAAACACAGGGGTTTAAAATAACCAGGCCAGACCCAAGATACTTCCAGAGACAACATCCAGGGATAGTTACAACATACAGTGTAGGGAAGCTATGCCTTGAGTGGCTACAGAAATCCACACTGGCTGAAATTAAGCAACACTTGACTTTACTTAAAGACGGTGCCGACTTGCGTGATTTCATAATGGGACCACGCAAACAGCTTCAAAAACGTTTCATAGCGGCCGGTATATACGCTGCGTACAACGAAGCTTGGAAAGTAATGAAAATTGAAACAGCAGAGAAAATACGAGAAATTGATCGTATTAATTTGGAAAAATCACTTTCTGTAGTGGGCAATGGGTTAACGACTCTGTCCTCCAGAATATATTCATTGGACAGCATTGTATCATCTGCTATTGATATAATAGAACAGGAATTACTAATGTTACAACATGGACAGTCTCAATTACTTTCTATCGTACAGCTTGGTTGGACGTTGCAAAATCTGCGTTCAGGCTACGTACCTTGGCATTTAATCAACACAACGTCATTATTCGGTGTCTTTAACCTTACTGATAAACAAATCAGTTTGGCACAAAAAGGAGCAGATTATAGGATTCTGAGCATTGAAAAACTTGAGAGATTACCATTGACAATGTCAGAGAGACCTTTCATTGAATGGATAATACACAGAACAATTTCAATTCCGATAACAACTTTCCAGTTTAAATACTGCCAAGAGTATATACCTGCAGGCCAGTATGAAAAGTTGGGTAAAGAATACATCAAATCAACATGGGATTTACCCTATACACACAGATGTTATAGTGAAGGGAAAAGGGATGTATTCCTTAGTGGTAACAAATGTAAAAAATTACTAAGCGGTACACTTCTGTGTCAAGGTATTAACTTGCATGGAACCTGCGAAGGGTCTTCAAATAACCTTTCATGTCACCTGCATGGCAGTCCTGCAAAACAGATAGAGCCATTTTTCAAACAACTTAGTAACGGGAGTTACATTTTAATAAGTGACCACAGCTGTTGTGGGATGGTGCCAGGGAAAGCTTATCTCGTGACTGTAACTTCCAGGGTCGTTTGCTGTATGCAAGTATTGTATCCACACAGCAATCCAGATACGGGGGCTGGGTTATGGCCTTCGTTGAATATCTCTTCTATTCGAATTGAAACTTTAAGCAGAATGAAGTCTATTTTTTTACAGACAACTGTGCCTCTAACGTCATCAAAAGAAACGTATGATCTGCAAATGGCAAGGACATCGGCAGAGATACCTTCTCTTTTATCGACAAATTGCCCCGCGCATTTCGCAGAAATGTTAGGCCTAATCTTAAACATGTCTGATACCAGTGGCATCGCACATGTATTTAAGACAGTTTTTTTGGGACTGTTAGCACCCTTTGAAACAGTTCTGGGCATCGTCCCGAATTTTGTCCTTTCTGTCTTTGGCGGCCTACCATTAATCTTGGGACTCGTGGCAGGAATTTTATTTTTGTTCCTTCTGCTCCGATATGGCAAGCCAATCCACAGACAAGACTCTAGCAACGATGGAAGAAACGATCCTAGCAATACGATACCGAGACCGTATCACTAAGGTCCTCGGATTGGCCCGGCTAAGAGATCTAACTACAACCTGGTTTCTTTCATTCAGACCAATCTGGCAGGATTGCATCTTACCTGTGCTTCGATGTCTGCTATGCGGAGAAGAATGCGTGTTAGACATCTGTCTTACACTACCATCAGCAGTACCAAAGGATATCGATACTTTGCTAGGTCCGGTAACGACTAATGCATCGTGTTGTCCCCAGCGGCTACCTATTCTGATGACGGCAATCGTTGAGACTTCACCACTACGAGTAGGTGGCGGTGAGGTACGAGAGGAAAGCAGCACCATACAGGTACAACCTTCTGTGAGCATTGCTGATCCAAACATCGATGATAGCAATCACGCTCCAAACTGCACAGTCGCAGCATTTTCGAACTTGGTCGAACTTTCACCTGATGTTGTAGACCATTTTTTTGCGAGTCTGTCTGATATGATGTTCTCTCCAGTCAACGAGAATAATTCTTAAAAAACAATGATCACACAGCGTTCCCTGAACTCTGAATTCAGCCTTCAGTTTTGATAAACAAAGCTAATGAAAAAAAATGTGAACTATTTTTTCCCCTGAAAACGAAATTAATTTTTCCATTTCCAAATATTTACTTTTTTTGGCACAAGGTACTCTGCTTAAAGTAGAACTATTCTTAGAGAACAGAGCTTCTATTTTTAGGATACTAGAGACAATATTTTACCTCAGCCTCCAGCACATACAGCATTTTGTATAAATATGTGATGGAATGGTCTCGACCTTCTTTTCTGTATTCAGAGCCATTTCATGTGTAAATTTTTGCAAATCATTCAGCTAAATATATATATGCATTTTTATGAATGATGACACTGCTTGAAAAGCGTACAGTACCAATACTCATTTTCGTGTATTTACCATGTACCATTTCAAATGCGACATGTATTTTGGGGTGGGTTGGAAAACACACATGCATTGTTACATGTTTATTATTGCTTAGTTTATTAGTAATGATGGACATTAATCCGTGGAGTGGGTGTTGTATTTCTATCTAGGACCCTAATTCGATATTCCCGATTCATGCCCTTGTGCGGTCATAATCAATAATATCCCTACAAAGGCATAAGAATCATATTGATATTCAGTAATAGCCCATGCAGTCCAAAGCACAGCACGGCTACTCCCATCGACTCCTAGAAAGCACAACGCGTTCTTTAAACAAACCAAGCCTCCAGCAGCCCGGGAAATTCCCCCCCTGCTTTTTGTTTTGATTTGAAAAAGAACTCCTGGAGTCTAGCAAGAACTGTTAGTTCTTAGTGACGTCTTATGTCCAACCTTACGTCAAACCCGGCACCTTTCCGGTATGAAATACTAACAGTTGCCTTAAACAAACACGCGGTGGTTTGGAGCAGAGCGGCTATCTACTTGCCCGAGAGCCCAGCTGATGCGAGAGCCCACGGAAGCCGCCCCTCCCCTTTGACGCGCTGGAGAAGCTACTTTTTCTCACGCCGAGAAAATCCAGCTCCGGTGTTCCTGAGTCCCCCTTGCGGGTTGCTGGGAGATCGAGTCCTGAAGAACGAGATACCAGACCTCCCACATTCTATTACTAAGGTACGGAGCTGACTAAACCCTTAAAGAGAATTCTTGAATCAGATCCTTGGCAAAAGCAATCTTAACCAACATAACTTAAACTGCTACTTACTTACTC
Organism: Lissotriton vulgaris; assembly: GCF_964263255.1. Classification (NCBI taxonomy): domain Eukaryota; kingdom Metazoa; phylum Chordata; class Amphibia; order Caudata; family Salamandridae; genus Lissotriton; species Lissotriton vulgaris. Next base: position 1,178,925,872 of record NC_141696.1, read on the forward strand.
CTTCCCAAGTATTAGGCCTAGGTCAGGTACATCGGGGTAGGCGTAGTTAGAAGCACCAGTTGAGTACGTTAGTCAATGGTTTTATGTATCTATATATATTTTTTCTATTTTAAGTATCATATGGCTAAGAAACCATATCTATGCTTTTACAGTATTATTTCGTAATACTACTTTTACTGTACGCACTTTACTTCATAATAAGTATTGCAATTGTGGCAATTCATTTCTCTTGCATGAGAAAGAAGACTGCTCAATAAAATAACACCTTTTTATTGAAAACGCCCGTCTCTCTATTTCTCTGCACTCTGGTGAAACTAAGTATGCACGATTGACTGAGTGAAATAGCTGTCTATTGTTTTCACACGACTCTAGAGATACACTCTTTATTCTGAGGGAGCAAAGTTGTCATGTTTATGCGGTTGTCAGGAGCTGAATCTCTTCTTGTCTGAATCAGGGAAGTTAACCCCTCCCTATTCATTCGAGAAAGTTTCTAGTGACCTCTGAGCTAGCTGGCAAACCCAAATTAAGTCTAACATAGTCAGTAGAGACCTAGATGACCTCAGTCCTACGTTTACACTGCTGTTTATGTTATTCCAATGTGCAGAGCCTATTGGGAAAATAGGAACTACACTACATAAGATCCGGGCATATAACGTCTGAATGGAATTTGTGGTATGAGAATGATGAATGCACAGTCCTGACTCATTCAGAAGCGGTCGCTCCACTATGCTCCCTGGCCACTTAAGTATCACTGCTCTTGTTTGCTCTCATCGCGCACTGCTTGATATTACATTTCCTGTGTTTAATTTAAAATCGTAAGCGGCGCTTTTAATCTCAAATCCTCTCTGCCTGATTTGAATCGCAGAGCTTCATTGCGATCATTGCTCACTGTTGTAACCGCATCTGCTGTGCCTGTGTAAAATCATAAGCGTCGCTTTGTAGATCATATTCCTCTGTGCTTTAATGTATTCGTAGCGCTTCATTGCTCCCAGTGCTCATTGCTGTAACTACATTTGTTTGCTTGTCTAGAATCGCTCGCGTCACTGTGCATCATCTTTATTTCTCTGCGCCTGGATTCAATCGTACTGCCCTATTGCCCATTTCCATCACTGTTTGGCTCGCACTGATCGGTATATTACTTTTTGACCGATCGTGCCGGTGCCACTACTGCCCATAGCGTTACTCCGCACCCCAATATCGTCCTGCTTTGGTGTTTGTTTATTTTGCGGCCATTTTGCTGTTGTTGTTCTGCCTCCTGGCCTGTCTCTACACCCCGCCCCCGCCTCCCAGCTGACCCTCCCTCCCACTCGTAGCTCTGGACTGTCCCGCCTGGTGAAGCGCTGTGACCGTCCTGACTCGTTTAGAAGCGGTCGCTCCACTACGCTCCCTGGCCACTTAAGTATCACTGCTCTTGTTTGCTCTCATCGCGCACTGCTTGATATTGCATTTCCTGTGTTTAATTTAAAATCGTAAGCGGCGCTTTTAATCTCAAATCCTCTCTGCCTGATTTGAATTGCAGCGCTTCATTGCGATCAGTGCTCACTGTTGTAACCGCATCTGCTGTGCCTGTGTAAAATCGTAAGCGTCGCTTTGTAGATCATATTCCTCTGTGCTTTAATGTATTTGTAGCGCTTCATTGCTCCCAGTGCTCATTGCTGTAACTACATTTGTTTGCTTGTCTAGAATCGCTCGCGTCACTGTGCATCATCTTTAATTTCTCTGCACCTGGATTAAATCGTACTGCCCTATTGCCCATTTCCATCACTGTTTGGCTCGCACTGATCGGTATATTACTTTTTGACCGATCGTGCCGGTGCCACTACTGCCCATAGCGTTACTCCGCACCCCAATATCGTCCTGCTTTGCTGTTTGTTTATTTTGCGGCCATTTTGCTGTTGTTGTTCTGCCTCCTGGCCTGTCTCTACACCCCGCCCCCCGCCTCCCAGCTGACCCTCCCTCACCCCTCCCCCTCCGCTATCCACATATGACAGATGCATTTCCGCGCAGCGTTCACGCGCAGCGGTCGCGCCGAAGGTGCGCCAAAGCTAAGCCCGTCGGCGCCTGGACCGCGCCCAGCGCCAGACCCCCTGGCCCCCGCATTATCCACCCCGCCCGCATAACATATGATGCCATCACCCTCCTAGCCCTTAACCCCGGACGCACACCACAATGCTACGAAGCTGCCCCAGGATGTACCCACGGTCCATTCACCTGCCAATCCTGCAAGTTCCCCTGCATCAAGACCCACACCAATTCCACTAACTCCAAACACACCCCAGACTCTAACCACCTGAAGTGCATCCTGCTGAACACCCGCTCGGTCCACAGACACTCCACTGAACTCTGGGACCTACTCGACACTGCCTCACCGGACATCGCCTTCCTTACAGAAACCTGGATGAACGCATCATCAACACCCGACATCGCCATAGCCATCCCGGAAGCTTACAAGATCATCCGAAAAGACCTCACCAACCAAACAGGAGGAGGCATCGCCATCGTCCATAAGAACACCATCAGAATCACGTCCAGCTTTGACGATAACCTTGCAACCACCGAACACCTCCACTTCCAGATCCACACCGACCCCAGGACCACACTTAGAGGCACCCTCATCTACAGGCCACCAGGAACCCGCACACAATTCAGCGAAGACATCACTGAATTCATCAGCCCACATGCCCTCGCCTCCGAGAACTACATTCTACTGGGAGACTTCAACTTCCACCTGGAAAAGAAAAACGACAGCAACACCACCACCCTTCTGGACAACCTGGCCAATCTCGGACTCAAACAACTTGTTGACACCCCCACCCATGTAGCCGAACATACGCTCGACCCAATCTTCACCTCCAGCAAACCCATCTCCTTCGATCGCACCACAACTCTCCATTGGACGGACCATAGTTGTGTTCACTTCAGCTACAAAACTACCTCGACCCACAACCCCCCACAACCTATTCCGCGAAGAAACTGGAACAAAATCACCACCGACCAACTCCTCACATCGCTCAACCAAAACCCTCCCGCCCTCTCATCGGACCCAAACCAAGCTGCCACCAAACTCAAACAATGGATCACTCACAACGTTGAAGAATTAGCACCCTTGAAAAACCACCAAACCAAACAGGGTAGCAAAAAGGCCCCCTGGTTCAACGATGACCTTAAGAAATCCAAGAAACTGTGCCGCACTCTCGAGAAAACATGGAGAAAAAACCCAACCACTGACAACCTGACCACCTTCAAGACAGCCACCCGCAAACACCACCAAATGATCCGATCCACCAAGAAATCAGCATTCAAAGATCGACTCGACAACAACGCCCGTAACAGCAAGGAACTATTCAACATCGTCAAAGAATTTACCAACCCCACCGCAGCCTCAAACGACATTACTCCCTCCCAAGACCTCTGCGATTCGTTATCCTCCTTCTTCTACAACAAAATCGCCGACATACATAACAGCTTTGAGAACATTCCCAAAGAACAATCCACACCACCCACCTCCGAACCTAAACCGCCCTCTAACAACCTTAGCGCCTGGAACCCAATCACCACTGAAGACACCACCCACCTAATGAACTCCATTCATTCAGGTTCGCCAACCGATCCCTGTCCCCACCACATCTTCAACAAAGCAGACTCCATCATCGCACCCCATCTCCGTGATGTCATCAACTGTTCCTTCAACTCCGCTACCTTCCCAGAAAGCTGGAAACACGCCGAACTCAGCGCCCTCCTGAAGAAACCCACAGCAGACCCCTCTGAACTTAAGAACTACCGCCCCATCTCCTTCCTCCCATTCCCTGCCAAAGTCATTGAGAAAGCCGTCAATAGCCAGCTCGCCGCCTTCCTTGAATCCAACAACTCCCTCGACACCTCACAGTCCGGCTTTTGAGCCAAACACAGCACCGAAACCGCCCTCATTGCAGCGACAGACGACATCCGAACACTACTGGACAACGGAGAAACAGTTGCCCTCATCCTACTCGACCTCTCCGCCGCCTTCGACACAGTCTGTCATAGCACCCTCATACAACGCCTCAGCAACATCGGCATACAAGGAAAAGCCTTGGACTGGATCATCTTGTTCCTCGCCGGGAGAACCCAGAGAGCCCAACTTCCCCCATTCAAATCAGAGGCCACCGAAGTCATCTGCGGAGTACCACAAGGATCATCGCTCAGTCCCACCCTCTTCAACGTTTACATGAGTCCACCCGCATCCATCGCGCGACAACACAACCTTAACATCATCTCTTACGCCCACGGCACCCAGCTGATCCTTTCCCTCACCAAAGACCCTAACACCGCCAAAACCAATCTTCACGAAGGCATGAAAAAAGTAGCCGAATGGATGAAAAACAGCCGCCTAAAACTTAACTCAGACAAAACGGAAGTCCTCATCCTCGGATCATCCCCCTCTGCCTGGGACGACTCATGGTGGCCATCGGCCCTGGGCACAGCACCCATACCCACAGACCACGCACGTAACCTGGGCTTCATCCTAGACTCCTCCCTCTCGATGACCAGACAAGTAAACGCCGTCTCATCCTCCTGCTTCAATGTACTTTGCATGCTCAAAAAAATCTTCCGTTGGATCCCCTCCGAGACAAGAAAGACTGTCACCCACGCACTGGTCACTAGCCGACTGGAATATGGAAACACCCTCTACGCCGAAATCACAGCCAAATTACAGAAAAAACTCCAACGCATCCAAAACGCATCAGCCAGACTCATATTGGACATCCCTCGCCAAGACCACATTACTGGTCACCTGAAAGACCTCCACTGGCTTCCCGTCAACAAGAGAATAACGTACCGTCTCCTCACCCACGCACACAAGGCCCTCTACAAACTGGGACCCGAATGCCTCAACACACGACTGTCCTTCTACACTCCCACCTGCCAACTAAGATCCTCCAATCAAGCCCTCGCCTCAGTTCCGCGCATCCATAGATCCACCATGGGAGGAAGATCCTTCTCCTACTTGGCGGCCAAGACCTGGAATTCTCTCCCTACTCACCTCCGCCTTACACAGAACCACATTCCCTTCAGAAAGGAACTTAAAACCTGGCTATTCGATAAATAATGCACCCCCTCCCCCAAGCGCCTTGAGACCCTCTTGGTGAGTAGTGCGCTACACAAATTCTTGAACTTGAACTTGATAGTTGGCACTCAGATGCGCAACTAGAGTGAAAAATTTTTTTGGGGGGGCGGCTAATTCTTCTTTAAACTGTGCTTATGTAATAGGTGATAATTGGTACGCTGACCCATGGAGCCAAATATGAATGTCTGATTTGTTGCATGTCAGCCTGGCAGAAAGGTTTAGGCCAGAATCGCAGAAAGACATTGTTGAAGAATGCACCAGAGTGACATTTCAGACCTGCGTTCGCTTCTACGGCAGAGTCAGGAAGGACATACTAGTCCTACAAAGGAGCACACCCGACCTACAAAAAACCTAGACAGAATCAGCCTTAACCACGCACATGCGTGGTTAAGGCTGAGTCGTTGTTCGGGCAAGTCGTTGTTCGGCTTGCGTGACTCCGGATCTCGTTGTTCCGGAGTCGTTGTTAGGGATATTCCCCTTTATTGTACACACTCAGGCAAGAGAGGATTTCACACACTCAAACACTGAACTCTGACCAATTTGTTTTGTAAAAATATTATTTTATTTTATTTTATTTCAAGAGCCAAGCCAGACCTTGTGCAGGTAAGTGAAATAATACTTTGCAGGAATAACACAGTTGAATGCAGTTGTATGTAATTGATTTGGATACAGATAGGTTAATTATTCAGAAACAATTGAAATTACTTTGCAGTTACTGTCTGAATACTTACTAGATTACTTTTTCTACTCATTGGGATATGCCTAGATGTCACACTGGGACATTTCCTAAATAAAAGGTAAGTAAAGCAGTTTTTGTGAGTACACAGTTCTTAAGGTTTCATACAATTTTCCTGCTCCACACTTAAAACATTTTTCACAGAAAAGCCGCCAGTGTAATCCTATGGGGGAGGAAATTAACTCATCGGTTTACAGGTAAGTACTTAGGTTTGGGAGTTGGTTTTCTGGGGTTAGAACAAGGGTCCCCCCAGGGTCAAGGATGCACTCCTAGAGAACCCTCAGCCGGCACCAGGGCGGCCGGGTGCAGAGTGCTGATTCCCAATGTTATCCAATGAGGGATATCGGGCCCGTGGCTTGGCAGTTCTGGCTGGACTGTTACCATAAGGAACAAGGTCAAGACTGATTTTCATATGGCTGAATCTGAACTGGGGTGACGAAGTGAGCTAAAGAACGATGATGGATTCAACCCAGATCTGTGACTGGGGGTGAATGTCTGAAAAGTTTCAGAACTTTGTCAATCATTTCCTTGTGTTTGCTTTGTTTGCTTTAAGTTGGCAGGGTATGCCCAGACATGGGTCCAATGCTCACTTTGCCACTGGACTTAAGCTAGCCTGGCTGATGAGAATTGTTAACCCAAAACTGGTCCCAGGATGCTTGTATCCAGTCCAGGAAAGACCTGGCTTGGCAATTCAGGCTGGACTGTTCCCACGAGGAACAGGGTTAAGACTGATTTGCATATGCTGGGTCTGAACTGGGGGGGGGGGCGGACGCAAAGTGAGCTAAAGAACGATGATGGATTCAACCCAGTTCTGTGACTTGGGGTGAGTGTCTAAAAAGTTTCAGCGCTCCATCCATCATCTCCTTGTGTTTGCTTTGTTTTCCCTAAGTTGGCAGGGTATGACCAGACTTGGGTACATTGCTCACTTTGCTACTGGATTCAAGCTAACCTGGCTGATGAGGAGTGTTACCCCAAAACTGGTCCCAGGATGATTGTTTCCAGTCCAGGGAAGACCTGGCTTGGCAATTCAGGCTGGAATGTTCACATGAGGAATAGGGTAAAGGCTGATTTGCATATACTGGGTCTGAACTGGTGGAGGGGGGGCGCAGTGAGCTAAAGAACGATGATGGATTCAACCCACATCTGTGACTTGGGGTGAGTGTCTGAAAAGTTTCAGCTCTCCATCCATCATCCCCTTGTGTTTGCTTTGTTTTCCCTAAGTTGGCAGGATATGCCCAGACGTGGGTACATTGCTCACTTTGCCACTGGACTTAAGCTAGCCTGGCTGATGAGGATTGTTAACCCGAAACTGGTCCCAGGATGCTTGTTTCCAGTCCAGGAAAGACCTGGCTTGGCAGATCGGGCTGGAATGTTCCCACGAGGAACAGGGTCAAGACTGATTTGCATATGGCTGGGTCTGAACTGGGGTGGCAAAGTGAGCTAAAGAACGATGATAGATTCAACCTAGATTTGTGGCAGGGGTGTGTGTCTAAAAAGTTTCAGTGCTCCGTCCATCATCTCCTGGTGTTTGCCTTGTTTGCCCTAAGTTAGCAGGATATGCCCGGACGTGCTTCCCTTGCTCACTTTGCCACTGGATTCAAGCTACCCTGGCTGATGAGGGGTGTTACCCCAAAACTGGACCCAGGATGATTGTTTCCCGTCCAGGGAAGACCTGGCTCTGCAGTTTGGGCTGGACTGTTCCTATGGGGAACAGGGTCAAGACTGATTTGCATATGGCAAAAAAGAGGGACTTTCCTGGCACCCAAATGCAGCTGGGCATGGGCAACCTGACCAATCCATGGCCCTCTGGTGCAGCCATCAACCCCCATGCATTCTCATATTTAGAAAGGCTTGCTGAAGTAGCATACAAGAAGGATTATCCATGGGGTATGGATGATAGCTGCAGTGGACATCACCAGCCCTTCTCTAGAGACAGTAGGGACTTTACCCTGGCTTGTGCCATTGGCTTAAAACCAATTCCATCTTGAGCTTGCCTGCTATCATAATCCTGAATGCCAAGTTTGTCCACTTCAATCAATCAAACTTATTTTATTCGATTAAGACAAAGTTAATCATAAAAGTACAAGTATACATCACAGATAAAAAAGTTCAGATTAAAACTGGAAAGAAGCATTTCATAAATGTTAGCCAATACACAATTTCCTCGTTTTCAAACACACGCATAAAAAGGAGGCAACAGTATTACAAGTCAAAGGATCAGACACCATACGTAAAAAATGCAAGGCCAGGCGACTTTGTCTAAAATTGTGCGTACGTAAAAGCGGAATTAGAAACCTTTGCCTTTGTTTACAATAACATTTACAGAAGAAGAAAATGTGCAAATCAGATTGTTGCGAAGTGTCATCACATGGGCAACACAGGAGTTCTTTTGGGCAAAGATACCAGCAGAATGGCCCAACATGCAGGTAATAAAGTTAAGCCGAAATCTTAATGGAATAAACCTGTGCCGTGGGATTGTTACAAATTCCAAATAGAAAGATAAACCCTTGTTAGAACTGGGGGTCTCTAGTTGGCAGAGGTAGGTACCACTGTCCAAATAGGGAGCCTTGATTCTAGTCAGGGTAAGGAGGAAACCCTCTGAGATAACCCCTGCTCACCCTCTAGGTAGCTTAGCACGAGCAGTCAAGGCTATTCAGGAGGCAATGTGTAAAGTATTTGTACCAACACTCACAGTAACACAGTGAAAACACCACAAACTGACTCCACAACAGTTTAGAACAATAAAGGTATTTAATCTAAACTACACAAGACCAAAACGACAAAAATCCAACATACACAGTTCAAGGATATGGTTTCAAAAGAGTTCTTAAGGTTGTAATGTAAGTTCTTTAGGTTGCGATAAAATAATCCACAGATGCGTGAAAAGTTCACAGTTGGGTCACGTTTACTCACAGTACCTTTTAGTTGCGACAAAGTTCCAAAAGCAGAAGCTGGTGCGGTGGAAAACAAGCGATGCGTTGCTCCTGAGACCCTGGGGAGGCGATGCGATAGCCCCGCTGCAGCAGCGGGCGTGTTGCGACGAATCCTGTCTGTATGGGGAGGAAGGCCACTTGTATGGATTCCGGTGCGTAGGTTCCGTAGGAAGTTTGTTCTCGCAAAGGCACGATGCGACGTTCTCTGGAGTTGCGACGATCTCCGGGGCGACGATGCGCAAACCAGCAGTGATCTTCTCTCTCGCAGTTCCTCGATGCGATGGCTCCTGCGATGACACTCGCAGCGGCGTGATGCGGTCCGCGAGCAAGCAGTGCGGCGATCTCACCCAGCGACAACACTCACAGCGATGTTAGACTTTCCCGCACCGGTCTGGTGCGTCCCGCAGACGAAGGATGCGACGGCTCATGCAGTGGCAACAGGCGCTGCGACAATCTCGGCCTTCGTAGCGGCGGGAATTTCCTCGCACTGTCGGGGATGCGCTCCGCAGCGAGCGATGCGATAACGTTTCAATTGCAAAAAGTCTCTCAAGCTTAGTTTCAAGCTTCCCAGCACAGGTACAACTTCCAGAGGCCCCACAACTGGATCAAGCACTCTAGGAAGGACAGAACTCTCTCAGCAGAGTTCAGGGAAGTTGGGGGTGAAGTCCTTTTGTTCCTGGGACTTCAAAACAGGGAGCCAGCTCTTCTCAGGCCCTTGGAGATTCCTTCAAGACAGGGGACACAGCACAACAGCAAAGTCCTTCCCCTCTCCTTGGCAGCAAAGCAACAGGTCAGTCCAGCAGAGCAACAGCAGGACAGTTTTCCTTCTTCAGATTCAGCTTTCTCCTTGGCAGAGGTTCCTTCTTGATTCCAGGATGATCTAATTTTCTGTTGTCAGGGGTCCTGTACTTATATCCCTTAAAGTCTTTGTTCTCTTTGTGCATGTGGGCCCTGAGCCCGGTCTGAACCAGTTCTGGGTGTTTCTTGAGTACTTTGTTTTCCTGGCTTCTCCTTTCCTTTCAGAGTGAGGGGCAGGGTCGTCAGACGCCCAGCAGGAGGTGGAGCCAGCATTGTGGCAGGCAGGCACAGCCCTATTCAGGCCCAGGTGCTAACTCCTCCCACCACTCAGGTTGCAAATGCAGTCATTCAGCCTAGGGCTGACTCAGCCAGCCTCCCGGGGAATCCCCAGCCCCTGTCACTCTCAAACCAGACAGTCAATACACAAACAGGCCAAGGCACACAGAAGGGTCAGACAAGAGAACAGCAACTTTCTAAAAGTGCTGTTCTCAAACACAGGATTTAAAAACAACCTTTCCTAAAAGATGTGTTATTAAATTCTGAGTTCAGGGATACTAGACTCTTTTGTCCTATCTTGTTCCTATGGGAAGAAATGCTGGTAGCCACTGTAGCCGGCATCCCCATGTAAACCTATGAAGCAAGATAGCCTTACAATAGTGAAAAACGAAAATGGCTGCCTTTCACTACCAGAGCATGTCACCTGCACCAGTACATGCTCTACCTTTCACATACACTGCACCCTGCCCGGGGGGGTACCTTGGGCCTTCCATAGGGGTGACTAATGTGCACAAAAAGGGAAGGGGTAGGCCTGATCAGTGGGGACACTGGCCAGGAGGACACAGCAGTTCCTAGACTGCACACAGGCACTGCAGTGGAAGGCCCGAGACACCATTTTAGAGCTACTCATGTGGGTGGCACAATCAGTGCCGCAGGCCCACTAGTAGCATTTGTCCTCACCAGCCCTGGCACACCCCGTGCACTTTACTAGGGACTTTGTGGTGATACAAACATGCCAAACGGGTATATCTAATCATGATAACAATTTACATAGGGAGCACTTACACTCTGGCACTGATCAGCAGTGGCAGAGTGTCCAAAGCATCTAAACCAGCAAAACGAAATCCAGCACAGCATCAAAAATGCAGGAGGTAGAGGTAAAAAGATAGGTGGAAACCACGCCAAAGATGCCAGGTCTAACAACCCTCAATCTGCAATGGACCTTCAATATATTCTTTGACTGTAGATTTATTACGGTAGACAGTCAATCTCCCATCTTTAGCAGTGGTTATTAGGCGGGCCTTTAATGCTTTTTTAGAGACAGAGGCACATTTTTCTGGGGATACAAATAAGCTTCTGAGATCAAGAGTATATAAAGTATCTTTCACATACTTTAACCATAAAATATTATCCCTATGCTCGAGGGATAAGCAATCCCGTATTATTTGTTGCTTAAGTTACACTGTGTCTCTACACCATATTGAGTTCCATAAAAGAATAGGTGCAACATTTATCCAATCAGTTATGTAAGTGATGCCTAATTCTTCATGTAGATTAAAATTAGAACAACCAATTGGGAGACTCATCATTGATTTCCAAAACAAATCCTCTGTTGTTTGTATCCTCTTTACTGTAACATGGACCCACACCCCTCCACCATACGTAGCTACTGTCCTAGATTTCGCCCCATAAACCTTTCTTAAAAAATCTAGGTTGCTCGTTCCCAGCTTATTTGAAAATGAGCGTATTGCATTTGTACTTTTCTCCAACAAGACCACACGATTCACTACCATATTCCTCTAAGAGGTCTGAGAATCAAGCGTGACTCCTAGATAGGAGAAGGACTTGTGTCACTTTACGTTTTGAGATAAAAAAAAGAAGGAGGTTTGCTCAGCTTTGGCCCTGTAATTAAAACAAATGACTTAGATTAATTTGTCTGGAGATCAAGGCCTTTCATAAAATCCACATAGGTATTTAACAATTTTTGTAGGATTTTTCTTGTTCGTGCAATTAAAACTGCATTGTCTGCATATAATAAAATTGGCATATGCAACTTTCCTATTCTTGGCACATCTATATTTGAATCTAACAATTTAGACTCTCTCCCGTTAGTATAAGCGAGAATAAAAAAGGGGCGAGAACGCACACTTGGCGAACTCCTCTTGTTACAGGAAACCCCCTAGTACATTTTACCTGTGACCCATACATGACACATGCTTCAGCTCTTGAATAGAATCGTCTAATGAATTTGATCACTGCCTGATCTACCCCATTTCCCTCATAATTCTCCACAGCTGTGGATGAGACACATAATCAAAAGCCGCGCTAAGATCGATAAAGGCTAGATATAAATTTCCCTGCTTTGCGTAGGTATACTTTGCTATGAACAAACTCAAATTCAGGCATTGATCTTGAGTGCCTCTCCCTTTTCTGAAACCGTATTGTGCTGGTATCAAAATCTTATTAGTCAAAGCCCACGTCTCAAGTCGATTCAATACCCATCAATTTTACTGTGCTATCTAAGAGAGAAATAGGTCTAAAGTTCCTAGGGTCTTGCTTATCTCCTTTTTTCAAAATTGGTACTAAAATGGCCATAAACCAAGAGGCAGGAGGTCCCTCTCTTGCTAAAGAGTTAAAAATATTAGTAAGCAGAGGACTCCATAAATCAGGGCAATCTGTAAAAAAGTCTATTGGAGCGCCATCAAAACCTATGCTTTATTACTTGTACATTGCTACATTCCAAGCATACTTCCCCTATATTAATAGTAAGAATAGTGCTAGAGAATGGGATCAGCTCTACATCCATTAGCTCAGCGTTTACAGGTGGGGCATTAACTCCTTGGACGCTCATGACGAGCTCAGCTCTTCATGATGTACACCTCCATACACTCATGACGAGCTGAGCTCGTCATGAACAATGGGAATCAAAGCCTTCCAGCACAGGAGGAAAATAACACTAGCATCGATGTGGTTAAAAATATTACTGAAGTGCGCCTCCCAAGAGTCCTCGTCCACATGCGTATCCAAATTCGGCTCAGAGTTTGATTTTAAAAATGGGGCGTTTAATCGTTAACCAAAAATCCCTTACATTGTTTGTGATGGATGCAACCAATAATTTATCCCAAGTTTCAATTTCTTTAACCTGCTCTTCCTCGCCACCGTGTAAGTTAAGCGGGCCTGCTTTACAAATTGGAGATTTTTAGGTACGGTCTTAAGTAATCGGCGTAGGTTAAAATGTGCTTTAGTGCAATCACGATCGAACCACTAGGGTCCCTTAGGTTTGCATTTCCATTTTAAGGGAGATTCCTTTTTACTTCTCGCAAAATAGTTTCAAAAGCCTTAATGATGGACCCTGGGTCCTGATTTGAGTCAAGACATATTTCTCTTTCTTTCATTGAGTTTGAAACTACATGAGGAATAACAACAGCCTTATCAATATTCCCCCACTTCAATGTCTTCCCATTCTTTTTCGCTATATAGGGTTTCATATGTGACAAAGTGGAGCCAAAAATACCCGTGCAGTTCACATGCCATGTTATAGCTGCATGGTCACTGAAGCCCAGGAATTCAACTTTCCTGTTGTTGAGCTTTTCACCCAGTCTAGCTGAGGCTATTATAACATCAATTGAGGAACAACATGTAGAGGAGCAAAAGGTATTTAGCGGAAGACCTGTTGATTCAGATCGTGGGTTCATGATCTCCAAATCTTTTAGAAAAATGCATTTCCCATAAGCGTTATGAGAAAAATGCATATTTGATTCCCCATCTTCATCTACAAAGCCACACATTGGGGTTAATGCAGCAGGACAATGATGTACGTTAAAGTCTCCTATCCAAAAAACCATTGGTTCCTTTGTGCTTAGCCCTATTATCTTATTCATATATTCCTCCACTATTGCAACAACTTTAAACATTTCACTTCCAAATGAGTTATTATAAAAATTAATCAATAATATAGTGTTGCCATCAGACCCTTTAATGGGAAACATATTAAAACATTGACAATCATTATGAGAAGGTAAAACTTCAAATTTCAAAGTGTTCTTTAAAAAATTTGTAGTGAAGCCTGAACCTAGTTGTGTTCCCAGTTATGTTAGCATGAGCTTATTAGAAGTTTGAACGCCATTTTATATTTCTGCCGCTTTTGCACACAACACTATATATAATTGTTGTTGTAAGTTAGGCTACATGAAATGCTTTACATGAGAAGAGCTTGTCTTCAACATCCCTAGACTTGCATCGTGGCCTTAGTCTGCACAGTGAGTGCTGAAGCCATCAAGGTTATCATAACATAGAAACTGTTTTTCGTACTGATCGGCTAACAGTCTTAGACACAACAAATGGGAGCTGCAGGCCAGCCGAGATCCTGGCGCCTTTATTATCACACTGCAGTCATGATTTTAGACACTTGGAAGATTTTCGGTTTCCAGTGATGCAGAGAGCCTTGGCTGATCCTGATGTGATACACTCTTGCTGAGCTGAGAGGTAATGGGGTCCCCCAAGCAAGCCTAAGAGACCTTCTTTAGTTTATAAGACTTACTGGCAGATGCATCAAAGAAAATACCGGGAGCAAACGGGCAGATTCTCAGAATCTGTCCGTTTGCTCCCGGTATTTTTGCATTTGGGATGCATCATCCCAAATGCAGAAATCGCAATTTAAGGAATCTCTAAATAGCGATTCCTTAAATTGCTCTTGCATTTAAGGAATCCCAAAATGAGATTCCTTAAATGCAATGCATGAAACCCAAAAAAATAGCGAATTCGCTAATAGGGAGAGCAAATTACCATGAAGTTGAACTTTGTGGTAATTTGCTAAAACTTTGAAAAATGCACTTTTGGTCACTATTCAAAGTTACATGTTGCGCACACACATGCCCTTAGGGCATGTGTGTGTGTAACATTTGTGCGCAGGTCGATTTCAGGGGTGCAACAGGGTGTCCTTTGGACACCCTGGCACCCTTGAAATAGCAAAACATTAGCGATTCGGTAATAGCTAATCGCTAATAAGGAATATGTAGGAATCGCTAATAACATTGCGATTCCTACATGCATCCCGTTTTGCGAGTCTTTAATAGCGATTCCTTAAAATTCGCTATTAAGGACTCGCAAAAGAGGACAATGATGCATCTGCCAGATAGTTCCTAGCTAGGGAGGGTGATTCACTAGGCGCTATTGTACCTGTTTTCACCATCATTGTAATATGATTTCGCCTTTTGTGTAATATGTCTGCTTATGTTAGCAAAGATACTGCACCTTAGAGCACGTCGTTAAAGTAAATATTTTAACTTTACCCTTGTCTCTTTTTTACTCCTGTTGTGGACTGGTATGAGAGTATAACAAAAGAGTGTTCTTACATCCCACCATTCCTGAGCTTATCCTAGGTCGCATGTTCTGGGTTGTCTAATCATTGGTTGCTTTGCTATAGGACGAAGAGCTAATGTGACACTGATGCTAGCTGGTTGGGGTTTTCTAGGCACTAGGGTGAGTTTTTGGTACACCACATTTCACTGAGGTCCTGGGTCTCTGTGCACAGTTCTGTGTAGGAGCAGAATCCTTGCGATATGGCACACCTAACGTTGTGGTCTTATAGTGAGACTCTCGAGTAGTGCTTGTATCAGTCCATGACCCCCTCACTATTGTTTCCGGTTGACAGTGGTGACGGATAAACCTACCTATAATTAAATAGGTCTTTTCAAGCTTGATACATTATAAACGGTTTCTGTTTGAATTGCTACCCAGTTGTGCTTTATTACATTGCATTGTTCTCTTTTCTTTCTGTGTCATAATGGCAGTTGATATCCCAGTGTACAGTTGTTTGGCTGTACGCGATCATTTGCAGGGTTTCACCGTTGACCTAGAAGGCATGGCAGTGGTTTTTGTAGTAGAGGCAGACGCAGCACACCCATTTGAGCTTTTCTACTCGTGGGTTACGTGTCCTGCGGTTAATGCAGACACTAATGTGTTTCATACTTACACTCCCACTGCCCTGCCTGCGGTGTACACTCCTAATAGGACACAGGAGGTTCCGATTTCTGCTTGGCAGCACCGCGTTTGGTTTGATGGCGCCCTTTCCCACCCTCTTACACCAATTAGGTTAGGTCCTTTGTCCATTCCAGGCTCTTCTTGGCCTGTTTTGGCTGTATTTACCCTGCACCCACGTGCAGGGAAATGTCCCTTACTTGAATAGAGGCCCCTTTATGTCTCTGCAGTAGCGGTTATTAGGGCTTTGGTTCATTATATTTCCCGCAACATTCCAGGTAGGGGTCCTGGCGTTGCGGCGCATCCAGTTGGGCTGAACGGGTTGAAGCTTAGTCCTGTCATGGTTAATGCGGTTGTGGGCAAGCGTCCCCAAGATAAGGATGAAATGCCTTTCTTGCTTGCCGAGAAGTTTGACCAACTGGAGGCAGTATTTCCCAATACTACTCCTGTGGACAAACACAGGATTCTGACAATTAGTTTGCAGAAAGACAAGTGCCTGAAGTGACTGACTGTACTACATGGGGTATGATTTTTGCGGCAGTCTATAAGAGATGCTTCCGCACCCCGTCAATGTCTGTCCTTCCCTCTGTCATTAGGCATGTTCAGGATGAGCATGGGCCGGAGGCGGCTGTTGAATTGGGAATGAGACTCGTGGGAGTGTTTGACGTAGTTTCTGAACTTGTCCTTGCTAACGTTAAGGGAGATGCAGTAAGCTTCCAGGTGTCGAATGCTTTTGTGATGTCCCCGATGCAGAGAAACCCCGTCAGTTACCGAGAATTATCACGGCGGCTTATAAAACCGTTGGCCGTAATAGTCTAGGTGTTAAGCCTTTTGCCAAGATAGCGCAAAAGCAAACGCAGGCGGCGAAGTCTGACAAAGATGATCGCCCCAAGGGTCCTAAACAGACTTGGACCAACAATAAAAAACAGGGGAAAAAACAACAGAAACAGGGGTATCATTCCTCCTCGCCAGTACCTGTTGCATCATAGAGGAAGTGTGTTGACACTGCCGCTGTTCGCCGTCAGAGGGTGTCGTCACATCACTGGAGAAACGTGTCGCAGGGCTGTCGCATCATTGGGGAAGCGTGTCCCAGGGCCTGTCGCTGCTCGGAAAACTACCAAATTTGCCGCACAGCCGTCTGGCGTGCACTCATCGCATCCACGTTGTCGCATTGCAGTAAAGTCGCTATTGTTTCACACCGCACCGTATCATCGCAACACAACGCATCGAGGCGCCATCTTGACGCATCGGCGTGCAGCAAGAATCAACGCATCGCCTTCTCTGCACCCCTTTTGTTTTTGTGTTACGCATCCCAGGTACTTTAAAACTAAAGTGTCGAATTTATCATCTACAAGTTTATTTTTGCAACAACCCTTTTTAAAGACATTCTACTGAGTTTCTGTATGTTGGATTTGTTGTCGTTTTGGTCTTGTTTAGTTTAGATAAAGATATTTTATTTTTCTAAACTGGTTTGGTGTCCATTTGTGGTGTTTTCACTGTGTTACTGAGAGTGTTGGTACAAATACTTTACACATTGCCTTTGGGATTAGCTTGTCTGCTCATGCTAAGCTACCAAGGGGGTGAGCAGGGGTTATCTAAAGTGTGTATCCCCGTTGCCCTGACTAGAAGAAGGGCTCCCTATTTGGTCAAAGGTACCTACTTCTGCCAACTAGAGAACCCCATCCAGTGCTTAATTTGTAAAAAAAATGCCAGGCCTCTATTCAGCAGGACATTTCCTCTTGCACTGCCCATTGCTGCATAAGTAATAAGTCACACTCCTACAAGTATGAGAATTCTGACAATTTTAGGCCCCCAAAGTTAATAGAATGGCTTTGGCAGCAGGTATTGCTCATTCTTAATGTATACTGAATTAATAAACAACAGTTGTTGTGCTCATCTCTGAATTTAATAAAACAGATCAACTGTGTGGCAGACTGTCATAGGTGCTGGTGCTGACAATTAGGTGCTGGTGCTGAGCACCGGAAACCATCTGCTCAAATTAAGCACTGGAAATTCCAAGGCTCTACGGGCACACACTTGCCGCGAGTCACCAAAGGTATAACCTCTGGGGCTCTGATTATGATTTGCATGCTATTGAAGAGGATTTACTGCACAGTAATTTACTTGCGGCATAATTGCCCTTGTGCAGTGGGTGGAGTAGGGAAGTAAAAGGAAGGTTTTTTCTACCTGGCGGAAGCATTGTATTCTTACTCCATTAAAAAAAAGCACAATAAAACTTGGCTCTGCTGCAGCCAAAGACTCAGGTAGTTTTCCAGATGGTTTTACCTGCCGGAGAAATTGGGTTCTTCCGCAACCAGTAAAACCAAGAAAAACGTAAACAGTAGTAATCAGGCAGAGCTAAATTCATACATAAAACGATGGATCAATTTTGCTCGCTTGACTGTTAATTGGACCCAGGATGATGTCATACTCTCAGCAGCACTGAGTGATTGGCCTTTGTGATTAATCAACAGTTGCCCCTTAGTTTTGAAGAGCTGATTCAGTTGTTTGATGAAGGAAACTTGTTGAGGAAAGGAAGTCATCTAGGAACCTAGCCCAGGGCAGATCCTGCAGATGTGATTGCTGAAATTGCCTGATTGAATATTGAGTGAATGCAGTTGAAAAGTGCAAAAAAAGAGTGAATACAGTTGAAAAGTTCACAGATGTTCTTCTCTGCTGGTGAACTGAACTACACAAGACGTGTTTCCACTCCACAGTGGAACTTTGTGTGCTCACCATTTGCTTAATCGCACAGACATCCTTGCACCATCTCTTCTCCAGGCATGATGTCATCTTGAGGCCACAGAGTAAATCCTGGGTTCAAAGGAAGTGTTTATTTCAATTAACAGCTGTTTCTGGAGCATGCCACTGTCTGGAGACTGCAATCAACCCCCCAAGCACTGTAGACACATGCATCACAAATAGGTCCCTTCTACAGTGGACATTGGTAGGTGGACACAGCAGCGGCGGCTCCAACGTAATGGCATAGGAGCGTCACCCCACCTGCCGGCGGCTGAAAAAATGAATAATAAAACAATAATGAACCTTTGTTTATCATTGTTTAAGTTTTCTCGTGGAGCCAAGGCTTGGGGGAGGGGCCAGGGTGATGACAGGCTGGAGAGGGTGTATTGGGCACTGCTACTCAGAGTTCATTTTAAAGCACTCTGTATCACACATGAGATGCTTACAGGCATCGGCCCAGGAATCCTGAGTGATCTATGCGCCCATTAGGTACCTTCACGAGCGCTGTGCTCGGCGGATCTGCTACTTGCAAGAATTCCACGAATGCAAAGGACCAGATCAGGTGGTTGATCTTTTAAATGGCCGGCTCCCGCTTAATGGAACTCCCTCCCTCTACATATCCATAGCAATCCTGATCACCTGGCCTTCAGAAGGCTGGTTAAGACCTGGCTTTTCTCCCACTGCTAATTCTCTGCCTTGCTTCCTTACGCTGTACTCTGCTTCAGTGCTCGGTCGCCTCATTGCTGGGGCAGCCATGCGCTATACAAGTATTCTAATCTAATGTAATCATGGCATGCGCACTGAAGCTCTCTTCAACCCCAGGTGCGTTGCCAGGATGGAGAGAGAAGGCACAGGCTCCCAGTCTAACTGAAAGCACAAAACATCAGTATTCAGGCCAATTGTGATGCTGCTTTCAGCAGCATGAAAGCAGCAACAGGATTGGCCGCAGTGCACTCTGGGAGTTTGTGCCTGAAAAAGCAAGGGGGGCGATGTGGCAAGCAGGTGTTTTTAAAAAAAATATTATTATTATTCCCACCTTTTCTCCACCTCCTCCCTGCCCTGCAAATCTGCGGCTGCCCGAGGCCACCCGGTGGCCATCAGGAGGGCGGCACCGTAGTTACAGAGGGCCTCCCCCCCTACCCTCTATCTTGCTTGGCCACTCACTCCTCTGGGTGTAGGAGGAGTCCCGGCAGGGAGAGGGCTGGGCCAGTGACGTGCGCCCGGGGCGGTAGGCAGGGGGAGGGGTATTTAAGTTCCCCTCGCCATTTTAGATGCCTCTTTGCCGCCCCGGACGCCTCCAGACGCTACTAGGACACTCTTTTTGCAACTTTCACCGGTAAGTGCAGGCCTAGCTGGCCGGTACCCCCCCCTCCGCCTACTCCCTCTTTGTAGAGGTTGAGCGAGGCTAGGCGGCCTGCTTAGTTAGCAGGCCGCTGTGAAGTTGGGGGTGCCAGACTTCACCGTGTTCGCTGAGGGGTCCCTGGGGGTCGCTAGGGCGTTCGGGGTAGGGCGGGCGCTCACCATTCTGAGCGCCTCGCTGGTCGGTATCGGGGGTCATCGGTGTGAGCAAGTTACAAGTTGATCGTTTCCCCCACGGGTGGCCTCGCTCCTGCGGGAGTCTACACGCTGCTGGGGGTTGGGTGGTTGGTCCATGGCACCCGAACAATCAGCTTGCGGTGCATGATGGTGTGGTCTTTGTCTGCCACGACATGCGAGCACCTTGGGTTTGGATGGGTGCCCCCCCATACAACCCCCCCCTTTTTTCGGTCACAACAGTATTTATGGCGGTGCTCGATACACTGCTTTAATAGGGGGCATGGGGCCAATTGGGATCAAGGGAAGCTCAGAGTTATGTGGACAAAATGCCTTTTCCACACGTTATGGTTATCAACATGGTATAGAAACTATCGGTAGTTGCGGGCAAAGTCAAGGAATGGGCGGCACGCCAATGTAAAGGGCGGAAAGGGACAGTATGTTCAGTACAGGCATTGTAATTTCAGCATAGAATTTTCGTTGCTTGTGCTCATGGTCTCTTCTGTTTCAGGTGTAGAAGGAGGTGACGTGCTGGGTGTGCAGGGACACACAGTAATTAACAAAAGTACAGGTAATGCAGGTGAAGTTGGGCCTAAGGTGTAGGTGCAATGGGACCATCAGGTGGCGCCCAGTTACCGACCATGTGAGATGTGTGGTATAGTGTTCATCTAGCAGGCCATGGCTGTTTACACATTGGCACACAAAGTCTCAGCGTCATATTCATGGATTCCTTTTCCTTTCAGACACCTGTCGTACCGAAACATTCGCATACGCATCTGCACTGCATTCTAGTGAGACATTTCTAGAGGTATGTATCATTGCTCACGGGGTTAGCTCAAGGCGGCAGGAACAGGAAGCGGCTGGGGTGATTCTCATTGAATGGGGGGGTAGGCCGGTGGTTTTTATCACCAGCTAGGGTTGTCCTTGCTCTAGGCCGCACACCGTTATCCCTATATCAAGCTCATGGAGCCTTTCTTTTTCAGGATCCGAGCTTGAAGAGACGGAATGGATAGCCAGGGATCCCCCCCGCTCTTCTCCCAGATGTCCCAAGTTGACGAGTCTCAAGCAGGACTTTCTCAGGATGCACAAATGAAGGCACTCATGGACCTGATAAAGGCCAAAGGGGTGGCTAGGGCCAGTGAGCGGTTGAGTGATAACGGTCCAGGGGATTCCGGGGTTGTCTTGTCGCCACCAACGGCAGAACCCGAGATAACAGAGGACATGTCGACCACGAGGTCCAAGAGATTGAAGAGGCCCACATGCAAAGACTTTCCAGCGGAACCGGCTCGTGCCAAAAGCCGCACTACCGAGCCAGTCAGGAATGTGATAGTCCATGCAGCGGCGTCCCCTCCCACTGTGGTCAGCGCTTCCCCCCCCAGGGCAGCGGTGGCCCCACCCACGAACTTTGCTACACATGACGAGTTGGGTAAGCTCACCAGCACCCTCACAGACTTTATGGCTGAGATTAGAGCAAGACTAAAGACAGCTGGGCAACAGGCAGGCGGCGAAAATATGGTTGCGGGGGGCGGGATAGGGGCACCAGCACCTGCTCCTGTGGCAGTAGCAGAGGCAAATTTTACACAAGTGTGGGAAAGCGAAATTTCACAAGTAGGAACCGGCAGAAGCAACGTCGCGGTTCCCCAGCGAGCAGTCCTACCGGCCCCTCCGCCCCCTGCCGAGCAGCAAAGCGAAGTGCTAGCGCCCCTCACTTCAGCATTGTCTCCTCCTGCCCCCGCCGTACAAGCGCCTCCCGCGCCACCTGTAGCATCCACCCCTGTGGCAAGCACATCATCGCCCAGCGTGCCAGCAGCACCACAAATGTCCATGGCTCCCATGCTTTCAGGGAAGTGATCTTTAGCTTGGCAGGTGCCACAGGCGGCAAAGGAAGGCATCTGGCGTAGGGAATTTATTGATATTTTCTCCCTCCTCATGATCGGGGCCGATGGGGTGGACATTAGGAAGATGGGGGCTAAGGATGAGGAGAAGAAGGTACGCTATCAGGCCTGGCCTGAGAAATCTATCAAGAATTGGAGGCAGGCATTCTCTATCTTAGTCGCAGTCATCACAGAGCGTTTCCCAGAGCATGCGCAGGGCCTGTTTCAATACGCAAGCGTCATCACTGATGAGGCGGAATCGAGCGGGGTCATGGGTTGGTAAAAGTACGACTGCGAATTTAGAAAAAAGATGGCAGTGTGTCCCGAACTGGATTGGGATCAAATGGAGGTTAGGCTATGGATGCAGTACATGGGCAAGGGTAAGGCGGAAGTCACTGCTAAAGCCAGCTCCGTTGATAAGAAAGTGGAGGCAGGGAAAGGCCAGAGACAAGACAAAAAAGGTCATTTCAAACAGTCCTTTCGGGGGGGCGAGGAGGAGGTGGTTACAACAGGGGTGGCAAAAGATCCTTCGTTGGAACTTGCAGGTTGTTTAATGCGGGGAACTGTACATGGGGCAAGGCTTGTAGATTCGCTCACACATGCAGCAAGTGCAGTGGCGCCCATCCTGCCTCGTCATGCGACAAGCGGGATTCAGCTGGGGGCCAGCAGAAACAAGAAAAGTAACAGCCCGACAATTCCTTTCCAGCCCATTCTCCATTGCCAACCGACCCGTCTCCTGCGCCTCCACATGACCCTGTGTTGCAACTCGACATGTCAGCCGTCACTTCTGTTTGGGTTACCACAACTGTTTGTTCCCTCCATTCGAAAGGCCCTTCCCCAATTGTTATTCCCAACCTCCTGCCCCTTCTGAGGATGTATCCCAATGCGAAAGACAGGGCTACATTGTCGGAAGGGTTTTTAGAAGGTTTCAAAATCCCTTACTTGGGGCCGAGGGTCAGCAGGGACGCAGAGAATCTGAAATCAGCTAGGGACCTCCCTGAGGTAGTGTCTGAGAAGAGCCGAAAAGAACTGGCTTTGGGGAGGGTTGCAGGCCCGTTTGACCTCCCCCCCTTCCGGATTTCGTGGTGTCCCCCTTAGGAGTGGTCCCTAAGAAGGAACAGGGGGTTTCAGGCTCATCCATCACCTATCCTTCCCGGAGGGGGACTCTGTTAACTCTTGGTTGGATGAGGGGGCATGTTCTGTATTTTACTGTTCACTAGATGTGGCCATAGACATCATCAGGAGAGCAGGGAGGGGGGCGTGGTTGGCGAAGGCCGACATTGAGGCAGCATTCAGACTCTTGCCGGTTCACCCTGAGAACCATCACCTGCTGGGTTTCAAGTGGGGAGGCCAGTATTTCTTTGACAAGTGCATGCCCATGGGCTGTTCTGTATCCTGCGCATTCTTCGAGGCATTCAGCTCTTTCTTGCAGTGGTCACTCTCGGTGAGATATGAGGTCAGGGCGGTGACTCACTACCTGGGCGATTTCTTATTCATTGGGAGGGAAGGTACTGAGGAATGCAGCAAAGGGCTTTCATGCTTCATGGATCTGGCAAGACACCTTGGTGTACCTTTGGCTCCAGGCAAGACCGAGGGCCCGGCACAGATTCTCATGTTTCTGGGCATCGAGCTAGACACAGTTAATGGGGTGTCAAGACTCCCTGCCGGGAAGGTGCAGGACCTGCAACGGGACATCCGCGATCTGCTGGGGAGGGACAAGGCACCGCTGGGCGTCATCCAGAGCCTCCTTGGCAAACTCAACTTCGTGGCACGTGTCATCCCTGCGTGCCGGGTCTTTGCTAGGCGATTAGCTAGGGCAACTGCAAAAGTAGTCAAACGCCACCACTTCGTGAAATTGTCAGCGGGCTTGAAGCAGGACTTGAAAATGTGGGGGGAGTTCCTGGATGACTTCAACGGCACGGTCATCTGGAGGGCACCTTGGGCTGACAGTCCTGAACTCAGTATGTTCACGGATGCTTCAGGCAGGGAGGGCTGGCGCAAGCGAGGCATCACTGCCAACATCACAGTTTTGGAGCTCTTCCCTATTGTCATTGCTCTGCATCTCTGGCCCGGCCTTTTGTCCGACAGAAAGGTCCTCTTTTGGTCGAACAACATGGCGGTTGTCCAAGCTATCAATGGGCAGACGGCCAGTTGCCCGTTGGTCCTCTCCCTGCTGAGGAAGTTAGCGAGAAGGAGCCTGCGCTGCAACATGGAGTTTAGGGCGTGACACATTCCTGGGGTCATTAACGTTGCAGCTGATGCTCTTTCTCGTTTCCAGTGGGACCGTTTCCGTGCGGCCTGCCCGCAAGCGAGAAAGGAGATGACCCCCTTCCCACCGGCACTATGGCGCATCTTGGAGTGGAGCAAGAATTGAGAGCAATGGGGGAGAGAGCATTGGCGCGAGGTACCAGGAAGCGTTATGGGAGGCACCTGGCGATTTTCAACGAGGCAGTCATAGGCATGGGATTGGCGGGAGTACCCCTTGTAGACAAAGTACAGGCTTTCACTGTCTGGGCAAAGAAGCAGGGCAAATCTCACTCCTGGATTTGTTGCCACTTAGCCGCTGTTAGCAATGATGCCAAGCTGAAGGGTTTGAGTGATCCAGCCCAGTCCTTCATCATCAGGGCAGCCCTAAAGGGGTGGGCAAGGGACGAACCTAGGACTCCGGACAATAGAGCCCCCATTGATTTTCGCACTCTGCAGTCTATGCTGGTGGCGTTGCAAGCCGTGGCACACTCTCATTTCGAATCCTCTTTGTTTGCGGCAGCTTTCTGCCTAGCTTTCTTCTGAGCTTTTCATAGTAGCGAGCTGGTTGCACGATCCAAGAGTGACATTTCAGGGGATGCTCTGGGCAGGGATGACGTCAATGTAGACACCAACCTGACTATCACGCTCAGGAAGTCAAAGATAGATCAGGCTAGGAAAGGGGTTGTCATTTTGCTGGCTCCATTAGAGGACCAGATAGGTTGTCCAGTCTCAGCGGTCCGTGCCTACCTCGCCCTTCGACCAACAGCAGCAGGTTACCTCCTCATGCATGAGGATCTAAGCCCGCTCACCAGGTACCAGATGGACAAAATTATGATTGTCTCTCCAGAGCAGGTTTTGTAAATAAGGGAAAGAAGTTCTCCAGCCATTCTTTTCGAATAGGGGCGGCCACTGCGGCTTCCTGCGCTGGCATGCCAGCGGCAAGCATACAAAAAGTTGGGCGCTGGGAATCCCTTTGTTATAAGCGTTACATACGTCCATGAGATATAGGTCGATTTTAAGTTTGCAGTGATGGTCTAAGTGATATTTTCGTGTGCAGTGTTTGCTGTGTTGTACCATTTGTGTTAATAAAGAACAAAAGGTGAAATTGTGTCCTTTGTTTTAACAGGTTCAAGAGTGTGGGTTTTGGGGCATTCAACCGTCGCAAGGTTAGGCCGATGGGCGGCCATAAGGAACTGGATGCGCGTTTTCTCCAACACGAAGTGCATGTGGATGGGTTTCCCTGGCATGCGCTGGAACTGCCTTTTGCCTAGGCTCAAAGACTCCCTAGCTTCAAGGGGGGCACCTCCCCATCATCTGGTCATCCACCTGGGGGGCAATGACATCACCGACCTGGGAAGGTCAACTCTTTTGCAAAAAATGAAAGTGGACCTGGGAGAAGTTTGCAGATTAATGGGAAGTTGTGAAGTATGGTGATCCGAATTGGTACCACGCAGGATATGGCAGGGCGCTAAGTCAGGCGAAGCAATAGAGAAGTCGAGGAGGAGAATGAACGGCGACATGCGTAAATTCACCTTGCAGAGGGGCATTGGTTTCATCAGGCATGAAATGATTCAGGACAAGATAAAAGGTTACTTTGAACCTGATGGTGTCCAGCTTTCTCCAGTCAGTATGGACCTGTTTCTATTGGACTTACAGGAAGCACTGCAGTGCAAAGGCTGCAAATAGTATAGGAAGTTAGGTGGTAGGGGGCCCGGGCGGCGGCAGTTGCCGCCGGCCGGGCTGTGGCGGAGTTACAGGGCGATCTGGAAGCAGAGAGGTGCAGCACTGTACCTCAGCAGGCACATGGGGGTGCCAGAGCCTAAGACCAGGACCTCAGGGGAGGTCCGGGAATCTGTGTCGGCACCCCAGTAGTCCTTCGGGCGGTTGTGGGCCTGTGCAACCGGGGGCTTGCCTAACTGCGCTCCGTCCCACTCGGGGCGCGAGTAAAATAATTACCATTAGGGGCCGCACTCAGGTGGTTCGCCACGGTGCTGCTTGGCTCATCAGGTGGGCAGGTGGCGAGAATGCGGCCTGCCCTTGGATCGCCCGTTAGATAACCCATCATGATTACATAATGTTGTATGTAATAAACCTGCAGCAAGTTTTTCCCAACATAACACTTGTGTCTTGTGTGTTATTTGCGGGTTTGTAGGTATGTTGTGGGGCGGGGGGGTCCTGTTGCCATGATGTAACTATGCGGCTGCCCGAGGCCACCCGGTGGCCATCAGGAGGGCGGCACCGTAGTTACAGAGGGCCTCCCCCCCGCGCCCTCTGTCTTGCTTGGCCACTCACTCCTCTGGGTGCAGGAGGAGTCCCGGCAGGGAGAGGGCTGGGCCAGTGACGTGCGCCCGGGGCGGTAGGCAGGGCGAGGGGTATTTAAGTTCCCCTCGCCATTTTAGATGCCTCTTTGCTGCCCCGGACACCTCCAGATGCTACTAGGACACTCTTTTCCCTCCCTACCTCTTACCCTGAGTGTCAGCTGGGGGGAAATTGGTTGAACTTTATAATGTATCCTTTTTTTGGTTGCACGCGGAGTTACAGGGCGATCTGGAAGCAGAGAGGTGCAGCACTGTACCTCACAGGCACATAGGGGTGCCAGAGCCTAAGACCTGGACCTCAGGGGAGGTCCGCGAACCCGTGTCGTTGCCCCAGTAGTCCTTCGGGTGGTTGTGGGCCTGTGCAACCGGGGGCTTGCCTAACTGCGCTCCGTCCCACTAGAGGCGCGAGTAAAATAATTACCATTAGGGGCCGCACTCAGGTGGTTCGCCACGATGCTGCTTGGCTCATCAGGCGGGCAGGTGGCGAGAATGCGGCCTGCCCTTGGATCGCCCGTTAGATAACCCATCATGATTACATAATGTTGTATGTAATAAACCTGCAGCAAGTTTTTCCCAACATAACACTTGTGTCTTGTGTGTTATTTGCGGGTTTGCAGGTATGTTGTGGGGCGGTGGGGTCCTGTTGCCATGATGTAACTATGTTAACAGCCAGGCAGCTACTGGGACACAGATGAGCTGTGCCGGGACCTCCGGGTAACATTTAGGGGGCGCATGGCATGTGACAGAAACCAAACCAAACATGGTTTGCAGAATACACTCCAGGCGTGGTGCACGAGTGTTTGGTGAAATAACTGAGATATAATTTTTTTCAGGCGAGCAACGCTCAATGGGCTGTAAGGGCTTCAGCCCTCCTACCCTATGTGTTCCGTAGCCTAGGCTGCAGGCCTGCAGCTGTGTGGGTGTCTGTCCCAGGGAAAGTCCGGGAAAACTACAGATGAAGAAGAGAGCGTTTGAACAAACATTTTCTCCAACAGACCCCTTCAGCTTATCTTGCATCTGCAGTATCCTTAAAGGAGGCGATAGGGGTCACAGATGAACCACAACACCCAGGACAAAAACCTCACAGTGGGGGTTCAAATGTGTATGGCAGTGTGCTTTACTGATCACTATTGTTTTAAAGAGAAGCAATGTGTGCTCTTTAACGCTCTATTTAAGGGACTGCGTCAACACTTCAAAAGCAATTTCTGCCGTCTTCCTCTGCTTTCAAGTAAACAAGGTAGGAGTAGCAAATTGTCTTGCTTTGGAATTGCATTTATATAGTGCTTACTACCCATATGATGAGTAATAAGCACTAAATAAATTCTAAAAAGGTAAAGAAATACATTTTGTCTTTTAAATGCAGCGACCAGACTCTTCTGCCAATAGCATCTTTCATGGTGGGGGGCTGGGGCTCAAAGGCATCATGGCGCTTTACACAAGCACCAGATTGGCATTGACTGAAAATAGTGCAGTTGTGCTGCTGGACCGTGCCTGTCCCAAACATAATCTGTGTAATTGGTTAGATGTCATGTAAACATCATAACCCAACTTCTCGGAACATGTTGCCCTGGCCACCCACCAGTTTAGTGAGTAAATTACTAAATCACTGGACAGAGTTCTACCAGTCAGATGGCAAAACAGATATCCAGCTGGCCCATACATCTCCTTCGTTTAATGCCCACTTGATGTCCCTGAAAAAGGAGTGCAAACATTTGGAGAGAAGATGGAGAAAGACTTAGGATGAGTCCTGCAAATCTGAATATAGGAAATCCATCAGACGATATGACACACAGAAATTAAAGCATCTCAAGCCTTCTTCTTCTTCTCCAAAATTGCAAACTCCTCTAACCCTCCTAAAGAGATTTTTAATACATTACTCAGCCCCCAACAATTAGTCTCACTCCGGATGCCTTAGTCGAGCACAGTGATAATCTGGCCCGTCACTTTCAGAAAACAATCATGGCTATATATTCCTCTTTCTCTGACACTATTAACTTGGCTGATGCTCCTTGTAGGTAGTAATCTAACACTGGATCAACGAGAGGGTCTGTTTACTGCCTTTACAGTCTCACAGTGAATCTTGTAAATGATCTTCTAAACAAAGTAAGATCAGGCTCTCCCTTGGACCCAGCCCCCTCTCCATATTATTCATTAAATACGTCGCTCCTATGCTGACAGTTACTCAACATCTCCCTCTCCTCTGAACAGGCCGCTCACCAATGAAAGCATGCAATAGTCAGGCCAATTTTAAAAAAAAGGAATTTTCACCATCTCTGTCTCCGTAATTATTGGCCTATCTCCTTGTTACCTGGAGTCTACAAATTCTTAGAAAAACATGTTAATAAAATCTCTCCCCTGTCCTCGAATCCAAGGAAGTGCTTCATCCAACTCAAATGGGCGTCCGCCCACAACACTGAAACAGCGCTGTTGGAGGTGGACCAGGAACTGAGACGGCTCCTTGATCAAGGAGGATCTGCAGCCATTATTCTCTTAGATCTCAAGCTGCCTTTGACACCGTGGACCATCTAACTCTCACTCAGAGAATTTCAAAGGCCGGTGTCAAGGGCCGGGCACTAGAATGGCTCAACTCTTTTCTGGGGAACCAAACCTTTCAGGTCTTGGATCAGTCCTATAACTCATCAGACTTCCCCTTAGCTGTGGGGTTCCTTAGGGCTCCTCCCTGAGCCTCACCCTTTTAATCATTATATGCTCCTCCTTACCAACATCGTGCTCTCATTTGGGCTTTCATTGGTCTCAAATGCCGATGACACCCAGTTGGTCATGTCAATTTCCCTCGACCCCAACTCCAGACAGCTGTTTTTGATTCCATGTCTCCAGGAAGCAGCCAGTTAGATGGCTGGTTGTAAATTTAAACTCGATGAGGAAGAAGTTAAACGTGATGTTGAGGAAATAGGCGACTATGTAGCGACCCTTGAAGAGCATGAAAACAGAAGGGATGAGGAACTGAATATGAAGCAGCAAGAAATCCTCCAGCCTAAAGAGCAGAATATTGAGCAACAGGGACATGCGGAAGATCTGCAAAACTGTTGCTGCTGCAACTATGGGTGCATCAGAGGTGTGAAATCAGGTGCAGAGGGAGAGGACATTAGGGAGTTTGTTGTGGCCCTCTTTCGCCAGGTGTTGGGCGACGACCACACAGCTGACATCCAGATTGACAGGGTCCATTGGTTGGGGTTGCCGAGAAGTGGTAAAGCTCCACCGCCGGATATTCTGGTTTGTGCACACGACTGAAGGAACTGATTATTAAGAAGGCGAGAGACGCTCACCCCTTGCAGTTCCACGGTCACTCGCCAACATTTTTCCAAGATCCGCCGACTGACACCCTGTTCAAGCGACGTGAATTTCGGCTGATTACGATGCACCTAAAAGAGAAAGGAATCACATACTCCTGGGGTCATCCCTTCCGCATTATATTCCGCTATCAGGGTAAGCTGCGACAGATACGTTCACTTCAGGAGGCCAGGGATGTCCTGGGAATTGCGAAGCCCATGTCCACGGAAATGCAACGTATATCCCTGGAGGGATCGAGGCACACTCAACCTCGCTGGCAGACGATGGTTAGCAACCCATTCTTCCACAGACTGGACACAGCGACTAAAGTGAAGGAACAAGAAGCAGTTATTTCCTTGCTGGCCACTAGCCTGTATTATTCGTCCCCCAGCTGAATGCTTACAGGAAGCACGATGAGCACAACTAAGTGGTGGAGTCGGAGACCGCCCTCACCTTCCCCTA
This sequence comes from Lissotriton vulgaris, assembly GCF_964263255.1. Lineage (NCBI taxonomy): Eukaryota > Metazoa > Chordata > Amphibia > Caudata > Salamandridae > Lissotriton > Lissotriton vulgaris. The sequence continues at coordinate 1,178,955,889 of NC_141696.1, forward strand.
GAGCTTAGTCGTGGGCACTTGCCCCCTTACCCAGTTCTACCGAGACAAACTTTTGTCTCTAGGAATGCTTGCTCTTGTTCCACCCAGTCTGATGGGAACGTTTATAATGATTTCTTGCATGGGGTTTATTTTTTTGTGTATTCTGCACCGGTCATAGGGAGGCCAGATATGCAAGGGTAGCGCCGCACACTCCCTGGCCCACCCCACTTCGCCCATCCTACTATGCGTACACCCCCATATACCACTTAACATCGGATACACCACATGGGTAAGGATGTAAAGATCGTATCCCTCAATGTACGGGGCCTCAACCACCCTGTGAAACGCGCTGCCATCCTCTACCTACTGGAGAATGCAGACAATGACATTTGCATGTTACAAGAAACCCACTTATTAGCTAGAGACACTGCCCGCATGAGAACATGCCGATTCCCACACCAGTACTGGTCCTTGAGTGGCAGTAAAAAATAATGGAGTGCTATCCTGTTTAGAGCAAAATTCGAAGGGAAAGTTCTCTCTACCCCATGAGGTGAAGGGGAGGGTTCTCGCACGTAGAATTTAATGGGGCTCCACTCCTTTCACCTTAATTAATATCTACATGCCAAACACGCACCAATACCCCTTCATTATGAGGACCCTCTCAAAAGGTCCAGCATCTCCTGACGTAGCGATCCTGGTGAGAGGTGGCTTTCACTTAGTAATGGATGATGCCAAGGTCCGTTCCAACCAGCGGTCAGCTCAGATAGGGGCACTATCCCCAGTGGGTAAACAATGGTTCAAAGATAATGGGCTGCATGATGTCTGGCGCCACCACCACCCAGAAACATGGGATTACACATACTACTCAGCTACACACAAATCTTATGCGCGCCTAGACCACTTTCTAGCCTCCACAGCGCTTCTGCATAGGGTGCGTGAAGCAAATATAGAGCCACGGTCCCTGTCGGACCATGCGCTGATCACTGTCACCATTCAATCAGTTGAGGCCAGCCACAAATACACGAGATGGCGCCGCCGGGAGGGCCTGTTGCAGTCACCGGAGATGGTGAAGGTGATCTGGTCAATAATTGTAGAATACATACAACATAATGAAAGGGAGGACACCTCGTAGGCAGCGATATGGGAGGTCCTCAAATTAGTAACGAGGGGGGAATTTATGGCTCTTCCGCTGACAATAGAAAGCATCAGGAGATCCGTCAGAACATTGAACAAGAGGTGGGAGAGCTAGAAACTATACATACTCAGTAAACAATGGGGTGACCCTGTCTCCCTCAGAACATGGGTATAGTAATGCAAAAAGTACAGTGTTTCTGTCGGTTGTAACCAACTATTTCTTATGAATGCAATTCAATTCAGAACAAGTTATTTTCTGCACAAGTTAAATGTTAAAGCGTTTTCAGGGAACACACTGTAGAAACACAAAAACCACAAAGAAATCAGGTTTTTAAGGAATTGGGATGTTTTATATGAATTGCATCATTTATATAAAATATCCCAATTCCTTAAAAACCTGGGGGCATATTATCAAGGGGGTTTATCTCAGTTTTTTTGGCTTTAAAAGCCAAGAAAGCGGAGATAAAATTATCTCCCTATACCTAGCTGTCGCTAAGCGCGAATATCTCCAAAAGCTAACACCTGCCCTGAGCAGTTCTTAGCCATGTTATCCAATGGGAGGTGGATAACATGGCTAAGAGCATTAGCTCGGTAATGCATGAATATCGCTGACTTTTCAGCGATATTCATGCTTTGCGGCGATTTTTATCGCATTTGCGTTAAACCTTGGTAATACCAAGGTTTATTTGCGGTAAAAATCGCCGCAGCTCAGCGGTAAATTTTTCCCGCTAACCAAGCAATAGCAATAATTATCGCTATTGCTTGGTAATATGCCCCCTGATTTCTTTGTGGTTTTTGTGTTTCTACGCTGTGTTCCTTAAAAACGCTTTAACATTTAACTTGTGCAGAAAATAACTTGTTTTGAATTGAATTGCATTCATAAGAAATAGTTGGTTACACCCGACAGTACTTTTTGCAGGAAACTGTACATAAGCGCACAGATGCTCCAAGGGTATGGAGAGAACTGGAGAAGAAACATCTCCTCCTAAAGCCCCTAGATATGAATAGGGTTGAGTACGCCCTACTCCATCTCCACCATAAATTCTACCTGTGCAGCAACAAATGTGGCATGTTGCTTGCTCAGAGGCTTAGAGCTTAAACTCTGGCGGCGGCTATACCATCGATTAAGACGCCCTCAGGCGAGGAGGTGCACTGGGATCTCAGATAGCAGCGACCTTTGGTCAATTCTACCAGTCTCTGTATACCGCCCAACGGATTCTGGACCACCCGCAGAGACAGGGGCTACAATTTGGAAGTGATGTCCATAAGATAAGCCTTAATGCGGACAACGTAATTCCATTCCACTCACCTGTCTGCCCATCCTCGTGGCCGAGCTGGAGGCCTTTGGGAAAGTGTCAGGATTTAAAGTGAACCTAAGATTCTTAACCTTTCCTCCCCCAAGGCACATGAAGAGATTTTAAGGGAGAGATTCCCCCTAAAATCTGTCAAGCAACCGATAACTAACCTGGGCACCTTCCTGGCTCCAGCGATAGCGAAAACCCTGGGGATGAACTACTCCGCTCTGGTGGAACAAACGACGAAGCCCTGGATAGGTGGTTGAGACTAAAACTAGGCTGGTTTGGGAGTATAGCAGCGGTAAAGATGATGTGCTACAGTGGATTCTATATGCTTTCCAGACTCTACCCCTGGCCACCCCCCTCCGAAAGCTATAGGCTCTATGCAACTAGCCATTAACAGATTTGTCTCGGGAGGGAAGAAGGCGCGATTACCCATTTCCCAAATGACACAACCTAAGCAGGACGGAGGGGTGCATCTCCCACTGGTGCATAGATATCTTCAAGCCTCCCACCTCCGGTATATTCTGGAGTGGAATCGTCCGCTCTCTGAAAAACACTGGACCTTTATGGACCAGGCGGTAGCTGGAGCAAATATATGGAGGAAGGCGTGGCTCCCGCGTAATTTAAAGGCCTGGGGTTTCTACTCTTCCCCTGTCACTGTGACGACTCTAAAGGTATGAGATGCCATGCCATTTAGGAGAGGCCTGACAACATTCCCCTTGCCGATGCCCCCAATAGTGGACAACCCAGACTTCCCACCAGGCTGTAAATCTGAGGTCTTTCAGAGATGGAGAAAAGTGGGGTGTTAAAGGGTGGTTTCGCTGTTTGATGTAGAGGGCATACTTTCCTATGAACAACTGCAATTGGATTATGGTCTGCCCAAGTCGGACGACTTCCACTACCTGCAACTTAGGTATTGGGTCACTTCACTGACCTATCTAGTGAAAGCCTCTCGGCCGCTTACCCCTTTTGAGAAGTGGCTAACGTGCAAACAGGATGAAACGCATATGATCTCAGAACTGTATGTTATGCTTGCCACAGGGCAGAAGTGGGGGGGGCGTACAAAGGATCAACTACGATAGAAGGAGGAGCTGGGGAGGGTCATCTCGGACAAAGACTGGGAGAACATCCATTACAGGGCAGACCACACAGCCGATAACACTGCATGGACCGAATCATCATACAAAGTCACATCCTATTGGTATCTCACTCCAGCCAGCATTCATAGCTGGGACAAAAATCATACTGAGAAATGTTGGAGGGGGTGTGGCCTTTCCGGCTGCTTAGTGCACTTACGCTGGCACTGTCCAAGGCTGGTGCCCTTCTGGGAGGGGGTGTTGAATGATATTGGCAAAGCCTTTGATACTGAGATCCCACGCTTCCTTGCATACACACTACTGGGGCTATCAAACGCGCTGACATTTTCCCTTCACTCACTGAGGGGTAGACAGATGGCACTGGCATTGCTAGCAGGGCGACAAACGATCCTTGCGCAATGGGGCTCCACGAATGTCCCTGACCACATGGCCTGGCTGCATAGACTTTGGCTGACTCTCGCCATGGAACGCCTCTCACTAGTTAAAGATCACAAGGGCGAGACCCTATGCCGAATTATGGGCCCCATTCATCCAGCTACTGTCGAAGGAGTTTAGGAAGGTAACATGCCCCAAATATCTCCAAATTTTGCATTTGATTCCTGAGGTAGAAGGGGCGAAGACGTCCCGCATGTAGTGGGGCAGACCTTATAAGAAGTCTAGGAGCTCATGGAGGGCAGTATCAACGCTAATGAATCCACGACAGGTGCAGATCTTTTTTCTTTTCCTTTGAGGGGTGGGAGGGAGGGACTTTTGCTTATCTCTTCATTCAGTTCTGTGTTGTTTCTAGATTTGTTCTCATTATTGAAGTTAGGTTTTCTACACAATCCAGACATCGCTGCCAGCCCCGGGGTTGTAGGCACTGAAGCTGTGTAAATGTAACTCTCTCTTTGACCCCACACTGCTGGCCAATATGGTTGTAAGCACACAGTTGTGTATTGCCTCAGGATTGTCACTTAATACTAATAATAAGATTGGTTCCATAAACTCAATGAGGATAAGATGAAGGCATGCTGCTGGGTAATAACTTCTGCAGTAATGCCCCAAGCCCCTTACCAGACTGGCAAGTTGCCTTCTCCAAAAAGCTCAATAAAGAGCTTTGGGATGTGACTGGACCCCAATCTCAAGATGGACCATCAAGTAAAAAAGGTTGCTGCCAGCTGCTATAGCATCTTGACATTATTGAGGAAGGTGAAGAACCTTCTTTCATCTACAGCCAGAAGAGTGATCATACAGGCCCTTGTCCTATCAGGCCTTGATTACGGGAATGACATATATCCTGGTTCACCCAGTTACGTTGTCAGAAGGTTGTAGATTGTACAAAATGCTGCTGCCCGGCTTCTAATGAACATACCGAACATCAGTCTGCTGCTAAAGCTCTAAAAGACCTCCACTGGCTTCCGATGTAATGCCAAGTTCAGTTCAAGTGCCACTGCATTATGCATAGGGGAATTAATAGTAAAAGCCCTTTATTGCTAAGACCATTGGCATCCCAATATCTGCCTGGGAGACTTCTTCTATCTTCCTCATTTATTGAAGGTTCCCCGGATTCGTAGAGCTGATTGGGGTGGACGCTCCACCTCTTTTCTGGCATCCAAACTGTGGAATATATTACCTCTTGAACTTCTGTCTAGTGGAGCACCAATTGACCTTCTGTAAAGCCTTGAAGGCCTGGCTGTTTAGGGATTATTCCTTTGCAGCCCACGATGATCTACGGTTTCTGTTGCAACACTGGGAGGCCCCCGAGTAGCCGTGCACAATATAAAATCTGCAGAATAGAATAGAATAGTTGTGGAAAATCACTTAATCAAAATTTGACTAAAATGTAAATGTGACAGACAGTCCTTGGGGCTGGTCTCTCCTGTGTGCCCTGTGCAGCATGTCCGGCAGGTCCTCCCGCTCAGTGGCTCCCGGATTGCGTACTCAGACAACGCCGGAGGGGAGCGAAGATGGCGGGTGTTAACAATGGGATTTCTGGTTGGCTAAGGCTTGCGCCAAAGCCAGGCAGAAACCATCATTCCTAAGTCAGGGTAAGGAAGTCACCCGCCAAGACAACCCCTGCTCACCCTCTTGGTAGCTTGGCACGAGCAGTCAGGCTTATCTCAGAGGCGATGTGTAAAGCATTTGCGCACGCACCCACCAGCAACAACATCCAAGGCCCCCCACAAAAGGAACTCCACACAAGGTATATGTAAAAATAGCCTTTGTATTGCAAAACACATTAAATAGAAACACACACTTTACAATGTGCCAACAGGCACGGGCAGAATTTACAGGGGATATGTACAGGACAGGGCCACATGGGCCACTGTCAGGAATATGCACTTTTAGAACTAGGATACTTGTTAAAATTAGCACTTAGAATATAAAATCACTGTAGCACCAAATAGCAAATAGAACACACAACCAGTAACTACTGGTAAGAGGTAAGTACCACCCACGCAACCCTAACCACCTTAGGAGAATGTTACGCAGGGAACCAGGACCTCACTAGCATCACCTGTACTAGGAGAAAACAACCACCTAAGTATCACCATACATTTAGGGGTAAGCATGAACAGATTACACATGATGCATCACAACATTCAGAGGTGTAGGGAAGGAAAACACATGATGCATAAACATACATTCAGTGGTGTAAGAACAAGGCACATGACGCATCAAAACACATTCAGAGGTGCAGCACAGGAGAACACATGATGCATAAACAACACATTCAGAGGTGTAAGGAACAAGGCACATGACGCATTAAAACGCATTCAGAGGTGCAGCACAGAATAATTCGCAGAAATCACATTAACACAGAACTTACATCAAAGTCCAGGTTGTGCCACTGCGCCAAAACCTAAACGTTGCAGCTGCCCACTACTTGCTGGGCAGCTGAGGGACAAGACAGGACAGGGCCTAAACGCTGCAGCTGGCACTAAGTGCTGCGCAGCTGGGGAACGCCAAGGTAGGGATGAAGGAGTGCGTCTCACTCCTAAGCCCAAGAACAAGTCCCTAGAAAGGAAAGAACCCTAAACGGTGCAGCTGCCCAATACTTGCTGGGCAGCTGTAGCAAATTGCGACAGGGGCTCTCGCTAGCCCCTCAGGAACCCACACTGCGCAAACTGGGAGCCTTCTAGGCTCTGAAAACAAATGTGGCCCTTGGAATCTTGGGGTTTGGACGTACAACTGTGCCCCCTGAGCCCTCGTGGGCACTAAAACAACAATGCCCGTCGTTGGAGTCTTGTAGACTCTGGAGGAATTGGGCCCAGTGTGGGGGGAGCGGCCCGCTGCCTGCCGGGGCCGCTCTACCACCCAGAATGCCCGGGATCGTGGGAGTCCCTCGTGGGGGACTCAAAAAGAACTAAACGCCAGCCAAGAGCCTCTCTGGCTCTAACAATAATTGCCCCCTGGAGCCCCTCGGGGGCTCGAGATAAATGCTGGTGCCTTCGGTGGAGTCCCTCCTCTGGGGACTCAGAAAGAAACAACTGCCCCCGGCGTTGGAGTCCCTCGTGGACTCAGGAACAGCAGAAGCACTGGGGAGTGACCCGCGGGGACGCCCACACTCACCGGATGGCTGGGAGGCGGCGTCTCCTCCCTGCGGCGTCTCTTCGGCTCAGCACTTGCGGTGGGGTCATTCTCTGGCGGCTGCGGGGCTCTCCCTCGGTAATGGGAGCCTCGCCTGACCAGCTGCCCGGCTTCACCCGGCCCCCCATCTCGGGGCCGGGATTTGGAAATGGAGCCCGCGAGGCTCCGGGCTAACAGCAGACCATGGTTTCCTCCAGGCAGGGGGAAGCGGAAACAACGTCCTCCAGGTCCCGCCCACTACCAGGCGGCTGGCCAGATATCGTCTTCCGGTGCTTCTCCCAGGCCGGCGGTGAATCTTGGGGGCCAAAAGGAGGGGTGGGCACCCTCGACACCCAATTAAGAGATAGAAGCGAGGTGGGCACTCGCTGAGGAACACATAAATGGGGTGGGCTCCCGTATATAAAAAAAATACCATAACGAGCATAATGCAGGGTGGGCACCTGCGATGAATGGGCCACCACAGGGAGAATCCCTGCGCTCGGGATTCCCTCCCACACGGCCACAGGGGAGAGAAGCCCCGCGCTCCCAGGGCACCCACAGGCAGCATCAAGTCCTGGGGCAAGGGGAACAGAACGGAAAAAGGTCCTGGAGGTCAGGGAGGCAAAGCAGGGCCGAGGCCAGCACACAGGGCAGTCCAGAAAGGAGACAGCCCCCATGGCGGTCCCTCCTGGGCCCCACCATCAGCAAAGCCCCCTCTGCCAGCATTCAGGAAGTAGAGGGGTCCTCCAGGCATCCAGGAGCTGGGCAGGGCCCATGGAGGCAAGCCTTCCCCTGGGCCCCAGCAGCAGCACGCCCCTGGTAGATTCAAGTCAGGAACAAGAACATTTTGTAAGGGGACACAGCCCCTTTTTATATAGTGAATTCCTTTGTCTCAGGGTGGGGGAAAAACCAGTCACAGCTAGGTTTGGAGCACTGTTGATGTGCTCAGCCACCCTTTCCTTTCACTGGCCAGGCTAGGGTCATCAGTCGCACCACAGGGGGTGGAGCCAGCATTGTGTGTGGGAAAGTCCAGCCCTATTCAGGTCCCAGGTGCACCACTCCCTCACATCACACATGCTAATCTCAACACTCACCACCGGGGCAGACCCATGGAGCCTGGCACACCAGCCAGCTCCAGCCAATCACAAGCCAGCACATTCACTGCACAGACAGGCACACTTCTAGAAGTGGCACTTCTATATTAGACACAAACACGCTGCACGCATCATTGCGCAGCATTCAATCACACTAGTCCGCACATACCAAACTCGAGTCTGCACACCTCACGCATCAGGAACTACCAGTGACACAGACATTCCCCATGCATTCGTATGGGAGGGCAGGCCAACCTTACTCCAGGCACTCAGAGTGCGCACGCACATTCCACTGGGACACAGTGAAAGTGCACAGAAACCAAGAATCACCATCCCTAGGTCACATGTAAAAAGCAAAAAGTTCAGGGGTGAACCTGCCAGAAGGGCCAAGTCCAACAGCGGGCGATCTAAAGATCTGTTGCGCTTCACTGCAAGTCTACAGTCGTGGTGGGGGCCAGCTGCTGCGTCGGGGAAATAATCGCCCGGTCTGCCCGTTTCCAGGCCTCAGTGGGGGAGCGAGGACAGGTCCCGGACCAGGTGCTCCCCAGAGCACGATCCCGGCCTGGAAGGAGACAAGATGGTGGTGGTGGTCCACGGAGGCCTAGCCAAAAGATCCGCAAATCTTCACGTCGGGCAGCTTTCCTTCAGCAACGGGCCCACTCACACCCCCCAGGCCACGTACCAGCCATGCAAGGGCTCGGGGGCCCACCGAATCAGCGCCGTCTAGGGCAGATCGCAGTTCCATCTAGGTGCGCGGCAACCCCCGCTTCCTTCGCCTCTGCAGGGCCCTCAGGTCAGGTCAGAAACCGGTGCAAAGAGCACCGCCACAGCTGCTAGACTTTTTCGAACCGTCACCTTAGGAAGGTCTACTCAGGTTCGGTCTCCATATAGCTGTTTGGGGACAGGGGATGGAGCAATTACAAAGTGATGTAGTGGCGAGGCCGGAGGGACGAAAACACACTGCCGCAGTGACAGATCTCCGGTCAGTGTTGCATGGGACTTTGTCATATTCATTGAGGGAAGGCCCGTCGGCCATCTTCAAGTCTGCACAGAGCGGAGGGCCCGATTGCAAAGTGGCCATATCACACGCCTGGCACTGACTGTGGGGGTAGTTTAGCTGATCATCGTGCCCCCCCCCTTGAAGCCCCAACAACTGTCAGTGGACACAGCCTCAGAGACTGTTGCTAGGATAGGGAGAGACCTGCTCTACTGCCGGGGGGCTGGGAGAGGAAACTGGGCGCTGTATAGGCCCCTTTCCCGGCTGCGACACCACTGGGGCCCTCACTGGTCTACCGGGCAGAGAAAGGCCTGGTTTTCTGCACACGCCACCCGGCCAAGTGGGTACTGGGAGTCGTAGAGCAAGAGAATCGCCCCGGCAGCACAAGGCCTGATTGAGGCGAGTGACCGGGTACCGCAGACCTACAGCGACGTAGCGTCGGCCAGGTGGTCCCCCGGAGCATGCTCCGGCTTGAGTTCCGACACTTTCATCCTTCCGAGCCTGGAGGGCTGCTGAGTGACATCCTAGTGGATCCCTTGTTGCCTCCCCCATGAGCCCTGCCCAGCACCATGGTGTCAGCCCGAGCGAAGAGGGAGAAGACCCTCAAGGACTTGCTATCAAAGCAGACAACTGGCCCTGACGCAGTGAACGCAACACCCCAGAACTCGGGGCACCCGGAGCAAATAGACGGAGCAGATGGACCAGCCATGAAGGCCTTCATGATGGAGCTATTCTCTGCCATCAAAGAGGACATATTGGATTTGAAGGGCCAACTCTCTGCTGACCTCAAAGAAGTCCGGCGAGACGTGGATGAGGTAGGAGAGAGGGTGGTCGCCCTCAAGGAGCACGAACTACGCCGCAAAGAGTACTTGCACCAGCTACAACAGGAAGTAATCCGGCTGCAGGATCAAAATCTGGACCTCCAAGCCCATGCAGAGGATTTGGAGAATCGCTCATGACGGAATAATTTCCGCATTCGAGCAATCCCATGGTGAGCGGAGGGAGATAACCCGCGATTCTATGTCCTGGCTCTCTTTTGGCAGATCTTAGGAGACGACGGCCCGCAAGAAATTCAGATGAACAGGGCGCATCGCGTGGGCCTGCCCAGAGGAGGGAAGGCCTCCCCACCAGATGTGCTTGTCTGTGTGCATGACATCCAGCTTAAGGAGTAGATCCTACGCAGGGCTCGAGCGGCCCAGCCGATCCAGTTCCCAGGGGCACTCCCCGGCCCTCTTCCAGGATCTTGCCAAACAAAGAGAATTCCGAGTGGTCACCTACTACCTCTGTGACAATGGAATTCCCAACATGTAGGCCATCCCTTTCGCATCATATTCGAGTACCAAGAGAAATTGGGACAGATCCGCTCTCTTGCAGAGACTCTTGCTCTGCTGGAGCTGGACAACACGGTGGATGCAGAGCGGAGGGAGAGCCCCAAAGGCCGGGTCGCACGAAGACTGTCACAATGGCATACAGTTGGGAAAGCGATGGCCTCTGAGAAACCAGACCCGGAGGAGATGGCGAAGGACTGGGAAGCGGTGATCTCCTCCCTTTTGCAACCCCATGACCGCCCGTGTTCCCCTTTAGCACCCCAGTTCAGCATACGGGATGGATGTCATGGAGCGAGGTAGGAGGGGCTCCTGGGTCGACTACCTTTCCTTGCCCAATGGAATGCCCTTCTGTTTTTCTTGGTTCGCCAGGTACTCTGTTCAGTGGTCTGCCACCAGTGGCCTGAACCCCTTTGGTTTTTCTTTGCAGATGGACTTATGTCTACTGTTCCTTCATGGGGTTGAGTTATTCTGGGTTGCCTTTTTATGTACACTTGTAGGGGTTTCTTTAAGGGGTTTCTCGTACAGGACCTGCGCTTGCGTCCCTGCCTTGTCTGCCCACATGCTCTCTGGCCCCTATTTGCGCTCTGTTTCCTCAACCCTATGGGTGTGCCTTGTGTGCTAACCCCATTGGTTATGACTAGAGACCTAAAACTTGTGAGCCTCAATTTTCGGGGCCTGAATCACCCTACCAAATGCGCTGCGATTCTTTCCCTACTCCAACAGGCATATGGCGACATCTGCATGCTACAAGAGACTCATCTGCTTGCTTCCCTCACCAATTCTGGTCATCTGGCGCAGCAAAAAAGAATGGGGTAGCAATCCTTCCGGGGGCTAAATTTGATGGTAAGGTGCTGACTACCTTCTATAAGTCCAGGGGCAGGGTTCTGGCTCTCCGTATTCAGTGGGGGTCCACTTTTCTCACTCTAATTAACATTTATGCACCCAATACACAGCAGGAGCCTTTTCTCCATTGACATATTACCGAAGGCTTGGCCTCCCCTGACTCTGCATTGGTGGTGAGTCAGGACTTCAACTTGGTCATAGACAATGACTGAGACCGCACGGGGTAGTGCTCCACGCACGTGGAAGCTATCTCTCCAGAGGGTAAGCAATGGCTGGCTGAGTGCGGCCTTCACAATGTTTGGCGCCTTTAGCACGCGGACATGCGCGATTACACCCACTACTCGTTGGCACACAAGACATATAGATATGTTTTTGTTCTCGCAGACGCTTCTCCTCAGAATCAGTGATGCCTCTATCGCCATGCACTCAGTCTCCGACCATGCACATATCTCTCTTTCTATACGCCTTGACAGGGGCGGGCACATCCCTGCCAGATGGGGGCTGCTCGTAGGACTCTTACACTCACCTGCCACTGTAGATGGGGTTCAGGCTGAGATCTTAGAATACATCCAACACAACGACACTGGTGAGAAGTGCCTGTCTGTTGTTTGGAAAACCCTCAAAGCAGTGATTCGTGGGGAATTCATTGCAAATTCATCTACTGATGCTCGGAGACGCAAGGAAGTCCGTTCGGGCCTCGAAAAAGAAGTGGCAGAATTGGAGGCAATATATATATAAAGGTACCAGAGCCCGAGGGTGTGGCGGTCACTAGAGAAGCGGATGCTTCTTAAACGCTTAGATCTTGACAGGGCGGAATATGCCCTACTTCGCCTTCGTTTTACTTAGGTAATGGCAGATGTGGGAGAATGTTGGCACAGTGATTGCGTGCCAGTGCAGTGGCGGGGACTTTTACCTCCCTCAAGCAGCCTACAGGCGGGGAGATCCACCTGGACTCCCAGATCGTTGAGGAATTCCGGTGCTTCTACCACTCTCTCTTTAGAGGAGATACACCTGACCCCCCTGACGCTCAAGACTATTTGGATTCTAACAACTTTACTCATCTCCCAAAGGCGCTGGCAGACCCCTTAGGAGACCCAATATGGCTGGACGAGGTTATCTCAGCCATTTCTCGATTGAAGCTTGACAAATCTCCGGGTCCTGACGGTTATCCTGCCCTGTTTAATAAAACATTCTGTCACGAGTTAGCTCCCCTCCTAACACCAAATGCATTCTCTATCTCATAGACAGTGTTCACCGCTCCCAGGTAGGAGATGTGCTTTTTTCCATCGACACTCAAAAGGCGTTCGATTGAGTATGTTGGACATATCTCTTCGACATCTTGCGGGGCTTCAGGTTTGGGCCCGCTTTATTCAATGGGTGCAGTGTATCTACTGTGACCCCGGGCATTTGTTAGAGTTAATGGGCTTCCTCCCCCTTTGAGATCGCCTGGGGTACGAGGCAGGGGTGCCCCCTCTCGCCCCTCTTATTTGCACTTTATATGGAGCCCCTTGCGCAGAAAATCCGCAATCAACTGAGAATCCAGCATCTCAAGTTCGGAGGTGACATCCACAAGATAAGCCTCTATGCAGATGATGCCATCCTCTCCCTCGCACAACCTCTTACCTCCCTCCCCACGCTGGTTGACAAGCTTGAGTCCTTTGGTCGGCTTTCCGGTTTCAAGCTCAGCCTTAGCAAGTCCCAGGTCCTCAACTTGTCCTTACCGCAAATACAGGTGGAAGACCTCAGGCAGACTCTTCCCCTACACTGGTCTAGTGACCCTGTGCCCTATTTGGGCATTCTTCTAACCCACTCACTCCCACGTACGCTAGAGCTGAACTACTCAACCTTAGTGGCTCAGACGTACAAAGTGCTGGACGGGTGGACTAAACACAGTGTATCCTGGTTTGGGCGCATCGCCGTGGTGAAAATGACGATCCTGCAGTGCATACTATACCTAGTTCAGACCCTCCTGTTAGTTCCGCCACCTAAAGCACTGCAGACCTTGCAGCTTGCCATGAATAAATTCATTTGGGGTAAAAAGAAAGCGCGCCTTTCGGTAGTGCAGCTATCGCGCCCCAAAGGGGACAGAGGGATGAATCTGCCTCTAGTTCACAGATACCTCCAGGCAGCGCACCTTCACTATGTGCTGGAGTGGAATCACCCACTTTCAAAGAAGCACTGGACCTTTATGGACCAGGCAGGTGCTGGCATGAATGTCTGGCGTGAAATCTGGCTTCCCCGCCGGTCACGTTCATGGGGCTTATACTCCTCCCCGGTCACGGCGGCGACAATGAAGGTGTGGGACGAGGTGGCAGTCTTGAAAGGTCTTACCACCTTTCCATCCCCGATGACGCTGATGGTAGACAACCCAGATTTTCCCCCGGGAGTTAAGACTGCAGTTGCTCAGAGATGGAGGAAAGCTGGGTGTAAGCGTTTTGGCCACTTATTTGATCTTGAGGGCCTCATCCCGTTTGATCGGGTTCGACAAGACTATGATCTTCCCCACACTGATGAGTTCTATTATTTGCAGCTCCACCACTGGGCTACCACTAAGGCCTATCTGCCACACGTCTCTCGTAAGCTTACCCCTTTCGAGAAATGGATAGCGAACAAGATCGATGATAAGCACCTCATAGCAGAACTTTATGTTCTCCTCACTCAGCGCACACACAGGTAGTCGTCTTGCGGCCAACTCCGGTGGGAAGAAGAACTGGGTCGGGCTCTCAAATTCAAAGAGTGGGACAATATTAATTATAGGGCTCGCCACACGGCATACAACACTGCAGGGACTGAATTTACATTTAAAGTAGCATCTTATTGGTATCTCACATCAGCACGGATCCACCAATGGGACAAAAACCACACTGAAAAATGCTGGCGGGGCTGTGGCTTGACAGGCTCTCACGCACATCTTCTTTGGCACTGCCTGAGGCTAGAGCGTTTTTGGGAACAGGTACTTAATGATATTGACACGGCATTTGAAACTGAGATTCCCTCGTTTCCCAGCTTACACTTTGCTAGGGCTATCGAATCCACTCACCTTCCCATTACGGTCATTTCGAGGCAGGCTGATGGCATTGGCACTAATCGCAGCTCGCCAGGCGATCTTAGTCCACTGGGGTACTCCCACGGTCCCGGATCATATGGCCTGGCTCCACAGGCTCTGGATGACCCTTGCCATGGAGCGACTCTCGCTGGTCCAAAATCAGAAGAGTGAGAAATACGCAGAGCTTTGGGCTCCTTTCATAACGTTGCTGTCGAAGGACCTCCGTGAGGTCACTTGCCCCAAATTCCTGCAAGTGTTACGTCTAATACCATCAACTGCGGAGTAGGTGACGCCCTGTGTACGTGAGAGGGAGGACTGGAGGGTGGGCATGGTGGGGGGCATGGGTCGCCCTGCGACCCCTAATATCTTGGTACGGGTTCCCCTTTGTTTTCCTTCTTCATGGGAGGCGATTGGGTGGGTGGTTTTCTTTATTTATTTGTTGTTCTCTTTCTAGGTGGGTGCTCGTTTCTGGACTTATGAGGTCCTTGACAGAGTAGGCTTTATCTAATTGCTGGACTTAACTCTGAGCGCTACCAGCCTCTGGGATGTCGGCATTAATGCAATAGTGTTCTATTCTCACTTAATGCCTCATTTGTTAGCCGCCGGCCCCTGTGGCTGTAGGCAAATGGCTGTGTACAAATGTCGAGACACCTACCAATTAACTCAATAAAAAAAATGTGTTCCATAAAATGTAAATGTGGGAGATATTGCTGTAAGTGTGTGCAACAAAAAGATTTAAGCTACCACTTGATGAATACAGTCTAGCATAATTTTCCATCACTTCCCATAATGTGCAACGTTCTGTTGCTCTTGGGCTAGGTTCATGCTATAGAAATACCAACACATGCATGCTTATACTATGTGAAGAGATAATTCGCTTATTATTCTCTGTGTATACTCCTTCCTGTTGAGCTGTTTGTGGGCCCCTCTCATGTTGTGACAGCCAGATGGAAGCTCCCTACAATTTTCTTTATTCCAGTTTATTCTTCACACCTCAAGTCTGCTTTTCAGTGAATGTGGGAGCACATTTGTGGGCACATTGGGAGATTCCTCCCACACTCATCTTCTTGTTCCTTAGAAGCATTTTATCATTATGCAATTCATGCTTCTTTTAATCAGATAAGACACTTTTCTTTTCTGTGCATCGGACAGGGGGCGTTGCTATCATTGGTGCAGCAGGTGCAGTGGCACCGGAGCTCAGAGCCCGGCGGGCCCGTTGAACCCTGACAATTGCTGTATTTACTACCACAGCAGCATTAAAAGTGGCCATTTCTTCTGCTTGCACCAGGCCTATGGCATTCTTGCTAAGCTGCTTCCTCAGACATGCATAGGACCTGCTTGCTAGCAACCATCTTGCAGAAATCTGATGCTTGCAGGTCTGGTGTTCACACTCTGCGCTCCAACAGTGGTCGGTGTGTCAGGGGAATGCATTGAAGATAAACGATCTGGCTTTAATGTGCTTACAGCATGATAGAACAGGCATGCACACATGCCTTTTCCATGCATTGCCACATTAAACCCTGAACTATTGGCCTTCCAAACCTGAATGGTTCCCAGTGTGACAAATGGCTCCACCATCATTTTTAGTACTAGTAGCCCCCCCCCCTCCACCCACCCCCAAGTTCAGGTCTAGTTGTGCCCCTGATTCACATCATGGCTAGCTGCATCACTGTGGGTTCTAGTGTATTCATTAGCATATATTGTAGGACCACCTGCGTTTCTGCTTAGCAATTTGTTGTCCGCTAAAATACTTGAAAGAAGGACAGACACTTAGAACCCAAGATGGCGGCTCTGAAGAATGCTAAATTAGGAATTCTGCTCCATAAGCCACACAACTTGGAATGTTACTCTTTTGCAAAAATCTTCCACCCCAAATCTAAACGCCAACAGAAAGCATAAGAGAAACTGCAAACTAGTGCCACACTACCAACAAACAGTCCATGTAAGAGATCTTGGCACCTTCTCTGGACATATTCTCCCCACCGGCTCACCCCAATCCACCAGTGATATATGTGCTGACTGGGACTATAAGAATAGTTTTCTTTTTTTTCATGTGAAATTCAAATATTTTCCACAAAAACTATGAAAAATGTGCAGTGGTTGTGAACTTCTAAGCAAATTATGCACTTGTGCACAAAATCCATGCAAGTTACTGGTGCGAATATGTTGAAGGGTGCTCATGAGAAAGGGCCAAGCAGCATGTGCCTTTCCATAACATAGCCACTAGGTCTCGCCTTTGGGACCTTATACGTGTTTAGCCATGCAACAGTTAATGTTGTTGCACCAAGGATATTGTGCTGCATTACTAAATACTTATAAGGTCCCAAATGCGAGACCTATTGGCTATGCCAATGCTTGTTTATGTTACCATTGGTTTGCTGTTTTTCATAACTTAATTTTCTCTTTGAAAGCATTGTGGTGGAAGTTAGGTCCCTGAGAGCAGCCCTTCGGTGTGTCTTCAGTTCTCTTTGTTTGGCCACCTCCCCGGATAATGTATATTTTAAGGAACTCCAATATTATAATGTTGCTTGGAAGGCAAAATAAAAGACGACAATAAAGTTGTACCCGATTGTCGTTTCGGAGGCTCCATTTTGTTTTGACTTTTAATTGTTTATAGAGGGAATAGGCAAATATTGAACAACTGTAAATGATTGAAATGCAGTGATACAGAATCAATTTTTGGAAGGTAGTTGAGGTGGTATTGATACTTATGTTGTAACCTGATGATCTATTAATGGCTGTGGAATGTAATACTGATCCTAGCATTTTGTGTACGTAGAAGTACCTAAAAGTGTAAAGGTTTTGCTCAAATTGAATGGAGAAAATTCCAGCCCAGTTACTCAATTAAAAAGTATTCTACTTCATCTGGAGAAAGAGGACTCCCTAACGCTTCTCTCAGATGGGGCATCTGAGCTGAAGTGTCCTAGTGGCTTGAAGGCATCAGTTGGTGCCATGCAGTCTTTATACATCATCACAAAACTAAATAAAAGGAACTACAATTCTTCATTCTAAGTTTCTTCATTGAAAATCCTCATTATGTCAACGATTTCAATTCATCGTGTTTCGTTCCACTAGACATATTTGTTGAACAAAAAAGAATAAGAATGCTTATATAATGCAGAGTGTCCTTTTGTATTCTCCGTCCTGCAGATACCATTCGGTTTTTTGGGGGAAATTTTTGGTTAGCTGCTATTCTTTAGAAAGCATGCCCTAAAAGAGAGAATGATTGAGCTTGGGCTCGGAATGAGAAATAAACGAATGAAGCAGCAGTGCCCCAAAACCAAGGAGCGATACATAATTACACAGACCTCACCACAAAATTCCGTTTACCATTATATTTCCCTGTAATTATATTCATTTTTTACCGTAGGTTCGACTGTATGGAAATACAGCATACTACAGGTGTAGAAAGAGGTGAGCGCCAAGCCCTTTCTTCTTAAATATGCAGTCATACAATTGCCCGCGCGCTTTGGGAGTTGCATAAATGACTGGCAGTGTGTTCCATTCGAGGCCTATGTAGGGTCGGTTGACAGCTGTGCGCATTGGCATGCTGGGAGCAATGGTAGCTGCAGACAGGAAAAAGCTGAAATCCTATGTCTACCCTGATAGCGTTCCTCTGTCGGAAAAATGAAGGTGAGAACATTTGTCCAGCTTTGCGTGGGGGGCGGCTAAGTGGGACAGTGCTGATGGCAGTATATATTTCACAGTGAATTGCTGTCCTTGTGGGAATAAATGCCTTGAACCGGTCGGCGCGAGCCAGCCTTTCCTGCTCAATCAGCAGCCATGGGGCTCGGCTTTGTCCTCGGGTTTGCTCTCGGCCAGAGAATTTAGAAAACAAGCCTAAGTCCGCGAGTGGTGGAGCAACTAAAGGAAATTTAAAAAACAAGCAAAAGTGATGCGGCCACCCCTGAAAGTGAAAAGGAAAATGAAACTGACGAGGAGGGAGTGGAAGAAGGGAGGGGGTAGGGGAGGGGATTCACGTGCTGGAAGTCTGGAAGGCTTAATGAGGCTTGACAGAAACCCACATGGCTGCTGCACGTGTGCACACACATGTGCACACAAGATTTAGGCCAGGAAAAGCCTATGGTAGCACTTTTAAAAGCCTGTTTACTAAATTTCTCGCAGAGCAGCGCATGTGCTGGCTCAGCGAGACCTAAAAATGACTGCAAGTTACTCATGTGACAATGTTTCAGAGTACTCGAGGAATAAGCTGAGCAAGTTATGCACTAGCAAACAAGATGCCTACGAGTTCTTGGTACCAGCTGATGTTATGTTCAAGGCAGAAGAAAGGCAATCAGGAAAATCTGCAAACACCTTGCAAACCAGTAATTGCAAACTATGCAAAACTATATTTATGCAATGAAAACTGCACATCCTGGTGTGGTGTATTCTGGCGGTGTTATAGATTAACATATGTAGTAGACTTTAACATAATGTTTATTTACCATGAGTTTTGCTTGTTCAGACTCTGCAGAATAATTTCTTTTTTATGTGCATATTGCCACATGCCTCCAGTTCTAAACTACCCTTCTTAAAGAGAACGTTATACGTCTGCACAGATTAATATTAAAGCATCTAAGAAGTAAAACTTTACTTGCAGAACAATCTTATGAGCTCGCCAGTTTGGGGAATAATTGGGCTCCAAATGCAACTTACAAGAGCACTTATGATGCTTAGAATAATAGTTTTGTGTCCATCAAAGTGTGTCTATTGCCAACATAGGGTTCTCAGTTTGAGAGGGGCCCTCACCAGCCCCACAGAGCCGCTGTAGAATGAAGTCTAGATAAGACCCCCTCTGTTAGAGACGAGGGAGAGGGATTGTTGCAGGAGTCAGCAGTTATTCTAAATGTTGTGTGTGTGGGGGTGGAATCTGGGTTATGGTTCCTCATCCATAACCTGCAATGCACTTTCTTGGAAGCCTGTCTTACTTCTAACTTCCTTGGCATTCCTATGAGCAGAGCCCAAAGGATGGGGTAGGAAGTGCCCATCTGTCTCCGTGGGGTTTGATATCTAATTTGGGGTGACCCCTAAACGGAGCGGTACATGTCACCTGGTGGTGATCTGGAGTGTCACCTGTTGTTGGTCGCTCCAGGTCTGCTCTCATTTCTCACTGCCCTCCAGATATTGAGATAAAACGTTTATCAAAGGTGCACAGAGCAAAGGGGTTACTACCTCCCTTCAGCCTTGCTGTAAAAATCCACCTGTAAATGACTTCGCTTGAACCCCCCCTGTGCTGCTGCCTGTCCCTGGGCTGTCCATGCTGTGGATCCAGCTCTTGCTTGTTTCGAGTCAGTGCAACCGGTTATCACCGCTAATCCCCTCCAAAACAAGGGACCATAAGCCTTAACGTTACCCCGGGCAGTAATTGCAGCCACTGTTTTGTCCCTCGTTGCCTCTTAACAATGACTTCAGAGCACTCAAGCTGATCCTTACCATCACAGATGACCATTTAACTCCCTGACTGACAATTATCTGGGTGTATCGCTCCTCCACAATGGTTCACTGTCACTTCCACCCTCTCACTTTCCACTTGCCCCCTCCATGGGTGAGCCTGTCACTATACCCTGCATTGAAGTGAACCCGATGCTAATAATGTCCCTCCTGCATCTCTGACCTCCCTTACTTCACTGAAACAAGGGCAACTGGTCACTAATCTGCAGTGTCAAACCTGCCTTGAGGCTGCTGGTATCCACCCATTCACCCCTCAATGAGGATTACACCTACTCTTTCTGCTGGCATCCACTTTCCAAATATGTACTCTGTGCTTTTGAAAATATCTCACAACCCAACACCCAAGCTGGATCTATTTCGTTTTAACTTGTCAACTACATTATCACCACTGCAAGAAATTGAATTATTAGTTGAGGGAGGTGAGTACCCATTTCAAGTAATAATGAGAATCCTTGTCAGGGTGAACCACTAAAGTCACTAATTAAACCCCAGCTCAATCGCCTGGTAACTATAGCACAAAGCAAACAGGCTTAACTAAGGGGCAATGTGTAAGTATTTATGCAATATTACACAGTATCAAAGTCAAAATGCAAAACAATACAAAATTCCAAAACAAATTAGAAAAACAGAGTACAATTTAATAAACAAAATGGCAAACATCCAATAAGGAAAACAGGAGATATCAATTTTCAAAGTTTTAAGTAAGAATTGAACCAAGAACTCCCAACAGGGGTGGCACTTCCATGTGGGCGGAGGAGCGTCATCCCACTGCTTTCTCACAGTGCGAGAAGTTCAAGTTCAAGTTCAAGTTCAGGAATTTGTATAGCGCACTACTCACCCAGAGGGTCTCAAGGCGCTTGGGGGAGGGGGTGCATTATTTATCGAATAGCCAGGTTTTAAGTTCCTTTCTGAAGGAAATGTGGTTCTGTGTAAGGCGGAGGTGAGTGGGGAGAGAATTCCAGGTCTTGGCCGCCAAGTAGGAGAAGGATCTTCCTCCCATGGTGGATCTGTGGATGCGTGGAACTTCGGCGAGGGCTAGATTGGAGGATCTTAGTTGGGATTTTAGGTTTCTGCTTCTCACTCTGCGAGAAAGCAGAGTGTTTGGTTGGGGGCTGGCGGGTGGGCGGGCCTGCTTTAGGGGAGGGGAGGAGTGGCTTACCCACTATTGTGGCGCTGACTGTTTGGTCAGCCCTTTGGGCCGACCAAACCAGCCATGTGCACTCCATTTTCTCCATGTAGGCTGCCGGTGAAGGTAAGTTTTCAATTTTAAATTAACCCCCCCATGCACGCAACCCTCCTGCCCCACCACTCCCGAGTCTTGCCTGCCGCGACTGAGCCCAAAGTGACAATAATAGTTAATGGTCACAGTAGAACGGGTCCTAGGTGCAATTTGACACTGACCACGATTGAGTGCGGGTCAGACACACTAACAAAGTTTGTCCTGGTCAAACATTTTATCTTCTGACTTTAGTCCCAATCCACCACAGGAGAACACTTCTAAAGCCCACCAGGACCCCAAGGGAGACACTTAGAGCACCATTTCCCAAACTGTGGCTCGGGACCTACCGATTTTTGGTGGGTTGGGAAAGTCCATGCAATAAATAAAGATGCCTTTAAATGCTGTGTTTATCATGTCGCATTTGCTGTGCTTCAAACACAAAGATCAAATCTCAGGCTATGTATTCCGACAAATTGCTGCTGATTCTTTTAACATGGAATTCGTGTGTATTTTTCTTTCTCTGACTGAAAAGTCGGAGGAGTTTTTAAAGAGAATTATGTGTCAATCTTGCTGGAGCACAGCAAAGTGTGATATTGTTTTTTTTTTGCACCACACACCAAAACATAAATACCTGTAAATGGACTGTATACATTCAGCTGTTAGGAAAAGCCATAATTAAGCACATTACTTTGTAATTCTGCAGTGTGCTGGAAACTACGATTTTAATAGGATCAAAACAAATCAAGACATTGCGATGCACAAATGATAAATAATACCAGAAACCAGATTTCCACACACATTATCATCATAGAACTTTGTTTTGATTGCTGTGGATCATAAAAGTATAGACAAACAAGACAACCACAGTACACATTCCACACATTAGCACTTGTGCGCTATAAAGTTTTATCACTAAACAGTATGTCTGTGCAAAGTTAGAGGCCATTTCAATGGGAAAATGTGCCATCTGTAAATGATAATGTGGTACTAAACAATGCTTTAGGCACATTAAAAAAAATCAGTCTGTCTGAAGTCCACTAAAGGTAGGTGAGTCACGAAAGTTTGTTGTTCAAAAAAGTGTGTTGTGGTTCTAAAAAGTTTGGGAACCACTGACTTAGAGACTCATAGGGTGGCAGGTGGAGTCAAGCCCAGGTCTAGTTGCTACTGATCAGCTGGTCAGTTGAAGATAAGCCACTTGGAGCTTGTTGTGTCCCTGTAGATTGAACAAGAGGTCAGCATTTTGACTCTTCGTGTCCACTTCGCTAATGAGGGTACTAGAGGAAGGGAAGGTTCCAGTCTTCTACGCTCTTCTCAGACAGCAGATTTAGTTCTCTTTTGATCTTCCCCTCGTCTGGGACTGTCCTGAAGTGTGTGCCAATCGATGCCACATGTATTACTGGCATGACCTAGAGGGCGGGAATGACCCCTGAGGGTGCCCTAAACAATAGGAGACAGGTTCCCAGAGCTAACCCTACAAATGTGAACATTTTCAAAATGGGTAAAGTCTTCAGCCACACTAAACCTGGATTCTGTGGGCTGGGGTTAAGTGTGGAGTATACTAGGGTAATCCTTGTGCCCTCACACATCTATCATTACAATCCAGTTCTGAACAGCCCCTGCACCCCCAACAAACGCAGAGACAAAATTCTGATAAAATCAAAGCTGAGCTTTTGGCATCCAGACAGTGGGTACACATAAAGTGTTTTATCATTCTCTTGTCCTCCTTTGAAGTGCACCCCAAATGTTATATGTAAAACTCCAGCAGACCTGTCAAGCAGGATGTGACATTCAAGCAGAATTTCACATTCTAATCTCAAAGGGGATGCTCACAGCCTCTAAACCAGGTCTGGGGGAGCGCCTCTTCCCTCTGGGGTTGGTGCCCCCTTGCAACTAGAAGGACAAGTGGAGTGGCAGGCCCAGGCGCGAGATACATCTCCTTGTGACAAGGGAGGCCCCTTTGAAGTGCATCACCGAGGCCTTAGGCAGGTAAACAGTAACTTTTCCAACGTGTCTTTCCGGTAACAGTTGGACAAAAATGTGACTTTACCATTAAATTGTAGTTTGTTTAACTATTAAATAGAGTCCTTGAATTATTTTGCTAGTTGTTACAAACTTGAAATTAGCATTATAAGGTGTTTTAATGTAATCCAGCACTTCCCTATGGAAGCAGCCAGCCTCGCTACAGTGAAAATAGCTTTTATGTTTTTTCACTGGAAGAACATGCAGAATATTAAACTTCTACATATCCTGCTTTTAAACAGCTGGCATCCTGCCCAATGGACAAAAGGGCCTACATTAAGGGTGACGTATTCATATTTAAAAGGAAGGTTTGGGCCTGTCAAAGGGGTTTATTTTGAAAGGTTGAATTGTCAGGTTAAAACTGCACAGCCAGGCTACAGTGGTAGCTATGGAAACATGCTTTACTCCATCACTGCAGTGGTTGACACAATGAGTGCCGCAGCGCACTGGTGACATTCAACTTACAGGCCCTGGGTACACTTTGGGTACTATATGCTAGGGACTTATAGCTATGTTAAAAATGCCAATCAGGAGTATATGAATGTTGCCATGTTGAAAAGAGAAGCACAAGCATGTTACCACTGGTTAGCAGGGGTAAAGTGCGCAGAGTTGCATAGCCAGCAAGAATAGGGTTCAGTAATAAGGCCAATAAATCCGGGTGACGCTGAAGAGAGAGCAAATTTCCAACACCCACCCCAGACCTCGTTCCTGCACACTTACCTCATCCAGGTAACATGCAGCTCGGATGCTGTCTCATTGGTTTCATCAATGCTCAGCGCCAGTCGAGCCTGGCTAGAAGGCTATATAGGTAGGAGTGAGATGCCAATCTCCCACCTGCCGTACAACAATCCTGCTGATCATCTGGCAGTTCTAGGCTATATGCAAAGACTGAAGACACCCTTTAACCCATAGAGTATATTGCGAGGAACAGTTTGGCACTTGTTACCTGGTTTTTTGGAGGATTAAGATGCCAGGCCATTCCCGGCCTCTCTCACAAGGCAAGCCATGACAAATTAGAGCCAGAGCAAGCTGTGTGTCATTTCCGGCTGCCTTAATGGACACAGCAGAGCAGGGGCAGGAAGAATAAGTGTGACTCTATGTGACCAGAAATAACTTCTCCAGTCCTGGGCTTTTCTGGGATCTCTTGTTTTATTTCTGTGTGTTTGTCCAGTTCAATGGGAATATCTCCCAGAATGCACTGCTTTGTTAAATGACAGGGCATGATTTGAAACAGACTGTCACGGGGCATGGAATCATTTAACAAGTGCTGGCACGGCACTCCCACCAGAGCCCTGTAACCCATTTAAGGAATGACAGCTACCGGAGCCTTCCATTCCCCACCACATTATCGTCGTTGCACTCACTCCTTCATTTACCCGTTCACTCACTCGCCCCTCTACCATCCATCCATCCTTACACCTATCGGGCCCTCTATTAATGCACTGAGTCACTCAGTGCACGTGGTGCCCATTGATCCATCTATACCAGTGGTTCCCAAACTTTTTTGACCCGTGGCTCCCTTGACCTAATTGGCAGTTGGCCGTGGCTCCCCACCATTTTTTCACTGGTAGCCGGGTGGGGGAGATGTAAGCCCAACCTCGGGAGTACTTCCTGTTGTCTTCCTTAATTTAATTGGGATGCAATCAAGGTATTATAATCATATTTCTAACAAAATAAAAAGATAACATTTGTTTGATAAAAACTTGTTAAGTGAGAAACGATACAATGAGGAAGACGAAAGCAGACGTAGCAGACAATAGGAAAGAGTATATCATATCTCTTCATGTAAGTTTCTTTGCAGAGACGAAAGTTAGAAATATACTTACAGTCCACAATACATCAGTTCATACTTTAAACCTGCCACGTGCGAGCAAGAAGATCGTTTTGTGAAAGTGTTTAAATTTTAGCTTCTTCATCACAAAAATCAATTTTGTAAATGTTGAAAGGCACCTTTTTTCTAGTGAGGGTTAGGGAAGTTGCAAAATAGGTAAGAGATTAATTTGGCTTGGGGGACCAAAATTTGAGAAACATCTTTTTTTTAGCATTGAAACAAAAGGTCTTAATTTTGACCTTGGAACCTGCAGTCCTGGGTCCTAGTCCCATTTCTGTGATGTCACCAAAATCAATTGATTGCAGGCAAGATATTTTATTTATTAGTAAATGGAACTGCTAAAATGTGCTTATGAAAAAATCATGTAAGCTAATTACTTGCAGCTGGTGTGCAGTCTAGTAAATAGTTGTTTAATAATGGCGATTTTATGTTCATGGTTCATCGTAAGACACTCCAACAGTGCTTCTTCTGGACAGGTACATGACATATATGCATCCTGTTGAACACTGATCAAACTGCACCTTTGCCCAAGAAGAAAAAACAGAGTAAACCACCTCCCCTATTTGTGGCACACAGGTTAATTCATGAACGTTGTGCTATAAGACATAAGTACATGCAAACATTTATTTCATACGATTGTAACTGATTACGTGTCATATCATAAACTCATGCCCATAGTACAAGTATCAACCATAGCAAGGCACAATACTAAATGGAGTGAGATTTGTCACGGCCCTTGGTCATAATTAGCTTTACACTACAAGCCCTTACTTACCGATTTCCCTGGGAAGAGGGTCCCACGAGGCGAGGCACTGGCACTGCACAACACTGCGGGCAGGAACAACACGACTGAAACGCTCTGAGCTGCGTCGGCAGAGTAATGTGAAGACTACCAGGGCTTAATTTGTGCCGGTGCTTTCCGGTGCTCAGCACCGGTACTTTATTGTCAGGGCCGGGGCTATACATGTCTTTCAGGAGGCAGTGTTGGTGAAGATAATTTTTCAAAAATACAGACACAGAGTGAGACGGCTTAACTTTTCCCACGTCGTCTGTGCTGCTCAGCTTCTCGCTGTCACCCATTCATCAAGGCATGCCCTGACTCCTGGCTGGCTGGCGGCTGTATTTCAACTTTCATGCTTTCACTAATAAAAACAAGCATTTACAATGCAATGGTTTCGCCTTTGGAAAAGTTAGAGTTATTGGCATTGCTCATGACATTTCTTTTTTTTTCTACTTATAAATAAATGGCATTGTTATTTGCATTGCCAACAGCTCTCTCAGCCCACACAGCCCTCACAGCCCACACAGCTCTCACAGCCCACACAGCCCACACAGCCCTCACAGCCCACACAACTCTCACAGCCCACACAACTCTCACAGCCCACACAACTCTCACAGCCCACACAACTCTCACAGCCCACACAACTCTCACAGCCCACACAACTCTCACAGCCCACACAACTCACGGCCCACACAACTCACGGCCCACACAACTCTCACAGCCCACACAACTCTCACAGCCCACACAACTCTCACAGCCCACACAACTCTCACAGCCCACACAACTCTCACAGCCCACACAGCTCTCACAGCCCACACAGCTCTCACAGCCCACACAGCTCTCACAGCCCACACAGCTCTCACATCCCTCACAGCTGTCACAGCCCTCACAGCTGTCACAGCCCTCACACTTAAGTTTTTAAGGCACTCCTGATGCAGCAATATTTTACCTGAAAATCCCGAAAGCATGGATTGTGATAATTTCCGGTTATGGTGTTACCCTTCCATTAGGAGACTGCCCTGAGGGTTTTAGAGTTATTGCTGAAATTGTTATTTTTACATTTCAGCATTTGCCTTCGACACTCAGGGCTATATTACATGGACACACTTTGCCAGGTCTTACCTAGTGTAAAGTCTCCTTGAATAAGAATCAAGATTCCGCCTTTTAATTGTAGCTCTATATGTACATATTGTATTTCAATTTATTGCTCTCAATATCTTCCTGTATCTTTTTACTCGGCTGAGAGGATGTCATTATCAAACCTATGTAGAGACACAATGACTACAGCATTAGGAGTAACCTAAAAATCAAAAGAAAAGTTTGATTCGCTTTCTAAAAGTCAGTGTGTGAAACACAACAGGCCTGAAAGCACTCGTCTGTGAGGTCACTACCTCTTCCAGGCTCATCACAGGTGAGTAATGTTAAACACTGCCAACACTGCGAATGGAAGAAAGTAGAAAACCCCTTCCACTCCTAAATCAAAGAACACATTCCTGAATTTCCGATTAAGGAAATTTCACCCGAAAATCAAGACAAGAGCTACACTGCTAAGGAGCACCCGCCTTTTAACTGCAGTAAAATGAGCCTGAAATGTTGAGCTCTCAGGGCCATTATATTAAATGTGGCCTTACCAGGCACCTGTCAAAGATGATGAATGGATCAGTGTATTTTTGGAACCCGTCAAAGTTAGATTAATAAGAGAAAGAGTGCAGAGTGTTTGATTACCCATGCTGGCTGAGACACCACTTACATGTAAAATACAGCAGCAGTGGTTCCACGCAGGCAGTGGTTCCAGGCAGCTTTGTGTCGATCAGAATCTAAGAACGAAGCAAGATCGTTCTTAGGAGAGTCCAAGTCCACAAGGGAGGTGGCCAAGCGCATAGAAGGGAGCAGGGATGGGGTATGTGCATCTTACCAGCCTAAAAAAAAAAACTTGCCATTTTGAATCGGAGAACAGGTGAATGAGACTGACAGGATACCAGTTCTCCGGATGGAGTTTTTTTTACTATTATTATTATTTGACATTTGCATGGTGCGTGGAGTGGCATGGTCTGATATCACAGCACTAGGGGTTGTTCCGGGATAACTGGCACGTTTATGAGGTGGACCATTGCAAGCTGGTGGCTCACTAGGATTGTGGGCATGTGTGAACGTCCAGTAGTGTGAGTAGTGCCACTTTACAGAACTACTTGAAAGATGAATAGCATGTTTGCTCTTGTGAACATTATATGGTTTTGGCATTTTGCAAACACCTGAAGAGGTGGTGATACAATTCTATGACAGAGAAATGGTGCTCGCAATGGCAGTATTTGACAAGAGAAGGCCTTCACTGTGAAAAGGGAGAGGTGGCTGCTCTCCCTCTCTCTCGAGATACCAAGCAGCAAAAAGTCTCTGTGAACACGTTGCTGCTAGAAAAAGAAAAGGCAGGCACTTCTTGGCCGAGGACGTAAAAGCCAGCCACAAGCAAACAAGGAGCGGATGAGGCTCCACAGATCTTTGAAAAAAAGCAAAAGTATTTTAAAGCGCCACAGTACCTACTAGTACAGTTTCAGGGGTATGAACGCAGAAGTGATTGATTTAAACTCTGCAACTTTATGAAACAATCTCTCATATTCCTAGCAGTTGACAGACCACCAGGCTAAAAACACTGAAGATATGTGAACCTTGCTGTTGAACTGCCAGGTGTAATAGACAAGGATTCTTCCAGTTATTAACAGGGTGCCTCTGTCCTAAGGAACAGGATGAATGGTTTAAACTGAGACAAAGTTCACCCAGACTGAATGAAGTCTGTTCTACGATGGGCAGACTCTTGCACTGCTTAAACACCCCAGAGCTGAGAAAGGCACCAGCTCAGAAATACCAGAAGCCGGGTTCACTCTTGGTTGCGAGTGACGAGCGGCTGGAGGTGGTCTCTTCAGAAGACCCTGTACTTATCCCCCGTCGTAGATGTACACTTGGACAATCACCATTCTTCCATAAGGCCAGAGCTGGGATCTGCCACTCTACTGTAATGGAGAACACAAGTCATGATTTTATAAGGAGTTCCTAGTCCAGAGCAATATACTGTTCTTTTAGTCTTCAACGGTTCATCTCACACAGTTCACTAGCATGTTACACTTTCCATGGGACAACTCATCTACAGGTCACCCAACACCTGAACATAATCACAATACCCTGAAACAAAAGACAATGCAGAACCTGTACCCAAACATCTATACACACCTCGCTGAAACCTTCTACTGATCTCCTCAAGAGACTATCTTTGCATTTCGATCTTCTGACAGAATGAGGCCGTTTCTGCACTCCCAGAGCTGGCATATCAAAGTGCCTTCACCACGTAAGTAACCTGCCTTTAGAACGAATTACACTGTCAGACAGCTGCAACATCACTGAGCCCCCTGGCATGTCAGAAGTGGAAATCTCATTCAACCAGAGGCACCAAGCAAGAGAAGATTGCAGAGGAGCTCCACACCTCATTACTTTGACTGGTGTGGGAGGACCCCTGAGCAGCAGCAGCAATATGGACTCCCTTCAGTGAGAGTTTGTGAACCGACTTGTGAGTACATCTACCCGAGGCTCTAGTCGCTAGTCACTTCAGTGACTACTGGACCCCTATTCACATATAACGGTTAACACTTGACACATGTTTCCCCGACGAATCAACACTCATGTACCGCTTTTCCATATATCTACCGCCTGAGTTGTGTTGTTTTGCTGGTCTTTCTCTGCTCCCTGCCTTGCCAGCTGGCAACTTTCTCCTCAATCAAGCATGACTGATGCACTGGTAGGGCTGGCTACTTTTTGTTAATTTGATGTTAGCAGATGCTAATCTTGGGACAATTTCACAAGACTGCATCCGTCTGCCACTGTTTTTTTTATTTATTTACAGAGCTGCAGGAAAATTGCAGTGCCAGCACACACAGATCCAGCAGTGAGAATTGGTGGATTTTGCCTACTACTTTCTTTGCTTGAATGTTTCAACCGCCCTTATGTCCTCAAGCAGGACACTCACAACCAGGCAGTAACACCTTCAGCAAACAGCTGAACGAGCTACACTGCAAGGGGCGAACGGGTTGGGTGGTTAAAGGAGGGGAAAACATAATCAACACTTCACTTTTCTGAACAAACATGGATATCAGATACAGTAATTGTAAGTGGTAGAGTGACCATGAAATTTACACCGGGCAGACAGTTTGGCCACAATGAGGCAAAGTGCAAAGCACACTGGGATAGGAGGTAGACACACACAAACTTCATTGTTTCAACAGAAACAAATAGCTATATAAACAACGCCTTATTCACGTCAAAGAGTTGAAAAAGCTGCAATATTTCATAATAACTAGGATAGCCACAAACACCAATAATGGGACAGTAAAAGAGCATTAGTGGAGCGAAATGTTGCTGGAGCAGGCAGGCATGATTTGGTTGAAGGAATACACTGAGAAAGACAAGCAATCAATAACACTCAAACAAATAATGCTTACAATAGGAAAGAGAACACAGTAAAGACACTGAGGCATTGTCTACAATGACAACAGAACAGGGATCATTCATGATGGGAAATTTACAACGAGGAAAACAAGTGAAATACAATTACACTAAAATATTCTGAATTAGGACAAGGAAACGCATACACCGGAGTAGGGAGACACAACACTGGACATAGACACACACAAGATTTGTCAATAAAGCATCACTGGGGCAATAATATACTAATAAAGTGACAAGAGACCTAACATTGGACACTGACACTTTTTAGAGTTGCCAGTACAGCAACAGAGGGGCAATGATATACTGATACCAGGATCAGGGGTACACTAACATGGAGACTAGGATAACAGGCATGCAGTTAACATTGGGACCGGACACAGGGATACACTTACACGTGATCAGGTAACAAATGGACAATGGCACATAGAAGAGGGGATATGCCTACACTGGGAGAAGAAGCACATGGATTTCTGTACAGGCAATACACAGACACACAGAAAGCAAAAGGTCCCGGGGTACACCCATCATAGAACAGGAGGCACATACTTTGCGTCAGAGAATGAGCAAGGACCTGACAAATCAGTGAGAACACAACAGATAATACTGAATAGAAGCGGAGGATTTTGATTTGAGGCAAAAACACTAGAGCAACAAGACAATGGAGCAGAGAACACCAATACTTCAACTAGGGGACATGATATCCCTTTCCAAGCAAGACATGCATCAACTGTGGGCCAGGGAACACACCACAACAGAATGGAAAAGAACCAACTCTATAACACGCAATGCACTAATAATGAAATAGGGACGGGACAGAAGGAAGCAGACATCCAAACAGTGCTCAACACTCGAGTGGCTGTTGGTAGGAGGATGCAAGACCAGACTGGCCTCCCCTTCCCCCCCTCCCCTAACGGACCCTGCATAGTGTCACCAGGTCACTGGCAGGATAAGGAAAAGATTTAGACTATGACAGAGAACACACTGACAACAGGAACGTGGGTGTCCGTTTCGGGGACAGAGAGAGACAAAAAACGGAGGAAAAGGGCACACAACGAGACCCTGTTACAAGCTGGGTAGGTCAGGAAATACATAAACACCAGCTCAAGGAATAAGCACACAGTCTTGGGCTCACAAAAAGCGCCAGTAATGAGTTGGGCCAGTGAATACACTGACACTGCCCCAGAGCAAGGAAACATGCTGGCACCAGGAAATAGAATACAGAGGCACCAGGCCACAGAATCCTACAGCGCCAAGAACGCCAAGAAATCATTAGTTGTGCAAATGCTGCACTACTCAAAAGTTGTATAATTACATAACAATGCACCATCTCCTATACTACCACAACCTTTCATAAGTGCAAATACATTCACTGAAGCACAGTCATCCCAGAATGAATACTAAAACACACAATGCACTCTGGTTGACTCATGCATGAACTCACCTTGTAGCGCAGCGCCTGGTGGATGTCCGCAGCCAGCTGCCCCTTCCACCATTGCCCCTCCAACTCCATGGCATGGGAGAGGCGCAGCTCCGGGACACCCGTGCACCGCTCCGACCTGTGTTTTCAAGAAAGACAACGGAGAGTGAAAGGGGAGGGGGGGCGGGAACGGGCACACGGGGAGGGGGGCGGGAATGGGCACACGGACAGGGGGGGGGCGGGAACGGCGGACAAAATACGTAAACTTACAAAGTGACACCAAAATACGAGCGGCCTTACCCCAAAAATGTATATGGTCATAATAACACACCACAATGAAAAACATAAGGTAAAATATACCGACACAAACAACGCAGACACCAGTGCCCGGAACACGACAACACACCAACTAACGTTTTCAACGTGCTGGCTTTGGAACGCAGTTTAACTACCAGGAACTATTGCAGATTTGGAAACAGTGCTTTCAGTGTTTCTCCTCGTCGAAATCTCGCCTCATATATGAAAGCAAAGCATGTATGGGCCATGGAGGGTCGGAGCGGCCCAACCAGAATTCACACAAGAAAACACCAGGACCCGGTGAAAGTGTGGTGTGTGGCAGCGCAACGCCTTCACCATCTGCCACATTCACAGCAGATTTGGCGCTACCAAAAGAAACGTTCCCTCTCAGTTTGTACAGCCTCTGAACCCACAACTGCAGGACTGTGTGGTGCGCACCAGACATCGGAGCATATTTTTTTGTATCCATCCATCGACCTGGACGGATGGACAAAGATAGTGGGCACCCAGCAACCAAGGTGCGGTGCCCAGGAGCTGTGTTCGGCCTGACCGTTGCCTGCGACAGACACAGAAACTACACCGAGACGTGCCCAGCGGAACTCATGATGGGAGATCCCGCACTAGAGGGGTCTTGGGAGCAGAGCTCAATCCCAGTGAAATGATCTAGGGAGCGACCGACCCAGCCCGACGCCTCTTCCTGTGGCTGGACAGAGAGCTGATTGATCAGAGAGACAAGAGAGCGTGTGAGTGCGCCTTGCCTGGGCTGTTGACTGCTCACCGGTGGAAACCGCCCAGCTCGCCTCAGGCTCCCGTCCACAGTTGTTCCTCTGCCGGCTAGCCCCTGCAAAAGCATCACCAACCCTGAAAGTGGTGCAACAGTGGAAGCCGGGCAGCATCTCCTACGGAGCTTTGTATGCCAAACCCCTGACCGCGATTTTGGCCCGCCCACATCGGTGCAGCCTCGCTGCCCGTATCGGGCGCAGTGCTGGCTGGCGGGAAAGACACAGAAGGGGGGGGGGGGGGAGGCGGGAAAGACACGGAAGCGGGGCGGGGGGGCGGGAAAGACACGGAAGCGGGAGGGGGGGGCGGGAAAGACACGGAAGCGGGAGGGGCGGGAACGGCGGACAAAATACGGAAACTTACAAAATGAAAACGCATTTATAAACAAACTCCTTACCTGATTGCCTTGTGGAACTCGAATCTTGCAGCCAACTCCAACAACTGGGGCGGGGGGGCGAACGGCATAGACGACATGAGACGCACGCAGCAAGCACTTACCAGAGGAAGACTTCTTCCGGCTGAGGTCGGCCTCGAAATGACAAAAGCAAACACGGACGACAAAAAAAAAACCGCCCACCGCCGCATGACTACACAGAGGGAACGCCCATGAAAAAAATCTCGGGAACGCCCCCGAATCTGGTCCGGCCTTGACGGACAGATCTCTGTTCCAATGGCTAGCCTCCATTTATGGAGCTAGCCAATGGAACAGAGGGAAGTATTCAAGTCCCCCTAACTGAAAACAAGAGATTTCTCTGGGGGTGGAGCTTACACTCCGTTCCCCAGGCGAAACCTAAAAACGGGCTCTCCATGAGCTGTCTTTATTTCCGCTGTTAATCTTCCCCCTCCCTTCGAGCAAGTTAGAGAGCCCCTTCCCCCCCTCCCTTCGAGCAAGTTAGAGAGCCCCTTCCCCCCTCCCTTCGAGCAAGATAGAGAGCCCCTTGAGGAGCGGAAGAAGGCTGGACTCTTCGTGCATGTTATTTGTCACGTAGGCCTTCAGCAGCTCCCTAATGGGTAATGAAGGTCCAGAGAGTTGCTCAACAGACACTGAAATTCCAGCCCGAGATCACTCCAGCCACGCACACATGACAATTTCTTCCAGGATGCAGAGGAGCTTGTTTATGATCATTGAACCCGCCCGGGCAGTCGAGTCAGACTCCAGCCAGGAGAAATGAGTTACGAATGGCTCTGCTCACCCCAGGTACCGATTGTTTTAAAAAGAGAGGCATGATGCAGGCAGTGATCCTTTACCGCTTGTATTACATTGGACGCTTAGCTTTATGGAGTTAATACTCCGAAAATCCCAGTGCCGAGTGTGTGCACATGGATTTTACGAACTCTAATTTGACCTCTTAAACACTGTGCATGCGGGCTAAACCTCCAAGTTATTTTTCACCCTTCTGATCCTCCTGCCCTTTCTTTTGCTCCACCCTTGGGCTTCTCGTGCTCAACCGAGGTCGCTCCGCTCCTCTCCCCTTCCTTCACATCCGAGGCTTGCAGTGAATGAAGCACCTTGATTCTTCTTGTCATGCAATTCTTAGGCCCTTCATTCTCAAGTTGCTTACCATCTGTT
This sequence comes from Lissotriton vulgaris, assembly GCF_964263255.1. Lineage (NCBI taxonomy): Eukaryota > Metazoa > Chordata > Amphibia > Caudata > Salamandridae > Lissotriton > Lissotriton vulgaris. The sequence continues at coordinate 1,178,990,110 of NC_141696.1, forward strand.
TCATCCGGTGCCTCTGCACCGCTATTCTCGGCCATTAATGATGTTTCATCCAGGTATACATTTAAGCACATTACGTTTTCTGTGGGACTCTCATGCAGCCTACAGGCCCAACCCCATCACTTTCCTTTTCATGAGCCCCTAATTCCTAAACCACTGCCTGCACTACACACTTTTCTCCCCCTATCGCTTTGATTTATTTCTTCACCAGCACCTGGGAATCGGAGGCCAGAAAAAGAAAACAAAATGTGCAAAGGCAGAGTTTGCCTTTGCAGGCAGGTTTGCCGTGATACATTTACCATAAACTAAAATCCTAAGCCTTAGTGTCATTAATACAATGTCACCAAACCCTTGCACTTGAAACGATGAGGGTTTTATAAGCTGTTCTGTGCAGCACCAATTATGACTTTAAAGCAGCACTGGGGCGCTAGACTGAGGGTGATATCTTTAAGTCAGGACAAAGGCCATCCATTGACGTCTGCTACGTGATGCGACCTCAGGCTCTCACAGAGACTATTGCCAGGGCCACTGGAATTATGTGACTGAGCCACTACGGGGCGATTTTCACATGATTATAGATTTGCCTCACAGTGGAAACCTTTTTGTAAAACTGGACTAATCAACCCTCAGTTGCTTACTGCTGTGTTTGGATGCTAAACTAGTAGTGAGTTGCAAGTAATGCCCACAGAGTGTTAGCACGTTTAAAAATGATGAACCAATAAACTAATTCTATTAAAAAATGCGCTGCATTGTGTCACATAATTTGCCTTTTACTTGCCACGTAATTTACTCAACCCTGCCACATAATTTGGCTCTCTCCTGCCGCATAATCTCAGTGGCCCGAACTATAGCTCTGGTCTCACAACAGGCATGCCCAGAGGTGTTCCAATATCCCACATTTAGCAACTTGAAGGTCAGAGGATAACTTCATATTAGTTTAGCATCATTTATTGTCTACTTGTCCTTTGGAAAAAACAGTCATTAAAACCTGCCCCTGCGAGAAATCTTGCTGTCTGGGCGTTGGAAGATTTGAATCACCCACCCCTGATTTACCTCGAGTCACCAACAACATTCCCCAAGGCAGCCCCCTAGAAACGCTACCCCTTCCACTTCACACAGCCCTGATTGCAATGCTCATTGTAACCTTGTGTGGTGAGATTAAACAGAATAGTGTTTTTAACTTAGTAGAAAATGTAACAGTTCAAATCCAGACAGACACTTTGCCACCCTTTTTTCTTTTACTTTACACAAATCTTAATAGTTGGAATAGCCACGAATACAAAATGCTGTATTTTACTTTAGTAACAGCACTTAAGGTGCTGCAGCATCCCTCCCTCGCTCCCAAATACATGTAAGCTGAATTGGCCATAAATCATTTTTAAAACTCTGCTTTGACACTGCACTGTTTCATTCTATTTTGAAGAACAACACAGCCAGAATGCACTTTGGCCACATGTGCTGTGAGTTCATTAATTTTCTTAAGTGTAAGACACATTTGTGTGTTTTTTTAATTCAATTCGTTTTTTTTAAAGACAAATGCCAATATACGGGTTTAGTGAGATTTTTCTTTCATTTTTCATTTGAAAGGTTACAGGTTGATTGTTACAAAATGTATTGATTCATTAAACGTTTTAAGTGGTAAAATGACAGAATGAAAAACTAGTACTGAAATCTAGCAGAGTGTATTTGGCTGTTTCAAGAGTTTTGTGCATGTGTAATGTGTGTAGTGCATTTTGTACAGTTAAGTTTATTAACCTTCAAATGTCGCGTATACATGAAAACAAAACAGGATGGTATCAACATTCAAATGATTTTGGTCCATTGTCTCTTCATCTATGCACCCTGTCAAACATAGACCTCTTTATAGTCTGTTGTCAATTGTATTCTGTGCTGGTTGGGGTTTGACAGCTACATCATTGTGTATTACCTTCATGTTAGGGAGAAAAAGGCCCTGTTGTATGTTGGGAACATTATTTTAAGTGCTAAGGGGTGCCAATTGGGGTAAAATTTGTTCGGATTATTCCCATTTACAATGCACTTGTGAGGGTAAATCCCTTTCTAGAGACTTGTCCCTCCTCCATCTCTCCTTTTACTCCACCCAAGCCTCATCTTACTACTTTGATCTCCCTAATAACCCTTTCTAGATTCTTCCCTCCTCTATCCCTCCCTCCACCCATCCCAAACCTTGTTTTACTACTATGATCTCCTGAACAACACTTTCTAGGTGCTTCCCTTTTCTATTCCTCCATTATACCATTCAATGAAACTAACAGACTCATATGTCCATCGCTCAAATTAGCATACATTATTATAGGACTGAATGATGTGCCAACATCATTACAAGTTATGCATATACCAGGCAGGGGCATATTGTGCCTCTAGCAGAGTAAATATATTCTTTGTGATAGATGCCTTCATAGTGGGCTTGTACCTCTGAGCTCTGTAATGTCATGTATGCTTTGGCTAAAAAATGAACATATATCAGTGGCGAATTCCCCAAATTCTCAAAGCAAAAGAATTGAGAAGTGTCTAAGGAGTGGTACTGTCTTTTAGTAAAAGATTGGTCCGGGGCAGTTTAGTGTCAACCCTGGGGAGGCACAAAATACAACAGAAGATGATAGTCATATCCGCATTACTTTAGAGTCAGGTCTCTAAAGGTCAGAAAAAATTCATTATCTTTGGTTCCAAAAGTCATGACATCCATTTTCTTTTGATGTTTTGCCTTGATTTTATTAAGATATCCTTTCCAAGGAGCTCGAGACCAGCATGTTTAAAGTCAACCATCAAGTTACTAAGGTAGGAATTCAAATCGAGTATTACATGTGGCTTTCAGCCGAGCCAGTTGAGGATGTGGGTGGAGCCAGTGAAGAAAGTGGGTGGAGCCAAGAGAAGTGGGTGTGGCTTCCCACAAAAATGTGAGCACCTGCACTTCATATTTTACAAATTAAGCACTGATGTATAGATTGGCGCTCAATGTGTTTTTGCCTGCAAAATTGGTTACTTCCGGTGCACAGAAGGGTCTAGTCCTGGACATTTATTCATTGGATACCTATACAGCCAGGACTTTTGTGGCAGCAAATGACTGGACTGTGTTTCAGATGAAAACTACTCAGTTTTGGGACCATTCCTTGGTGCTATTTGTATAGTTATGGGACCATATGTATCAAGCCTTTTTCCTGTTTGCAAATGGGCAGATTCTCAGAATCGGCCCGTTTGCGAATTGGAAAAAGCCTTTTGGGATGTTTCATCCCAAAAGGCCATTGCAAAATAGAGAATTGCAAAATTAGCGATTCTCTATTTTGCAAATGCAATTACGGAATTAAATGTAATTTAAATTTAATTCTGGAAGCACCAGTAATTTGCTATTTGGCCTTAAGGAATTGCAAATTACCATCATTTGCGATTTTCTTAAATAAAGCACTTTTTTGATTTTTTTAAACTGCCATATGTCGCACATACATGCTCTTAGGGCATGTATGTGCGCAAACTGCGCACACATGCATATTTCAGGGGTGCAAAAAGGTGTCCTTTTGGCACCTTTGCAACCTTGCCATTGCATTCTCAATTTGGGATTCTCTAATTGGTAATCACAAATTGAAAATGTCTTCCCATCCATTCCTATGGGTCTCCTAGCCCATAGGAATGAATGGGAAGGTATTCTTTATTTGCGAATCTCAATTTGCGATTCTTAAATAAGGAATATGTAGGATTCACAACATTTTTTGCAAATCCTACATACATTGCATTTTGCGATTCTCTAATTGCGAGTCGCTAAAAATCGCAATTTGAGAATCGCAAGATTCTTTTTTTATACATATGGCCCTTAATCCCCCAACTTACAACGTGCTAGGGGGCACATTTGCACTGTGGTGCAGGGAGGGGGCGGACACATTGTACCCAACCATGTAAATGATAAATGTGATGAGTGATAATTTTAAAGTAATTAGGCCAATGTTGACACTACTGCTGTATTACAGCTGCACTACCTATGAATACCTATCATTATGTAACTTGATTTTGCATTTCGCACTCAATTTGGCAAAAGCAAGAGGTGAGAAGCAATGCAGCCCTATCAGCTTTGTCAATGTGTGTTTGAAGTAAGCACTAAGACAAAAGATAGTCAGGTATCTAGAGAGACCTTTAATAACAGTTGAGGTTGGTTGAATATCACTTTCTTTAGATTGTGTTGCTAATGTACTTTTAAAACTGTGCATTGTTAGATGATATATTGTCATTCAATTGTCAATGCACTTTTGAGTCCCAATATTTTTTGTCCTTTACTTCTGTTGTTAGGGCCCAATATATCTGGCTATATTTTTAAATGTTGATGACGTACTGTATTGTTGTAATAGATGATTTAACTTAACTTAGCAATAACATTGGTGTTGAATGTGAATAATGTGGAGGTCAGCCTAGAAAATGACATATATAAGGAACAGTCAGTTGGAGGGATTAATTTACTTCAGATTATTTACCCTAATTTCTAATGTAACTAAATATTGAAAGATAAAAATAGGTTCACCAGCCCTACACAATTCATTAAAGACAATAGAAGCAAGAAGAGCAAAACCCTGCAGCTGAAAGGGACCAGTAGAATGGATAAATGTGTGTTGAAATGATGTGAACGCCAGGAATATGCTGTGATGTACACTGAAAATAATGGAACTGATTCACATTAGGATGTAAGAGTACATAAAAGAGTACCCATGCAGTATTCTTTAGCATATTCTTCCACACTTTTGTCAATTCATTGCAGGTGCATTTTTAGTTCTTTGAAACTATCTCTCATTGCCATATAAGAAAATATCTGTTTCATGTCATCCTCTGTCGATTGAATATTTGACAGATGATAGTACAGATTGCTCATGTATTGTTCTAAGGAAGTGCAATGACACGCTCTCCTTTCCCAGACTGTAAAAGCGAAGTGTGTTTCACCCAAACTATATCAAACTATGGAAATAATATCACTATACAATTAAGATCACCAACATTTTAAATGACTTCTAGCGGTGAATTTAACTTTTCAGTCCCTTTCCCATGACTGTAGCCCTCTTTTACTACTCATACATGCCTTTGTGAATTATTCCTCCAGACATCTAAATGGGAATCCATTTTAAATATTCAGACACAGTTGGCACAAGTAGAAATTGCACTTTGACTAATAGGGGTTGGATGCCTCAGGGTAGATTCACAAAGGCATCTAAGGGTATCTAAAAGACTATTTCTGTAGTACTGCTTCCCATATTCATAAATGTTTTTGTGACTCGACGCCAGAGTGACCAATTAACTGAACGTTATTTGACATGTACTCTTGGAAACACTTACTATACTTGTTTATTGGGTAAAGTTATTTAAAGAGAAGGAAAATACTCATGGTATACAATATGCCTCAGATCCCAGAGCGAGTTTTGGCATTCATAGCTGCCAAAGGGTTAGTGAATGTGCAAAACTCATGACTGAAAGTCACAAAACTTTAGGGGGAAAAAAGAAAATGTGTAGAGTACACGTAATAAAAAACATAGCACAAGAGGAAAATCTAGGAGAAGAAGTCTGGTGATATTGTCAATTATGTAGCAAGACAAGTGAACAATAACACAACAGGCATGGACACCTTAATGCAGAATACTGAAACTAAAATAGTGTCAGTTTGCAGCCACACTATTGACACAGCCAGCAATTATGTACCAGGCTGTGTTTGTCCATAGTACGGGTTTGTTTAACCTTGTATTGCAGGTTTGTGTACCCCTTCTTCCACACAGGTGTAAAGCAAAAGAACCAAAAGTAAGATTATCTGTCTTTATGTTATTCAAGGTGAGATACAGCTATATTTCCCAAGTCTGTCAATTGACAAAACATGAGGTCACTTGAAAGAACGTGGCATGTACATATCAAACAGAAAGTAACTCACCTGGATGGGCACATCAACACTAACCTTTGGCGCACCCGCTTTCATTTTATTTTCTTTCACTTCGTTGTGATACTGCTGGCGAATTTGATTTAATTTTCTCAGGTATTCCTGTAAGATAATGAAACAAAATGTAGTAAAAAAATGATACACATTCCTGTTTCTCAAAAAACAGTGCAGCAGACATAATTTACAGATGCATTCTACACGTTATAATTTATTATCGCAAATCGAGATTTCTTTACAGCGCGTGTACACCCAGAGGAGTTCTTAACACTATGAGAGGCAAACATGCTCTGGTATTCTGCTACTTTGATTATTATTTAGTGAACAGCAATTTTGAAGTTGCTTTGGGAAACGATAGAAGTGCTTACATTCTTTTCACATTTAAGAGGCAGTGTGCTCCTGAGTGATAGTACAAGGACCAAAAAGAACACCCCCAAATTACAGTCAACGAAAATGATGCTCCAGCAGATCAAGGTCTGGAAAGCGTAATTTATGTGCTGAACAGTATTTTCTAATGTAACTTTGAAACAACTGAGCCAGATCACGTAGACACCTGTATGCCGGGCACAATACTTTCATGAATATCCGAGCCTCATAAGGCATCAAGGGGAGTAGACGTAACAGTGGAATGCCATGGCTGAACCTAAAGTCTCCCGAAGTCATTCTGCTGCCACTTTTGAGTCACTTGGAGGCTGCTCAGCAGTACTTTGGGTCAAGCAGTTTTTACAATAATTAAAATCAAATTACGCTGCAGTTTATTAACATAATAGAAAAGGGGTGATGTCACTGAATTGACCAGAGACCTCATAATGAGGTCCAAGTCAAATTTAACACAGAGGTATTTTTAAAAATTGGGAATCAGAGTAGGGATGTCACCAAGTGTGATGGCCAGCCAACAGGGGTCATGTGCCGTGCTGCTCTGTGACTGTAATCACCTCTGTCTTGTCCGCACGACGTGTAACACAATGTACTCCCATGTAGGATATCTTTCACTTAGCAAACTTTAAAATTATGTTAACAATCTTGGGATATTTTAAGATTTTACATTCTACGTCTATTCTTAGTAAAGACAGGTGACAATTATCATAACAACAAAGAAAGTATCACTCAGCACAATAAATGCATACTGTATTTTCAAAAAGCGCATAAGATGTTAAAATTGTTGACATGGTTTATGCGAGTGGTGTTGATACTGCTTCTGGGTCATCATTTTACTTTGTTCCCTGAAGGTAAAAGAGCATGTGCACCATTTGCTGTTAAATGTAGTTTTTCTTTTCCCCAATTGTCTCAGATTGTCCACATCGGTTTATCCGATTCTTCACACAGATTCAGGACATTTGAAAAAGGAGATAGATAATATCCCATTTGGGGAATTTGTGTGTGCAAAACATAATTGTAGTGAATCTAAGGAGTAGCAGGAGGCACCTCAGAAAGATTCGGGAGACGAGGCTATGATTTGGAAATCATCAATAAAGCATAATAGCGAGTACAGAACAACTTAAGAAAGAAACATATAGCGAGGGCAATAAGAGAGTCGATAAGACTTTAAAGAAGCACTGGGACATAGTAAGGCTTGATCCAGATATAAAAGAGATTTTACCATCAAAACCGGTGGTGGTATATAGGAAAGCGCCCACTCTGAGAACACTTCTAAGTCTGAGTGATACTGCGCTCTATGAAGATAGCAAAAAAGGTGTGGGAGCGGAACACATATAGCTTAACATGCTTCCTAAAGGCTCACACACATGCAGTAGATGCGTCTGTTGTGAGTATGTAACAGACTAAACAAGAACATTTACAGACAGTAATGAGCGAGTACAGTATTATATTGCTTCCTTTATAAATTACAACACCTGTAGTTTGCAAATATGCAATTACATGTATATGTGGTAGGATGTATATAGACTCTACAGTGGGGAAATTGAAAGTCAGATGAATGGAACATTAACGGGCAATTAAGAATTGTGATGCTATGTACCCTACCGCCATACATTGTCGAGATAATCATAAAATTACAGAATTGGGGGTACGCACAGGAAGATACATTATTAATCTATGCACATGTAAAACAAGTAACAATATAGAGATTGAAGACCTTATATTAAGCAACTTGGGGAACAAACTACACATAGGGAAATCACACAAAGAGAATAAGGTGTTCGCATAAACCCTGAAGAAGCACAGTGTGCGCAAAACATGTGTTGGCTCCATAAGAAATTAACGATGTGAATGAATAAAGAATTCATCACAAGAAATTCTTTAGTCTGAAACTGTTACTTATCTCAGTATTGTGTTTTTTATGTATTATACTTAGCACACTGGTAGGTACTAGTGTCCTGAGAGTTAAGCACCGGGCACTGTAACCTTTACCCACAATTAATGTTGCATATATATTTATACACTTACCTAGGAATTATTTACATTTTCATTGGAAAGGCAAGCATGGTAATGACATATTCACAATAAAAAATAGCAGGCTGAGGTCTCGGGTACTGAACTCAGACTGTACTCTTGCAGGGGAATATGCATAAGCCTAATAGGCATAAGCTTCTTTGTCACTGATTGGCCTGCACTACTATTGAGAAAGGCTTCCAAGTTATTAATTGGGTTTACAATTCAATCCAGTTAGCACTTTATCCTCTACAGCCACCCTGTGCAATCTAAGTCCTATGCCGTCTGAAGAGTACTAAACATTTTTTAGGGTTCTGAAAGCTCATTTGGAACACCTTGAATTTGTATTTTGCAACCATCTTGTAATTATACTGCACCATATTTTTCTATCATGCTCTTCCCATTAAAATTGGCAACCAATCACAATACTCAAACAGGACTCTCTCACAAGTTATAATGTTTTCTTTCACAAACAGTGACTTTGTGACAGGTGTGCTAACCATTTTTGCAAAATAGGAGTGTTTGCATCTGCAAAAGAGGTACTTCTTATGTAGTAAACCCGTTGCAGGAGTAGGTAAACTTTTACCGATCCCCAAAACAGGTTTGCTGATGATTACTGATTTGCAGTTTTGAATTTGCATGGTGTGAGAGTACCTTTCTTCCTAACTGGGAATCAGTGTCATATGTATAAATGGTTTGCCATCAGAATACCATTAAAAGTCACAGACATCCAAGTTTTGTGAATGTTACAATTGGAATTTGCGACCTACCTAATAAATATTAATTAGGTAAGTCAGATTGTGACTATATCAAAATCCTTATTTCGTATACGAACCTACTAGTACATATGTCAGTTCACAAAATAAGTTTCAGATTACAAAAAGATTGGTCACATTCGTTATGAGTTTCTAAATCCATTTTGTGATTCAGGAACCTATTACCGAATCGCAAAATAGATTTAGTGGATAATAATTAGACTTTTTTATTTTGCTGTCTCAAACCCTATGATTTTTGGAAATCTGAGACTTTGCAACCACAAAATGGCTTTGTATATCGGCCCCAAGCTCTTTTTTGCATAATACGATTCTGAACATTTCCCTGCTACCGTAGTCAACTTCCTAAGTAATGGCAGAATGATGCTGGATAATGACTGATAGTAGCAATTGGGAGAATACCCATACCCGGAAGGAATATTACATCAATCCCTAATTAACCTCTTAGGAGACATATATATATATATATATATATATATATATATATATATATATATATATATATATATATATATATATATATATATATATATATATATATATATATCAATTTACACAGTTTGAAAGGTAATGCAAATGGAGTTATCTGGAAAAGTGATCTGGAGAATGATATGAAGATCTACATGCTATCCTTTTTTTATCATTAAAACACTTTTCTACACCACAAAATACCGAATGACTGCCAGATTGCTGAGAAAGTTCCTTGAAGACAAAGATATACCGACATTCAATTCCTCAAATCACAATTTTTCATGGTATTACGATCAAGCTCTCAGAAACTTTCATTTACAACCTTTACTTTGAAACGGTCACACAGATATATTGTTATTTGGTGGTCTTCTATAAGAAACATAAGACCATGAAAGAAACGGAGGTCCTCTCCCACATTTAAAAATAACAAGAATTTCACAACAATTTCGAGAAGTATTATTAATGAAGGCAGAATTCTGTTTGTGTTTATTTCACCTGTTCCTTATCTCCATTCTTCATGATTGGTTGCTGTTGTTGATCCATTGGCTGCTCTTGCTTCATTTCTTGCTGGGGGAAGTGGTTATTGTGATGATCAGCAGTGGATGGACGAAGTCCCTGTACATGTGAAAGAAATTTGTTTGTAAGAAATGGTATTTGCAAGGAGAACATTTATATTTTTAGATGCATCTATCTTCCTTGCTCATTTATCTCTTCAGTCATCTTTCCTTATATCACCCAAAAAATAAACCATGAAGAAACACAGTGGCACTACTGGGATCATTTAGACCTAAGCTGCACTGCAAGCGTTACAGCAACATGGTTTTGTGCCCATTTTTGCACTAATACCTATCATGACCAGAGTGCAATTTCATGGTAATAATGTACTGAAAAAGTAAATAACCACTATGAAGCCAAAAGGCCTGGATATTTCAAATGTGATTGTGTGGGTGAGTGGGAGAATTTGATAATGAGCCAGCGTTTGCATGAATATGGAAATGCATTGAAGGATAAATAAGAGAATGAATGCATCATTCTGTATAAGGTGAGTGAATTCATTGATGGTGGAATATGTAAATGCACTTAAATTTTGGCTTGATGAATTTGTGAGTGCTTGAATGGATTAGTGAGTGAGAAAAGGCACATTAAACCATTCTTACCGTTTGAGGCTTTTAAGAGCAGCAGCTATAGTGTTATAAAAATACAGAAAATTATCAATATCATTGCAGTGCAAATTTTACACAGGGGCTGTGTACAGTCATGCAAAAAAAATCCACAATATATATATGTAAAGAATTATGAAAATGATGCTGTCCCAAGAGTGCCTATAATATGTTAAGAATTATGCCTGTTGCTTTAATGCAAGCAGTACAGTGCAGTGGGTATCAATGTGCCAAGTATGCCCACCATATGTCAAGGAACTGTGACTAATATTGTTGTTTAGATTTTTCCCATCACTCAATAATCTTTAATACATACTCATATTTGTACCATTACTAACATTCTCTTTGCATGTTTAGATGTGTTCCTTTGCCCAATCACTTAGTAGTTCTGGGTGCATGTTCAGATTTTGACCATGAATCATTGATGTTGACCTCTTTTCAGGCTTACATTCAGAGATATGGAGTAGCGGGTCAGGTTTTCACCATCACTCATTAAGCCAAACAATTGTTCAGATTTGCACCATATCTCAGTATTCATTAGAGAACATTGAGATTTCTACCATCATTCACTAATCACCAGTAAATAGCCATATTCGCACCATCACTCAGTTATACTGCAACATTCAATTTGAACACACCAACAAAAATGACACATTTGCTAATGCAACAAAATCCATTTTATACCTATATGTCACATACTCAAGAAAGACACCACTGCCCAATTTTCCTTAAATAATGATTTTTTATCTGCTCTTTTCTCCATATTGCTGCCAGTTGCACACAGAGACAGTGCCACAGGTTGTTACTTCATGTTATTCTGAAGTCATCAGAAAGAGTGCAGGACCTCAGATCATTATTAGATGTCTGTAATCCCATGGCATGTTTGGTTTGTTCTGTATGTAAGGTAAGTGTATGGTGTACTGACATGAAGTGTCTGTGTATGCATTGCTGGAAAGGAGCATGCTGTAAAATGTGGAGAGTGGATGTTGTGATAATGTGATGATGAATGGAAAGCTGGTATCTCTGTGTGATGTAGCTTGTGGCTTGATTACAGCTAGAGTTTTATATAGCGCGAACTAGACCCGAGACATCAAGTATAAGAGCGCTTTACATGAGCACCAGTTTCGTTATAGAAAGACACATTCCTTTTTGTTAGGCACAGGGAGATTAAGTGATTTGCTCAGAATTACAGGATGTTGAGAATGGATCCCAAATAGGATGTGATGGTAACCTGTGGGCCTAACATGACAAAATAACTCACTTCCTACCAGGGGGCTTCACACTATGTGAAACCCCTACCCTCCAACTCCAACACAACTTTTAGCGACAAGGATAAGCAGCAGAAAGTAAGCAATACTTGCTGTCAATGATACAAATGTCTCTAAAGTCAGCAGGTGGGATAGTTGGCTACCAGATGCCTGGCAAACTCAGAACCATGCAATAGTTGGAGTGTGAACAGAAGGCCACTCACTCCATTCTGCAGCATCTCTTGCAGAAGGTCCTTCGGCTGCTGAAGCAAGGAGCCTCTCAATATGACAGGTGATAGACAAGCTTCTTTTTTCAACAATGTATAAGCACTATTTCAATGTGTATAGCTGCACAGTACTCCTTTGAGCTGATACAAAATGTGCAATACCGTTATACGAGCAATGGCTGAAGAGGGCTGACTGTTGGATTTTGTAATTAGAATGTGGGTGCGTGAGCCACCCTGGCAACCATTGCTCAGGTGGAATGAGAATGTTGGGGGTGTACCTGGCAGTTGCTGGGTTGTTGATCTCTGCCGGTCGCATTGATGTATCTCGGTCAAAAAATCCTGAGCAAATATTGCTTAAGGAAGAATATAAATCTGTGTGGGCAGTTCAGGGTGGAAGTTGGAAACAGCTTTTCCTGAAGTATTCAGTGAAAAATTGGGGAGGATCAAAGGATTCTGTCACCGCTTAATTTTGAAGGATGGGGACCAGCCAGTAGTCCAAAAACCCAGACAGATACCTCTTGCGATGAGGAGGGAGTTGGAGCAGGAAGTTGAATACTTATGCCAACAGGGTATAAATGAACCTATAAAAAGCTCCGAATGGTTAGCCCAGGTGGTTTTGGCCAGGAAGGTATTGACTTAACGGACCTGAATGAGAGGATTTCGGTGCAAAGATGTCACTTGCCCAATATCACTGAAATGTTAAGATCGTTTAAGGGTGGCAAAATTGTTTCGACTTTGGACATGTAGTCCGCTTATCATCAAGTCACCTTGCACAAGGAGAGCCGCCATCTGACGTCATTTATTTCTTCTTCTGGTGCGTACAAGTTTAAGAGAATACCTTTTGGGTTGGCATCAGCTTCTGCAGTATTTCAGAGGGTCATTGAAGTGATGTTTGTGGGGGTTCCGGATGTGAGGTGTTTTCAGGATAATATTTTAGTGTATGGGAAAAACATTGAGTCCCATGATGAGAAGTTTTGTCCATTTTGACAGATGGGGGTTACGCTTAAGATAGAGAAATGTAGGTTTGCTGTGGACGCTGTAGCCTATTTTAGGTTACAAGTTGTCTGCTCGAGGTGTGGAACCAAAGGAGGATCTTGTTAGGGCTATCAAGGAGTTTCCGTCCCACAGAACAAGTTGCGCTCCTTCTTTAGAATGTTGGAGTTTTATGCAAGGTTCATTCCGAACTGCAGTGGGAAAACACAGTACATGAGAGGGTTGTTGAAAAAGAATCAGCAGTTTGTTTGGTCCATAGAGCATGAAAGGGAATTTCAAGATGTCAAATGTGAACTTGGGAATGCCATTGCCCTTCAACCTTTTGTTGCCAAGGAACCATCAACTGTGGGAACTGATGCCAGTCAGCATGGTGTGGGTGCTGTGCTGTTGCAGAAAAGGGAAGGCTGGGAGGTAGTTGTATCGTTCGCATCTAGGGCATCGACAGAAGTGGAGCCGACATACCCAGTTATCGAGAGAGAAGCTTTCGCCTCCTGGTGGGGAATGGGTCATTTCAGGAACTATTTGTGGGGTTTGGAGTTTATCATTCGCATTGACCAAAAGTCTTTGTTGAATCTGTTTACTACCAAGGGTCCTAGACATGAAGAGGAGGATCTGGGAGTTGTTCTGGTGGCCGGGAATGGATCGGAGTGTAGAGCATTTTGTCAGGGAGTGTGTGGCATGTGACAAGACTAAAGTGACTTTTTCCAGTCCGGTTGAAGCAATTCCTGTTCCAGATAAACCATGGTTTGAGTTAGGGTTGGATATCATTGGGCCCATGTATGTTCTGAATGAACGTAGTATATATGGGTTGGTGCTGGTGGATAATGGCACAAGTTGGCCAGAGGTCCAGTTCATGAAATCAGCTAACACGAGGGAGGTGCTGGCCTTTTTATAATCCTTGTTTTTTAGGGAGGGTGCCCCAGTTGAATTGGTCACGGGCAAGGGTGCAATTTACATACAAGGAATTTCAAAGATTTATGTATCATTGGGGAATAAAGCATATTACTACTTCTCTTTATCATCCCCATAGTAATGGTTTAGTAAAATGCTACAACAGGATCATCAAGGAAAACTTTCAATTTTCAGTGGCTATTGGTTTGAAATGGGAGAAGGAGCTCATGGATTTGTTGTGGGCATTGCGCACTACTCCATTTGCTACCACCAATGTTTCACCTTTTGTTCTGTTGAATATAGGGTAGCTGCTAACAAAAAGGTCAGACATTGGATGAATGATTTCAAAGTGTTACATGTTAAACTTGAGCGTGTCAAGGAGAACTGAAAGAAGGCTCAGAGAAAGTATGCCAAGGCAGATTCTACAAAAGGAAGACGTCAATCTCTTTCTAACAAAGGGTATTGGGTGAGAGTAAAACTACCAGGTATTGTGGCGAAGGGTCATTCCAAGTTCTCCCAGCCACTGGAGATTGAGGTAGTCAAGGAAAATGTGGTGAAGCTAAGTGATGGCAAAAGGTGGAATAAGGAAAAATTGTCCAAGCAAATAGCAAAATGCAGTCAAGGGAATGAACAGTTTAATTGTGCCTCTGGAAACTCACAGGTCTAGAATATAAACTCAGGAAGGTCTGTGAGAGTGAGAAAGGCACCTTCTCATTTCAAGATTATGTCAGTGTCTGAGGCAATTTAAGAGGCAATGTGTCATTTCAATGGGAATGTAATTTTGCTTTCTTTGCAATATGTTCTTCTGCGTACTTAATAGACGACAACACATTGGGCATGGTAATATAATTTTCTTGTTTATCAATTTGAATTTTTTTGTTCTTGTTTACTATAAAAGGAAAGATGTGTTGGGTTCTGTACATGTTTCAACGGTGGGCCATAGGAAGTAGAGCGCCCAAACTAATAAGGACTTTATTGGACTATTATAGAAATATCTCACCAGTGCATACTAAGTATTACCCTCACCGTCGTTTAGTTATTGATTGTTTTAGGAGAGTATAGCATGGGAGAAGTGGAATGTTTTTAATACTTTGATTAATCATGGAGGATGACCGGGAGAAATTGGCGGCGGAACTATTCCAACAGAGTAAAAATACTAGTGCTAGTGTAAGAAAGGATCCACCCACTAGCAGCTTAAAGGAAACATTTCTTAAATTAAAAAAGCCTAAGAAATTAGAATTATCAAAATGGTGGGATGGAGTGACCCTTAAAAATTACATTGATTTAAAGAGAATACCAAGAGGACTCAGGATATTGATTGTCTCCACTTTCGATGACCTCGATGAGGATCTTCTGAAAGAGCAGGAAGAAAATGTATATGCTTCTTCATTCACTATGATGCATATATTAATTAAAAATGCAGATAGAAAAGTCGAGAAACTTAAAATACAGATTGTGGAATTTGAAAAGGAAATTAAGGAAATTAATTTGACTGAATTAACTGACAAAAATGATGGCATTTTAAAAGAAGTTATCAGTAGACATCAACTACAGATTAAGGATAAAAAACTCAGTAAAATCAGACGATACGAAAGGGATTATAACCAAAGAAGAGTCTTCACATTTGCCAAAGGATATGATGAGGTGGCCAAACCAAAACAAACAGTGATAACTGGGGTGCAGGGCGAACTAATTTCAGTTAATTATAGCAGCTCCAGCATCTCATCTACTGATGAGCCACCCCCATTGGAAGCAGGAGGAGGTATACCATCCAAAAGCTCTTCTTTTGCCGAGGAAATTTTGAGATTCAAAAGGGGAAGGAAAAAAGGATCTGCAGCACAAGAAGGGGGCGGAAACATAGGAAGTATCAGAATAGGGAAAGAAGTCCGGACAAGGTCAGAAAATAGATAGCCCGATTAGTGTTATACATTTGAGCAATGGTGGGGTTGAGACTCTGGAGGTCATAAATCTTTCGGATAGAGTATTGAAAGACAATGAATTCCTTGTTTTGAAAAAAGGATTGTCATTTTGCCCAAAAAATGTGTGTAATTATACAGATTTGGAAATAGATTTGTTTAAATTTTCAACAAAAATGAAATTAAAAAGGTTTTTTGCCACAATGGAAAAACCAATGAATGTGAGATCTATTTTTAGGTGTTCTGAGATGACTAATTCTTGAACTACAAGATGTTCACTTGCTGATGTCAATAACTGAGGGTGAGGGTTTGGGAGTGGATTATGTAGCCACTATGCTGAATATCTCAAGTGATTATAGTTGTTCAAGTGGTTTAAGACCAAAATGTAAATTCACACCTCAGGGTATACAGTGTGCTGCAATTGATTTGTATGTTGAAAAAACCTTGGAAAAATTTCATAAATTAGAGGATCGAGGACGTAAAGGGTGGAATATCAATTTGACACGAGAAGAGCGAGTGGCATTAAGGGATTTGATATCTGATGACGGGATAGTGATTCGAGAAGCCGACAACGGCAATTAGATGATACTACATGCTATGTGAAGATTCAAGGGAATCCTATAAGAGAGGCGTCTAGACGGATTACTGAGAAATTATTTACATGGAATGAAGAAGGTTTACTTGATGAAGCAGAATACAAGTACCTAAATGTGGCCAATCCTACATATCCTTTGATCTACATCTTGCCTAAAGTGCATAAATCTAGAACGAACCCTCCAGGGAGACCAATAGTCTATATAACGGAACATTTGTCGGAATTTGTAGATTCTTTCTTAAAACCTTTAGTAGTTAATTTACCATACTACATAAGGGATACTATGGACGTCTTGAATAAGTTGCAAGATGGTAAATGGGAGGAAGGGCTGATTCTAGTTACACTAGATGTAGTAGGATTGTATACATGCATAGACAATGAGAAAGGAATACAGGCTTTGAATCATTTTTTGGGAAGCCATAGTGCGAGTGTTAGGGACCATTCAAAAATGTTAGTGGAAATGAGTATGTTGATTTTAACTAATACATTTTTTCTTTACGAAGATGAATGGTTCCATCAGATCAGGCGATCTGATGGAACCTATTTATGGGTTGGTTTCAGAGGCAGCATGACTGGAGCCGAGGAGCATCCAAATGGACAGATCATATCTTATTTTGGGTTTGTTTCATTGACAACATTTTAATGATATGGAAGGGTACTCAAATTGAACTGATGGAATATTTTGATTACGTGAACATTAATGATTTTAATGATGCTTTCATTATGAATCAGAATGCCAAAAGAATAGATTTTTTGGGCGTAGAATTGCTCGTGGATGGGGACATGATTAAGAGTAAACTATATAGAAAAAGTACTGCTACTAATTCCATACTAAGAGCAGATAGTGCCCATCCGGTGTCAGTCATTAGAGGAATCCCCTTTGGGGAAATGATCAGAATAAGCAGGAACTGCAGTAAGGATGATGATTTTAGGACTGAATTAGATCAATTTCAATTAAGGCTTCAACAGAGGGGCTATAGGAACAAAGATTTAATAAAAGCCAGGGAGAGAGTAATGAATGTTAGGAGACAATCTACCCTGGAACAAAATCGTAAAGACTCCTCCAAAGCACGACTGGCATTTGTAACTAAATATTGTGCACAGAAGGATAACATCTTTAAAGCTTTGGGTAATTGGAAATTGTTGAACGGTGTACCAGGTTTGATGAATTTGATAAGTGACAAACCAGGGGTGATTTTTAAAAGAAGTCCGACAATTAAGGAAATGGTTACCGGGAACTATATAGAGCCCATAAAAACAGGTGACTCCAATTGGCTACCTAAGCCTCCAAATGGATTCTATGTCTGTGGAACATGTAGCCTTTGTGGTTTAGGAATTAATAGAACAAAGGATGTTTCATATAACACCAATCGAAGATATGTTATCAAGGAGTTTATCAATTGTAACAGTATTGGGGTAATTTATGCTATTGTATGTGAATGTAAAAAAGTGTACATTGGTAGCACTAAACGCATGTTCAAATTGAGAATACAAGAACATAAGCGTGCTATTACCAATCATGATGGTAGATAACCATTACATCAGCATATTAGAGAAAAACATAGCATGCAGGATAACATAATGTTCCATGGTATCCAAAGGATTATTCCTAGAAAAAGAGAGGGGGATTGGGAACTGAGTATCAGGCAGCAGGAAGCCAGATGGATAAGTAGGTGTAGGACTGTGACTAAAGGTTTGAACAGTGACACGGAGCCTCATTATTTTCTATAGTGAAATCATTAGTACATATATTGACGGATATATGGTAATGATGCTTTATGAATGGAGTGATATCCTTATGATGATCTAATGAGTATTCTGGGGTATTTTTTTTGATTTAATGTAAATCATACAAGTAAAGTGGTTGGATGATTGTATAACATATGGGGACTGTAGTTGATGTTGGAGAGAAGAGAGGTGCACTTTGGGTAATAATTAGGGAATAATTGACATGCTTCAATTGGAAATTAACATGTTTACGTAGTACTCAGCATCGGAACCGTTTAGAAGTGATATACGTTTATGAGTGGTATCACCAGAAATTGATTATATTGATATTTTACACACATATAACATAAATTGACAGGGTGTGACTGGTGGGGCTAGGAACCTTTGAGAGTCGGAATGTAGATACAGTTTTTCCCTGATGTAGGCAGGGTAGTCATATATTCGGGTCTAAGATAGATTACAGATTGTATTAATAGCAATAATGTATATACGTTTAGCTTAAATTGGGCCATTTTAAAGACTAAGTTTGAAGGTTGTGGGGACTTTATGTTAATAAAAAAAGTGCAATATTCGGTTCTGAACGAGTCGTGATAATTGGCAGTGATCGTTGGTAATATTGAAAAGTTTTAAAGAGCAACGG
Source organism: Lissotriton vulgaris (assembly GCF_964263255.1). Classification (NCBI taxonomy): domain Eukaryota; kingdom Metazoa; phylum Chordata; class Amphibia; order Caudata; family Salamandridae; genus Lissotriton; species Lissotriton vulgaris. The sequence goes on from NC_141696.1 coordinate 1,179,009,050, forward strand.
GTCATTAGGAACATAATATATACACAGGTTCCTGAATCATTATATAAGGATCGAGACCGTATAGCTTTGAGTTGTTAGATGGTATTTAATATGTGGATCGGCAAGAAGCTGATTGTTAGGAAAAGGCTCTCATGGGATGCCTGTTTTCACCCGAATTGTAAATAATGTGGTGGTGAATTATGATTGGACAAAGAAGTGTTTCCGGTAGGAAAGAACAGTGAGGAGCTGAAAGAAGGTAGAGGACCAGAATGGGAACCAGGTGTTTGAAAAATAGAGTGTATGAATGGACAATATTGGTATTTCAGGACAAGAGAAATCCTGATTGAACGCACCATAGCGGACCGCATTGGAAAAAGTTGTGTTGTTAATAGGGAATGGAAACGCGCAAACGGGATTGGTGGTTGGAGTGTTTAAAAAGAAGGAATGGCGCGGGTTTGAGTTTACAGCAGATTTATCAGGATCTGCTGTCAGCGACGCTTCAACTTAGGAAGTGGACATTTTGGAGACTGAGGTGAGAATTAGATAAAGGGGTTTGAATATATTTCACAGGTGAACACTGTTACTATCTTAGAAACAGTATTCTGATGCGAGTGTTCTTCTTATTATGTTATATTATGGCAGACTTATGTTGGAATAAGAGTTCAGGACACTTAATCACGGAGCCAGGAGTATGAATAATTAGGATTTAAATTGTGAGAATTATGATTATTTGTGTTTGACTAATTGGAATTAGGACTTGGGCTGTTCTTGAACTAAAGTATGGGATCGGAATGATTGGAACAAAGGAATATTGATTAGGGATGAATTCCAGTTTATAACTGTAGGATAGATATGAGGTTATTTGAACCACATCATCGTTCGCATAATTGTTATTGGTAACAGGGCAGCTCTTTTACTATATAGGGGTTCCGGTTTTGAAAAGCAATAAAACAGAAGGATAATATTGATAAGGTATTACTTGGGTTGGAATTGGATTAGTTGTACTTGATTAGGGTGAAGAATACATTATTGTGCAAAGTGAAGAAGGATGCAATACCAGCATTTATAAGCTGTATAGTTTGATGAGGTATCTTCATTTTGGATCGAAGGGTGTATTGTTTGAATATTATGTGATTTGGATGAGCATGGGGGATATGTTGACATAGTGGGTGGATAATGTATTACACGATTTCAGTATAGAATGTTATGTGGGCAGGATGATTATGGGTATCCAAAAATGGTTTAATATTATTATTATAATATTGTTCTCATGGAATGATAAATAGTTATTTGCTGATATGCTAAGAACTGGATTGTGATTTTTTTGTTCTTTACTTTACAGCCCTGATGATGTCCTAAGGAGGACAAAACGTGTAGGCTGTTCTTGAACTAAGGCTGTTCTTTTTGTGTTAAACTATTGATCTGGATGAAATAATCATTGCATTGGATTGATGAACATTTATGTTGGAATTTGGATTTTGAAATTTTCTTGCTTCGAACTGTAAAGAAATAACTTTTGACGAAAAAAGAAATTAAAAAGAAAAAATCTGACACGGACTTCAATATTTGATTGGTGATTTTTTGTGGACTAGACGCTCCTTACATCACTATTTTTGTGTTGGGTTCTGTGTCTAGAATGTGGGCGCGTGAGCCACCCTGCCATCCATTGCTCAGATGTAATGAGAATATTGGGGGTGGTCCTGGCAGTAGCTGGCTGGTTGTTATCTCTGCCGGTCACATTGATGTATCTCGTTCAATAAACCCTGAAGCACTTACCTGCGAGTCCCGTTTTCATTGGGACTTTTCACCAACCTAAAGCCCACAATTTGTGTATTTATCAGGAGCAGCTCCTCCATGAGAGCAGAGGAGCGTCCCTTGCTCCTAAAAACAAATGCCCCATGGCAGCTCAAAAATAAAATGGTAATAAAGTTTATTTATTACCATTTTATTTTGAAGCAACCCGTCCTGAAACCAGTGTCAGAACAGGGCGGGGCCAGTGCTGCCAAGTGGCAGCAGGGAGCGCTGCACTTATGTTTAAAGTGTGCATGCCTCTTTGTCTAACCGTCTTGCGTCGTGGAGGAAAGACATGCGCATTTTAAACTTCTCTAACCTAGCTGTCATAGAAAGCTAGGTTAGAGAAAATGCAGGCCTCCAGTGTTCTTAGGAGGGCTGCAAGAGGCCGCTCCCTCCAATCCTGATGCTTCTCTCATGCTGAGAGACGTGCAAGGATTGGAGAGTAAAGTTTCCTGGTCCGGAGCTTCCAGGAGCGAAGACACCTGAGCAAGAAGGACGTCGTGTGGCAAGTCTGCAAGGTAAGTGACTTTTTTTTATTAATCTTAATGCCACCTGTATGTTGTCCACCCCACCCTTGCTGTCAGATTTCAGTTAGAGACTCAAGACCTCGCTCTTCAACTAAGTCCAGCAGGTCAGTGCCTGGATACCCTCGCTAGTGATATCCATGCTCTACAAATACTGATTGATTGATGGATTGATTGATTGATTGATGCAATGGTTTGATACGCCACTGTCATATACCCCCGAGTCCGCCTGCCACCATTTATAAGATTGAAGCTGTCCAAAAGGGACAACTGCCTCTTTGTGACTTGGATGCCGCACCACGCCCGGTGTTGATATCTGTTCAATCATTTGTTCAAAGATTTGCATGTGCAGCTGTAGTTCAATGATTTATATTGACACAACTGTGATCTCAAACTATTTATATAAGGCAGTTCGAATAGGAAAAATTTGTGGACGCGCATTTCATACTCCGTCTTTGTGATTTGGGAATTGGCTGCAACAGGCATTTGGCGAGACGGTAAGATCTTTCTGACTTACGATAGGATCTTTTATTAGGGATAAAAGGTCACTGGTACAAGGCACGTTTTGATACAAGACAATATCAACTCACTACACCTTGCCCAAAAATGCATAGAAATGTTTTGGTATTTCATCTTGGGTTTTCACTTAATGTTGAGACTTAATCAAGGTGACATCACTGCAGTTGACAATCAAGTTGCTTCTCAAATGCCATCATGTCATAGGGATGCCATCCCTAACCCCATATCGTCTTAGACCTGAGTGGGTTAAGGCTTGCTGCAGTCACAACAGACTAAGAAGTCAACTCACTCTGGGGATATGGACCAGGGGCAGGGGCTGTACTGTCATCTATCCTCATGTGTGCTCAGGTCACCAAAGACTGAAGGAACGGGAGGGAAGGCAGATGCTCGCTGCCTGCTGTAAGGTTACCATTCATCCTGTGGATTTTCAAAGGTTAGGGGAGAGGTGAGGTGGGGTGCTGCTGCACTATCTCCAATTCTCTCTTCCCCTGTTGCTGCTGGGAATGAGAGATCCAAGAGTAGCAGGGGAAAGGAGCTAACGCCGGGTAGCCGGGTAGCTGCTCTGTCATTGTGGTAGAGCTGGTGTGGTGTGCAGTGGCGCTCACCGTTCTGCTGTATCAGATTCACTCTCTGCTTCAGGAAGGAGAAAAGGAGAACGTAGAAGGAGGGGAACGGTATGATAGGTGGGTATGTATCATTGTTTGTGGGTGAGTGTGGAGGGAATGAACCAAAGAGAGGCACATGGTGGGTGGCAGTAAGACAGGTCAGGCTTGCAAATATTTCCTCGTAGATAGGGGTATGGAGAGGAAGTTGGGGACATGAGAAATGCATAACCAAAATGACAATAAACTGATTAGAACAAATGGAAATGGAGAGGCAGTTGGGTGGACAGAAGAATGACAAGAGCCTAGATATTTTTAAGGTGCAGAAGAGCATCAAAAGGGTGGTTATATGTATGACTACATTACCTCTACTCACCCCTTACTTGCTTAGTCCTGAATGTAGGTCAGTGGTTGTATGGAAGGAAAATCATGGTTGGCTTACACAACATAAAACTGGACATGTGTAAGTATCAAAAAGAGAGTGTTTTCCAACTCGACTGGAGTAACACTCTCACAGTCCAGGAAGCATCTCTGCTGGAAACAACACCATTTTTGATAGTTCAGTGTGCACAAAATACATAGCCAGAGGGACCACTTTTCTATTACGGGAGCAGCTCTTAGAAAGTGTTAAATACACAATGGCAGAGTACAAATTTGAAAACAATAGATCAATACACTGACCAATTTACATAATTAATCTCTTCAAGCCCTGGAATCGAATAGCATGTTGGGCTCACCATTTCTCTGCCATTCAGTGTTTACTTACCAGCTGCTTTTCAACTTTCATTTTATACTGGTGCGCTTCCCACCGTCTCTGGAGATAATCTGCACACCTGTATGGAGAATATTTTAATATGTTTGTAATAAACCATTTTTTTTCAAAGTGGCAGCCAACCGGCATTGGGGCTGCAGAATTAGCCATATAATCAATATCATTTACAGTTTAGCCTCTATAGAATCATGCCTTCCAATTAGTACTACTAAAAAGAACTTTGCTGATTTCTCTGTAATTGCCACCAGGCTTGTACATTTCTTCACCCAGCGTTGTCCAGTTCACCCTCACCAGTCATCACCCAATGGCTGCAATAATCTCTACCAACATTTTGGATTCAGTTTTGTTTCAGAATAGGACTCGTGGGGCCGGATCACAACACATTTTTGGAAGGCTCTAACTCATGTCCTTGGTAGTAAATAAAACAATGCTTGGTGTAAACACTTTTTACCAATGTATTATGAATAAGATTTCGGGATGTGGTACTACTTGACAAGAACATTTGTGCATATTTATTGTGGTGGTAATGTTTTTGTACTACATTCATGCACTGCCTTGGTGTCATTCACTTTGCATGCTGTGTTGCATTCTATTTTGACTGTCTTATTATATTGTGCTCTGTTGTGTTTTATTTGTGTAATGTTGATCTGTATTGTGTTATTTTGTCATGTTTTGGTGTTTACTTTAGGAATTTTATCAAATGTTGCTACATTTAAAGGCAAAATCAGCATACACCCTTCCAGTTACAGTCACAAACAACCATTTACCACGTTCTAATGAAGTTATATACTGCTGCTTTGGCTTTTCACATATTTAAGACACCAGTCAGCCTAAAACTGTGGCAGGGACTAGTCATGTATACCACTTCCAGTCCTGAAGCCATATTAAAGAAACTATGCGCTGGTACATAAACTGTGGTAGAATGAAGCAAATACATTGTGCCCCATGACATGCTACATAGAGATATGCAAATATGTGAACAACTAGAGGAAATGAACATACAATATATATTCTGCATTTTATATGTCTAATAGAGATTTCTTTGTCCATTACTATTTTTAACTAAAATAAATAGTGCATACTTTTTTGTGCTATGAGTTATGCTTATGTAAGGAAGAACATTGAACAAACTGACACAGCATGATACCTAGTATCAACTTTCCTGTATTTTCGATACCTAATATCACGTAAAAAAGCAACAAATGTGAAAACAGCTTGCTTCACACTTTGCCATAATCTTTTATGGAATTATTAATACAAATCATTACAAAATAATAATTCACTTACGATTTAAAGTTCATGTGAAAATGTATGATAGCACAGCTATTTACTAGCAGATAATACATGAATAAATAAATGACAACATTGTACAATAAGTGTTAGAAAGGCAACATTTAAAATAATAAACCACAATAAATGCACACACATAGTCATTCACATTGATAGGTTTCGGGCAGAAAACATTCATTATATAGTGGAAGAGGTCTCTACCTTTTTTGGTAGCTGTATTGCATAATCAAAATACATGATAACCCTAAACAATAGCTTGGGTAAAAGATTGTTCAAGAGGACTTCAAAAGTTGAGCTGAGGGTATGTGCACCAGGCACGCGGCATAAACACAAAATGTGTGGTAGGCTTTCACTCCTACTGTCACAGAGCTGGCAGGTCCCTTTATAAAGATGCCATCCAGGACTGACCTTCAATAAGGTGTTAACATTAATGTGAGCCTAAGATATGTATTCTGAGTGCCTTTATTTAAGCAGTTTATTAGATATGGTGGAGGTTGGAGGTTTACATAACTCTCATTAGTATATTTAGTGGAATAGGACCTAGAGACTGTGCTCTAAATTGTGCATCACACAGAATCTATAATCTAATACCTAGCCAATCTGCCCAAAGCAGCCTGAAGGTCATTCAGTCGACATTTCTTGCTGTCCTCACTGAACATGAAGCTAACCGTGGTAGCTCCACAAAATGCTAGACCTTGCTCCGAGCTCCTTCTTCAGGTCCTTTTTTGCCATCCCACGCTCCTGTATTATTTGCCTTAAAATGTTATTTGTTACACACATAGCAGAAATGCTTAAAACATTCAGTTATATGGCCCCAGGCAATGAGTTTCTTTTAGCTTACCATCTCATTTCTAGGTGTGAAATCTAACCAGCATAATGAGAAAAGAAGAGCTAAAATGGTAAGAGGCAGAATATAATCAAAAACCATAATCAGATAGCATTCCTGAGTAAGGTGATGGTGCATTAGAACGCGGTTCACATTTCCATGCAATAGCCAGTTATGGTTGACCATGAGGCAAAGAGATTAGCATGCAATAAAACAATTTAAAATTTGTGTAGCCCATTTGGCCACACAATAAGGAGCAGGAATCGTTGGCTATGGTTAAGTGAGTTCATTACACCCAAATAATCAATCCAGTAAATAGGCAGAGTAAATATTATGAACGTGGAGCTTTACAACAAGCATATTAACCCCTTGCGTGCGGGCGTATTTTCCGCCTGTGCTGACTCCGCCTTGCGCGGGCGGAGTCATGACGAAACGGTTCCGTCATCAGCACAGCTCAACCGATGCTGATGCTGGAACCATTCTGTCATCAGCACGCAAGGGGTTAAAGCGCCAAAACGGATTCTGGCTTGACAACAGAAGGCCAATAAAGACTGCAGTCAGAATAATCCAGATACAGAAAGAATGCAATTCGGTGTTCCTCTGATAAACTCTGCTAAACATGAATATTTCTAAAGAAGAAGCCTAAGCCTTATATCTAACCACAAAAGGGTCCATAAGAAAAGTTCAGCTGGGAATTTAGAAATGCAGGAAGGTGGAAGCAAAGTGTGGGTTTCAGAAGAAATCCTCTAAAGGGAATCCAGTGTTTAGCATATAGCCATACACTCGCAAGCATAGGGCAAGCAGAGAGGTCTGTAACTCCCAAGGTCCAAAGGATCTGCTCTAAAGACTAACATATATGTGTATATGTTAATTAAAACACACAGATGCATACTCAGCCACCCGGTCCTCACACCATCCATCCAGGGACCAATGGTGGTGAACTTTACCCTGTGATGGCAACAAATCCAGATTTTCCCATTCAATGAAACCTGGACACTCACAACGACCTTGAGTATCACACCGTTCCGGATACATGATGAATAGGAGGCGTCCTAAGCCAATTTAGCTCTCCACATCTCTGCCAATATTTTCTCTCTCAGACCCCCCTATCACTGATACATAATACACTTTTCTCTAACTAACAGAGCCTTGAAACCGCATTGGCAGAGTAGAGAACGTAAAGGCAAACAGAAAAATACATTTCGAAATGTAGGCCTCGTCAAGTAGGTTTAGTTAAGCACTAAATGTGAACTTTGAATACATGATTATATATGCATGTTTTACTTCAAAATAAGTGCAACAGTAAAAATGTAACTTAGGAAATTGAGTCATGGTTACACCGGAAAAGCACATTTAAATAAATGCAACATAACTTGAGACATAAGTGCAAATATGTAGAAGAATTACACTTCTTCACGGTTAGGTCAAACGTCAACAAACACATGTTTAAGAATCACTAGTGTTCTCCAGGGAAAGCATTTCAGTAGTACATTTGAATACTTATTATCAATAAAGTTAGACACAGAGTATATGCTGCAATCTGTACGTATATATTGCGCTTTTGTGACGAGTAAGGATGGAACTAAAATTGCGCTGCTCCAGTAGTGAATATGGATAGCCTGGTATGTCTCCTAGAAACATCTGTGCAATTTTGTTTTCAGCGTGCGTTTCTTAAAATCCACCCAGGTACCACACAACTTATGAGTGGTGTACTTAATTTGCTGTCCGAACATCTAACTTCAAATACCTTGGAATACACTTCGTTTCGGACCCCTGCAAGTCAAGTCAAGTCAAGTCAAAACCACTTTATTCGATTAATTAAAATCATAAAAGTATACTAGATATTTATAAAACTATTTAAAACATGTTTAAAAGTCAATTAAGACAATTTCAGTCATAATGGCAATTAAAACCCGTTATAAAAAGACAATTACACAATTCCATTTCCATTCGAGCCCAACAATCCATTATTTAAATACATGATACAGAATAGTTAGCTTTCAGCGTTAAGAGTCCAATCTTGATCTCCTGATTCTTACAGATGCAGCCAGAAAACTGGCGATACAGTACATAATTACGGGGGTTTCCATCATTTGCAGAAATAGCAATGCGGGCTTATACTGAGAAAATCTCATCTCTTTCAGCATTGGTTTTACAAACCGATTCCGGGGTTCGGAATACCAGGGGCAAAAAAACAAAAAGTGCGCAGTGTCCTGGGCGGACTGGTCATCACATTTACATGGAGTAGAATCCTCAAGCCTACACCAACCTTTCACATCCCAAAGAACCATATGGATTTGATTGAAACTGAATTTTTGTCAGTAACCATCTATGGAAAAAGTTTGTCACCACTGACAAATAAGGAGCCAACTCAGGAGATGTGGTTACCATTACATGTGCCCTCACTGAGGGTTTACCTAGCTCATCCGCTTCACGCTCGGCAACACAGAGCCTAGTGAAGTTAATCTTCACCCACACTAGATCTGCTTTACACAGGGATTCTGGTCTAGCAAAAATCTCAGGGCGTCCTAGTTTCACAGCCAAGGTCTCTACATAGGACAACCACTGAATATCCCTCATGTGATCTAGTTTGAGACAATCTTTTATGATCTTATGATTAAGACTAAGGTTCGGATTTAGCCAGAGCTTAATCCATAACAGGATGGGTGCTAGTTTTAACATGTCTGTGATGTATCCCAGTCCTAGCTCAAGGTGTAGGGAGTATGTCGCTGTTGACTGAGGTAGGCCAAGCAATGACCGCAAGAATTTGTTTTCCTCCGTTTGGATGCGGTCAGGTTTTACAAACCCCCAAATTGCAGCCCCATATCTTGCAATGGAGACTGTCTTGGCTTTGTAAATAGCCAGGATCGCCTCTGTGGGTTTCCCCCCTAGTCTTTTAGCGAACCCCAAAACTGCGGAGGAAGAACTTCTCACCGCATTCGCTTTGGATGTTAGCTGTGGTATCCAAGTACCCCTTTGATCAAATACTACACCCAAGTAGGTGAAGACCTTTACGCTAGAGATAACCTCACTGCCACAGAAAAAGGTTTTATCTTTACTTTTAGAGCAACCCACTGACATTGTATGGGATTTGCCACTGTTAATCACCAAATCTAGACTGGACATAAAAGTTCCAAAGGAATCAAGCAGCTTTTGCAGGGCAATCGGGGTCCTGGCTATCAGCACCACGTCATCGGCATAGAGGAGCACCGGAATTGGCGTACCCCCCATGCACGGAATATCCTGAGTGACAGCTGTTATGTTAGCCTCCAATAAATTCACGTATAACGTGAATAACATGGGGGCCAAAATACAGCCTTGGCGCACCCCTCTGTAGGACCTAAAACTCGCTGTGCATTTCCCCTCTGTTGTCATCCTTATGGCGGCATACAGATCTTTATGCAACTCCGCCAGGAAAGGCACCAATGAGCAATCAAGGCCCATTTTCAAAAGCATAGTCCACAGCCTTGATCTATTAACTAGATCAAAGGCTGTGGATAGGTCCATGAAGCCTTGGAATATGGATCCCCTTTTTGCCCTTGTGTACTTGGATATTATGAGGTGAAGATTGAGGCATTGGTCCTCCGTGCTCCTCCCCGCTCTAAAGCCGTATTGAACATCTGTCAGAATATTATTCCCATTTGCCCAAGATGTTATTCTAGCCAGGACAACCTTCCCTAAGATTTTAATAGAGGAGTCCAACAATGATAGCATCTTGGGTCTCCCCGCTGGCCTTTTTTAAACACGGGGATTATAATAGCTCTGGACCAAGATTTAAGAAATCCCACAATGGCTGAGGCATTAAAAACTTTAGTTAAAATATCAGCCCAGTACAAAGAGTTTGCCTTAAACATATCAGAGGGAACCCCATCAGGGCCCGGGGCCTTTCGACCCGCGGTACTCTCGATTGCTTTAATGACTTCAACTGTATCAAATCTAACTGGCGCCAAGGGGAGTTCGGACGCAGGGACCTCAAAAGATTCCTGCTCCATGTTACTACCGTAGATTTTTTCAAAATGGCTAAGCCAGTCTTCCTCAGGGATGTTAAGTTCCAACACCGCATTTTGGTCACGAGAGAACAATGGGGTATTAATAATTGACCAAAACTTGGCACTATTTTTTAAGGTAGCCTTGTCCATGAGCTCGGCCCAAGCTTCACACTTTAATTAATTTTTACGTGCTTGGATTGCCCTGGAATAATCCTTTCTGAGCTGCACCACTAAGACTTTATCCCTCGGACGAGCGTTAAGTGCTTTTTTAAGGAGGTTATGGGCTTTACTGCAGTTATTATCAAACCAGCCCATTACCGGTCTATTTTTATCTCCCTGGCCTTTAGCTGTTAAATTCATGGCCACTAACCGACAGATACCTTCAAAGGAAGTTAAAACCTCCTCACCCTTAGAGAGAGGATTGACACAAATATTTAAATCTTCTGCAGCCATTGACGTTATGTTAAGGAAAAAATCATCTGGAACTACCTGTCCCTATTTTATCCTCCTCCCCTGATCTTTAGCTTTAACTGGTAATACAGCCTGTGGAGTAACAGAAGAATTTAGTAGAGAGAAACCATTAGCTAACTCCATCCCCACGGGGTTGTGATCACTCAATGGCATGGGTAAAGCATTATATAAAATCACATATTTAAGAAGACCTAACGATAGAAAAATGTAATCAATTATCGATTCTTAGTCCCTTCCAGTATATGTAGCTACACGTGAACTTTTATCATAAAACTCTGCCTCATACAGATCATTACTAGCTAGTAAGAACCTCCCCCTTCTGGCTATGTTCAAAATGCGGGGGGGGAATACTGTCAGGGCCATCTGGATCGATTAGGTCACAATTTGAACACAAACGTACATTAAAATCACCCAACAAAATAAAATGACAATAAGTGGTTTGCTTTTCCCTATAGGCAGTTAAAAAATCTGTTAGCCACACTAAATGCTCATTAGCAGGGTAGCCATGTGGTGAGTTATAACAGTTTACGAAGAGTATTTTGCTGCCATCAACCAAGGATACCTCTATAACAAGGAAATTATGTGTGGCGCAATCAACCTTTATAATTTTACCCTTTACATTCACCGAGACCAACATCAAAAGCCCCCCTCTATTCCTTCCAGCTGGAGAGGGCAAAGCAGGTACAAAAAATGAAGTAAAGCCATCTAACCAAAAATCGCATTCCATATCCCAAGTCTCCTGCATGGTGACAATGTCATATAGCTTTACAAAGTTTATCCAGTTGGGGTCTCCTCTCTTGGACCGTAGACCGGCAATATTCCAACTTAACAGCCTGACCTTATCCCCCTTGTCAGGGGTACCCATTACCGGTTTATATCCATAGTTAGCAGAAGAAGGTACAGGAGCCATAGGGGCAGGGTCCACTATAGCTTCATCAACCATACCCTCTCCGGCCCCCCGTCAATCGCACATCTCAAGTCCTGAGAGTGCGTCAAACCTGTTATGTGTTGCGATGTGAGGTCCAAATCTAAAGAAGTTCTCCCTACCTAGTCCCTGACTTAGACAATTGGAGCGAGACCCAAACGGTGTAAAGGGACTCAATCCTAGGCTAGGGGTGGGGGCTCCTGTAAGATGATTATAAAAATATCCCAAAGGACGCACACAGATGCTGTTGTCATCGTTAGTCATCGAGGCTGCCCTTAGCAGGACTGTGGCCACATGTTGAGGATATTTAAAATTTACTATCACGCAATCACCGCTACTGGTTTTGCGTGTGGGACCAATCCAATTTGCCCTCCTCGTTGTGATAATTTCTTTTGCATATTTTGTGGGAAAACCACAATTTGAGCTCAACCAAGATACAACTTTATTTTTGAGGGAATCATGTGACTACTCAGGTGACTCAACCGAAAGCGAGTTTTGAGGCGGGACGTTTGCCAATACAATTACATAGGGGGCACAATCCGGGGGGAGATTCATAAAATTGCTTCTCCTACTTGGGGCGGCAATCGTATTGGTAACAGGCCCTGGCTTTGGGTGTACTACTGACCTAACTGGTGGGAGTGGGGGTGGAACAGAAGGACCGGGGGATTCTAGGTCAACTCTGGTAGACTGTTGTGAGGCATGCGTTTTTTAATCCACCTTGGCTACCTTCTTCCCACCACTCTCAGGGGGGTCTATTCTAGTAGAGGGGGGTGGGGTGTTAACCTTATCTATGTGGGCTAACTGTTTCGCTAACAATCCTCCTAGTCTTTTTACCTCTGCGGTAACATTATCCAGCTTGCACACTAGAGGTTGGAGAGATTCCGCTAGTTTTGATTCGAATTTGGCTTCTAAGGTACGAATTAACAAGCCAAACTGATCTGGGCTCAGGATTATATTTGCCTCGTTCTTACCCTCCAAGGTCGCAGTTGACTCAGGGGAGGTGTGGTTGTCTGGCAGATGGGTATCTACCCTTCTTTTATAAGTGTGCCTTCCCCCCCTTTTGCTTTGCTGCTTCCTGCAAGTTCTAACGGGTCTAGTGTGTGTGTGGGCAGGTACCACCTCCTCCTCCGAATCCGAGAGAGACTTGTCAAGGACTTCTATATCTGGAGCCCAGTGAATCAGTGCTTCCACTGCGTTGACTACCTCGGGTCCGATATCGGTGACAATGTCAGTCACTGAAAGAACCTCCGGGGGGGGGGAAGGACCCTCCTGATCTGAAAGATTACTTCTACCCAGGGAAGCCCTTCTATCATTATTGATCTTATTTACCATTTTTACTAAAAAGTTGTCAATGGAGCCAGCCCCCACAATAGCCTTGTCCTTCTTTGACCCCGGCATGAATACAAGTATACTTTAATGAGAGCTAACCTATTCGCAAACTAAGCCAATGGACTCAACACCCAATGTTAATGGCGCAGCAGTTACAATTAGTCCTTAAGCACTTCCAGTCACTTTACCGGGGAGATGAGGGTCACCGGATAATTTGCACAGGGTCTCTGGCCCTGCCTCTTCCTGCCCCTGACGGCCACAGACGGCCCGCCCTTTGCCCGGGCTTAGCCCCGGGCGTTCCCACGGGCGCGACTCGCGGGGCGAGAGGGCGCGAGATGTTAAGTAGCGCCTCCTGGCGCTCTGCACCCGTCACAGGTGCGCCGCCGCCCCCGAGGCTTCTGGGGGATGTAGTGCCGTTCCCCTCACGGCTGCCCGATGATGTGGAAGCAACAGGGTCAGAGTTCAGGGAGTCTCCCGGCGCTCCCTATCTGCCAAAATCACTGCTGTTTCCCTCACGGCTGCCCGATGGTGTGGTGAGTCTTTGCATGCGGCCCCCTGCAATGCTGGGCATTAAATATCACCCCTGTGGGAAGAGACACAACCAGACACATTGAATTGAAATACACTTCCCATTACTGTACTAAGCAGGGGCGCCCTATAGAAAATGGTTCTAATCTCAGGGTCCTTATATTTTTCAAAATTACCCTTAATAGATACAGAAGAGATTTTGTACAAACACAATTGGTTTTCTTTGGGCAAATAAACCCTTCTTGGATTGTATTAAATGAATGTACTCACTCAATGTTTGAAAGGGATTTGGGCATGGCAGAAATGCGCCTTCAATACTGGGCTCACCAATTACGAGTGGTTGTTTAGTGACGAACGTGAGCCTGCACTTCAGGCAGAACGAGATCTACTAGAAGAAACAGACATGATGAAACTCTTACACGGGTGCCAAATTCCAGGGTCACTTCCTCTAAGAACCAAGATTCCTGTTCAATGGAGCTTAAAGGTCTCCAATGGATGAGCTATGAGGGTAGATTTACCAAACAAACACGACTCTGGAATGGAACATACTTGACACATGCAGTACGACTGCAAGGGTTTAAGTCATGGGACCGGACTGGGAAATATCTTGAGAGATATATTAGAGGGAGATCACACTAAATACTTCGACACATGAGAGGGTGAATATGAACTTCATGCATCACAATTGTTCACATATTTGCAATTGAGACACGCTTTGGAAGCCCATTGATCACAGATGCTAATGCAACAAGAAGGCAGCCCTTTTGAGATACATTTATATACAGGAGTGGCATTTTGAAAGCATATTGCTCTCTCATTTCTAATTCCCCATCTGTCCTGCCTGATTACAGAACATGATGTGAGAAAGACCTGGGCGTGTGGATGAGGCTGATTGTAGAGATGCTGTGATGCACCCCAAGAGTTTGTAATATCAGCCAGACTGAGCCTGGTACAAGCAAATATTTACACAGGACATACCTTACTAACAAAGTACTTATTAAGAGGGTCTTGTCTCAGTCCCCAAACTTGTACAAGATGCCCTATAGTTGAAGGTGATTTCCTTCATAGCATAGGGCAATACCCTGAAATTACGCATTACTAGCACACATCACAATATCACTGGTGTTGGGGCGGCCATTCGCCTTCTCTCCCAAAATAATTCAGTTGGGAATTATGGATGAGGTTGGAGTCCCAAGGGGAGGGCTGACCCTACTAGGTGTGGGTGTAATGATCGCGAAATGAGACATCGTTAGATGTTGGAGATCAGAAGCAGCTTCCTCAATTGCATCATGGTTATGGGGAATAGATTGGTGCTGAAACATAGAACAACTTTTTTTCAATCAAGAGCTTGCCTGAATACACTCAAAAAATATGGGGTTGATGCAATAATTTTCAATTGAATGCAATAAAAAAAGCCTTTTTGTACAAGTTTGGGTCACCAAGGTTTTTCAAGAGGGTGCGGTTGAAGGTTTTGAGGGCAGCCCTGGAGCTATGGTATAGGCTCAGGCGCAGCTGGGGCATTGGGTACCATTCTGAGAATGCCCCAGTATGGGATGCACCAGGTACACAGGACTGTCTGAAGGACAGTTTGGCGTTGCCGATAAGAAGGGCAGGTATTACAAACTGGTCTGAACTGCTGGATTCCGGGGGGATTCATCCATGGGAGTACCTAAAGGTAAAGATCGGGCAAGGACTCTCAAGATTTAAATACATGCAGTTAACATCATGGTATGAAGCAGAAAAGGGGGAGACCGGCAGGAACAGAGATATTGAAGACCTGTTGAGCGCTAACCGTCCACTCAATAAAGAAATATCTATATGGTATAACAGCTTGCTGGATGTTGAAGACCAAGCGGTACCCCCCTTCTCTGGAGTTTGGATAGATACCCCACTTGGGCCGCAAACAGACTCCCTATATGAACCATCTCTAAAGATTATGTACAGATATGTCAAGCCTGCTTGTTTAAAAAAAACACATTTCTTCGTTATTAATAGACTTTACTATACCCCCGGAAAAATTGCAAAGTTCGCCCCACACCCCGCCCCTAAATGCCCTAGGTGTGCGACACCTCTTGCAGATGACATACACATTTTCTATGAATGTCCAGCACTTGTAAAATTTTGGGCTGAGGAGGGAGATATCATACGAGACATTTTCAAAATCCTTATAGAAATCAACATGTCTTTGGTGTTTTTCGGAGATAATGGACGCCTTAGCCAGACCCTCTCTCAGAAAGATAGGGGTTTATTACTGTATTTGATATTGCTGGCTAGAAGGGAGGTGTGCAAGAGGTGGAAGGACCCCCTACCCCCCCAAAGGGAATACTGGCTCAAAGCTGCATTCACCATGTCACGGTTAGAGTATGATGGAGTGAAGGACAAGGCAACGAATATATGGCACCCTCTCATGGGCTGGGGTAAGACTCTAAGATTACTGTAAACATCCTTGGTCTTATGATTACACCAGGGCCTCTTACAAAAAGAAGAGGCAGGTCGGATGACCCAAGCGAGTGCGGTAAGCCGTGGGGGCGTCAGACTGAGAAGGCGGCTTCATAAGACCCGCAGAGGCTTGAAAGGTGAGATGAGGACCAAAAAAAAACAAAAAAAAGACATACCTTACTAACAAAGTAGTTATTAAGAGGGTCTTGTCTCAGTCCCCAAACTTTTACAAGATGCCCTATAGTTGAAGGTGATTTCCTTCATAGCATAGGGCAATACCCTGAAATTACGCATTACTAGCACACATCACAATATCACTGGTGTTGGGGCGCCCATTCGCCTTCTCTCCCAAAATAATTCAGTTGGGAATTATGGATGAGGTTGGAGTCCCAAGGGGAGGGCTGACCCTACTAGGTGTGGGTGTAATGATCGCGAAATGAGTGAAGACAGCAAGGACCCCCTGGGTAGTATATAGACTCCTAGGGCAGGGTAACAACTAGTGTGAGGAAAATCCCAGGACGTCTAGTGTACACTGTGAACAATCGGGATGGATCAGTAATCAAGCAGGAAAAATCAAGAATTTAACAAATCTATATAAAATATATACCTTTAATGAGTATTTGTTTAAAAACAACATATAGTGTGTGACCACGAGGTCAAACCATAAAATAAGAGTAAAAAATGAATCAATTACATACAGTTCTAATAATCAAACAACATAAAATTCATAATCAGTACATGAAAATTATACACAAAGATGCATGTAGTACATCAAATATTAAAAAGAGAGCATAAGAACTCGACGCGCGTTTCGGCAGTGAACCGCCTTCTTCAGGAGACATAGAATAAATCCTGAAAATACATATATAAAAGAAAAATGTCTATTAAAATACAGTCCATATATCAACACATCAAAACAAGACCTTCCTTACTATCACACTAACCCTCCATTTCAATTTGTTCAATCAGTGGCAATGATTGGCAGAAAGATCTCTGTCGATTGTACAGTACCTGACTAACTATAACTGTTCATAGATTGATCCTTCATACCTGGTCTCAACCTATTATCCTAGAGAGACATAGCTG
This sequence comes from Lissotriton vulgaris, assembly GCF_964263255.1. NCBI lineage: Eukaryota > Metazoa > Chordata > Amphibia > Caudata > Salamandridae > Lissotriton > Lissotriton vulgaris. The sequence continues at coordinate 1,179,026,123 of NC_141696.1, forward strand.
GTAACCTCTTTTTTGACCGCTATACATTAGCTATATTTCAAACGTTTACACTGTATCACCCCATTGGTGGAGGTTATAAATCTGAAGTAGATTGATTCATCATATATTATTATTATTTACATAATGCAGACACGAAAATATGTTTACAGTACATGAGAGATTACTTACAAACATTGGACGCTCTATCCATGCAGTAACAATGATGGAAGGTGACAACCTCTGTAGTTAGGATGGGATAAGATTAATTTCAAAGGAAAACACCTGATAATATAAGAGAGGACATAACTTAAACAGGAACAGACCTAAGATGAGGTTATTAAAGAATGCGACTGAATGGGTCAAACATACTGCGCAAGACATGTGGATAGTCCTATAATAACAAAGAATGGGATATATCGGGGACAAGGAGGGGATAGGAAAAAGGGAATATTTGAAATGCTACAGCCTTTAGTTGATGGCATAATAGGTTGCTAACTATTCATATAGACTTTTGAGGATATATAATTACATGATCTCCACATTAGTACATGGCAACCGATACTTGGGTAGATGGAGTCTAGACCAGATATGGCTTAATACAGTTTCCAAGTACAGTCATATAACTGGTAGAGAATTAGAGGCGAGCAATATTAAAAAAAAATGAGGAAGAGGGGAATCTCAGACGATAACCATTCAGAGTTATAATTACTTCTAAATCCACAGTAAATAGTGCGTATTAATGGGACCCTAATACAGTTCCACAGTTATGTACGAGTGCGTTATATATATATACCTTGATATTTTCGATGGAGTAGGTTATGTACGTAGCGCAGATGTGATCACTTATACAGGCGATGGTCACAATAATGCTGGTAGGGCAAAGAAATAGAAGTGTGTGTAAAAAACCTCTATTATTAACATTACTACAGGAACTTGATAGTTACTGTAGTCGGCATAAATATTAAGTACTTTCTCTATTAGTGGAACTTGTGTAACATCGAAAACTACTAAGCGTCTATTTTACCTTGGATATTTATACAATGCACCAGAGTTGTGATCCGGTGAGTCTTGCTCGGTATTAGTAGATTCGAGGAAAGATAAAAGTAGTTTCTGTGGATAGAATCATAAATGCGGGTCAATCTCAGTTTCAACCACAATCCATGTTAGGGCATAATTTCAGGAGAATATTTAAAGTGCCTGGGACGCCTAGATTCTTACCTTTAATAAATAAACAATAGACGGACAGCAGGGTGGTGCTGTTCCGACACTCGTGTTGTGTGGTTCCGATTTCCACGTGCAAAGTAGATCAGCCGTCTCTGTAAAAAGAGTCACGGTTGAGGATCAGTAAAGTTTGCATCTCAGTTCGTGATGAAACTAGGGTGATAGTGATCTCGGAGTGCCCTGGGTTCTTACCTTAAATATATACACAATACGCGGGCAGCAGGGTGGTGCTGTTCCGACGCTCGTTTTATGGGGAACCGACCTCCACACAGAAAATAGATCAGCCGTCTCTGTAAAAAGAGTAACGGTTGGGAGTCAGTAACGTTTACATTTGGATCCGTATTCTAGCTAAATGGAAGAGATTTTAGAGTACCCAGCGCGACGGATTTCTTACCTTAGGAAAATAGACAGGGGGCGGACAGCAGGGTGGTGCTGCTCCGACGCTCGTGTTGTGGTGACCCGACCTCCACGGAAATTGAAGATAGCTGCAGGATAATTAGGGTCCAATTTAAACGTAATTCTTGGCGCGAAAATCCCAACGTTGTTACTGATCTTCATAGATCTAAACGAGGGACTACTATGGAAATAGTCGTACTTAACACGTCCCAATCCAAAATGGCGCCTGAACACTCTCGGGTTTGTTTGATTACTTAAGATTTTAAAATCGTTTTCACGATGATAGCGTATCCATTTTAAATGGATATATAATTAATATAGAACCTGGTATTCTAAAGCCCTATACAACGTTATTTGGAATGTTCTTTATATATTTTAGATCTATTCATCTTTAAGAAAAATAGCGGTATTATAGATGCATATACATGTATTTCAAACATGTATCTATATAATAAAGATAGGGGGTGTCCTACACGAGAGATATCATGTAGAGTATATGTGTTATCCTTAAATGATGATGGAGAATTCAAGAATGGGGCTCATTTAAGGGAGGTATTTTCATATGCCTATATATTAGTTGAAGGAACATGTCTGCTTCACCTATGAATGGTGTATGAAGTATAATGTTCTAAATCTTATACATATTTATAATAATTCTGAAAAACCCCCCCGAATTACCAATATTCAAAGTGTTCAAGGTTCTAAGAATCATTACATGTGATCGATATGTACAGAACATATAGGTATTAATGAAATCCATTGCCGGAGAGACATAGCCTTCCCAATAGGTTTGGTTAGCTCGTGTTCACTTGGCAATATTGCCACCGAACCCTATCGAAACTGAAAGATCTAGGGATGACTCAAACTCGGTTACTTACGGATACTAAAGAATGGCGTTCTCCCAGAGAATCTCGGCATTGAGGCCCTTCTTGAACGTTCCCAGGGAGAAAATCCAGAACACCTCCCTTTTCTTTCTTACTAGATCACCACCTTTATTGTTTGGGAGTCTGATTTTCTCTAAAATGCGCCATTTAAAGTCATCTGGAGCATGGTGATTTTCATTGAAATGTTTCACTAGGGGGGCTAGTTGTTTGTTTGTACGGATAGCCGACCTATGTTCTGTGAGCCTGGTTTGGACCGACCTTGAGGTTTCACCTACATAGCCAAGTTGGCATGGGCACAAAATGAAATAAATACAGTTCATAGTCTTACAATTCCACATGTCTTGGGCAGAAGTCTGACAGCCATTATGTTCAAAAAACTCACCTTCAATGATGTTACTGCAGGATTTACAAGATGAGCATTTGACAGTGCCTCTAACCGGGAAATTGTTATTGATTGATCTCTGTAGAAATTCTGATTGGGTATTCGTAGTTGTAAAACGAGAATGTACTATGAGATCCTTAAGGTTTTTGTTTCTCCTATGGGCAAAGATAGGCTTCTCTAGTTTAATACTGGTGGGATTGGAGTTGAGGATATGCCAATTTGAATTGACAATATGTCTGACTGTCTTGTCAAGAGTGGAATGTTTTGTTATACATACCAGTTGGTCATTGGCTGCGGGTGTCTTAGTTTTTAGGAGGTGGTCACGATCGTAGAATCTCGCACGTTTATATGAGTCTCGTATCAATCTGTGTGGGTACCCCCTGTTGAGAAATTTCTGTCTCATTGTTTGGGCTTGGATATCGAAGTCTGATAGATTGGAACAGTTCCTCCTAACTCGGAGAAATTGGGAGAAGGGAATACTCTCCCTTTGGCACCGCGGATGAAAACTTTTGAAATGCAATAAGGTGTTTCTCGCTGTCGATTTTATGAACAAATCAACAATAAGTTTATTGTTTTGATTCTTAATGATAATATCTAAAAATTCGACCTGGGTTTCACTATATTGAGCAGTGAATTTGAGATTCACATCTGTCAGATTGATCCACTCAAGAAATTCAAGAAGCAAATCTTTCCCATTGGTCCAGATAAAGAAGATGTCGTCTATATATCTGGACCAAATGGGAAATAGATTCATAAAAAGGGGCAACCTCATTGTAGATGAATCTAGTTTCAAAAGCTGCCATATAGATATTGGCAATGGAGGGAGCCACAGATGCCCCCATACTGACTCCTTTGACTTGGCGAAATAAGGAGTTTCCAAACTCAACAATATTCTCTGAGAGGACAATCTGTAACAAGTCGAGTAGGAAGTCTTTAGGACATAAGATGTTATAGGTGTCGATGAACCAACTGGTTGCTGATATTGCTTCCTGCTGCGGAATATTGCTGTACAGCGCCTCTATGTCCATCGTCACCAACAGATTTTTGTTGGGATCGAATGGTAGATTTTCTATTTTTGATATCATTGAGCCTGTATCTCTAATATAAGAGGTGATTTTTAGGCACATGAGGGCGTAGGTATGAGTCAATAAATTTGGACAGAGGTTCCGTATTAGTTCCTATCGTGGACACAATGTGTCTGCATTCTGTAAATAATAATAATATATGATGAATCAATCTACTTCAGATTTATAACCTCCACCAATGGGGTGATACAGTGTAAACGTTTGAAATATAGCTAATGTATAGCGGTCAAAAAAGAGGTTACCAGCTATGTCTCTCTAGGATAATAGGTTGAGACCAGGTATGAAGGATCAATCTATGAACAGTTATAGTTAGTCAGGTACTGTACAATCGACAGAGATCTTTCTGCCAATCATTGCCACTGATTGAACAAATTGAAATGGAGGGTTAGTGTGATAGTAAGGAAGGTCTTGTTTTGATGTGTTGATATATGGACTGTATTTTAATAGACATTTTTCTTTTATATATGTATTTTCAGGATTTATTCTATGTCTCACTGCCGAAACGCGCGTCGAGTTCTTATGCTCTCTTTTTAATATTTGATGTACTACATGCATCTTTGTGTATAATTTTCATGTACTGATTATGAATTTTATGTTGTTTGATTATTAGAACTGTATGTAATTGATTCATTTTTTACTCTTATTTTATGGTTTGACCTCGTGGTCACACACTATATGTTGTTTTTAAACAAATACTCATTAAAGGTATATATTTTATATAGATATTGTTAAATTCTTGATTTTTCCTGCTTGATTACTGATCCATCCCGATTGTTCACAGTGTACACTAGACGTCCTGGGATTTTCCTCACACTAATGATCGCGAAATGAGACATCATTAGATGTTGGAGATCAGAAGCAGCTTCCTCAATTGCATCATGGTTATGGGGAATAGATTGGTGCTGAAACATAGAACAACCTTTCTTCAATCAAGAGCTTGCCTGAATACACACAAAACATATGGGGTTGATGCAATAATTTTCAATTGAATGCAATAAAAAAAAGCAAAAGAAAAATGAAGACTATTTATGATCCACTAATAATCTCAATGTGCAACTATTACTGTGTTACATTTGATTTGGAAACTCGTTTTTGTGTTTACCAAACAAGATGTTTGAGTTATATAGTTTATTTTTATGTTGAAAATCTTTTCTTTCGTAGAAGTTCTATAGACAAAAGTAAGTCCTCTTTGAGCCTATATCTTGATATTTTGGACCACCCAAAAATTACTGGGTGCAGTTTTCATGCTGCCATTACCAATTTACATCCCCACCAATTGTCACCAGGGTTTGGTAAAGGAATGTCCTGAAGGCTGTGTAGCTGTGACAGAAAGGATCACCTCAGTCATGTCACAAGAGTATTTAAAAATCAATAGAATTTGGCCAGTATATCTGTTAAGAAGAACCTTTAAAGGAATCCCTAGATTTTGTTGTAATGTCGGAATATTAAATATATGAATGTGAGAAAATAAATGGAAGCCATTTAACATGGATTTTTGTGAACCTTTCTTGGACAATAAATGCTCCTCACACTCAAGTAGCTTGATTCCATGGCTCGCTCACAACTTATTTTGTATTTCACACATGTGGTGAAGGGAAAAAAGCAACACAGAACAACGTTACTGGACTTTTAAGATGCCCTTGCCTCCAATGTCACTTGAAAAGTTTGACTCGCTTGCAGTATTTTACATGAAGCCTACATTTAAAAAGAATTCTGAAGTACCTACATTTCTGCAGAAAATTCCCAACAATCTATTTTACTTTCTGCTATTTCATTGTATGTCAGGCCTCTCAAATACATCATTTGATGGTCTGACCAAATTATTTTATGGAATGGGGGCTCGGCATTAACTCAGTTTACCACCATTGCAGTAATGGGTAACTCAACCTCTACTATTTAAAGGTACGCTTTCAAATGAAAACAACATTTTATGATAGCCAACACCTTTTAACTTGGGCTTTTTACTTATGCTTCTAACTGTTTTATCAAATGATTAGGGATATGGTATAACTTGCTACTATTAAGCACCCAGAGATCTTTCTGGAACACTGACTGCCCAAGATAAATGGATGACAAATTACACTTACCACTGTGGTTGCACTTGTTCTCTCTGCCCATAATACTCGCCGGCTCTTTGAATCCCCTGAGGAATCTGTGGCTGCTCAAATGGCCTCTTCTGGATGTTGTTTAGCTGAGCATAGTAGTGGCCATATTGTCCACATTGAACAGCAGCTGGCCGTCCTCCCAACGCCACATGCGGGCTCCAATGCTGGAAAAACACAACAGTAGAAGAGTGGATCCATAGGTCTATAGAGGGTTTCATTCAAAATATTTAAGAAAAGTTTACGCCTGATTCACACTTTTTTGTGCCATTGTGTGTCTAATAGGTCATCAAATGGTGTCACCTCTGTGCGTAAATGCCTAGATCCTGATTCAGGGACACATGAACTGTAGACATTTATAGATGCAGATTGAAATTTCAGATGCAGAAATCCACTTTATAACTGTATTTTACAAAATTATGATGTTGGAGAAGTTAGGGGACTATGGGTGTCGCCAATGGAGATTCAAATGGATGGTCATGGGTTATGCTGGCAAAACCTGCTAAATTAGAAATGAAATAGTGGGAAATTCATAATCCCATTCCCACTCAAAGTGCAGCTGCCACAAATAAAGGTTGGACTAGATGCGCATTCAGGCTAAGAAAATCCTCTAGACACCTCCATATTTTCTATGGGTTCTAGTGTCGTGTTTATATCTAGGACTCTAATTCAATATTCCTGATTTATGCCCTTGTGAGGTTATAATCAATAATATCCTGATAAAGGCATAAGAATCAGATCCATATTCAGTAATAGCCCATGCAGTCCAAAGCACAGCACGGTTAAACCCATTGACTCCTAGAAAGCACAACGCGTTCTTTAAACAAACCAAGCCTCCAGCAGCCCGGGAAATCCCCCCTGCTTTTGTTTTGATTTGAACAAGAACTCCTGAAGTCCAGAAAGAGCTGTTAGTTCTTAGTGACGTCTTATGTCCAACCTTACGTCAAACCCGGCACCTTCCAGGTATAAAATACCAACAGTTGCCTTAAGCAAACACACGGTGGTTTGGAGCAGAGAGGCCATCTACTTCCCCGAGAGCCCAGCTGAAGCGAGAAGCCCACGTAAGCCGCCCCTCCCGTTTGACGCACTGAGAGACGCTGTCTTTTTCTCCAGCCGAGAAAATCCAGCTCCGGTGTTTCCAGCCTACCCTCGCGGGTTGCTGGAATATCGAGTCCTGAGGAAAGAGATACCAGACCTCCCACATTCTATTACCAAGGTACGGAGCTGATTAAACTCTTGAGAGAATTCTTGATGCAGATTCTTGGCAAATCTATCTTAACCAACTTAACTTAAACTGCTACTTACTCATCCCCTCCCACGTGTTAGGCTTAGGTCAGGTACACCGGGGTAGGCTTAGTTAGAAGCACCAGTTGAGTACGTTAGTCAATGTATTTATGTATGTATATATTTTATCCATTTTAAAGTATCATACGGCTTAGAAACCATATTAATGCTTTTACAGTATTATTTCATAATACTACTTTTACTGTACGCACTTTACTTTACTTTAAGTATTGCAATTGTGGCAATTCATTTCTCTTGCATGAGGAAGAAGACTGCTCAATAAATAACACCTTTTTATTGAAAACGCACGTCTCTCTATTCCTCTGCACTCTGGTGAAACTAAGTATGCACTACTGACTGAGTGAAATAGCTGTCTATTGTTTTCACACGACTCTAGAGATACCCTCTTATTCTGAGGGAGCAAAGTTGTCATGTTTATGCGGTTGTCGGAAACTGAATCCCTTCTGGTCTGAGCCAGGGAAGCTAATCCCTCCCTATTCATTCAAGAAAGTTTCCAGTGACCTCTGAGCTAGCTGGCGCAAACCTAAATTAAGTTTAACATAGTCAGTAGAGACCTAGATGACCTCAGTCCTACGTCTACACTGCTGTTTATGTTATTCCAATGCGCAGAGCCTATTGGGAAAATAGGAACTACACTACACTAGGGAAGTTTCCATTTTGGAGACATACTACTTTTTAGGTCTCAGCGACAAAAAGCTTCACCTGTTTATTGGCCAGGCCTTTTTTTCTAATAGATATATATTGAGTGCCCTTTCAGTAAGGCCCTGGCTCACGATTGGATAGCATCGTTGTCAGTCCCGGTTGTTTCCTCTTCGATGGATTTCCTCCCTAATTAATATGTGTTTGTTCCACCAAGGAACATTTCTGGCTGACATTGTTCTGATTGGTTACATCCTTCCACTGCTGATGTTGCCTGCAATCTTGAACATTATTTCCTTTTTATATTCCATGGGCGTGCCAGCATTCTTGCTCAGCCCCACATGTGGCACTTTCGCCTTTACTCCCCTCTCGCTCTTGTGTTGCTTTCCTCCCCATCCGCACTTTCCCTTGTATGTTGCTTCCCCGCCGCCTTTCAAATCGGTTTGGGATCGTTTTTCGTTTAAATATTCTTCCCCAGAGCCTTTGTTACTCCCCCCTCAACTCTGCCCTTAGCACCCCAGTCTTGTCACCATCCACTTCCGTCCCTCTCATGTACTATATTGGCCACAGCTATTTGCTTTACCAATGATATGTGCGGTCACCAAGCGCTGGTAAAGGCAGTATCAGTGACCCGCCATTCTGAAAGTATAGAAAAGTTTTTCTATACTTTCAAGTTACCCACCATGTTGCATATTAGAAAGCTGAGACGCAATATGGAGGTCATCGGAAAAGTGTAGAAAACATTGTTTTTATATTGTCAAGATGGGCATATGTTGCATCACACAACGTGATGATGAACGCTGCAGCCTTCTAAAAAGTATAGAAAACACTGTTTTCTATACTTTCAAGATGGTCCCCAACGTGATGACGCAACACCGAGTTGCATGATGCAATGTGGCAGCCATCTTCAAAGTATAGAAAGTAATTTTTCTATATTTTATGCTGATGGCAACAAGCACTGCTGAAGCCAATAGCTCTGCCATTTAAAACCGAAACCTATTGGCATTGCCAATGCGTGTTTTCAAAGTAAATAATCAAAGATCCTGAACTTAAGTAAGCGAAGGCATATGCTATTTGCATGGTTTTGTCAACAGCTAACTCACATTAAATTTAGGAAGGACGGTTTTGTACTTAATACAGGTTGCTTGGCTTTTCGAAGTTAGCATAATGTTTCGTACATTAAGTTCACAATACTAACCCACACTTCAAGGACAGTTTGTCTTAAAATACGCTAACAGCAGATTCCTGTTTTCACTAGTCACCGCCTTTTTCAGAAAAGAACTTCAGTATTCCCCCGTTCATGATTCTCTAAAGACATATGGAAATGGTCAGTAACCCATAAGTTAACTTTCAGAATAACTACAGAAGTGACGACACGCCTCTTTAGTTAAGGTTGGTTCTTCTTTCATTGGAAATACCACTATATGATGGGTGGTACAGGGGTCTAATGTGCTGTCAGTACCCTGTATGTGTAGCACACGCTAAGGTGCTGTAATTGTGAGAGGCGATTCCTCTCTGTTTGTACTCCTAACTGCGGGAGACAAAGTTCCAAGGGTCTCTGCCAGGGGTCCGAGACCTGTGCGCATTGGCAATGTCTTCGGTACCGCCTTAAACCTATGGTCCGGTCAGGAGCTCCACGCACCAGCACCCACACTCACGTACCAAAACCCGCTCCGCTGTAGTCAGGCGTCGCAGCACACCTGAGGTACACTCAGTACCTCGGGTGGGGCCGATGATGAAGCATGCCACCAAATAGGATGGTGGGGGAGGGCCTTCATAAAAAAACAATTCTTTTTTCTTTGCAGACACTACACGTGCATTGTAGTAGTAGCTAGTTCTTCTTGTTTATCTCAAATATATTCCATTACCAGCCGTGCCAGGCAGGGGAGAATACATATCATGCCCTTCTTGCTTGCCTTAGGGAAGAAGGCCCCCTGCCACATTTGAAAAGTGAGAGGGGTAAAATCATTGGCTTCAACACCTGTCTTTCCAAACACCATATATAATACAGTGAAAACACAAAACAAGAAAAATCCCAAATCAACTTAGAAAAATAAAGTTAGTTCTAATAAATGAATTGACGCCAAAACGACAAAATCCAATTAGTAGAACTAGTGATGTCGAATTTTGGATTTTTTAGAGAAAAGAGCACCAAAAGGCATACAACATCAGTTGTGGATATCTGGTTGTGGCCGACCGCAATGAACCCTGGGCTAGCTAGAGGGGCCCAGTTAGACCCGCTGAACAAAGTATCTTAAACCCTGGACCGCAGAGCATTGCGAGGATCTGCATCAAAGAAGCGATGAGTCAGTTCCGAGGTACAGCGAGGCTGTGATGCGAGGGCCTGCGTCCTCATAGGGGATCTCCTCAATAGGGCTTGTGATGCCAAGTCCAGCGTCGAGGATGCGGCATGCAGGCGGGGCGACGTGTCAGTTTCAAAGAGCTGAGATGTGAGTGGTGAAGGATCCAATCCACGCAGCAGCTGCGATGTATCGGTTTCACTCTGGTTTGCGACGCACAGCTGAGTAGGTGTGTTGGTTCCACTGGATCCACAGAGGCTAGCAGAGCACCTAAAGCCAATTTCCATGCGTCCAGGACTGGGGTGGCACCAGTTGGCATGGCAGAGTCCAGGTGCAGATGCAAGGTTGTTGGAATCCTGTTGTCACTTTGGCTTCCGATCAGGAGGCCAGCCAAATAGCCCTTGGAGTCACTCTGGGTTCAAGAGATGCAGGTCCAATCCTTCTAACGCAGGCAGCAGGTCAGCACATCAGGGATGCAATTCCTTTGGAGCAGCAGTCCAGCAGAATGGCTGTCCATGTAGCAGCACAGCAGTCATTCTTCCCGGAAGAGTATCCACAGGTCCAGAAGCGAACTGAAAAGTGGGATTGAAGGTCCTATTTTTTTACACTGGTGCCTTTCTTTTGGAAGGTGGGAGAAGCCTTTTGAAAGGTTCTATGAAGTGCATGGAATTTCCTGACTCCCTTGCCCTGTCTCCAAGATTGCAGCTGTGACAAGACAGGGTTGTTAGGCTCTTTGTGTGAAGGCAAAGCACAGGCTTATCAGGTGTAAGTGATCATTATTTTTTTCAATTATTCCGGCTGGGGTCATTCAAATTTTTGTTCGAATTGTAGCAATAAAATTGAAAACTTTGATCATTGAATCCGTTTATGGAACTGATTTTTTTATCCAGAATGACTGTAATAACTTTTTTGTCAAGGGGCTGTGGTCCCAAAACAGACTGCAAGCACAAAGGGCTAAGGGCAGGAAATTGTCAACTTTCTAAAAGTGGCATTTTTAAGATTACAATGAAAAATCTGATCTTTTTCATTGAAGAGTTTTTATCATCACAATATTGTATCATATGTACAAAACATGACATGTCCACCTGCTTCCAAGTAGAAATTACAGCGTATTAAATGTAATAAGGAAATTCCAATGTTAACCTATGGGAGGGGTAGGCCTCACAGTATTGAAAAACAAATTTAGGAGTTTTTCACTACCAGGATATGCAAACTTAAAAGTACATGTCCACCCTTTTAATTACATAGCACCCTGCACTATAGGTTACCTAGGGTCTACCTTAGGTGGGGGGACTTATCTATACTGCTATTATAAAGAGAGAACTGTGTCCTTTGAGCCAGGTAAACTCGAAAAGAACACCACCAATCGCAACACCCAATACAGCGTTGGAAAGGGGAGGTCCAGGAGATGGACATAGGCTATAGAAAACCACACCATATACATTGGGGGGGGGGACGTTAAGGGAAAAGTAGTCCGTATGGGCGTATGGATACAGTGATTGCGCGCGGCGTTCGGCGTCGTCACAACGCTTGCGAGAGGCGCAATGGCGTGTGGGTGTGACGTCACGTCAACGCGACGTTCGCTGTCCGGACCGGTGTGCAGGAAGGAGCAAGGGAACAAAACACGACATGCGGGGAGGAGCGGTGGCGCGGGACCGACACACAACATTGGAGTGCCCAGCGCGGGGAGGAGCGGCGATGCTGGTGGGAGTGCAGGAAGGAGCAAGGGACACACACCTGACATGCGGGGAGGAGCGGCGGCGTGGGAGCTGGTATGTACGCTCTGCTGCTCCCGCTGATGGCCGCTCTGCTGCACGTCTCCTGCAGCGGTGCGGCCCCCAGCCCCTTCTGCCCCGGACAACGTCGGGGCGGGCTGCTAGTATGTAATAAAAGGGGAGTTTAAGGCTTGGCAAGGTGATTTAAATGCCAAGCCGACATGGCCTGGGACATGTTTTAAAGTGCTACTGAAGTGGGTGGCAAAATGAGTGCTGCTGGCCCACTAGTTGCATTTAATTTTCAGGCCATGGGCATATGGTATACCAATCTACAAGGGACGTAAAAGTAAATTAAATATGACAATTAGGTATTTATAAATCAAACCATGTATAGCGAAGTGAGCACAAGCACTTTAGTACTGGTTAGCAGTGGTAAAGTCCACAGAATCCTAAGACCAAGAAACCCGAATTTCAGAAAAAAATTGCAGTAAGTAGACAACATTTTTTGGGGTGACACTGCAGAGAGGACAAGGTCCAACTATTCCTAATTGGTATATTTAATTTACCTAGAAGTCCTTGGTATATGGTACAAGGTGGACCCAGCCCTGGAAGTTAAATTCCAATTGTGGACTGCAGCACCTATTGTGCCATTCACTTCTGTGGCATGGCAAACATGGCTTCATGCCTACCATCTGTAGCCTGACTGTAGCTGTGTAAAAAGTGATATATCAAATATGAACCCTATAAAGGTCTTGTAGTCCACAAGCAAGGGTGCATGGTATTTAAAAGTAGAACATGTAGGAATGTAATTTTAACATGTCCTTAAAGTGACTAGCACCTAAAAGCTATTTTCACTTCACTTTAGGAAGTCTGGCTAACCCACAGAAAATCAAAGTAAAGATTAAAATCTTTATTAATACTGAATCTCAGGAATGGCTAGAAAAGTAATTAAACATCTATTTTAATACGTATTATAAATCCAATACTATGGTGAAGTTGGATTTGTAGTAAATATTAAGGAAGAGTAGCTTTTAGATAGCTACCTTTTATACTTGAAGTTCCTGCAGGCTAACTTCTCCCAGTCACTAATTACCATTTAAATATGTGTGAATGGGGTGGGGTTGGCCTACAAGATGGCAGAGCGGCAGCACTAAATGCTCTCTCTGGCCCCAAAAACCTAATCAGACATTACCCTACCACCCCCATGCCCCCAAAAATACAGGTACAAGTATATGCTGTCACCCCTGGCGGTGGCAAAGTGCTGTATGCCTCGCGGAAGCTGAAGAGTATGGGCGAGCCGCCTCCAATCACTGTCGGCCTCATGGAGGGGCGGAGTGCTGTCCCGAGTGCTTTCGGGCACACTGGACCATGGAGGAGAAGGCGGGTTTGGTGAGGAAGAGATCCCCCCCACAACCGCTTGTTGCTATGGGTTGGTGCCCAGGTGCCGTGGTGGGCCTGAGGGGGCCTGCATTGGGCACTACTGCTGGAGCAACTGATCCTGGAGCCGCAGATGCCGGTCCACTGTGCGGCGCTGGAGGAGATGTTCCTCAGTAGCCAGTGCTGAGCTTCTGGAGCTTGTGGCCGCTCCGGGGAATGGCTGCGAATAAAGGTTTTGCGGTCTCTACGCCTTATGCCTCCCACCTGGCCCGGCGACGCTGAGGCAGGCAGACCTCTACCTGGTGATGCAGGGTGCAGCTACTGAGTGTCCCGCGGACCCCCTGCAGATCCATTGGCTTCCACTGGGTGCCTGCGTGGTGAAAGAGACAGCTGGATGGTGTGGCAGTGAGGTGCGGCTTCTGGGGCCCACGAATAGAGATGAGGCCTGCACACCGTGGAGACATTGCTGGAGTTTGTGAGACAAGCTGTCTTGGATTGGCACCTCCTGCATGGGGACAGAGTGACCGACATTGCTCCCTGAAGAGTGGGATCAGCCTACTTTCCCCCTGCCCCTTGACATTCAAGAACTGGATGCGGACGGTGTGTTGGGGTCCACCTTCACCCACTTGCAATCTGGTGGAGGTTTGGAGTCAAGATGGGGCCCGACTGATCTGCAGCAGTTGATGAGATTGATTACATGAGCCACAGTGCCATGGAGTTCACCAACTGCCTCCCCTCACATTAAAGGAGAATGGTAAAAGAAGATGAGGAAAGAGGGTAGGAGTGCAAGGCGACCTTGCAATCCACTGTAAGCTGGAATGGTGCTTAGTAGGGTGAGGGACATTGTATATTACAAGGGATGCCCCTTCCACGATTAAGCCCCCGGTTGGAGATCGGTACACTGTTGTCGCCCTCGTCGTTATTAGAACCCTATCTACTGTGGTAGGTGGAAACAGCCTGACTCTGGTACATCCTGTCTAGCCCTTAAGGAAAGTGCTCCTTTTTGCATGGTCACGCCCCACTTTTTGCCTGGCATCTGATGCAACCTGACCTGATGTGCAATGGGTCCCTGCCAATCAAGTTTCCAGGGCCCATGTTCTTTCACAAAACTGTACCTTTGTACCTAAAATTGGCACATCTCTGGCCACAGGTAAGCCCCTTGTAAAAGGTACTAAGGGTACCAAGGGCACTGTGATCAAGGAAGTCCTCTAAGGGCTGCACCACCTCTTGTGCACCTCTCAGAGGCCCTGTGCCTTAACACCCACAAGCTGCCATTGCAGGCTTGGTGCAGAGAAAAGTGAAGAAACAACATAGGTAAGTCACCTCTCTAGCAGGGTGCACTAGCCCCAAAGTGAGGGTACAGTGGCATGAGCCCTGTATCTCTACATTGTAAGTGTCGTAAAGCCATAAAGACTATATAGTCTGGGAGTTTATTATTGCAAACTCCACAGCTCCATAATGGCTTTACTAAAACCTGGGAAGTTTGGTAGCAAACTTCTCAGCACATTAAACCCACAAGGATGCAAGTGTTGGATTTAATACAAAATGCAGTCAGAGGGTACCTTAGAGATGAACCCTGAAAATCGGAGTCACCCACGCACCTCATGTGTGTAACAACACCATGATGTGTGGGACAGTTGAGGATCACACACCTGGGGTGCTGCAGAGTGGGGGCTGCTCGGTGACCGCATGTCCTGAAGCGAGAAAGGCCTAGCAAGTACCTACAACAGACGCATTTCACCCAATAGACAGTTGATCAGCCGCACAAAAGGTAATCAGGCACGGGGGTGTTGCCACTTGCGCACCAAGAAACGCGCAACTGCGGACACCGCCGCCACTGCGAAACACGCACGACCTAGGGAATGCGCACATCACCCCTGGAAGGAAATGGAGAAAACGGTCACTAAGCTACAAAAGCTGGTCTTCGAGCAGAGGAGACCCACTCGGGGGTCCTCCAACTGTGGAGGACTGCCATTTGAAAGCAGACTCAACTGGCGACACCTCTCCTGAACCGGATATACGGGAGATGTTCAGAGACTTGAAACAGTCCCTCACAGCCATCGATAACAAAATTGACTCTCCATCAGATAGGTTGGATCGCCTAAAGGAAAAGGTGACGGAATATGTGGAGCGCCTGGAACATGTGGAACAGCGCACTTCCGTGCTAGAAGACGAAAGCGTGAACACTCGTAAAAAACTCCTCAGAATGGAGAAAGTCCTTGAGGTGATTCGAAACAAAAACAAAAACTTGGAAGCCAGGTCGAGCCAAAATAACCTTCGCATTGTAGGGGTGCCAGAGTCTACTGCCATGTCACGAGTAGAAGACTATGTCGAAGAAATGTTGCAAACCCTCTTCAGCGAGTCGCTCTCACCTGTGTGCATTGTAGTGCACGCCCATCGCTCCCTTGGCTCTCCCCCTTCCTCTGTGCACCGTCAAGGCCTATAATTGCACGCCTCCTGAACAATCGGGATAGAGACCTCCTTCTACCCGGACTTCACCTTGGCAGTACAAGCAACCAGAAGAGACTTTCTATCTATCAAATGCTCCCTGCAACAGTTAGAAGTCAAATATTCCATACCCGGCAAAACTTTGAGTATTTCACGCTAGCAGGACCACCTACTTCATGGACCCGAAGATTGCAGCGCACTTCGTTAAGGACCTGCGTCTTAACAAGAAGACTGACTGGCCCAGGAAAGATACAGAAGATGACAATCGCACCAGCAATAATGATTACACATACACAGTATGGCTGAACTAGTAGCGATTATAACTATTTTCTGCCTGCACACTGTTAACGGATGCCTTATTTGCCTGAGGGATTCCTGTGACACCGGGACTGCTGCCTACGACGCTGCTCCACTGCTGCCTGTCATCCCCCCGCCGCAGCCTCACTCCAACAGCGCTGCCGCAGTGTGGGGGAGACACAGAGAAAAACCACAACTCCCAGCGGCCTCCGCGACCGGAAGTCGCGTTGAGGCGGAGAGCGCCAGGAGGCGCTATAAAACGGCACTCACCTGCTGAGGAGCGGGTGCTTGTATAACTATTTTCTGCCTGCACACTGTTAATGGCTGCCTTATTTGCCTGAGGGATTCCTGTGACACCGGCACTGCTGCCTACGACGCTGCTCCACTGCTGCCTGTCATCCCCCCGCCGCAGCCTCACTCCAACAGCGCTGCCGCAGTGTGGGGGAGACACAGAAAAAAACCACAACTCCCAGCGGCCTCCGCGACCGGAAGTCGCGTTGAGGCGGAGAGCGCCAGGAGGCGCTATAAAACGGCACTCACCTGCTGAGGAGCGGGTGCTTGAATAACTATTTTCTGCCTGCACACTGTTAACGGATGCCTTATTTGCCTGAGGGATTCCTGTGACACCGGGACTGCTGCCTACGACGCTGCTCCACTGCTGCCTGTCATCCCCCCGCCGCAGCCTCACTCCAACAGTGCTGCCGCAGTGTGGGGGAGACACAGAGAAAAACCACAAATCCCAGCGGCCTCCGCGACCGGAAGTAGCGTTGAGGCGGAGCGCGCCAGGAGGCGCTATAAAACGGCACTCACCTCCCGCGTCGCGGGAGCGCGCGGGGCTGCGCTGGGCTAAGCCTGGGCAAAGGGCGGGCCCTCTGTGGCCCTCAGGGGACCAAGGAGGACGGGACGGGCCACCCCCTTGATACTTTGTGCCGTGTAAACCAACTAAGGTGATCTTTTGTACTTTTACCAACCTAGTATTTACTCAAGGGGTGTTGGACTTGGCCCTTCTGGCAGGTTCACCCCTGAACTTTTTGCCTAGTGATTTCTGGTCTTTGCGCACTTTGACACTGTGGCGCAGTGTAAAGTGCGTGCTCTCCCTGAGTGCGTGTGTGAGATTGGCCTGCTCTCCCATAGGAATGCATGGGGAATGTCTGTGTCCCTGGTAGTTCCTGATGCGTGAGGTGTGCATGGTCAAGCTTGGTATGTGCGAACTCGTGAGAGTGAATGCTGCGCAATGGTATGTGCAGCGTGTATGTGTCTTGTACGGAAGCGCCACTTCTAGACATGGCTGTGTATGTGCTGTGAAGGTGCTGGCGTGTGATTGGCTGGAGCTGGCTGGGATGCCAGGCTCCAGGAAGTCTGTGTGGGTCTGCCCCAGTGGTGAATGGAGAGATTAGCATGCTGATGTGAGGGAGGGGCTGCGCCTGTGTCCTGAATGGGGCTGGGTTTTCCCCACACAATGCTGGCTCGGCTCCCTGTGGTGCGACTGATGACCCTAGCCTACCTGATGAATGAAAGGGGTGGTTGAGCCATCAAGGGTACTCCAAAACCAGCTGCGACTGGTTCTCCCCCCACCCTGCACCTAAAGACAAAGGGAAAAGGTGTATAAAAGAGGGGCTGTGACCCCATGAAGATGTTCTTGTTTTTGACTTGGATCTACCAGGGGCGTGCTGCTGCTTGGGCCCAGGGGAAGGCTTGCCTCCCCTGGGCTCTGCCCAGCCCCTGGCTTGCTGATGCCCTGGAGGACTTTTCTCTGCTGTGCTTGTCTCTGGACTCGGGGGGCCTCTTTGCCCTGCCCCGCTCCTGGATGCCAGAGGGACTGTTGCCTAGCGCAAGGAGCGCTTTATTTGCTTTATAGCGCATGGGAGCGCTTTTATTCTGCCCCTAGCGCTTGAAAGCGCTGTGTTGTTCCCTAGCGCTCGGAGCGCTTTATTTTTACTTTTGCCCGTTATTTACTTAAAGCGAGCGAGTGCCCACCTCGCTGTTTATTTTTAATCTCGAGGGTGCCACCCCTCTGAAATGCCCCCGAGATTCACCGCCGCGGCCCGAGCGCCGCAAAACAGGAAGTCAGGCACTACAGTGCCTGATGCGGGGCGGGACTTCCGGGTTGCCGGAGGAAGTCCCGCCCGCCGCCGCGCTGGGATTGGCCAGCGCCGCCAGGGAGACTGAGCCTGGGGCTGAGTCCCGGTCCCGAGATGGGGGACCGGGTGAAGACCCCTGTGTCAAGAAAGCGGGGCTCTCATGAGGTGAGAGAGCCCCGCCCGCTGCCCTGCTGACACCCGCCGAGGCCCCCGTGAGCGAGGGAGGGCCCCGGCAGACTGCTGCAAGAAGATGGTGTCCCCCGCCGCCTCCGGAGAGCAGCCGGTGAGTAGAGCTGCCCGGGGGGGGGCGGGACGTGGTGAAAGTGCGCGAGGGATCCCCTCGCAACGCTGAGCGGCCCCGCTTGACAGAGGGCTCGGTGGGGGCATAGCGTTTTCTTCTGTCCGTGCGCTCCGCCTTTAGGTGCCTTCAGGGCGGCCCCGGATGGTAGAGGGCCGCCCCAACGTTTCCCCAGGGCACAGTATCGAGTGAAAGGGCCCGAGGAGCCCGTGCTGAGCCCCGTGGCTCCAATGTGTTGGGGCATTGTATTTACTGCAGAGCCTGAGGGCTCCCACGCTGGGCAGTAGTGTTTCTTGAGCCTAGATGGCTCCAACCCGGGACATATTTGTTTTCAGAGCCAGAGGGCTCCAACCTATTGCGCAGTTTTGCTTCCTGAGGGGCTAGTGAGAGCCCCTGTCGCAGATTTGTTTTCCAGCTGCCCAGCAAGTAGTGGGCAGCTGCACCGTTTAGGTTTTCCTTCCTAGGGACATGTGTTCTATGGACTTTAGGAGTGAGGCGCACTCCTTCATCCCTGGCCTTTCCCCAGCTGCGCAGCACTTAGTGCCAGCTGCAGCGTTTAGGCCCCCTGTTCTGTCCCTCAGCTGCCCAGCACTTTGTGGGCAGCTGCTACGTTTAGGTTCTGGCGCAAGTGGCGCAACCTGGACTTTGTGAGTTCTGCGCTAAAGGTGATTTATGCGCTAACTGAGGTTTAGATGCTGTTATGATCTATGTCCTATTGCTTTTGGGTGCTAGGAAATGTACAATGTGTAGTATGTTTTGCGCACCCTGTGTTCTGCACCTCTGAATGTGTTGTTGATGCATCATGTGCCTTGTTCCTTACACCGCTGAACGTATGTTGATGCGTCATGTGTTCCTTACACCGCTGAATGTGTTGTTGATACATCATGTGTTTTGTCCCCAGGTCTATACCCCTAAATGTATGTTGATATTTAGTTGGTTGTTCTTGCTAGTGCAGGTGGTGCTAGTGAGGTCCTGGTTCCCTACGTGACCTGTTCCTAGGGTGGTTAGGATTGCGTAGGGAGTACTTACCTGATTAAGTTCTAGGCCTACAAGTATTGTATTCTATGTTCTAAAAGTGCTGATTCCTGACAGTGGTCCAGGTGGCCCTGTCTTGTAAATATCCCTTGTAAATTCTGCCCGTGCCTCTGGCACAATGTAAAGTGTGTGTTTTATCTAATGTATGTTTATTGGAATACAAAGGCTATTTTTATATATAACCTTGTGTGGAGTTTCCTTTGTGGTGGGCCTTGGGTGTTGTTGCTGGGGTGCGTGCGCAAATACTTAACTCATATCGCCTCCAAGTTTAGCCTTGCTGCTCGCGCCACGTTACCTAGAGGGCGAGTAGGGGTTATCTTGGCGTGTAACTCCCTTGCTCTGACCTTAGGAATGGTGATCCCTGACTGACCTCGACGCGAGTCTTGGCCAGCCAGGATCCCGTTTCTAACATTGGACGCAGCGGTGAGGATAAGGATTTGTGTTTGCGATGTACCACAGTGGCAACAGGCCACACTACAAAACTCTGCATTTTAGATAATCACATTTTGGGGATTATTGTATGGAGTTTGCTAAAAATGTCATTTCTGTGGAAATGTGTTTCTTGTGCACTTTGAGTTAGGTGTCCCTAGCTCGGGAGGGTAGATCATCCCCCTAAGTGCAGTGTGTTTCTGGATTCACCATGAGGGTGGGATCCAGTGGTGGCAGCATAAATGTGTTCAGTGCATGTGTCCCCCGTCCCTGTCCTGGAGTAATGGTACCTGTGTCACGTGTGGTCAGGTTGAGAAATCAGGGGTGGTAGAAACTGCCTTACCAATCTGGGGAGGGGTGTGTGTGGATGAATGGTGTGTTGCACTGGGCAAGTGTGTGAGTTCTCTGGATGGGGAGCTTGCTGAATGCTTGTGTACTCTTGTTTTGCTCAGATACTTAAAGTTCCGTGTGTTAAACTTTTCCCAAGAACGTCTGCAGACAGTGGAGCCTGCTTTTGATTTCTGTGGTCTATTTAGAGACAGATGTTTGGAGTTGGTAATGTTCTGGGAGGAGAGAGGCATAGGGGATGGAGTGATTCCAAAAGGAGTGGCTGAGGTGTCTTCCAGCCCAGTGTGGTGGAAGAGGTTAAGTGTAGCCCAGCTAGGTCTCGGTGTAGGGGCTCACGTCCTGTCTCAGAGGAGAAGGAGTGGGTGGGACTGCATGTCTCCAGGTGCCCGAAACCCAGTGTCAGGGCCTAGAATGTTTCTGAAGGGAACATCAGGTCGGGGGCCTAGGCTGTACCAATAGGTCATTTGAGGAAGATCTCCCACAGTATTTGAAGAACGTAGAACATCAGTGAACAGGATTTCATGGGTGGGCCTGAAGCTCATGGGAGTTTCCCCTGCCCCTGTGCTATTGTGTTAATTGTTGGGGAGTGACCCTAAGGAAAGGTTCTGGTCTTCCAGCCCAGTGTGGTGGAAGTGGCTCGGAGGAGCACAAGCCTGGTCTTCGTAGTCTGGGTGTTTTTTTTCTTAGGAACACCAGGTGAGGGAGCCTAGCATGTCCGTATGGAGCGTCCTTGTAGGGAGATCTCCCAGCGTGGAGAGAACGTGGAGCGCCTGTAAGCAGGGCTCTAGTAGTTCTGTTATCTGGCAGTACCGCTCCAGTTGGGAGGGTGCAGAAGTCCAGATGGAGGGGTGCGAGGGGGATAGATTCCCCAGTGGAGTAACCAGTGGGTCAGGGGCCAACCAGAAGGGTTGTGTCGCCAGGGAGTGACCAGGGTGATGCCACTTCTGTCCTGAGTGTCAGGAAGACTTGTACACGACACATTAGTTATGTGTCAGCCTCAAGGAAGTCCTGGTGCGCCAGGCATCTGACCAAAGGGGTACGTCCCTCGGTTGGGGAGCCAGTAGCCGGTGTTTCCGGATCTGGACGTAAGGGCAACTGTATGTAGTGTCCTGAAGGAACTCCTGCCTGAAGAGAAGGAACCGGGTAAGCTGCATGGGGGATTGACCTGCAGTGGTTGCCTTGCTGCTGAAGGAGGAGTGAATTCGAATCCCAGGTGGTAGACCAGTTAGGGGAGCTGTGACTCTGTCATGACCAGCCTGGTGTCCTGTAGGCACCGCACTGAGCCGCGTCTGCCTTCGGCCGCGCAGCCTATGCCGCTTGCCGTCCCCGTCTCGACGCGGTCCGCGAGCCGCTGCCTGCGCCGCATCTGGCAACCCGCAAAGTGCAACGCCTCACTACACCGATCTTGTGCTGGTCTGACCGTGGTCACTGCTGCTGAGGGAGTAAAGGTCCCGAACTGGTGGGAGAGTTGTGTTCTGGAGGGTGCTTCAGAAGTAGAGGTAGGGTGGGGCATTCTTGCCCGTGACCTCTGGTCAGCCTGAGGGTGCGGACCCTAGGTTGAAGAATCAGTGGTAGTTTGGAACTACACTGAGAAAGGGAGTGGAGAATGGCTATGTAGGCCAGGGGTTACCACCCCCCACTCTGTGGATTGGTAGGGACCAGTGGTATCTGGGTGGCCTAGGGCCTGGTCCTAGCCGTGGACAACTAAGGAGTACCAGTGGGGTAGCCTAGTTGGGCCTGTTTTTTTTTTAAGAAGGTGCTTGTCTTATGGATGGACATGGCGTAGAACCGGAGGGTGTCCCTGCAGTGCGGGCCCGCGTCCGTGTTCTATCGCCCCAAGCAGGGAAGTCCATCACGGTGGTGATTGTTCTCCCCTGCGTTTTGGCTGGAAGGGGGTTGTGTTGGACTTGGCCCTTCTGGCAGGTTCACCCCTGAACTTTTTGCCTAGTGATTTCTGGTCTTTGCGCACTTTGACACTGTGGCGCAGTGTAAAGTGCGTGCTCTCCCTGAGTGCGTGTGTGAGATTGGCCTGCTCTCCCATAGGAATGCATGGGGAATGTCTGTGTCCCTGGTAGTTCCTGATGCGTGAGGTGTGCATGGTCAAGCTTGGTATGTGCGAACTCGTGAGAGTGAATGCTGCGCAATGGTATGTGCAGCGTGTATGTGTCTTGTACGGAAGCGCCACTTCTAGACATGGCTGTGTATGTGCTGTGAAGGTGCTGGCGTGTGATTGGCTGGAGCTGGCTGGGATGCCAGGCTCCAGGAAGTCTGTGTGGGTCTGCCCCAGTGGTGAATGGAGAGATTAGCATGCTGATGTGAGGGAGGGGCTGCGCCTGTGTCCTGAATGGGGCTGGGTTTTCCCCACACAATGCTGGCTCCGCTCCCTGTGGTGCGACTGATGACCCTAGCCTACCTGATGAATGAAAGGGGTGGTTGAGCCATCAAGGGTACTCCAAAACCAGCTGCGACTGGTTCTCCCCCCACCCTGCACCTAAAGACAAAGGGAAAAGGTGTATAAAAGAGGGGCTGTGACCCCATGAAGATGTTCTTGTTTTTGACTTGGATCTACCAGGGGCGTGCTGCTGCTTGGGCCCAGGGGAAGGCTTGCCTCCCCTGGGCTCTGCCCAGCCCCTGGCTTGCTGATGCCCTGGAGGACTTTTCTCTGCTGTGCTTGTCTCTGGACTCGGGGGGCCTCTTTGCCCTGCCCCGCTCCTGGATGCCAGAGGGACTGTTGCCTAGCGCAAGGAGCGCTTTATTTGCTTTATAGCGCATGGGAGCGCTTTTATTCTGCCCCTAGCGCTTGAAAGCGCTGTGTTGTTCCCTAGCGCTCGGAGCGCTTTATTTTTACTTTTGCCCGTTATTTACTTAAAGCGAGCGAGTGCCCACCTCGCTGTTTATTTTTAATCTCGAGGGTGCCACCCCTCTGAAATGCCCCCGAGATTCACCGCCGCGGCCCGAGCGCCGCAAAACAGGAAGTCAGGCACTACAGTGCCTGATGCGGGGCGGGACTTCCGGGTTGCCGGAGGAAGTCCCGCCCGCCGCCGCGCTGGGATTGGCCAGCGCCGCCAGGGAGACTGAGCCTGGGGCTGAGTCCCGGTCCCGAGATGGGGGACCGGGTGAAGACCCCTGTGTCAAGAAAGCGGGGCTCTCATGAGGTGAGAGAGCCCCGCCCGCTGCCCTGCTGACACCCGCCGAGGCCCCCGTGAGCGAGGGAGGGCCCCGGCAGACTGCTGCAAGAAGATGGTGTCCCCCGCCGCCTCCGGAGAGCAGCCGGTGAGTAGAGCTGCCCGGGGGGGGGCGGGACGTGGTGAAAGTGCGCGAGGGATCCCCTCGCAACGCTGAGCGGCCCCGCTTGACAGAGGGCTCGGTGGGGGCATAGCGTTTTCTTCTGTCCGTGCGCTCCGCCTTTAGGTGCCTTCAGGGCGGCCCCGGATGGTAGAGGGCCGCCCCAACGTTTCCCCAGGGCACAGTATCGAGTGAAAGGGCCCGAGGAGCCCGTGCTGAGCCCCGTGGCTCCAACGTGTTGGGGCATTGTATTTACTGCAGAGCCTGAGGGCTCCCACGCTGGGCAGTAGTGTTTCTTGAGCCTAGATGGCTCCAACCCGGGACATATTTGTTTTCAGAGCCAGAGGGCTCCAACCTATTGCGCAGTTTTGCTTCCTGAGGGGCTAGTGAGAGCCCCTGTCGCAGATTTGTTTTCCAGCTGCCCAGCAAGTAGTGGGCAGCTGCACCGTTTAGGTTTTCCTTCCTAGGGACATGTGTTCTATGGACTTTAGGAGTGAGGCGCACTCCTTCATCCCTGGCCTTTCCCCAGCTGCGCAGCACTTAGTGCCAGCTGCAGCGTTTAGGCCCCCTGTTCTGTCCCTCAGCTGCCCAGCACTTTGTGGGCAGCTGCTACGTTTAGGTTCTGGCGCAAGTGGCGCAACCTGGACTTTGTGAGTTCTGCGCTAAAGGTGATTTATGCGCTAACTGAGGTTTAGATGCTGTTATGATCTATGTCCTATTGCTTTTGGGTGCTAGGAAATGTACAATGTGTAGTATGTTTTGCGCACCCTGTGTTCTGCACCTCTGAATGTGTTGTTGATGCATCATGTGCCTTGTTCCTTACACCGCTGAACGTATGTTGATGCGTCATGTGTTCCTTACACCGCTGAATGTGTTGTTGATACATCATGTGTTTTGTCCCCAGGTCTATACCCCTAAATGTATGTTGATATTTAGTTGGTTGTTCTTGCTAGTGCAGGTGGTGCTAGTGAGGTCCTGGTTCCCTACGTGACCTGTTCCTAGGGTGGTTAGGATTGCGTAGGGAGTACTTACCTGATTAAGTTCTAGGCCTACAAGTATTGTATTCTATGTTCTAAAAGTGCTGATTCCTGACAGTGGTCCAGGTGGCCCTGTCTTGTAAATATCCCTTGTAAATTCTGCCCGTGCCTCTGGCACAATGTAAAGTGTGTGTTTTATCTAATGTATGTTTATTGGAATACAAAGGCTATTTTTATATATAACCTTGTGTGGAGTTTCCTTTGTGGTGGGCCTTGGGTGTTGTTGCTGGGGTGCGTGCGCAAATACTTAACTCATATCGCCTCCAAGTTTAGCCTTGCTGCTCGCGCCACGTTACCTAGAGGGCGAGTAGGGGTTATCTTGGCGTGTAACTCCCTTGCTCTGACCTTAGGAATGGTGATCCCTGACTGACCTCGACGCGAGTCTTGGCCAGCCAGGATCCCGTTTCTAACAAGGGGTAACTTATTATTGTCAGACTTAAGAAAATCAAGTTAAGATGTCTAAAACTAGAAAGACCCCTGTGGCCACGAGATCTGAAACAAGAATAAAAAGTGTCTCCAATACCCCTCTTCCCACAATAACTGCTATCGATCTAATGCTACAGAAAACGATCAGTGTAGTGGCAGATGCCATCCAGGACACAGAAAGACGCCTTTCATTAACTCCAGACCTGTGTTTCCCGGACCTCTCTTTACATACTACTGAAAACGTCAACACTAAGGACAATACAATGAATTCTCAAGAGTCCATTTTAATGTTGTCGTTTACGGGGCTTCCTAGTCCCCAAACCAGAGATAACACACCAATAGCCCTGTCTATACCCTCCATAGGCAACAGCAGGGACAACAGTCTTATGCTGCTTAGTGAAAACGGTACCAACACATGTCTGTCGCCCATAGCCCATCTAGAACCAGGGGCCTCACCTGCGGGAGGTTTAACATCTATAACAACAAAATCTGCCCCTGGAATAAGTTAAGTGATAAAAAATACAACTAGGTGTCGTGGAACACGAAGTAAAAAAACATCTTTAGTCAAAAAAATGTCTCGCCTTAAGGCCAAACAACATTACTCAGCTAAGGACATTTGGTCTACTTTTAGACTGGCTAATCCTGCCCCCAAAATAGTAAACTCATGTCCATCTACAACCAGTCAAGATCCAGGTCCGCTTTTGAGTAAAAAGCAGACAGCCCTTACAAACACGTCTATACACCACACAGATCAGACAGATCACACATTGATAAATAATAAATTACTTCTGGGTGAACTAGAAACCCTAGTCAAGTCTCTCTTGTTGCCTATTAGTGAGAGAGTTATTAACATCGAGAAGGCATTAGGGAAATTTGAAAGGGCCCAAAATGATGCATCTTCCACCTTGCTCAAAATATTGAACGCACCTAAATCAACTTCCACTTTTGTATCAGCTAGTAGTTCCCTTGTTTCAACTAGCAACAAAAATGCATGGGCAAAGAAAGCCACACATAATACTGCCAACAAACAAAATTTGCCAACTCGCCAGGAAAAAAACTCTCCCACCAAACCTGTAATAAACTTAGACGTAAAAGTCAATCCACCTCACATAGCGGCTGCAACCTTTAGTAATGCCCAAATTTTACCCGACATTGAAATTGAGGAATGTGAATGGGCCGCCGAGAGCTCCCCGGTCAAACTAGCACCAACCCACATAGAACCATCGAGTCAAATTAAAACATCAAACCTGAGTATACCTACAAACCAAACAGGAGATAAAATGTTAAAACCGATGGTAGCTAAAAGACCACTTCACATAAATCTTCCACCTGAATCCAGTCTATATACCATCGTTATGATTGGTGTACCCAAATTAGCGGGTGAGAGGACAGAATCTCAAGTGGAATTAAAAAATAAGATGAGCCATTGGCTGAGAACCCATAGACCGATTCCCCAACATATAAATGGTCACATCTCCCATGTGAGAAGGGTAGACTGGGTGGGAACCAGATTTTAATCGACTGAGGGTGATTGTATCGTGGTAACCTTTGGTGACAGTCGTGCAGCTAGTTTTATTAGCAGTTGGAAAAGCGGTGTGACAAATAGCCTGATTCGCACTATGGACGTGAGTTATTTTTACCCTTCTAATAACCCTAGCCAAAATATAACACAATTACAGTCAACCTATGGTCAGGGGGGGTTGCTTGAGCCAACGGCTCATTACCAACCCAGGGAAACCTCATGGCCTTATGGCCCGTCCACCTTAATGGACTTCACAAACTATAGGCAGGAACCCCTACGGCCGAGCAGGCTAAATAACTATCCCATAAGACAACAAGAGAGAAGGGAGTTCTTATCTCGCCCACAACAGCAGTACTACTCATACCCACATCATCTAAATATGCAATACGGGGTTCCTATTTCAAACAGATTTGACGCTCTCTATGCTCCAGACTATCTGGATGAGATTGATTGACAAATCGTACTCCTGTCCCCCCCTTCTACCCCTCCTGAGTCCCCAAATAGGGAAGTATTTTCCCATAAAATAGTGAGCACCACATTAGAGTGTACACACATCTCTATCCAAGAGTCAGGTGAAACATCTAAGGTAGTTCCACCAGTAAACCAATTAGAGAGCATGCTGACTCTAAATGGGCTCAGTCCCTCACATTCTTCCATTCAAGTCTATTGCACAGTCCCCAGTGACGCAAACCCTTTACTCACCATCAATGAAACGCAAGCTGATACAATGACTGTTCGAGGGGATCAAGTGATATCTCCACCCACAAACAAGGCCCAGGTAGCAGGTCTAGGCCATACATTACCACGCATTATAAAACTTTTATCCTGGAATGTAGCTGGTCTGGCCGCCAAGGTAAAGGACCCAACATGGGTGGCATATATAAAAAACTACACCATTCTGTGTTTTCAAGAAACATGGCTGGAAGACGTAAATGTACATATTGAGGGCTTCCAAAGTTTTTTCCAACCAGCAGCCCCGTCGAACAGTGGAAGATCAAAGGGGGGTTTGGCAATTTACATCAACCTCGCACTTATCTGCCAGATTTCAAACAGAGAATCCAATAACAGACATATCCAAGCCCTGGTGCTTAGGAGTGGTAAAAGGGCACTCACCCTCATTCATTTTTATAATGCTGTACTTCCAAACAGGGAGTGTAACATCCTCCATCTACACAACTTCCTAAAAGTTAAAGCAGCAAGTCTGCCTCGAAGCACCCTCATTGCTGGAGACTTCAATGCGCATCCATGTGGCAATCCTGTAATGACACCTATTGGCCTCTTAGGATGTAACAACAGGTCTGGTTTCCATTTTGACCATTCGATGCGTGGCACCCACGTCAACAACCTAACTGATGACAGGAACTTAACTGTTGCAATGTCCATGTCGGAGGATTCTCACATCTTTGATGTCCCCACGTACAAAGGCTCTGGAAACGGTTCTTACATAGATCACATTCTTCTTTCTAGAGATCTTGTCGATTTAGTCACTGATTTTGAAATCCAAACAAGTATCTTCAGTGACCATAACCCTATCTCTATTCAAATTGGAGGAGGCATCTTTGAACACCGGAAGCCCCGGAATGATTGCGGCTCTCTAAAACCAATAAACGGAAATCGACGTCTGAAATGGTCAAAGGTTAACAGTGACACTTTGTACAGCTCAATTAATATCAGCTGTGGTTAAGAACTAGGCCTTTGTGTCTCTCCCACCACCTTGCCTGAAGCGACCTTAATCGCCTTTTCCGTTGTGGTCGATAGAGTTGGTCAATTGCTAACTATACCTGCGAGGGGTCATTATGAACACCAACCAAGATGGTTCGACCAAGCATGCTCTAAGGCCGGACGAAATCTAAAAAAAGCACTAAAGGCTATCCCAAGAGATCCTGTCCTTATAAAGACACTGAGAACCAAATATAAGACAGCCTTGGCAGTTCGGAAAAAAGAAGTGAAAGCAGGCATTTGGGAATCTTTGTGTGACCCCGCAATCCTGGGTAACAGTTCTAAGTTTTGGAACATCATAAACAAGCCTCTGTTTGATGACCCTAGCAATCCTACGCTTGGGACCAACATACCTGAGGAAGAGTGGATATCACATTATTATACAATTTTTAAAAGTGACGAGCCACAAGCGGATTTTGTTTTTAAAACTTCTGATGATGAATTGTTGTGCTTTACAGCGGGGGAGGTAGAAAAGGGGATTGAGGGTTTAACCAGCAACAAAGCACCTGGTCCTGACGGCCTTCCTCCCGATTTATTTAAATCAAATATCCATCTATGGGCCCCAGTCCTTACTGCAGTAATAAATGCCGGAATCTCAATTGGCTGCCCAAAGTCCTGGGGGTCCTCGACCATAGTGCCTGTATTCAAGAAGGGCGACCGTAGTAGAGGCAGGCTTTGGGAGGTCCTGCAAAAAATGGGAGTGGAGCAAAACCTTATTAACTTTCTAGCCGATCTCCACTCGGACACAAGAGCAAACGTCCGTTATACCCAAGATATGAAAGTAACCAGGGATTTTAGGATAAATCGGGGTGTTAGACAGGGGTGCATTTTAGCCCCGTTTCTTTTTAACCTTTACATCAATGAACTGGAGGAGCATTTATTAAAAACTGGTACAGACTATCCATATATAGGAAGGAAGGGCGTGCCCGTCCTGCTATATGCGGACAACGCCGTCCTAATCTCCAGAACGGCGATTGGTCTTCAAACCTTGTTAGACTCATTTTTTGCATTTATGAATTCCCGAGGCCTGAGCATCAATAATTCGAAATCCTTTGCAATGATGACAGGTTTACGTCCCAAAAAAATATACCCCCACTTTGTAAATGGCGAAAAAATACCGACAACCAAGACTTTTTCGTATCTTGGTGTCCTTTTCGACCATAAATTAACATGGGCACCTGCAATACAAAAGAAAAAGGGTGAGGTAGTGCGCGCTAACGCAGCAATAATGGACTTTGCAAAGAAAATGGGTAACAGCCCGGTGGCTGCTGTTTTGAAGCTATACCAAGCCAAAAGCACTGCTGTTGCGTGCTATGGGAGTGAAATATGGGGATCTGAACCCTTAGATGCCCTTGAGGTCACTGAAAATAACTTTTTAAAGCAAGTTTTAAGGCTCCCTAGGGGTACGGCAAACTTCTCTGTCCACGAGGAACTTGGTATGCCCTATCTAAGTGATAGGATAGCTGTAAATCCCCTGTTGTGCTGGCTAAATAGCTGGCTAAACACAGATATACCCCTCACCAGAAATATCTTGCAAGAGGCACTAGAGTGGGAAGGGAGGTATAAGATCCCGTGGATAAAATAAATTAGAAGATGTCTCCTTGAACTAGGTCGGCTGGACCTTTTTCTAGCCCCTGAGAAAATAACTAAAACTGATGTAATTTATGTGAAGAACACCTTTATGTCATCCAGGTACTTGGCGAGGGAGGAGAGCGAGTATAAGAAAAACAGTGTGAGATTGCACGCTCTCACAAAAACGTGTCTACATATGGAACCCTACCTAGCTTGGCCTTTGTCGGGATATGAACGCTTTTTGTTGACAAGGTTTCGATTCGATATGATTCATCTATTGTTAGCTGTACCAAGTGGGGCACATAGAGGACAAGTGTTGCCAGCTTGCGGCTGCGACAATAAGTCTCCGTAAGATCTGGCACACTTTTTATTTTTCTGCTCGTATTACATAGTTCCTCGTAATCTGTTTTTAAAACCTCTACTAAAACAGCTGTATTTTGCACAAATCAGACCAGCACTTTACTACCTTCAAATGCTAAACAGTGAATGTACCATGTTTGTATGCAGCTTTTTAAAACTAGCACTTAAATATAGAAAAAGTATGGAAGGTTAATTAATTTTGCTACTGATAGGAATATCTTTTTAACTCAAATTGTATTTTTATCTCTTTTAACTATAACTTTGTAATCCCGCTTGTGTTCGTATCCATGTGGTAACACTCTTCTTATAATTTTATTGTGTGTTAAATGTCTATGAAATGTACTTTTATGATTGTTATATGTAAACAATCGAATAAAGATATTTTACTTACTAGTAGCGATTACCGGAAAAGATTCTGCAAAATGGGCAGATCGGGCTCCAAGAGACTGCATTTCTCCTAACATGTATCCTTTCCCAGTAATAAGTGATTTTGGCAGCTGATGTTCTCACTCATTTGTTATACAACTAGCCTGGGAACTTACCTCCGAAAATGTGCCTGGCTGCGCTGCCCTATGGGCGGACACGTTGGGGTCCTAGTCGTCCCTCTCTCCGGGGATGTTCCCCTTGCAAAACATGAAGACGCACTTATGTCGGGGACAGGGGTTAATTGGGTATCTTGCTCAGCCTGATTGGGGGGCTGGAGTGGGTGGGGGGTGGTCCCTTTTGGGGATGTTCTTCGAATGCAATTGTTTGATGTGCCATTCCCTTCCCTTCTCTTCCTACTTTATCCCTCTACTGTCGCCTCAATGCGCGCATATAGGTGTTCTGGCAAATAAGGTAACCTGACCAGGGTAAAGTGTATCACATGGAGTGTATGATGCGGTCTAAACGATGCACAGAAGACCAGAATAGTAGCCACACAACGGGACCGCCATAAGACAGACATCTGCCTCCTGCAGGAATTGCACCTCCCTGAGTGCACATGTGGGCGGCTGCGAATTGGATGGGTGGGGGAAAAACACACAGCATGCTACTCCAACTACGCTTGTGGCGTAGCCATCCTCATTAGAAAGGTCTGCACTGGTGCAAGCGCGTAACAATTACCGATAAGTTGGGTAAATATGCCATGATAGCAGGCGAGCCAGGAGGATACCCGATCAGAATCTCAATATACAGCCCCAATACTGATGATCCTGATTTCTTTACGGAGGTCTGGAGAGTGGCAAACACTCTTGGCCCCGGTGCTATAATCTGCGGGGTGGGGACTACAATGTAATACTCGATGCCCAAAAAGACCGGGCAGGTGACTCCCGCCGTCCCCACCCCCATGCGGCAACTCAGCTGCAAGCCATAATCTCAGAGGGTGACCTGATAGACGTGTGGAGTCAAAGACACCCCGAAGAGTTGTGGGGTACATCTGTGAGGTCTGCCAGACTTTCTTGGTCACAAATAGACTATTGGTTGTTCTCCCGGGATACAGTGACGTGGGTCACGGAGGTGCAGCACCTGCCCCGGACCCTCTCCGACCACTCCCCAGTAATGTTGACACTGGACCTCCCATACTACTCCACCAGAGCTTTCGCCTAGAGGCTACCAACGGGAGTGCTCCAAGACCAAGTATTTTGTGAAGCCATTAGACAGGCTATATCCGAATACTTCCGCTCAACTCCCGTAGACTCCCCCTCAACCCTAGGGGAAGTTTTTAAAACCGTCATACGGGTCAAATGTATCGCCTAACAGGTGGGCGACCTTTGGTCAGTGCGGGGGGACCTAAAAAGATTAGAAAATACAGGCATTAGAGCAGGAGTTCTTTATCAGCAAAAGTAGCAAATCGTTGGGTACAATCCGCGGCAAACTATATGAATTTCAGGAAGCAGACATCAGGGAAACTCACTTCCTTGGAAAAGAAACTAGAGCCCATCAACATGGGGAGGGAGTACGTGCCAGGAGGACACTGGCGGGGTTACTTCGCAAGCCCTGGGCCAGCGATTACATACCAGAGCTAGGCACCACAGACGATGAGTTGGCAGTAGGCCAATCAACTGTTCAGGCTGAAATGTTCTCCTTCTATGCATCCCTCTACCGGGCCCAACTAGAAACAACTCCACCTGAATTGGAAGAATTTTTGTATACACTGGAGCATGTGTGGCTGGAGGCGGCCCATATGGCCTACCTGGAGGAACCCTTCACAGAGGAGGAAGTTATCAGAAATATCCGGGCCCTCCCTGGTGAAAAAATTCCTGGCCTAGATGGCTTATCAGCAGCATTCTATAAAAAATATGCAAGCCTCCTCGCCCCACATTTAATAAACATGTATGAGGAATCGGTAGAACAGGAAGTGCTCCCCTCGTCATTCCAAGAAGCTCTTATCACAATTCTAAAACCCAACAAGGACCCTCCCTGATGCGGCTCATAGGCCACTTTCAATGATCAACGTGGTAATAAGATCCTAGCCAAGTTGATCGCGGCGCGTCTCTTTCCACTGCTGCCTATGGTGTTGCGCCTGGATCAATGTGGCTTTGTCCCTGGCATGACCACGGCTCATAAACTCAGAACGCTCTGTGCCATGATGCATGAGGTGGACCCACAACTGCAAGCAGCTGCAATTTTTCTTGATGCCATTAAGGCATTTGATTCACTTGAATGGGCATATTTATTTGCCCTACTCCGACACATAGGTCTCAGCCCCAAGTTCATTAGATTAATTGCCCTTCTCTACTCAACCCCCATGGCGCGAATAAGGGTCAATGGAGTGATAACGCCCCCACTCCCGGTCTCCCATGGCACCCGTCAGGGGTGTCCCCTATCGCCTCTGCAATTCGCGGTGGCGATGGAGCTACTGGTGGCCCAGCTGCGACAGTACCATGCTCACAGAGGACTGGGGTTTACCCCCCGGGTATTACTGTTCTCGCTGTACGCGGATGACGTCACGCTGTATGTCAAGTACCCCGCCACTAATCTTGACCCCTAATCAGAGAGTTCCTCCAATTTGGCGGACTCTCAGGTATAGTTAATTGGGCTAAATCAATAATCTTCTCACTAACGGAGGTCACCCCACAGGTCCACTCGGAGTTTCCCCTGCAGTGGACGTGTGACCCAATGAAACCCTTGGGCATATGGATCAGCTGTAACCCAGAAGAAATATGGCGCACCAACTATGGTAGGCAAATGGACTGGCTGAAGCAACACAAAGAGTTGGATCATGCTGCCTCTGTCCTTGACCGGATGGCTGGCCATCGCTAAGCTGATCATTTTACCCAAGCTCCTCTACCTCTTCGCGAAAATCCGCTCCCTCTCACTAACAGTTTCAGGAAGCGACTTCCCTCAAACATGGTCACCCTAGCATGGGCAGGCAAACAGCCCAGAATAGCATGTGAGATTCTCACCCTTCCATTTGAGCAGGGCGGACTAGGGGCACCTGACTTCAACCTATACTACTGGTGTGCCCAGGCACAATTTGCACATCACTAGATATACCCCACACCATTCATGGCGCACATGGCCCGAGCACGACCAAGGGTCCCTACTTCCCCATCCACCAGCTCTATACCAAACAAGACCCCGACCTAGGACCGAGATTGACACTGTGGGATGCACAGTGAGGGCCTGGCATGACAAGCGTGGGAGGGCAAGACAAGAAGCAATGTACGCACCCATGGGGCCTGATTCACAGAATGAACTTACTACTTTTGGCATTCACAGAATGCACTTACTACTTTTGGTATTCACAGAATGAACTTACTCATTTCGGTATTCACAGAAGTTAGGACTACTAACTTTAGGACTCCTAAATGCCTTCTGTGAATACCGAAAGTCTTAAAATTAGGATTTTTCTCAATTTAGTAGTAGTAAAGTTAGGACTACTAACTTTAGGACGCCTAAATGCCTTCTGTGAATACCGAAAGTCTTAAAATTACGATTTTTCTCAATTTAGTAGTAGTAAAGTTAGGACTACTAACTTTAGGATGCCTAAATGCCTTCTGTGAATACCGAAAGTCTTAAAATTACGATTTTTCTCAATTTAGTAGTAGTAAAGTTAGGAGTCCTAACTTTACTACTACTAAATTGAGAAAAATCCTAATTTTAAGACTTTCGGTATTCACAGAAGGCATTTAGGAGTCCTAAAGTTAGGAGTCCTAACTTTACTACTACTAAATTGAGAAAAATCCTAATTTTAAGACTTTCGGTATTCACAGAAGGCATTTAGGAGTCCTAAAGTTAGTAGTCCTAACTTCTGTGAATACCGAAATGAGTAAGTTCATTCTGTGAATACCAAAAGTAGTAAGTGCATTCTGTGAATGCCAAAAGTAGTAAGTTCATTCTGTGAATCGGGCCCATGGTTCCTCTGATGAAGCATC
The DNA here is from genome assembly GCF_964263255.1 of Lissotriton vulgaris. Taxonomy (NCBI): domain Eukaryota; kingdom Metazoa; phylum Chordata; class Amphibia; order Caudata; family Salamandridae; genus Lissotriton; species Lissotriton vulgaris. The sequence goes on from NC_141696.1 coordinate 1,179,060,723, forward strand.
CACCGATGTAATTTCTGGTGGAGGCTGGTCCCTGCGCTAGACTGCGATCCATGAAGCTCACTAAAATGCGAGAGGTATTCCTGGAGGGCACCTTCATAGCATTGCATCAAATCAGGGACTAACACCGCTCAAGCAGATGACATACTACCAGCTGCACCTAACTCCACTCCTTTCCAGCTGCACCCCACAAATTCCAAACTTTGGAGCGGTTCCTGAAAAACCCTCCCTGCGCAAGCTAATCACGCGCTTAAACACAGATATGCAACACACAGCACCAGTGCGAACACCACAGGTCCATCAAGAATGAGAGGCATCCCAATCACGCAAGACCAATGGACATTTTGCTGCACGCAAGCGCACGCCCTCTCCCCAAACTACAGATTGTGCCTCACCCACTTCAAATTTTTTCATAGATTCTACAGGACGCCAGTCTGGCTCCAAAAGTAGGCCATATCAATGAATCATGCTGCCAGCAATGTAGCTCGCCTGACGTGACGTTCCAACATCTGGCATGGGAATGCCCCAAAGTTCATCACTATTGAGCGACTGTCTTAGATGCAATAGAAGAAATTACGGGCGCCCCCATAGAAAGGTCCCCATTGATGGCGTTGCTTGGTTACGTGAAGGACCTCTTGGCAGATGGCAGAAACTTACTGCGCTGCTCCTCGCTAAGCGACGAGTCGCAATGATATGGGGTAGGGCACGGGCACCACAAAAAGAGGCATGGCTTGGGTATGCGGCGTTTTGCCAGGAACAGTTGTCCGCATACTGGGATCTAATGCCCCCACAATCCTGACCGAAAGATGTATGAGGCCCGCTGCTGCTGTACATGAGATTACACGCAGCAGGCGAGGTGTTACACCCCCAGATCCCAGAAGATTAGGAATATCACAGGACACACCCGAAATGTATGCCATTGAGACTGACTCTTGATCCCCTGACTTGTCGAACTTGAATGACTTACCCCTCCTGCACTCTTCCCCGCTGACTTTCTCTCCCTCTCGGTTGAATGTAATGGCACGTTCCTTTGTGTTCTCTCGGTTTTAATCTCGTGATCACAGAATGTATCCGGCGATTGAATACTACTATCTGCAGTGGAACATCAAAAGGACTGGCTCAGCTGCGACACAAAAGCAGCACATGTGTGGTGAATAATCATAAGATTGTAGTACAGGGCAATGAGAGAAGGTTGCCTGCTGACATTATAAGTGCTGTTAAATGTAGTACTTTGTGTAACTGGAAATTTTGATAAAGAGAATTAAAACAAAAAAAGTAACTAAACAGGAATCCAAGAGTAATCAAAAGTAATTTCTAGGAATTTTAAACTGTTTCTAAAGCATATACAAACCTGTAACGATTACAAATCCAACCACAACTGCGGTCCCTTGAAAAAGTCTTGCGTTTGAGAGTATATTTTACTTACCTATACCAAGTCCTGCTTGGTTCTAAAAATAAAACATAAGTATACCATTTTTTTTATACTTACCTAATTAGTCTGGATTCTGTTTCTGAGTATGTGCCATTAGTCTTGATTGAGTGAATACCATAAATGCTTAACACACCCTCTGAATAAGTCTAACTGCTCGCCCACGCTACCACAAAGAGAGCTGTTGGTACTTACCTAATTTAGCCCCTGTTACACCTCTGTGGACTCTCCTCGCATGGTGGCTACACCGCTGGAGCTTATGGGTCGGCTTCAGTTTGTAGATGTGTGGCAGGAGCTTCACCCTGCAGAGCAGGAGTTATTTGGTTATGCTCCTACCCCTAGTACCCACAGCAGATTGGACCGTTTTCTTCTTGCTCATTAGGGGGTCCTCAACGTTGTGAAAGCATCCTATCAGGTGCGTTTTCTCTCAGACTGTGCCCCTTTAATCCTGGACTGCAGGGTGAGAGGTTGACGACCCAGTATCCCTTTGTGAAGGTTCAGGACTGAGTCTATAAGAGACCCGAAATATGCATTGACATGCAGGACACACTCCAGGGTTTTTTCAATACGAACTGGCACACTGCAGGATCCCGCAGAGTAGAATGAGAGACATTGAAAGTAGTTATCAGAAGGGCAAGTGTTGATAAGGCATACGGTATCAAGAGGAAGCCGGAACGGGAACTGGAGTCAAGCTAGCCGGGCTGATGAGAGGTGTTACCTCGAAACCGGTCCGGTCCTCGGATGCTTGATTCCGTTCTGGGAAGGACATGGCTTTTGTAGTTCGGACTGGACTGTTCCCATGGGGCAACAGGGTCAGAGCTGATTTGCATATCGCCATTGTCTAACCCAGGGTGGTGTGGAGTGCAAAAAAAACGATGGATTTGGGCCCAGATCTTTTGACTGGGGGAGTGTGTGACATTGATCCACATTCAGTCCATCACTTGTTGTTTTTGCAATTGCCGCCCTAAGTGCGCTGGGGATGCCCAGACGTGGGTCCCAGGCACTCCACACCACTGGAGTCAAGCTAGCCGGGCTGATGAGAGGTGTTACCTCGAAACCGGTCCGGTCCTCGGATGCTTGATTCCGTTCTGGGAAGGACATGGCTTTTGTAGTTCGGACTGGACTGTTCCCATGGGGCAACAGGGTCAGAGCTGATTTGCATATCGCCATTGTCTAACCCAGGGTGGTGTGGAGTGCAAAAAAACGATGGATTTGGGCCCAGATCTTTTGACTGGGGGAGTGTGTGACATTGATCCACATTCAGTCCATCACTTGTTGTTTTTGGGAGAAAAGAAAGCACAGCTTACTAATATGCTGCGACAGATGTAGGGACAGGAGAAAGATGAGACAACATTGACGGAGGCAACCAGAGTGGAGGCAAATATCAGAGATAGGCTTGACTGCCACATCTGAAAAGATTACTGGCTACGTCTCCACAGAGAGGGAGATAAGTCGGGATGCATGCTGGTGTGGTTACGTAAGAGAGAACTCCCTCTACCAAATATATTTGCGCTACGAACTCCAGATGGTACACTGGTTATATGTCAGATAGCTATTACACAACCCATATCTGACCCCATCACTGGGATCTATACTGCACTGGCGCCGGCACGGTGTCTGGGAGAGGAAGCGTTCCTAGACCGGGTGACTTTCCCCCGACTGACGTTGGCGCAGTCGGTGGGACTAAGAGAGGCCATAACTTTGGAGGAACTAAAGGAGGCGCGCCGTGCTGTGGTGAGGGGGAGATGCCTGGGCCCGACAGACTCCCGGTTGAGTATGATCAGGCCCACTCTGACACCTTGTGCTCAGAACTGCTGGACACCTTAGAAGCACACAAGCTTGGCGAACTACCTCCACACATGAGAGAAGCAGTTATACTCAGCGGTTATACTCAGCCGGGCAGAGATCCTATAGACCCAGGATCATACAGATCACTCTCTATGCTAAATGTAGACGTAAAATTGCTTGCAAAGGTCTTAGGTCTTAGCTCTCCAGCTGGGGCAGATTATAGGACACTTAGTGTGGGAAGATCAGTGGGGTTTTGCACCGGGGAGAGGTTCTCATGAAAATCTGTGGCAACTGTCACATGTAATGCATGAGACCCAGGCGTCCGCCTTTGGGGCAGCACTGGTGGCAATGGACATAGAGGAGGCTATCAAACCCTATCCTGGACATATTAATGGGAAGTTCTGCATCGTATGAGACTGGGGACTGGGTTCCTGTCTTGAGTCCAGTTGCTTTATAGACTACCCCCTGCAAGAGTGCGGTTGGGAGTGGAGGTGTTCGAGACCTTTAGTGTCAGCAGGGACCAGTGCTTAATTTGTAAAATATGAAGTGCAGGTGCTCACATTTTTGTGGGAAGCCACACCCACTTCTCTTGGCTCCACCCACTTTCTTCACTGGCTCCACCCACATCCTCAACTGGCTCGGCTGAAAGACACATGTAATACTCGATTTGAATTCCTACCTTAGTAACTTGATGGTTGACTTTAAACGTGCTGGTCTCGAGCTCCTTGGAAAGGATATCTTAATAAAATCAAGGCAAAACATCAAAAGAAAATGGATGTCATGACTTTTGGAACCAAAGATAATGAATTTTTTCTGACCTTTAGAGACCTGACTCTAAAGTAATGCGGATATGACTATCATCTTCTGATGTATTTTGTGCCTCCCCAGGGTTGACACTAAACTGCCCCGGACCAATCTTTTACTAAAAGACAGTACCACTCCTTAGACACTTCTCAATTCTTTTGCTTTGAGAATTTGGGGAATTTGCCACTGATATATGTTCATTTTTTAGCCAAAGCATACATGACATTACAGAGCTCAGAGGTACAAGCCCACTATGAAGGCATCTATCACAAAGAATATATTTACTCTGCTAGAGGCACAATATGCCCCTGCCTGGTATATGCATAACTTGTAATGATGTTGGCACATCATTCAGTCCTATAATAATGTATGCTAATTTGAGCGATGGACATATGAGTCTGTTAGTTTCATTGAATGGTATAATGGAGGAATAGAAAAGGGAAGCACCTAGAAAGTGTTATTTAGGAGATCATAGTAGTAAAACAAGGTTTGGGATGGGTGGAGGGAGGGATAGAGGAGGGAAGAATCTAGAAAGGGTTATTAGGGAGATCAAAGTAGTAAGATGAGGCTTGGGTGGAGTAAAAGGAGAGATGGAGGAGGGACAAGTCTCTAGAAAGGGATTTACCCTCACAAGTGCATTGTAAATGGGAATAATCCGAACAAATTTTACCCCAATTGGCACCCCTTAGCACTTAAAATAATGTTCCCAACATACAACAGGGCCTTTTTCTCCCTAACATGAAGGTAATACACAATGATGTAGCTGTCAAACCCCAACCAGCACAGAATACAATTGACAACAGACTATAAAGAGGTCTATGTTTGACAGGGTGCATAGATGAAGAGACAATGGACCAAAATCATTTGAATGTTGATACCATCCTGTTTTGTTTTCATGTATACGCGACATTTGAAGGTTAATAAACTTAACTGTACAAAATGCACTACACACATTACACATGCACAAAACTCTTGAAACAGCCAAATACACTCTGCTAGATTTCAGTACTAGTTTTTCATTCTGTCATTTTACCACTTAAAACGTTTAATGAATCAATACATTTTGTAACAATCAACCTGTAACCTTTCAAATGAAAAATGAAAGAAAAATCTCACTAAACCCGTATATTGGCATTTGTCTTTAAAAAAAACGAATTGAATTAAAAAACACACAAATGTGTCTTACACTTAAGAAAATTAATGAACTCACAGCACATGTGGCCAAAGTGCATTCTGGCTGTGTTGTTCTTCAAAATAGAATGAAACAGTGCAGTGTCAAAGCAGAGTTTTAAAAATGATTTATGGCCAATTCAGCTTACATGTATTTGGGAGCGAGGGAGGGATGTTGCAGCACCTTAAGTGCTGTTACTAAAGTAAAATACAGCATTTTGTATTCGTGGCTATTCCAACTATTAAGATTTGTGTAAAGTAAAAGAAAAAAGGGTGGCAAAGTGTCTGTCTGGATTTGAACTGTTACATTTTCTACTAAGTTAAAAACACTATTCTGTTTAATCTCACCACACAAGGTTACAATGAGCATTGCAATCAGGGCTGTGTGAAGTGGAAGGGGTAGCGTTTCTAGGGGGCTGCCTTGGGGAATGTTGTTGGTGACTCGAGGTAAATCAGGGGTGGGTGATTCAAATCTTCCAACGCCCAGACAGCAAGATTTCTCGCAGGGGCAGGTTTTAATGACTGTTTTTTCCAAAGGACAAGTAGACAATAAATGATGCTAAACTAATATGAAGTTATCCTCTGACCTTCAAGTTGCTAAATGTGGGATATTGGAACACCTCTGGGCATGCCTGTTGTGAGACCAGAGCTATAGTTTGGGCCACTGGGATTATGCGGCAGGAGAGAGCCAAATTATGTGGCAGGGTTGAGTAAATTACGTGGCAAGTAAAAGGCAAATTATGTGACACAATGCAGCGCATTTTTTAATAGAATTAGTTTATTGGTTCATCATTTCTAAACGTGCTAACACTCTGTGGGCATTACTTGCAACTCACTACTATTTTAGCATCCAAACACAGCAGTAAGCAACTGAGGGTTGATTAGTCCAGTTTTACAAAAAGGTTTCCACTGTGAGGCAAATCTATAATCATGTGAAAATCGCCCCGTAGTGGCTCAGTCACATAATTCCAGTGGCCCTGGCAATAGTCTCTGTGAGAGCCTGAGGTCGCATCACGTAGCAGATGTCAATGGATGGCCTTTGTCCTGACTTAAAGATATCACCCTCAGTCTAGCGCCCCAGTGCTGCTTTAAAGTCATAATTGGTGCTGCACAGAACAGCTTATAAAACCCTCATCGTTTCAAGTGCAAGGGTTTGGTGACATTGTATTAATGACACTAAGGCTTAGGATTTTAGTTTATGGTAAATGTGTCACGGCAAACCTGCCTGCAAAGGCAAACTCTGCCTTTGCACGTTTTGTTTTCTTTTTCTGGCCTCCGATTCCCAGGTGCTGGTGAATATGGGAAGCCGTTCACGTCAAAATTACAGATCCCCATAAACGACACCTTCTGAAATGCATACCGTGATGCAAAATGATTATGACACACACCAGAACAAATATAATATATGTCAAGGTAAATATGAAACCTGGCAGAGTGAATATACTACTTAGTGATTAATATGGATAACACACACTCTGAATTGAATATGAGACATACTGAAATATACAACAATGATACTTTAATGAATATGGCCCTCACTATAAACAATATAGCAATCAGTGAAACAAATACAATATGCATCAAAAAGAATGGGACATTCCTTGAAATGACTAACATATGCCAAGAGGAATATGACAAACAATAAAATGAAAATGACAGATTGAAATGAATATAAGTTACTGAAATGAATATATTATATTCTGAAAAGAATATAAGGCATATTGAAATTATAATATACACTGAAATGAATGTAACACATGTTGCAAGAAATATAAATTAAGTTGAAATGGATATTACCTACATTGCAATGAATATGAGATATACAGAAATGAATAGGAGATGATTTCAAATGAATATGGCTTGTATTGAAATGAATATAAGCCCCATTGAACTGAATTTAACATGCCTTAAAATGAGTATGAACAAAGCTGAAATTCTCATGACCTTTGTCAAAATTAATATGACATGCATTGAAATTATTATGCTACATATTCAAATGAATATGATATATGTTAAAATGGATAAGTTGCATCTTGACATTTATATGACAAGTGGTAATATCAATATAACATCTATTGAAATAATATAACATTGATTGAAAAAAATATAACACATGTTAAAATGAATATGAAATGAGTTGAAATGAATATGAGGTCTATGGAAATGAATTTGCCATGTTTTAAAATGAATACGAGTAAAATAAAAATGAATACAGCTTGCTTTGAAAGTGATTTGATACACATGGACATGATTATGATACGTTTTGAAATGGACATAATTCATGTTAAAATTAATATAAGATGTGTTATTTTGAATGAGACATCCATTGAAAGCAATATGATATATGCGAAGATGAATAGGACATGCATTAAAATGACTATGAGCCCCATTGAAATTGATTTAAAATGTCTTAAAATGAATATGACCAACAGCGAAAATAAAATTAAACTTCTCAAAATGAATATGTTATGCTTTGAAATGAATATGGTATACATCAAAATGGATATTTCATGTATTGAAATGAATATGACCTATGTTAAAATGGATGTGGGCCATGTTAAAATGATTATGACAAGTGTTAAGGTGAATCTGACATCCATTGAAATAAATAAGACATTCATTGAAAGGACTATGACACATGTTAAGATTAATATGAACCACTTTGAAATGAATTTAGCACGTGTTAAAATGAATATGTCCACATCAAAAGGAATATGACATTTATTAAAATGAATATGAAACTATTTGAGATGAATGTAACATGCTTTGAAATGAATAACCACATATTGAAATTAACACAAGCCATGTTTAAATGAATATGACCCCTGTCCAAATGAACATGGCTTGCAATGAACTTATGTTGATTTGCTTTAAAATTAATTTTACATATTGAAATGAATATTACATAGCCTGAAATGATATGATGAGGACTACACTGAATCAACTACAATTAATAACATACATTTAACAGAATATAAAACAAGGAACCATTCTTTATCATGCATCCATTACATGCATCTATTTGCAATGCAGGTAAGTATTTCTACATTTGTCACACCGTACTTATCACACAGGTAAGTATTTTTGTAAATTACATAATTTTTCATGTGTGCGTAGAGATAAAGGGAGGTAAGGATGATTTTAGGGTTTAAAGGTGGTTTGAGGTAAAGGGAGGTAAGAATACATTTTGGTTTTAGAGGTGGGTAGAGATAAAGGGAGGTAATGGTGATTTCAGGGTTTAGGAATGGGTTAGATGTAAAGGGAGGGAAGGAATAAAAAATGGTTTTTCATGTACAAAATAAAAAGAAAACACACACATATATAAATCCGTATACTTGGGCGTGCACACATATGTATATATCTTTATCGTTTCAGGATGTCTAAATTATGCAAAAGAGGAAGTAGGGAACTCTGGGTAGTTCCCAAGTTTACATGGAGTGCAGTTCCTTTCTATGGTGCACTCTACAACACCCCCAAATCTGCTCACCTCAAATGTCAATTTTTATAGCAAAGTTTTTAAGTATAGGATTTGTACAGTTCCATCCACTCCAAGCTATAAAGTGACTAAGAGCCTCATTGCAAGTTTGGCGGTCTTGGAGTGGGCTGCCACTCCAGCGCCATACTCCAAGACCACCAAACCCGTAGTCTAGCTGCCCGCCATATTCTGATTGAAATACATGTCAGGCAGTCCTGCGGAGGTTAGCCGGCCCATGGCGGTGAGCCTTAGAAAGGAGGCAGCATGCAACCACCACAGCATTTTCCTGCATGGCATGGACCGTGAAGTCCATGCCGTGCTGGAACACGGGGTGCATACAGACAGGGGAGCAAACCATGTGCCCCCCTGCATGTGTCTCTTGGCCCAGAGGCAACAGAGGGCCACGTAGGGCCCCCTTAGTTTCCTCACCACCACACTTTTCATAGTGGGCTTACTGCCATGAAAACTGTAAATGTCAGGAATCTCGTAATATGCTTGGTGGTGCCACAGCGGCACCACCAGCATATTGCGGGCCTCAGACGCTGCAAGACTGACAGGGATCTTGTAACCTTGTGGTAACAGCGGTCCTACGGCGGTCCGACCATCAAACTCATAATATGTCGGTAAGACTGCCTGTAGCCGCACTGCCACATGGGTTTGGCAGTCCATTGGACTGCCAAATTTGTAATCAGGCCCTAAGTCTTTTGTCATTTTTACAGCAAAATCTTTAAACACAGGATTAGCTAGTGCCATCCATGCCAAGAAATAAAATAACCAAAGTGTTGTACCATTCCAGGCACTGTATCACAGCTTTGAATTGAATAAAAGCAACCCTTGACACATGAGTCACTCAATCAATCATGTGACTTGTACAGCGCGACTACTCACCCGTAAGGGTCTCAAGGCGCTGGTAGGGGGGACTGCTGATCCGTAGAAGGCACTGTGGTTCAGTCGAAGACCGAAGTCTTGAGGTCCTTTCTGAATTGAGGCAGTGATAATGATTATCTGAGGTGGAAATGCAGGGTGTTCCAGGTCTTTGCTGTGAGGTAGTAGAAGGATCGTCCTCCGGCCATGATCTTGCGGAAATGTGGCCAGGGCCAGTTGGGCAGAGCGGAGGAATCTGGTGGGTGAGTGTGATGCAAGGCGATGGTTGAGGTACGCAGGTCCCAAGTCTTGTAGGACTTTGTAGGAGGACCTTGAAGCAGATTCTTTCTTTGACTGGGAGCCAGTGGAGGTCTCAGGTGGCCAGTGATGTGGCCGTGGCGGGGGATATTGAGGGTAAGTCTGGCAGAGGCATTCTGAATGTTCTGCAGAGGAGTTTCTGATTGATGCCGGTGTAGAGTGTGTTGCCATAGTTGAGTCTGCTGCTGATGAGTGTGTGAGTGACCATCTTTCTGGACTCGGTGGGGATCCACTTGAAGATCTTTCGGAGCAAATGTAGCATGTGGAAGCAGGATGATGAGACTACGTTGATCTAGAGTCCAGAATGATGCAGAGGTTTCATGCGTCGTCTGTGGGTGTGGGGGGGGGAATCCAAGGTTTGTGGGCGTGGGGGGATCCAAGGTCTGTAGACATGGGGGGATCCAAGGTCTGTGGGCCACCAGGAGTTGTCCCAGGTAGAGTGTTTTTGTTGGTGAGGGAGAGGATCAGCTGGGTGTCATTGGCATAGGCGGAGATGTTGAATGTGTTTCCTGATGGAGGCTGTGAGTGGGTCCATGTAGATGTTGAAGAGAGTGGGGCTCAGGGAGAGTGGGGCTCTGGGAGGAGCTCTGTGGTCTCTGTGGGTTCAGAGTGCAACTGTGGTAGTCTGATTTTCTGTGTTTGGCCAATGAGGAAGGAACGGATCCATTCTAGGGCTTTGTCGCGGATGTCAGCTTTGTGGAGTCTTGTGCATAGGGTGTGGTGGGAGCTGGTGTTGAAGGAAGCAGAGAAGTGCAGGAGGATGAGGGCTGCAGTTTCACCTCGGTCAAGGAGGGTGAAGACGTCATCTGTGACTGCAAGTAGGGCGGCCTCGTGCTGTGGTTGCTTCAGGAGCAGTATTGGGAAAGGTCCAGGATGTGGTTCGCTTCAATGAACTCAGAAAGTTGGACGTTGATTGCCTTCTTGATGACATTGGCTGAGAAATGGAGCAGAGAGATGGGTCTGAAGTTCTTGAGGTCCTACGGGTCGGCAGAGGGTTTCCTCAGCAAGGGGTTGATCTCTGAGTGGTTCCAGTCTTTCAGGAACGTGGTGGAGTTGATGGAGCAGTTGATGGTGCAGCAGAGTTTGGAGCAATGGAGGTGGTGGCTCTGTTGAAGATGTGGTTCGGGCTGGGGAGGCACCAGAAAGAACGCTCTTCATGGTCTTAAGGGTATTTTCAGCAATGAGGAGAGTCCAACTGAGCAGGGTCTGCTGGGGTCTGGTGTCATTATGTGCGGTGGTTGCTGGGGGGGGAGAGGGTCTTGGGTATTGAAGCTGTCATATATCTCCTTCATCTTGTAGTGGAAGAAGGTGCTGCGGTTGTTGCAGAGGTCTTGGGAGGGTGGGTTGTCTCCTGTCTCTGTGCTGGGTTTGGCGAAAAGTTATTTGCTATTGAGTACGTTGGTGTTGATCCTTTCTTGTAGGGCCGCTTTCTTTGTTCTAATAAGGTGGTGGTGTGCGTTGACAGCGGTTTTTGATGGTTGAGTGGTCCTCTGGGGTCTTGTTGCTCCTCCATCTCTTCTCGAGTCATCTACTGTGGCGTCTGGACTCATGAAGGACGGGAGAAAACCAGTTGGCTTTTTTGGAATGTCGCTTGCCTGTTTTTTTTTATTAAGGAAGCCAGTGTGTTGTCGCAGTTAGTGATCCATCAATGGTGGTTGCATGCTGAGGTATTAATGTCTGCAGATGTTGGAGGTGGGGTTTTGCTGAGGGAATTGGTGAGCTGTTCTTCAGTGACCTTGTTCCAACTTCTGCAAGGGTAGCGTTGGCTGCAGTGGTGTATGATGGGTTTGGACGCAGGGGTGGTCGATCCAAAGGAGCTCAGAGGTGTGGCTGAAGGTGCTGTTGTTCCTTGTGGAGAAGATGGGGTTGAGCATGTGTCCTGCTCAGTGGGTTGGGGGAAGAGACCCATTGTTTGAGTCCGACAGTGGAGAGGTTCTCCAGCAGGGATGATGGGTTCTTGTCATTGAGGTTGCCCAGGTGAAAGTTGAAGTCACTGAGGAGGATGTATTCTGTGGAGGCCAGAGCGTGTGGCGCGATGAAGTTGATGATGGAGTCGCCGAACCGTGGACGGGCCCGGGGGGGGTCTGTAGATGAGGGTGCTCCAGAGGGTGGTATTCGGGTTGGTCTGGACCTGCAAGTGGAGGTGCTCCATGTTGGTTAAGTAGTCGTCCGAGTGGGTATTGAGGCGGAGGGTACTTTTGTGTACAATGGGGATGCCTCCACTCAGTTTGTTGATGCTGTCCTTGTGAACGATCTTGTAGCCATCCGGGATGGTGATGGTGATATCAGGGGCAGAGGTGGAGTTCATCCAGGTTTCCATGAGGAAGGTGATGTTGTGGTCGATAGAGTAGAGTATGTCCCAGATCTCCACTGCGTTTTTGTGTTGGGAGCGTGTGCTGAGCAGAATACAGCTGAGGCATGGGGTCCGGTATTTGTCGGTTGTGCGGTGGGTAGGGTTGTTGGGCGGTGGTAGGTGAAGGTACAGCTGCAGTTTCAGCAGGAAAAAGGGCCCAAGGTGTCATTCGGCGATGCCCGGCGGCACACACATATGTATAGATCTTAAATATATATGTGTTGTACAGCAAAGGCCCAGGAGCTAGCTATATATATATATATATATATATATATATATATATATATATATATATATATATATATATATATATATATATATATATATATATATATATATATATATATATATATATATATATATATATATACACATATACATATATATATATATATATATATATATATATATATATATATACATATATATATATATATATATATGATGTTATGTAGAAGCAGAGGAATCTTCTTTCAAAAAAATGTTTTTTAATTAATTTTGCACTTGCACAGTATTGCACTTTATTTGCACAATGGATCTTTTGTCCACGTGAGTTACATCGGAGTATTTATCTAATGGCAAGGCATCTTATCAGGGGACTGTATATAAAATATGATGAAAATGTAAACTTTACTATTACACTTACAGTGTGATTATTACTCATAATTTAACAAGATGTTTCAAACTGCGGAAATGTATTATACAGTTATACGTTTACAGTACTTCATAGTTCGACAAGTATGTATTTTAGCTCTATTATTGAGCCGAACACGTGGTAACCTGTTTTAGTATGCACTGTCACTTTAAAAACAATCTCTGGGCATCACAAAATTGTCGAGTGAGCAAGCGGCTGTGTGCTGCATAACGCGTCTTGGCATACGGGAAATAAAACATCTCTGAAGCACTAACTTTGGGTGTGTATCCAGTTTGCGGCGAGTGAAGCTCAGTATCCAGGCAGCGTGAGTTGTATTTTTTGATTTTTCTCATATTGATGACTGTAAAGCTTCGTACAGTCATACACAGACCCCTCCTCCTGCTTAGTTGGCGTTCTTTCCGGAGCAGCACTTCCGGGGCGCAAACTCGACCCAAAGGTTTTGGAGCGCTTTACATAAGCACCAGTTACATACACAGGACACTTTTATGTTTTTGGTAGGCATGGTGAAATTAAGTGATTTGCCCAGAATCACAGGATGTGGAGTTAACCCCGAGGCTCCAACCTTGGTTTCCCAGCTCCAAGGTTGGCAGTCTAGCCATGAGACCACTCCCTCTCCCCTAAAGGTCAATGAGGCCTTAATAACTCCTAACACTTTTGATATGTCTAAAATACCCACAACTTCAGTCCCTTTACCATGGCTAATTACAGCATCTCTAGGTAAAGTGGCTGTGTGGCTGTGTGGCTGTGTGGCTAGTGCTAGAGTCCTTAAACAGTTTGAGTTGGCAGTTGGAGATCATAATCTGGGCACCATTCTCTGCTACTGGTATTGAACATACAACTTGCTTTTGTTGGGATCAAACGCAATTGAGACCCATTTTGATGCGCACTGTCAATGAGGAAAGTTCTTTATGCAGATATTTTTTAATTTTTCCAAAACAGGACTCCATGGGGTCCACAGCGAAAGAAGGGGTAAGCATGGTCCCCTCTAGGCTGGAATTATAAGGGTCAATAATGTTCGAGTTAGCATATGAGCTAGCAAGGTTTAGAGGGAACTGAGAAGTGTGCTGCTGTTTAGGTCGTTTGGTGGCTCAAGAAGGTCGAGATGTAACTTTCAGGCATGCCCCTGTTGGATTAGGGGCCGGATGTGCCTCCTTGGTTGTTAACCAACCCCAAATGGTCCACTGTACTATTTGTACCAGTTGGGCTGCATGATAAGGAGCCGTCCAAGCTTGCATCATTTTGGATTCCCAGAGACAATGTCCTCTTAGTTAGGGATATTTCTGTGGAAATTATCCCCATAGTCCTCTGCAACATTTTATCGATGCTGGTATTCTTAGAGGGAGAAGGTGCTTTTGTGTCAACCTCCTGAGGTGTGCGTTTTCCCATTGTAATTTGGCGTTATCAAAACCTCAAGATCACCAGAGGCAGTATCCAAAGAATAGCAACCAGGTTAGAGCTATACCCAAACATCTTAACAGATTCACACTATTCAGCTCTCCAGTACAATATCAGAGAGCACTCACCCCAGGATCACAATGTCAGAGTGTGGTCCAAGCCTCCTCCGGGCTCTGATGGGTGTAGAACATACCCGTCCACTGCCCGTGCAGCGGGAGTTTGGGGATTGCTTTAAGCGCTAAATAGGTTCCTACCCCTAGCCGCAGATACAGGTGCGTGCCTCCTGGAGCGATGGCAGCTAGGATGTGGAGTCCCCAAGGAGTAAAATGGGGGAGGGATGGAGGCATTATGGGAATGTGTATACACACTGATTCCAGGACAAAAGCTCCTAATGTAATAGTATCTGAATATGCTATCTCGGTTCTATTTCAGCTTTGATGAATGCCACTAGGCTTTAGAGGTGCCATCCTTATGTGTGAAAAAGATCTGCGAAAAGAGGATATTGCTGGAATGTTAATCTATTAAAATATATGCTGTCCCATGTGTTATGGTGCTGTCATTTGTTGTAGGCAAGTGTACTGTTTTGAATAGAGTTGAAATAACACAAAAGCTAATTTGAAACTAAATAAAACAATTAACATTACAGAATGGTTTACATATAAGAACTCTTGAAATTGATATAAATAACAGTGAAACAAATAACACTGTTCTTGAAATTAATATGTGCATCACTGAAATCGAATATGAATCACATTGTGTTGCATAGAATGCTGAATGAACTGGATAAGGATGTGAATGAATTGGATACGGTGAATTGTGTGTATAACACATACTGAAAAGCACGTGACACAGACAGCCAATCACAACCGTATCCTCTGAGGAAGCTTTTTGGCTCAGGGAAGGTACTGTTCCGGCGTGGGGTGAGGCGGTTCCTGTTTGAAGGCCCCGGTCGCTGTGGCCCCTGTTCCCACACCATACCACGAGCTCCGCTCCCATTTATGAACAGCAGGGAAAGCCTGGAAGCATCCGTGCCCATTATCGCCACTCGGTGCGGAGCCTTGATGACTGTTGCCATCAGCGGCCGGAGGAGTGAGACGGGCCTTGGCGGGCTTGCTCCGTGTTAGAAGCCTCTTTGGGCCCGTCATCCTGGTGGTGTGCCTTTCGCTTTCCCTTTGAAAGGACGCATGTCCTATAAACTGTCATGAACACTGCACTTCTCACGGCAGCGCTGTATTGCAGCAGGGGTTGCAGCGCTCTCAGGTGTCCATCAGTCCCCACCCAGACCCCCCCCCCCCCCAGATCTAGTCAAGTGTCGCTGCTGCTTCATAGCGAGAGCCACTGTTGCCACCCCCAGAGATGCATATTTTTGGAGGAGTGAGGCTGCGGTGATGACGGTGTCTGGGGCCAAGAGCCCGGGTGCACCAGCTGTGAGAGCACTGAGATTCTACTCCGCGTGCCCAGAGGGCTCCGCTCTCCCCTTATGAGCCCCTGTTGGTCAGCCGGCCCATGTACGGGGAAGGTTCACGCTACCTAAGGATCTTTACTGCCGCCCTGGAAAGTGCTGACTGTGCGAGGCTGCATTGCAACATTCAGCTCCTAGCCCTGCAGGCTGTTATCACACCTCTTATAAGGCCCTCAAAGTGGCGTGCCTTTAAATGCTGGAAGTGACAGAGATAGACGCCTCGTCATCAGATCAGCGCTCCATTACATGGTGATGCGCAATTTGCTCCTGGCTAAACACAGTCTGCCCGCTGAATCCGGATCCTTCCATCCTTCCCTATATATGCGGGAGACCACCGATGTCAAGGCTAGTCTCCCGCCTCCTGATTGCTGCAGAGAAAACCCAGAATCCTCTGTGGGCTTCCCTGGTCAGGCACAGTTTGTGTGACTCAAAGTATCCCCTACCAGTGCCAGTGGCCTTCTCTTCCTGGAGGCCAGTGCACATTTTTGTCACGCTCTCTGCTGGCCATGGCACTTTCTCCGTACAATGGCCTAAGCAGATAGGCCTTGCCTAATGTGTACTAGTGAGTGGATTCTGCAAAAGGGAGGTAAGTAGTGTAATCAGTCAGGGAGCGGAGAGTCTTCAAGAAAAAACACTGATAAGGGTGAAAGTTGCAAAAAAAAGTGATTAGCGGTTAGCGCTCTGGTGCTCAAGTGCAACGAGGGCAAGCAGTTCTTCCAAAAAATGCTCACTAGTCCAGCTAACCAGGCCTTTGCGACTAGCTGGACAAATGTAGACCACAAATGATCTCAAAAAGCACGCTAGTGTTTAGAGGCTAGCAAAGTCCTTTAGTGTGCACCTATTCAAATGAATCAGCAATTTGGAAGCCGTTTTAAGACCCTCTAAAGAAAATAAAAGTAGATGCTTTGGCACCAAAGCTAATAAAACATGTATTGACAGGATGCCCGAGAACTATATTTGCGGTCTGGTAGTGGTATCCTGGCAGACACTTTTTTAATGGCCTGTGGAGTAAAAAACGTTAAATGTGATCCTAATCAGCTGTTGTCCTTATTTTAGTTAGTAAAATGTGTACCGTGGCTCTGTGTTCAGAGAAGTGGTCTTTTGAAACCATACTGCTTACGTTTTTTAATGATCTAAACAAAGGACATTGAAACGTGTCCCTTCCAGGCCAAAACAATAATTGATTTCTGAATAATGAGTGTAAAAGGGTAAAGGTAACCATATTCTTTACTTTTCACATTCTTTACTTATTCTTGCATTCGCTATCTATTTGCTTTTTCCAGGATGGTGGTACGTTCTTTTTCCGGCAGCATATTGCTCTTGTCTAGTGCGTAATTTGAATTGAGCCGCATCCAGGTGGTTATAGCGGGGCACAATTGGATTGTAGCTGAAGGCAGTGTGAGTTTTTCTGTGGGGAAGTATGGTTTTCAGTGGGGAGAGGATATGGCACCATGGCCAGAGCTGCCAACTTTAGAATTTAGGAACCAGGCTCGACCTTCATAACCAGTCCACCAGAACACACTCCTGAGGGAGCAGATTCCCGTGCTAGACTTTAGAAGGCCCTGCTAGACCATAGAAGCCCTGGTGTCTTAGCACCAGCAGGGTTAACCTAGTGGTTGCAAGTGTGGGTTAACCTTGAAGGCCTGTCCACCAAAACCCATACTGAAGTTCACCTCCAGTCTTGCGGACAGGCCGAAGCAGCATACCTTAGAGCAGGGGTACTCATAGTACGGCCCGCGGGCCGGTGGCGGCCCGGCAAGCCTGCCCTGGCGGCCCGCGGACCTCGCAGAAATCGTACCCGTATTTAAAGACCACATTTATAGAGAATGTCTGCAAACACTGCCGGGTGCAGCAGCGACACTCAGAGAGACTCTGCTGCTCTGTGGGGGCCGGGTGATACATTCCAGCGATAGTCAGAGCAGCAGAGTCTCTCACACACACACAGCCGCACCCGAGCACTTCACACGTCTTTAGAAAGACCATTTGCATGTTAGTGGAGCTTTGTGAATTTCACCTTTTCTAAGGCCCCTGAAGCTCCGCTCTGCCTAGCACTGGAATTAATCACCCAGTGCCCACAGAGCGGAGCTGCAGGGGCCTTAGAAGAGGTGAAATCAACAAAGCTCCACTAACATGCAAATGGTCTTTCTAAAGACGTGTGAAGTGTTCGGGTGCGGCTGGAAGCGGGAAGCTGTCTCAGCCCTGGCAGACAGTCATGTTAGCAGTCTACAAAAGGTGACATTTTACCACAGTTTCACTTTTTTAAATGTAATGCATCTAATTCCTTCAGTATCGAGTCAAGGGCACTTTCCGATATGGTGGTGGGGGTCATGCGCTTCTTCATCCTGCTTGGAAATGCCCAAGAAGAGCATTTGTCTTTGTTGCTTTTGGAGAGACCTGCAATGATTTTAGCATTAGAATATAATGCATCATAGTGTGGCAAGGGTCTCGGAACACCTCAGGGTTCACAAGGCTGGTGGCACTCTGTCTGGAGTGAGGGCACGTAAGAGATGCTACTTCCAAATAGTGAAATGAATCAAGATTAGCCACTGCTGAGAATTAGTCCTATTGAATAGGAGTTCATGGGGCAAGAGCATTCTAAAGTTAGTGAAACTCTTTACGTCAAGGGAGGTAGAGGGAGGGAGACAGAGACAGAGGGAGAGGGAGAGGGAGGGAGACAGAGAAATGGAGACAGAGAAAGGGAGAAAGACAGAGGGCGGAGTTCGACCGAGGGAGGGAGGCGGGGGAGGGAAGCAGAAGTGAGGGAGTAAGGGAGTGGAGGAAGGGGAGTGGGGGAAGGGGAGTGAGGGAAGGGGAGTGAGTGAGGGAGTAAGGAAAGGGGAGTGAGGGAGGGAGGCAGAGGGAGGGAGGCGGAAATGAGGGAAGGGGAGTGAGGGAGGAAGAGAGGGAAGGGGAGTGAGGGAGAGAGGGAAGGGGAGGGAGGGAAGGGGAGAGAGGGAGAGTGGGAAGGGGAGTGACGGAGGGAGTGAGGGAAGGGGAGTGAGGGAGGGAGAGTGGGAAGGGGAGAGAGGGAGAGTGGAAAGGGGAGTGAGAGGAGGAAGGGGAGTGAGGGAGGGAGAGGAGGAAGGGTAGTTGGGGAGAGGGGAGGAGAGAGGGAAGAAGAGAGGGAGACAGAGAGAGAGGGAGTGAGACAGTCAGAGTGAGGGAGAGAGAGTCAGAGTGGGTGAGACAGATGGAGACAGGGAGAGAGATGGAGGGAGGGAGACAGAGAGAGAGAGATAGAGGGAGTGTGACAGAGATAGAGAGAGGGATGGAGGGAGGAAGACACAGAGAGAGAGATGTGTGTATGCCGGGTCTGGTGGCTCAGTGGACGAAGGCGTCCGCTGAAGGGACCTGTGTTCAACCTCATGGCCACAGTTTTTTTGTTGTTGCTCTAGCCCCGCCCCCTCCCCCACTGACCCCGCCCCCACCGGTGCGGCCCTCGGACACAAACCACAATGTAAATTTGGCCCCCGAGAGAAGGTTTGTGATTACCCATGCCTTAGAGCAACAGTGACTCTGTCACTGAGGTCACAGAACCCTTGAGGCCAGTCCCCCTCACACATTGGTACCTCCATTGTCCTTGTTTTATCAGTATTAGTGCAACTCACCAGGGATTGGCAATGCAGGATTTGCATGCACACCAAACTACGGGGCATATTTACAGGCACCTATCGCCACTACAGCATCACTTTCAGTGATGTTGTGATGGCGATAGTGGCCTCGCCTTATTTACAAGGCAGCGTTAAGCCACTTAATGTAGCTTAATGCTGCCTTGTAAAGAAGGTACCTTTTCACGCTGTATTTAGCGTGAAAGGGGAGGGGGAGGGCAATGGGTGTTTCGGTGGAATGCCCACTGTAACACCCATTGATTTTGATGCTGCACCCTATTTACAAGGGTGGCATAAATAGAAGGCAGCTCCAAAATTAAGACCAGATAAAACCTGGTCTTAAACAGGCGAAACAAGATGAAATGCTTTATTTCTTCCCATTTTTGCATTTTCCATGTTTGCTGCCTTGTGCAGCACACATAGGAACAGCAAATTGCCTATGATTCTTTATGTGCCGGAAGGTAGCCCTTCCTGCACATAAACAATCATTTTGAAAAAAAATGAATTTTTATAACTTGTGTGTGCCGCATTAAGTAGCACACATACAAGCAGTGGCGGCTGGTGACATTTGAAAGTGGTGAAGCGTGGAACTTTGGCTTCAATGCCACTGGCAAGTGAGTGAGCTTGACAGACTGTCATAAAATGGGTTTGGGGGGTTCGTCCTGTAGGAATTTTTAAAGAGGACAAATGGATGCATTTCCAAGCAAATTTGAGAAACCAAGAACTTTTACAAAGCACTTGTGAAAATGAAACTTAAAATATTAAAATACATAAAGATACTCCATATATTAGTGAATTAAAATTGTTCAACGGTTAGTGTAGTTTATAAATTCAAATTGTACAATGCAGAAAGCAACGTCTGGCATTATCCTACCTGGACACAGGGTTGTCACTCTCTGCACTGCATCTGGTTGGCACTTAAAGCTGAAAATGTTCCTACAATAATGATTATGTAATAACAAGCAAACACATGGGCATTGCAAAATTAAAATGTTCATTATGGTTCGAGCAAAATGTTAACATGTAATTATGTATGTATTAAACTGAATGGTAGAAGCCTTCCTTCTCTTTATAACAAACTTTAGTTATGATGACACCAATAAAGAGAGTCATTTCATATAATGGATTTCCTTTCTCAGTGTTTACACAGTGCAGACTACAGCCCATCCATATGTCCTTTGATCAGTTACCAGGCCAGGTATTTATGTGCTAACAAATGGTTTGTATTTATTGCTTGAATTTGGACCTAAGTGTCTGCTTTAGGTAGTTTTATTCAGACTTAATTTATTTGTTAAGACTGAAACACAGACCTTTAAACTACTTTGGTGAAGGAATTAGCCCAGGCACCTTTCCTTTAATGCCACATCACATAGACAATCTACATACATTGCCACAATATCAACAACATTGCTGATTTTTTAATACGTGCACAGGCAGCGCTCCATGAGCTGCTTAGTATTGCCTTTATTGCTTGCCTTGCCTGCTGTGCTTATGGCTTTTCTTTCAGGGGCAGGCCTGAGCTGAGAGTCGCATAATTCAACAACACTACACGCAGGTAGAACACCACACGCTAGTTACTAAATACTATTTATTGTAGTTAAGCACACCAATCTGAATCCCGATCCTTAAACATCTCACTCTGCTGCCTTTCGACCGGAATAAAACAGAAAGAACACATTGCGCACTGCAAGGCAGTTTAGTGGTAGTGTACAAGGTTAAACAAAAAGATGGATATCCTTTGTGAGGTGGTAGTGTGCACAACATTGCAGATTTTTTTAAACAAGTGCCATGCTGCAGTAGCTCTACATGCACTGCTCTTATGATTGCATTGCTTGCCTCCCCTGTGACTGTGGCTTCTCATTTAGGGGCAGGTCTGACCTCTGGGTCAGATAATTCAACACCACGTACACAGGCAGCACATCACAAACGGGTTGCTATGAGACACCCAATCAGAATACCGATACATAATAATTTTAAACCTCTGCCGTTCGGCCAGGACCAACACACGGAAAGAACACTCGGGGCACTGCAGTCCAGTAGTAATAGTATAACTATGCGAAGAAAACACAAATTTTGTGACCTGTGATATTTGATTGTGTACAAGGATGGACTTTACAAAGGCGAGGTCTCGGAGGCCCGCTCTGAGTTTAAGTTCACCTGTGATTTATTGTGACAGGCCTGATCACAGGGTCACATGATGCAAGACTTACACACAACACATAGTGACATACTAGTTGTGAAACGCTATTTCACTGCGCTTATTGTTACAGATCCATCCGACTCCCGATCCTTACTTACTTTTTGGGACAAACACAGACAAAACACACAGTGAAGTGAGTGCAGTAGAGGAAAATTAAAACATCCTTATTCTTGGTATTTGAAATACCACAATTGTGTTTTTACTATGATGCTGCTTAACTTTGCAAAGGCAAGTAGCTGAGGCCCGCTCTGAGCTTGAGTTTACCGTCTGATTACTTTGTGAGATGGCAGTGTGCAGCAAGGCCCGCCCAGCTTAACCGCCAGTTTGTAACTTGTCGTGGACTGTGTGACGCAGTAAGTAATTATAATTCATAAAACAGCAGGGGAGATCTTTCAATGCCCTTTTTAAAAAAAAAAAAAACACGAACAATTAAACTTCAGGGATGTGATGTCACACAATAAACACATTGCATCCCCACAAAAAGGACTGCACTGCCCCCCAAAAAAAAAACATTATGCCACGCACAGTTTGTCTAATCAAAATGACCCATGTGTGTTAGTTGCAGGCAGCAAAGCCTGAAGATATTATCAATGACAGCATGTTAGACCAAGATTGGAGTCCAAGAACTCTAAATAACACCTGCGCAAGCTTTTAGAAAATCGGGCTTCTTCATCTCTACAATAGTAACATAATACTTATAAATGCAAAACAAATTTTCATCTTTAGTTAAAAAAATTCACAAACAGCTTCAGAAAAGTATATCTTATAAATGTCCTCCTACATTTTCTACACCATGGTGGGAGTCTCACGCCATCTCGGAGAGCTGTCTTCTTGCCAGGAAGACACTTGCCTGGAACCACTACGACTTCTCCACCTCTCCTTCTCCTGCAGAGCCGTTAGTGATGCTGCAT
The DNA here is from genome assembly GCF_964263255.1 of Lissotriton vulgaris. Taxonomy (NCBI): domain Eukaryota; kingdom Metazoa; phylum Chordata; class Amphibia; order Caudata; family Salamandridae; genus Lissotriton; species Lissotriton vulgaris. The sequence continues at coordinate 1,179,083,152 of NC_141696.1, forward strand.
GCAGAGAGAAAGGGAGGGAACAGCAGGTGACAGAATGGCCGATCACTGCATGGCTCCATATTTGAGCTGTGCAGTGATTGGCCATATACTCCATGGACCTAATCTCCCCACCCCACCCTTCTTCATGTTCAGGAGGACCGGGCCTAACTGCGAGTCCTGGCCAATCCAGACACTGCCCTTTTGCTGAGAGCAGACCAGGATAGAATCGAGCAGGTGAACCCAGCGCTCATTCCGAGTGCAGGGGCCTGCGGCTGGGATCCACCCCCACTTACTATGTAAAAATAATGACAGGCCAGTCTAATGAGCATGTCGGGTTGGCCACGGATAAGCAGTCGGCCAACCTGGTTTGCGCTCCTCAAAGTGTACGTGTGTTGATGAAGTGAGCCTGTATTCCTGATTGCATGTCAATTACCTTCAAGCCGCACCCTCTCATCACGATGCAAGCAACCCAGCCCACAGCTGATTTTAAAAAATGAATGCCCTGCGGACAAAACAAAAACATTTGACTACAATTATTTACATTAAATTCACGGGTTGGGGGCAACGCCCCAACACCCTAATGAGGGAGCCGCCACTGCATACAAGTTACATAATGGCATTCAAATATTGTTTATGTGCAGGTCCCCCATCCTGCACATAAACAATCTCCCCCTCAACACGGGCACCCTTGCACTATGGTGTAAGGGTGCCTGCGTTTGCGCTAGGTAGCGAAAGTTGGTGCCAGTGCATGTGGAAACGCAGGGCTGCCCCATATTCGACTAAATATGGCACATCTCTGCATTTAAAAGTGATGAGACGTGTCGTTAGCCTTTTGGCTTAACAATATGCTTCACCACTTTATTGTAAATATGCCCCTACATTCACAAACTTCATGGTCTCTCTGCTTCATGCACAATGTGAAATGCCAAACAAATACTAGAAATTGGAATGTTTTGCTCCTATTGGCCGCACCTCTGACCTAGATGCTCTGCGGGTGTCTACTGTATTAAACAAGTTAACAATCTATAGTCCATCAAGAGCAAGTGGGCAGGAGCCCAGAGGCACTCCCATGTCATGAGAAATGAATATACTATACCTGTTGCAGTTCCTGCAACGGGTGAGTGCTGCTCACATCAGAAGAAGGACCTGTCTGTGCTGGCTCCAGAGACTGATAAGATGCACAAAAGAAATACCCTGCAAATAATAGAAGAGATGAGGGTTTACTACTGTAGAGTGGTCCTCGAATACTTGGTGAGTGTTTGCCAACCACGCAGTACTTCTGACAAATGGGGAGAGTAAAAATATGGGCATGCTACACACACGCAAACATCTTAGAACAGCAAAGAGGGAGATTTTGAAAACAAAAATCGAGCAAAGGTTTATTTCCCCATGACTTCTAATGAAGCACGGTCAATTTCAAAATAGAGACCCCTAAATTAATGCCATTTGTGTCTTCAGAATCGGGAGTCTCCAAGTCTGTTGGCATGTATGTGTCAGTACGGATTAGGAGCTTGTACAAACATGGACATTTGGGCTTCCGTTTGTCCCTATCTATAACCATTTTGGTCTTGGGCACAGAAAAAATGTCAACTGTACTCGAGCAAGCTATTAATAAAGTACTATAATGTCCCCTCTGCCTGCCTTTTGAAAAAGCAGACAAGCAGTGTCATGTCATGTGCGACTCCTTCAGCCAGCCCTACCTCGGTAGCCCAAAAAGCCAGGACTTGGGAATTCTGCCAACAGGGACTACTCTTGTGTGAGTCGGACACGTTCTCTCTGCCTTTCACAGCGCTTTCTCTGTGCTCCTGACAGGTACAGAAAAAAAAGTATATTTACATTTCTGATATCTGATCCTGCTGCAGCACATGTGCAAATCTCACACATGACAATAGTGCTGATTCAGGCCTCATTAGAAGTCAATGGGAGAAAAACATTCACCTGATTATTTTTGGAAAAACCTCCCACTTTCCTCTTCTAAAATATTGGCATGAATGTGAGTGCTTTGATAGTATGCACTCCTCTTCGGACTGTCAGCGCAGCATTCTGTCTGTGTGGCCAGCATGACTCCTACCTCAGGATAGGGGTTAATTGCTTTTCACTGCTGACCGAAGGGCTGAGACATACCTGTTGCCTACACTCTCCCTGCAAAGCTGTTTACTAGCCCTCTCTAACCTTTCCATAATTTCCTGGCCTCCGGAGCATCTGGTGTTTATTCTTAGGAGGCACACTGGGTGTATGAGTACCTCTCAGACTGCTGCCAGGCACTACTGTGGTGTCACAGAACTTCCATCCTCTTACCATGCCAGTGGACGCTTTGTTTCTACTAAGTTGCTCCTGAAGAAAGATAACACTGGAGGACCCTTGATGAGTGTGCTCTACTTTCCAGAGTGTTCTCTATTATGTATATGCACCCAGCAGGGGTGCCTTTAGGGCTCCAGGGCTATGCCCCCCCCCTTTGTTATACCAGGAGTGAATAATAATCTTTTATTCACTTTGGTATAAAAAGAAAATGCTGTCTAGCAGCAGCTTAAGGCATCTCTGTTAGAGACTGTTGGAAAATGAGGCAGTATCTGTGAGGTCTGCACAAATAACATTTCTACATTTGTCCTTCACGGGGAACCAAACACCCCATTGTAGTGCTTGACTCTCAGAGAGTAGTCTTGCAGAGCAGTGTAAGGCTTACTCAAGGGAGGTGGCATGGGCTAGTAATCACCATTTACCAGTACTCAGAACTAACACTCAATAATTGATTGTTCAGTCTGTACTATGCTTTATAAAAGGAAGAGAACATTTATTAAACACTCGCACTACTCAATACCATGCAATAATTTACAAATATACACGAGCTGTTGGAATTACTTTGTGGCATTGCATAACATGGGGTCTAGTACCACCACTCCAATGTATGCACATCATCTTGCCCCCAGATGCCGTAGGTTGACCATAACCTAGAGTGAGGACCCTGCCCACTTGAACCATACCAGTGGCGACCTACTCCATTATCTAAACAAGCATATTTAATGGGAACACCTGCCATAGTGACACATAACCCTGACTGAGCATCTCATACTGACCATACAGTATGCACCCTGAATCATGGTGCCTAACAATCTGGGATGTTCATCACTTAATGCAGTAGCAAGAATACATGTGTAGGCATCACTTAGAATGACAGTAGTTATCATATCTGGTCACATTGATAATGGAAGAAAATTAAAGCCCCTGAAAGGCATCACAGTTATAATAATAGGATTACGCATGTACAACCAGACACCCTATCAGGAATGCTTAGCAACATAACCCACTTGGTTTATGTCTTCACATTATACTTGTGACATCCAGTCCCGAAAAGAAATGCTATTCGTGAATGCACCACCTGTGCAAGTACACCTTCCCACATCTAGGGGATCACATCTGTGACAATCCATGTTAGACACTGCACACTTCATTGCAACCCTAAGCGGCAGCTCCTGATAGTTGGAACAAAAGTTTCAGCATGAGGTAGGTTTTAAAACAGAGATGAACCCTTGAGAGGTAGTCTCCTTTGAGTCCCCCAGAGACTGAGGGTGGGGATGTTCCATTTTTGTTCTGGGGGAATCTGCATTGCTCCTGCACCTCCCCCTACACCTTTGCATGCATTTTGTGAAGACCCCACATGACCAACAAGCTGGGTTTCTCTGCAGGCCTTCCTGGGCCCTGCAGAGAATTTTGGGGCATGTTCCTCATGCACAGTGAATAACAGAGCAGTGGTTCCCCCGCTGCTCTGGGAGAGCCGTGCTGCCATTGTTGGAGGCCTCACGGCACTTCTGCACCCCGTTGCGGGCCCCGTCCCGCCCCTTTCTTCATAGGTGATGGATTGCAGCTCGGAGACTCCCCCCCCCAGTTGCTCCTGCCGGCTCCCCTCTGGCCTGCACCCTTGTGTGCAGCCGCGGGAGCCAGTGCGTCAATCTGGTCTGCCTGCTCCTGCGAGCATACATGGAGGCTGCTGCCCGAGGGCACACATCAATCCCCCGCCCTCCTCCTACCACGGGGGAGTGCAGCAGCACTCCCCTCCTTCTGGCATCACTGAGGCCCAAAGTTGGGGGTCCTGACGAGCCCCTACGAGGTCTTCGCGGGGAGTGCGACGGCGCTCCCGGACTTTGTCGGGGGCAGGGTAGGCTCCTGGGTACCTTCACCACTTTCTCGTCTTCTGGGGGCAGCCCCAGGACCTGACCCACTACATGGGCACATCTAAGGCCAGTGGCGGAGACCCACGTGCTCTGTCGTCAGTCAGCTCAGAGGCCAAAGGTCATCTACTTTCTGGGGGGCATATCTCCAGGGAACCAATTTCCACCATTCTGACCTCTTCGTGCTCCTCTTGGCCAGCCCTAGCCACTTTGAGCTCTCTTCACCACCCTCCTGGCCCCCCAGGAGAGTGGGCTTGGCAGGGAGCTGCCTTCAGTAGCTCCCTGTGCCAGCCATTCACCTGGCTCTCTTTCTGGGCCTCTCATCTCCTTGCGTAGAGGCCCAGAATTCTCTTCACTGGCCCTGGACTCCCTGAAAGGCACAGTCCAGGGTCTTGGGAGAGTCAGGAAGTTCCTCCTTCCAATTGCCCATGGCGCCAGGCTCTAGCACCAGTCTTCCTCAGCAAGACCGCACCCCAGAGAGAGCTCCTCTTCTGTGGAAGACCTTTTAGAAGAATTTTGAAGAAGTGGCATTTATAGAGCGCATGGCTACCCATGGGCATCCCAGCGCTAAAAATGACAGAAGCTTTTTGAGATCTATCTAGGAAAGAGCCAGGTTTTCAACAACTTACGAAAGGTCATATGAAGTTTCTTTCCGCAGTTGAAGAGGAAGAGAATTCCAAAGTTTGGCGGCATTATAAGAGAAAAGCCGACCTCCACTTCTGGCTCTTTTGATCCTTGGGACAAATGCCAAGTGCAGTTCACCTGAACGTAAAGGCCTATTGGGACGGTATAATTTGACTAAAGGGGAGATGATCTTAGGTCCCTTCCCCCCCAAGCAGTCTGTGGGTAATACAGAGAGCTTTGAAGTGGACTCACTCCCGGATGGGCAACCAATGTAAAGCTTTCATGGCTGGCTTGGCTGACTGTCGATATGGCATGCCCATAAGGGTTCTTGCTGCACAGTTCTGAATCATTTTAAGCTTCGAAAGTACTGCCTCTGGAGCACCCAAATAGAGTGCATTATTGAAGTCCAAGCGAGATAGAGTAAGCCCTTGCACTACAGTTTTCCTAGCTTGAAAAGGAAGTAGGGGAAGTACTTTACGTAGCATTTTAAGCATGCCAAAACAGGCCGCAACTACCTTCCTGGCTTGGAATTTAAGAGTAAGATCTGAGTCCAGCCAGAAACCCAAACTCTTTATGTTTGGTTTGGGAATGGGTGCTGATCCCATTATGGTCGGCCATATCTCAATTGGTCTGAATAATGAAGAATTACCAAGAATCATGAGCTCTGTCTTAGTGGCTGGCAGGAAGGCCTTCTGTCCGATTCTGCAGCGACACATCACCTCTCGGCCCCTGCTCCCTCCTTCCTGCACAGGCCTCTGGGATACTTAAAAATGACGTCGTCCAGGGGTCTCATGACACATGGTCTCTGAAAAGGCCCCTTCCCCCTTGCTGCCTTCAGGGCCCGGGCCCAGAGCAGCCCTGGTGCCTGTCACCGGGGGACAGCTGCTGATAGATAACCTGCATGTCCACCCCCTTCTCTTCCTACTGGAGAGGAGGCCTTTGCCCTTAGGAATGTTTCGAGAGAAGGGCTAGGCCTCTGATGCCACAGCTTGGGGAGGAAGGTCATTAATCCAGCCTGGCAGGGCCACACCCAGCCAGGCTCTGATTATGAGCTGAGTCAGAGGAATATGACGTTTCTGGATGACCCATAAACAGTACAGATATGGCTTTGGACTTAGCAGAATACCTCTTTTTACACATCATACAGTGTACTTTGGGGCATGTCTGGAATGTGTAGGCCTTAGGAAAATGAAACTACCCTATGTGGTCCCCATTTACATAGAGAGTAATGGAGTGTTCCTGCAGTGAAAACAGTAAAACACACTGACTTTCCCTTCCATGTGTCTTCCCACATTATAAAGCCTATTCCATGTCACCACCCAACTCTGCACCATTCCTGCCATACCATTCTATTTGCACCTGCTCCTGGGCTGCGCACGACAGGAGTCTCCCCCGCGAAGCCCCTACACATGTGCACACGCATGTACACACGTGTCTATATGTAACCAGTCTGGTGCCCCTTACTCTGGCTGTAGCGTAGTGGCCTTCTCTCAAAAGGGGGACACCGGTAAAATCCACATGCAGTCTCTGTCATCATGAGTTAACTGTGGGTGAGTCCCAGCTTATGAGGGTCTCCCTCAGTAAAAGCTTAAAAATTAAGTGTTCAAAAAGCAAAAAATCTGGGCGGCTCAGATGGGCAGAACCACCTTCTAACAGAGACAATGTCTGATGTCTCATGCAGATGCATAAAGAGCCTGCACCAGCCATCAGAGATTATCTGCTGCTGTTGAAACCCCCAGCTCTGGCCTCCGGCCCCTGGCATTCCTCAGTGTTTCCCAATCTGTGATGTGGTAAAGCTTCACAGATAAAGTTAGACATGGGCATTGCAGGCTGAAGCCCTGCAGTGCCCGAGGCCACACATCAATCTGCAAGTCACCTCAACCTTTCTGAGCTTGTCATAGAGTTGGGAAAGGGTGGGATGAATGAGTAGAGACTGAAAACTCGAATCTGCACCTGCGCAGGTTTGAGGTTTCAGTTTCAATTTTCAAAGCTGAAAGGTTCAGCAGCAAACAGGACCTGCATAGACAGCAAGGTGAGTAAAAACTGCTTTGAAATAAGGTGTAGTATATGTGAGTGTATGTCCGCGAGAATGTATATATGTGAGCTTGTGTGAGTAAAAGAGATTGTCAATGAACGAGTGAGTCAAAGTGAGGACTGTGAGTAATAAGAAGACTGAGAATGAATGAGTGACGGAGACAGACAGGGAGTGTAACTGAAGGTTACTTTTTGTGAGACTGAGTGAGTCAAGTCTGAGTGACTCTGAATGAGTGGGACAGTGAGTCAGTGTGAGAGAGAGAGTGATACTGAATGAGTCAGAGTGAGCAAGAATGATTGTGTCTGAGTGAGGTTGAGTCAGAATGGCTAGAGAACCTTTAGGGTTTGTAGAGGTCTTTTGGAGGCAGGATAAGGCAGTCTTTACCCATTGTTAAAATTGCAGTGGCGGGTAAGGTTTCGCGCTGAAATGTCCACAGCAGGTTCGCTGTTCTTGGGGTCAACAGCTCTTTTTTGCCTTACTCTTCCTTCGTCCATCAAAGTTCAAGACTTTGGGATGCTGCTTGAATACTAAATTTAGGGGCATTAAATGTAGTGCCAGGTAATGGCCATTGGGCCATCTACCTTAGGTTGACTACACCCTCTATATGACCCCTCCCACTGGGGTATGGGCATGCTCCTTACATGACGATTTCCCTCCAAATCAAGACAGCTGGACTAAAAATGTGTTTCACCTCACCTGCTACTTCTTAGGGGAGGTGCTAGCAGAAGGTGGGCACACCTCCTATTCTTTCCAGTTTTCCCACCTGTCCTCCCACCAACAGTGAGGTCATGACAGGACGGTTGGCATCCAACACTAGTTGGAGCTGCCTGGGTTACATTTCAAAGATGGCATGGCCTTTGAAGCGTCCCACCCTGGAAGGCTGTTCCTGCCCTGGGGGAGGTGTGAAACACCTCTGCCCGGAGGAGACTTTGTTCCCAGCCTCTGAGAGCGCAGGCTCTCACCTCATGAGGTCAAGTAAACATCTAGTGGTGGCGGCTGGCTGGGAATGGTCAGTAACCACACAAGTAGTCTGTAGGGTTTCAGGGCGCACCTGATGTTCTGTACCAAACATCTGCAGGTACAGTGCAGCCATCATGGAGCTAGGAAACTTGTAATGACGAGTGTCTTGCCCATGTACTAGAAATGGCTTTCCAGTGCACTTACAGTTTCCAAGAATGGACTTCGATATTGTAGGGGCAAAGCTGCTCCTGCATCTATGTCTACACCTGAGGTATAGTGAACCCTGCATTAGGGCTGGTAAGGTCTGCTGTAGGGATGGCTTATCTATATCACAGGCAGTGTCTGTAAGTATGGCACACAGAGGTATGTTTGAATATGAGGATGCACTATTCACCAATCCTGTAAGGTATATGGTTCACTAAACCAAATGTTTTAAATTGTTCACCTTCCTATTTACATACATTATGTTCAAAACATATATATGCTCATCATAAATCACAAACTGTTGCTGGTACATCTCAATAAAGACAACACATTATTATATATCAAGTGTGGCTTTTAGAAAAGATGCCGCAACCATCTTCACAATTCAATACACTGTAGATTTATTTTCTTTGTTGAATATTCGATTCTTAAAGCATGAGAACGAATGTTTCATGGTTCACAACTCCCAATGCATTTCGGTGCTAAGTACCTTCATCAGGGGAATGCTGTAAACATATACAAATATTTCACATGTTTCTAATTCTCATCATGTGCGTGCAAACACCATCATAATAAGTTAACTCAAAAATTCGTTATAAGGTACACAAACCACAGTTCTATATGTGAAAAATCCAATCTGTATACATGCAACTACACCAGTGTTGCAACCAATGTTATTAAGGCACACTAAAAAGTGTGAGAGCACAATGTGTTCAAATCAAGCAAAAAGTGCAAAGTCATGCTATGCAACGTCAAAGATTAGTGATGTAAGTTAAACCTTAGTGTATAAAAACCTGAAAGTGCAAAAACCAAAAAGTAAACTCTGTGCTATACAAGACCCACAAAGAAACACTCACCGGCACCAATGGCCGCCAACAGAATATCTCTCTGTAGGAAAACGTGTTCAGTATAAAAAAGGACTCTACTGAACAAAAACTAAATTCATCAACACAATTCAAAAAGGGGCCTCATATGGCAAAATGGAGAGGCTAACCAGTTTTTTGGGGGGGTTGCACCTTGCATACTGTTTTGAATACCATTGCAATTTAGAGTGACAGTTTAATATTTTCTAAACTTAGGAGTGCAGGTTACGTCCATTGAAACTCCATTGAAACATAGAGGTATGTGCCATGTTGACTCTTCTAGTTTTGCTTGCATCAAGGCATGCAGCCTGCAGTGGTAGTTTGCATAGCCTTGGTGAGTGGACCCTAGGATGGCACAATTGGTCCTGCAGCCCCAGTGGTCCCTTTTCAGTTTCTGTGCCCTTGGTACCAAACATACCCTTTACTAGGGACTTATAAAGTGGTCTGAATCTGTGCCAGTTGTGGTACAGTTTAAGGGGAAGGGGTCTTGCACTGGGGACCTCGTTGGCAGGCACCCAGTACATTTACAGTCAAAACCACAATCCCCTTGGGTTTGGCCTACCCAACACAAATCAAATTAGAGAAAAAAACTGGAAGAATTAAAAAGACAAAGCCAGAACCACCCCTTTTTGCAACTTCCCCAAGTAGAAAATGCAACAAAAAACATGCACCAACTACCTTCCCTTCATAGTCGCAACGAGCATCAGCCTAAACAGCTTAGCATCAGAGGTAGTTGACTTCCCATATTTAACACCTAGCAGCCCATGGTGGTGTTTAAGGTGGCTGAGATTTTGGACCTTCAATGGCAGCCAAGACGAATGTCTTGACAGAGGTGCTTCAGTCGTGAGTCACCCCATCTGAAACCTTCTTTTAATGAAGCCCTTACTGATGTCCTACTCGGGACCTGTTACGAGCCCTACACAGGCCCTGCTGTACATAATACAATTTCCTGCCACTGTTGTTCCGCTCCTGGGGACCCGAGTTTCCTTACCCAGCACTCCACCCTGGAGAACTTCGTGGCCAAGGCCTCCAAATTTGGAGTTAATCCTGATGTGTTCCATACCACTCCACCGGATTGGGAAAAGTGTGTGTGTGTGTGTAAACTCCAACACCAGTCTCCATCAGACACAGAGACCGACACAGGGGCACAAACCAATTTTTTGAAATCGCCAAATATTTTATCTAGTTGTTATGTGTTTCGGCATTTCCTGCCTTTGTGATTGTGTTAGCAAGGCAGGAAATGCCGAAACGCATAACAACTAGATGAAATAAACGGAGATTTTGAAAAGTGTGTTTGCTCCCCTGTGTCCGTGTCCGATGGAGACTGGAGTTGGAGTTTATGTTTAAGGTTGCTGGAAAGCGGCGAAACCAACATGCCCTTGATCAGGTGCTTCATGGTATACGGCAAGATGGTGTGATATGTGTGTATGTGTATATATATATTTGGCTACGTGGTTTTAAATGTGTTTCATGTAACTACATTTTACAAATACAATGCTAAATATGTACTGTGGCTTTAAATTGTTAAATCCAGGCAGTAGGCCGAACCTTGTGTTGCACGTGTGGTAGGTGTGGCCCATAGGTGGGGTCAGAACCGCATACATAAAAGAAAACTCCAAACAAGAATGTGGTGTGTGAACAAGAGTACGCTAGTACTCGAAACGTTACATTTTTGAAAGGCTCGTGAATAAATACAACTTGCCCGGATATCGTGGGGTCTGCCTCTTCTTTCGCCGCTTGTGTGGAGGTTTGAAGATTTCGTTATATATATATATATATATATATATAATAATAATAATAATAAATGAGTTTATAAAGCGCCTGGTGACGCCTTCCCGGCGTGTCCCCGCGCTGTGGAGAGAGTAACTGGATGAAGGAGGCCAAAATCATAGGGTGTACAGGTGGGTTTTTAAGCTTTTCCTAAAACTGGTTTCTGTTTCAGCTAGTCTAATATGCATGGGAAGGGTATTCCAGTGTTTGGCCGCCAAAGCGCGGAAAGAGCGACCACCCATCCTGGCCTTCTTTACGCGAGGCATTTTGAGGAGACCCTTCCCCATTGAGCGGAGAGCTCTAATTGGCTCATAGGGTATAGCTAAGTCTGTGAGATAGTCAGGAGCTGTCCCTGAGATGATCCTGTGGCTAATGAGCAGTGCCTTAAAGAGAATTCTTTTTCTGATGGGAAGCCAATGAAGGGCATCCAAGGCGGATTTAGAGGGAGCTCTCTTGGGTAATTTAAGGACTAGCCGTGCTGCCGTATTTTGTAAGACTTGAAGCTTTTTAGGTTTCGAACCTGGCGAGGGGCACGAAGTGCCCCTCCCAGTTTGAAAACTATTGTCTTCAGTATGGATGTCGGCCCCGCCTCTGCCTCTCATTGGCTAGCTCCATAAATGGAGGATAGCCATTGGGAGGCAGAGGCTGTCAATCGCGCTTTCTCTCGAAAACGCGATTCGGGGGCGTTTCTGGTGCTTTTTTTAAGCCCCGCCCCTTTGTCCCGGGCTGCGCTGCGATTGGCTGCCGGCCCGGGACACCCCCGTGACGTCATTCCCGGGCCGCGCTGTGATTGGCTGCCGGCCGGGACACCCCCGTGACGTCAGCCAATCACAGCGCGGCCCGGGACCGGTCCTACATTCTTAGCAACAACTCAGTGTTTATACATGTCCTTGCTTTTTGGCCTTACATTGTGGTACTCTTTCAGTATCTCGGTGCCATACGTGCTCGACAAAATCCCATGGGTGAATGGGCTGCCTGTCCTGAAGCCTCCGTCCCTCCATTGGTGAATGGACTGCCTGAAGCATCTGTCTCTCCATGATGAATGGGCTGTCTGAAGCCTCCGTCCCTCCATGGGTGAATGGGCTGCCTGAAGCCTGCGTCCCTCCATGGGTGAATGGGCTACCTGAAGCCTCCGTCCCTCCATGGATGAATGGTCTGCCTTTAGTTCCTTGCCCTCCGTGGATCAATGGGGTCTCTCTGGCGTCACTCCCTTAATGAATGAATGGACTCTCTGTCGCCTTTCGCCCCATTGATGACTGGGCGAGATATGGGATTGGTGTATCCCGTAGCCAGCCTGCGGGTGAACCAGCAGCTACATTCCTCGGGTTAGGGTTTCATTCGTCCTGTCTCAGAGGTGTCTGGAAAGGAATGTGCAGCGTCATCAGAAGACACCTGCAGCCTCAGACACACCGGCCGGCCACGCTTAAAGCAGCGCACCTGAGGCAGGTGCAGCCGAGGGATCTGTAAGGAGTATTCACTCACCCTCCTCTCAAGCAGGACCTCGCCGACCACGGATGGCCGAGAGACCCAGAGTAGAACCACAGCCGCCAGCAGCCTGTCACTGGGAACATGGTAGAAAGGGAGCCTGGGAGATGCGGGGGGCAGAGGGAGATAGCGCTAAAAGTCTGAGGTTTCTGCTCAGGCACTTACCGGGGAGCCTGTCACTCTGTCTGTGGGGAGTAGTATTATGTGAAGAGTGAGAGTCAGGAGCCGTTGTTCACCTCGGAGAGGTCATTGTAGAGAGGGGCTGTGTGAGTAGGGAGAGTCAGGGGACGCTTTGTGCACAGGGGTTGATTTGGGGAGTCCAGAGAGCTGCGAATGACTGGAGGGAAGGGACTTAAAGTGACATCGACAGAATCACCTGCGCCCCGCCCTCGGGCAGATTCCAGCATAGAACCGTACCCTGTACCCACCTTTCAAGTCAACTTTGTTTTAATTTGCATTTTACTGTCTGCGCTGTTCCTTGGTTGGGCGCGCGGTTCCCTTAAACCTGCAGTGCGCCGGACGTAATGAGGCGTAATGGCGCGCGTGCGTCTCCAGAGGCGCTCTCGCGCTGACTCGGCTGGTGTGTGGAGTGCTCGGCATACCTCAGGCGTGATCCCACAGAGAGTTCTCACCAGACACAGGTGTGATCTGAAGAGGTGCTATCGAGTCGCACAGGTGTGGTTTAGACTTTAGAAGGGCGCTCCTCATTGACTGCTTGGAAAATAGTTTGCTACAGAAACGTCGCATGACGGCTGGGATAAAATGCAGTATCCCGAGTGATCTAGCCCGGGTGTCCGGGATACAGTAACCCCCGTATCCTGGTTCTCGTTTTAGTCATTTTTCACCATGCTGCGCAGGTTACGGATCTCTTGCTCTGTGTAAAGTTAAAGTTACCGTCAGTGCTTTACATGGGCAGGTCCTGTCGGGTACTGAACTCCCACACTTCGTTCATTCGACAGGGGGAGTGCCAGCACTTCTCAGTAGCAAGGCGCTGCTCGGCGATAGTGGGTAAACAGGTGGCTGAGTTGAGGAGACTACCACGACTGATTGAAAAGCAGTGAGACACACTTCCCCGAAAAGTCCTTCAGCTTTTGAAATCACTGAAGGCACGAGTGCACAAGAACACTAAATAAACCGAAGAGCTTTTTTCTTTAATTTTTTTACATGTGTTGTGTGATGTTTTATTAAGTACCTACCTGCACGTATATAATTTGAAAGGGAGAGTGCCAACTTTCGAAGTAGGGATTCGGTACTTTTACTGTGGAAGCATCCACATGTTTGAGTAGATAATGGTACTCTGAGCATCTGTGCATTAACACTTCTTAATTTTAAGCACCGACTGTGACTTCCGCACGTGCTATTTTAAAATGTTTATTATTCTGTTTTACTATATACAATGTCATGTGTTCAGGGCTTTACGTGGTATGAAAAAACTGGGGGTGGGGGGGGAGTCTTTCAAAGGGGCGTGGCCATTGTACTTAAGGGCGTGGCTTACAAACACCTACGCTAAAAATCTGTGCTTAAAATGGTGTGCCGCCAGACTTGTATTACTGTTTCTGTCATTGCACCCAGATATATGATACAACAAATACCATCATACCTACAACAAGTCTGGGCTATTAGCTTTGTCATTGGTTGCATAAGATAAATTATCTAAATTATCAGCAACTATGGTTTGTATATAATAATAAAAAAGCTTCCAAGCCCGACATCACAACAATGCTGCTGCTCCTGAGTTTTAAAAGGATATTGGAAATCAAGAGAGAAAATGACTCTCTTTAAATGATTTGCCTTCCCCTACAACGCTCACCCGGCATGACGTCATGCCGTATCTTCTCCAGTAGTGAGAACTAAGCAGTGTGATTGGAGTCACTGCAGTCCGGGAAAAAACGGGCCACCTGTGCAAGGGCACAAAACAGAGACCGATTGAGACCCGTTTCGGGGCCCCCTTTAAAAAACTGACATGGTGTGCTCGTTTTTAGGTTTCGAACCTGGCGAGGGGCACAGCCCCTCCCAGTTTGAAAACTTTTGTTTTCAGTAGGGACGTCGGCCCCGCCTCTGCCTCTCATTGGTTAGCTCCATAAATGGAGGCTAGCCATTGGGAGACAGAGGCTGTCAATCGCGCTTTCTCTTGAAAACGCGATTCGGGGGCGTTTCTGGTGCTTTTTTTAAGCCCCGCCCCTTTGTCCCGGGCCGCGCTGCGATTGGCTGCCGGCCCGGGACACCCCCGTGACGTCATTCCCGGGCCGCGCTGTGATTGGCTGCCGGCCGGGACACCCCCGTGACGTCAGCCAATCACAGCGCGGCCCGGGACCTGACTTGTTAGGATTTTGTCTTGTAGGAAACCACAGTGGAAAGGACTTGCTAAAAAAAATTCTCTGCACCAGGAAACCCCTTCGCAAGACGAGTTTTAAAGATAACAAAGAAGGAAACTATTTATGAAGGTATTTTTGGGGATAGCTGTACCTGCTTTTCGGGGGAACCCATAGTTTTCAGCGGTTTTCCATTGAAGAATGAAGGTGAGAAGCGGCAGTCCTGGGGTCTCCCAAGGTTCAGCGTGAGCCCAGCAGTCCCTAAGCATGTGGCGTTTCAGCTCGCGCACTGCGCAGGAACTGTGTCAACAGAGGTATGCGTGAGGAGAGTCCCCTCGGGCTACAGCAGCCTCCTGCAAGCACCGGCCAGATAGGGAGAAGACAGGGCGGGAGAAGCGGCGAAGAATAAAAGCAAAAGACTGCTAAAAATACAACGTGAGATCACGCTCCTCTCTAAGACAGACCCTCCCCTTGCTTCCCAAGATCATTTGGTGCAGGGGCCCCGCACCTTCATTTTATAAACTGTGTAGCTGCCGCAACGCCTGGTCTGAACAGCAGAATTCCCTTCATACCTGCTATAAGAAATATTGTGCTGTAACGTTTAGTGGTACTAGCTCGCCTACCAGTGAATGAACGTGACCATGCATGGGGATATTTCACAACTCAATGGTTTTAGTTAATGTTTGATCCCTTGTCAAGAGTGAATAAATCAGCTACCTCTGTTTTTTTTGTGGCCAAATGCTCTTGGCATTCTGGGAATTGTAGTTTCGTGCACAGTGTGACTGGTGTATTTTTGATCCATGTTCAGCTTATTAGTACACAAACAGAACACATGTAATCAGTGCCATTTTGCATGTGGTGAGTT
Organism: Lissotriton vulgaris; assembly: GCF_964263255.1. Taxonomy (NCBI): domain Eukaryota; kingdom Metazoa; phylum Chordata; class Amphibia; order Caudata; family Salamandridae; genus Lissotriton; species Lissotriton vulgaris. The sequence goes on from NC_141696.1 coordinate 1,179,098,415, forward strand.
TTGTACCTATGACAGTTACATTTCACCACGTTCTAAACAACTGTAGGCTTTTCAAATTCCATGACACCACTGTTTATTTGGAAGAGGCTCGGTAAGGTAGAGAGTAGCAGAGACTCAGTAAGATAGAGAGTAACAGAGGGTCACTAAGGTCGAGATTAGCAGAGGCTTGCTAAATTAGAGAGTAGCAGAGGCTCAGTAAGGTAGGGAGCAGCAGAGGCTCAGAAAGGTGGAGAGTAGCAGAGGCTTGGTATGGTATAGAGTAGCAGAGGATCAGTAAGGTAGAGAGTAGCAGAGACTCGCTAATGTAGACAGTAGCCGAATTTCGGTACGGCAGAGAGCAGCAGTGGCTCAGTAAGGAAGAGAGTAGAAGAAGCTCAGTAAGGTAGAGAGGCTAAACAAAACTCTTGCTTCGACTTCCTTTTGGATCTCATTGTGACACTTAATGCTACTCCTCGCAGCTTACCTGAGCTGATCGAAAATATCAGGTTCATGAACTGATATCTAATAATAATGATTTCGTTTTTTTTACTCCTTTAACCTCCGCTAAGTCAGCAATTAATCTTAAATCCATGTCTTTATATGCCCGTCTTGCTATCCTTCCTTAGTAAATTAGCAATTTGCATTACTGGTCCAGCTGGTTGGTTAGTACACCATCTTGTTACACAAACACGTTTAAATTTGGTTTGTAACAGAGGTATGTATGTGTGTTAAGATCCAGCTTGTAGCGGTCTGTTGTCAGGACATATTGTGGACAATACCAAAATTTAGATTGGGCTTTAGGTCCGCTCATTGATTAGCATTCAGTGGCGTTCTTGTCTATTTCATTTGCTTGCTTCTTATCCATCAAACTTTAATGCTGCGAAACCTATTGCATTGTAAATGCTTGTTCTTGTTCTTTTCAGTTGTCCCTAAGAGGAGCACATTGCCGTAGTCAAAGCGGGAGGTGACAAGTGATTGGGTCAAGGTACGTCTAGCCTCTAGTGGAAGGAGGTCAAGAGTACGATTTAGGGTTTTTAACACCCCGAAACATTTCCCTACCACTTTGTGGACATGACTGTCAAAAGAGAGTCTAGGGTCAACCCAAACCCCTAAGTTCTTGGCTTCTACTGCAGGAGTGGGTAAAGGTCCCAGACATGAAGGCCACCATTCCTGAGTCCAGCTGGAGTCACTACCGCCTATTACAAGAACCTCTGTTTTGGAGCCGTTAAGTTTTAGGCAGTGTTGGTTCATCCAAACTGCCAACTCCTGCATGCAATTTTTGAAATTAGTTGCAGCTAAGGTCGGGGCTTGGGATAGCGAGATGAGCAGTTGGGTATCGTCGGCATACGATACTAGATTTATGCCATACGATTGAACCACATCTGCCAGAGGAGCCATGTACAAATTGAACAGGGTCGGACTCAGGGCAGAGCCCTGAGGTACCCCCTGTTCAAGAGCAATGCTATCTGAAAGGAAAGCCCCTCGCTGGACCTGAAAGCTACGGCCCAGAAGGAAGGCTTTAAGCCAGCCTAATGCTGTCTTGGTGACCCCAGCTTCGTTTAGACACTGTAGCAAGATGGAATGAGCTACAGTGTCAAACGCGGCGCTGAGGTCCAGCATGATGAGTGCCATAGTGTGACCCTCATCTGCTCCTGCCCGAAGAGTTTCAGTCGCTCTTAACAGCGCTGTCTCCGTAGAATAGTTGGTTCTAAAACCAGACTGGGAGCCGTGCAGGGAGTGATTGGATTCGAGGTGGGCCATCAGTTGTTTATTAGCAATTTTCTCGCTCACTTTGGCCAGATAGGGGAGAAGGGAAATAGGTCGAAGATTTTCCAAGATATCCTGACTGATGTTCGGTTTCTTTTTTATGGGCAGGACTATCGCCTATATATATATATATATATATATATATATATATATATATATATATATATATATTACCTACTGGCGGTCGCCAGTAGGTATATATAGTTAGGATTTTTTCTCTATGGCATTTTTGAAAATTCTATGTCTAATAACTTTGCCGTTTGTGGACGGAATTGGCTGAAATTTTCAGGAAAATGGCACATTTTGTTTCTGAGCAGCCCCTGAAAATTTGGGGGGGTTCGTCAAGGGGGGGCCGAGAAAAAAGGGGGGTCCCAAAACGCGTTTTTCCCATGTTAATTTCCCTAGGGCGGTTGGCCTAACTTTTAGCTCGAACGGCTGAATGGATTTGCACAAAACTTGGCAAAATTGTAGGGACTGTTAGCCCGATGTGCCTTTGCTAGGTCTCAATATATGTGCTCCAGTGGATTTTGGGAAATTAACGTTCAAAAAAAGATATATATCTGTGACAGCGCTCCGGGCAGCGCTCCGGTTCGCGTACTTGACGCGTAACGGAACTTTGCGAAGCGAAGCTGATTGGCTCTCCGGTGTCTGTCAACATTCTAAACAGTCCGGAGCGGCCACCATCTTGTCTCTCGGTAGGATCGAGAGACAAGAGGAGGCCAAAACAAAGGGGGAAATGAAGGAAAGGGGGCAAGGTAGACCCCTTCTGACCCCCTAGGATTGATGAGGGGGATATTATAGAGCCACGCGGGACAAAAAAAAAAATTGCGATTTTTTTTGCCGTAGAGACGCGTCTTGGTACGCGAACCGGGCAGCTAACTGGGCAGCTAACTGGGCAGCTAACCGGGCAGCTAACCGGCAGCGTAACGGGAGTCTGAGGAGTAGCTGATTGGCTGTCAACATTGTAAACAGTCCGGAGCGGCTGCCATCTTGTCTCTCTGTAGGATCGAGAGACAAGAGGTGGTGAAAAACGAAGGGGGAAATGAAGGAAAGGGGGCAAGGTAGACCCCTCCTGACCCCCTAGGATTGATGAGGGGGATATTAAAGTGCCCCGCGGGGCAAAAAAAAAAAAAAAATGCGATTTTTCGCCGTAGAGGCGCGTCCCGGTACGCGAACCGGGCAGCTAACTGGGCAGCTAACCGGCAGCGTAACGGGAGTCTGAGGAGAAGCTGATTGGCTGTTAACATTGTAAACAGTCCGGAGCGGCCGCCATCTTGTCTCTCGGTGGGATCGAGAGACAAGAGGTGGAAAAAAAAAAGGTGTAAATGAAGGAAAGGGGTAAGGTAGACCCCTCCTGAACCCCTAGGATTGATGAGGGGGCTATTAAAGTTCCCCGCGGGGCAAAAGAAAAAAAAATTGCGATTTTTCGCGGTAGAGGCGCTTCCCGGTACGTTAACCGGGCAGCTAACCGGCAGCGTAACGGGAGTCCGACATATTGTGTTTTTGGAGCGTTTGTTTGCATACTGGGTAGCGTTCTGGTAAGCGTAACAAGGGGAAAATCAAGAGAAACAGTAAAATAAAATTTAAAGGAGTAGATTTCCACCAAACTTAGCAAAATTGTAGGGACTGTTTGTTTGATGTGCCTTTGCAAGGCCTCAAGATATGTGCACTTGTGGATTTTGTCAAATTAAGGTTAAAAAAAAAATATATATATCTGTAAGCGTGCTCCGGCGCGCTTACGTTACGGGTTTTGTTTGCGCTGCAGAGACGATACGTCACGGTGATGCGATGCGTCATGAGGCGTCTCACTGGCTATGTGATACGTCACGGAATAAAGAATATATTTTACAGCTATAGATATTAGCTTTTAAAAAACCAATGAAATTCACTGAAAAAACCATAGGTTATAGACCATATATAGTTAGGAATTTGCATTTACAAAACCTTGAAAATTCACTGAAAAAACCATAGGTTATAGACCATATATAGTTAGGGATTAGCATTTACAAAACCTTATTTTACTCGCACAAAACCATTGAAATTCCATATATAGTTAGTTGCACTAACTATATATCGCGCATCCGCAATCCACTGCTAATGATGTCACATATTACATCATTCATGACATGGTCAGTGACATCACTGATGACATCACTGATGACATCTCAAATGACATCACTGATGACATCACTGATGACATCTCATTTGACATTACTGATCACATCACTGATAATATCATTCATGTGATAATACGATGAACCTCTTCAGACTCTAATATAACCTTAGATACAATCAGTGTAAACAGACACTCACAGATTGTCACTCATCCATGGAGTTACTCATACATCTAGTCAGTCATGAAAAGAATCAATCACACTTCCATTTCCTCAAGTATACAGTTATACACACCTTACTTATTCATACATATACTAACACATATTTACTCTCTTATACAATCCCTGATACAAGTTCACAATGATCCATACAGCCACTCACACATTCACTGGCTCTTATGCACAGTTATTTATATATGTCAACTCTCACATGTACTGTGTTTTACATATCTACTTACTTTGACATGTAGCACTGAGAAATCCATTCAATCACCAATACACTCATGCAGACTGTCAACTGTCCATACAGCTGTTTCCACATGCACTTTTGAACCCATACATTGAGTGAATCAACTACTCACACATCTATGCACAGAGTCACACACCTCCCAGCCACCCACACACACACTCAGTCTCCCATACAAATACTTGGGCAACCATTCAATAACCCATATAGTTACTCATATAGCTACTTATTTAAACATGCAGCAGTTTACAGAACAACATATATAATGATGCACAAATTAAGACAGTTTAGTCACTAACCCATGCACTCAGTGAGACACATTTAATCATTCTCTCATACAGTCAGTCATGCACCTACTAAATCCTTCATCCAGACACTTATACATCCACTCATTCTTCAATATGTAAGACATATTTTAACTTTACAGAAACATACAGTCACTGGGTGTTGTCATCAGTGATGTCATCAGTGATGTCATTTGAGATGTCATCAGTGATGTCACTGACCATGGCATGAATGATGTAATATGTGACATCATTAGCAGTGGATTGCGGATGCGCGATATATAGTTAGTGCAACTAACTATATATGGAATTTCAATGGTTTTGTGCGAGTAAAATAAGGTTTTGTAAATGCTAATCCCTAACTATATATGGTCTATAACCTATGGTTTTTTCAGTGAATTTTCAAGGTTTTGTAAATGCAAATTCCTAACTATATATGGTCTATAACCTATGGTTTTTTCAGTGAATATATATATATATACATATATATATATATATGATCTATACATATGTGTGTGCTGCCGGGCATCGCCAAATGACACATTGGGCCCTTTTTGCCTGCTGAAACTGCAGCTTTACCTTCACCAACCACCGCCCAACAGCCCCACCCAACTAGTAACCGACAAATAACGGACCCCACACCCAAGCTGTATTCTGCTCAGCACACGCTCCCTCCACAAAAACGCGGTGGAAATCTGGGACATACTCTACTTCATCGACCCCGACATCACCTTCCTCATGGAAACCTGTATGAACTCCACCTCTCCCCTGGACATCACCATCACCATCCCGGATGGCTACAAGATCATTCACAAGGACTGCATCAACAAACTAAGTGGAGTCATCCCCATTGTAGACAAAAGTACCCTCCGCCTCAATACCCACTCGGACGACCACTCGACCAGCATGGAGCACCACTCACCTTCAGCCACACCTCTGAGCTCCTTTGGATCGACCACCTCTGCGTCCAAACCCACCATACACCACTGTGGCCAACGCTACCCTTGCAGAAGTTGGAACAAGGTCACTGAAGAACAGCTCACCACCTCCCTCAGCAAAACCCCACCTCCGGCATCTGCAGACACTAATACCTCAGCATGCAACCACCATTTATGAATCTCTAACTGCGCCAACACACTGGCTCCCCTAAAAAAAAAACAGGCAAGCGACATTCCAAAAAAGCCAGCAAGTTTTCTCCCATCCTTCATGAGTCCAGACGGAACTGTAGATGGCTCGAGAAGAGATGGAGGAGCAGGAAGACCCCAGAGAAACCACTGTCATCGCACACCACCACCTCATTAGAACAAAGAAAGCGGCCCTACAAGAAAGGATCAACACCAATGTATTCAATAGCAAAGAACTGTTCGTCAAATCCAGCACAGAGACAGGAGACAACCCACCCTCCCAAGACCTCTACAAAAACTGCAGCACCTTCTTCCACTACAAGATTAAGGAGATATATGACAGCTTCAATACCCAAGACCCTCTCCCCCACCCGCAACCACTGCATCCAATGACACCGGACCCCAGCAGACCCTGCTCAGTTGGAGTCCCCTCATTGCTGACAACACCCTCAAGACCAAAAAGAGAATTCTTTCTGGAGCCACCTCGGGCTCCTGCTCGAACCACATCTTTAACAGAGCCGCCACCTCCATCGCAAACTCTGCTACACCATCAACTGCTCCATCAACTCCGCCAACTTCCTGAAAGACTGGAAACATGCAGAGATCAACCCCTTGCTGAGGAAACTCTCTGCCAACCCAAAGGACCTCAAAAACTTCAGACCCATCTATCTCTCTGCTCCGTTTCCCAGCCAATTTCATCGAGAAGGCAATCAACGTCCATCTTTCTGAGTTCATTGAAGCGAACCACATCCTGGACCTTTCCCAATACTGCTTCTGAAGCAACCACAGCATGAAGCCGCCCTCCTTGCAGCCACAGATGACATCTGCACCCTCCTAGACCAAGGTGAAACTGCAGCCCTCATCCTCCTGGACCTCTCTGCTTCCTTCAACACAATCTCTGACCGCACCCTATGCACAAGACTCCACAAAGCTGACATCCGCGACAAAGCCCTGGAATGGATCCGCTCCTTCGTCACTGGCCAAACACAGAGAATCATACTACCACAGTTGCACTCTGAACCCACAGGGACCACAGAGCTCCTTCCTGAGCCCCACTCTCCCTGAGCCCCACTGAACACATTCAACATCTTCGCCTATACCAATGACACCCAGCTGATCCTCTTCCTCAACAACAAACCCACTCTGCCTGGGACAACTCCTGGTGGCCTACAGACCTTGGATCCCCCCATACCTACAGACCTTGGAACCCCCCATGCCCACAAACCTTGGTTCACCCACACCCACAGACCTCGCATGAAACCTCAGCATCATTCTGGACTCCAGTTCAACGTAGTCTCATCATCCAGCTTCCACATGCTACATTTGATCCGAAAGATCTTCAAGCGGATCCCCACCGAGTCCAGAAAGATGGTCACTCACACTCATCAGCAACAGACTGAACTACGGCAACACACTCTACGCCGGCATCAATCAGAAACTCCTCTGCAGAACATTCTGAATGCCTCCGCCAGACTCACCCTCAATATCCCCCGCCACAGCCACAGCACTGGCCACCTGAGACCTCCACTGGCTCCCAGTCAACGAAAGAATCTGCTTCAAGCTCCTCCTACAAAGCCCTACACGACATGGGACCTGCGTACCTCAACCACCGCCTCGCATTGCACTCACCCACCAGACTCCTCCGCTCTGCCCAACTGGCCCTGGCCACGTTTCCGCAAGACCACGGCCGGAGGACGATCCTTCTACTACCTCGCAGCAAAGACCTGGAACACCCTGCATTTCCACCTCAGATAATCATTATCACTGCCTCAATTCAGAAAGGACCTCTAGACTTGGGTCTTCGACTGAACCACAGTGCCTTCTACGGATCAGCAGTCCCCCCTACCAGCGCCTTGAGACCCTTACGGGTGAGTAGTCGCGCTGTACAAGTCACATGATTGATTGAGTGACTCATGTGTCAAGGGTTGCTTTTATTCAATTCAAAGCTGTGATACAGTGCCTGGAATGGTACAACATTTTGGTTATTTTATTTCTTGGCATGGATGGCACTAGCTAATCCTGTGTATAAAGACTTTGCTGTAAAAATGACAGAAGACTTAGGGCCTGATTACAAATTTGGCAGTCCAATGGACTGCCAAACCCATGTGGCAGTGCGGCTACAGGCAGTCCTACCGACATATTATGAGTTTGATGGTCGGACCACCGTAGGACCGCTGTTACCACAGGGTTACAAGATCCCTGCCAGTCTTGCAGCGTCTGATGCCCGCAATATGCTGGTGGTGCCGCTGCGGCACCGCCAAGCATATTACGAGTTTCCTGACCGCTACAGTTATCATGGCGGTAAGCCCACTATGAAAAGTGTGGTGGTGAGGAAACTAAGGGGGCCCTACGTGGCCCTCTGTTGCCTCTGGGCCAGGAGACACATGCATGGGGTCACATGGTTTGCACCCCTGTCTGTATGCACCCTGTGTTTCAGCACAGCATGGACTTCACAGTCCATGCCATGCTGGAAAATGCTGTGGCGGTTGCATGCTGCCTCCTTTCTAAGGCTCACATATGACTCTTTGATAGGCACCGCCATGGGCCAGCTAGCCGCCGCAGGACTGCCTGACATGTATTTCAATTAGAACATGGCGGGCAGCTAGACTACGGGTTTGGTGGTCTTGGAGTATGGTGCTGGTGTGGCAGCCCACTCCAAGACTCCCAAACTTGTAATGAGGCCCTTAGTCACTTTATAGCTTGGAGTGGATGGAACTGTACAAATCCTATACTTAAAAACTTTGCTAGAAAAAAGGATATTTGAGGTGAGCAGATTTGGGGGTGTTGTAGAGTGCACCATAGAAAGGAACTGCACTCCATGTAAACTTGGGAACTACCCAGAGTTCCCTACTTCCTCTTTTGCATAATTTAGACATCCTGAAACCATAAAGATATATACATATGTGTGCACGCCCATGTATATGGATTTATATGTGTGTGTGTTTTCTTTTTATTTTGTACATGAGAACCCCTTTTTTATTCCTTCCTTCCCTTTACGTCATCTACCCCCTTGCTAAACCCTTAAAGCACCATTACCTCCCTTTATCTCTACCCACCTCTAAAACCAAAAATCATCCTTACCTCCCTTTATCTCTACGCACACATAAAAAATGATGTTATTTACAAAAATACTCACCTATGTGATAAGTACGGTGTGACAAATGTAGAAATACTTACCTGCGTTGCAAAGAGATGCATGTAATGGATGCATGATAAAGACTTGTTCTTTGTTTTATATTCTGTTAAATGTCTGTTATTAATTGTAGTTGATTCAATGTAGTCCTCAATATATCATTTCAGGCTATGTAATATTCATTTCAATATGTGATATTAATTTTAAAGCAAATCAACATAAGTTCATTGCATGCCATATTCATTTGGACAGGGGTCATGTTCATTTAAACATGGCTTGTGTTCATTTCGATATGCGGTTATTAATTTCAAAGCATGTTACATTTATCTCAAATAGTTTCATATTCATTTAGAAAATGCCATATTTATTTTAATAAATGTCATATTCCTTTTGATGTGGACATATTCATTTTAACAGTTGCCATATTCATTTCAAAGTGGTTCATATTCATCCTAACATGTGTCATATTCCTTTCAATGAATGTCATATTCATTTCAATGGATGTCAGATTCACCTCAACACTTGTCATAATCATTTTAACATTGCCCACATCCATTTCAACATAGGTCATATTCATTTCAGTACATGAAATATCTATTTTGATGTATATCACTTTCATTTAAAAGCATAACATATTCATTTTGACAAGTTTAATTTTATTTACACTGTTGGTCATATTCATTTTAAGTCATTTTAAATCAATTTCAATGGGGCTCATAGTCATTTTAATGCATGTCCTATTCATCTTAGCATATATCATATTGCTTTCAATGGAGGTCTCATTCAAAATAACACATCTTATATTAATTTTAACATGAATTATATCCATTTCAACATGTATCATAATCATGTCAATGTGTATCAAATTACTTTCAAAGCAAGCTGTATTCATTTTGATTGTACTCGTATTCATTTTAAAACATGGGAAATTCTGTTCAATAGACCTCATATTAATTTCAACTTATTTCATATTCATTTTAACATGTATCATATTCATTTACATATGTAGCATATTAATTTCAATGCATGTCATATTAATGTTGACAAAGGCCATGAGAATTTCAGCTTTGTTCATACTCATTTTAAGGCATGTTCAATTCACTTCAATGGGGCTTATATTCATTTCAACACGAGCCATATTCATTTGAAAACATCTCCTTTTCATTTCTGTATATCTCATATTCATTGCAATCTAGGTAATATCCATTTCAACTTAATTTATATTCATTACACTTTGTGTTACATTAATTTCAGTGTATGTTATTACAAATTCAATATGCATTATATTCTTTTCAAAATATAATATATTCATTTCAGTAACCTATATACATTTCAATCTGTCATGTTCATTTTATTGTATGTCATATTCCTCTTGGCATATGTTAGTCATTTCAAGGAATGTCCCATTCTTTTTGATGCATATTGCATTTGTTTCACTGATTGCTATATTGTTTATAGTGAGGGCCATATTGATTAAAGTATCATTGATGTATATTTCAATATATCTCTTATTCATTTCAGAGTGTGTGTTATCCATACTAATCACCTAGTAGTATATTCACTCTGCAAGGTTTCGTATTTGTTTTGGTTCAAGTCAGATTCACTCTGCCAGGTGTCATGTTTACCTTGACATATATTATATTCATTCTGGTGTGTGTCATAATCATTTTGCATCACGATATGCATTTCAGAAGGTGTCTTATATGGGGATCTGCAATTTTGACGTGAACGGCTTCCCATAGGTGAAGGAATAAATCAAAGCGATAGGGGGAGAAAAGTGCGTAGTGCAGGCAGTGGTTTAGGAATTAGGGGCTCATGAAAAGGAAAGTGATGGGGTTGGGCCTGTAGGCTGCATGAGAGTCCCACAGAAAACGTAATGTGCTTCAATGTATACCTGGATGAAACATCATAAATGTCCGAGAATAGCGGTGCAGAGGCACCGGATGAAACAGATGGTAAGCAACTTGAGAATGAAGGGCCTAAGAATTGCATGACAAGAGGAATCAAGGTGCTTCATTCACTGCAAGCCTCGGATGTGAAGGAAGGGGAGAGGAGCGGAGCAACCTCGGTTGAGCACGAGAAGCCCAAGGGTGGAGCAAAAGAAAGGGCAGGAGGATCAGAAGGGTGAAAAATAACTTGGAGGTTTAGCCCGCATGCACAGTGTTTAAGAGGTCAAATTAGAGTTCGTAAAATCCATGTGCACACACTCGGCACTGGGATTTTCGGAGTATTAGCTCCATAAAGCTAAGCGTCCAATGTAATACAAGCGGTAAAGGATCACTGCCTGCATCATGCCTCTCTTTTTAAAACAATCGGTACCTGGGGTGAGCAGAGCCATTCGTAATTCATTTCTCCTGGCTGGAGTCTGACTCGACTGCCCGGGCGGGTTCAATGATCATAAACAAGCTCCTCTGCATCCTGGAAGAAATTGTCATGTGTGCGTGGCTGGAGTGATCTCGGCCTGGAATTTCAGTGTCTGTTGAGCAACTCTCTGGACCTTCATTAACTATTAGGGAGCTGCTGAAGGCCTACGTGACAAATAACATGCACGAGGAGTCCAGCCTTCTTCCGCTCCTCAAGGGGCTCTCTATCTTGCTCGAAGGGAGGGGGGAAGGGGCTCTCTAACTTGTTCGAAGGGAGGGGGGAAGGGGCTCTCTAACTTGCTCGAAGGGAGGGGGAAGATTAACAGCGGAAATAAAGACAGCTCATGGAGAGCCCGTTTTTAGGTTCGGCCTGGGGAACGGAGCGTAAGCTCCGCCCCCAGAGAAATCTCTAGTTTTCAGTTAGGGGGACTTGAATACTTCCCTCTGTTCCATTGGCTAGCTCCATAAATGGAGGCTAGCCATTGGAACAGAGATCTGTCCGTCAAGGCCGGACCAGATTCGGGGGCGTTCCCGAGATTTTTTCCATGGGCGTTCCCTCTGTGTAGTCATGCGGCGTTGGGCGGGGTTTTTTTTGTCGTCCGTGTTTGCTTTTGTCATTCCGAGGCCGACCTCAGCCGGAAGAAGTCTTCCTCTGGTAAGTGCTTGCTGCGTGCGTCTCATGTCGTCTGTGCCGTTCCGCCCCCCCCCCCCACCCCAGTTGTTGGAGTTGGCTGCAAGATTCGAGTTCCACAAGGCAATCAGGTAAGGAGTTTGTTTATAAATGTGTTTTCACTTTGTAAGTTTCCGTATTTTGTCTGCCGTTCCCGCCCCTCCCCCCTCCCGCTTCCGTGTCTTTCCCGCCCCCCCTCCCGCTTCTGTGTCTTTCCCGCCCCCCCCGCCCCGCTTCCGTGTCTTTCCCGCCTCCCCCCCCCTTCCGTGTCTTTCCCGCCAGCCAGCACTGCGCCCGATACGGGCAGCGAGGCTGCACCGATGTGGGCGGGCCAAAATCGCGGTCAGGGGTTTGGCATACAAAGCTCCGTAGGAGATGCTGCCCGGCTTCCACTGTTGCACCACTTTCAGGGTTGGTGATGCTTTTGCAGGGGCTAGCCGGCAGAGGAACAACTGTGGACGGGAGCCTGAGGCGAGCTGGGCGGTTTCCACCGGTGAGCAGTCAACAGCCCAGGCAAGGCGCACTCACACGCTCTCTTGTCTCTCTGATCAATCAGCTCTCTGTCCAGCCACAGGAAGAGGCGTCGGGCTGGGTCGGTCGCTCCCTAGATCATTTCACTGGGATTGAGCTCTGCTCCCAAGACCCCTCTAGTGCGGGACCTCCCATCATGAGTTCCGCTGGGCACGTCTCGGTGTAGTTTCTGTGTCTGTCGCAGGCAACGGTCAGGCCGAACACAGCTCCTGGGCACCGCACCTTGGTTGCTGGGTGCCCACTATCTTTGTCCATCCATCCAGGTCGATGGATGGATACAAAAAAATATGCTCCGATGTCTGGTGCGCACCACACAGCCCTGCAGTTGCGGGTTCAGAGGCTGTACAAACTGAGAGGGAACGTTTCTTTTGGTAGCGCCAAATCTGCTGTGAATGTGGCAGATGGTGAAGGCGTTGCGCTGCCACACACCACACTTTCACCGGGTCCTGGTGTTTTCTTGTGTGAATTCCGGTTGGGCCGCTCCGACCCTCCATGGCCCATACATGCTTTGCTTTCATATATGAGGCGAGAGTTCGACGAGGAGAAACACTGAAAGCACTGTTTCCAAATCTGCAATAGTTCCTGGTAGTTAAACTGCGTTCCAAAGCCAGCACGTTGAAAATGTTAGTTGGTGTGTTGTCGTGTTCCGGGCACTGGTGTCTGCGTTGTTTGTGTCGGTATATTTTACCTCATGTTTTTCATTGTGGTGTGTTATTATGACCATATACATTTTTGGGGTAAGGCCGCTCGTATTTGGGTGTCACTTTGTAAGTTTACGTATTTTGTCCGCCGTTCCCGCCCCCCCCCCCCGTCCGTGTGCCCGTTCCCGCCCCCCTCCCCGTGTGCCCATTCCCGCCCCCCCCTCCCCTTTCACTCTCCGTTGTCTTTCTTGAAAACACAGGTCGGAGCGGTGCACGGGTGTCCCGGAGCTGCGCCTCTCCCATGCCATGGAGTTGGAGGGGCAATGGTGGAAGGGGCAGCTGGCTGCGGACATCCACCAGGCGCTGCGCTACAAGGTGAGTTCATGCATGAGTCAACCAGGGTGCATTGTGTGTTTTAGTATTCATTCTCGGATGACTGTGCTTCAGTGAATGTATTTGCACTTATGAAAGGTTGTGGTAGTATAGGAGATGGTGCATTGTTATGTAATTATACAACTTTTGAGTAGTGCAGCATTTGCACAACTAATGATTTCTTGGCGTTCTTGGCGCTGTAGGATTCTGTGGCCTGGTGCCTCTGTATTCTATAGCCTGGTGCCAGCATGTTTCCTTGCTCTGGGGCAGTGTCAGTGTATTCACTGGCCCAACTCATTACTGGCGCTTTTTGTGAGCCCAAGACTGTGTGCTTATTCCTTGAGCTGGTGTTTACGTATTTCCTGACCTACCCAGCTTGTAACAGGGTCTCGTTGTGTGCCCTTTTCCTCCGTTTTTTGTCTCTCTCTGTCCCCGAAACGGACACCCACGTTCCTGTTGTCAGTGTGTTCTCTGTCATAGTCTAAATCTTTTCCTTATCCTGCCAATGACCTGGTGACACTATGCAGGGTCCGTTAGGGGAGGGGGGGAAGGGGAGGCCAGTCTGGTCTTGCATCCTCCTACCAACAGCCACTCGAGTGTTGAGCACTGTTTGGATGTCTGCTTCCTTCTGTCCCGTCCCTATTTCATTATTAGTGCATTGCGTGTTATAGAGTTGGTTCTTTTCCATTCTGTTGTGGTGTGTTCCCTGGCCCACAGTTGATGCATGTCTTGCTTGGAAAGGGATATCATGTCCCCTAGTTGAAGTATTGGTGTTCTCTGCTCCATTGTCTTGTTGCTCTAGTGTTTTTGCCTCAAATCAAAATCCTCCACTTCTATTCAGTATTATCTGTTGTGTTCTCACTGATTTGTCAGGTCCTTGCTCATTCTCTGACGCAAAGTATGTGCCTCCTGTTCTATGATGGGTGTACCCCGGGACCTTTTGCTTTCTGTGTGTCTGTGTATTGCCTGTACATAAATCCATGTGCTTCTTCTCCCAGTGTAGGCATATCCCCTCTTATATGTGCCATTGTCCATTTGTTCCCTGATCACGTGTAAGTGTATCCCTGTGTCCGGTCCCAATGTTAACTGCATGCCTGTTATCCTAGTCTCCATGTTAGTGTACCCCTGATCCTGGTATCAGTATATCATTGCCCCTCTGTTGCTGTACTGGCAACTCTAAAAAGTGTCAGTGTCCAATGTTAGGTCTCTTGTCACTTTATTAGTATATTATTGCTCCAGTGATGCTTTATTGACAAATCGTGTGTGTGTCTATGTCCAGTGTTGTGTCTCCCTACTCCGGTGTATGCGTTTCCTTGTCCTAATTCAGAATATTTTAGTGTAATTGTATTTCACTTGTTTTCCTCGTTGTAAATTTCCCATCATGAAAGATCCCTGTTCTGTTGTCATTGTAGACAATGCCTCAGTGTCTTTACTGTGTTCTCTTTCCTATTGTAAGCATTATTTGTTTGAGTGTTATTGATTGCTTGTCTTTCTCAGTGTATTCCTTCAACCAAATCATGCCTGCCTGCTCCAGCAACATTTCGCTCCACTAATGCTCTTTTTACTGTCCCATTATTGGTGTTTGTGGCTATCCTAGTTATTATGAAATATTGCAGCTTTTTCAACTCTTTGACGTGAATAAGGCGTTGTTTATATAGCTATTTGTTTCTGTTGAAACAATGAAGTTTGTGTGTGTCTACCTCCTATCCCAGTGTGCTTTGCACTTTGCCTCATTGTGGCCAAACTGTCTGCCCGGTGTAAATTTCATGGTCACTCTACCACTTACAATTACTGTATCTGATATCCATGTTTGTTCAGAAAAGTGAAGTGTTGATTATGTTTTCCCCTCCTTTAACCACCCAACCCATCTGCCCCTTGCAGTGTAGCTTGTTCAGCTGTTTGCTGAAGGTGTTACTGCCTGGTTGTGAGTGTCCTGCTTGAGGACATAAGGGCGGTTGAAACATTCAAGCAAAGAAAGTAGTAGGCAAAATCCACCAATTCTTACTGCTGGATCTGTGTGTGCTGGCACTGCAATTTTCCTGCAGCTCTGTAAATAAATAAAAAAAACAGTGGCAGACGGCTGCAGTCTTGTGAAATTGTCCCAAGATTAGCATCTGCTAACATCAAATTAACAAAAAGTAGCCAGCCTTCCAGTGCATCAGTCATGCTTGATTGAGGAGAAAGTTGCCAGCTGGCAAGGCAGGGAGCAGAAAAATACCAGCAAAACAACACAACTCAGGCGGTAGATATATGGAAAAGCGGTACATGAGTGTTGATTCGTCGGGGAAACATGTGTCAAGTGTTAACCGTTATATGTGAATAGGGGTCCAGTAGTCACTGAAGTGACTAGCGACTAGAGCCTCGGGTAGATGTACTCACAAGTCGGTTCACAAACTCTCACTGAAGGGAGTCCATATTGCTGCTGCTGCTCAGGGGTCCTCCCACACCAGTCAAAGTAATGAGGTGTGAAGCTCCTCTGCAATCTTCTCTTGCTTGGTGCCTCTGGTTGAATGAGATTTCCACTTCTGACATGCCAGGGGGCTCAGTGATGTTGCAGCTGTCTGACAGTGTAATTCGTTCTAAAGGCAGGTTACTTACGTGGTGAAGGCACTTTGATATGCCAGCTCTGGGAGTGCAGAAACGGCCTCATTCTGTCAGAAGATCGAAATGCAAAGATAGTCTCTTGAGGAGATCAGTAGAAGGTTTCAGCGAGGTGTGTATAGATGTTTGGGTACAGGTTCTGCATTGTCTTTTGTTTCAGGGTATTGTGATTATGTTCAGGTGTTGGGTGACCTGTAGATGATTTGTCCCATGCCAAGTGTAACATGCTAGTGAACTGTGTGAGATGAACTGTTGAAGACTAAAAGAACAGTATATTGCTCTGGACTAGGAACTCCTTATAAAATCATGACTTGTGTTCTCCATTACAGTAGAGTGGCAGATCCCAGCTCTGGCCTTATGGAAGAATGGTGATTGTCCAAGTGTACATCTACAACGGGGGATAAGTACAGGGTCCTCTGAAGAGACCACCTCCAGCCGCTCGTCACTCGCAACCAAGAGTGAACCCGGCTTCTGGTATTTCTGAGCTGGTGCCTTTCTCAGCTCTGGGGTGTTTAAGCAGTGCAAGAGTCTGCCCATCGTAGAACAGACTTCATTCAGTCTGGGTGGACTTTGTCTCAGTTTAAACCATTCATCCTGTTCCTTAGGACAGAGGCACCCTGTTAATAACTGGAAGAATCCTTGTCTTCTACACCTGGCAGTTCTACAGCAAGGTTCACATATCTTCAGTGTTTTTAGCCTGGTGGTCTGTCAACTGCTAGGAATATGAGAGATTGTTTCATAAAGTTGCAGAGTTTAAATCAATCACTTCTGCGTTCATACCCCTGAAACTGTACTAGTAGGTACTGTGGCGCTTTAAAATACTTTTGCTTTTTTTCAAAGATCTGTGGAGCCTCATCCGCTCCTTGTTTGCTTGTGGCTGGCTTTTACGTCCTCGGCCAAGAAGTGCCTGCCTTTTCTTTTTCTAGCAGCAACGTGTTCACAGAGACTTTGAGCTGCTTGGTATCTCGAGAGAGAGGGAGAGCAGCCACCTCTCCCTTTTCACAGTGAAGGCCTTTCTCTTGTCAAATACTGCCATTGCGAGCACCATTTCTCTGTCATAGAATTGTATCACCACCTCTTCAGGTGTTTGTAAAATGCCAAAACCATATAATTTTCACAAGAGCAAACATGCTATTTATCTTTCAAGTAGTTCTGTAAAGTGGCACTACTCACACTACTGGACGTTCACACATGCCCACAATCCTAGTGAGCCACCAGCTTGCAATGGTCCACCTCATAAACGTGCCAGTTATCCCTGAACAACCCATAGTGCTGTGATATCAGACCGTGCCACTCCACGCACCATGCAAATGTCAAATAATAATAATAGTAAAAAAAACTCCATCCGGAGAACTGGTATCCTGTCAGTCTCATTCACCTGTTCTCCGATTCAAAATGGCAAGTTTTTTTTTTTAGGCTGGTAAGATGCACATACGAATGTCTGACTAAATATCGAAATCAAAAATATCGACATACAAAAATATCGGGACAAAAATATCGAAGTCAAAAATATCGGAATCCTATCCCTAACAAGGTAAGTACAAAAATATCGAAAAAATAATATCGTAGTACAAAAATATCGAAATTAAAAATATCGTTTTTTTAATGTATTAATAATAATGTTAAAATAATTATAAAATACATATAATGTTACAAATATTAAATAAAAAGATTAAAACATAATTAAAAATTTAAAACTAATACATATACATTTAAAATAAATTAAAAACGTAATAATTTAATGTAATTTTATATTTTGTAATTTCATTTAATTGATTTAATTTAAATTTATTTAATTTTTACCCTGTACGACTGTACCCCAAAAACCCAAAACTGACCCAGAACCCTAAAAATACCCCTTTACCCAAATACTGAAAACTGACACTGAACCCTAAAAATACCCCTTTACCCATGAACTGAAAACTGACCCAGAACCCTAAAAATACCCCTTTACCCATGAACTGAAAACTGACCCTGAACCCTAAAAATACCCCTTTACCCACAAACTGAAAACTGACCCTGAACCCTAAAAATACCCCTTTACCCATGAACTGAAAACTGACCCAGAACCCTGAAAATACCCCTTTACCCAAAAACTGAAAACTGACCCTGAACCCTAAAAATACCCCTTTACCCAAAAACTGAAAACTGACCCTGAACCCTAAAAATACCCCTTTACCCATGAACTGAAAACTGACCCTGAACCCTAAAAATACCCCTTTACCCAAAAAATGAAAACTGACCCTCAACCCTAAAAATACCCCTTTACCCATGAACTGAAAACTGACCCTGAACCCTAAAAATACCCCTTTACCCATGAACTGAAAACTGACCCTGAACCCTAAAAATACCCCTTTACCCATGAACTGAAAACTGACCCTGAACCCTAAAAATACCCCTGTACCCATGAACTGAAAACTGACCCTGAACCCTAAAAATACCCCTGTACCCAAAATTAATTAATATTATTTAATTACCAATTAATTATTAATTAACAATAACAATAAAGTAAATATATTAGCACATTTGCTGTAATTAATTTAATTTAATAATTAATATTATTTTGCACAATTAATTAATTAAGAATAACAATAAATAATATATATAAAAATTACTTTAATTAATTTAATTAAATAATTATTAATAATTAATTACCAACTAATTAATAATTATAAATATGAAAAAAAATTATAATAATTAATTAACTAATTAATAGAAATTAATTACCAATTCATTATTTAAAATATGTACAAACATATATCAATTAATTAATTATTATTAAATTACTTCCCACCCTATTCCCCTATAAACCCATAACCCGCTACAGAACATATTTATCAATTAATAAATTAATTAAAAATTATTTAAAATTAATTCTCAATTAATTAATTAATAATTCCTACTAATTAATAATTAATTTAACATAATTAAATTACTTCCCACCCTATTCCCCTATAAACCCACAACCCGCTACAGTAGTAAAAGACAATATTTAATAAAATAACATTAAAAATAAATAATAAAACATAATAAATACAATATAATATACACTAAATTTATTTAAAAATTGATATTAGTAACATCAAAGTTATTAATTTCGATATTATTAACATCGATATTTACAACTTCGATATTACTGATATCATACCAATATCGATATTTAGACTGTCGATATTACTTACCTTCGATATTTTTGTATATCGATATTTAAACTTCGATATTTTTGCATATCGATATTTAAAAATCGATATTTTGTCTGTGTACCGCACATACCCCATCCCTGCTCCCTTCTATG
Organism: Lissotriton vulgaris; assembly: GCF_964263255.1. NCBI lineage: Eukaryota > Metazoa > Chordata > Amphibia > Caudata > Salamandridae > Lissotriton > Lissotriton vulgaris. The sequence continues at coordinate 1,179,117,755 of NC_141696.1, forward strand.
CGCTTGGCCACCTCCCTTGTGGACTTGGACTCTCCTAAGAACGATCTTGCTTCGTTCTTAGATTCTGACTGACACAAAGCTGCCTGGAACCACTGCCTGCGTGGAACCACTTCTGCTGTATTTTACATGTAAGTGGTGTCTCAGCCAGCATGGGTAATCAAACACTCTGCACTCTTTCTCTTATTAATCTAACTTTGACGGGTTCCAAAAATACACTGATCCATTCATCATCTTTGACAGGTGCCTGGTAAGGCCACATTTAATATAATGGCCCAGAGAGCTCAACATTTCAGGCTCATTTTACTGCAGTTAAAAGGCGGGTGCTCCTTAGCAGTGTAGCCCTTGTCTTGATTTTCGGGTGAAATTTTTAATCGGAAATTCAGGAATGTGTTCTTTGATTTAGGAGTGGAAGGTGTTTTCTATTTTCTTCCATTCGCAGTGTTGGCAGTGTTTAACATTACTCACCTGTGATGAGCCTGGAAGAGGTAGTGACCTCACAGACGAGTGCTTTCAGGCCTGTTGTGTTTCACACACTGACTTTTAGAAAGCGAATCAAACTTTTCTTTTGATTTTTAGGTTACTCCTAATGCTGTAGTCATTGTGTCTCTACATAGGTTTGATAATGACATCCTCTCAGCCGAGTAAAAAGATACAGGAAGATATTGAGAGCAATAAATTGAAATACAATATGTACATATAGAGCTACAATTAAAAGGCGGAATCTTGATTCTTATTCAAGGACACTTTTCACTAGGTAAGACCTGGCAAAGTGTGTCCATGTAATATAGCCCTGAGTGTCGAAGGCAAATGCTGAAATGTAAAAATAACAATTTCAGCAATAACTCTAAAACCCTCAGGGCAGTCTCCTAATGGAAGGGTAACACCATAACCGGAAATTATCACACTCCATGCTTTCGGGATTTTCAGGTAAAATATTGCTGCATCAGGAGTGCCTTAAAAACTTAAGTGTGAGGGCTGTGACAGCTGTGAGGGCTGTGACAGCTGTGAGGGATGTGAGAGCTGTGTGGGCTGTGAGAGCTGTGTGGGCTGTGAGAGCTGTGTGGGCTGTGAGAGTTGTGTGGGCTGTGAGAGTTGTGTGGGCTGTGAGAGTTGTGTGGGCTGTGAGTCGTGTGGGCTGTGAGTTGTGTGGGCTGTGAGAGTTGTGTGGGCTGTGAGAGTTGTGTGGGCTGTGAGAGTTGTGTGGGCTGTGAGAATTGTGTGGGCTGTGAGAGTTGTGTGGGCTGTGAGGGCTGTGTGGGCTGTGTGGGCTGTGAGAGCTGTGTGGGCTGTGAGGGCTGTGTGGGCTGAGAGAGCTGTTGGCAATGTAAATAACAATGCCATTTATTTATAAGTAAAAAAAAAAAAGAAATGTCATGAGCAATGCCAATAACTCTAACTTTTCCAAAGGCGAAACCATTGCATTGTAAATGCTTGTTTTTATTAGTGAAAGCATGAAAGTTGAAATACAGCCGCCAGCCAGCCAGGAGTCAGGGCATGCCTTGATGAATGGGTGACAGTGAGAAGCTGAGCAGCACAGACGACGTGGGAAAAGTTAAGCCGTCTCACTCTGTGTCTGTATTTTTGAAAATTATCTTCACCAACACTGCCTCCTGAAAGACATGTATAGCCTCGGCCCTGACAATAAAGTACCGGTGCTGAGCACCGGAAAGCACCGGCACAAATTAAGCCCTGGTAGTCTTCACATTACTCTGCCGACGCAGCTCAGAGCGTTTCAGTCGCGTTGTTCCTGCCCGCGGTGTTGTGCAGTGCCAGTGCCTCGCCTCGTGGGACCCTCTTCCCAGGGAAATCGGTAAGTAAGGGCTTGTAGTGAAAAGCTAATTATGACCAAGGGCCGTGACAAATCTCACTCCATTTAGTATTGTGCCTTGCTATGGTTGATACTTGTACTATGGGCATGAGTTTATGATATGACACGTAATCAGTTACAATCGTATGAAATAAATGTTTGCATGTACTTATGTCTTATAGCACAACGTTCATGAATTAACCTGTGTGCCACAAATAGGGGAGGCGGTTTACTCTGTTTTTTCTTCATGAGCAAAGGTGCAGTTTGATCAGTGTTCAACAGGATGCATATATGTCATGTGCCTGTCCAGAAGAAGCACTGTTGGAGTGTCTTACGATGAACCATGAACATAAAATCGCCATTATTAAACAACTATTTACTAGACTGCACACCAGCTGCAAGTAATTAGCTTACATGATTTTTTCATAAGCACATTTTAGCAGTTCCATTTACTAATAAATAAAATATTTTGCCTGCAATCAATTGATTTTGGTGACATCACAGAAATGGGACTAGGACCCAGGACTGCAGGTTCCAAGGTCAAAATTAAGACCTTTTGTTTCAATGCTAATAAAAAGATGTTTCTCAAATTTTGGTCCCCCAAGCCAAATTAATCTCTTACCTATTTTGCAACTTCCCTAACCCTCACTAGAAAAAAGGTGCCTTTCAACATTTACAAAATTGATTTTTGTGATGAAGAAGCTAAAATTTAAACACTTTCACAAAACGATCTTCTTGCTCGCGCGTGGCAGGTTTAAAGTATGAACTGATGTATTGTGGACTGTAAGTATATTTCTTACTTTCGTCTCTGCAAAGAAACTTACATGAAGAGATATGATATACTCTTTCCTATTGTCTGCTACGTCTGCTTTCGTCTTCCTCATTGTATCGTTTCTCACTTAACAAGTTTTTATCAAACAAATGTTATCTTTTTATTTTGTTAGAAATATGATTATAATACCTTGATTGCATCCCAATTAAATTAAGGAAGACAACAGGAAGTACTCCCGAGGTTGGGCTTACATCTCCCCCACCCGGCTACCAGTGAAAAAATGGTGGGGAGCCACGGCCAACTGCCAATTAGGTCAAGGGAGCCACGGGTCAAAAAAGTTTGGGAACCACTGGTATAGATGGATCAATGGGCACCACGTGCACTGAGTGACTCAGTGCATTAATAGAGGGCCCGATAGGTGTAAGGATGGATGGATGGTAGTGGGGCGAGTGAGTGAACGGGTAAATGAAGGAGTGAGTGCATCGACGGATAATGTGGTGGGGAATGGAAGGCTCCGGTAGCTGTCATTCCTTAAATGGGTTACAGGGCTCTGGTGGGAGTGCCGTGCCAGCACTTGTTAAATGATTCCATGCCCTGTGACAGTCTGTTTCAAATCATGCCCTGTCATTTAACAAAGCAGTGCATTCTGGGAGATATTCCCATTGAACTGGACAAACACACAGAAATAAAACAAGACATCCCAGAAAAGCCCAGGACTGGAGAAGTTATTTCTGGTCACATAGAGTCACACTTATTCTTCCTGCCCCTGCTCTGCTGTGTCCATTAAGGCAGCCGGAAATGACACACAGCTTGCTCTGGCTCTAATTTGTCATGGCTGCCCTTGTGAGAGAGGCCGGGAATGGCCTGGCATCTTAATCCTCCAAAAAAACAGGTAACAAGTGCCAAACTGTTCCTCGCAATATACTCTATGGGTTAAAGGGTGTCTTCAGTCTTTGCATATAGCCTAGAACCGCCAGATGATCAGCAGGATTGTTGTACGGCAGGTGGGAGATTGGCATCTCACTCCTACCTATATAGCCTTCTAGCCAGGCTCGACTGGCGCTGAGCATTGATGAAACCAATGAGACAGCATCCGAGCTGCATGTTACCTGGATGAGGTAAGTGTGCAGGAACGAGGTCTGGGGTGGGTGTTGGAAATTTGCTCTCTCTTCAGCGTCACCCGGATTTATTGGCCTTATTGCTGAACCCTATTCTTGCTGGCTATGCAACTCTGCGCACTTTACCCCTGCTAACCAGTGGTAACATGCTTGTTCTTCTCTTTTCAACATGGTATCAACAAACAGTGGTCCAAACCGAAATAATTTTAAGTCAACAAACAATGTATACACAGTTGATTACTTAGGTGAGCTTTTGAATTTAAACTGCTCTGCTGAATCAATCAGTGATGCTTCTTCCAGCACCAAAAAACAAACTACCTGACAACAAAACCAAAAATTATTTGAAAAAGGGGGGAGTTTAATAAATTACTCCATTTCAGCTCATTATTTATATACATTTATACATTTATACATTTAGGTACTAACGGTAAAAAGAAGAGCAATCTGCTTCTAAAAGAGTGCAGGAAAAGAAAAAGGGGGGTAGTGATTGTGAAGAAAAGGGTGTAAAGCCTCAAGAAAAATTGTGACAAAAGAAAAAATTAAACAATTCTGATATATTAAAGCTGTTTAAAAGATTCAGCTTGTTTAACAAATGGCCACAGTTGATTGTCACTGTTTTCACATTTATACAGTCATAGATCACTTGTACAATGTTTAAAATTTTGGGGTGGTCCAATTTGCATGTAAAGAAGCGTCGACGTTTCGACCCGTCTTTTGGTACAGGGGCAAGTGGGGGCCTCGACCTGCGGGTCTTCCTCAGGACAAATGTGGCACAATCTTTTAACCGTAGAGCTCTGGGAGCGTAACCCACAAATTATTAATGGGTGGCCTCCGTCCTCCTGCTTCGGGATGGACGTGATAGATGGATGACCGTAGTTGTACACCCAACAGGGTGACTGTATAAATGTGAAAACAGTGACAATCAACTGTGGCCATTTGTTAAACAAGCTGAATCTTTTAAACAGCTTTAATATATCAGAATTGTTTAATTTTTTCTTTTGTCACAATTTTTCTTGAGGCTTTACACCCTTTTCTTCACAATCACTACCCCCCTTTTTCTTTTCCTGCACTCTTTTAGAAGCAGATTGCTCTTCTTTTTACCGTTAGTACCTAAATGTATAAATGTATAAATGTATATAAATAATGAGCTGAAATGGAGTAATTTATAAAACTCACCCCTTTTTCAAATAATTTTTGGTTTTGTTGTCAGGTAGTTTGTTTTTTGGTGCTGAAAGAAGCATCACTGATTGATTCAGCAGAGCAGTTTAAATTCAAAAGCTCACCTAAGTAATCAACTGTGTATACATTGTTTGTTGACTTAAAATTATTTCGGTTTGGACCACTGTTTGTTGATACCATTGACTACCCAGGTCCGTGAACCGCATTGGGTTACCCCATTCCAGTAATGGCTCTCTTTTCAACATGGCAACATTCATATACTCCTGATTGGCATTTTTAACATAGCTATAAGTCCCTAGCATATAGTACCCAAAGTGTACCCAGGGCCTGTAAGTTGAATGTCACCAGTGCGCTGCGGCACTCATTGTGTCAACCACTGCAGTGATGGAGTAAAGCATGTTTCCATAGCTACCACTGTAGCCTGGCTGTGCAGTTTTAACCTGACAATTCAACCTTTCAAAATAAACCCCTTTGACAGGCCCAAACCTTCCTTTTAAATATGAATACGTCACCCTTAATGTAGGCCCTTTTGTCCATTGGGCAGGATGCCAGCTATTTAAAAGCAGGATATGTAGAAGTTTAATATTCTGCATGTTCTTCCAGTGAAAAAACATAAAAGCTATTTTCACTGTCGCGAGGCTGGCTGCTTCCATAGGGAAGTGCTGGATTACATTAAAACACCTTATAATGCTAATTTCAAGTTTGTAACAACTAGCAAAATAATTCAAGGACTCTTTTTAATAGTTAAACAAACTACAATTTAATGGTAAAGTCACATTTTTGTCCAACTGTTACAGGAAAGACAGGTTGGAAAAGTTACTGTTTACCTGCCTAAGGCCTCGGTGATGCACTTCAAAGGGGCCTCCCTTGTCACAAGGAGATGTATCTCGCACCTGGGCCTGCCACTCCACTTGTCCTTCTAGTTGCAAGGGGGCACCAACCCCAGAGGGAAGAGGTGCTCCCCCAGACCTGGTTTAGAGGCTGTGAGCATCCCCTTTGAGATTAGAATGTGAAATTCTGCTTGAATGTCACATCCTGCTTGACAGGTCTGCTGGAGTTTTACATATAACATTTGGGGTGCACTTCAAAGGAGGGCAAGAGAATGATAAAACACTTTATGTGTACCCACTGTCTGGATGCCAAAAGCTCAGCTTTGATTTTATCAGAATTTTGTATCTGCGTTTGTTGGGGGTGCAGGGGCTGTTCAGAACTGGATTGTAATGATAGATGTGTGAGGGCACAAGGATTACCCTAGTATACTCCACACTTAACCCCAGCCCACAGAATCCAAGTTTAGTGTGGCTGAAGACTTTACCCATTTTGAAAATGTTCACATTTGTAGGGTTAGCTCTGGGAACCTGTCTCCTATTGTTTAGGGCACCCTCAGGGGTCATTCCCGCCCACTAGGTCATGCCAGTAATACATGTGGCATCGATTGGCACACACTTCAGGACAGTCCCGGACGAGGGGAAGATCAAAAGAGAACTAAATCTGCTGTCTGAGAAGAGCGTAGAAGACTGGAACCTTCCCTTCCTCTAGTACCCTCATTAGCGAAGTGGACACCAAGAGTCAAAATGCTGACCTCTTGTTCAATCTACAGGGACACAACAAGCTCCAAGCGGCTTATCTTCAACTGACCAGCTGATCAGTAGCAACTAGACCTGGGCTTGACTCCACCTGCCACCCTATGAGTCTCTAAGTCAGTGGTTCCCAAACTTTTTAGAACCACAACACACTTTTTTGAACAACAAACTTTCGTGACTCACCTACCTTTAGTGGACTTCAGACAGACTGATTTTTTTTAATGTGCCTAAAGCATTGTTTAGTACCACATTATCATTTACAGATGGCACATTTTCCCATTGAAATGGCCTCTAACTTTGCACAGACATACTGTTTACTGATAAAACTTTATAGCGCACAAGTGCTAATGTGTGGAATGTGTACTGTGGTTGTCTTGTTTGTCTATACTTTTATGATCCACAGCAATCAAAACAAAGTTCTATGATGATAATGTGTGTGGAAATCGGGTTCCTGGTATTATTTATCATTTGTGCATCGCAATGTCTTGATTTGTTTTGATCCTATTAAAATCGTAGTTTCCAGCACACTGCAGAATTACAAAGTAATGTGCTTAATTATGGCTTTTCCTAACAGCTGAATGTATACAGTCCATTTACAGGTATTTATGTTTTGGTGTGTGGTGCAAAAAAAAAACAATATCACACTTTGCTGTGCTCCAGCAAGATTGACACATAATTCACTTTAAAAACTCCTCCGAATTTTCAGTCAGAGAAAGAAAAATACACACGAATTCCATGTTAAAAGAATCAGCAGCAATTTGTCGGAATACATAGCCTGAGATTTGATCTTTGTGTTTGAAGCATAGCAAATGCGACATGATAAACACAGCATTTAAAGGCATCTTTATTTATTGCATGGACTTTCCCAACCCACCAAAAATCGGTAGGTCCCGAGCCACAGTTTGGGAAATGGTGCTCTAAGTGTCTCCCTTGGGGTCCTGGTGGGCTTTAGAAGTGTTCTCCTGTGGTGGATTGGGACTAAAGTCAGAAGATAAAATGTTTGACCAGGACAAACTTTGTTAGTGTGTCTGACCCGCACTCAATCGTGGTCAGTGTCAAATTGCACCTAGGACCCGTTCTACTGTGACCATTAACTATTATTGTCACTTTGGGCTCAGTCGCGGCAGGCAAGACTCGGGAGTGGTGGGGCAGGAGGGTTGCGTGCATGGGGTGGTTAATTTAAAATTGAAAACTTACCTTCACCGGCAGCCTACATGGAGAAAATGGAGTGCACATGACTGGTTTGGTCGGCCCAAAGGGCTGACCAAACAGTCAGCGCCACAATAGTGGGTAAGCCACTCCTCCCCTCCCCTAAAGCAGGCCCGCCCACCCGCCAGCCCCCAACCAAACACTCTGCTTTCTCGCAGAGTGAGAAGCAGAAACCTAAAATCCCAACTAAGATCCTCCAATCTAGCCCTCGCCGAAGTTCCGCGCATCCACAGATCCACCATGGGAGGAAGATCCTTCTCCTACTTGGCGGCCAAGACCTGGAATTCTCTCCCCACTCACCTCTGCCTTACACAGAACCACATTTCCTTCAGAAAGGAACTTAAAACCTGGCTATTCGATAAATAATGTACCTCCTCCCCCAAGCGCCTTGAGACCCTCTGGGTGAGTAGTGCGCTATACAAATTCCTGAACTTGAACTTGAACTTCTCGCACTGTGAGAAAGCAGTGGGATGACGCTCCTCCGCCCACATGGAAGTGCCACCCCTGTTGGGAGTTCTTGGTTCAATTCTTGCTTAAAACTTTGAAAATTCATATCTCCTGTTTCCCTTATTGGATGTTTGCCATTTTGTTTATTAAATTGTACTCTGTTTTTCTAATTTGTTTTGGAATTTTGTATTGTTTTGCATTTTGACTTTGTTAGAAATGGGATCCTGGCTGGCCAAGACTCGCGTCAAGGTCAGTCAGGGATCACCATTCCTAAGGTCAGGGCAAGGGAGTTACACGCCAAGATAACCCCTACTCGCCCTCTAGGTAACGTGGCGCGAGCAGCAAGGCTAAACTTGGAGGCGATGTAGGCTAAGTATTTGCGCACGCACCCCAGCAACAACACCCAAGGCCCACCACAAAGGAAACTCCACACAAGGTTATATATAAAAATAGCCTTTGTATTACACCAAAATACATTAGATAAAACACACACTTTACAATGTGCCAGAGGCACGGGCAGAATTTACAGGGGATATTGTACAAGACAGGGCCACCTGGACCACTGTCAGGAATCAGAAGTAGCACTTTCAGAAATAGCACTTAGAAGGTAAAATATAAATTTACTTTAGCACAAAATAGCACACAACCAGTAACTACTGGTAACAGGACCTCACTAGCACCACCTGCACTAGGGAGAAAACAACCACCTATGTATCACAATACCTGTAGGGGTGTAAGAACATACACATGATGCAATGCATGACATTCATTCAGAGGTGTAAAAACAATATCAATTGCGCCAATCTCACAAGTCACCACCTGTGACTGTCCATGTGTCCCCAATGTCAGGGCCTAAACGTGGCAGTTGCCCACAAAGTGCTGGGCAACTGGGTAGCACAATGATGGGGCCAATGTTGGAGCCTTGCAGGCTCTGCAGAAATCACTTGTGCCCCCTAAGCCCCTCCGGGCTCCAAAGCAACAATGGGGCCAATGTGGGAGCCTCGCTGGGCTCTCAAGAAATAAATTGGCCCTTTGAGCCTCTCAGGGCTCCAAGTAAATCAATGCAACCCCTCTGGGCTCTGAAAGCACAGATGCAGCCTCACTGGGCTGTGGGGGTCCCTTACGGGGGACCCGGGAACACTGGGGGTGCCTCGAGCCTCTCACTAGGCTCAACGAACAACCAAATGTCCTTCTTGAGCCTCTCTGGGCTCTTCACAACAAGTGATGCCCCCGGGGCACCTCGTGGCTCCAAGGAAAATACCCCTGAGCCTCGCAGGCTCCAACAACCAAATGCCGCCTTTTCGAGCCTCTCTGGGCTCTGGGACACTGGGGGTGCTGTAAGCGGGAGTCCCCCTCCCGGGGACTCCCAAGGCAATGGTGCGCCCTGAGCCTCTCGGGGCTCAAGACACAAAGCACGAGGTCGCGCTACCGAAGGGGGGGGGGGCGGACACCGACAGTGTGTCCCGGCGCCCCTCCCGTGTCTGGTGCACTCACCGGCTTCTTTAGATGCTCCCTCGGTCTGGGGAGTAGCGCGTTTCCTCTGCCCGGCGGCTCCTCTTCTCCCCGGGGCTCTCCCTGCAGGTAGCAGCTTCCGCCTGCCTCTCTCCTGCCCCCGGCCTGCCTGACTTCCAGGTCGCGGCTGCGGGGCGGGACTTCCGGTCAGGCCGCTCACTGATTGGCCGGCCGGAAAACCACATCCGGGTCGCACTTGGCAGCGGCCCGGCAACGTTTTAAAAACACTCCGGGCTGCGGCGGTGACTCCACATGAAAATGCGGCGTGGGCAGCCGCTCAACGGGGAAAATAAACAATAACTCGAGGTGGGCACTCGAGGGGCTCAGCACTCCTGAGCAAATGCCGGGTGGGCACCGGCTGGGCAAGTACGCGCTCCCAAGCGCTCCAGCCAGAATAAAGCGCTGTTAGGCGCTAGAAGGAAAACGAAGCGCTCCCAGGCGCTAGGAACCTCAGAAAGCGCTCACCAGCGCTAGCAATAGATAAAGGTCCACAAAATCTCCTTCAGCAAGGCAGGGGGGGGCAAGGCTGGGCCCAGAGCCAGCACACTGGGTCTCCAGGCAGGGAGACACCCCAAGTGGCGGTCCTCTGGCCCAGCAGCAGCAACAGCCCCCTCAGGATCCTGGAAGAGAACAACTTCAGTGGGGACACAGCCCCATTTTTATACAGTGCATTCCTTTGTCTGAGGGTGCAGAGTGGGGGCGGAACCAGTCGCAGCTGGTTCTTGAGTACTCTGTTTACCTCAACCACCCTCTCTATTCACTGGCAGGGCTTGGGTCATTAGACGCACCACAGGGGGGCGGAGCCAGCATTGTGTGGGGAAAACCCAGCCCCTCCAGGACACAGGTACACTCCTCCCACACATCACTCATGCTAATCTCCCACTCACCACCGGGGCAGACCCATCCAGACTTCCTGGAGCCTGGCATGCCAGCCAGCTCCAGCCAATCACACGCCAGCACCCTCACAGCACATGTACAGCCATGTCTAGAAATGGCGCTTCCCTACTAGACACATACATGCTGCATACACCATCTCGCAGCATTCACTCTCACGAGTTCACACATACCAGACTCAAGCCTGTACACCCCACGCATCAGGAACTACCAGGGACACATACATTCCCCATGCATTCCTATGGGCGGGCAGGCCTAGCTCAGCACATGCACTCAGAGTGCGCACGCACTTTCCACTGGGACACAGTGAAAGTGCGCAGAATCCCTAAAATCATCATTGCCAGGTCACCATTTCACGCAAAAAGTCTAGGGGTGAACCTGTCCTAAGGGCCAAAGTCCAACACAACCCCCTTCCAGCCAAAACGCAGGGTAGAACAATCACCACCGTGATGGACTTCCCTGCTTGGGGCGATAGAACACGGACGCGGGCCCGCAACTGCAGGGACACCCTCCTGTTCTATGCCACAGTGAACCCATGGGATTCCTTCTCAACACACTGTCTGGACCAACTGGGCTACCCCACTGGTACTCCCAAGCTGTCCGCGGCCAGGACCAGGCCCTGGGCCACCCAGGTGCCACCGGTCCTTGCCTATTCACAGAGTGGGGGGTAGTAACCCCTGGCACATAGCGGCCATTTTCCACTCTTCCTGTCTGCAAGACAGGACTAGACTGCCACTGGTTCTCCAGCCTAGGGTCTACAACCTCAGGCGGACCAGGAGTCTCAGGGAAGGCTCTCCTCCCCCTACCTCTTCTTCTAGGGTTCCTCCTCCTCCGGCGAGGGGTACACCTAGCACGCCATTCCAACCCAGGGTTTAACCCCTCAGGTTGCACCGGGGTCAGAGGTGGGCTCTCCCACCCTCTGCACCCCCTTCCAGAGGTCTGCCCTCTCCCAACTGGAGAAGTTCCTCTGGAAGAACCGGTCAGGACACTGGTTACAGTCGTCCTACCCTTCAGGTCAGGCTGAACCTGAACCTGGCCTCCCAACCTCCGGTCTAAAACCTTTGGCGGAATAATTGCCTGGCACTCCAGGACTTCTGGGGACTCACACGCAATCCCCCTGAGGCTGACACATGACCCATGTGTCGTGTGACTGTCTGCCTGGCGCAGATCTCCCGCCTCCTGTCCACCTGACAGTGCGCAAAGATCCCCCAGCACAGAAGTGGCGCCACCCGGGTCCCCCCAAGAAGATCTAGCCCAACTGGCTAGTCTCTGGTCCACTGGTGCATCCACTGGGAAACTCATCCCCCAATCACTCCTCACTTCGGACTTCTGTGCACTCCCTCCTGGAGTAGCACTGCCGGACTCTAGAACCACAGGAGCTCTGGTTACAGACGCTCCAGGTCCTCTACTCACTAGGAGATCCTCCTCAAGTGTACTAACAGGACAGCCTAGGTCCCCAACCTGGTGTTCCCTCAAGAAACCACCCAAGTTCTGAGACAGGGCTTTGGGCCTCTGGGGGCTCTCAGCCACCCACTGACTCCTGCTCCACTGAGCCAGGTAGTCAGCCCCTCCACCCTTCTCACTATACTGGGACCTAGCTGGGCTACACTGAGCCTCTTCCACCACGCTGGGCTGGAAGATACCTATACCACTACTGTTGGACTCACTCACTAGGGACTCTAAAGAACCTCTGGCCCTCTCCCAGCGGTCTGCTTCCTCTGCAAGATCGTATGGTTCAGACAATCCACACCCTACTAGGTGTTGGCGCAATCCTGGATAAACAACACTGAGCAACTGCTCTCTGAGAAACATATCAAACAATAGGTCCCAATCACATTTCGTGGGCTCCCGTACCCAATCACACAGGGCTCCACAACAGTCATCCTCAAAATCTACCCAAGACTGGTGAGACGGTTTCCTAAGGTTCCTAAACCTCAACCTATTCTCCTCCTCTGGGGAAACAGGAACCATACTCGGGGAACTGGGAGTGGGATTTCCTACACTGAAATCTATGTAGCTGCCACCACTGGACTCAACCCTCCCTGGAGAATCCAGACAAGCAACACTGCGCGCAGGGGATAGTCCACCCTCCAGAGCTACTTTGCCTCTGGTGGAGGCCCTCTCAGCCTCCTCCTGCGCTAAGACCCTCTCAGTCTCTAGCTGTTGCTTCTTAACCTCCAGCTGTTGCTTTCTAACACCCAGCTGTGCCATAGCCTGGGCATGCTCCAACCTGAGCTTTTCTAAAGCCAGCTGGTGCTCCCTTTCTCTCCTCCTATCTTCCAGCTCCTCTGGGGACAGGGAAAGGGATGAGGCGCTGCCTCCTACACTGGACCCAGCAAGGGACTCCCTATCTATGGGGTCCTCACTATCTGCTGGCATCCCTGTGCTATCATCTTCTTCCTCCTCTTCTGAATCTTCAGGGCTCCCCACAGACCCACCACCCTCATGGTGTGAGACCCGGGCCCTTTCCTCACTGCGCGCAAGATCCCACTGACCCTTTTGCCATAGGATCAGGCTGCTCCTAAGTTCAGACTGAGTATCTGACTCATCCACTCCTATGCCTCTCTCTCCACAGAACCTTACCAACTCTCCCATACTGTATCCAAACAGATCACAGAAATCAAAAACTGGTTCCATTTTGGCGGACGTTCTGGTGAAAAGATTACACAGGGAACCTAGGGGCCTGAGCTAACACAGGAGTACACAATTCGCAAAGGTTCAGCAAGCTCTCTCTCCCAGAGAACTCACACTCACTTGCCTAGTGCCACACACCATTCATTCACACACAACCCCCCCCTCGGACTGGTAAGGCAGTTTCTACCACCCCTGATTCCTCAACCTGACCACACGTGACACAGGTACCAAACTCTGGGCGCGGGGCAGGGGAACAAATGTACTTGACACAATTGCACAATGATACCTTCAGGAGAAGAAAATAATGGAACTTCAAAAAACAATAATCCCCTAAAATGTGGTCATCTAAAATGCAGAGTTTTGTAGTGTGGCCTGTCGCCACTGTGGTACAGCGCAAACACAAATTCTCATCCTCACCGCTTGCCGCCAATGTTAGAAATGGGATCCTGGCTGGCCAAGACTCGCGTCAAGGTCAGTCAGGGATCACCATTCCTAAGGTCAGGGCAAGGGAGTTACACGCCAAGATAACCCCTACTCGCCCTCTAGGTAACGTGGCGCGAGCAGCAAGGCTAAACTTGGAGGCGATGTAGGCTAAGTATTTGCGCACGCACCCCAGCAACAACACCCAAGGCCCACCACAAAGGAAACTCCACACAAGGTTATATATAAAAATAGCCTTTGTATTACACCAAAATACATTAGATAAAACACACACTTTACAATGTGCCAGAGGCACGGGCAGAATTTACAGGGGATATTGTACAAGACAGGGCCACCTGGACCACTGTCAGGAATCAGAAGTAGCACTTTCAGAAATAGCACTTAGAAGGTAAAATATAAATTTACTTTAGCACAAAATAGCACACAACCAGTAACTACTGGTAACAGGACCTCACTAGCACCACCTGCACTAGGGAGAAAACAACCACCTATGTATCACAATACCTGTAGGGGTGTAAGAACATACACATGATGCAATGCATGACATTCATTCAGAGGTGTAAAAACAATATCAATTGCGCCAATCTCACAAGTCACCACCTGTGACTGTCCATGTGTCCCCAATGTCAGGGCCTAAACGTGGCAGTTGCCCACAAAGTGCTGGGCAACTGGGTAGCACAATGATGGGGCCAATGTTGGAGCCTTGCAGGCTCTGCAGAAATCACTTGTGCCCCCTAAGCCCCTCCGGGCTCCAAAGCAACAATGGGGCCAATGTGGGAGCCTCGCTGGGCTCTCAAGAAATAAATTGGCCCTTTGAGCCTCTCAGGGCTCCAAGTAAATCAATGCAACCCCTCTGGGCTCTGAAAGCACAGATGCAGCCTCACTGGGCTGTGGGGGTCCCTTACGGGGGACCCGGGAACACTGGGGGTGCCTCGAGCCTCTCACTAGGCTCAACGAACAACCAAATGTCCTTCTTGAGCCTCTCTGGGCTCTTCACAACAAGTGATGCCCCCGGGGCACCTCGTGGCTCCAAGGAAAATACCCCTGAGCCTCGCAGGCTCCAACAACCAAATGCCGCCTTTTCGAGCCTCTCTGGGCTCTGGGACACTGGGGGTGCTGTAAGCGGGAGTCCCCCTCCCGGGGACTCCCAAGGCAATGGTGCGCCCTGAGCCTCTCGGGGCTCAAGACACAAAGCACGAGGTCGCGCTACCGAAGGGGGGGGGGGCGGACACCGACAGTGTGTCCCGGCGCCCCTCCCGTGTCTGGTGCACTCACCGGCTTCTTTAGATGCTCCCTCGGTCTGGGGAGTAGCGCGTTTCCTCTGCCCGGCGGCTCCTCTTCTCCCCGGGGCTCTCCCTGCAGGTAGCAGCTTCCGCCTGCCTCTCTCCTGCCCCCGGCCTGCCTGACTTCCAGGTCGCGGCTGCGGGGCGGGACTTCCGGTCAGGCCGCTCACTGATTGGCCGGCCGGAAAACCACATCCGGGTCGCACTTGGCAGCGGCCCGGCAACGTTTTAAAAACACTCCGGGCTGCGGCGGTGACTCCACATGAAAATGCGGCGTGGGCAGCCGCTCAACGGGGAAAATAAACAATAACTCGAGGTGGGCACTCGAGGGGCTCAGCACTCCTGAGCAAATGCCGGGTGGGCACCGGCTGGGCAAGTACGCGCTCCCAAGCGCTCCAGCCAGAATAAAGCGCTGTTAGGCGCTAGAAGGAAAACGAAGCGCTCCCAGGCGCTAGGAACCTCAGAAAGCGCTCACCAGCGCTAGCAATAGATAAAGGTCCACAAAATCTCCTTCAGCAAGGCAGGGGGGGGCAAGGCTGGGCCCAGAGCCAGCACACTGGGTCTCCAGGCAGGGAGACACCCCAAGTGGCGGTCCTCTGGCCCAGCAGCAGCAACAGCCCCCTCAGGATCCTGGAAGAGAACAACTTCAGTGGGGACACAGCCCCATTTTTATACAGTGCATTCCTTTGTCTGAGGGTGCAGAGTGGGGGCGGAACCAGTCGCAGCTGGTTCTTGAGTACTCTGTTTACCTCAACCACCCTCTCTATTCACTGGCAGGGCTTGGGTCATTAGACGCACCACAGGGGGGCGGAGCCAGCATTGTGTGGGGAAAACCCAGCCCCTCCAGGACACAGGTACACTCCTCCCACACATCACTCATGCTAATCTCCCACTCACCACCGGGGCAGACCCATCCAGACTTCCTGGAGCCTGGCATGCCAGCCAGCTCCAGCCAATCACACGCCAGCACCCTCACAGCACATGTACAGCCATGTCTAGAAATGGCGCTTCCCTACTAGACACATACATGCTGCATACACCATCTCGCAGCATTCACTCTCACGAGTTCACACATACCAGACTCAAGCCTGTACACCCCACGCATCAGGAACTACCAGGGACACATACATTCCCCATGCATTCCTATGGGCGGGCAGGCCTAGCTCAGCACATGCACTCAGAGTGCGCACGCACTTTCCACTGGGACACAGTGAAAGTGCGCAGAATCCCTAAAATCATCATTGCCAGGTCACCATTTCACGCAAAAAGTCTAGGGGTGAACCTGTCCTAAGGGCCAAAGTCCAACAGACTTTGATACTGTGTAATATTGCATAAATACTTACACATTGCCCCTTAGTTAAGCCTGTTTGCTTTGTGCTATAGTTACCAGGCGATTGAGCTGGGGTTTAATTA
Organism: Lissotriton vulgaris; assembly: GCF_964263255.1. NCBI lineage: Eukaryota > Metazoa > Chordata > Amphibia > Caudata > Salamandridae > Lissotriton > Lissotriton vulgaris. The sequence continues at coordinate 1,179,134,047 of NC_141696.1, forward strand.
GTGACTTTAGTGGTTCACCCTGACAAGGATTCTGATTATTACTTGAGATGAGTACTTACCTCCCTCAACTAATAATTCAATTTCTTGCAGTGGTGATAATGTAGTTGACAAGTTAAAATGAAATAGATCCAGCTTGGGTGTTGGGTTGTGAGATATTTTCAAAAGCACAGAGTACATATTTGGAAAGTGGATGCCAGCAGAAAGAGTAGGTGTAATCCTCATTGAGGGGTGAATGGGTGGATACCAGCAGCCTCAAGGCAGGTTTGACACTGCAGATTAGTGACCAGTTGCCCTTGTTTCAGTGAAGTAAGGGAGGTCAGAGATGCAGGAGGGACATTATTAGCATCCGGTTCACTTCAATGCAGGGTATAGTGACAGGCTCACCCATGGAGGGGGCAAGTGGAAAGTGAGAGGGTGGAAGTGACAGTGAACCATTGTGGAGGAGCGATACACCCAGATAATTGTCAGTCAGGGAGTTAAATGGTCATCCGTGATGGTAAGGATCGGCTTGAGTGCTCTGAAGTCATTGTTAAGAGGCAACGAGGGACAAAACAGTGGCTGCAATTACTGCCCGGGGTAACGTTAAGGCTTATGGTCCCTTGTTTTGGAGGGGATTAGCGGTGATAACCGGTTGCACTGACTCGAAACAAGCAAGAGCTGGATCCACAGCATGGACAGCCCAGGGACAGGCAGCAGCACAGGGGGGGTTCAGGCGAAGTCATTTACAGGTGGATTTTTACAGCAAGGCTGAAGGGAGGTAGTAACCCCTTTGCTCTGTGCTCCTTTGATAAAAGTTTCATCTCAATATCTGGAGGGCAGTGAGAAATGAGAGCAGACCTGGAGCGACCAACAACAGGTGACACTCCAGATCACCACCAGGTGACATGTACCGCTCCGTTTAGGGGTCTCCCCAAATTAGATATCAAACCCCACGGAGACAGATGGGCACTTCCTACCCCATCCTTTGGGCTCTGCTCATAGGAATGCCAAGGAAGTTAGAAGTAAGACAGGCTTCCAAGAAAGTGCATTGCAGGTTATGGATGAGGAACCATAACCCAGATTCCACCCCCACACACACAACATTTAGAATAACTGCTGACTCCTGCAACAATCCCTCTCCCTCGTCTCTAACAGAGGGGGTCTTATCTAGACTTTATTCTACAGCGGCTCTGTGGGGCTGGTGAGGGCCCCTCTCAAACTGAGAACCCTATATTGGCAATAGACACACTTTGATGGACACAAAACTATTATTCTAAGCATCATAAGTGCTCTTGTAAGTTGCATTTGGAGCCCAATTATTCCCAAAACTGGCGAGCTCATAAGATTGTTCTGCAAGTAAAGTTTTACTTCTTAGATGCTTTTAATATTAATCTGTGCAGACGTATAACGTTCTCTTTAAGAAGGGTAGTTTAGAACTGGAGGCATGTGGCAATATGCACATAAAAAAGAAATTATTCTGCAGAGTCTGAACAAGCAAAACTCATGGTAAATAAACATTATGTTAAAGTCTACTACATATGTTAATCTATAACACCGCCAGAATACACCACACCAGGATGTGCAGTTTTCATTGCATAAATATAGTTTTGCATAGCAAGGTGTTTGCAGATTTTCCTGATTGCCTTTCTTCTGCCTTGAACATAACATCAGCTGGTACCAAGAACTCGTAGGCATCTTGTTTGCTAGTGCATAACTTGCTCAGCTTATTCCTCGAGTACTCTGAAACATTGTCACATGAGTAACTTGCAGTCATTTTTAGGTCTTGCTGAGCCAGCACATGCGCTGCTCTGCGAGAAATTTAGTAAACAGGCTTTTAAAAGTGCTACCATAGGCTTTTCCTGGCCTAAATCTTGTGTGCACATGTGTGTGCACACGTGCAGCAGCCATGTGGGTTTCTGTCAAGCCTCATTAAGCCTTCCAGACTTCCAGCACGTGAATCCCCTCCCCTACCCCCTCCCTTCTTCCACTCCCTCTTCGTCAGTTTCATTTTCCTTTTCACTTTCAGGGGTGGCCGCATCACTTTTGCTTGTTTTTTAAATTTCCTTTAGTTGTTCCACCACTCGCGGACTTAGGCTTGTTTTCTAAATTCTCTGGCCGAGAGAAAACCCGAGGACAAAGCCGAGCCCCATGGCTGCTGATTGAGCAGGAAAGGCTGGCTCGCGCCGACCGGTTCAAGGCATTTATTCCCACAAGGACAGCAATTCACTGTGAAATATATACTGCCATCAGCACTGTCCCACTTAGCCGCCCCCCACGCAAAGCTGGACAAATCTTCTCACCTTCATTTTTCCGACAGAGGAACGCTATCAGGGTAGACATAGGATTTCAGCTTTTTCCTGTCTGCAGCTACCATTGCTCCCAGCATGCCAATGCACACAGCTGTCAACCGACCCTACATAGGCCTCGAATGGAACACACTGCCAGTCATTTATGCAACTCCCAAAGCGCGCGGGCAATTGTATGACTGCATATTTAAGAAGAAAGGGCTTGGCACTCACCTCTTTCTACACCTGTAGTACGCTGTATTTCCATACAGTCGAACCTACGGTAAAAAATGAATATAATTACTGGGAAATATAATGGTAAACGGAATTTTGTGGTGAGGTCTGTGTAATTATGTATCGCTCCTTGGTTTTGGGGCACTGCTGCTTCATTCGTTTATTTCTCATTCCGAGCCCAAGCTCAATCATTCTTTCTTTTAGGGCATGCTTTCTAAAGAATAGCAGCTAACCAAAAATGTCCCCCAAAAAACCGAATGGTATCTGCAGGACGGAGAATACAAAAGGACACTCTGCATTATATAAGCATTCTTATTCTTTTTTGTTCAACAAATATGTCTAGTGGAACGAAACACGATAAATTGAAATCGTTGACATAATGAGGATTTTCAATGAAGAAACTTAGAATGAAGAATTGTAGTTCCTTTTATTTAGTTTTGTGATGATGTATAAAGACTGCATGGCACCAACTGATGCCTTCAAGCCACTAGGACACTTCAGCTCAGATGCCCCATCTGAGAGAAGCGTTAGGGAGTCCTCTTTCTCCAGATGAAGTAGAATACTTTTTAATTGAGTAACTGGGCTGGAATTTTCTCCATTCAATTTGAGCAAAACCTTTACACTTTTAGGTACTTCTACGTATACAAAATGCTAGGATCAGTATTACATTCCACAGCCATTAATAGATCATCAGGTTACAACATAAGTATCAATACCACCTCAACTACCTTCCAAAAAATAATTCTGTATCACTGCATTTCAATCATTTACAGTCGTTCAATATTTGCCTATTCCCTCTATAAACAATTAAAAGTCAAAACAAAATGGAGCCTCTGAAACGACAATCGGGTACAACTTTATTGTCGTCTTTTATTTTGCCTTCCAAGCAACATTATAATATTGGAGTTCCTTAAAATATACATTATCTGGGGAGGTGGCCAAACAAAGAGAACTGAAGACAAGCCGAAGGGCTGCTCTCAGGGACCTAACTTCCACCACAATGCTTTCAAAGAGAAAATTAAGTTATGAAAAACAGCAAACCAATGGTAACATAAACAAGCATTGGCATAGCCAATAGGTCTCGCATTTGGGACCTTATAAGTATTTAGTAATGCAGCACAATATCCTTGGTGCAACAACATTAACTGTTGCATGGCTAAACACGTATAAGGTCCCAAAGGCGAGACCTAGTGGCTATGTTATGGAAAGGCACATGCTGCTTGGCCCTTTCTCATGAGCCCCCTTCAACATATTCGCACCAGTAACTTGCATGGATTTTGTGCACAAGTGCATAATTTGCTTAGAAGTTCACAACCACTGCACATTTTTCATAGTTTTTGTGGAAAATATTTGAAGTTCACATGAAAAAAAAGAAAACTATTCTTATAGTCCCAGTCAGCACATATATCACTGGTGGATTGGGGTGAGCCGGTGGGGAGAATATGTCCAGAGAAGGTGCCAAGATCTCTTACATGGACTGTTTGTTGGTAGTGTGGCACTAGTTTGCAGTTTCTCTTATGCTTTCTGTTGGCGTTTAGATTTGGGGTGGAAGATTTTTGCAAAAGAGTAACATTCCAAGTTGTGTGGCTTATGGAGCAGAATTCCTAATTTAGCATTCTTCAGAGCCGCCATCTTGGGTTCTAAGTGTCTGTCCTTCTTTCAAGTATTTTAGCGGACAACAAATTGCTAAGCAGAAACGCAGGTGGTCCTACAATATATGCTAATGAATACACTAGAACCCACAGTGATGCAGCTAGCCATGATGTGAATCAGGGGCACAACTAGACCTGAACTTGGGGGTGGGTGGAGGGGGGGGGGGGGGCTACTAGTACTAAAAATGTTGGTGGAGCCATTTGTCACACTGGGAACCATTCAGGTTTGGAAGGCCAATAGTTCAGGGTTTAATGTGGTAATGCATGGAAAAGGCATGTGTGCATGCCTGTTCTATCATGCTGTAAGCACATTAAAGCCAGATCTTTTATCTTCAATGCATTCCCCTGACACACCAACCACTGTTGGAGCGCAGAGTGTGAACACCAGACCTGCAAGCATCAGATTTCTGCAAGATGGTTGCTAGCAAGCAGGTCCTATGCATGTCTGAGGAAGCAGCTTAGCAAGAATGCCATAGGCCTGGTGCAAGCAGAAGAAATGTCCACTTTTAATGCTGGTGTGGTAGTAAATGCAGCAATTGTCAGGGTTCAACGGGCCCGCCGGGCTCTGAGCTCCGGTGCCACTGCACCTGCTGCACCAATGATAGCTACGCCCCCTGTCCGATGCACAGAAAAGAAAAGTGTCTTATCTGATTAAAAGAAGCATGAATTGCATAATGATAAAATGCTTCTAAGGAACAAGAAGATGAGTGTGGGAGGAATCTCCCAATGTGCCCACAAATGTGCTCCCACATTCACTGAAAAGCAGACTTGAGGTGTGAAGAATAAACTGGAATAAAGAAAATTGTAGGGAGCTTCCATCTGGCTGTCACAACATGAGAGGGGCCCACAAACAGCTCAACAGGAAGGAGTATACACAGAGAATAATAAGCGAATTACCTCTTCACATAGTATAAGCACGCATGTGTTGGTATTTCTATAGCATGAACCTAGCCCAAGAGCAACAGAACGTTGCACATTATGGGAAGTGATGGAAAATGATGCTAGACTGTATTCATCAAGTGGTAGATTAAATATTTTTGTTGCACACACTTACAGCAATATCTCCCACATTTACATTTTATGGAACACATTTTTTTTATTGAGTTAATTGGTAGGTGTCTCGACATTTGTACACAGCCATTTGCCTACAGCCACAGGGGCCGGCGGCTAACAAATGAGGCATTAAGTGAGAATAGAACACTATTGCATTAATGCAGACATCCCAGAGGCTGGTAGCGCTCAGAGTTAAGTTCAGCAATTAGATAAAGCCTACTCTGTCAAGGACCTCATAAGTCCAGAAACGAGCACCCACCTAGAAAGAGAACAACAAATAAATAAAGAAAACCACCCACCCAATCGCCTTCCATGAAGAAGGAAAACAAAGGGGAACCCGTACCAAGATATTAGGGGTCGCAGGGCGACCCATGCCCCCCACCATGCCCACCCTCCAGTCCTCCCTCTCACGTACACAGGGCATCACCTACTCCGCAGTTGATGGTATTAGACGTAACACTTGCAGGAATTTGGGGCAAGTGACCTCACGGAGGTCCTTCGACAGCAACGTTATGAAAGGAGCCCAAAGCTCTGCGTATTTCTCACTCTTCTGATTTTGGACCAGCGAGAGTCGCTCCATTGCAAGGGTCATCCAGAGCCTGTGGAGCCAGGCCATATGATCCGGGACCGTGGGAGTACCCCAGTGGACTAAGATCGCCTGGCGAGCTGCGATTAGTGCCAATGCCATCTGCCTGCCTCGAAATGACCGTAATGGGAAGGTGAGTGGATTCGATAGCCCTAGCAAAGTGTAAGCTGGGAAACAAGAGAATCTCAGTTTCAAATGCTGTGTCAATATCATTAAGTACCTGTTCCCAAAAACGCTCTTGCCTCAGGCAGTGCCAAAGAAGATGTGCGTGAGAGCCTGTCAAGCCACAGCCCCGCCAGCATTTTTCAGTGTGGTTTTTGTCCCATTGGTGGATCCGTGCTGATGTGAGATACCAATAAGATGCTACTTTAAATGTAAATTCAGTCCCTGCAGTGTTGTATGCCGTGTGGCAAGCCCTATAATTAATATTGTCCCACTCTTTGAATTTGAGAGCCCGACCCAGTTCTTCTTCCCACAGGAGTTGGCCGCAAGACGACTACCTGTGTGTGCGCTGAGTGAGGAGAACATAAAGTTCTGCTATGAGGTGCTTATCATCGATCTTGTTCGCTATCCATTTCTCGAAAGGGGTAAGCTTACGAGAGACGTGTGGCAGATAGGCCTTAGTGGTAGCCCAGTGGTGGAGCTGCAAATAATAGAACTCATCAGTGTGGGGAAGATCATAGTCTTGTCGAACCCGATCAAACGGGATGAGGCCCTCAAGATCAAATAAGTGGCCAAAACGCTTACACCCAGCTTTCCTCCATCTCTGAGCAACTGCAGTCTTAACTCCCGGGGGAAAATCTGGGTTGTCTACCATCAGCGTCATCGGGGATGGAAAGGTGGTAAGACCTTTCAAGACTGCCACCTCGTCCCACACCTTCATTGTCGCCGCCGTGACCGGGGAGGAGAATAAGCCCCATGAACGTGACCGGCGGGAAGCCAGATTTCACGCCAGACATTCATGCCAGCACCTGCCTGGTCCATAAAGGTCCAGTGCTTCTTTGAAAGTGGGTGATTCCACTCCAGCACGTAGTGAAGGTGCGCTGCCTGGAGGTATCTGTGAACTAGAGGCAGATTCATCCCTCTGTCCCCTTTGGGGCGCGATAGCTGCACTACCGAAAGGCGTGCTTTCTTATTGCCCCAAATGAATTTATTCATGGCAAGCTGCAAGGTCTGCAGTGCTTTAGGTGGCGGAACTAACAGGAGGGTCTGAACTAGGTATAGTATGCACTGCAGGATCGTCATTTTCACCACGGCGATGCGCCCAAACCAGGATACACTGTGTTTAGTCCACCCGTCCAGCACTTTGTACGTCTGAGCCACTAAGGTTGAGTAGTTCAGCTCTAGCGTACGTGGGAGCGAGTGGGTCAGAAGAATGCCCAAATAGGGCACAGGGTCACTAGACCAGTGTAGGGGAAGAGTCTGCCTGAGGTCTTCCACCTGTATTTGCGGTAAGGACAAGTTGAGGACCTGGGACTTGCTAAGGCTGAGCTTGAAACCGGAAAGCCGACCAAAGGACTCAAGCTTGTCAACCAGCGTGGGGAGGGAGGTAAGAGGTTGTGCGAGGGAGAGGATGGCATCATCTGCATAGAGGCTTATCTTGTGGATGTCACCTCCGAACTTGAGATGCTGGATTCTTGGGTGATTGCGGATTTTCTGCGCAAGGGGCTCCATATAAAGTGCAAATAAGAGGGGCGAGAGGGGGCACCCCTGCCTCGTACCCCAGGCGATCTCAAAGGGGGAGGAAGCCCATTAACTCTAACAAATGCCCGGGGTCACAGTAGATACACTGCACCCATTGAATAAAACCTGAAGCCCTGCAAGATGTCAAAGAGATATGTCCAACATACTCAATCGAACGCCTTTTGAGTGTCGACGGAAAAAAGCACATCTCCTACCTGGGAGCGGTGAACACAGTCTATGAGATAGAGAATGCATTTGGTGCTAGGAGGGGAGCTAACTCGTGACAGAATGTTTTATTAAACAGGGCAGGATAACCGTCAGGACCCGGAGATTTATCAAGCTTCAATCGAGAAATGGCTGAGATAACCTCGTCCAGCCATATTGGGTCTCCTAAGGGGTCTGCCAGCGCCTTTGGGAGATGAGTAAAGTTGCTAGAATCCAAATAGTCTTGAGCGTCAGGGGGGTCAGGTGTATCTCCTCTAAAGAGAGAGTGGTAGAAGCACCGGAATTCCTCAACGATCTGGGAGTCCAGGTGGATCTCCCCGCCTGTAGGCTGCTTGAGGGAGGTAAAAGTCCCCGCCACTGCCCTGGCACGCAATCACTGTGCCAACATTCTCCCACATCTGCTATTACCTAAGTAAAACGAAGGCGAAGTAGGGCATATTCCGCCCTGTCAAGATCTAAGCGTTTAAGAAGCATCCGCTTCTCTAGTGACCGCCACACCCTCGGGGCTCTGGTACCTTTATATATATATCGCCTCCAATTCTGCCACTTCTTTTTCGAGGCCCGAACGGACTTCCTTGCGTCTCCGAGCGTCAGTAGATGAATTCGCAATGAATTCCCCACGAATCACTGCTTTGAGGGTTTTCCAAACAACAGACAGGCACTTCTCACCAGTGTCGTTGTGTTGGATGTATTCTAAGATCTCAGCCCGAACCCCATCTACAGTGGCAGGTGAGTGTAAGAGTCCTACGAGCAGCCCCTATCTGGCAGGGATGTGCCCGCCCCTGTCAAGGCGTATAGAAAGAGAGATATGTGCATGGTCGGAGACTGAGTGCATGGCGATAGAGGCATCACTGATTCTGAGGAGAAGCGTCTGCGAGAACAAAAACATATCTATATGCGTATATGTCTTGTGTGCCGCCGAGTAGTGGGTGTAATCGCGCATGTCCGCGTGCTAAAGGCGCCAAACATTGCAAAGGCCGCACTCAGCCAGCCATTGCTTACCCTCTGGAGAGATAGCTTCCACGTGCGTGGAGCACTACCCCGTGCGGTCTCAGTCATTGTCTATGACCAAGTTGAGGTCCCGACTCACCACCAATGCAGAGTCAGGGGAGGCCAAGCCTTCGGTAATATGTCAATGGAGAAAAGGCTCCTGCTGTGTATTGGGTGCATAAATGTTAATTAGAGTGAGAAAAGTGGACCCCCACTGAATACGGAGAGCCAGAACCCTGCCCCTGGACTTATAGAAGGTAGTCAGCACCTTACCATCAAATTTAGCCCCCGGAAGGATTGCTACCCCATTCTGTTTTGCTGCGCCAGATGACCAGAATTGGTGAGGGAAGCAAGCAGATGAGTCTCTTGTAGCATGCAGATGTCGCCATATGCCTGTCCGAGTAGGGAAAGAATCGCAGCGCATTTGGTAGGGTGATTCAGGCCCCGAAAATTGAGGCTCACAAGTTTTAGGTCTCTAGTCATAACCAATGAGGTTAGCACACAAGGCACACCCATAGGGTTGAGGAAACAGTGCGCAAATAGGGGCCAGAGAGCGTGTGGGCAGACAAGGCAGGGACGCAAGCGCAGGTCCTGGTACGGGAAACCCCTTAAAGAAACCCCTACAAGTGTACATAAAAAGGCAACCCAGAATAACTCAACCCCATGAAGGAACAGTAGACATAAGTCCATCTGCAAAGAAAAACCAAAGGGGTTCAGGCCACTGGTGGCAGACCACTCCACTGAACAGAGTACCTGGCGAACCAAGAAAAACAGAAGGGCATTCCATTGGGCAAGGAAAGGTAGTCGACCCAGGAGCCCCTCCTACCTCGCTCCATGACATCCATCCCGTTTGCTGAACTGGGGTGCTAAAGGGGAAAACGGGCGGTCATGGGGTTGCAAAAGGGAGGAGATCACCGCTTCCCAGTCCTTCGCCATCTCCTCCGGGTCTGGTTTCTCAGAGGCCATCGCTTTCCCAACTGTATGCCATTGTGACAGTCTTCGTGCGACCCGGCCTTTGGGGCTCTCCCTCCGCTCTGCATCCACCGTGTTGTCCAGCTCCAGCAGAGCAAGAGCCTCTGCAAGAGAGCGGATCTGTCCTAATTTCTCTTGGTACTTGAATATGATGCGAAAGGGATGGCCTACATGTTGGGAATTCCATTGTCACAGAGGTAGTAGGTGACCACTCGGAATTCTCTTTGTTTGGCAAGATCCTGGAAGAGGGCCGGGGAGTGCCCCTGGGAACTGGATCGGCTGGGCCGCTCGAGCCCTGCGTAGGATCTACTCCTTAAGCTGGATGTCATGCACGCAGACAAGCACATCTGGTGGGGAGGCCTTCCCTCCTCTGGGCAGGCCCACGCGATGCACCCTGTTCATCTGAATTTCTTGCGGGCCGTCGTCTCCTAAGATCTGCCAAAAGAGAGCCAGGACATAGAATCGCCGGTTATCTCCCTCCGCTCACCATGGGATTGCTCGAATGCGGATATTATTCCGTCATGAGCGATTCTCCAAATCCTCTGCATGGGCTTGGAGGTCCAGATTTTGATCCTGCAGCCGGATTACTTCCTGTTCTAGCTGGTGCAAGTACTCTTTGCGGCGTAGTTTGTGCTCCTTGAGGGCGGCCACCCTCTCTCCTACCTCATCCACGTCTCGCCGGACTTCTTTGATGTCAGCAGAGAGTTGGCCCTCTGCTCTGTGCAGACTTGAAGATGGCCGACGGGCCTTCCCTCAATGAATATGACAAAGTCCCATGCAACACTGACCGGAGATCTGTCACTGCGGCAGTGTGTTTTCGTCCCTCCGGCCTCGCCACTACATCACTTTGTAATTGCTCCATCCCCTGTCCCCAAACAGCTATATGGGGACCAAACCTGAGTAGACCTTCCTACGGTGACGGTTCGAAAAAGTCTGGCAGCTGTGGCGGTGCTCTTTGCACCGGTTTCTGACCTGACCTGAGAGCCCTGCAGAGGCGGAGGAAGCGGGGGTTGCCGCGCACCTAGATGGAACTGCGATCTGCCCTAGACGGCGCTGATTCGGTGGGCCCCCGAGCCCTTGTATGGCTGGTACGTGGCCTGGGGGGTGTGAGTGGGCCCGTTGCTGAAGGAAAGCTGCCCGACGTGAAGATTTGCGGATCTTTTGGCTAGGCCTCCGTGGACCACCCACCATCTTGTCTCCTTCCAGGCCGGGATCGTGCTCTGGGGAGCACCTGGTCCGGGACCTGTCCTCGCTCCCCCACTGAGGCCTGGAAACGGGCAGACCGGGCGATTATTTCCCCGGCACAGCAGCTGGCCCCCACCACGACTGTAGACTTGCAGTGAAGCGCAACAGATCTTTAGATCGCCCGCTGTTGGACTTGGCCCTTCTGGCAGGTTCACCCCTGAACTTTTTGCTTTTTACATGTGACCTAGGGATGGTGATTCTTGGTTTCTGTGCACTTTCACTGTGTCCCAGTGGAATGTGCGTGTGCACTCTGAGTGCGTGGAGTAAGGTTGGCCTGCCCTCCCATAGGAATGCATGGGGAATGTCTGTGTCACTGGTAGTTCCTGATGCGTGAGGTGTGCAGACTTAGGAGTGAGACGCACTCCTTCATCCCTACCTCGGCGTTCCCCAGCTGCGCAGCACTTAGTGCCAGCTGCAGCGTTTAGGCCCTGTCCTGTCTTGTCCCTCAGCTGCCCAGCAAGTAGTGGGCAGCTGCTACGTTTAGGTTTTGGCGCAGTGGCGCAACCTGGACTTTGATGTAAGTTCTGTGCTAATGTGATTTCTGCGAATTATTCTGTGCTGCACCTCTGAATGCGTTTTAATGCGTCATGTGCCTTGTTCCTTACACCTCTGAATGTGTTGTTTATGAATCATGTGCTCTCCTGTGCTGCACCTCTGAATGTGTTTTGATGCGTCATGTGCCTTGTTCTTACACCACTGAATGTATGTTTATGCATCATGTGTTTTCCTTCCCTACACCTCTGAATGTTGTGATGCATCATGTGTAATCTGTTCATGCTTACCCCTAAATGTATGGTGATACTTAGGTGGTTGTTTTCTCCTAGTACAGGTGATGCTAGTGAGGTCCTGGTTCCCTGCGTAACATTCTCCTAAGGTGTTTAGGGTTGCGTGGGTGGTACTTACCTCTTACCAGTAGTTACTGGTTGTGTGTTCTATTTGCTATTTGGTGCTACAGTGATTTTATATTCTAAGTGCTAATTTTAACAAGTATCCTAGTTCTAAAAGTGCATATTCCTGACAGTGGCCCATGTGGCCCTGTCCTGTACATATCCCCTGTAAATTCTGCCCGTGCCTGTTGGCACATTGTAAAGTGTGTGTTTCTATTTAATGTGTTTTGCAATACAAAGGCTATTTTTACATATACCTTGTGTGGAGTTCCTTTTGTGGGGGGCCTTGGATGTTGTTGCTGGTGGGTGTGTGCGCAAATGCTTTACACATCGCCTCTGAGATAAGCCTGACTGCTCGTGCCAAGCTACCAAGAGGGTGAGCAGGGGTTGTCTTGGCGGGTGACTTCCTTACCCTGACTTAGGAATGATGGTTTCTGCCTGGCTTTGGTGCAAGCCTTAGCCAACCAGAAATCCCATTGTTAACACCCGCCATCTTCGCTCCCCTCCGGCGTGGTCTGAGTACGCAATCCGGGAGCCGCTGAGCGGGAGGACCTGCCGGACATGCTGCACAGGGCACACAGGAGAGACCAGCCCCAAGGACTGTCTGTCACATTTACATTTTAGTCAAATTTTGATTAAGTGATTTTCCACAACTATTCTATTCTATTCTGCAGATTTTATATTGTGCACGGCTACTCGGGGGCCTCCCAGTGTTGCAACAGAAACCGTAGATCATTGTGGGCTGCAAAGGAATAATCCCTAAACAGCCAGGCCTTCAAGGCTTTACAGAAGGTCAATTGGTGCTCCACTAGACAGAAGTTCAAGAGGTAAGGTATTCCACAGTTTGGATGCCAGAAAAGAGGTGGAACGTCCACCCCAATCAGCTCTACGAATCCGGGGAACCTTCAATAAATGAGGAAGATAGAAGAAGTCTCCCAGGCAGATATTGGGATGCCAATGGTCTTAACAATAAAGGGCTTTTACTATTAATTCCCCTATGCATAATGCAGTGGCACTTGAACTGAACTTGGCATTACATCGGAAGCCAGTGGAGGTCTTTTAGAGCCTTAGCAGCAGACTGATGTTCGGTATGTTCATTAGAAGTCGGGCAGCAGCATTTTGTACAATCTACAACCTTCTGACAACGTAACTGGGTGAACCAGGATATATGGCATTCCCGTAATCAAGGCCTGATAGGACAAGGGCCTGTATGATCACTCTTCTGGCTGTAGATGAAAGAAGGTTCTTCACCTTCCTCAATAATGTCAAGATGCTATAGCAGCTGGCAGCACCTTTTTTACTTGATGGTCCATCTTGAGATTGGGGTCCAGTCACATCCCAAAGCTCTTTATTGAGCTTTTTGGAGAAGGCAACTTGCCAGTCTGGTAAGGGGCTTGGGGCATTACTGCTGAAGTTATTACCCAGCAGCATACCTTTCATCTTATCCTCATTGAGTTTATGGAACCAATCTTATTATTAGTATTAAGTGACAATCCTGAGGCAATACACAACTGTGTGCTTACAACCATATTGGCCGGCAGTGTGGGGTCAAAGAGAGAGTTACATTTACACAGCTTCAGTGCCTACAACCCCGGGGCTGGCAGCGATGTCTGGATTGTGTAGAAAACCTAACTTCAATAATGAGAACAAATCTAGAAACAACACAGAACTGAATGAAGAGATAAGCAAAAGTCCCTCCCTCCCACCCCTCAAAGGAAAAGAAAAAAGATCTGCACCTGTCGTGGATTCATTAGCGTTGATACTGCCCTCCATGAGCTCCTAGACTTCTTATAATGTCTGCCCCTCTACATGCGGGACGTCTTCGCCCCTTCTACCTCAGGAATCAAATGCAAAATTTGGAGATATTTGGGGCCTGTTACCTTCCTAAACTCCTTCGACAGTAGCTGGATGAATGGGGCCCATAATTCGGCATAGGGTCTCGCCCTTGTGATCTTTAACTAGTGAGAGGCGTTCCATGGCGAGAGTCAGCCAAAGTCTATGCAGCCAGGCCATGTGGTCAGGGACATTCGTGGAGCCCCATTGCGCAAGGATCGTTTGTCGCGCTGCTAGCAATGCCAGTGCCATCTGTCTACCCCTCAGTGAGTGAAGGGAAAATGTCAGCACGTTTGATAGCCCCAGTAGTGTGTATGCAAGGAAGCACGGGATCTCAGTATCAAAGGCTTTGCCAATATCATTCAACACCCCCTCCCAGAAGGGCACCAGCCTTGGACAGTGCCAGAGTAAGTGCACTAAGCAGCCGCAAAGGCCACACCCCCTCCAACATTTCTCAGTATGATTTTTGTCCCAGCTATGAATGCTGGCTGGAGTGAGATACCAATAGGATGTGACTTTGTATGATGATTCGGTCCATGCAGTGTTATCGGCTGTGTGGTCTGCCCTGTAATGGATGTTCTCCCAGTCTTTGTCCGAGAGGACCCTCCCCAGCTCCTCCTTCTATCGTAGTTGATCCTTTGTACGCCCCCCCCCCCCACTTCTGCCCTGTGGCAAGCATAACATACAGTTCTGAGATCATATGCGTTTCATCCTGTTTGCACGTTAGCCACTTCTCGAAAGGGGTAAGCGGCCGAGAGGCTTTCACTAGATAGGTCAGTGAAGTGACCCAATACCTAAGTTGCAGGTAGTGGAAGTCGTCCGACTTGGGCAGACCATAATCCAATTGCAGTTGTTCATAGGAAAGTATGCCCTCTACATCAAACAGCGAAACCACCCTTTTACACCCCACTTTTCTCCATCTCTGAAAGACCTCAGATTTACAGCCTGGTGGGAAGTCTGGGTTGTCCACTATCGGGGGCATCGGCAAGGGGAATGTTGTCAGGCCTCTCCTAAATGGCATGGCATCCCATACCTTTAGAGTCGTCACAGTGACAGGGGAAGAGTAGAAACCCCAGGCCCTTAAATTACGCGGGAGCCACGCCTTCCTCCATATATTTGCTCCAGCTACCGCCTGGTCCATAAAGGTCCAGTGTTTTTCAGAGAGCGGACGATTCCACTCCAGAATATACCGGAGGTGGGAGGCTTGAAGATATCTATGCACCAGTGGGAGATGCACTCCTCCGTCCTGCTTAGGATGTGTCATTTGGGAAATGGGTAATCGCGCCTTCTTCCCTCCCGAGACAAATTTGTTAATGGCTAGTTGCATAGCGCCTATAGCTTTCGGAGGGGGGTGGCCAGGGGTAGAGTCTGGAAAGCATATAGAATCCACTGTAGCACATCATCTTTACCGCTGCTATACTCCCAAACCAGCCTAGTTTTAGTCTCAACCACCTATCCAGGGCTTCGTCGTTTGTTCCACCAGAGCGGAGTAGTTCATCCCCAGGGTTTTCACTATCGCTGGAGCCAGGAAGATGCCCAGGTTAGTTATCGGTTGCTTGACTGATTTCAGGGGGAATCTCTACCTTAAAATCTCTTCATGTGCCTTGGGGGAGGAAAGGTTAAGAATCTTAGGTTCACTTTAAATCCTGACACTTTCCCAAAGGCCTCCAGCTCGGCCACGAGGATGGGCAGACAGGTGAGTGGAATGGAATTACGTTGTCCGCATTAAGGCTTATCTTATGGACATCACTTCCAAATTGTAGCCCCTGTCTCTGCGGGTGGTCCAGAATCCGTTGGGCGGTATACAGAGACTGGTAGAATTGACCAAAGGTCGCTGCTATCTGAGATCCCAGTGCACCTCCTCGCCTAAGGGAGTCTTAATCGATGGTATAGCCGCCGCCAGAGTTTAAGCTCTAAGCCTCTGAGCAAGCAACATGCCACATTTGTTGCTGCACAGGTAGAATTTATGGCGGAGATGGAGTAGGGCGTACTCAACCCTATTCATATCTAGGGGCTTTAGGAGGAGATGTTTCTTCTCCAGTTCTCTCCATACCCTTGGAGCATCTGTGCGCTTATGTACAGTTTCCTGCAAAAAGTACTGTCGGGTGTAACCAACTATTTCTTATGAATGCAATTCAATTCAAAACAAGTTATTTTCTGCACAAGTTAAATGTTAAAGCGTTTTTAAGGAACACAGCATAGAAACACAAAAACACAAAGAAATCAGGTTTTTAAGGAATTGGGATATTTTATATAAATGATGCAATTGATATAAAATATCCCAATTCCCTAAAAACCTGATTTCTTTGTGGTTTTTGTGTTTCTACAGTGTGTTCCCTGAAAACGCTTTAACATTTAACTTGTGCAGAAAATAACTTGTTCTGAATTGAATTGCATTCATAAGAAATAGTTGATTACAACCGACAGAAACACTGTACTTTTTGCATTACTATACCCATGTTCTGAGGGAGACAGGGTCACCCCATTGTTTACTGAGTATGTATAGTTTCCAGCTCTCCCACCTCTTGTTCAATGTTCTGACGGATCTCCTGATGCTTTCTATTGTCAGCGGAAGAGCCATAAATTCCCCCCTCGTTACTAATTTCAGGACCTCCCATATCGCTGCCGACGAGGTGTTCTCCCTTTCATTATGTTGTATGTATTCTACAATTATTGACCAGATCACCTTCACCGTCTCCGGTGACTGCAACTGGCCCTCCCGGCGGCGCCATCTCATGTATTTGTGGCTGGCCTCAACTGATTGAATGGTGACAGTGATCAGCGCATGGTCCGACAGGGACCGTGGCTCTATATTTGCTTCACGCACCCTATGCAGAAGTGCTGTGGAGGCTAGAAAGTGGTCTAGGCGCGCATAAGATTTGTGTGTAGCTGAGTAGTATGTGTAATCCCATGTTTCTGAGTGGTGGTGGCGCCAGACATCATGCAGCCCAGTATCTTTGAACCATTGTTTAACCACTGGGGATAGTGCCCCTATCTGAGCTGACCGCTGGTTGGAACGGACCTTGGCATCATCCATTACTAAGTGAAAGCCACCTCTCACCAGGATCGCAACGTCAGGAGATGCTGGACCTTTTGAGAGGGTCCTCATAATGAAGGGGTATTGGTGCGTGTTTGGCATGTAGATATTAATTAGGGTGAAAGGAGTGGAGCCCCATTAAATTCTACGTGCGAGAACCCTCCCCTTCACCTCATAGGGTAGAGAGAACTTTCCCTTCGAATTTTGCTCTAAACAGGATAGCACTCCATTATTTTTTACTGCCACTCAAGGACCAGTACTGGTGTGGGAATCGGCATGTTCTCATGCGGGCAGTGTCTCTAGCTAATAAGTGGGTTTCTTGTAACATGCAAATGTCATTGTCTACATTCTCCAGTACGGAGAGGATGGCAGCGCGTTTCACATGGTGGTTGAGGCCCCGTACATTGAGGGATACGATCTTTACATCCTTACCCATGTGGTGTATCCGATGTTAAGTGGTATATGGGGGTGTATGCATAGTAGGATGGGCGAAGTGGGGTGGGCCAGGGAGTGTGCGGCGCTACCCTTGCATATCTGGCCTCCCTATGACCGGTGCAGAATACACAAAAAAATAAACCCCATGCAAGAAATCATTATAAACGTTCCCATCAGACTGGGTGGAACAAGAGCAAGCATTCCTAGAGACAAAAGTTTGTCTCGGTAGAACTGGGTAAGGGGGCAAGTGCCCACGGCTAAGCTCTAGGGGAAGGTGAGGGCGGTCTCCGACTCCACCACTTAGTTGTGCTCATGGTACGGGCTAGTGGCCAGCGAGGAAATAACTGCTTCTTGTTCCTTCACTTTAGTCGCTGTGTCCAGTCTGTGGAAGAATGGGTTCCTAACCATCGTCTGCCAGCGAGGTTGAGTGTGCCTCGATCCCTCCAGGGATATACGTTGCATTTCCGTGGACATGGGCTTCGCAATTCCCAGGACATCCCTGGCCTCCTGAAGTGAACGTATCTGTTGCAGCTTACCCTGATAGCGGAATATAATGCGGAAGGGATGACCCCAGGAGTATGTGATTCCTTTCTCTTTTAGGTGCATCGTAATCAGCCAAAATTCACGTCGCTTGAACAGGGTGTCATTCGGCAGGTCTTGGAAAAATGTTGGAGAGTGACCATGGAACTGCAAGGGGTGAGCGGCTCTCGCCTTCTTAATAATCAGTTCCTTCAGTCGTGTGCACAAACCAGAATATCCGGCGGTGGAGCTTTACCACTTCTCGGCAACCCCAACCAATGGACCCTGTCAATCTGGATGTCAGCTGTGTGGTCGTCGCCCAACACCTGGCGAAAGAGGGCCACAACAAACCCCCTAATGTCCTCTCCCTCTGCACCTGATTTCACACCTCTGATGCACCCATAGTTGCAGCAGTAACAGTTTTGCAGTTCTTCCGCATGTCCCTGTTGCTCAATATTCTGCTCTTTAGGCTGGAGGATTTCTTGCTGCTTCATATTCAGTTCCTCATCCCTTCTGTTTTCATGCTCTTCAAGGGTCGCTACATGGTCGCCTATTTCCTCAACATCATGTTTAACTTCTTCCACATCGAGTTTAAATTTACAACCAGCCATCTAACTGGCTGCTTCCTGGAGACATGGAATCAAAAACAGCTGTCTGGAGTTGGGGTCGAGGGAAATTGACATGACCAACTGGGTGTCATCGGCATTTGAGACCAATGAAAGCCCAAATGAGAGCACGATGTTGGTAAGGAGGAGCATATAATGATTAAAAGGGTGAGGCTCAGGGAGGAGCCCTAAGGAACCCCACAGCTAAGGGGAAGTCTGATGAGTTATAGGACTGATCCTAGACCTGAAAGGTTTGGTTCCCCAGAAAAGAGTTGAGCCATTCTAGTGCCCGGCCCTTGACACCGGCCTTTGAAATTCTCTGAGTGAGAGTTAGATGGTCCACGGTGTCAAAGGCAGCACTGAAATCTAAGAGAATAATGGCTGCAGATCCTCCTTGATCAAGGAGCCGTCTCAGTTCCTGGTCCACCTCCAACAGCGCTGTTTCAGTGTTGTGGGCGGACGCCCATTTGAGTTGGATGAAGCACTTCCTTGGATTCGAGGACAGGGGAGAGATTTTATTAACATGTTTTTCTAAGAATTTGTAGACTCCAGGTAACAAGGAGATAGGCCAATAATTACGGAGACAGAGATGGTGAAAATTCCTTTTTTTTTAAATTGGCCTGACTATTGCATGCTTTCATTGGTGAGCGGCCTGTTCAGAGGAGAGGGAGATGTTGAGTAACTGTTAGCATAGGAGCGACGTATTTAGTGAATAATATGGAGAGGGGGCTGGGTCCAAGGGAGAGCCTGATCTTACTTTGTTTAGAAGATCATTTACAAGATTCACTGTGAGACTGGAAAGGCAGTAAACAGACCCTCTCGTTGATCCAGTGTTAGATTACTACCTACAAGGAGCATCAGCCAAGTTAATAGTGTCAGAGAAAGAGGAATATATAGCCATGATTGTTTTCTGAAAGTAGCAGGCCAGATTATCACTGTGCTCGACTAAGGCATCCGGAGTGAGACTAATTGTTGGGGGCTGAGTAATGTATTAAAAATCTCTTTAGGAGGGTTAGAGGAGTTAGCAATTTTGGAGAAGAAGAAGAAGGCTTGAGATGCTTTAATTTCTGTGTGTCTTATCGTCTGATGGATTTCCTATATTCAGATTTGCAGGACTCATCCTAAGTCTTTCTCCATCTTCTCTCCAAATGTTTGCACTCCTTTTTCAGGGACATCAAGTGGGCATTAAACGAAGGAGATGTATGGGCCAGCTGGATATCTGTTTTGCCATCTGACTGGTAGAACTCTGTCCAGTGATTTAGTAATTTACTCACTAAACTGGTGGGTGGCCAGGGCAACATGTTCCGAGAAGTTGGGTTATGATGTTTACATGACATCTAACCAATTACACAGATTATGTTTGGGACAGGCACGGTCCAGCAGCACAAGTGCACTATTTTCAGTCAATGCCAAGTTGCATTCAAGCCAAGGTCCTCAGATTGACAGTTTAGGAACTAGATCACACCTCCTTCCTTAGTTGGCATATTAGAACTTTCAAAAAAAGCCTTAACATTTGATTTCACCACTCCTTGTAAATGCTCATGTTCTGTTGATGTTTTGACTTTAATAAATACATATAGAAAACCTGGGTCTCTTTAGGAAAGACGTAGAACAAAGACAACAAAACAAAACCTAGCTGTACAGGAATGCTCCTTGTTTGGGATGAATTCCCTTTCCCACCAGAGGTGTATGATTCTTCAGTGGGAATCTCCTCACACCATGACAGCTAATCACCTTGGGGGTTACAACTACCTCTCTAAGAGGGAGTGTTGGAATTGAAAATGTTATTGCCCCTTGCCCATCCATGCTTATTACTGTGTTATGCTCTGGATTCAAGCAAGCCGGGCTGAAGACGGCTGGAATGCCAGAAACCGGTGTGCATGAATGTGTGAATGGTAGTGGGATGACTGTGATATGTATGATTAGCGACTATATGATGGTTTGATAGTGATTTTATCCTGTTTTGTGTCCTTTCTCATTATTTGTACTAATTCATTAATGATGTACTGAGGTTCATCCAATATATCTAGCAACCTAATTTGGTTAATAAATAGCTATTAAATAGCATTTCCCGGTCTTGAATAGAATTCTTTATTTGGAAGACATTAAGAGATATGAGTTGTAGTATCAGTATTGGCGTTTCTCTCCTGTTGTTTTACTTTCAAAGATCAGCAGCTACTCACGCCAATACCAATCGGCGAGATGTGGTCTAACAGCCTGAGCTGCTGACTTTGGAACTGGGTAGTTTGAATCCCAGCGTCAGCTCAGTGTCCTGTGATCCTGTGCAGATCACTTATCCTGCCTGTGCTTAAAAAAAATCTGATTTTGTGTTATTTAATCTGGTGCTTGTGTAAAGCGCCATGATGCCTTTGAGCCCCAGCCCCCCACCATGAAAGATGCTATTGGCAGAAGAGTCTGGTCGCTGCATTTAAAAGACAAAATGTATTTCTTTACCTTTTTAGAATTTATTTAGTGCTTATTACTCTTCATATGGGTAGTAAGCACTATATAAATGCAATTCCAAAGCAAGACAATTTGCTACTTCTTCCTTGTTTACTTGAAAGCAGAGGAAGACGGCAGAAATTGCTTTTGAAGTGTTGACGCAGTCCCTTAAATAGAGCGTTAAAGAACACACATTGCTTCTCTTTAAAACAATAGTGATCAGTAAAGCACACTGCCATACACATTTGAACCCCCACTGTGAGGTTTTTGTCCTGGGTGTTGTGGTTCATCTGTGACCCCTATCGCCTCCTTTAAGGACACTGCAGATGCAAGATAAGCTGAAGGGGTCTGTTGGAGAAAATGTTTGTTCAAACGCTCTCTTCTTCATCTGTAGTTTTCCCGGACTTTCCCTGGGACAGACACCCACACAGCTGCAGGCCTGCAGCCTAGGCTACGGAACACATAGGGGAGGAGGGCTGAAGCCCTTACAGCCCATTGAGCGTTGCTCGCCTGAAAAAAATTATATCTCAGTTATTTCACCAAACACTCGTGCACCACGCCTGGAGTGTATTCTGCAAACCATGTTTGGTTTGGTTTCTGTCACATGCCATGCGCCCCCTAAATGTTACCCGGAGGTCCCGGCACAGCTCATCTGTGTCCCAGTAGCTGCCTGGCTGTTAACATAGTTACATCATGGCAACAGGACCCCCCCGCCCCACAACATACCTACAAACCCGCAAATAACACACAAGACACAAGTGTTATGTTGGGAAAAACTTGCTGCAGGTTTATTACATACAACATTATGTAATCATGATGGGTTATCTAACGGGCGATCCAAGGGCAGGCCGCATTCTCGCCACCTGCCCGCCTGATGAGCCAAGCAGCACCGTGGCGAACCACCTGAGTGCTGCCCCTAATGGTAATTATTTTACTCGCGCCCCTAGTGGGACGGAGCGCAGTTAGGCAAGCCCCCGGTTGCACAGGCCCACAACCACCCGAAGGACTACTGGGGCGCCGACACGGGTTCCCGGACCTCCCCTGAGGTCCAGGTCTTAGGCTCTGGCACCCCTATGTGCCTGCTGAGGTACAGTGCTGCACCTCTCTGCTTCCAGATCGCCCTGTAACTCCGCCTGCAACCAAAAAAAGGATACATTATAAAGTTCAACCAATTTCCCCCCAGCTGACACTCAGGGTAAGAGGTAGGGAGGGAAAAGAGTGTCCTAGTAGCATCTGGAGGTGTCCGGGGCAGCAAAGAGGCATCTAAAATGGCGAGGGGAACTTAAATACCCCTCGCCCTGCCTACCGGCCCGGGCGCACGTCACTGGCCCAGCCCTCTCCCTGCCGGGACTCCTCCTACACCCAGAGGAGTGAGTGGCCAAGCAAGACAGAGGGCGCGGGGGGAAGGCCCTCTGTAACTACGGTGCCGCCCTCCTGATGGCCACCGGGTGGCCTCGGGCAGCCGCATAGTTACATCATGGCAACAGGACCCCCCGCCCCATAACATACCTACAAACCCGCAAATAACACACAAGACACAAGTGTTATGTTGGGAAAAACTTGCTGCAGGTTTATTACATACAACATTATGTAATCATGATGGGTTATCTAACGGGCGATCCAAGGGCAGGCCGCATTCTCCCCACCTGCCCGCCTGATGAGCCAAGCAGCACCGTGGCGAACCACCTGAGTGCGGCCCCTAATGGTAATTATTTTACTCGCGCCCCGAGTGGGACGGAGCGCAGTTAGGCAAGCCCCCGGTTGCACAGGCCCACAACCGCCCGAAGGACTACTGGGGTGCCGACACAGATTCCCGGAGCTCCCCTGAGGTCCAGGTCTTAGGCTCTGGCACCCCTATGTGCCTGCTGAGGTACAGTGCTGCACCTCTCTGCTTCCGGATCGCCCTGTAACTCCGCCACAGCCCGGCCGGCGGCAACTGCCGCCGCCCGGGCCCCCTACCACCTAACTTCCTATACTATTTGCAGCCTTTGCACTGCAGTGCTTCCTGTAAGTCCAATAGAAACAGGTCCATACCGACTGGAGAAAGGTGGACACCATCAGGTTCAAAGTAACCTTTTATCTTGTCCTGAATCATTTCATGCCTGATGAAACCAATGCCCCTCTGCAAGGTGAATTTACGCATGTCGCCGTTCATTCTCCTCCTCGACTTCTCTATTGCTTCGCCTGACTTAGCGCCCTGCCATATCCTGCGTGGTACCAATTCGGACCACCATACTTCACAACTTCCCATTAATCTGCAAACTTCTCCCAGGTCCACTTTCATTTTTTGCAAAAGCGTTGACCTTCCCAGGTTGGTGATGTCATTGCCCCCCAGGTGGATGACCAGATGATGGGGAGGTGCCCCCCTTGAAGCTAGGGAGTCTTTGAGCCTAGGCAAAAGGCAGTTCCAGCGCATGCCAGGGAAACCCATCCACATGCACTTCGTGTTGGAGAAAACGCGCATCCAGTTCCTTATGGCCGCCCATCGGCCTAACCTTGCGACGGTTGAATGCCCCAAAACCCACACTCTTGAACCTGTTAAAACAAAGGACACAATTTCACCTTTTGTTCTTTATTAACACAAATGGTACAACACAGCAAACACTGCACACGAAAATATCACTTAGACCATCACTGCAAACTTAAAATCGACCCATATCTTATGGACGTATGTAACGCTTATAACAAAGGGATTCCCAGCGCCCAACTTTTTGAATGCTTGCCGCTGGCATGCCAGCGCAGGAAGCCGCAGTGGCCGCCCCTACTCCAAAAGAATGGCTGGAGAACTTCTTTCCCTTATTTACAAAACCTGCTCTGGAGAGACAATCATAATTTTGTCCATCTGGTACCTGGTGAGCGGGCTTAGATCCTCATGCATGAGGAGGTAACCTGCTGCTGTTGGTCGAAGGGCGAGGTAGGCACGGACCGCTGAGACTGGACAACCTATCTGGTCCTCTAATGGAGCCAGCAAAATGACAACCCCTTTCCTAGCCTGATCTGTCTTTGACTTCCTGAGCGTGATAGTCAGGTTGGTGTCTACATTGACGTCATCCCTGCCCAGAGCATCCCCTGAAATGTCACTCTTGGATCGTGCAACCAGCTCGCTACTACGAAAAGCTCAGAAGAAAGCTAGGCAGAAAGCTGCCGCAAACAAAGAGGATTCGAAATGAGAGTGTGACACGGCTTGCAACGCCACCAGCATAGACTGCAGAGTGCGAAAATCAATGGGGGCTCTATTGTCCGGAGTCCTAGGTTCGTCCCTTGCCCACCCCTTTAGGGCTGCCCTGATGATGAAGGACTGGGCTGGATCACTCAAACCCTTCAGCTTGGCATCATTGCTAACAGCGGCTAAGTGGCAACAAATCCAGGAGTGAGATTTGCCCTGCTTCTTTGCCCAGACAGTGAAAGCCTGTACTTTGTCTACAAGGGGTACTCCCGCCAATCCCATGCCTATGACTGCCTCGTTGAAAATCGCCAGGTGCCTCCCATAACGCTTCCTGGTACCTGGCGCCAATGCTCTCTCCCCCATTGCTCTCAATTCTTGCTCCACTCCAAGATGCGCCATAGTGCCGGTGGGAAGGGGGTCATCTCCTTTCTCGCTTGCGGGAAGGCCGCACGGAAACGGTCCCACTGGAAACGAGAAAGAGCATCAGCTGCAACGCTAATGACCCCAGGAATGTGTCGCGCCCTAAACTCCATGTTGCAGCGCAGGCTCCTTCTCGCTAACTTCCTCAGCAGGGAGAGGACCAACGGGCAACTGGCCGTCTGCCCATTAATAGCTTGGACAACCGCCATGTTGTTCGACCAAAAGAGGACCTTTCTGTCGGACAAAAGGCCGGGCCAGAGATGCAGAGCAATGACAATAGGGAAGAGCTCCAAAACTGTGATGTTGGCAGTGATGCCTCGCTTGCGGCAGGCGTTGGGCCATTCTTGCGCACACCATTGTTCGCCCAGAATTGCACCAAAGCCCTCCCTGCCGGAAGCATCCGTGAACATACTGAGTTCAGGACTGTCAGCCCAAGGTGCCCTCCAGATGACCGTGCCGTTGAAGTCATCCAGGAACTCCCCCCACATTTTCAAGTCCTGCTTCAAGCTCGCTGACAACTTCACGAAGTGGTGGCGTTTGACTACTTTTGCACGTGCCACGAAGTTGAGTTTGCCAAGGAGGCTCTGGATGACGCCCAGCGGTGCCTTGTCCCTCCCCAGCAGATCGCGGATGTCCTGTTGCAGGTCCTGCACCTTCCCGGCAGGGAGTCTTGACACCCCATTAACTGTGTCTAGCTCGATGCCCAGAAACATGAGAATCTGTGCCGGGCCCTCGGTCTTGCCTGGAGCCAAAGGTACACCAAGGTGTCTTGCCAGATCCATGAAGCATGAAAGCCCTTTGCTGCATTCCTCAGTACCTTCCCTCCCAATGAATAAGAAATCGCCCTGGTAGTGAGTCACCGCCCTGACCTCATATCTCACCGAGAGTGACCACTGCAAGAAAGAGCTGAATGCCTCGAAGAATGCGCAGGATACAGCCCATGGGCATGCACTTGTCAAAGAAATACTGGCCTCCCCACTTGAAACCCAGCAGGTGATGGCTCTCAGGGTGAACCGGCAAGAGTCTGAATGCTGCCTCAATGTCGGCCTTCGCCAACCACGCCCCCCTCCCTGCTCTCCTGATGATGTCTATGGCCACGTCTAGTGAACAGTAAAATACAGAACATGCCCCCTCATCCAACCAAGAGTTAACAGAGTCCCCCTCCGGGAAGGATAGGTGATGGATGAGCCTGAAAGCCCCCTGTTCCTTCTTAGGGACCACTCCTAAGGGGGACACCACGAAATCCGGAAGGGGGGGAGGTCAAACGGGCCTGCAACCCTCCCCAAAGCCAGTTCTTTTTGGCTCTTCTCAGACACTACCTCGGGGAGGTCCCTAGCTGATTTCAGATTCTCTGCGTCCCTGCTGACCCTCGGCCCCAAGTAAGGGATTTTGAAACCTTCTAAAAACCCTTCTGACAATGTAGCCCTGTCTTTCGCATTGGGATACATCCTCAGAAGGGGCAGGAGGTTGGGAATAACAATTGGGGAAGGACCTTTCGAATGGAGGGAACAAACAGTTGTGGTAACCCAAACAGAAGTGACGGCTGACATGTCGAGTTGCAACACAGGGTCATGTGGAGGCGCAGGAGACGGGTCGGATGGCAATGGAGAATGGGCTGGAAAGGAATTGTCGGGCTGTTACTTTTCTTGTTTCTGCTGGCCCCCAGCTGAATCCCGCTTGTCGCATGACGAGGCAGGATGGGCGCCGCTGCACTTGCTGCATGTGTGAGCGAATCTACAAGCCTTGCCCCATGTACAGTTCCCCGCATTAAACAACCTGCAAGTTCCAACGAAGGATCTTTTGCCACCCCTGTTGTAACCACCTCCTCCTCGCCCCCCCGAAAGGACTGTTTGAAATTACCTTTTTTGTCTTTTCTCTGGCCTTTCCCTGCCTCCACTTTCTTATCAACGGAGCTGGCTTTAGCAGTGACTTCCGCCTTACCCTTGCCCATG
This sequence comes from Lissotriton vulgaris, assembly GCF_964263255.1. Classification (NCBI taxonomy): domain Eukaryota; kingdom Metazoa; phylum Chordata; class Amphibia; order Caudata; family Salamandridae; genus Lissotriton; species Lissotriton vulgaris. Next base: position 1,179,160,247 of record NC_141696.1, read on the forward strand.
TACTGCATCCATAGCCTAACCTCCATTTGATCCCAATCCAGTTCGGGACACACTGCCATCTTTTTTCTAAATTCGCAGTCGTACTTTTACTAACCCATGCCCCCGCTCGATTCCGCCTCATCAGTGATGACGCTTGCGTATTGAAACAGGCCCTGCGCATGCTCTGGGAAACGCTCTGTGATGACTGCGGCTAAGATAGAGAATGCCTGCCTCCAATTCTTGATAGATTTCTCAGGCCAGGCCTGATAGCGTACCTTCTTCTCCTCATCCTTAGCCCCCATCTTCCTAATGTCCACCCCATCAGCCCCGATCATGAGGAGGGAGAAAATATCAATAAATTCCCTACGCCAGATGCCTTCCTTTGCCGCCTGGGGCACCTGCCAAGCTAAAGAGCACTTCCCTGAACGCATGGGAGCCATGGACATTTGTGGTGCTGCTGGCACGCTGGGCGATGATGTGCTTGCCACAGGGGTGGATGCTACAGGTGGCGCGGGAGGCGCTTGTACGGCGGGGGCAGGAGGAGACAATGCTGAAGTGAGGGGCGCTAGCGCTTCGCTTTGCTGCTCGGCAGGGGGCGGAGGGGCCGGTAGGACTGCTCGCTGGGGAACCGCGACGTTGCTTCTGCCGGTTCCTACTTGTGAAATTTCGCTTCCCCACACTTGTGTAAAATTTTCCTCTGCTACTGCCACAGGAGCAGGTGCTGGTTCCCCTATCCCGCCCCCCGCAACCATATTTTCGCCGCCTGCCTGCTGCCCAGCTGTCTTTAGTCTTGCTCTAATCTCAGCCATAAAGTATGTGAGGGTGCTGGTGAGCTTACCCAACTCGTCATGTGTAGCAAAGTTCGTGGGTGGGGCCACCGCTGCCCTGGGGGGGGGAAGCGCTGACCACAGTGGGAGGGGACGCCGCTGCATGGACTATCACATTCCTGACTGGCTCGGTAGTGCGGCTTTTGGCAGGAGCCGGTTCCGCTGGAAAGTCTTTGCATGTGGGCCTCTTCAATCTCTTGGACCTCGTGGTCGACATGTCCTCTGTTATCTCGGGTTCTGCCGGTGGTGGCGACAAGACAACCCCGGAATCCCCTGGACCGTTATCACTCAACCGCTCACTGGCCCAAGCCACCCCTTTGGCCTTTATCAGGTCCATGAGTGCCTTCATTTGTGCATCCTGAGAAAGTCCTGCTTGAGACTCGTCAACTTGGGACATCTGGGAGAAGAGCGGGGGGGATCCCTGGCTATCCATTCCGTCTCTTCAAGCTCGGATCCTGAAAAAGAAAGGCTCCATGAGCTTGATATAGGGATAACGGTGTGCGGCCTAGAGCAAGGACAACCCTAGCTGGTGATAAAAACCACCGGCCTACCCCCCCATTCAATGAGAATCACCCCAGCCGCTTCCTGTTCCTGCCGCCTTGAGCTAACCCAGTGAGCAATGATACATACCTCTAGAAATGTCTCACTAGAATGCAGTGCAGATGCGTATGCGAATGTTTCGGTACGACAGGTGTCTGAAAGGAAAAGGAATCCATGAATATGACGCTGAGACCTTGTGTGCCAATGTGTAAACAGCCATGGCCTGCTAGATGAACACTATACCACACATCTCACATGGTCGGTAACTGGGCGCCACCTGATGGTCCCATTGCACCTACACCTTAGGCCCAACTTCACCCGCATTACCTGTACTTTTGTTAATTACTGTGTGTCCCTGCACACCCAGCACGTCACCTCCTTCTACACCTGAAACAGAAGAGACCATGAGCACAAGCTGAAATTACAATGCCTGTACTGAACATACTGTCCCTTTCCGCCCTTTACATTGGCGTGCCGCCCATTCCTTGACTTTGCCTGCAACTACCGATAGTTTCTATACCATGTTGATAACCATAACGTGTGGAAAAGGCATTTTGTCCACATAACTCTGAGATTCCCTTGATCCCAATTGGCCCCGTGCCCCCTATTAAAGCAGTGTATCGAGCACCGGCATAGATACTGTTGTGACCGAAAAAAGGGGGGGAGTTGTATGGGGGGGGCACCCATCCAAACCCAAGGTGCTCGCATGTCGTGGCAGACAAAGACCACACCATCATGCACCGCGAGCTGATTGTTCGGGTGCCATGGACCAACCACCCAACCCCCAGCAGCGTGTAGACTCCCGCAGGAGCGAGGCCACCCGTGGGGGAAACGATCAACTTGTAACTTGCTCACACCGATGACCCCTGATACCGACCAGCGAGGCGCTCAGAATGGTGAGCGCCCGCCCTACCCCGAACGCCCTAGCGACCCCCAGGGACCCCTCAGCGAACACGGTGAAGTCTGGCACCCCCACCTCCACAGCGGCCTGCTAACTAAGCAGGCCGCCTAGCCTCGCTCAACCTCTACAAAGAGGGAGTAGGCGGAGGGGGGGTACCGGCCAGCTAGGCCTGCACTTACCGGTGAAAGTTGCAAAAAGAGTGTCCTAGTAGCGTCTGGAGGCGTCCGGGGCGGCAAAGAGGCATCTAAAATGGCGAGGGGAACTTAAATACCCCTCCCCCTGCCTACCGCCCCGGGCGCACGTCACTGGCCCAGCCCTCTCCCTGCCGGGAATCCTCCTACACCCAGAGGAGTGAGTGGCCAAACAAGATAGAGGGTAGGGGGGGAGGCCCTCTGTAACTACGGTGCCGCCCTCCTGATGGCCACCGGGTGGCCTCGGGCAGCCGCAGATTTGCAGGGCAGGGAGGAGGTGGAGAACAGGTGGGAATAATAATAATATATTTTTTTTAAATACCTGCTTGCCACATCGCCCCCCTTGCTTTTTCAGGCACAAACTCCCAGAGTGCACTGCGGCCAATCCTGTTGCTGCTTTCATGCTGCTGAAAGCAGCATCACAATTGGCCTGAATGCTGATGTTTTGTGCTTTCAGTTAGACTGGGAGCCTGTTCCTTCTCTCTCCATCCTGGCAACGCACCTGGGGTTGAAGAGAGCTTCAGTGCGCATGCCATGATTAGATTAGATTAGAATACTTGTATAGCGCATGGCTGCCCCAGCAATGAGGCGACCGAGCACTGAAGCAGAGCACAGCGTAAGGAAGCAAGGCAGAGAATTAGCAGTGGGAGAAAAGCCAGGTCTTTACCAGCCTTCTGAAGGCCAGGTGATCAGGATTGCTATGGATATGTAGAGGGAGGGAGTTCCATTAAGCGGGAGCCGGCCATTTAAAAGATCAACCACCTGATCTGGTCCTTTGCATTCGTGGAATTCTTGCAAGTAGCAGATCCGCCGAGCACAGCGCTCGTGAAGGTACCTAATGGGCGCATAGATCACTCAGGATTCCTGGGCCGATGCCTGTAAGCATCTCATGTGTGATACAGAGTGCTTTAAAATGAACTCTGAGTAGCAGTGCCCAATACACCCTCTCCAGCCTGTCATCACCCTGGCCCCTCCCCCAAGCCTCGGCTCCGCGAGAAAACTTAAACAATGATAAACAAAGGTTCATTATTGTTTTATTTTTCATTTTTTCAGCCGCCGGCAGGTGGGGTGACGCTCCTATGCCATTATGTAGGAGCCGCCGCTGCTGTGTCCACCTACCAATGTCCACTGTAGAAGGGACCTATTTGTGATGCATGTGTCTACAGTGCTTGGGGGGTTGATTGCAGTCTCCAGACAGTGGCATGCTCCAGAAACAGCTGTTACTTGAAATAAACACTTCCTTTGAACCCAGGATTTACTCTGTGGCCTCAAGATGACATCATGCCTGGAGAAGAGATGGTGCAAGGATGTCTGTGCGATTAAGCAAATGGTGAGCACACAAAGTTCCACTGTGGAGTGGAAACACGTCTTGTGTAGTTCAGTTCACCAGCAGAGAAGAACATCTGTGAACTGTATTCACTCTTTTTTTGCACTTTTCAACTGCATTCACTCAATATTCAATCAGGCAATTTCAGCAATCACATCTGCAGGATCTGCCCTGGGCTAGGTTCCTAGATGACTTCCTTTCCTCAACAAGTTTCCTTCATCAAACAACTGAATCAGCTCTTCAAAACTAAGGGGCAACTGTTGATTAATCACAAAGGCCAATCACTCAGTGCTGCTGAGAGTATGACATCATCCTGGGTCCAATTAACAGTCAAGCGAGCAAAATTGATCCATCGTTTTATGTATGAATTTAGCTCTGCCTGATTACTACTGTTTACGTTTTTCTTGGTTTTACTGGTTGCGGAAGAACCCAATTTCTCCGGCAGGTAAAACCATCTGGAAAACTACCTGAGTCTTTGGCTGCAGCAGAGCCAAGTTTTGTTGTGCTTTTTTTTAATGGAGTAAGAATACAATGCTTCCGCCAGGTAGAAAAAACCTTCCTTTTACTTCCCTACTCCACCCACTGTACAAGGGCAATTATGCCGCAAGTAAATTACTGTGCAGTAAATCCTCTTCAATAGCATGCAAATCATAATCAGAGCCCCAGAGGTTATGCCTTTGGTGACTCGCGGCAAGTGTGTGCCCGTAGAGCCTTGGAATTTCCAGTGCTTAATTTGAGCAGATGGTTTCCGGTGCTCAGCACCAGCACTTAATTGTCAGCACCAGCACCTATGACAGTCTGCCACACAGTTGATCTGTTTTATTAAATTCAGAGATGAGCACAACAACTGTTGTTTATTAATTCAGTATACATTAAGAATGAACAATACTTGCTGCCAAAGCCATTCTATTAACTTTGGGGGCCTAAAATTGTCAGAATTCTCATACTTGTAGGAGTGTGACTTATTACTTATGCAGCAATGGGCAGTGCAAGAGGAAATGTCCTGCTGAATAGAGGCCTGGCATTTCTTTTACAAATTAAGCACTGGATGGGGTTCTCTAGTTGGCAGAAGTAGGTACCTTTGACCAAATAGGGAGCCCTTCTTCTAGTCAGGGCAACGGGGATACACACTTTTGATAACCCCTGCTCACCCCCTTGGTAGCTTAGCATGAGCAGACAGGCTAATCCCAAAGGCAATGTGTAAAGTATTTGTACCAACACTCTCAGTAACACAGTGAAAACACCACAAATGGACACCAAACCAGTTTAGAAAAATAAAATATCTTTATCTAAACTAAACAAGACCAAAACGACAATAAAATCCAACATACAGAAACTCAGTAGAATGTCTTTAAAAAGGGTTGTTGCAAAAATAAACTTGTAGATGATAAATTCGACATTTTAGTTTTAAAGTACCTGGGATGCGTAACACAAAAACAAAAGGGGTGCAGAGAAGGCGATGCGTTGATTCTTGCTGCGCGCTGATGCATCAAGATGGCGCCTCGATGCGTTGTGTTGCGATGATACGGTGCGGTGTGAAACAATAGCGACTTTACTGCAATGCGACAACGTGGATACGATGAGTGCATGCCAGACGGCTGTGCGGCAAATTTGGTAGTTTTCCGAGCAGCGACAGGCCCTGGGACACGCTTCCCCAATGATACGACAGCCCTGCGACACGTTTCTCCAGTGATGTGACGACACCCTCTGACGGCGAACAGCGGCAGTGGCAACACACTTCCTCTATGATGCAACAGGTACTGGCGAGGAGGAATGATACCCCTGTTTCTGTTGTTTTTTCCCCTGTTTTTTATTGTTGGTCCAAGTCTGTTTAGGACCCTTGGGGCGATCATCTTTATCAGACTTCGCCGCCTGCGTTTGCTTTTGCGCTATCTTGGCAAAAGGCTTAACACCTAGACTATTACGGCCAACGGTTTTATAAGCCGCCGTGATAATTCTCGGTAACTGACGGGGTTTCTCTGCATCGGGGACATCACAAAAGCATTCGACACCTGGAAGCTTACTGCATCTCCCTTAACGTTAGCAAGGACAAGTTCAGAAACTACGTCAAACACTCCCACGAGTCTCATTCCCAATTCAACAGCCGCCTCCGGCCCATGCTCATCCTGAACATGCCTAATGACAGAGGGAAGGACAGACATTGACGGGGTGCTGAAGCATCTCTTATAGACTGCCGCAAAAATCATACCCCATGTAGTACAGTCAGTCACTTCAGGCACTTGTCTTTCTGCAAACTAATTGTCAGAATCCTGTGCCTCCAGTTGGTCAAACTTCTCGGCAAGCCAGAAAGGCATTTCATCCTTATCTTGGGGACGCTTGCCCACAACCGCATTAACCATGACAGGACTAAGCTTCAACCCGTTCAGCCCAACTGGATGCGCCGCAACGCCAGGACCCCTACCTGGAATGTTGCGGGAAATATAATGAACCAAAGCCCTAATAACCGCTACTGCAGAGACATAAAGGGGCCTCAATTCAAGTAAGGGACATTTCCCTGCACGTGGGTGCAGGGTAAATACAGCCAAAACAGGCCAAGAAGAGCCTGGAATGGACAAAGGACCTAACCTAATTGGTGTAAGAGGGTGGGAAAGGGCGCCATCAAACCAAACGCGGTGCTGCCAAGCAGAAATGGGAACCTCCTGTGTCCTATTAGGAGTGTACTCCGCAGGCAGGGCAGTGGGAGTGTAAGTATGAAACACATTAGTGTCTGCATTAACCGCAGGACACGTAACCCACGAGTAGAAAAGCTCAAATGGGTGTGCTGCGTCTGCCTCTACTACAAAAACCACTGCCATGCCTTCTAGGTCAACGGTGAAACCCTGCAAATGATTGCGTACAGCCAAACAACTGTACACTGGGATATCAACTGCCATTATGACACAGAAAGAAAAGAGAACAATGCAATGTAATAAAGCTCAACTGGGTAGCAATTCAAACAGAAACCGTTTATAATGTATCAAGCTTGAAAAGACCTATTTAATTATAGGTAGGTTTATCCGTCACCACTGTCAACCGGAAACAATAGTGAGGGGGTCGTGGACTGATACAAGCACTACTCGAGAGTCTCACTATAAGACCACAACGTTAGGTGTGCCATATCGCAAGGATTCTGCTCCTACACAGAACTGTGCACAGAGACCCAGGACCTCAGTGAAATGTGGTGTACCAAAAACTCACCCTAGTGCCTAGAAAACCCCAACCAGCTAGCATCAGTGTCACATTAGCTCTTCGTCCTATAGCAAAGCAACCAATGATTAGACAACCCAGAGCATGCAACCTAGGATAAGCTCAGGAATGGTGGGATGTAAGAACACTCTTTTGTTATACTCTCATACCAGTCCACAACAGGAGTAAAAAAGAGACAAGGGTAAAGTTAAAATATTTACTTTAACGACGTGCTCTAAGGTGCAGTATCTTTGCTAACATAAGCAGACATATTACACAAAAGGCGAAATCATATTACAATGATGGTGAAAACAGGTACAATAGCGCCTAGTGAATCACCCTCCCTAGCTAGGAACTATCTGGCAGACGCATCATTGTCCTCTTTTGCGAGTCCTTAATAGCGAATTTTAAGGAATCGCTATTAAAGACTCGCAAAACGGGATGCATGTAGGAATCGCAATGTTATTAGCGATTCCTACATATTCCTTATTAACGATTCGGTAATAGCTAATCGCTAATAAGGAATGGCTTTCCCATTCATTCCTATGGGCCTAAGGCCCATAGGAATGAATGGGAAAGCCATTCCTTATTAGCGATTAGCTATTACCGAATCGCTAATGTTTTGCTATTTCAAGGGTGCCAGGGTGTCCAAAGGACACCCTGTTGCACCCCTGAAATGGACCTGCGCACAAATGTTACACACACACATGCCCTAAGGGCATGTGTGTGCGCAACATGTAACTTTGAAAAGTGCACAAAAGTGCATTTTTCAAAGTTTTAGCAAATTACCACGAAGTTCAACTTCATGGTAATTTGCTCTCCCTATTAGCGAATTCGCTATTTTTTTGGGTTTCATGCATTGCATTTAAGGAATCTCATTTTGGGATTCCTTAAATGCAAGAGCAATTTAAGGAATCGCTATTTAGAGATTCCTTAAATTGCGATTTCTGCATTTGGGATGATGCATCCCAAATGCAAAAATACCGGGAGCAAACGGGCAGATTCTGAGAATCTGCCCATTTGCTCCCGGTATTTTCTTTGATGCCTCTGCCAGTAAGTCTTATAAACTAAAGAAGGTCTCTTAGGCTTGCTTGGGGGACCCCATTACCTCTCAGCTCAGCAAGAGTGTATCACATCAGGATCAGCCAAGGCTCTCTGCATCACTGGAAACCGAAAATCTTCCAAGTGTCTAAAATCATGACTGCAGTGTGATAATAAAGGCGCCAGGATCTCGGCTGGCCTGAAGCTCCCATTTGTTGTGTCTAAGACTGTTAGCCGATCAGTACGAAAGACAGTTTCTATGTTATAATAACCTTGATGGCTTCAGCACTCACTGTGCAGACTAAGGCCACGATGTAAGTCTAGGGATGTCGAAGACAAGCTCTTCTCATGTAAAGCATTTCATGTAGCCTAACTTACAATAACAATTATATGTAGTGTTGTGTGCAAAAGCGGTAGAAATATAAAAGGGCGTTCAAACTTCTAATAAGCTCATGCTAACATAACTGGGAACACAACTAGGTTCAGGCTTCACTACAAATTATTTAAAGAACACTTTGAAATTTGAAGTTTTACCTTCTCATAATGATTGTCAATGTTTTAATATGTTTCCCCTTAAAGGGTCTGATGGCAACACTATATTATTGATTAATTTTTATAATAACTCATTTGGAAGTGAAATGTTTAAAGTTGTTGCAATAGTGGAGGAATATATGAATAAGATAATAGGGCTAAGCACAAAGGAACCAATGGTTTTTTGGATAGGAGACTTTAACGTACATCATTGTCCTGCTGCATTAACCCCAATGTGTGGCTTTGTAGATGAAGATGGGGAATCAAATATGCATTTTTCTCATAACGCTTATGGGAAATGCATTTTTCTAAAAGATTTGGAGATCATGAACCCACGATCTGAATCAACAGGTCTTCCGCTAAATACCTTTTGCTCCTCTACATGTTGTTCCTCAATTGATGTTATAATAGCCTCAGCTAGACTGGGTGAAAAGCTCAACAACAGGAAAGTTGAATTCCTGGGCTTCAGTGACCATGCAGCTATAACATGGCATGTGAACTGCACGGGTATTTTTGGCTCCACTTTGTCACATATGAAACCCTATATAGCGAAAAAGAATGGGATAACATTGAAGTGGGGGAATATTGATAAGGCTGTTGTTATTCCTCATGTAGTTTCAAACTCAATGAAAGAAAGAGAAATATGTCTTGACTCAAATCAGGACCCAGGGTCCATCATTAAGGCTTTTGAAACTATTTTGCGAGAAGTAAAAAGGAATCTCCCTTAAAATGGAAATGCAAACCTAAGGGACCGAAGTGGTTCGATCGTGATTGCACTAAAGCACATTTTAACCTACGCCGATTACTTAAGACCGTACCTAAAAACCTCCAATTTGTAAAGCAGGCCCGCTTAACTTATACGGTGGCGAGGAAGAACAGGTTAAAGAAATTGAAACTTGGGATAAATTATTGGTTGCATCCATCACAAATGTAAGGGATTTTTGGTTAACGATTAAACTACCCATTTTTAAAATCAAACTCTGAGCCGAATTTGGATACGCATGTGGACGAGGACTCTTGGGTGGCGCACTTCAGTAATATTTTTAATGCCCCACCTGTAAACGCTGAGCTAATGGATGTAGAGCTGATCCCATCCTCTAGCACTATTCTTACTATTAATATAGGGGAAGTATGCTTGGCATGTAGCAATGTACAAGTAATAAAGCATAGGTTTTGATGGCGCTCCAATAGACTTTTTTACATATTGCCCTGATTTATGGAGTCCTCTGCTTACTAATATTTTTAACTCTTTAGCAAGAGAGGGACCTCCTGCCTCTTGGTTTAAGGCCATTTTAGTACCAATTTTGAAAAAAGGAGATAAGCAAGACCCTAGGAACTTTAGACCTATTTCTCTCTTAGATAGCACAGTAAAATTGATGGGTATTGAATCGACTTGAGACGTGGGCTTTGACTAATAGGATTTTGATACCAGCACAATACAGTTTCAGAAAAGGGAGAGGCACTCAAGATCAATGCTTGAATTTGAGTTTGCTCTTAGCAAAGTATACCCACGCAAAGCAGGGACATTTATATCTAGCCTTTATCGATCTTAGTGCGGATTTTGATTATGTGTCTCACCCACAGCTGTGGAGAATTATGAGGGAAATGGGGTAGATCAGGCAGTGATCAAATTCATTAGACGATTCTATTCAAGAGCTGAAGCATGTGTCATGTATGGGTCACAGGTAAAATGTACTAGGGGGTTTCCAGTAACAAGAGGAGTTCGCCAAGGGTGCGTTCTCGTCCCTTTTTTATTCTCGCTTATACTAACGGGAGAGAGTCTAAATTGTTAGATTCAAATATAGATGTGCCAAGAATAGGAAAGTTGCATATGCCAATTTTATTATATGCAGACAATGCAGTTTTAATTGCACAAACAAGAAAAATCCTATAAAAATTGTTAAATACCTATGTGGATTTTATGAAAGGCCTTGATCTCCAGACAAATTAATCTAAGTCATTTGTTTTAATTACAGGGCCAAAGCTGAGCAAACCTCCTTCTTTTTTTATCTCAAAACGTAAAGTGACACAAACAGAGTACTTCTCATATCTAGGAGTCACGCTTGATTCTAAGACCTCTTAGAGGAATATGGTAGTGAATCGTGTGGTCTTGTTGGAGAAAAGTGCAAATGCAATAGGCTCATTTTCAAATAAGCTGGGAACGAGGAACCTAGATTTTTTAAGAAAGGTTTATGGGGCGAAATCTAGGACAGTAGCTACGTATGGTGGAGGGGTGTGGGTCCATGTTACAGTAAAGAGGAAACAAACAACAGAGGATTTGTTTTGGAAATCAATGATGAGTCTCCTAATTGGTTGTTCTAATTTTAATCTACATGAAGAATTAGGTATCCCTTACATAACTGATTGGATAAATGTTGCACCTATTCTTTTATGGCACTCAGTATGGTGTAGAGACAGTGTAACTTGAGCAACAAATAATATGGGATTGCTTATCCCTCGAGCATAGGGATAATATTTTATGGTTAAAGTATGTGAAAGATACTTTATATACTCTTGATCTCAGAAGCTTATTTGTATCCCCAGAAAAATGTGCCTCTGTCTCTAAAAAAGCATTAAAGGCCCGCTTAATAACCACTGCTAAAGATGGGACATTGACTGTCTACCGTAATAAATCTACAGTCAAAGAATACATTGCAGATTGAGGGTTGTTAGACCTGGCATCTTCGGTGTGGTTTCCCCCTATCTTTTTACCTCTACCTCCTGTATTTTTTATGCTGTGCTGGATTTCGTTTTTGCTGGTTTAGATGCTTTGGACACTCTGCCACTGCTGATTAGTGCCAGAGTGTAAGTGCTCCCTATATAAATTGTTATCATGATTGGATATACCCGATTGGCATATTTGTATCACCACGAAGTCCCTAGTAAAGTGCACGGGGTGTACCAGGGCTGGTGATGACAAATGCTACTAGTTGGCCTGCAGCACTGATTGTGCCACCCACATGAGTAGCTCTAAAATGGTGTTCTGAAAGGAAAGGAGAAGCCAGGAAAACAAAGTACTCAAGAAACACCAAGAACTGGTTCAGACCGGGCTCAGGGCCCACATGCACAAAGAGAACAAAGACTTTAAGGGGTATAAGTACAGGACCACTGACAACAGAAAATTAGATCATCCTGGAATCAAGAAGGAACCTCTGCCAAGGAGAAAGCTGAATCTGAAGAAGGAAGACTGTCCTGATGTTGCTCTGCTGGACTGACCTGTTGCTTTGCTGCCAAGGAGAGGGGAAGGACTTTGCTGTTGTGCTGTGTCCCCTGTCTTGAAGGAATCTTCAAGGGCCTGAGAAGAGCTGGCTCCCTGTTCTGAAGTCCCAGGAACAAAAGGACTTCACCCCCAACTTCCCTGAACTCTGCTGAGAGAGTTCTGTCCTTCCTAGAGTGCTTGATCCAGTTGTGGGGCCTCTGGAAGTTGCACCTGTGCTGGGAAGCTTGAAACTAAGCTTGAGAGACTTTTTGCAATTGAAAAGTTATCGCATTGCTCGCTGCGGAGCGCATCCCCGACAGTGCGAGGAAATTCCCGCCGCTACGAAGGCCGAGATCGTCGCAGTGCCTGTTGCCGCTGCAAGAGCCGTCGCATCCTTCGCTTGTGGGACGCACCAGACCGGTGCGGGAAAGTCTAACATCGCTGTGAGTGTTGTCGCTGGGTGAGATCGCCGCACTGCTTGCTCGCGGACCGCATCACGTCGCTGCGAGTGTCGTCGCAGGAGCCATTGCATCGAGGAGCTGCGAGAGAGTAGATCACCGTTGGTTCGCGCATCGTCGCCCCGGAGATCGTCGCAACTCCAGAGATCGTCGCATCGTGCCTTTGCGAGAACAAACTTCCTACGGAACCTACGCACCGGAATCCATACAAGTGGCCTTCCTCCCCATACAGACCGGATTCGTCGCAACACGCCCGCTACGGCAGCGGGGCTGTCGCATCGCCTCCCCAGGGTCTCAGGAGCAACGCATCGCTTGTTTTCCACCGCACCAGCTTCTGCTTTTGGAACTTTATCGCAACTAAAAGGTACTGTGAGTAAACATGACGCAACTGTGAACTTTTCACGCATCTGTGGATTATTTTATCGCAACCTAAAGAACTTACATTACAACCTTAAGAACTCTTTTGAAACCATATCCTTGAACTGTGTATGTTGGATTTTTGTCGTCTTGTGTAGTTTAGATTAAATACCTTTATTTTTCTAAACTGTTGTGGAGGGTATACAACTGTTACAACGAAGTTTTTACCACTCACTACCATTACAACGCAGGCATTACCACGCATACCATTACAACGCATTGCGCTGGGGGCGCTCTAGGATAGGGAATAAGTTTAATTTTATATCCAACACCTTCCCTAGTGTCCACGGGGACTGGAGTTGGAATATAAAATTATACTTACACCTATCCAGCACCTCTAAGTGCTATGCGTTGTAACGGTATGCGTTGTAAATACCGCGTTGTAATGGTATGCATGGTAAAAGTATGCGTTGTAACGTCATACATCCTTGTGGAGTCAGTTTGTGGTGTTTTCACTGTGTTACTGTGAGTGTTGGTACAAATACTTTACACATTGCCTCCTGAATAGCCTTGACTGCTCGTGCCAAGCTACCTAGAGGGTGAGCAGGGGTTATCTCAGAGGGTTTCCTCCTTACCCTGACTAGAATCAAGGGTCCCTATTTGGACAGTGGTACCTACCTCTGCCAACTAGAGACCCCCAGTTCTAACAAGGGTTTATCTTCCTATTTGGAATTTGTAACAATCCCACGGCACAGGTTTATTCTGTTAAGATTTCAGCTTAACTTTATTACCTGCATGTTGGGCCATTCTGCTGGTATCTTTGCCCAAAAGAACTCCCGTGTTGCCCATGTGATGACACTTCGCAACAATCTGATTTGCACATTTTCTTCTTCTGTAAACAAAGGAAAAGGTTTCTAATTCCGCTTTTACGTACGCACAATTTTAGACAATGTCGCCTGGCCTTGCATTTTTTACGTATGGTGTCTGATCCTTTGACTTGTAATACTGTTGCCTCCTTTTTATGCGTGTTTGAAAACGAGGAAATTGTGTATTGACTAACATTCATGAAATGCTTCTTTCCAGTTTTAATCTGAACTTTTTTATCTGTGATGTATACTTGTACTTTTATGATTAACTTTGTTTTAATCGAATAAAATAAGTTTGATTGATTGAAGTGGACAAACTTGGCATTCAGGATTATGATAGCAGGCAAGCTCAAGATGGGATTGGTTTTAAGCCAATGGCACAAGCCAGGGTAAAGTCCCCACTGTCTATAGAGAAGGGCTGGTGATGTCCACTGCAGCTATCATCCATACCCCATGGATAATCCTTCTTGTATGCTACTTCAGCAAGCCTTTCTAAATATGAGAATGCATGGGGGTTGATGGCTGCACCAGAGGGCCATGGATTGGTCAGGTTGCCCATGCCCAGCAGCATTTGGGTGCCAGGAAAGACCCTCTTTTTTGCCATATGCAAATCAGTCTTGACCCTGTTCCCCATAGGAACAGTCCAGCCCAAACTGCAGAGCCAGGTCTTCCCTGGACGGGAAACAATCATCCTGGGTCCAGTTTTGGGGTAACACCCCTCATCAGCCAGGGTAGCTTGAATCCAGTGGCAAAGTGAGCAAGGGAAGCACGTCCGGGCATATCCTGCTAACTTAGGGCAAACAAGGCAAACACCAGGAGACGATGGACGGAGCACTGAAAATGTTTAGACACTCACCCCTGCCACAAATCTAGGTTGAATCTCTCATCGTTCTTTAGCTCACTTCGCCACCCCAGTTCAGACCCAGCCATATGCAAATCAGTCTTGAACCTGTTCCTCGTGGGAACATTCCAGCCCGAACTGCCAAGCCAGGTCTTCCCTGGACTGGAAACAATCACCCTGGGACCAGTTTTGGGGTAACACTCCTCATCAGCCAGGTTAGCTTGAATCCAGTAGCAAAGTGAGCAATGTACCCACATCTGGTCATACCCTGCCAACTTAGGGAAAACAAAGCAAATACAAGGAGATGATGGATGGAGCGCTGAAACTTTTTAGACACTCACCCCAAGTCACAGATCTGGGTTGAATCCATCATCGTTCTTTAGCTCACTTTGCGTCCGCCCCCCCCCCAGTTCAGACCCAGCATAGACAAATCAGTCTTAACCCTGTTCCTCGTGGGAACAGTCCAGCCTGAATTGCCAAGCCAGGTCTTTCCTGGACTGGATACAAGCATCCTGGGACCAGTTTTGGGTTAACAATTCTCATCAGCCAGACTAGCTTAAGTCCAGTGGCAAAGTGAGCAACTTACCCACGTCTGGGCATACCTTGCCAACTTAGGGCAAACAAAGCAAACACAAGGAGATGATGGATGGAGAGCTGGAACTTTTCAGACACTCACCCCCAGTCACAGATCTGAGTTGAATCCATCCTCGTTCTTTAGCTCACTTCGCCACCCTTGTTCAGTCCTAGCCATATCCAACTCAGTCTTCTTGACGCTTTTCCTCATGGGAAAGTTCAGCCTGAACTGCCAAGCCAGATCTTCACAGAACTGGAAACAAGCTTCATGGGACCAGTTTTGGGGTAAAACTCCTCATCAGTCAGGCTAGCTTGAATCCAGTGGCAAAGTGAGCAACGGACCCATGTCTGGGCATACCCTGCCAACTTAAAGCAAACAAAGTAAACACAAGGAAATGATTGACAAAGTTCTGAAACTTTTCAGACATTCACCCCCAGTCACAGATCTGGGTTGAATCCATCATTGTTCTTTAACTCACTTCATCACCCCAGTTCAGATTCAGCCATATGAAAATCAGTCTTGACCTTGTTCCGTATGGTAACAGTCCAGCCAGAATTGCCAAGCCAGGGGCCCGATATTCCTCATTGGATAACATTGGGAATCAGCACTCTGCACCCGGCTGCCCTGGTGCTGGCTGAGGGTTCTCTAGGAGTGCATTCTTGACCCTGGGGGGACCCTTGTTCCAACCCCAGAAAACCAACTCCCAAACCTAAGTACTTACCTGTAAACCGATAAGTTAATTTCCTCCCCCATAGGATTACACTGGCGGCTTTTCTGTGAAAAATGTTTTAAGTGTGGAGTAGAAAAATTGTATGAAACCTTAAGAAACTGTGTACTCACAAAAACTGCTTTACTTACCTTTTATTTAGGAAATGTCCCAGTGTGACATCTAGGCATATCCCAATGAGTAGAAAAAGTAATCTAGTAAGTATTCAGACAGTAACTGCAAAGTAATTTCAATTGTTTCTGAATAATTAACCTATCTGTATCCAAATTAATTACATACAACTGCATTCAACTGTGTTATTCCTGCAAAGTATTATTTCACTTACCTGCACCAGGTCTGGCTTGGCTCTTGAAATAAAATAAAATAAAATAATATTTTTACTAAACAAATTGGTCAGAGTTCAGTGTTTGAGTGTGTGAAATCCTCTCTTGCCTGAGTGTGTACAATAAAGGGGAATATCCCGAACAACGACTCCGGAACAACGAGATCCGGAGTCACGCAAGCCGAACAACGATTTGCCCGAACAACGACTCAGCCTTAACCACGCATGTGCGTGGTTAAGGCTGATTCTGTCTAGGTTTTTTGTAGGTCGGGTGTGCTCCTTTGTAGGACTAGCAAGTCCTTCCTGACTCTGCCGTAGAAGCGAACGCAGGTCTGAAATGTCACTCTGGTGCATTCTTCAACAATGTCTTTCTGCAATTCTGGCCTAAACCCTTCTGCCAGGCTGACATGCAACAAATCAGACATTCGTATTTGGCTCCATGGGTCAGCGTACCAATTATCACCTATTACACAAGCACAGTTTAAAGAAGAATTAGCCACCCCCCCAAAAAAAAAATTCACTCTAGTTGTGCATCTGAGTGCCAACTATCTATCTGTGCATTCATCATTCTCACACCACAAATTCCGTTCAGACGTTATATGCCCGGATATTATGTTGTGTAGTTCCTATTTTCCCAATAGGCTCTGCGCATTGGAAAAACAAACAGCAGTGTAGACGTAGGACTGAGGTCAACTACGTCTCTACTGACTATGTTAGATTTAATTTGGGTTTGCCAGCTAGCTCATAGGTCACTAGAAACTTTCTTGAATGAATAGGGAGGGGTTAACTTCCCAGATTCAGACAAGAAGGGATTCAGCTTCTGACAACAGCATAAACATGACAACTTTGCTCCCTCAGAATAAAGAGTGTATCTCTATAGTCGTGTGAAAACAATAGACAGCTATTTTACTCAGTCAATCGTGCATACTTAGTTTCACCAGAGTGCAGAGGAATAGAGAGACGGGCGTTTTCAATAAAAAGGTGTTATTTTATTGAGGAGTCTTCTTTCTCATGCAAGAGAAATGAATTGCCACAATTGCAATACTTATTATGAAGTAAAGTGCGTACAGTAAAAGTAGTATTACGAAATAATACTGTAAAAGCATAGATATGGTTTCTTAGCCATATGATACTTAAAATAGATAAAATATATATACATACATAAAACCATTGACTAACGTACTCAACTGGTGCTTCTAACTACGCCTACCCCGATGTACCTGACCTAGGCCTAATACTTGGGAAGGAGTAAGTAAGTAGCAGTTTAAGTTATGTTGGTTAAGATTTTTTTTGCCAAGGATCTGATTCAAGAATTCTCTTTAAGGGTTTAGTCAGCTCCGTACCTTAGTAATAAAATGTGGGAGGTCTGGTATCTCGTTCTTCAGGACTCGATCTCCCAGCAACCTGCAAGGGTGACTCGGGAACACCGGAGCTGGATTTTCTCAGCGTGAGAAAAAGTAGCTTCTCCAGCGCGTCAAAGGGGAAGGGCGGATTCTGTGGGCTCTCAGGCAAGTAGATAGCCGCTGTGCTCCAAACCACCGCGTGTTTGCTTAAGGCAACCGTTGGTATTTTATACCTGAAAGGTGCCGGGTTTGACGTAAGGTTGGACATAAGACGTCACTAAGAACTAACAGTTCTTGCTGGACTCCAGGAGTTCTTGTTCAAATCAAAACAAAAGCAGGGGGGGAATTTCCCGGGCTGCTGGAGGCTTGGTTTGTTTAAAGAACGCGTTGTGCTTTCTAGGAGTCGATGGGAGTAGCCGTGCTGTGCTTTGGACTGCATGGGCTATTACTGAATATGGATATGATTCTTATGCCTTTGTAAGGATATTATTGATTATAACCGCACAAGGGTATGAATCGGGAATATCGAATTAGGGTCCTAGATAGAAATACAACACTTAAACTACACGCAACACTGACACGTTTCTTTCCAGGTGGAGTACAACTTAAAGAGCTGCAATAGTGTGAATTCACAGCACTTCCACTCCATTATTTGTGATTTTCAGTTCACCCCAACTCTGAGTTCTTAATCACAATAGATGCTTCTGCCCTCATGCTGATGATATATAAGCGCTCATTCTGTCATCAAGATACATGATAAAGAAAATGACCACTAGATGGCAGGCTAGCATTCTGCATGATGGAACTTTATCATCATAACTTGAACTTTATAACGTGCGCTCCAAACAGTTGAAGCTCCGTATAAGTAATCAGACACAAGGAAGTGGGGGAGGTGATGCTGTGATAGGTCGACCTAGTGACAGGCGATGCACTAGCACACACCGGCAATGTAGAATCACGTGTCACGATTACAGTACGTGCAGGCATGACTTGTGTGTGGGTGATAGTGCTTATTTTTAGGGTGGGGGGAATTGGTATTTAAGGAGTGGGGTTTCGGCTTACTAGTTGGAAAATATTTTTTATAACACGCATTCCTTTACCATGAAAAATCGCGGTACATGAATGCGTGGGAAAAAATATTGTGGTTTCGACGGGGTCGTGGTTATGACCTCGATGTTAGGGATGTCGTGGTTGGGGAACTCGTTGTTCAAACATACAACCTACAATAAATGCTTAACACTAGTGTTACTGCTCACCCACACTACCACAGATAGAGAGTAAGGTATTATCTATGTTTACCCCTGCCTACCTTTGGGGATCCATTGGACTCCGTGTATACCTTACTTTGTTATACTAGATACAGAGTTAGCTTCTTACAAATACTACCAGTTGGTATGGGCCCTCTTCCTTCAACTGTGCTAAGACCATTCCTATACCATTCTCTGAAGCATCCGTCTGCACTATTAATTCCTTGGAGAAGTCAGGAACCTGGAGTACAGGTTTAGTTGAGTACAAGTTAGGGGAGAGGAGTTGGCCTAACGGTTAGGGCGGTCGGCCTCAAATCTGGGGAACTGGGTTTGAGTCTCAGCAATGAAGCTGAACATCCTGTGATTCTGGGCAAATCACTTAATCTCCCTGTGCCTAACAAAAATGAATGTGTCCTCATGTAATGCAACTGGTGCTATGTAAAGAGCTCTGATGCCCGAATCGGGTCAAGTTTGCGCTATATAAAACTCTGTTAAAAAAAATTATTATCTTTTGTAGTATCCTGTGAGGCCTAGGAAGGTAATCACCTCAGTCTGTGTTTTAGGTGGTTGCCAGGTCATGATAGTCCCAATCTTGGTTTGGAGAGGATGACCTTGCCCCCGTTCAGCGGTGGCCCAGACACACCAGATAGACCCTACCCTATCTCGCACTTACTGACCTTGATAGTCAGGCCTGCCTGTTACAGAGCCTGAATCACCTCCTGGAGATGTTGCAATTGCTCCTCCTAGCTGGAGATGTAGATCGTAATATCGTCCAGATTAGTGGCACAGAAGACCTCCTTTCCAGCTAGGATGCTGGTAACCAATCTCTTGAAGGTGGCAGGGGCATTCTGCAGGCCAAAGGGCGTCACCCGAAATTGGAAGTGGCCCTCTAAGGTTGAGAGTTCTGACCTCTTTTTTGCTCCTTCAGTCAGAACAACTTGCCAGCACCCTGATGCCAAATCAAAAGTACTGAGGAATTTGGCAGGGTCCAGCCTGTCAATGAACTCATCAGCTGAGGGGATGGGGTATGCATCAGTCCTGGTGACTTAATTGAGACCCCTGTACTTCATGCAGAACCTACGTTCAGGGGTTGTGCCCAGTGGGGCAGAGGTTGATACTAGCACCACAGGGCCGGACCAGGGACTGTTGGAGGGCTCAATCACCCCTAACGCCAGCATCTTGGAGATCTCCTTGATGCTGACTCGCATTCTGTCTGACAATCTGCACATGTTGATCTTTACAGGTAGGCTGTCCTCAGCATCCACATCATGGGCGCACAGGTGTGTGTGTGTGAGTCCTGGTGTGAGGGAGAAAAGAGAGGCAAACTGCCCCAATAACTGATAACAGTCACTCTCCTGCTCTGGGGCCAGGGTAGAAGAGAGAAGAACACCTTCCACTGACCCATTGTGCTCCTGGAAAGAGGAGGTCTGGGAGAGGCTCACTCTCCTCTTCCACACCTTCTTCTGTCACCAGGAGCATGCCCACTTCGTAACTATCAACTGTGGCTGGAGGCGATTCATGTGGAGCACGCTTAGGAGGTTCCTAGGGTCTGAAGATCTACCAGGTAGGAGACTTCTCCTTTTGCTCTTTCACATCATATGGGCCCGCTCAGCAATCCTGGGGAGCTCTGGACTCCATAGGATCCATGGCCCATATTTTCTGGCCAAGCTGAAACCCCACAGAGTGGTCGGCTGGTCATACTAGAGCATCATAACCTCTTGACTAGAGCATCTTAACCTCTTGACTGGCCTCAAGGTTACTTTTTACTTTTTCCAGAAGCGGTGCATCTGGTTGCAGAGGGCCAGCATGTAGATTACCACATCCTGGGGAGGTTTCCTGGGAGCTTGCTCCCACCCCTACCTCACAAAGCTCATAAGTACCCTAACAGGGCGGTCATAGAGGAGTTCAAAGGGGCCAATAACTAATTATTTCTGTGGCACTTCCCTGTAGGCAAAGACAAGGCATAGATAGAGGATACCCCACTCATGCCTCATGGGCTCAGGAAGGCCCATTATCATGTCTTTCAAGGTCTTGTTGAATCTCTCCACAAGACCATTGATTTGGAGCTGAAAGTGTATAGTGAACTTTTAGGTTACCCCACACTCATCCCACTTGGACTGCATGTACACTGACATGAAGGCAGTACCTCAGTTAGACACTACCTCCTTAGGGAACCCCACAAAGGTAAAAATCCCTATCAGAGTTCTAGCCACTCAGAGTTCTGGCCAACACAGGTACAGTCACGGACCTCAGAGATATGGCCTCTGGCTAGTGGTGGTATTTCCCACCAAAACGAGCACAAACCTGTTGTCAAAGGCTGTCTTGGGGTCTAAGGGTCCAATAATGTTAATGCCTACCCTTTCAAAGGGAGTGCCACCAACAGGTAGTGGAGTCAGGGGAGCTTTGTGCTTTTTCCCAGACTTCCCACTGGCCTGGCAGGTTGGGCAGAACACACAGTATTCATCTGAGGCCGTCTTGGTCCAGGGACAATAAAAGTGTGCAGAAAGCCTGGTGAAGGTTTTGTCTTGCCCTAGATGTCCTGCCAGAGCTATATGATGAGTCAAACTTAGTAGGAAGGTCCTGGAACACTGGGGGACCAGAGCATATGGGCTTGCCCAGAATCAGGACCCTTAGGTTCGCTGTATAGGAGGTTATTCTCAAAATAGATCAGGTGATCCCCAGAGTTGTCGCCTTCTTCTGCCTGGGCTTGGGCTTGCTCCCTCAAGAGTGGGACAGTCTCTCTGCATCTTGTAGAACTGCTGGGCCCACCCTCAACTTGCCAACCAGCAAGTTCAGGCAGGTCACCAAGGGTGTCAATGTCCTCCCCAGCTGTCTCGGGCCTCCTCCTCAGGTGCCCTGTCAACCTCGACCATGTGGAATTCAGGGGCTGGTTTCTCACACCCCGCCTCTCTCTTTCATGGCAGCTGTCTGGGCCATTCTTTTAGGCTGCAGACACCCTTGACTCCCTTCACGGGCAGGCATAGGCCATGTGATCCTACAGACCTATTTAGGCAATCCCAAAATCTCCAAGTGAGACCTGAGCTCTACTCCCCTCTAGATAGTGTGCTCCATATCATTGCCTAACTGACCATTTACAGGCATGGAAGGGCTCACAGCTACTTTCAGAGAAACTGAGATCACCCCCCCACACTCAAAGAGAACCAGAGCTATTGGTAGATCGCTCTCAAGATTGTCAGCGATTATGACTTGGTGGAATGTGTTAGGAAGGACCTGCTCTGATGACACTTGCTGATTCTTCACAGTAGTCATACTGGTTTATGTGTCTCTCAGAGCCTCCAACAGTTGGCAATTAATGGTGAGCCACTGCCAGTACTTCAAAGTATTTTCAGGCAAATGGGCATTTGGCAGTACCTTTGAGGGGTCAGCCCAAACTTTACAATTAAAATAGCCTTCGTTGATTTGGTCCCCAACCTTTAGAGTCAGAAGTGTGCTTGCAGGAGTGCTTTTAAGATCCAATATATAGAGAGATAATTTGGGAAATCAAAAATGCCAATCAGGGAGAATTTGAAATTCAAATTGGTCCTAGGTGTGGAATGGTAGTGTATACCAAATCACTGTATGGCACTGCACAAACACCTAATCTCACCGCTGATCACCATTGTTAGAAATTGGGCTACTGGATGACAGGGGCATGAGCCTTGGTCAAGCAGGAACCACAATTCTATTCACGTGAGAAGTAGGCTACACTAAATTAACCTATGCTCAACCTCTGGCAGCTTGGCGCAGAGTAGTCAGGTCTAACTTTAGACCTGAGGCAGTGTTTAAAGTATTTGTGCAACATTACTAACAGTAAAATGGTGATAACGCCAAATGATCCCTTACCAGTTTAGAAAATTAGCTCTGAACAAAAACAACAAATATCCAATTAGTAGACTTGGTGATATCAAAATGTAAAATGTATAGTAGAAAATAACAGCAAGAAGCAAAAAGCACCATTGAGGATATCTGGTCACGTCAGGCCGGGACAAAGTCACCAGTTTAGGCTGACCATAGTGGTGCACGGGCGAGCTAAGAAATCCACCAGGAGACTGTTCAGATATTTCTCTACCACTGTCCACAGAAAGGGAATGAGAGAAATGGGACGATCGCTATCAGGTAGGAAGGGACTAGAATAGATGTTTATTAAAGCTGGATGACTTTAGCAAGTTTCCACCCAGCACGCACCACCGCAGTGGACAAAGAAAGGTTAGTTAGGGTCACAAAGATGGGGATAAGAATCTCCTCAGCTTTATGTATCGGATCTGGTTTAATCGGATCATCGGGGAGCCCTACTTTACTGTACACATTAGGGCTTCGAAGGAAGCGTCATCAAGCTGTTCGGATTCCACCATCTTGAACCCTTGTGACAAGTCTTTGATGTCGGGCATCCAGAACTGGAACTGGGGTTGTCACTTAAAAAGTGTGTATAAATATCATTAACATTTAAATGTAATGCATGTGTGCTGTGAACAAAATAAACAACAACAAAATAAACAAGCTTTGGGCAAGTCAACAGATCTGGAGTTGGCTGCCAGTCTTTTGGCTTTTTCAATGCTTATTTTGTTTTCTCATGGCTTCTCTAAAACATTATTGTTAAGGGAGTTGCCAGGCCAAAACGAATTTAAAAAATTGCCTAAACGGAAAAAACATTTGTGGTTATAAAAAGCACTCAAAGTAGTCCCTGGCACTGAGGATAACTACTTTGTCAGTGCATGTACTCCCTGTGAAAGAGCAGAATGCTGTCATTCATCGATAACTTAGCCAATGGCTGAAGTGGGCTAAACCATTACCTCATGTTGTATGCGGATGTATGAGGTTACAAAGCATACTTTTACCACGCATGCCTTTACAACGCGGTATTTACAACGAAAACCTTTACAACGCATAGTGCTTTGGGGTGCTGGATAGTGAATAGTTTAATTTACTATTCCAACCCCAGTCCCCGTGGACACTAGGGAAGGTGTTGGATAGTAAATTAAACTTATCCCCTATCCTAGAGCGCCCCCCCAGCGCAATGCGTTGTAATGGTTGTCGTTGTAAATACCGCGTTGTAAAGGCACTGTGTTGTAAAAGTTGCGTCGTAAAGGATGTTTCCCGTTGTATGCTGTAGTGGACAGAAGACTATATGAATAACATAACAAGAGACCAATGGGCGAGAAGGGCTGACTGAAAGACCCTATAATTGAGACTAGAATAAATATAATTTTTATAAAATCAAAAGGCCTTGGATAATCAGACCTAACAATAATAAAAACAAGAAAATATACTTTTCATGGCCCAGTCATACCACGCAGTACAGTGTCATGCTACTAGCAATGCAAGGGAGCCACAACACACGTGTCCCCAACGTTACCCATGTTCTAATGGCGATGGAAATTATATAAATGGACTGCGTCAGATAAAAGAGTTTCATCACCCATCCTAACTGTAGTAATTCAGAGGATACAAATGAAGATGTCTTGAGTATATTTATTCAGTTACATGGAGAGAGAGCCAGTATAGGAATCAACTGGCTCTAACAGACATCAGCTCAAGAATGCCAACAGGACATTCCTAGGTACTAAGCACAGTTAGAAACATTCTACAATCAACATGACTTGAATTAAAGGGGAAGCTTACTACATTACCTTCCCTTCTCAATAATTTAAAAATAAAATAAAATAAAATAAATAAACTTTAACAGAAAACTACTGAGTTCATAACACAAACAAATGAGTGAACCCACCCCAATCATCCACAACATCAATATTCATTCTCTGTATCTAATAGGTTTAACGATAGGACGAGAACTCTTCCTAAGAACAATATTAGAAGCAGACTGATAATTACTCTTATCAGATTGCTTCCGGCTGGAACAATTAACTTTGGCAACCTTACTCAAGTTCCACCAAAACTCTCCTTCAACCTTAACAGCATTAGCACTAATCTTGAGAACCTTGACAGGAGGACCAAATTTACTCTCCCCTTTATTAACATGAGTGGATTTCCTAATCCTGACACAATCTCCAACATTCAAAGTGCACAATTTAGCCCCTTTCTTAATGTCAAAGGTTGATTTCTGTTTCTCTTGAGTAATGGTTGCACTTTCTTTAGCAAAAGACATCAACTTTTCCACATCAGATTCATTTTTAACCCACTTCGACATCCAACCTGGACGAAAAGAAGTGTTCGGTTTCCTTCCCCTCATTAATTCAAAAGGGGAGACTTTAGTGGAGGAATGAGGAGTGGTCCTGTAAAACCAAAACATGCTCCTAAGAGATTTGACAACATCACAATTTTTATCCTTTGCCCATCTCACACAATCACCAACAATCCTATTCATCCTCTCCACAAGACCATTTCCTTGAGGATAATATAAGGAACTCTTACTATGCTTGACCCCAGATATAGACAAAAATCTTCCAATTCCTTAGAGACAAACTGTTTCCCATTATCGGAAACAAGAATTTCCGGAAAACCTTCTCTGCTCCACACATCACTCAAGAAATCAATAACTGCTTTCGAGTCAACATCCTTGACTAGCTTGAATTCTGGCCATTTTGACGCATAATCAATCATCACTAAAATAAACCTAGCACCACCACTGAGAGTCATATAGGGTCCCATCACATCAACTCCTACCTTTTGCCAAGGATGATCTGGACATTCCACTGGAATTAGTGGAGGAACACTAGTTTTAAGAGATTTGTCTGAAGATTTGCAGATAGTACAATCTAAAACAAACTCATCGACCTCGGCATCCATACCTGGCCACCAAAAGGTATCACGAATGCGACGTTTAGTAAATGAACACCCTAAATGTCCCTCATGAGCTCTGACTATAATACCATTACTAAACACTTGCGGTGGAATTATTTTGTCATTGCGTAAAAGAATATCATCTTCCACAGACAACTCGTCTTCGACCTTAGAAAAGGGATGAAGAGAAAGTGAAAGAACTTTTTCTCTTGGCCACCCAGACCTAATTAAATTGCAAACTTCCTGAAGGACAGAGTCATTAGCAAAAGCTTGCATCCACTCCTCCTCAGAACAAAATTTAGGTTCAGGGATGTCAACACTGGCAACAAGACAGTCCTCGCAATCCTCATCGATAAGATCAGCAAAAGAAACATCGTCATCAAGTGAGTTTGGACCAGGAAACCGTGAAAAGAAATCTGCCCTTCCATTCTTGCCACCGGGGATATGCTTAACCACATGGCTGCTGCGGGGATTTTTGCCCTGCGCTGCAGATCCTTTATTCCCATTATTCATGACGAGCTCAGCTCGTCATCAGCACACGACACCCGTGGGTGATGACGAGCTGAGCTCGTCATCAGCAGCGAAAGGGTTAACATCAAAATGATATTGCAACAACCTGCTCACCATGCGCATAATCCTGGGGGTAGAACACTTGGTTATGGTCCCACTCAAGATGTTTATAAGAGGCTTGTGATCTGTCTGTAACAAAAATCGCTTACCCCACACATAAGAACGAAACTTATCAATGGCCCATGCACATGCTAAAAGTTCCTTTTCTATGACCGAATATTGCAATTCAGGTGCACGCAAAACTCTAGAGGCAAATCCAATAGTTCTTTCAACACCACTCTCTACTTGGGTCAAGGTGGCACCCAAACCCACCTGACTGGCATCAACGGTCAAACAGCACGGTAAACTAGGATCAAAAGGCTTCAAGATAGAACTTGCACTCAGACTGTCTTTGACTCTCTTAAAAGCAGAAACACATTCATCACACCATACAAATTTAGTTCCCTTCTTTAACAAATTGCTGATAGGCCGAACAATGGTGGCATAATGTGGTATGAATCTCGAATAGTATTCACAGAGACCCAAGAGAGACTTCACACCTGTTTTGTCTGTGGGAGTAGTAGCATTAGAAATAGCCTCCAAGAGTCCCGGCCTAGGCTTTATTCCATCTTGGGTGAGAATATGCCCTAAATATTCTACTTCTGTACAACTACATTTACACTTTTCTAACTTAAGAACAACCCCATGTTCTTGAAAGAGACTCAAACCCTTATGCAAAATCATATCATGTGAAGAAGAATCCTTTGCAAATATAAGTATGTCATCCTGAAAAACCAGAGCTCCATCTACACCACTGAGAATGTTAGACATTACATGTTGAAATACCGACGCAGCGGATGCTAATCCAAACGGCATACGTCGATACTGAAACGTTCCCAGGGGAGAGACAAAGGCTGTAAGATGACGTGACTCTGGGTGCAGCTCGATCTGGTGATAAGCACTAGCCAGATCAAGCTTAGTAAAAATTTTAGCACCCTTCGTAGAAGCAAAGAGATCTTGGATATTTGGTAAGGGATGTGAGTCGACCCAAATCTCCTTATTCAGTGACCTTAAATCTACACACACACGAAGTTTACCGTCCCTTTTTCTGGCTACGACCAAAGGACTAAGCCAAAGAGATGACTCTGTAGGCTCAATGACACCTTTCTCACAGAGCATTTGTAATTCTTTATCTAAATCTTCCCTGACACTGTAGGGTACACCCCTTAGTTTATGTTTAACTGGCAGCAAACCATCTTTGACAATAATTTTGTGCTTGAACCCCCTTATTTTTCCAAGTTCCCCACCAAAAACCGATGGGAACACTTTTTGTAGAGACAAAACTTCATCAGGACAATCAACAACGAGAATTTGTTCTTTAGCGCCAGGCCTCCAAATCATTTTAAATAAACCCTGGTGGAACCACCCCAGGATATCAAGACCCTTGACAGCTACATAATTTTTCCCCCATATCCTCCTTCCTCTGAAACACAACTCATCTTCAAAATAACCTAGAAGATCAATCTTCTTGCCTTCGTAAGACACAGGTGCACGATCAGGAGGAAGAAGAGGTTGTGTACCTTCCCAAGTTTCATCAAAGAGCTTTTGCGTTATCATAGTTACTTTTTCTCCAGAGTCAACTAAGAGTTTTACATGTTTTGAACCAATTTTAAAATCATCTATGGGATCAACACAATCGTTAGGATCTCCCACGACAACACCTTCAGTAACAACAGAAACAACTTCCCCATCAGAAGAAGAATCAGAATCAACAATGCAGACAGTGGGTTTTTTAAAACTTTTTTGTCCTTGCCCCTTAAGTTTGAGACAGACTTTAGCGAAATGTCCAACTTTCTTACAATAATTACAGGTGAAATTAGAAGCTGGACAATGTGAACCTTTAGGGTGAGATGCATTACCACATCTTATGCACATATTAGCATCTAAGGTATTAGGCTTGGAAGATTTAAATGACTTCCCAGGATTGTTATAAGTACGCCTAACAAATTTCTTGGATGAGTTAGAGGAATTGAGATTGATAGCGTTCACAGGTTCAATAATCTTTTCCTCCAATTCCTTTAAAGAAACCAATGAAATTTCGATACTCTTAGCTATTTTTATGGTTTCATCTAATGAAGGATCACCCAAGGAAAGTAACTTTTGTCTTATGCTTTTTTCTCTACAATGACACGCAAATTGGTCTCTGATAAGTTGGTCAGAAAAATTTTCAAATCTACAATCCCCAGCTAATTTTCTCAAAGCAGATATATAGGAATCAACATCTTCACTATCTAGCTGTTTCCTCTTGAAAAATTTATGTCTAAGAACCATGAGGCTAGGCTGCTTGTCAAAACGTAATTTAAGTTTTTGCACAGTCTCTAGGTAGGCATCATTCAAGGGAGGATCTTCTACAGGAAGATCAGGAAGATGTTTAAATACTGATCTTCCTTCAAATCCCAAAGAATGTAGCAATAAACATTTTTTTCTGTCTGCGACAAACCTAGATGCACCTATGGCCCCTAAATATGTTTCAAAGGCATCATGCCATACTTCCCACCTAATGGCAGTGTTAGACCTGTCTGCTTCTGGGGAGACTCTATCCATTATTATTTATTTTTGTCCGCCTTAGCCTCCCAGAGTTTCTATTTTTATTTTTACATATGTCCATCAGGAATTTTTTAATGCTGTCAGGGGGCTAGGTGTTCCTTGGCGATTACGCCATTTTTCCCTCATAACCTGTGAGGCCTAGTCAGCCCCCTTGAAAATCTAGGGATCTCCAGAAACCTAAAATGGTGTCCACCAACTGCCATAACGGACACTACTGGAGGACAGGTCCATAGGATAACATTAGGGAACTTTCTAGAATTAACTAGAGACTTCTGCAGGTCTCAGGCCACCCTATATAAGGCCAGTGACCAGCAGCCATTTTGTGCTGACCCAAGAGTGGAGGAGTGAGGCAGTTGTGAGAGGAGGTGGACACACTGAGAGCAGCTAGTTTGTCTCTGAGGCTGACAGTTTCTTCAGAGGGTTGTTCCCCCTTCAACCTTTGACCGATCCCTCTCAAAACATCAATTGCTGATAAGAACATTAAGCTACTTGAGAAAGAAGACCCTTCTACATCGGAGCCCCAGTGAATCCTCTCAGGACACCCTTAACAGAGGGTATCCCTGACTTCCCATACTCAGCGCTGCACTTACCAGTGTTGGAGAGCAGCTGTAGTGAAGGCGAGTGTCTGTGGCACCATAGCGACCTGAAGAGCGAGTGCCCGATCAGGAGGATACCTTCCCTGGAGCCAGGTGAGGGAAGTGACAGCGTGTGGAGAGCGGCGCTGTGTTGGCTGACTGCGGGACCCCGGGGGCACCGGACGCGTCAGTGAAAGCCAGGAAGCGCTTCCGCGCATGTCCGCAGCGCGTCCGCTATTGGAAGCAGGAGGGGCCTAGGTTCGGGCAGGCCCAGGAGTGCAGCGTTACCCTGAGAGGCGAGGTGACCGGCGAGGATCGCGCAGGCGCCGAGGAGCAGCGCGACTCGAGAGGCGGAGCCGTCGAGGAGCAACGCGCATGCCCAGGAATTCAGCGCGACCATCGGGTTGCCTGAGGTGGCGCCGGAAGGATTCCCTGAGCGCCGCGTTAGCTGCGGTAATCCCCCACCCTCGAGCGCTATCTGGAGGAGCCAGCGCCTGAGGAGAGAAAGGTTGTTCAGCCCCCTCGCGCCCTGCTAGTGAGCGAGCGCGACGCCCTGATCTGCATCAAGGCCCTTTGCTCAGCGCTGTCAAGTGGAAGCGCGCCTGGGCTGAAGAAGATTAACAAGCCCCCCCCCACGCCAGCAACCGGCAAGCAGCTGGTTGAGGAAAACCAGGAGTCAGGGGTCATCTAGAGTCTGTGGACTGTGGCGAACCTGCCACTAAGACAGTAAGGAGAGTGGGGGTGAGGAAGGAAGGTGCTGAGTCCTGATGAGTAAGGTTACAGAAATTTAACCAGACCTAGAGCCAAGCAGGGTGCTCTGACCCCTTTTTGTCCTCTTAAATACCAAACTGTGACATAGTAGATAAGGGGATAGAGATCATAGCCCTGAATGTGATAAAATAACCAGTGAATTGGCAGGTTCAAGTGGTGAAGTATTGTTGACATTGTGTATTAACGTAAAGTAACCCTGCATAGTGTGGATCTAATGGGATTCTCTTAATTCTAAAAAGAGTTACCTTTATTCATTACTGAATCCTTGACAATAGAATGTATTCTACTGTAATTTTGCCACAGCAAGAAGAGTGACAGGTATTTTTCCAAGGCAAAAGTGTAATGTTTACTCCTGAAAGAAACTGATGACGTACCCTGTATAATTTGAATCCAAAGAGTCATATTATTTTTATAAAAGGTAACGGTATTTTTCCAAACAGTGGTGTTGTGTCTTTATTTTAGTGGTTCATCACTGAGTTACTGTGAGTGAGACTTGTAAGTACTTAACCAACGCCTTGAGTTAGCTGTAACCACTACTGTGCCAAGCTACCTTATGTAGACTTGGGTAATCTAGGTCCAACAGGCAGGTTCACCAGGGGTGTCTAAAAAAGATGGAGGAGGATTGACTGACTGCAAAGTACACATTTTTAGGTCGAGCTGGCGTTGGAGCGCGAAGCGCTCCCGCCAGCGAGTTCTATAGTCACCGTGTTAACTGGCAAGGGAGATAGAGCTGTGCACGAGCCGCTACAGGCCTGTGCATGAGCTGATTCAGCTCTGTGAACGCGCACGTCTCCGGAAGACGTGCTGCGACCGAGCCGCCTCCCGCTTGTTTTTATTTCCACTCAGCAATGCTTATATCCTACGTGAAAAATTAAACAAACAAAAACAAGGCTGTTCCCATGGTGAACTGAGTCTGCGTTCGCCCCAAAGCGTCCCACTGTCTACACACGTTTGTGGGCTGGTGCCATGAGACTGCAGTGACCTCGAGTGCCAATTGTGCTTCCAGTGACTCCTGTCCCCTCATCGTGTCATGCGGTAGTGTGTGCTCAACTGGGCACCCCTGGCACTCGTGTGCTCATTGCAGGATGTTCAATGTGCCCGCATGCATGTGCACTGTGCCAGGGATGTAACGAAGCCTCTTTAAAAAGGTGGAGTTTTTGCAATGCTTATAAAGAAATTAGAATCTTTTCCTCCTTCTTCCCTGTTGTAAATTATTCCTACCTTCTGCCCTGCTCCTATGTCCTTCTTTGTACTCTCATTTAATTTGCTCTTTCACGTAACGTTTCATTGTTTCTTTGAACCCACTGCCTGTCTAGTTTCTCGGTAGTCACGTTCCTCTTTCCAGCAGTCCATTCCCCCAACCTCATGTCAAGGGTGTGCATGAATGTAGATATATTTACATATTTGTTTGTTGTAGATAAAAGGTTAATGGTGGGCATTTAACACTGCTCCGTTCATCAGCCAAATGGGTCAGACTTGTTGAACGAAGATTTTCTACTTGGGACATGAAACATATATTTTGGGGTGCTTGATGCTTAATATTGCAAGCCAGAATTCTTCTGTCCTGCTCTTTTCTTGGGACCACGAATGAACTGAGATGATAAATTAGTTTTATTTGTCTGATTTGGGCCTGTTCCTGCTGATAAGGAAGACACTTGCTAATAAATTATGCACACAGTAATTTAGACTTTAGTGGTAGCAAGCTATGCTGCTGTATGACGAATCAGTTGACGTAGTAAAGAACCTTCTTCACCTGCAGGATGCCAGGGGTCGCTTGCATTTGCAGTTCACAATAGGAATGGCGTTTATTTTACATTGTAAGGCCATGTTATAGGATTTTGTGTATATTTGAATGTAAGCACAAGGACCTTGGAGCATTTGCACTGCAATAGGTCTCGCATTTGTGAGAGTTTTTTTAGCATTGTGTAAATGACAATGCCTTTTATGTATATGTTTTGAAAAACCTGCATGCGGTGCATTGTCATTGTCATTGCTTACTAGAAGCAAGCCTGGCAGTAACTGCACCTCTTTTGCTGCCAGCCTTGCTTTTTGTAAGCAATGGCTTTAAGTACAAAGTGTGTGTTTACGCACCGCTTGCAGGTTTTCAAAACACAAATAAAATGCATTGCCATTTACAATGCCAATAGCTCAAACTATGGCAAATGCAAGACCTATTGCATTGCAAATGCTTGTTCCATGGAAGTGGCCCGTTTCCACAACGCTGCACTGTGCGTCCAAGGGACCAGAGAGTCTGCAGCCAAACTCTCAGCAGATCTGACACCAGAACACCTCCTGGTAACATTACCTTACGCAACGAACCGGAGCCTTGATCTTTGCATTTAGCTCTTTGTATAATAAACTAGAAGGCCCTTCGTTTAAACCACTACTAACGGTAATTGCAGCTAAAGCCCTTCCCACCTTAACATATGCAAGTGCAGCAATGCATGGCAAGGACGGTGCTTTGTTAAATACTTTGATTACTAAAATTTATAAGAAAGTTTTTCAACTTCCCCGTACAGCTTCACCAGCGCAAATGCGCCTAGAATTTGGTCTCATGAACGAATCAGTGGGAAGACTATACACGTGCATTAAAACCTGGTACCGCATTAAAATGAATGCCACTGATAACAACTTAAATACATTTTTGTGGCAAGAAGTTGAAACGGGAACCAAATCAGAGGCAAACAAATTCCTGACCAAAGCTCTGGAATTAACATTCACCGCCCAGCTATGGAACAAAATCCTGCCAGTTAACTCATTTAAACAGGTAATAAACAAAGCCGCCAAACTACATTCTCTACTTATTGACAAGGAGATTTTTTCCCATCGTTCACATTCTTGGGTTGCAATTAACAGCTACAAACTTCTTACTCAGGCGCTCTACTTGGACTCTACATACTCTGTTTTTACTAAAAAAAGGTTGATGGCTCTAAGATTCGGAAAGTATCCAACGCTGGCTGAAGCACCAGCCTGGAAATACACGGGATCCATCGCCTGTCGGCTCTGTGATTATAAAAAAGAGGATGTAATCCACATTATTTGTCATTGTACAAAGCTGAATCAAGAGCGAACTCTTCTTTTAAAGAATCACTTTCTGACTAAAGGATTACGTACCTGCAGGTCAGCCATTATAGGCTGCTTGGACTCTACGGATACACAAATCAACTGTAAGATTGTAAAGTTTTTGCTTGCCTTTGAAAAACGCTTGATGACTGACTAATACCTCTAATACTGTAGTGTGATTTTCTGAAACCTCATTTTTTTTTGTCTTTTAACGAGTATTTGAATTTTATCTTGATGTAAATTTTGAACATGTATTCCTTAACTAATTTAAAGTTTTTTTTTTGTTTTTTTTAACATTACGACACAAGTGTAAAGAAAATTTGTTATGGTTTTAATTAACTGAACAATAAAGTTTTTTTACTTACTTACCTCCTGGTACCGGAAACACACAAATCACCAGCTCCCGAGCCAGGTGGAATACAAAGAAATAGGAATAAACAAAGTTGTAGGGCTTCCATTGTTAACACACAATCTAAGTCGCTCTCTATGTGCGCAGGTGCTAACGCGTCTTTAGCCCTTGAGTGAGGCTGCCTGTGGCCCACGAAGGGAGCCCCCATGGTAGAGCCGCCACCACCTTAGTGCCACAGGAGGGCACACCAGACAGGCTAGTGTTTGGACCCACTGGGGGTCCTGCGCTGTTAGGTTGAATTTTCCATGAAAAAGTCCCAGCTCTACCGCCCATCAAACTAACCAGGATCAGAAAACCTTCCTATCAGAGCCACTGTAATTATTTGATTATTTTCACCCAGCGTTTTCCACATAATTATGAATTCGGCGCATGGGCTGTACAGTCCATAATCTGCTGCATAATTTACAGATTTTGGGGAAAAAATGGGGCATATTACCAAGCAATAGCGATAATTATCGCTATTGCTTGGTTAGAGACAAAAATTTACCGCTGAGCTGCGGCGATTTTTACCGCAAATAAACCTTGGTATTACCAAGGTTTATCGCAAATGCGATAAAAATCGCCGCAATGCATGAATATCGCTGAAAAGTCAGCGATATTCATGCATTAGCGAGCTAATGCTCTTAGCCATGTTATCCACCTCCCATTGGATAACATGGCTAAGAACTGCTCAGGGCAGGTGTTAGCTTTTGGAGATATTCACGCTTAGCGCGAATATCTCCAAAAGTTGGTAATAGGAGATAGCGATGTTAGCGACTGTTTTCAGTCGCTAACATCTTGGCACGCCCACTTTGCATGTCATTAGTGATAAATATCACCGACATGCAAAGCGGGCCCAAGATGGTCGCTATCTCCTACTAGCTGTCGCTAACTGGTGTTAGCGACAGCTAGGTAATAGGGAGATAACTTTATCTCCGCTTTCTTGGCTTTTAAAGCCAAAAAAGCGGAGATAAACCCCCTTGATAATATGCCCCAATGTTTTTAACTCAAACAAGTTACTTTTTTTTTTTTTTAACAGCAACCCATGTTGCCATGCAGTGGAAAGCCCTTCACAAAGGTTGATTGGTCATCTTTCAGTAGCTTATTGGTACTGAGGTGAGATCTTTGCTAAACACTGATAAAAATAGTGAAAATGACAACATTTTGAAGTCATTCTATCACAAAATGTGCTGTATTATGCCACCTAATTTGACTCTTTTTGCCGAATAATTTAGTCAGCATGGCCGCCTAATTGGGTCTTCTCCTGCTGCTTAATTCCAGTGGCGCTGCCTATAAACTAGACCCCATTCCTAAACATGGTTCCCTTTGTTCATACTTTTATATTCCCGTTTGTATTTTAAATGTGTTTTTCACATGTTCTCGCGCACTGAAGTTGCTTCAAAGTGTAAAAAGCACTGTAAATATGATCTAAGAAATATGTGTTTTTTCTTTTATGATGCAATGCATGATGAAAAGGCTGCGTCTTTGCACCATATGAGCGGCTTTGGCGTATTCTTGAGAATTCTGCAGCGAGCTGTCGCCCTGAGTACTTGTGACTCCCAAAGGGCCCTCGAATTCTCTTCTTGAATTTTTCTCAGATAATAAGTCCTTAAAATGACTTTGAGTATTTAATTCAAAAGGTTTGAAAGCCATCTAGTGGGCCTGTGAATAGCAGAGGCAATGTGTTCATTTTAAAGCTAAGCAGTGTTTGTTTCCCTCCTCTCTCCCCCAGTTAACCTTTGATTGAGAGTCCTTATAAATCACAAAAAATATACACAAACGCTTTTTATGCAATAAGTGGGATTAGCAGCGCTGACACACAACAGCCCGTGCACGTATTGGTACAGCATGGCCTGCGGCAGCGCACACTGCCCTACCACGGGGTCTCCCTAGTCCTGCCCTGAAGTGAACTAGCTATCTCATGCTCCATTCCCATTCAAGTCCTGGCCTCTCTTCTGAAACCACAGTGGCACAAGCCATAGTGTGTAAAATCCTGTGAGGGCATAATACAAGCATTTGCAATGCAATAGGTCTCGCATTTACACGAGTTTAAGCTATTGGTATTGTAAATGACAATGCATTTTATTTATTTTTTAAAAACCAAAATATAAATAAAAGGCATGGCCATTTACAATGCCAATAGCTCAAACTTGCGTAAATGCGAGACCTATTGCATTGCAAATGCTTGTTCAATAAGGAGGTTGCAGGATAGAGTTAAAATAAACTAACAAGAAATTGAATTAGTGTAAATACTTATACAGTATTAAAAAGTTTTTAAAAAATGAAATAAGTAGAAAAATTATTGAATACGAGAAGTGTCAAATTATGAAGCAAGAGCTGTGTGCATCAGCGTGCACAAGATAACATAAAATAAATCTGTATGAATATCCTTGTAAGTAGGTGTCAGCGTTGTATTCTTTCAACATCACGTCAAGTAACTTTGAAGATTGTCATTAAATTAAGCTGTGCGCATCAGCGCACTCAGTAACCGTGTGCATTGTCAAAAATAAAGCTGTGCGCATCAGCGCACTAGGTAATTGTGTGAATTGCCAAAATAAAGCTGTGAACATCAGCGCACTAAGTAATTGTGTGAATTGCCAAAATAAAGCTGTGCGCATTA
Source organism: Lissotriton vulgaris (assembly GCF_964263255.1). NCBI lineage: Eukaryota > Metazoa > Chordata > Amphibia > Caudata > Salamandridae > Lissotriton > Lissotriton vulgaris. The sequence goes on from NC_141696.1 coordinate 1,179,196,015, forward strand.
GCACACTAAATAATAATGTGAATTGCCAAACTGAACAGAAAACCAGCTTTGCGCATCAGCGCACTGAAATATCTCCGTAGGTTGTCGCGCAATAAAGTCCATGTCCACAACTTCTTAGTCAGCAAGAAAGGCCACTTTATTAAGACAGGTTATAGACAAAACATCAAACCACTTCTTTATTTATTTATTTAATTATTAATTCAAATTGCTCTCAGCCTAACAGGTCATTCCTACCCACTGATAAACCCCCCACCAAGTTAAACCTAACCAAACCAGAAGCCCCTAACTCTTATGGATACCCCTTCCTTTCCTACAACTGTCTATTGAGGATGGACCAACCTGCTCCAGGCTGCCCACCCCCCACTAAAATCCGCCTACAAAGGAAAACAACCTGTCTTAAAGTGGCAAAAATAAAAAACAACTAACCAGCACGGAAAGCACGGGAAAAAACAAAAAAGGCCTAAAGAAAAAAGGGGGAGGGTGGGTGGGACAGAAACTAACCTCTCCGCCCGCCTCCCTAGTGCGCAGTGAACCCTTGCCTCGCGCTGACCCTAATTGCCCCACCTGTCCCTCACTAATCAGGACCCCACCTGTCGTGGCCATCTCCTAGCGCGAACCTACCCGGGGAGAGACCGGCTCGCGCACGGCTCTCCCCGGGTCCCCCCCTGAGCAACTGACTTGTGGAAGCGTAATGACGGAACAGAGTAATAACGTCTGCGTCATCAGGAGAAAAAAATGTTGCGCAGTCGGGTGTAGAAGATGGAAGACATTCCTCGTGACAGTAGAACGTAGGAACTCAGGTCTTCAAAAAATGCAAGTACAGTTGATATATGTCGAGTGTGACCAGGACAGTGTTTTAAGCTATAATCGAGAAGTGGCAGGCAAAAATGAAGCGAATGTATTTTACCAAAATACGGTACTTGTGGGAAAGTACAGCACTTGAGGAAAAACGCTTTTTTAAAAGCTTGGTAGACACTGGGTTAAATGCGATCAACAGTAAAGAGTCAATTTGAATCGCTTCTTAAGTACATGGGGCCTCATTTATGAAAAGTGACGCATCGCTGCGTGAAAACAGCGATGCGTCACTTTTCACTGCGCACTCCTTGCGACACCAATGATGCGTCATATTTAATGTATGACGCATCATGTCGCAAGGACTTACAGATACGTCAGTATTTCTGACGCATCTGTAAGCGCAAAAGTGACGCATTGCTGGAATGTGTCACAAAAGTGACGCAACTCCAGCAATGCGTCCTTTCACATGGGGAAAGCCCCATGTGAAAGGGCTTGCGTCAGTCTTACGCCTGCTGTGAGGCAGGCGCAAGATTTTGACGCAACAGCATCCTAAAAGTGACGCAGTGAAATCCCATAGATTTCACTGCGTCACTATTACGAGGCTTTTTGCGGGGGAACGCCCCCTCTGCATACATTATACCTGACGCAGGTATAATGTGACGCAGGGGTTTAAAAAGTGACGCATCTACCTAGATCCGTCACTTTTTAAATATGGCGGAACAAGGCGCATTTTGTACGCCGCTGGTGCGTCACAAAAAGTGACGCACCGGCGGCGCAAAACTGACGCAAGGCCTCATAAATAAGGGCCATGAATTTCATATGCAACAGTGCCACCTTGTGGTTGGAAAAAAGATATTTTCGAGAAGAACCAGAGTCATAAGTAAGCACGGATAAAATAAATAGTTTGTTTGGAGTTCCAAAGCACAGCAGTAGGTACAAGCGAAGGAAAAAAATGAAATAATTACGCCCTACCGTGGTAGCTGTAGTTTTTGAGATGAAAGCCAAGCCAATGAAAGTAGAATTAGACTCTGTAGATGGATTCCAAACCACTCAAACTTGATAGCAGAAGGAAGAATTCGCTTCTTGAAGAAGTAGTTGCACAAGTGGGTTCTCCATGTAACAATCGTCGCCATAAAATTGTAGTAATTCAGAGGATACAAATGAAGATGTCTTGAGTATATTTATTCAGTTACATGGAGAGAGAGCCAGTATAGGAATCAACTGGCTCTAACAGACATCAGCTCAAGAATGCCAACAGGACATTCTTAGGTATTAAGCACAGTTAGAAACGTTCTACAATCAACATGACTTGAATTAAAGGGGAAGCTTACTACTCTAACTTTAATCCGTGGTTCCCAGGTCAGCACAAGACAGGATAAGAACCTAATCATTTAAACAAGAATAATCACTGTGATGCAGCTGTGAGAAGGGGCCCAAAGGATGCGGAAGTTGGCAAAAGCAGGAACAGAAAGATACATTATTAAAATGGTAAATCAAAAAAACGTATGACACAAATGGAGTGAGAAAACGAAGGACGAAACTGAGTATGGGATATAAAACAGATTAAACAATAAAGGAAGGACAAGAGGATGATCAAATGAGAAAAGGAACAAAAAAATTAATGTGAATATGGAATAGGGAAATATGAAAATAAAATATGAATTTAAAGAATAGAGAGAACAGAATTATATAAATAGATTATGATCAAATGAATTCCCACAAAAAGAACTGCAGTTGCTCAAAACTGCGTGCATACTGATAAACCATGAAGTGCACGATCGTCTCAACCTAATATGAACTTGTTTTGACTCGTAGTTATTTTGGTTGTCAATTACCTTATTCATATACTATTGCGCGACCTCCTCTGATTTGTCTGTACATGAATTTTGACCTTCTGTCCTGAATTTTTGTACTGAATTTTAACCCGTTGTCCTGAATGTTCACACCCACCATCCTGAATATGCACCCATGCCAGTTGGTCGCCCTAATCATTCCTCTTTCACAGCAGTCCAGACGTGTCAGTCATTCCCTGGTCTTATCTCGTGGTGTTCGAGGTGGCAAAATGTTCACGTTTATTCCAACCATGCGTATATATGAGACATTAGCGCCCCCTTCCGGCACAGTTTGTAAAGAACTGAGCCTGTGCTTTTCAATCAGACACTTTACACATTCGCTCGTCTGCAAAGACGCGCACTGTGTTTCCTGCAGGACACTAGAACCGTTTTCAATTGTTAACAATTAGACCCACAGAAACCGCATCTACGGACGCACTAAGAACGACCTGACCGAGCGGCCAGCATTGCACAGGGTCCGAACTACAGGTCTCGTGAGGCGAGACTCAAAGTCTGGCCCCTTCTGTTCACTATAATATTCACCGTATGAGAACAATTACGTTTGTATTTATATCAATACAAACATTTCTTAAAAGGTATAACGCTGTTTACTGGACAATACTCAAGGGGAGAAACTGGAAAGACAGAGATGCGGAGGTGTCCCAGTAAAAACCATTTAACTTGTACAATGTAAGGAAAGGGCGCCATGCAAGCAAGTTGTGAGAATAAGACGTACAATTAAAATGTAATTGATTTTAAACGAGGACTAAAAACAACCACGTTTGACATACGCTTGAAGGGCGCGTGCCTTACCAGCGGCACCAGAAGCAGAATCCTGTGAAAGGAACGCTTATGACGTAACAGGCGCTCCAATGCGATGTCACTCACGAGGCGCAGAGTAAATGCAGGGGGGAGGCCGTCACGGCAGCGGAGAGAAAAGGAGAGACCAGTGTACGGGGAGTATATCGGGTAGGATGGGATCTTATTCAGGTTCATCACAGGATCATTTTGTGACAAAAAAGTTAAATTGTCTCAATAAAATGCTCAATAACCGTGCTTTGCCTGCTCCCCCTGTTGAACTGAAACACATGGTATCACCCACACAGCAGTGAAGTATGATGACACGCTGAAAAGCCTCCATTGTGACGTGTTCTTGGTATAAGAGGCTGGTAACCAGGCAGCTGCAGCATTGCACTCGGGGACACCGGACGGAGAGGTCCGCTGCTGGCGGCTGAAGCTCGGGGCAGGGAGAGGCCGAAGCTGCGGGGGCTGAGCAGGCTCCGAAAAGGAAGGGGGGGCCTCCCTCTTCCTTCCTTTCCCTCCCTCCCTCCACCTTCCTTCTCTATATTTCTTCTCTACCCTTCATTCTTCTACCATTTCCTCTCCTGTCCCCGCCTCCGACCCAATGCCCTTCCCTTCCACTCTACCCTATCTCTTAAAACCTTTCCCCTTCCCGTCTCCTTTCTTCCCTTTCATTCCTTTTCCTCCATATCCCTTTGCTATTTCTCATCGCTTCCTTTGACTATCTCCTCTTCACTTCCCTTCCCTAACTCTCCTCTCATCTCCCCTTCCTTTTCAATTTCTTCTAGCCCCTTCTGTTCTCTTTTCCTTCTCATAATTTCCCTTCAAATGTCCTTCCCCTTCCTTCTCTGCATCGCCTCTCCCTTACCTTTCTTCCCCTTCCTTCCTCTCCCCTCCACTCGCCTCCCTTCCTACCCTTTCTCTTTTATCCTTTCCCCTTCCATCCTCTTCATCTCCTTCGCTTCTCCTCCATTTGCTTCACTTCCCTTTCCATTTCCCTTCAATTCCCTTCCCTTTCTTCTCCCTCTCTCCTCCACTCTCCCTCCCCTTCCTCTTAACCCTCCCTTTCATTGCCTTTCCTCTTACTTCCATCCATTTCCATCTCCCCTTCCATTTCATTCCCTTTCCTATCTCTCCATTACTTCCCTATCTCTCCTTCCTCTACCATTCCCTCCCCTTCTTACCTTCCCTTCACTTTCTTCCTTACATATTGCTTGTCTCTTCTTTAGGCCTCTTGCCTATCTCTCTTTTCCTCTCCTCACCTTCAATTTCCATCCCTTCCCCTGTTCCATATCCTTTCCTTACCCGTCCCTTTCCCCCCCGGCCTCTCCATTCCCTATCTCTTGGCTTATCTTCTCTTGCCTCTCCTTCCCTTCGGTCCTTCCCATCTCTCCTCCCCTCCCCTCTCCCCTCCATTCATTTCCTTTACCCTTCCCCTACCCTTATCTAGCTTATCTCTCCCCTCACTTCCCCCCTCCTTCCCTTCTGTTCCTTCCTTCCCTCTCTCTCCTCTCCCATTCCCTTTATGCCTTTACCTTGCTCTCCTCTCCCTTTCCCATACATTCTTTGCTTTTCTATCCCTTCCCTTTCATCCCCCTACCCCTCCCTTCAACATCTCTCCCTTAACCTTCCCTTTCCATTCCCTCCCATGTCCTTTCCCTTCCTTCTGTCTCTGCTTTTCTTTGCCCTTCCCCTTTCTCCCCTCGCCTTCCCACCATTCCCCTTTCCTTCCTTACTACCCCAATTTTTGTATAATTTCCCATTCTCTACCCTTCCTCCGCTCTTTCCCATCGCGTACCTTCGCTGTCTCAACTCTCCCCTTTCCTTCACCTCCCTCCCAATTTCTTAATCCCTATCCCCTCTCTGCATCTTCCATTTCCTTGTCTCCCCTACGCTTCATATTCCTTTCCATCCCTCTTCCCTTCCCTTTCCTGTCCCTTCCGTATAGCTCCTCTCCCTTCTATCCCTTTCCTTCTCTTTCACTGCTTATGTATCCTCTCCTTTCCTTTCCTCTTCCCTTTTATCTATTTCCCTCATTGCCTCTCCTCTCCCATCTGCTCTCCTAACCTTCCCGTCCACTATCCCCTTTTCTTCTCTTCTCTATCTTTCCTGTTCCGCATCCCCATATCTCTCCTTCCCTCCCTTGCCTTCCCTCTACCCTTAGCTATGTCTCCTATCTTCTCCCGTTTACTTTCCCCTGCATCCCTTCTCTCCTGCTTTTCTCTCCTCTCGGTTCTCCTCACCTTCCCTCATTTTTCTTCCCTGCCCTTTCTTTTCTTTCTACTCTATCCCTTCCATATCTTTCCTTCCTACCTTTGCCTCCCTCCTTTGCTTCCCTATCACTCCTCTCCTCTGCCCTTCCCTTCCTTTCCCTTCCCATTGCTTCATTTTCCTTCCCTAACTTCTTTCCTTTTCTGTCTTTTCTCTCCCCTACTGTCCCCTTCCCCTAACTCCCATTACCTCTCTCGATTATCCTCTACTCGAGCCTTCCCTCAAGTACCCTCACTCCCTCTTCCCTTGCTCCTTTTTTCTCCCCTTCCCTCCCCTTCCCCATCTTCTCATACCTCCTTTTCCTTTCACTTCACTTTTCTTTTTTACCATTTCTTTCTCCTCTCCAAACTCTTCGTCCCTACCCTCCTCATTCCCCATCCCCTTCCATTCCCTATCACTCCACTTTCCCCTTCACTTCCTTCCCTATTCCCTCACCGTCCCGCCCAATACAACCCTTCCCTTCCTTTCCTTTCCTTTTCCCATTAGTTTCTTTATCTCATCTATCCCCTCCACTTCTCTTCCCATTCCCTTTGATTTCTTCTTTCCCTTCCTTTCTTTGCCAATTTTTTTCCCCATCTACCCTTCTCAGGCTTTTTAGCTATCCTTCCATCCTTTCCTTTTCTCTTCCCTTCCCTTCCCATCTGTACACTCCTCTTTCTCCCAAACCTTTCCTTCTCCACCACTCCCTGTCCTCTCCTCTTCTCTCCCCTTCTTTCCTCTCTCCTCCTTTCTCCTCTCCCCTTCTCTGTTCTCCTCTCTCTTTTCCTTTACTCTTCCCTTACAGTTCTTTCCCCTTCATTTCTCTTCCTTACTTCCCTAACTCTTCCCTTCCCTAGTTGCTCTCTCCCCTTCTCCTCTCTTCCCTATCTCTCCACACTTCTCATCTCCTCAGCGTCTCTTCCTCTTTACATACACTTTTCTTGACGTTCTCACCTTCTTTCCCTTTCCCAGTCACTTAATTCTTTCGTTACCTCTCCTTTCCCTTCCTACATTTACTTCCCTTTCATCATATCCTTCCCTTCCCTTCCCTGTCTCTCCCCCCAAACCTCTCCCCTCTCCCTCCATTCCTTTCATTCTTCCCTATCACCTCTAGTGTTACCCTATTACCCTCAATTCCATTCTCTTCCTTTCCCATTTCTCCACTTCCCTGCCTTGCCTTCTCCTTCCATCCGCTCTCCTCACCTTTCCTTGCCTTTAACTCCCCTCTTCCGTTCTCTTCTAGTTCCTCTGTTTCCCTTCCTATCTTCTCCCCTTCCTTCCCTTGCCTTTTCTCATCTCTCCATCTCCTCCCCATCTCTTCTCTCCCTTTTCTTTCCCTCCTCGTGCCTTCTCTCCTGCCCCCCTTTTTCTCTTCTAATCCCTTCCCTCTTCCCATTCCTTTCCCTCTCTTTTTTCTCCTCACTTCCATCCTTAATAACCCTCTCCCCCTTTTTCCCTACCACTCCCAACTTTTCTACCTATTGTTTCTCCTTCCTTTTCCTCCTCCCTTTCTTGCCTTCACTTCCCATTTCCCTTACACTCCTTTCCCTTACCTTTTTCTACTTTCCTGTCTAACCCTCCCTTCCCCTCTCTACTTCTATTCCCTTCCCTCTTCTCTTCAATTCCCTTTGGTTCTCTTCCTTACTTATCTAGCTCTCCTCCCCCCTTTCCTTTCACTTCCCCTACCTTCCTTTCCTATTTTGGCTCTCACTTTCACTTACCTTACCTATCTCTCCACTCTTCTCTTCTCATATCCACTCTCCTCAGCTTTCCCCTTTCCATGCACTTTCCTCTAATCCCTCCCTCTCCTTACCCCTTCCCCTCCATCGCCTGTCTCCTTCCCCATCCCTTTCCTTTATTCGCGCTCTCCTCTCCCCACCTCTTTTCCCCCTTTTTATACCTTCCCTTCCCTTTCACCCTCTCTCCTGCCCACCTTCACTATCACGTGTTCCCCCTCCCTGACCTTCCTCATTTCCCCTTCCCTCCCATCCCTAATTCTACTTTAACTTCTCTTCCATTCCCATTTCCACTAGCTCAAAGATACAGCAGCTTGGAGAGCAAACTGAACTGAGCATGAAAAACACAAAACATCCAACCCTTTAACAAGAAAAGTTTAACAAGACATTCATTTTCAGTGTTCAATTTTAAACGTATTTTTCATAAATATTAAACACAATAACAGCGAAATGTGAATTTTAAAAACGCATTGCAAGGAATATAAACATCCATTTGCATCTAAATATAATATTTATAACATGAATGGGGTGCTAATGGTTATTTTATGTATGCGTTTTGGGGTGCAAAGGGTGATTTGAAGGTGGGTATGGATTTTGGAGTGACAAGTGTAATTTTAGGGTTCAGTGTGGGTATGGGTTTTGGGATGCCAAGGGTAATTTTAGGGTTCAGGGTAGGTATAGGTTTTGGGGTGCCACATGTTTTTTTTAGAGTTCAGGGTGGGTATTTGGTTTTGGGTGACTAGGGTGAATTTAAGGTTCAGGGTGTGTGTGGGTTTTGGGGTGCCAAGGGTAATTTTAGGGTTCAGTATGGGATGGGTTTTGGCAAGCCAAGGGAAATTTTAGAGTTCAGGGTGGGCATGGGTTTTGGGGAGCCAAGTGTAGTTTTAGGGTTCAGAGTGAGTTTGGGTTTTTGGGTGCTAAGGGTACTTTTAGGGTTTGGGGTGGGTATGGGTTTTGGGGTGCCAAAGTTAATTTTAGGGTTCAGTGTGGGTATGGATTTGGGGTGCTGAGGGTCATTTTAGGGTTGAGCCTGGGTATGGGTTTTGGGGTGTCATGGGTAATTTTGGGGTTCAGGGTGGGTATGGGTTTTGGGGTGCCAAGGGTAATTTTGGGGTTCAGGGTGGGTGTTGGTTTTGGGGTGCAAGGGTAATCTTAGGGTTCAGGGTAGGTAAGGGTTTGGGGTGCCAATGGTAATTTTAAGGTTCTTTGTAGGTATGGGTTTAAGGGTGTCAAGGTTATTTTTGGGGTATGGGGGATATAGGTTTTGGGGTGCCACAGGTAATTTTAGGTATTGGTTTTGGGGTGCAAAGGGTCATTTTAGGGTTCAGGGTAGTAATGGGTTTTGGGGTGCCAAGGGTAATTTTAGGTTTCAGGGTGGGTATGGGGTTTGGGGTGCTAAGGGTCATTTTAGGGTACATTGTAGGTATGGGGTGCCAAGGTTTTATGAGGGTATGGGTTTTGGGGTGCTACGGGTAATTGTAGGGTTCAGGGTGGGTGTGGGTTTTGGGGTGCTAAGAGTAAGTTTTGGGTTCATTGTAGATATGGGTTTTGGGGTGTGAAGGTTATTTTTGGGGTATGGGGATATGAGTTTTGGGGTGCCACAGGTCATTTTAGGTATTGGTTTTGGGGTGCAAAGGGTTATTTTCGGGTTCAGGGTAGTTATGGGTTTTGGCGTGCAAGGGTAATTTTAGGTTTCAGGGTGGGTATGGGTTTTGGGGTGCTAAGGGTAATTTTAGGGTACATTTAGTATGGGGTGCCAAGGTTTTTTGGGGGTGTTTTTTTGGGTGCTAAGGGTACTTTTAGGGTTCAGAGTGGGTATGGGATTCGGGGTGCTAAGGGTAATTTTAGGGTTCAGGGTAGGTATGGGTTTTGGGGTGCTAAGGGTCATTTTGGGGTTCAGGGTGGGTATGAGTTTTGGGGTGCCAAGGAAAATTTTGGGGTTCAGGGTGGGTGTGGGTTTGGGGGTGACAGGGGTAATTCTAGGGTTCAGGGTGGGTATGGGTTATAGCGTGCCAATCGTAATTTTAGGGCTCAGGATGGGTATGGGTTTTGGGGTGCTAGGGGTAATTTTAGGGTTCAGGATGTATGTGGGTTTTGGGGTGCCAAGGATAATTTAAGGGTTGGGGGGGGGGTGTGGGTGTTGGGGCGCTAAGGGCAATTTTAGGGTTCAGTATGGGATGGGTTTTGGCTGAGCCAAGGGTAACTTTAGAGTTCAGGGTAGACGTGGGTTGTAGGGAGCCAAGGGTAGTTTTAGGGTTCAGTGAGCATGGGTTTTGATGTGCTATGGGTAGTGCAAGGGTAATTTTGGGGTTCAGGGTGGGTATGAGTTTTGGGGTGCCAAGGGTAATTTAGGGGTTCAGGCCGGGTGTGGGTTTAGGGGTGCCAAGAGTAACCTTAGGGTTCAGGGTGGGTATAGATTTTGGGCTGCCAAGGTTAATTTTAGGGTTCAGGGTGGATATGGGTTTTGGGGTGCTAAGGGTCATTTTAGGGTTGAGCCTGGGTATGGGTTTTGTAGTGCAAGGGCAATATTGGGGTTCAGGGTGGGTATGGGTTTTGGGATGCCAAGGGTAATTTTGGGGTTCCGGGCGGGTGTGGGTTTAGGGGTACCAAGGGTAACAGTAGTGTTCAGGGTGGGTATGGGTTTTGGGGTGCTAAGGGTAATTTTGGGGTTCAAGGCGGGTGTGGGTTTAGGGGTGCCAAGAGTAACCTTAGGGTTCAGGGTGGGTATAGATTTTGGGCTGCCAAGGTTAATTTTAGGGTTCAGGGTGGGTATGGGTTTTGGGGTGCTAAGGGTCATTTTAGGGTTGAGCCTGGGTATGGGTTTTGTAGTGCAAGGGCAATTTTGGGGTTCAGGGTGGGTATGGGTTTTGGGATGCCAAGGGTAATTTTGGGGTTCCGGGCGGGTGTGGGTTTAGGGGTACCAAGGGTAACAGTAGTGTTCAGGGTGGGTATGGGTTTTGGGGTGCTAAGGGTAATTTTGGGGTTCAGGGCGGGTGTGGGTTTAGGGGTGCCAAGGGTAACCTTAGGGTTCAGGGTGGGTATGGGTTTTAGGGTGTTGAGGATAATTTGAGGGTTCAGGGTGGGGTTTGAGGTGGCAAGGGTAATTTTAGGGGTCGGGTGGGTATGGGTTTAGGGGTACCAAGGGTCATTTTAAGGTTCAGTGTGGGTATGGGCTTTGGGGTGCCAAGGGTAACCTTAGGGTTCAGGGTGAGTATGGGTTTTAGAGTGCCAATGGTAATTTTAGGGCTCAGGGTGGGTATGGGTTTTTGGGTGACAAGGGTGCTTTTAGGGTTCAGGGTGGGTGTGGGTTTTGGGGTGCCAAAGGTAATTTTAGGGTTCAGTATGGGATGGGTATTGGTGAGCCAAGGTTAATTTTAGGGTTCAGGGTGGGTATTGGTTTGGGTTGCTAAGGGTCATTTTAGGGTTGAGCCGGGTTATGTGTTTTGGGGTGCCAAGGGTAATTTTGGGATTCAGGGTGGGTGTGGGTTTTGGGGTGACAGGAGTAACCTTAGGATTCAGGGTGGGTATGGCTGTTAGGGTACTAAGGTTCATTTTAAAGTTCAGGGTGGGTATGTGTTTTGATGAGTTAAGGGTAGTTTTAGGGTTCAGGTTAGGTATGAATTTAGGGGTGTTAAGGGTAATTTTAGGTTTGAGACTGGGTATGGGTTTTGGGCTGCCAATGGTAATTATGGGGTTCAGGGTGGGAATGGGTTTTGGGGTGTCAAGGAAAATTTTGGGGTTCAGAGTGGGAGTGGGTTTTGGGGTGCCAAGGGTAATTCTAGGGTTCAGGTTGGGTATGGGCTTCAGGGTGCCAACGGTAATTTTAGGGCTCTCGGTGGGTGTGGGTTTTGGTGTGCCAAGGGTAATTTTAGGGCTCAGGGTTGATATGGGTTTTGGGGAGCCAAGGGTAGTTTTAGGGTTCAGGGTTGATATGGGTTTTGGGGAGCCAAGGGTAGTTTTAGGGTTCAGAGTATTGGTTTTGGGTTGCTAAGGGTAATTTTGGGGTTTATTGTAGGTATGGGTTTTGGGGTGCCAATAGTAATTTTAGGGTTCAGGGTGGGTATGGATTTTGAGCTGCCAAGGTTAATTTTAGGGTTCAGGGTGGGTATGGGTTTTGGGGTGTTAAAGGTAATTTTAGGGTGGAGCCTGGGTATAGGTTTTGGGGTGCCAATGGTAATTTTGGGGTTCAGGGTGGGTATGGGTTTTGGGGTGCCAAGGGAAATTTTGGGGTTTAGGGCGGGTGTGGGTTTTGGGGTGCCATAGGTAACCTTAGGTTTCAGGGTGGGTATGGGTTTTAGGGTGTCAATGGTAATTTTAGGGCTCAGGGTGGGTATGGGTTTTGGGGTAACAGGGGTGATTTTAGGGTTCAGGGTGGGTGTGGGTTTTGGGGTGCCAAGGGTAATTTTAGTTTTCAGTATGGGATGGGTTTTGGTGAACCAATAGTAATTTTAGTCTTCAGGGCGGGCATGGGTTTTGGGGAGTGAGGGTAGTTTTAGGGTTCAGATTAAGTATGGGTTTTGGGGTGCTATGGGTAATTTTAGGGTTCAGGGTGGGTATGGGTTTTGGGGTGCCAAGGGTAATTTTAGGGTTCAGGGTGGGTATGGGTTTTGGGGTGCTAAGGGTCATTTTAGGGTTGAGCATGGGTATGGGTTTTTGGGTGTCAATGGTAATGTTAGGGTTCAGGGTGTGTATGGGTTTTGGGTGCCAAGGGTAATTGTAGGGTTCTGGATGGGTGTGGGTTTTGGGGTGCCAAGGGTAACCTTAGGGTTCAGGGTGGGTATGGGTTTTAGGGTGTCAATGGTAATTTTAGTGCTCAGGGTGGGTATGGGTTTTGTGGTAACGGGTGATTTTAGGGTTCAGGGTGGGTGTGGGTTTTGGGGTGCCAAGGGTAATTTTAGTTTTCAGTATGGGATGGGTATTGGTGAACCAGTAGTAATTTTAGTCTTCTGGGCGGGCATGGGTTTTGGGGAGTCAGGGGTAGTTTTAGGGTTCAGATTAAGTATGGGTTTTGGGGTGCTTTGGGTAGTTTTAGGGTTCAGGGTGGGTATGGGTTTTGGGGTGCCAAGGGTAATTTTAGGGTTCAGGGTGGGTATGGGTTTTGGGGTGCTAAGGGTCATTTTAGGGTTGAGCATGGGTATGGGTTTTTGGGTGTCAATGGTAATGTTAGGGTTCAGGGTGTGTATGGGTTTTGGGGTGCCAAGGGTAATTGTAGGGTTCTGGGTGGGTGTGGGTTTTGGGGTGCCAAGGGTAACCTTAGGGTTCAGGGTGGGTATGGGTTTTAGGGTGCCAATGGAAATTTTAGGGTTTAGGGTGGGTATGGGTTTTGGGGTGCCAAGGGTAATTTTTGGTTTCAGCGTGGGTGTGGGGTTTGGGGTGTCAAGGATAATTTAAGGGTTCAGGGTGGGTGTTGGTTTTGGGGTCCCAAGGGTAATTTTAGGGCTTGGGGTGGGTATGGGTTTTGGGGTACCAATGGTAATTTTAAAGTTCAGGGTGGGTAGGGGTTTTGGAGAGCCAAAGGTAGTTTTAGGGTTCAGAGTATGGGTTTTGGGGTGCTAAGGGTAATTTTAGGGTTCAGGTTAGGTATGAATTTTGGGGTGTTAAGGGTAATTTTAGGTTTAGGTTGTTGGCTGCCACCAGTAATTTTAGGTATTGGTTTTGGGGTGCAAAGGGCAATTTTAGGGTTCAGGGTGGTTATGGGTTTTGGGGTGCCATGGGTAATTTTTGGTTTCAGTTTGGGTATGGGTTTTGGTCTGCTAAGTGTAATTTAAGGGTGCGTTGTAGGTAGGGTGTGCCAAGGTTATTTTTGGGGTTATGGGGGTATGGGTTTTGGGGTGCGAAAGGTAATTTTAGAGTTCAGGGTGGGTATGGGTTTTGGGGTGCTATGGATAATTTTAGGGTTCAGGGTAGGTATGAATTTTGGGGTGCTAAGGGTCATTTTAGGGTTGAGACTGGGTATGGGTTTTGGGGTGCCAAGGGTAATTTTGAGGCTCAGGTTGGGTATGGGTTTTGGGGTGCCAATGGTAATTTTGGGGTTCAGGTTGGGTGTGGGTTTTGGGGAACCAAGGGTAATTCTAGGGTTAAGGTTGGGTATGGGTTTTAGGGTGCCACTGGTAATTTTAGGGCTCACGGTGGGTGTGGGTTTTGGGGTGCCAAAGGTAATTTTAGGGTTCATTGTAGGTATTGGTTTTGGGGTGCTAAGGGTCATTTTTGGGTTATGAGAGGTGTGAGTTTCGGGGTGCCAAGGGTCATTTTAGGTATTGGTTTTGGGGTGCAAATGGAAATTTTAGGGTTCAGGGTGGGTATGGGTTTTGGGGTGCCAATGAACATTTTAGGTTTTAGGGTGGGTATGGGTTTTGGGGTGCTAAGGGTAATTTTAGGGTTCAGGGTAGCTATGGGTTTTGGGGTGCCTGTGGTTATTTTAAAGTTCAGGGGGTATGGGTTTTGGAGTGTCAAGGGTAATTTAGGGGTTCAGTATGGGTATGGGTGTTGGAGTGCTATAGGTAATTTATGCTGGGTATTGGGGTGGTAAGGGTATTTTAGCAATTTGAGGGGGTATGGGCATTGGGGTAGTATGGGTTATCTTAGGGTTTTAGGTTGATTAAAAAAATGATATATATATATATATATATATATATATATATATATATATATATATATATATATATATATATATATAGAGAGAGAGAGAGAGAGAGAGAGAGAGAGAGAGAGAGAGAGAGAGAGAGTGAGAGAGAAAGAGAGAAAGAGAGAGATAGGGAAGGGCACAGGACAGTAGAAGGGGATGTGTGGAGTTAGAAGGGTATAGGACTGAAGAAAGCGATAGGTAAGAAAATAGAAAGGAAGGGTATAGGAGGAGAGAGAGAAAGCATGGAAAGAGAAGGGAAGGAAAGAAAGAGAAGAGGAGGGACGGGAAGGGGAGGGGGAAAGGGGAAAAAGGGAAGGGGAAGTGAAATGGGGAGGGGAAAGAAAGAGAAGCGGAAGCATAGGAAAGGGGAGGGAAGGGGAAGGTTAGGAAAGGAGAGAATCGGGAAGGAAAGGGATTAGGATGGGAGGGGTTGGAAGGGGATAGGACAGAGGACAGGGAAAGGAAGGGAATGGACTGAAAGGAAAGAAAAAGGAAAGGAGGGGAAGGGAAGGGAAGGGAAGAGAAGGGATGAAGAAAAGGGATGGAAAGTTGGGGTTGGAAGGGTAAAGGCGGAGACAGGGAAGGGCAGGGAAGGGAAAGGGCAAAAGCGAAGGAAAGGGAGAAGGGGAAAGGAAATGGGAAGGAGGAAAGGGGAGGGAAAAAGGGGTAAGGAAAGGGAAGGAGAAAGGGAAAGGAAAATGTGAAATGGAAGATAAGAGGGGGAGAAGGGAATGGAGAGATAAAGTATGAGAGAAGGAAGGGGTATAGGAGGAGACAGAAGAGGTGGGAAGGGGTATAGGAGGAGACAGGGAAGATAAGGGGTATAAAAGGAGACAGGGAAGGGTGGGGTATAGAAGGAAACAGGGAAGGGGTATAGGATTAGACAGGGAAGGGAAGGGGTACAGGAGGAGACAGTTAAGGGAAGGGAAGGAGTATAGGAGGAGGCAGGGAAGGGGCATAGGAGACAGGGAAGGGAAGGGGTATAGGAAAAGGCAGGGAAGGGGTATAGGATGAGACAGGAAAGGGAATGGGTATAGGAGAAGACACAGAAGGGGTATAGGGGAACATGTATAAGAGAAGACTTGGAAGGGAAGAGATACAGAAGGAGACAGGGAAGGGGAGGAGCATAGAAGGAGGCAGGGAAGGGGTAAAGGAGACGGAAAGACGGGTTTAGAAGGAAAAAGGGATAGGGCATGGGGAAAGGGAAGGGAAGAGAGGGGTATAGGAGGAGACGGGATGGGTACAGGAGGAGGTATAGAAGGGGTATAGGAGACGGGGAGGACGAGTTTAGGAGGAAAAAGTGAAAGGGCATGGGGAAAAGGGGAGAGGGGTATCGGAGGAGATAGGGAAGGGACGAGAGGGGCATAGGAGGATTTAGGGAAGGGAAGAGAAAGGGTAATAGGAGAGAGGGAAGAGAAGGGAAGAAGGAAAGGGAGGGAATGTGGGGATTGGAAGGGTATAGGCAGAGACAGGGAAGGGAAAGGAAAGGCAGGGAAGGGAAAGGAAGGGATGGGGGAAATGAAAAGGGAGCAAAGGAAAGGGGAAAGGGAAGGGACGAGAGGAGTATATGAGGAGTCAGGGAACGGGTAATAGGAGGAGAGAGGGAAGAGAAGGGAAGAAGGAAAGAGAGGGAAAGTGGGGATTGGAAGGGTATAGGCAGAGACAGGGAAAGAAGGGAAGGGGAAAATTAAAAGGGAAAAAGAAAGGGGCAAAGGAAAGGGGGAAAAGGAAAGGGATAAGGGGAGGGGAAGGGAAGGTTAAGGGGAAGGGGAGGGGAGATGAAGGGAAGGAAACGTAAACAAAAAGGGGAAGGGAAGGGAAGAGAAGAGGAGAGAAGGGAAGAGAAAGAGGAAAGGGGAAGTAGAAGGGAAGGGGGAAGGGGTATATGAGGAGACAGGGAAGGGAAGTGACGGCGTATGAGGAGACAGGGAAGGGAAGTGATACAGGAGGAGACAGGGAAGGGAAACAGTATAGGAGACAGGGGAGTGGTATATGAGGTGACAGGGAAGGATAGGGGTAGAGGAGGAGACAGGAAAGGCAGGGGTATAGCAGGAGACATGGAAGAGGAATAGGAGAAGACAGGGAAGGGATATAGGAGACAGGGAAGGAAAGGGCAGGGGGGAGACAGGGAAGGGAAGGGTTATATGAAGAGGCAGGGAAGGGAAAGGGTACAGGAGGAGACAGGGAAGAGGTATAGTAGGAGACAGGGAAGGGAATGGAAGGGGAAAGGGTAAAGAGGAAAGGGGAAGAGAAAGAAACGGGGGAGGAAAGGCAACAGACAGGGAATGAAAGGGAAGGAAGAAGGGGAGGGAAGAATAGATGAGGATGGGTAAAGTAGGAGACAGTGAAGGGGTATAGTTGGAGACAGGGAAGGGATATAGGAGGAGGAAACAGTGAAGGGAAGGTGTATAGAAGGAGACAGGGAAGTGAAGGGGTATAGAAGGAGACGGAAGGAAAGGGGCATAGGAGACAGGTATGGGAGGGGTATAGGAGGAGACAGGGGAGGGGTACATGAAGAGGTAGGGAAGGTAAGGAGTATAGGAGCAGTCAGGATAAGGGACGGAAGGGACGTGGTATAGGAGGAAACAGGGAAGGGGTATAGGAGCCTGGGAAGGGTTAAAGGAGGAAACAGGTAAGAGAGGGGAGGTGGATTGGGGGAGGCAGGGAAGGGGCAGAGGAGACAGGTAAGGGAGGGAAGGGGTATGGGAGGAGGCAGGGAATGGGTATAGGAGACAGGGAAGGAATGAGACATAGGGAAAAAAGAAGGGGTATGGGAAAAAGAGAAGGATATAGAAGGAGACAGGGAAGGGAAAGATAATATTAGGAGACAGGGAAGGGAAGAGCAAGGAAGAAGGAAAGAGAGGGAACGTGGGGGTTGTTAGGATATAGGCAGAGACAAGGGAGGGCAAGGAAAGGAAATGAAGAGAAGGGGAAAATGAAGAGGAGAAACGGGCAAAGGAAAGGGGAAAGGGCAAAGCGCAGAGAGGATGAGAAAAGAAAGGGGGAGGGGAAAGTGAAGGGGGTAGAGGAGGGGGGTGGAGGGGAGGGATGAAGGAAAGGTAAAGGAAGGGAGAAGGGAAGGGGTATAGGTGGAGACAGGTAAGGGGAGGAAAGGCATATGAGACAGGGAAGGGAAGGGGTAATGGAGGAGACATGGAAGGGAAGGGCAGGGGTATAGGTGGAGATAGGGAAAGGAAGGGGTATAGGAGGAGACAGGGAAAGAAAGGGAAGGGGTACATGACACAGGGAAGGAAAGGGCAGGGGTATAGGAGAAGACAGGGCAGGGAAGAGAAGGGGTATAAGAGGAGGAAGGGAAGAGGAAGGAGAAGCAGAAAAGGAAAAAGGCAAAGGAAAGGGGAAAGGCAAAGGAAAGGGGCAGAGGAAAGGGGCAGAGGAAAGGGGAAGAGGAAAGGGGAAGGGGAAAGGGGAAGGGAAATGGGGAAGGAGAGGGAAGGGGAAGGGAAAAGAAGGGAGAAGGGAAGAAGGGGAGGGGTATAAAAGGAGACGGAAAGGAAGGGGTATAGGAGGAGACAGTGAAGGGAAGGGGTATAGAAGGAGACAGGGAAGTGGACGGGGTATAGAAGGAGATGGGAAGGGGTATAGGAGACAGGGAAAGATAGGGGTAGAGGAGGAGACAGGAAAGGCAGGGGTATAGGAGGAGATATGGAAGAGGTATAGTAGACAGGGAAGGAAAGGGCAGAGGTGTGGGGAGACAGTGAAGAGAAGGGGTATAGGAAGATGCAGGGAAGGGAAAGGGTACAGGAGGAGACAGGGAAGAGGTATAGGAGGAGACAGGGAAAGGAAGGGGAAAGGAGAAGGAAAAGAAAAGGGGGAGGAAAGGGAACAGATGGAGTATGAAATGGAAGGAGGAAGGGAGAAGGGAAGAGGGAAGGGGAAGAATGGAAGAGGATGGGTAAAGTAGGACAGGGAAAGGGTATAGTTGGAGACAGGGAAGGGGTATAGGAGGAGGAAACAGGGAAGGGGCATAGAAGGAGACAGGGAAGTAAAGGGGTATAGGAGGAGACTGGGAAGGGATAAATGAGGAGACAGGTAAGAGAAGGGATAAAGGAGGAGAGGAGAGGGGAGGGGAGAGGAGGGGAGGGGAGGGGAGGAGAGAGGAGAGGAGAGGAGAGGGGAGGGGAGGGGAGAGGGGAGGGGAGAGGGGAGAGGGAGGGGAGAGGGGAGAGGGGAGGGGGGAGAGGGGAGAGGGGAGAGGAGAGGAGAGGAGGAGAGGAGGGGAGAGGGGAGGAGGGGAGGAGGAGGGGGAGGGGAGGGTGAGAGAGGGAGAGGAGAAGGGTGAGAGGGAGGGGGAGGGGAGGGGGAGGGGAGGGGAGGGAGCCGGGGG